>NC_139537.1:63748398-65027148 GCF_965153285.1 Podarcis tiliguerta | reverse complement strand
GACATGTGCGTGACAGCAAAGAGCAAAATACTTGACCTGTGACACAACTACTAGCATCACCAATGATGCTTCAGATAGGAATGTATTCAGAGTTATAGCAATGAGAATCAGTGTCAGAGCTTCAACAACATATACAGCGCATCACTGTCTAAACAATATGCATAGCTTTTAGAAGAGCTAGTTATATGCCCAACCTGATATGTAAAAATGGTACTTGCTCCAAAATATTTGATTTTTTTTAAACAACCAACCAACAACAACAACCATTTTAATAAGAGGTTGTCCTGAGCACACCCAGCCCACGGAGAACAAAGGGTAGTAATTTATTTTATTGCCAAAGCACTCAATTACAGCATTTCTCAAGGTGCACAGGATATACACACCTCTCCTGCTCCATAGCTAGCTTCTTGTCCTTAGAGACAGTAGAGGAGGGGATATAGGAGATCCTAATGGCCCAGCTCTCCCAGGGACTATCTCTTTCTCCCTGTGCTGGTCCCGGGGGTTAACCAAGAGGGACCAGTCTAGTCCGTGGTTGATGATGCAATCAGGAGGCAGTCCATAAAAGTTGAAGCTGGGTGCAGGGCAGGATACAGGCAGGATCTGACAACCAACAATGTTGCTTCCGCAACTTGGGACTGGGGCTGACTGACTTTTATCTGCCCCGAGGCATAGGGCGGCCCTGGTCCTCAGGTGACTAGCCTCTCCTGGCCTGGAGGTGAGCACTCCTCCTGCGGGAACTTAGTTCCCACCGCCTCTCCGCCCTAAGCCTCTGCAGCCCAGGAGAGGCTGGAGGGTTATCGGACCCAGAGGCAACCTCAGCTTCCTCTGCCGGGGCTGAGAGTGGAGCACCTGCAGGCAATGGGTCCTCCATCACCTCAGGAGCCAGAGCAGACTCAGCTGGTGCCTGCACCTGAGGATCCAGCACAGGTGAGGACCCTTCAGGCTCAGGCCCCAGCCCCAGCTCAGCTGGTTCTGGAGGCGGGGAATCCTGTGCAGGCTGGGATTCCTCAGGTTCAGCATCCGACTCTGAATCCCAAGCCATCAAACTCCCCTTCACATACTTCCCGCCACTCCCCCCCCCTTGACAGCCCTGACTCTTCCTCTTTGGTCAGCCCCAATTTCTGAATTGTGGGTGACACATAACCCCACATTGCTGGTCCCTGGCATCAGCTATACCAGGAGTCAGCAAACTTTTTCAGCAGGCGGCCGGTCCACTGTCCCTCAGACCTTGTGGGGGACCAGACTATATTTTGAAGGATGGGGGGGGGGGGAGAACGAATTCCTATGCCCCACAAATAACCCAGAGATGCATTTTAAATAAAAGGGCACATTCTACTCATGTAAAAACACACTGATTCCCAGACCATCTGTGGGTCAGATTTAGAAGGCAATTGGGCCGGGCCAGCCCCCGGGCCTTAGTTTGCCTACCCATGAGTTATACTATAGCTCATGTTTGCTTTTCAATTTCTCTCTATAAAATTCCAAGAAACCAAGACCTGGGCTTCCTACTACAGTGGTACCTCGGGTTATATACGCTTCAGGTTACAGACTCCGCTAACCCAGAAATAGTACCTTGGGTTAAGAACTTGCTTCAGGGTGAGAACAGAAATCGTGCGGTGGTGGTGGCGCAGTAGCAGCGGGAGACCCCATTAGCTAAAGTGGTGCTTCAGGATAAGAACAGTTTCAGGTTAAGAACGGACCTCTGGAACGAATTAAGTATGTAACCAGAGGTACCACTATATTTGCAAAGTAAACTGTGAGTCATCCTTCAAAAAAACACCAATATAGTTATTATGATTGACAGTTTTCATGGAACAAGTTATGTTCAAAGTACCTCATTAAAAAGGAGAATTTATTTTATATATGAGAGGATGACAGTTTTCCATTGCATGACATACCCAACAAAACAGTATTTAAATAAGTTGGCTATTAAAACTAATACCTTACAATAAATGTTGTGTCTCATATAATGGGATACAGCAATTTCTTATTTTTATTAGGGGAAAAACATTTCAGAGGCTTTATTCAATCCACATTCAAAGGAGTCTGGACTGTTTTACCAAAAATATGGACAGGAGCATATCTTTTAAAGAAGAATCTTCTATAAACATGCTCATCACAGTCCAGAGATTTGCTGCAGGTGTGGGAGCTCAGATTTAAGTGCTCCCTGGATTCCTCAATTCATGTACTTTTGAGAGAGAAGATTCATGTAAGCATTTGTTTTGGATCAGCAGATTTCCTCCACTCATGAAACAATGGCAAGTACCTATAAAGTCAGTAAATTATAGTAATGTGAAGGTACATAAAAAGTATCAAAGGTTTGAATTGTTTGAAGAATGAATATTTTCCAAGGAAGGAAACATCAACCTATGTGATGCAATCACTTTTGACATGTATAATAATAATAATAATAATAATAATAATAATAATAATACAAATAACAGAGGCCTTAGGCAGCATTTGTATGTAGGCAGTATAAAGAAAAGGTAGGCTGTGGAAATAGAGATGTAGTAGCAGAAAACACAGGAAAGTAGGCTAATATGCCCAGTGGTGCATGTTGAAACTAGAACTACTTTCTGCTTTACTGGAGCATAGTGCTCCATTTGCTGATAAAGCACTCTAATGGAGCACAAAATCTATGCAGTTCATAATTTGGGCTAAATGATTTTGTTTCGTAGCCCAGAATAATGGAGCTATGATGACCTTCCATCGGAGAGCTCCTTCCAGCAATGTTTGAATAATTTCTTTCATTTATTTATTATTTCATTTATTTATTTATTTTTGTTCTAGTATGTTTTAACATCCTCTCACTGGAGCCACCCACATGTGTGTGTGTTTGTGCAGTCCTCCCCCTCATAAAAAAATAATACAGTGGTACCTTGGGTTACATACGCTTCAGGTTACATACGCTTCAGGTTACAGACTCCGCTAACCCAGAAATGGTACCTCAAGTTAAGAACTTTGCTTCAGGATGAGAACAGAAATCGTGCTCTGGCGGCGCAGCGGCAGCAGGAGGCCCCATTAGCTAAAGTGGTGCTTCAGGTTAAGAACAGTTTCAGGTTAAGAACAGACCTCCGGAACGAATTAAGTACTTAACCCGAGGTACCATTGTAATGAAAATATAGCATCCTCCTTATACACACCGCCACCACCCACTCTTGGTAAGCATGCTTCTAAGCATAGAGGAATTCCCTTAGGCCACTGACATAAATGCATAATAGTGAGAATCCTCAGACGTTTCCTACTGGAATATGTTGCTGAAATGCTTTTTAAAATTATCAAAAGAGAAAGCTTCCACTAGAGAAATGACTGTGAAAAGTTGCTTGGTACCAATTATTATTATTTATTAAATTTGTGTACCGCCCTTCATCCAAAGATCCCAGGGTGGTTCATGACATAAAAATACAAAATGAAAATACGAATTGCAGAGTTTCTGCTGCTTTTCTGCTTGAACTGAATGACTCCGCAGAAAACTTCAGGGTGCTTTCCTCATGCCACTTTCCTTTTTTAAAAAAAATAAGAAGAAGAGAGAGAACTGAAGTCTAATATCACTAGCACCAAGAGCATTGCTTACAAAACAGCACAGAAACACTTCCATGGATATTATTATTATTATTATTATTATTTGTTTACGAAAGTACGTGCATTGTCTCTTTTCTCAGGTTGTAAAGTATTTTCCATATATCAGTTACATATGTGAGACAGTAGGTGTTATATACAGAACAAGCTTGGGGAAGGAGAAAAGAGTTTTGTTTGCGTATAGTCACTTACCGTAGGAGAGAATGAGAAATTACATGGTCCCATCTTGCCTCCAGTATAATGTGTGGCGAGGGAACATTTGCAGATGAGCTGCAAAATTATTCCCCCGTTTCTTGAGGAGACACTAACTGTGGACATGTATTTTTATATATGATTTGCATATGATTTCCAAAAATCATATAACATATTATTCTTATCTTATACAATGTTTTTGGACTTCCATCAACTACATCTGAAGATTTTTCAATCTTTATCACTTAGTCTGCATTTCATTATTTCATTATTGCTTAATAGTCCTTCACTAATAATTCTATTAGCAAATTTTCTCTGCAGTATTTTGCATAGTCCTCCTTACAAAACTTCTTGTAATCCTACTAGTGTAAGCTGTTGATTACAATTGCTTTTCAAATAGTTCACATATTTACTCCAGTCCTCTAAGAATCTCTGATCCTGCAGGTTTCGAATCCTTCCTGTCATCTTGTCCAATTCTGTGTAGTCCATTAATTTCATCTGCCATTCTTCTTTTGTACTCTGGACACGTATTTTAACCTCACACCTTATTGCTGGTCAGAAGGACTTGTACGTTCTATCAACAGGTGAGCAGGGAGTACTTAGATAAGGTTCCTCTTCCTAATTTCAGGTGCTTCTCCATCCTCCTACTGCAGACCCTTACAACAAAGCGCACATAGTTCAGGTGATTGTGCACCCCCCACTGAAAAATTGCTATGGAGAGGATTTGAGGGGCTGCAGCAGTGGAGAAGGGGAGGCGAGGAAGAGAGAGATTAGTTGTGCAAGTTGCCTTCTGGTGTGAATCTGAATATAACCCATTATATTGTTTGCACAGAATGACTAATCTATATCACCTCTCCCCTTTTTGGTGTCCCTGGGGAGTATATTGTCTTCTGAAGAACTGATTGCTCATTGGAATGGTGATGAGAAATATGAACTGTGTTCCAAGTTTCCCTGGCTTTCCTTGGGTTACTGGAAAACATCGGACTTTTCCCAGTGAACGCCTGGGTTTCTGCATCTCAGGCACTGGAATTTTTCTAATTGCCCAAACGTTTTGTTCTTTTTTCCTGCTCTCTGAGTGCCCTGCACCTGCGCTCATTACAGGGGGAAATGAGCTCCTGTCAGTTAAATATAGAACAAGCTATTTTAAATGCAGCCAGTCTTCACTGGTGTTGCTTGAACCTAGGAAGTGCTCCTGATTCCAGGAAAACAAGTGGGACCAGCCAACTGAGCTGTAGGGGTTGGTTTAGTGATAAGTAAGGAACTACAACTGAATCGGATATTTATGGTGTGTTCACATACAAGCCGAATCCTGCTAGTCTTGTTGACAAATGTTCTTGCTGATGGAATCAATCAGTATGTCAAAACTTTTCATGTTGTGTCTAAGAACTCCTAGTTCTTCTGATTTAATCCTAAGAACACTTATTTGCAAACACTGAAATCAATCGGACTTTCCAACGGAGTATGTTGACAAATGCGGTATTGATCTTAAAAAAATAAAAATGGAACACAGTGCCTGTTGAAGTTAGACAGGCTTTAGCACTGTACACATTTCACCAGATGCCGAAAACATTTTGTAAAATTAATCCAAGTTTTCACTGAAGGATGAATTTATTATTTAATTGAGAACTGTTGAACTGAGAACTGTTGAACTGTACTATTTTTGTAACTTGTTTTGCTTTTTACTATTCTATGCCACCCTGGTATTTTAGAATGTTAAGCAGTTTATAAATATTCCAAATAAAAGAAATATTTAAAATATAATTTAAAAAAAGCAAATTAAGCACTGTTCTACCCTCCAGTCATACTTCCTAGTGTACATCCTACATCGGTAGGTTTCATGCTTCCAAGGAATCTCCACACTTCTTCCTCTTCTTTGGTGATCACTTGTAGCTGAGTAAGATTGTCTTCCATAGACACAGTTATAACAATGAGTCCGTAAGTGACTGTTGAGGCCAATTCTGGACCACACGTCCTTCCACAGTGGGGACGTTGGTTCCTGGATGGGAGTTGATCACGTTGTGGATTTGCCAAGTGTGCCTTCCTCTTAGCATGTTTCTCCCTTGCATTCTGAGTTTGAGTGTCTTAAAGTCCATGACACCTTTGGTAAAGGCTGTTCTCCAACATCCTCCAAGGAACCACTGTGTATTGCAAAGGATTTTAGTAATACTGCAAAGTGCTGACTTTATCCAAACAGAGGGCTAGCTAGGCTGATTTGGCCTAAGCATTGCAAAGGGAACATCTGTGGCAGGCTATCTGTGTCTCAGTTTACAAGTTACAGCAGATTTTCCAAAGGCTGGGCTTTAACCTGGATTGCTTGAAAAATCAACCTACATTCAGGATATTATTTAAATATTGCAATTTGTGGATTTGGCTATAGCAAATGGCCAGCAATGGCGGAGGCCTAGGTCCATGGCCTGTTCCTCCCCCTGAAAGTAGGAGGCTACTGTAGTTTCTCTCTCCTGCTTAACCTGTAATGTATGCACTGTCAAAATGTTTAGTGCAGGGGGCCAGGATAAAATGTGAAAAATAGTTAATACCATAGAGATGTGGTATAGGATAGCCACATGTCCTACTTTATGGAGACCAGCACTCTACTTAGAAGCCCAGTCCAAGTCTGGTTTAAAGATAAAGAACCATAAGAAAGTGGAGCAGAGGCCTGGATATTGTCCATTAGCAATAAGCACATGGAAAGCAGACCGAACAGGCCCAGAGGTCACCTAGTCACAGTTGTCCCTACTTTGATAGTATGTAAAATATTTCTGTTTAAATTATAGCAATTATTTCTAAATCTGCATTTGTATGAATTAGGATATGCAATTTTTGAGCGGTTGCATTTTTTCTCCTTTTTGGCAGTGCATGATTGGCAACTAGCTTCACCCCCCCCCATGTAACTCTCCCACCATAACTCTTGCTCTTCAGATGTCCTCAGGCCACGTTTTCCAAGTTTCTCTGACTTCCCTCAGACTAGAGGAAACCCTCAGGACAGGCTTTCATATTTGAAGTCTGTCTTTCTGAGTGTTGAGAAGTAAATTGCTACTTAACAGCCCAAATGTTTTATTCTCTTTGCTTCAAGTGCCCTGCAGTGGGCTAGTATAGAATATGGATGATGATGGTGATGGTTAGGTCCATTTCCACCATTGTAATGGAACTCTATCAGTTAAATAATATTAACTGCTTAATTACCAGTCTATTAAAATTTGCATATAAGTAAAAACTCAGTTTAGGTGCCTTGTTTGAGATGCTGAATGAAATGCTGTTTAATACAAAAAAAGCCACCATTCATTTCCAAAGTGCTGCCTTTGATGTTTTCTTTTGAAGTTACAATAAAAAAAACCCCATCAAAATAAATGTGCCTTTCTATATTGGCACTACCACATAAAAGCTGCCCCCATTGTAATCAACAACATGCTGCTTCGTTGCAACTAGATTTGATTAAACCAACAGCTCAGGACTTCAATGATGTGAGACCACCTCTTACCATATGAACCAACCTGGACTCTGCAATTACTATCTCAGGCTCTTCTTCGTGTGTCCCTTCCACAAGATGGCAACATGAGAGCAGGCCTTGTCTGCAGTGGCTACCTGCTTGTGGAATGCTCTCCCTGGGGTGGCTTGCCTGGCGCCTTCATTACATATATTTAAGTGCCAGGTGAAAACATTCCTCTTCTCCCATGCCTTTGACTGATTAAACAACCTATGACCTTTAAAATGTGTCTGTGGGGCACAGTGTTGTTGTTGGTTTATGTATTTTGTGTTTTTATGTTGTAAACCACCATGTGATCTTCAGATGAGGGGAGCATATAAATTTTATAAATATTAATAATAATATATCTTGCCTCTCTAACCCAAAAATCACAACCTAGAAATGTGTGGCAAAATGATAATGCTGCTAAGTAATATATTTTAAAGTTAGGTACTTTCTTGAACAAAAAATGTGGTGATTCTTGTACTTGTTTCTCCCTTATAATGCCTTTATTATTTGAACTGACCCTCCCTTAATACTCAGCAGAAGAAATAATCAAAGTTACTAAAATAAAATTGTGCCCCCATTTCCCTTCTTAAAGAGCACTGATATTATTCCAAAACAACTGTGGAAAAGCTATATTCTTGATTTTAAATCATGCTGTGCTGAATGTCTAAAAGCAAAATTTCAATAAGAACTATTGGGAAGTTGGGTTAGTCTGCCACAGTGGCACAAGACCAGACCAGACCCTCGGCAATTGGGAAACAAGGGGCAGATTTAAGAAATGACTCCGAGTAATGGAAATATGTGCAAGGACTTCCACTAGTACAGCAGAGATTCCCCCCATATCCCTCCAACTGGCTTGGGGCAAGGGCTAGGAGAATGCCCAAAACACTGCTCAGGGAGACAAGGGATTGTTATGTTTGGCAAGCTGAAATAATTGTACTGATGGAGCAATGGCCATGGCACTCAGTTGAATTCCTCCCATGGACACCCTCTATATGCTGCTAAATCAGGAAATCTCTGCCGTTTTCAAAGCTCTGGCCTACACAGTTGGCTCACCAAGTTGGCTCACCAAAGCTAGTTGTGTTCCACACAAATTTCTACAGAAGCTGCAGCAATCATTTGCTGTGTCATAGACATAGGGAAACAATTTTTCAGCCACTTCAGAATTAATGTTGACTGCTAAGTACCAAGAAGAACAATGAGAAAACTTATGGGCAATTTGTTGAAGAATATCCAATATTCTTCTAATTGTTGTTTTGCTTAAGAATTTATAAAGCTCCTGCACGTGATGCCTCAATGTGTTGGAGTCATGAATCTTGATGCAATTTCCTGCTGAATCTATTTAAAGGATGTATATTTCTGAGGTTGTCAAATAAATCAAATATTGTGACACTTATAAATCACTCCTAGGAAGTGTGGATACCAAAAATACCTAATCTGAATTCCCAGCTAATTAATTTCCTATATGCATTTGACAACACAAAAGAGAAAATTAGCTTGATTTGATTTGCACCAGTAATAGGCATAAAGTTGCTTCAACAAGTTTCTACTGAAGGCCTAACGCGTGGAGAATTGTTAATCAAGGGTGCCATCTCTTATCAAGTGGAAAGTCGGTAAAGTATAGCTATCCTAAGTCTTTCTGCACGTGATACAATGCTGCATTGCACATCAACTGACAAATTATGTTCTGTGATCCAAACCAAGAAGGTCACAGACTTCATCATGCAGAAGATCTACAGCAGAATGTTGTTGTTTAAGTGCTTCTTTGGTTCAAATCAGCCACATCATTTACTTAGTCTACTCGTCACCTCATTAATAGCAAATTTAATGTCTACTTAGACTGTAATGGAAAGGAAATTACAGCGAAGGTTTACTTATCAGCTAGTGATGTAGGCTACTATATACAGTAGCTGATGCCCATTGACTCATTAGCCTTGCATTTTGTTTATTCACGAGCAATAGACAAATGTGTTTGCTTGACCTATGACTCTCCATGAGCTTGGGGTAAGTGACATTTCCATGTCACCCCATAGGCTGCTCTGTGACGTATAAATACATGCAAATTTTCATTGCTCAGATTGATAAATATTTTATATTTGCCATGAGACACTTGAAAGCTTAACTTGATTGCTATGTTGGATAAATATGATATGATTTAGAACACTTCACAAGACTTCTAGTCACTTAGGTGAAAACATTTCTTATAGCTGGGCTAAAATATATGATGACAAGCCTGTATAATAGAGGCATAATAGATTTATAAGCCCTTGGAAACCCCTGGTAACATTTTTCAATGTTTAAGTGATTTATTAGTAAATAAAATTAATGGGTAGGAAATTATTTTCCTTTTACATGTTTTGTTTGCCGAAGGCGTTTGGCTAACATATTAGTTCTGCCTGTTTTGTGGTAAGGACTTCATTCAGTTGTAAAACATAACTTCATGTCTGTCAATCAGACATATTTGCCTTTTATTTTACAGCTGCTTTGGGTTCATGCCCCTGATTCTTCCATGTTAAGTGATGAATGTGATTTTGTTAAGAACAGAGTAATTGGAAATATGTGACCTGCACAATCCAGGGGTTAAATCATACAGGGAACCTCCCAAGGGTAGAGCAGGCTCCCTGCTTCAGACCTTCACCCCAACTGGTCCTCACACACTTATTTACACACAAGTAAAGAGAGCAGGGACAGGGATTTAGTGGAAGTTGATTTGTGGTCATAAAATCATAGAACTGTAGAGTTGGAAGGGATCCCAGGGATCATCTAGTCCAGCTCTCTGCAATGCAGGAATCATAACTAGATCATACCTGACAAATGGCCATCCAACCTCTGCTTAAAAACCTCCAAGCAAGGAGAGCCCATCACCACTCATGGGAATCTGTTCCACTGTCAAACAGCTCTTAATGTCAGAAAGTTACTCCTGATGTTTAGTCGGAATCTCTTTTCTTGCAACTTGAATCGGGAGTTGCAGAAAACAAGCTTGTGTCATCCCTTTAGATATATTCTTTTTCTTGAAACTTTTGCAAATGGGTTTGTTATCATTTGTAAGAGAGTTTTGTTATGGATCAAAAAATGTGATGGTGTCTGGTAATATGTGTTGCACTGGTTAATCAAAATTGTAATTTTATCCAAATCTTCTCCATTACATTGTATATCATACTAATGACATAATGGTGTGTCGTTCCCCCCCCCCATACCCTTATCCTCTCTCTGGGAATATTGATTCAATACAGTTACTTGCAGTCTAGGTCTCTTGCCCTGGTGAATAAAGTTTGCAATCATTTAAATATTGCAAATAAAATGTGGTGCAAGGGGTTAAAATTCCATTATAAGGTTTATTACTAAAACATTCTTATAATAAATACATTGTGGTTCATTTTCATTACTCAATTAATTTTCATATCTGGGAAAGCTGAACAAATCTTGGCAGCATTTCATGTTTCAGTCCACTTCCTTGCTTGGCTCCTAGGCAGCCATTTTATTTGCCAAGTTGCAGCTTCCTTCCTTGGCTCAGTTAGAAGAAAGCCCCGAGGGAAAAATCATGTTACGTCCTCCTCCTTCATGATGCAGTGTAGCTGATACATCCTCAATGCTGGCTTGGGCTGCTTTTTAACCTGCTACCAAATGACCAAGCAGGGCCTCGTTTAGACTAAAATGACTTGTATTATTCATTGTACAAGGTACAACTTCAGAAAATGAGGAAGTACATGAATATTTATGGTATGTTAAAATAAAAGCCTATTGTGCTGCAGTTAAAAGAAGCAGCTTGGCTGGCTATTATCAAGTTGAAGTAAATGGATTGCAGTGTATATGTACAGTGGTACCTCGGTTTATGAACATAATCCGTTCTGGAAGTCCAAGAAAAACCAAGGCACGCTTTCCCCAGTGAGGCCTCCCGCTGCCGGTGCCCTTTCACCATTTGGATTCCATTCTTAAACCGAGGTAAAGTTCTCAAACCAAGACACTATTTGTGGTTTTGTGGAGTTTGTAAACCAAATCGTTCTTAAACCGAGGTTTATATATGAAAGTGTCGTGACCTTATGGTCTTTCAAGGCTATTCAGTCAAAAGTAATTTTGTTTTGATGTTCAGCATTATAGAGTTATAGAGATCTCTAATATATTAATTGCACTTGTTTTCAGACATCTAAGTGTTAAATCTTTAGGATCTCCCCCCACCCCCACCACTGTTATTGCAGCAGTGTGTCAACCACTTTCATTTAAGGTTAATGCTTTCATAGCATCTGCTTGTATGGGCATGTACAATTGGCCGTTTGGGAACCGAACTTAAACTTGGTACGGGCCAATAAAACAGCTCAAAGAGTAAGCTCTCGGTCAGCATGCGTATGTGATAAGCCCGAGGGTGTCAAATCTGTGGTGATGGTTGCACTTACAGAGCATGGGCGTTAAATGCTTGGGCTCTGGGAATGATTGGCTGCTAGCGGAACATGAGCGGCAGATGGAATAACTCCACACTCAGATTAGTATTTTGGGGGCAGGACTGCACACTGTTAAGAAAACGAGACTGCCCCCCACCCCATCCCCAAATAGTAGGTGTGTTTCTAGTTCAGTGCATCCTATGTCCTCATGTCTTTGTGAAGCCTATTTCCTTCTATCTGAAAATGACAGCCAAGGGTGCTGGGCAGGGAAACACGTGATAGTAATGTGGGGTACTAGTAAAGATGGGGTAAGAAGAACTAAACCTTATTGAAATGGGAAGGTGAAAATTGGCATGGGACTATTATTTTTGGTGGCTGTCCTGTGTACAAGAAGAAGAAACCAAATGGCAGAATAATCTATGCTCTTCATATAAATGCATAGAGCAGCCAAGTAAAGGTAAAGGGACCCCTGACCATTAGGTCCAGTTGTGGCTGACTCTGGGGTTGTGGCGCTCATCTCGCTTTATTGGCCAAGGGAGCCGGCGTACAGCTTCCAGGTCATGTGGCCAGCATGACTAAGCTGCTTCTGGTGAAACAGAGCAGCGCACAGAAACGCCGTTTGCCTTTCCGCCGGAGCCGTACCTATTTATCTACTTGCACTTTGATGTGCTTTTGAACTGCTAGATTGGCAGGAGCAGGGACCAAGCAACGGGAGCTCACCCCGTTGTGGGGATTCGAACTGCCGACCTTCTGATCGGCAAGTTCTAGGCTCTGTGGTTTAACCCATAGCGCCACCCGCATCCCTAGAGCAGCCAAGTAGATTAGTACAATTGCCTTTTCCCTCGTAGTTTTGCACAACCCACCTCTATCTCACACACATATCCTTGGAGAGGCATCTTTTCCCTTCTATACACCAGGCAAGTGTGCAAACATCTTTGATAAACATTGGATCCTCTGCAGACTACAAAAAAGGGAACTGATGTCTGATAAGTTATGGTAAATCTATCACTGTGGTAAATCTATCACTGTAGCCAAAATCTGACAGCATTTTCCCAATAGTTTCCTTTATAGGACTATAAGACTTTTGGGGCCAAACCACATAACATCTGACAGACAATCAACTTCTTACAGATTGCCTGGTGATCAAGAATAGGTATCTTAAATCAAGTGAAGAGTATATAAAGTCATTGTACTTGAAAGATTTCAGGATTGAACTGCATTGGAATGTGAACTGTACCTAGTTCAGAAATATAAGCCCCAAAGCTCTCAATTTTTTTGTCTAGCTTGTTATGGGATTCACTGTCACTTGCCAACCAGCACCCCTTCCGAAAACACACATCTATGTGAAGTTGTGGGGAGTGGGATGGGCAGAGATAACTCATTGAAGTCTTTTAGGCTTGGATACTCACCAGTGTGGTCAAGGGAATCATTTCTTGCTAGGGTGCATTGGGACAAGGTGTGCAACTCCTGGCTTATTGTATGCTAACTAACTTTGACTAGTATTCTGTGCTGGCAGAGATTGAAACCTCTCTTTTCTAAAGTTAAATAGAAATGGGTATGCTATTCCTATAATTGCCCCTGCCCACGCATATGCACTTTGAAAGTAACTTTGCAATATCATGAAAGAGCTTTTATTTATGCAACACTTAAATATGGCAGAAACACAACATGTGCATAAAAGACGTTGAAAACTGAGCCATCTGTTGTGAGCAGATGTAAGGTTTTGTGTTAAAAAATATTAATCTGCCAGGGCTTGCTTTTTTTTATTGTGAAGCAAACAAGAAAGATCACCTGGAATGTCACGGTTAATAGTTTTCAAATAACATCTGATAATGTCAGTGGTGCATTTGTTTGTGTGGCAAACCTCTGTCCTGCAGAGAGTTGAGACCTACTTATATGGGTTTTTTTTTTTTTTTTTTAAAAAGGCCACAGTGATTATGCTCTAAGCAATAATCATTGATTGGATGGATGGATGCTGGCCTCCCGACTTTTTCCATGATGTTGAAATGTGCTTACTCAAAGGCATGGTAACAAATGGACATTGATTATTTTTCTTTAAAGTTCATTATAATTTCAAAATGTCTGTAAGAATTTAAATACAGTGGTACCTCGGGTTACATACGCTTGAGGTTACAGACTCCGCTAACCCAGAAATAGTACCTCGGGTTAAGAACTTTGCTTCAGGATAAGAACAGAAATCGGGCTCCGGCGGCGCTGCAGCAGCAGGAGGCCCCATTAGCTAAAGTGGTGCTTCAGGTTAAGAACAATTTCAGGTTAAGAACGGACCTCTGGAACAAATTAAGTACTTAACCTGAGGTACCACTGTAGATAATAGCAAAAGGTGGGGAGGTAAATATTAGCATTGTGCCATTCCAGCTTTTTGGCAGAGAGTGGGAGGGGACATAATTGTTAAGAGTTAATAGCCAAGTCATTTTAGGAAATACAGTGTATTCATTTGAGGAATGTGCAAGTAGATTGAGTGATGGGAACATCAAATCAGATATCAAATCCAATGGAGCTGTGCAATAAGGAATAGCAATTGGGTTGTTGGCTTGTTACAGAGGCAGTGTCCTTGCTGTGATCCAGAACTTAAAGAAAGGTCCTAGTCAATCAAATTATGAATGAGACTTTTCCAAACATACTTCTGTGAATATACCTCTGTGTTCTGGACAAAGACTGCTTCAGATATTTGATTCGTAAGAAAGATGTTCTAGAACTGGCCAATTTAAATTTGAGCCTCATTGATCTTAATAGGGTAAGAGAGTAGGGTAAAGTGATCTTATCTGAAGGACTTGGAAAAATGTATTAGCAGGCAGGTTGGCTTTCTGCTTACTAAGTCTTTTGACCTAGCTGTTGCATTTTCCCCCAGTTGCCTAAGACTGGAGTAAAAACATTTGAATTCCGGAGAAAAAAGGCATGCAATTTTTTGCCTTTATTGAAGCATAGACTTTCAACATGCAAGCTAATGCAAACCATGGTGCCATCATAAAATGATTCCAGAGTATATTTTAAACGATACAACAGCAGCTTTAAAACCATAGGTTTAAGTCTACATGTTTGGTATTAACAATGGCAGGAATAGGGAACTTCAGGTCCCCAAATAAGACCGTCAAATTCTTTTTCTCTGGGCCTCTGGCCCAAGCCATACCCTTTTCCCCAAGCCATACTCCTTTCCCCAAGCCACACCTCTCACCAGTCCTTCTCTTTACTCTCCTTGAGTACCTTTGCCAGGCTTGAATTAACCTATTAACGTATGTTGCTTACTTGGGTGGAGAATGGAGAGATATTTGTGGATAGAAACCTCTGATTCTTGCATGGCTGAAATGAAACCTACAATAAAAAAGCAAAAGTCACGGCTGGCTACTTATACCTCTGGCTATATACCCCACAGGCATGAAACCCCTGAAATGTTTCCTATAACGTAATGTGACCCTTTAGCTAGAAAATGTTCCCTGCCCTTAATCTATGGTTATCAGCACCTGCGTAATGTAAAATAATGTTCAATGTCAGGATGGAAAAGTCATGGGAAAGTGTTGCTCTAGAGCAGGCCTGGAGAGCCTGTGAGCTTCCAGAAGTTGCTGAACTACATCTCCCATCTTCCCTGACTATTGGCCATGCTTGCAGGGGTTGATGGGAGTTGGAGTCTAAAATCATCTGGAGGGCCACAGGTTCCCATCCCTGCTCCAGAGAAAGGAGGTGGGGGAGGGGCATGCTCCCAGAAGTTGAATTCCATGGTGTGTAATACATTTGCACCAAGCCAAAGATACTAAAGAACAGAAACTTTTAAAGGAATTTACCTTTTTTGGTATGATAGCTTTTACTGTACTCAGTCAAAAGAAAATGCCTGTTCCCAAACACAAACCATTAGTTCATAGCATTTTAGGCATCTGTTTACTCTGTATTAACTATCAATATGTTTCCAACAGAACCACGCAAATTTAACTTTTTGTATGCATTCACATTGTGTGCTTTGTTTAAGCTTTGAAAAACTAGCAATTTATTGTAGTCTTTTTTAAAAAATGATTTTTTTTAAAAAAAGGAATTGCCTTTCTCATCTAGGAAATATTTTTATTTTAAAAAAATTAATTTTGCTTGCTTTTGTGACAAAAACAAAACACTTAACCTATACGTAACATATAGGACTCGGCTATACAGCTGCAAATACGACGTTTTAAGTGTGTTTTAAGTGCAATATACAATGTGACACTAGATGGTGACGGTGAGCCTTATGGTAAATTCAATGCATTTTTAAAAATGCTTTGTAAAAAAGCATTTTCAGAACTTTTTAATATGTGTGTAAATTCCGCCATAGTTAAGAGCCTTGGGTGAATTTGTTCTTTTTTTTTTTTTTTTTTAACCTATGACTGGAATTTGGCAATAAATGTCAGAGAACATTTCTGTATTTTTCTGTTCCTCAGAAGACTTAATGACACCAACAGTTTTATTTTAAACATTTTCTGTTATGATTAATCCAACTTATGATGTGTTTGTTCTGTGTTGTAAGTTTGTACCATGATATAAGCATTTGACGGAAGAAACAGTGTAAGAAGGAGGGGGAGAGAATACAGAAGTACCATTGGAATTGGGTTAGGAATTAGTGAATGGTTTGTTTCAGAGTTAAGATTACTCTCCACTTTAGAAAACTTTATTTGGGATATAGAGTGTGGCTCAGCTTCTTAGAGGGTGATCTGCACGAGGAAAGAATAAACCTCCCCATAACTATACCAGCAAGGGTGCTGTTGGAAGTTTATACATGGGGCTGAGGTTTTTATCCAGATTGCTGTCTGAAATCACAGAGCAACTAATAGAAGAAGACTAAAAGAGTCACTGGGCTGAGAAGCAGATCACTTTCAATGGACAATTCAGTGAGCTGACAATCATTTCCTCAAGAGCAAGCTGTCTGCAGAGAGAAGACAACAGGATATCTCAAGGTGACCTGCCTTGCTGCTAAACTATGAAAGATCCAGCTGAAATTCTAATTTTAAGGGCCTGGTTGCAGCCTCAGGCTGGACTGTCAATCAAATTCTAGATTGGCTGACCAGCTCTTCAAAGGTTAAGAGCACTCAAGCTTCTGATTTACCACCTGATTTGCTGCGGCTCACTTGCATGAAGCAGAGCATCCTCTGAGACAGCTGGAAGAAAGGAATCGCTCTGATTCTTCTGCTGTTATTCTCCTTTTCATCCATAGAGCTAAATGCATGAATATAATTCACACATACTGCAAATCACGCAGTCAGAACAAATCCCTAGAATTTATGTGTGGGGAGGGGACTCTGGCAAGTGAGGAGAAGCCCCTTGCAGTTAAATCCGATCTTTGGGGTCCTTGAGGGATACATAATGCATACGGATTGGCGCAGGCAACTTGGCTTATTATTGAGTTTCTCTATACTCTTGGCCAAAGATGAGCATTCATAAAATCTTCCCACCTTGTTCCTGCTTGGCTTGATCCCAAGACCCTCAGTTTTAAGAACCCAAAGCCTGTTAATCTAGAGAGCTTGGTGTGCTTTGAACACTTAGGAGTAACTGAAACTATACTGGAGTAATGCATTGGTCATCTAAATTGATGGAGCTGCCAGAACAGAGCTACTAATGTTAAAAGGACATTCTTGTGGAAATAGCAGCCGCTTGTAATGGAAGACTTCTATTCTCCAAGGAAGAGAATAATCTTCTAATCAGGAAGTAGAAGACTCCATGTTATCCATGGAGTCATAACAATGCAGTTGCCCCAGTCCAGAGGGAACTGAGATGGTACGCATTGGGCCATGTTGTCAAAGAATGTCAAAAGGTTCCTGGCCTGGTAAAGTCTCAGCAGCTGTCCCCATGCCGTCATATCCATCTATACATCAGATATTAAGGGGGACCTGAGGAATGTTACCTGTACTATTCTTTTGTCAGTAAAGCCTACTTTCAGCACATAACTATTTCTCTCATTTGTGGGCTTAATTGCCAATTGAAAGGGAGGGGGGATGGCTAGACCCAGGCCGTTCCTTCCCTCACTGATGAGCTTGTGGGATTGTTGAATAATATTTCAGCAGCACAATGGTGTTTTTTTTCTTGCACCAGTCAATTGATTGCAGCAATTTGGAAGATTAGCAAAGGGACAGACAGTGGAAGAATTATTTTCCGCACTTCCCATTAGCAATGTGTCTCATAATTAGCAAAGTCTCTATACTGAAAGGAGCACTACCCTGCTATTCTATGTAGACTGGAGACGGATCTCAATTTCCACCATGTTTGCTGTGGGAATTATGTGGATTAGAGTTACCTAAGAAATATAAATATTTATTTATGTGACCATCGCCGCTCGAGTGATTTTTGCCCAAAGATGGAAAGAAGAAAATGTTGACCAAAGAAGAAAATGGCAACAGAAGCTATTAGAATACTCAGAAATGGTGAAATTTACTGGAAGAATAGGAAACCAAGACGATAAACTTTTTAATATAGAATGGAAACCTTTTATTGAATATTTACAAAATTATTGTAAACAAATTAAGACATTAGCAGGATTAAAGTAAAAACATGCAGTAACAGAAAACATATATTGATTACTAGGGATAAAAAAATAAATTAACTTGGAAATGCAGTAAAAAAGTAGTATAAATATAAGAAACCACAGAAAGGGGAGGAGGAGTGTCAAAATATGATGTGTGGAATAATTTAAATCTATGTTTTGTATTTGTTGTAAAATGAAAAGTATAACTATAAATATATATATATTAATGTTTGCTGTGGGGTTGCAGCATTTTAGCTGCAGATCTGTATTTAATTTCTTCCTTGCTTGATGTCTAAATCAATACAGATTTCAGTACGTCGGTTGGTAAGTCTTTTAAAGTCCCTTTTCTTGCTTTACACCGTGCCCAAGGTAATGAACTATGGCAGTGGGCAAGCTTTTATAAACTTGGACCGACTCTGTCAGTTCTGGGCCATTGGAGGGAAGCAGTGGTACGAGAGCAACTGTATAAAGTAGATGCACACAACCCTCCCCCATATCCAGCTTCATACAGAATTCACATCCCTAATAATGGGAAGGCAACCTGGAAAGGATAAAATGATCTAAAAAGGAAAAGGAAAGGCATAGTATACAAATTAAATGAAGACTGTGAAGAATTTGGGATATGTTCTATGGAATATGCTGTTACTGGAAACTTCAACTTGCATTTTAGAGGCATGTTCAATGTAGCACGGTTTTTGGGAAAGTTTGTATAAGAACTCTAAAGAACTGTGCATATTATTATTATTAGTATTATTATTTTGTAGAAATAAAATAACTTTAATACAGGCTCCTTTTCTCTTTAATAACTACTTATATTGTGCAGTCATTGATGTTCACCCTTGGACAATAATTACTGTTTTATGATACAGTGGTACCTTGGGTTAAGTAGTTAATTCGTTCTGGAGGTCCGTTCTTAACCTGAAACTGTTCTTAACCTGAAGCACCACTTTAGCTAATGGGGCCTCCTGCTGCTGCCGCGCCGCCGGAGCATGATTTCTGTTCTCATCCTGAAGCAAAGTTCTTAACCTGAAGCACTATTTCTGGGTTAGCGGAGTCTGTAACCTGAAGCTTATGTAACCTGAAGTGTATGTAACCTGAGGTACCACTGTATCTGGCCCTGTAAATAATATCAAAGAAAAGGACTGAGGCTTGGAAAGGAGTAGAAGAAATGATCAGAGTACACTGATCAAGAATTAGTTTGCCATCTGATAACTTGCTTGTTGGGCATTAAACTACATGGAACTTGTTCAGGCTTATTTCTGAGTAGACATGGATACCAATTCATTCAGTTTTCAACATTGCTATGCTTTACATTTATGGCCAGGGATCAGAATCATTTTTTAAAAAGAAAATAAGAATGGGAGGTGGCAAAAAAAGCTGATTATATTATATTTGGGTCAATTTGTTCAGGTGGATTAAGATCCTGTGCCACAATTAAATTCCATGAAAATGACTTACTTTTCTAAGATGCCCACATATCCAGTTTAAGCTGTAGCCTAAATATTGCTATAAACAAGCCGTCCTCAAGCTGGAGTCTCAAGATGTTTTGGATCTGAAATCCCATTAACCCCATGGTGGTTGGGGCTGATTATTATTATTATTATTATTATTATTATTATCCATGGTGGTGTTTATTAATTGCCTTCCACATATATCCCAAGGCAGTGTACCATATACGATTAAAAACAGCATATAAAATAACATGATGATGAATTTACAAACAAAACAAAGTGTAGACCCAGTGCAGATAAATAGTTATCTAACTGTGAATAGCTTGTTGGAACAAAAATGTCTCTGGTTGTTTCCTGTCGTATCTTGACAGGAATGCTGATAGAATCATAGAATTGTAGAGTTGGAAGGAAGCACGAGAGTCATCACCCTGCAATGTAAGACTCTTTTGGGGCTCAACCCCACGACCCTGATATTAATCTACCAACTGAGCTATCCCAGAAATCCAAAACAGCTTGAGGGCACCATATTAAGGAAGGCTGCTATAAGGATAAATTGTAGGCCCACTTTCTTGCAATAAAAAAATAGGCTCTCTCTTTCACTCTAGTGGCAGGTGGACGCAATGATAATGAAGTCTTTCCCTGAAACTTACCTTTAACACTTTGCATGAAATCTCTCCCCTAACCAGAGTCAAAATCACATGAGTTTATGGAACTTCCAAAGGTCAACATGTTTCCATATTTTTTATAGTGCCTGCGCCTGTTCCATATGTGTAATCTTTTCCTTCAGAGGAAGTAGTTTAGAAAACCTGAAGTCAGATAATAAAATAAGAAAAAATTATGTGCTTCAAATGTCAGGCACTGTGCTGTGATTGTGCTAAAATGGAATAAATGTTGCCTGCAGGCTTCTGGTCGATGAAAATAAGAGAGTTATCCTCAAGGTGTCCCTACAACTTGTGGAATTAGTCACCATTCTATGCTGCTGCTAAATAAGGGTCTAGTACCAGACACTATAAAGGCAGCAATAAATGGTCTCGGTCAACAGGTTTTCCATTATAGGGGAAGTGGGTATGAATAAATATTTCTTCAGGTAGAAAATACTGTGATTATGAAATGCTTCTAAGCAATCACCCTAACCTACATTTTCCCCTTCTCCAACGGGGGCTGTGAAAGTCCTCTGCAGTTCTCAATGTTCTCTGCAATGATAGATTTTAGCAACAATTAGATCTTCAGCACATTTCATCTTCTTACACATGCATAGTAAATGCCATCAGAATGGCACATCACAGGCGACCTTCCCAAATAGCTCCTCATAATTTTACTAATTCTATTGTACCCCACCCATCTGGATGGGTTGCCCCAGTCACTCTGGGTAGCTTCCAACACATATAAAAACATAATAATAACAACAACAACAACAACAACAACAACAACAATAATAATAATAATAATAATTTATTTATACCCCATCCATCTGGCTGGGTTTCCCCAGCCACTCTGGGTGGCTCCCAATCAAATATTAAAAACACAATGCCTTCAGATGCCTTCAGATGCCTTTTAAAAGTAAGATAATTGCTTATCGCCTTGATACCTGCTGGGAGGGCATTCCACAGGGAGGGCACCACTACCAAGAAGGCCCTCTGCCTGGTTCCCTGTAACCTCACTTATCGCAGGGCGGGAACCACCAGAAGGCCCTCAGAGCTGGACTTCAGTGTCCGGGCTGAAGGATGGGGATGGAGATGCTCCTTTAGGTATACAGGACTGAGGCCATTTAGGGCTTTAAAGGTCAGCACCAAGACTTTGAATTGTGCTAGCTCGGAAACGTACTGGGAGCCATTGCAGATCTCTGAGGACCGGTGTTCTATGGTCTTGGCGGCCACTCCCAGTCCCAGTCTAGTTGTCGCATTCTGGATTAATTGCAGTTTCCGAGTCACCTTCAAAGGTAGCCCCACGTAGAGCGCACTGCAGTAGTCCAAGCGGGAGATAACTAGAGCATGCACCACACTGGCGGGTCAGTCGCAGGCAGGTAGGGTCTCAGCCTGTGTACCAGATGGAGCTAGTAGACAGCTGCCCTGGAGACAGAATTAACCTGCATCTCTATGGACAGCTGAGTCCAAAATGACTCCCAGGCTGCGCACCTGGTCCTTCAGGGGCATAGCTACCCCATTCAAGACCAGGGAGTCCTCCACACCAGCCTGCTCCCTGTCCCCCAAGAACAGTACTTCTGTCTTGTCAGGATTCAACCTCAATCTGTTAGCTGCCATCCATCCTCCAACCGCCTCCAGACACTCACACAGGACCTTCACTGCCTTCACTGGTTCTGATTTAAAAGAGAGGTAGAGCTGGGTATCATCCACATATTGATGAACACCCAGCCCAAACCCCCTGATGATCTCTCCCAGCGGCTTTATATAGATATTAAAAAGCATGAGGGAGAGGACGGAACCCCAAGGCACTCCACAAGTGAGAGCCCAGGGGTCTGAACACTCATCTCCCCCCCCCCCACTTCCTGGACATTGTCCAGGAGAAAGGAGCAGGACCACTGTATAACAGTGACCCCAGCTCCCTGCCCCTCAAGACGGTCCAGAAGGATGTTATGGTCAAAGGTATCAAAAGCCACAGAGAGATCCAGCAGAACTAGGAAACAGCTCTCATCTTTGTCCCTAGCCTGCCGGAGATAATCGACCAGTGCGACCAAGGCAGTTTCAGTCCCATGATGAGGCCTGACATAACAAAACATCAAACATTATTTTTTTTGTTTATCGCAAACAAAAACTTAGGCTTAATTTCTGGATTTCTTATTTCCCCCTCCATTTCATAGTGAATCTGCATTCCTAACCAAAGAATTCACTGCCCTGTATGTTAATTTTCAGTTTCTGTTAAAATTGCCAAGTTGGAGAAAACAATCAGGTTGTTTTATTTAATTGAAAGTAAGTAGACCATATCATTCACTTTAAATGATTTTAATAGTGTATTAATAATTTAGTTTTTCTTACTTTCCTAATAAATACCAGGAAAAATAGTGATGAAACAACTAATTACCAGAGCTCTGTCCAAAACTAATTATTTTTAGGAACTGCCAGTGTAGGCTTTCTGAACTTGGAGAGTTTGGTTTTACCATCTGTTTGAATGGGCTGTAGGTGCTTTAGTTTGTTGTCGTGTTTTTGTATTAATAATGATTAAAAGCATAATCACCATTATTATTATTATTATTATTATTATTATTATTATTATTATTATTATTTATTTCATGGGAACATAAATTCATGTTGAAAATATAAAGTATGTAAGTAAATAAATGAACAATAGGGATATGTATGTATGTATGTAAAGGTCAGAACTTAACTATTGGGCACATGTTGTTATGCGTAGTAGCTGTGACAAAAACCACACAGATCAAGCATTGAAAGGGAATGTTGGTTGTCATGTATGGCTTCAGGATTTGACTGCGAATTTCTTGTGTAACTATGTCACTTTGCCCTGAACCTTCCAAAAAAGGCATTTGTTGCAATCAATGTATTACTAAAGCCGGTGACACTTTACTTGTTTCTGCCTGAGATTATCCAGGGTCCCCCCCCCCCACATTCTTGTGCTCAGCTCTAACATATATACACATAATTCATATTACAATGGGTGATAACCAGCTAAGTCATACTCAGAGTAGACCCATTGAAATCAATTGGCTCCAGAGACGTAATGTTGATTTCAATGGGTCTGCTCTGAGCATGACCAAAGTTGCCCGGTTCCCTTGATAATTTACAGGATATTTCAGTGCCCTAAAAACACGCAGCAATGCATGTGTGTTTATGCACATCTTCTTGTGAAGATAGGTCACATTCACACCATACATTTAAAGCACATGGCTTCCCCGAAAGTATCCTGGAAAATGTGGTTTGTTAAGGGTGCTGGGAATGGTAGTTGCTTGGTGTTTGCAGAGGGTATAGTTAACAATATCTGAAAGTGACATTTTCCTGCATCTGCAATGAATGACTAGGAAAGATAGAGACTACTTGCAGGGTACCATAGTATGTGCTAGTGAAGTGAAAAGAGAGCCTTGTAATGAAATCTCATTGAAGATGCAGAGAGTATGTTTCAGCATTAGGCATTCTCCTCATGTTTCACATAAATGCATCCTGGCCTCATGAGAGGATGAGCAGTGCATTTGCACTGGCTCATTCAAATTGAATGTTGGAAGGAGAAGCATCTTGAGCAAACAGGGAACAGTCTGTCTGCTTGTCTGTCTATTTATTTATTTATCTACCGGTTTATTGGGAGCGGGGAGGAAAGGTTAAAGTTGTCAGCTACTTACCCTACTCTTTTACTGGATGTTTATTTGCTGGTCTTTTTGAGCGCTGAAGACATTCTTCAAAGAATCGTTTGGCAAGATTACAGATTTCTGCATAGCCCAGGTCTGGATGAAATTTAACCAATAACTGCTTTACAAAGTTGCATTCGTCACAACGTCACCTGTTGTAGCATTCTATGGAATGAATAGTGTTGTGTCAGGGGCCACAAAGGATTCAAATGTCTTTCCAGGTTTTCCTTCTTCATTTTGCTTCTTAAAATTGTAACAGCACTGCAGAGCTCTCATTCATTTTTTCCTCTCTCTTTCTCTCCCCCTTCCCTCATTCTTTCTCTCACCCTCCCCTCCTGTACCTCTCTATTTTAGTGCTGAAACGAAATGAGACTGTAAATGAGAATGTTTGATATGACTATCCCAAAGCAATATTTTTTTGTGAGCAAAAGTATACCTTTGAGACATGCTTTTTGGTTATTGGGCGTTCATAGCCATGGAAGCTTAATATACAGAGAAGCAATCCTAGACTTGATCGTTTCTTCAGTATTGCACTAAATTCTTCATTTAAGTGGAATCGGATGTTTGTTTGCAATGGGGTATGGGTATCATCTTGCTTCTTTACTTGATATTTTAGAAACAGTATTAATTTGGCACAGCAAATGAATGAGAGTACTAGATAATAACAAGAAGGTTAAGATTAATGTTCTGTGTAACTTCCAGGCACATGCATGTCTCAAACTTATTTGGCTTCAGATTTTGCAGCTATATTGAGAGAAAAGAGAAATTACTTTCTTGGAAGTGATTGCACAATGTCAGTGAGGATTTGCTTCTCGTGTGTTTTCCTCCTTGAACATTAGGCAACTTGCATTACTAAAGAGGCCTCAAGTTTCACTGAGCCAAAAAGTACATTCTATAGCACTGCAACACTGTTATTTTATGCAAAGGATGAAAATGATATTTCAGAGACAGAAATCTGTAGAAAATGTTTGCTGCTAATACTCAGTTAATTATGAATCTGCAGAGTTTGCTGGTGAAAATTTACTTCCTGTAAGGAACAAAAAGTTTCAGATTAAAAATGTATGCACACATGAGTGTATGCACGCACTTGTACACACACTCACACACTGCGTTGCTGAAGAATTTCACTAATGAGTAACAAGCCTTGCCATTGGAACCACTTGATTGGTGTGCCTGAAAGAGCAGCTGCAAAACTGTGTAGTAAGCCTCACGTCACTGCTATTAGAGCATATATATTCTCTGGATGTGAGTTCAGCCTAGTATAAGTTCAGTTCCTATATACTCACGTTTACTGGCTGGACTCCTCTTTTGAATATTACAACCTAGTCATAGGCTGCAATTTATTTCATGCACACTGGGAAAGGAGTATCATAAGGGGCTGTTTTCCATTTATTGCATGAAAGTAGATTTAATCCGTGTTTAAGACTGATAATTTAAGAAGGCCTATGGCAGTCCTATACATGAGGACCACAAATTCTAAATAAACAGAGCCTGCTGCACTAGTAAATTAATGCCCTGGTGAATTTTTCAGAAGGAGCTATTTTTCTGGATGGCAAATGATTATGTGAACTGTTGTCATATGAAACATTTTTTTAAAGACCTGTGAGACTGTTTTGCTATTTCTGCTGCTTTAGGCTGATGTGAATGTGAGCTGGCTCACATTCCAAGAAGGATCCAATAAGAAAAGAGAGGGAGAAAGTGACAAGTTGTCTGGCAATAAATTAGGGTGAGGGATTGCATTGGTACCTCCATTTGTCAAATGCTCTAGCCTGTGCATTTTATTTTTATCTGGTGCAGTGGAGACTGGCAAAGAGCTCTTTTAAAATTTTATGGTTGTGCATAGAAAAAGGGCAAGAGACAATCCAAATTGTTCCGACCCATTAAAGACTTCTGAGGTAAGGGAATGTTCTTTCTGTGTGCTCTGTGTTCTCTTCTGTGTTAGCAGCAAGGTGATGTGTTGTGAAGTTCAGTTAAACTTTTGCCTCCTATTAACAATGAGCTTTCTCAAGTTTCACTTTTTAGCCTTTTTGAATGGAGGTGATCAAGTCAGGGTTATCCTTAAGTCCCATTGATTTCAATGGAAGGGTTTAAGTGCATTCTTGAATTTCTCCCACTGAAACAAAAGCATTTTAAAAGTGCTTACATTTGTCTTGGTAATATCCATGTGTTTTAATATTTTTAGTGTTTTGTTGGGGGGAAAAGTGCAGGCATTAATGGCAGTGCTGTTTCGTCTAATGGAGGTGAAAACTTACTTTTCTGGAATTTATGCCTTAATGTTTTTGTTTGGAGGTGTGATTTCCTTGTTTACAAAGCTATGAAAGTTCCTTATTTCCAACATCGCACCGTCTTATTATTCTTTATATTGAACCGTTTGGAAACTGGGAATTGTGATATTTAAAAAGGAAAGTATATTCTCACTGAGAATATGAGGAGAAATTAAATAATATTTTGCCATTAGCAGACATGAAATAGGAAACAAGTGGTTCCACAACCTGCTCTTATTTAAATAGCACTCTACCTTTCACATAGTAGGCAGTGTGTATATTCAGCAAGATGTGTCTATTTTGCTTGGGCCTACACCTGGTTTATTAAAATGAATCATTGTATATTTTCAGTGAGTGATCAGCACTACACAGGGTAATAAGTATCATATTCTTGGGTAACCTGTGTCCTTTGCAGGGATATGGTTTGGAGAACAGTTTCATCTAGCCACTAGGCACAGTAATTTGTGTATCCTTGGAAACTACCCACACTGAGGTCCAGCGCCGAGGGCCTTCTGGCAGTTCCCTCGCTGCAAGAAGTCAAGTTACAGGGAACCAGGCAGAGGGCCTTCTTAGTAGTGGCACCCGTCCTGTGGAACGCTCTCCCACCAGATGTCAAAGAGAAAAACAACTATCAGACTTTTAGATGACATCTGAAGGCAGCCCTGTTTAGGGAAGCTTTTAATGTTTGACGGACTATTGTATTTAAATATTTTGTTGGAAGCCGCCCAGAGTGGCTGGGGAAACCCAGCCAGATGGGCAGGGTATAAATAAAGTACTATCTTTATCTTTATCTTTTTATCTTTATCTTTATCCTGGCTGGAAAATGGAGGTGGAAGGGTTTGCCCTGTTGCTTGGCTTGCAACACGTTGCTATCCCCAGTGTATGCCAGATGTACAGGGACAGGCTTGTTCCAAAGATCTCATGTCCTAAGACAAGGCTGGAGATTCTGTGACCCAATTTCAGGCAGCAAATAAAAATGGGGGAGGGGATGGGAATGGCAGAAAAAGGAAGGAAAGGGGTGCCACAAATAAATGGGGTGCCATCATTTTGCTTCCTGTAGATCCTGTATGCTTTGGTTTCCTTTCTTCCTTGAAAGGAAATGAATGTGCCTTCCTTTCCTTTCCCTCATCAAAATCTTCTTCCCCTGATGGAGAGGCCAGTCCCAGTGGTATGTGCCATGCTATTAGTGTTGTGTGTGTAAAATCATACACCACAGTCAGAGCTGAACCCTCCTCCTAGGAAATTTTCCTCAGAGGAACCTTATGTCATTTCTGTTAGATTTGGTGTAGGATTGTGGCTACGGTACACCAGCTAGACCCCACCTCTGTTTGCCCCACCATTTTCCCCTGGGAAAACCTGGGGTTTACTCTTAAATCAGACCAAACAGCAATCGGGTTATCCACAGACTGCCATATGGTCTAATTTGGCATTAAAGGGTGTGTTTTCCAGGGGGAAACTGTGGGGAGAACACAAAACATCTCAGACCCATGCTTTCTAGGCGCAGAACAAGCAGAAGTGTAGACAAGCCCTTTGTGGCTCCGTTGGACCATAGGGATTGTCCTGTTGGAATTCCATGTAGCATCTGGTATTCCTTGTTCGTTATGTATAATTGGTGCTATTTTTTCTAGAAAAATAGGTGCCAGAACTCACCACGAATGCTATGGCGTTCTGGTGAGTTCTGGCTGAAAAAAAGCCCTGGGCATAAGTGAAAACTAGTGTAATATTTTATGCATAATAAGGAAAGTGGTGCAGTTCCAAAATCTGCCATGCACCATTCCCAGGATTTAAGTTCAGACATTCCCCATGTTAAATTAGGAAGAAGACAGTGAAGATTTGGGAGAGCAAAGCCACATAACAACAGTGCAACTGGTAGGAAAAATCTGTTCATCTCTAATACGTAGAAATATTGTATTATACCTATAAAATCCCATTTTTATGAATAGCAGCATGATAAAGTAATAGAAAGAACAAGGGCAAACTAACTCAGCAGAATGTTTCATGCCAGGGTCAGGATCATAAATTTGACACAATACAAGAAGCAGAAACCCTCAGTTGCTTCAGACATTTTGTACAGACGTATCTTTTTGGCTGGGCCGTAAGACCAGCCCCCCCCCCCTGTTTTTATCTGTATGAGTTCCCCGAATCCCTGCTATGTTTTAATATGCTTTTTTTAAAAACTGTTTTTATGTTCTTGTTGTTTTAGTGAGATTGTTTACTGTTTTTATGTTGTGCACACTGCTTAAAGATTTTCAGAATATTAAGTGGTTTGTTGGCATCCATCTGTCTCAAGAGACAGTGGAGTGCACCTCCAGGGGTGAAGTTAAACTGCTGGAGAATCACAGCACCTGCTGTGGCTGCAGAGAAAGCTGATTTGTAACTGCTCCATCCTGCACTGATTTTGCTGCATTAGCAGCACCAAAGTGACCTCTCTGGGATGCAAGCCTGGGCAGTGCATATGGAGATCCTGGGCTTCCCAGACAACAAGACCCCACTCTCAGCCTCACTGATGTGGTCCAAAGGAATGCAGAGCAATATGTTTGGCACCTGCTTGGCTGCAGGACTTGCCAGAAGGAGGAGAACAATGTGCCATCCAACCGTCTTAGAGAGGGTTTACTCCTTAGAGTTTTCTTTGGAGCCCCACGTTGGGCAAAAGATTCCTGCATTGCAGGAGGTTGGACTCGATGATCCTTGTGGTCCCTTCCATTCTAGGATTCTAGGAGCTGGACTGCTTCACATTTATTTGAAACTGGTGTCTCTTTATAGACCCTCCTCCCAAAAAACATAATTGAGGGGAGTTGATGCCGTGGTCGGATACTAATGCAGACCACTTTGTGCATTACTTTCTGTTGATGCTAATGAAGCAGTCCATAAAGTTATTATTTGCTCTGAGCATCTATGCATGTGGGGTATGAAGGTCTGATACATTATAAAAAAACAACAGCAAAATACAGTCGTACCTTGGAAGTTGAACAGAATCAGTTCCGGAAGTCCATTCGAAAACCAAAGCATCTGATTGGCTGCAGGAGCTTCCTTGGAAGCCGTGGAAGCCCTGTTGGATGTTCGGCTTCCAAAAATAGTTAGCAAAGCGGAACAGTCACTTCTGGTTTTGCGGTGTTTGGGAGCCAAAGCGTTCTGGGACTAAGCTGTTCCAAAACCAAGGTATGACTGTACTAGGAAGGGTATAATTATCAACCTACCATTTCACTCTTTGGACTGGTGTGATTTAGTAGAACCTTGTTTCTATCAAGTGCTAGCTTTTTTTTAACCTTCAAAAATACGGTTTCTTATGTGCAGTCTGAATCCAAATACCCCAGGTACAACTCTAGAATATGAATTTCCTGAGCATGTAGCTCAGCAATTGCAAATATAGTTTTTGTGATCCCAGTGGAGCAGCGGAATTAAGTCACTGTAGCACAAGAGCAGTTCTTGTTCTCAAAAATAAGTTCACCTCCTACAGATATTTCTAAACTGTGGGGTGGATGGGGGAGGGGTATACTCTTAGAGCTGGTTCACATTTACAGAAGACTGGAAAATTAGTTCAGATAGCTGCAGTAGTTTTGGAACTAAATTAAGTTCCATGAACTGCAAAAGTCATATGAAGCTAGAGGTGTAAGACCTATGTTGGAGACTTCAGTGGCTCAAGTATTTAGTCAATAGCCACCCATATTTCTCTTTTGTGGAACATGTTAATCTCAGTGTAAATTTAGTGCTTCACATTTCAAACATATAATATCATCCCAGTGAAGCATGAAACACATTTCTATGCAGATATTAAAAGTCCTTGCATAGAAATTCAGTAAAATAATGTTGTTTTAAGGACTTTCACGATGAAATGAATTATGCAAATAGTTCATTTTGAGAGTAACTAGAGAAAGGTTGGATTTTATTTTATTGATGTTCCATTAGATTATGTTGAAATATAAGTTTCTTTCATGCTGTATAGGGATGTTGGCAGGTTTACACCAGATCAATAAAATATCAAAGGCCGTATTTCACAGCTGACAAAGGAACAGATCTCCTTGGTAACTAAAGAGCTTCAGAGATCATGGGGAAATAAATCTTTTGTGGGAGGAGTATAAATGAAAAGGTTTAGATGGAATAATGAAGATAAAGCACGTATATGTAACTTTACATTTACATAGAAAATTACCCAAAGGTGCCTTTGAACTACCGTACTTTAAAATGATATTTATTTTGAAAATGCAATCTTTGCATTAAAACACCAGTTTAAAACAATAAAAGTCCTTCATTATGAGACAGATTTGAAGAGTTTTTTTAACGCAGGAAAATGGAGCTGAGAGCACTTTGTGTTCAAAAACTGTCCTTGAATCTCTCAACTTTTGCACAGACGACTACCTATGCCTCATCCAAAGGGTAGAATGAGGATGAGATGGTGATATTGCTGTAAAAACAACAATTAATCACTCTGTTCTGTTCCATTTTCCAAGGACTAAATGGCAGATTAAATTTCAGGAGACTGTAATAATGGATTGTGGTAAAAAGGGTGGGGAACTATTAGTTTGCAGCAAACTGAGAAGGTGACAGAAGGTGGCTACAAAATGGCACAGGACAATGAATCATAGAGAGGCTTCTTTCCAGAGCAGATATTCAAAGTAGATACGGGAAGCCTGCATTGTCTACATAGAAGTACTCTGCACATTTGCAGAATTACCCATCTCCATAAGACTTCCACCTTCTCACTTGGTACACTATAGTCAGTCTAGCCATTTACCACTGCTGGCAAAATAGGATATTAAAAGTTTGTTGTAACCATCTTTTTCAATGGCTGTTGGGTCATGTAAGAACCTATGAGGAGCCTGCTGGATCCGGCCAATAGCCCATCTGGTCCAGCAACCTTAGCTCATAGTGGCCAACCCCATGCCTGTGGGAAAACCCACAAGCAGAACCCAAGCATAAGAGCACTCTCCCCTTGTGTGGTTTCCAGCAACTGGTATTCAGAAGCATTACTGACTCTGACCATGGAAGCAGAGTGTAACCACCGTAGCTAATATGCACATTGTTCCTATTATTGAATGGCACAGCAGTTTCAGTTTTTAAAACAAGTAATATAGAAAACATCTATCCTTGAGCTTCACCAAAGAAGACCAACCTTTATCTTACCCACTAAACATTATGGGCAATATCATGTTTGTAGACATGTAGTGGGACTTCCCCTTCCTCTTCTCCTCCCTTCCCCACATCCTCCCCCAGAGGGTCCTTCAACCCTCTGGAGCAGATCTAGGTATGTACAAGGAGTTGCAGGGAGAGGAGAGGAAATATGAGTTCACTTGTGCAGAACATCCATTGTAGGGCTAAACTGATACAACAGGATGTTGACCTATATTTCTACAAGGTAATCTGCCCTTGTTTGTAGCTTTATTCTTGAAGGATAGTAAGGATTGCTCTTTGCCTCCTGTATTTAAAACTAAACACAGAAGTTTCTTCGGACACACAATTGTATCCTCCCCATAAAAAGAGGGCCAAACTCCACCCTTTATTCTTCTTATTCTGCTGAATTGTTCTTTCTAGAGCTCTGTTAAATTTACCTACTTAATATGGACAGAGCTCTCAAACTAGGAACAATCCATAATAGTGATTGTAGTTACTCATGCAGGCAAGAACAACAACAGAATGCACCCTGCTTGTTTATAAATGTGTCAATCACCAACATAGCATACCTTTTAGCTTTCTTGTTTTAGGAAAAAAGAATACTGGACTGGTTGAAAGTGTTGTATGTAGCTAAGTTGTTTGTTAACATTGATTCGATATATCTCATTGCTGTGCAGAAGACCTAAGTGCCATTGTTGTTGTTGCTGATGATAATATTTTACAGTTTATATTTCTATCCTACTTGGAGGCAATGTGCTATATGTGATGAATCCACACATTATTTCTTTACATTTTTTAAAGATAAACTTTCATTGAAATTGATGAGTTGTTTGCAGGAAAATCAGTGTTAGTTTAGTCATGATTTAGAGTAGAGTGGGTCTTTGCTAGACATATGACTAAGTATAGATCCAATATACTGTACTAATTTTGCAAACTAGCATAATGCTTATTAACGTGGTATCTGGAGCACACTGTGTTTCTAACCTGCTATAGGATGGTACTTCGAAAGCTCAGACAACCAGATATCTACTGTGCAGGCATAAAATCTACCATGGGAGAGATTGGGAATTGACCATTGAACAGGCACAACTTGCTATCAAAGCCCAGACATAATTTTTCATGGATTATTGTTGTTATCCAGCTGTACTGTGAAACTAACCCATGAAATAAAAATGCTGAGTTATTTTAATGTTAATTACTGGTAGAATTAAGTCAATTGTTGTAATTAGTGGAGCTTTAATATAAAAACCAGATAAAACTAGATAACTATAAATATAATTCATGCAACCAAATAAAAATCAAATCCCACCACTGCAATCTCTGCTGGCAGTACTCAGCCCTGGGCTCAGGTACTCAGCAAAAATAAACCTTTTCTTCCCAAATAAAATAAAATAAAAACGACACTGTTCTGCCAGGGTTTGATTGCTGACAATTTCATCCTCTTTGCAGAATACTTGCGAGCATTTAATGGCAGTTTATATAACATACATTCACAAGATAATTTTAACCGCTTAATGGGTAGAAGCTTAGTGGCATTATTATTGAAGTTACATAATGTCAATATATACTAATAGTTCAGTCATATAGTGCACCTGGTGTTTTTGATGCTTTTTATTTACAATACTTAGTTTGGGCAGCTGTTATACAGTATTTGACTTCATAAGAGCTAATAATTACACTGCCCATCATAGTAGACATTACCAGGCTAGATGAGCCAATGGTATGACTCTGTATAAGACAAGTCAGCTTCCTATGTTTCTATGTTTCTACATGAGTCCCAGTGCTGAAACAAACCAGCAAACATCTGTCAAATGACAATGTGGGTTAAGTCTTTCACCTACCATAAGATTCCCAAATCACAGACTGAGCTCCAACGTTTTGCCTATCCATAACTCAAAGTGGGAGACTGGTGACACTATTAGGCTTGAGGGTATTGACCTCTTCACTGTCATTGAGCCCATCCTTGCTGGATAAAAAGGGGTCTTTACCACAAGTGTCTACCCTTGTATGGTTTTAGTCTTGCTTTACATGTATTTGTTGTATTTGTTTTTTTAACTGCTTTTAATTATATTCAGTGTAAATCACCTTGCAATGATGGTTTAGAAGGCGATTCATTCATTGAGGATTTATTATAATCATTATGGAATTATGGAATTTGGGAGTGGCAGATTCCATAAGCATCGCTAGTTATTGTCCATTGTTATGGGCATTTCCTAAATAATAGTCATATTTAGGAAATGCCCATAACAATGGAAAATAACTAGCAATGCTTATGGAATCTGCCACTCCCAAATTCCATCCCAAATACTGAGGCTCTTCCATAACAGATATGTTTCTTGAAACAGAGCACAACACATTGGAACCAGTTACTGTTCATGAGATACATTTCTGGAATATTTATTATTACTTTTATATCTTGCATTTTCTCCCCATCCCTTTAATCTCACAAACTGATGCCACAATTTCCAGATGTGTAGTTGTTTTGGTCTCTTGCAACGAAAACAAAGAAGAGACTTGTGGCACCTTAACGAATTTATTAAGGCATAAACTTTAATTCATTACAGTCTTTCATCAGATGCATGAAGTGCTATCCTGATTTGCAGGTACATTACTTGTTTTCATTCTCTTTACACGTGTGTGGGTGTTTGTCAATAGTGGAAGGAAATGTCAGAAGGAAAGGAAATGCCAAAATGTATAGACAGTGATAATTACCTTCTTAGCACCGGCCATTCACAAATCCTGGCATTTAGAAGCCAATTAATACATATAGTGGAATTTTAAAATCCATAATGCTGATTTAGTCCAGAAGTGATAGTGCTGAGCCTCTTGTGTATTGTAGTTCAATGTTTTCATGTTGCAGTCTCCCTTAGAAGTTTGTCTGCTCAATGATGGCCACCTTGCAGTTAGTTACAGAGCATCCTGGGTGGCTAGAATAGTTTCCTACCACCTTGTTCTATATTGCCATTTCTGTGTCCATTCTCAGAACAGAACTGAGGGAAGCCACTGAATCCTAAATATATCCTAGAACCAAAGTATTAAAGGAAAATTGTATAGACAAAGTAAGATTAATGTGATGTCCAGTAAACCTTAGTGGACACTCCAAAGCTGCTTTATAGGCTCCCATGCCTGCCTTCCACATTTGAGGAGAGTCTATCAGGCAGCTGTCAAAGATGCATTAGATTTAAGATGCTCCACTTTCAAGGAAAGAGCTGGAACTTCATCAGATCTCTCAAGTACTTTCTAAGCATAGTATTCTGTGGTTCTGTAAACTCCTCATCTTGATTTACAGCAGAACTTTGGTAAAAAGCAGCAATCTTCCATTTCTGTTATAATTTAATTTAAACACGTCATCCACATAGGCACTGTTGTGATTACCTGTTGGTGAGCCATTTCTGTTACAAGCTACATCTGACTAATGCCAGTTTATTTCACCATCATTTTATACCTGAAAACTAATAGCATTTTATGAAATTGATGGTCTTAAAAGGACTTTGAATATATATATATATATATATATATGTTAATTGAAGTATGCTCTTAAGATCTTTGGTATCTCTGTGGTGATGAATTCTAACTTACAGTATTTGTAATATCTTACTGCTGCTGGTGGTGACAGAACTGCATAGTTTACCCAGAAGTAGTTTTGACCTTGACACAGTGAGGTGTGAATTATGTGCGTGGGAGAGTGGAATTGCTGGAGGGAAAGGGAGAAGCCAAGGTTGCCCAGATCACAGACAAAGGGATTTATGGTGTTGTGGGTTGGCTTGGCCTGGAAAAGTGAAAAGGTGACAGACAATTGAAGGCTGTGGCTTCTGCTGAGCCATCCCTCCTCTGGTAAATCCTGAGCTGTCATGGCAACCTGGTGCTGCTGTTGGTGATTGGTGAATGCCATATCAGTCCATAATAAGACCTTCTAGAGCAGATTTGGCAACACATGCTGGGGGTAAGAAAGAAAGCAGAAATCCTGTTTCAGAAACATAAGTTTGATCCACTAGCACAGGGGTAGGCAACCTAAGGCCTGGGGGCCTGATGCGGCCTAATCACCTTCTAAACCCGGCCTGCGGATGGTCTGGGAATCAGCATATTTTTACATGAGTAGAATGTGTCCTTTTATTTAAAATGCATTGATGGGTGATTTGTGGGGCCTGCCTGGTGTTTTTACATGAGTAGAATGCGTGCTTTCATTTAAAATGAATCTCTGGGTTATTTGTGGGGCATAGGAATTCATTCAATTTTTTTTCCAAAATATAGTCTGGCCCACCATGTGGTCTGAGGGAATGGTGGACCAGCCCACGGCTGAAAAAGGTTGCTGACCCCTGCCCTAGCAGATGCAATTAGATATCTGCTATAGTGATGCAAAAGTTTTATGTGCATATAGACAAACACAGAAAGGGTGCCAACTTGAATAAAATACTGGGGGGGACAGGTAAGCCTCGCCCCGCATAATTGATCACAAGATGTGGTGCACACACACCATTTGAATGGCAATCAACTTTTGTGAGGCCCTGGCCTCCTCAAATATTTTATTGGGGTGGTGGTGAAGAGACCTCCGATCCTAGAAGTTGGCTCCTATGAAACACAGTAAGATCGGTGGTAACTGTAGTACTGGGACAGTTCTGTGAATCTGTCAGTATTGCAGATGGCAAAGTCTTGTGCACATTATAGTTCCTACTGGTTCCTCAGGTTGTGGTGTATTTCTCTCTCTCTCTCTCTAAATATATATATATATATACTGTAAACAGCTTATGAAAAATGAAGGAATTCTGCCTCTTTCAAGATAATGTGATTAAGGAGCATACAGAGTTGGAAATAATAAATCTGCTTCCTATGAAAAATGTTGAGACTTTGAACCAAAGTGGCATCTACAGGAACTAGAGTTTCATTGTTAAATCATTTTCTGCCTGTCTTTCTCTTTCTTGGTGCCAGATGCAGTGTGCTGGATATGTCTGGTATTAATTAATTTCTCTAGATTTAAATCATGGTTTCATGATCAAGGGTTTTAGTAGCTGTTGCTGTAGGGCTGATTCATATACGTATGTGCATCATTTACGTTCCCATTGCTAAGAGCTCAGTCAGCTAGGACCTTATAGATGAATGTGTCAGCTGCTGCCTCCACTGAAAAATATGGACTCCAAAGAGTGCCTTGCAGGAGCAGAAAGTATGCATGATTTCTGCCAATTCCACCCTGGATTCCCAATGCCAAATCCTCTACTTCTTAGGAACAACCTATTGGGGAAGGAAATAAGAGACTGTAGGAGGAAGGGGGTCAAGAAGGCCCTGTTGAATGACCAGAAATCCTTTCTGTAGATTTTTGAATCCATGCTGTTGTAAAGAGCAGTGATATGAAGCCTCTTTCTTTCTCTGATGTATGATCTGTGATCTTGAATTAGACCCAAGTTGCCATCCTGAAACAGCAGTATTTTATATGTTCATTAAAATATCCATAGATCGCCTTTCATATAAATTAACAAGGATGGAATGCAGAAGACAATAAATTACTAAAGACAAAACCAAGCCACAAATACCCACATATATCTGAAAATTCTAATAAAACCAGTACTAAAAGCTAATGTTTGTGAATGATCTCATGAATAAGGATATATCAGTCAGTCAGTGGACCAGCATTACTGTAAGTGCCTTGCTCTTTCTCTTGGGAAAGGCTGCTCCATAGTATGGGGGCCTCTGCGGAGAAGGCCCTTCCTCAGGTAGTCAGATCTCCAGGCATGGTGGGATGAGAACAGCTTCCTCCAGTGATTTCAGTGAATGGACTGGATTGTACAGAAGGAGGTGTTCTCTCAGATAGCCTGGTCCTAAGATGTCCAGAACCCCAAACATTAGCAACAAAACCTTAAACTCTGCTCAGTAGCTAATCAGCAGCCAGTGCAATTCCTTTAACACAGCATCATGTGAGTGTGGTAAGGATGCACAACTGAGCTTCCTTAGTTGCTGTATTTTGCACTAGCCATGCACATATACAAATAAGGTGGCGCTGTGGGTTAAAGCCTCAGCGCCTAGGGCTTGCAGATCGAAAGGTCGGCGGTTCGAATCCCCACGGCGGGGTGCGCTCCCGCTGTTCGGTCCCAGCGCCTGCCAACCTAGCAGTTCGAAAGCACCTCCGGGTGCAAGTAGATAAATAGGGACCGCTTACCAGCGGGAAGGTAAACGGTGTTTCCGTGTGCGGCTCTGGCTCGCCAGAGCAGCGATGTCACGCTGGCCACTTGACCCAGAAGTGTCTGCGGACAGCACTGGCCCTCGGCCTCTTTGAGTGAGATGGGCGCACAACCCTAGAGTCTGTCAAGACTGGCCCGTATGGGCAGGGGTACCTTTACCTTTTTTATGTGTTTTGGGCTTTTTTCGTCACTCTGATTTCTGTGAATTGTGATGCAAATTAACCCTGGTCGACACTTTCCAGACAGATGTACAGAAGGCAAACATAATGATCCTTCAGATTTTACAGGCCTCCAAATTTTATAATACAGTTCTCTGCTTGAAAATGTACAAAAATGTGCTTTGAAATGCATCTTTAAGATAAAACACACTTTTAGCAATGAATATGTATCTAAATGGATTTTTTTTTGTGGGTTTTATTTTATTTTTAAAAAAACAGCACATTACATCATAAACAAAATGGGGTAGACATGAATGAACAGAAACAAAATGACATGAACTAGAAATGTTATGATCTGTGCATCCCTCCTTTCATGGGCCACTTACAGAGGTTATCATGTTTCTACAACCATTTGCATTCTAGGCATAATAATCATGCTACTGTTTTATATTGCCAATTACCCCAGATTGACAAAGATTTTGCACCTTTTTTTTTTGCACCTGATTTTGCACCTTTTCAGCTCAGGAAAGCTTCTGATTCAAATGTGTAAGCAAAGCAGAGTTTTAAGTTATTCCAGGAGTTCTTACACAGGATAACTGGCTGTGTGGGGAAAGTATTTAGAAACCTCCAGAGTAAATGAGAGCTGTGTAAATTTCAAAGGGAACGCTAACCTGGGAAGAGAGAGAGGGTATTATTTCAGCACACTTAAATACTGCAGACAATATATCATTAGTGCACAGCCGCTACCCTGAGCTATCTAATTTATGTGCAGGTCACAAACCAATGCTGCTAATTGCTATTGGCTATTGTGACCTCTTTTGCAGACAAAGGGGTTGATCTTTATGTTGTCATTGTGTGGCATGGAGCTGAGCAAAGATACATTTTTATTGTTTTGTTTTGTGTTATTGCTGCAAATAGTTTCCATGTTCCTTGTGAAACCAATTACCTGAGCAAATAAGTCATTTGTCTCTCATCATGAATCTCTTTCAAAATAAAAAGCAAAACCATCCTAAGAATTTTCAGTCATAATATACTTGCAGGTAGGCTAGCTACCATGCTGTTTGGCTTCTCCTGCATATAATTTATTGAGTTGACCATCATTCACTTTTGTTAAATGAAAAATATTTCTCCCTAATGTGAAGCTCCACAACGAATTTTATGCATAGCTTCTGTTTGCCTCACCTGTTGTTATGGTTGCATCTCTGTGTTACTTTCCAACTCTAAATGGCTTACAGCTATTTTAAGTGCAAGGACAAATTGTGTGGCTTCATAGCTCCATATTGATCAAAGGCAACCCAGGTTAATATAAATTGCTTTGCAAATTCCCTTTAGCTGTGACCCACTAAAAGCAAATATATTTCACAAAGATAGATGTTTGGTTTGAGGCAAAGTATTAGAATAACATAAATACTTCAGATGGCTATATGACAAATAAAAGAACTGCATATAAATTACCTGAATTCTTTTACGACACATTCAGTTAATAAGTAGTTATGGGAAAGGAAGGTGCATGGGTGGGTTTGTACATCAAGGAAACTATCTATCAAGGGGAAATGTGTTTAAAAGCAGAGATAAAATTATACACTGAAGAAAGCCAAATACCCAACATAAGAAATTGAATGCAACAAATAGTACAGTATTCAATCACAATATGTACAGCACACAAAGCTTAAATGCTCAAAAACCTAACATTAATCACAGTATGCCACATATGAAAAGGCAAAACTATAAAACCTCAATTCTCAAAGTATCAGCCACATGAAGAATATCACCTTTTTAAAATGTGGTAACTAAAAAAAGAAAACTACCTTTCTTTCACAGAAGTTCTTTCTGCCTTTAAGTTATAATGAATGCATTGTAGAATATACATCCATATGCATATCGATTAAGATGTCATGTCTTCATTACTTTATTTACATATTACTACACATCACCTTACCAACAAAGGTCCGTATAGTTAAAGCTGTGGTTTTCCCAGTAGTGATGTACGGAAGTGAGAGCTGGACCATAAAGAAGGCTGATCGCCGAAGAATTGATGCTTTTGAATTATGGTGCTGGAGGAGACTCTTGAGAGTCCCATGGACTGCAGGAAGATCAAACCTATCCATTCTTAAGGAAATCAGCCCTGAGTGCTCACTGGAAGGACAGATCCTGAAGCTGAGGCTCCAATACTTTGGCCACCTCATGGGAAGAGAAGACTCCCTGGAAAAAACCCTGATGTTGGGAAAGATTGAGGGCACAAGGGGAAGAGGATGACAGAGGATGAGATGGTTGGACAGTATTCTCGAAGCTACCAGTATGAGTTTGACCAAACTGCGGGAAGCAGTGGAAGACAGGAGTGCCTGGCATGCTCTGGTCCATAGGGTCACGAAGAGTCAGACACGACTAAACAACAACAACACACACACACACACACACACACACAAAGTTGACACACAAATCTCTAAACAACTTGGGCCTCAAATATCTGAAGGAGCACGTATCTCATTATTAGCCTGCTTCTCTGTGTTAAGATGGACAGAAGAAGCCCTGTTAGCAGAACTGCCACATGCTGTGGTTTGAGGGATATGTGTTGTGTGAGAGGGCCTCCTCTGTTGTTTCCAGGTTGTGGAATGGCCTCCCTCCAAGCTGAATCTTGCACCATTGTTGTATAATTTTTGGCACTGGGTCAAGATGCACCTCTTTTCCCAGGTTTTTGGGTGAGTGGATGTTCCCCCATCTGCACTGTTGCAGTGTTTTTTCTCCTCTTGTGATTTGTAGGATTGTTGATTCTTTAAGTATCCATTCCCAACAGAGCTACCTTGAACCTTGGAAAGACTGCAAGCTCCCAAATGGACAGTACACTTGCTGAGTACTTTTCTGATTCATTTAACTGAGAAGAGCGGGCATAATCCCAAATTTGGCTGCCTTTCATAGCAATGCATTACCATCTTGCATCTTGCTTAAATGGAAGCAATTTGGATAACTGATTAATAGTCAATTACTATACTCCTTACCTTCTGAACTGTGCATATCCCTTGCTTTACAGTTTTTTATCTTTCTATGGCAGGTTCAGCTTGACAGCACTCTGCAATTGAGGCTGGCTATATGGCATCCAGTTATCTCTCTCTTTCCCTCTGTGCTGAATTGTGATTTTTTGTGCAATAAAATGAATTTATATGTATATGAGCACAGTACAGAGACTCCAAGAGAGATGTTTGAAATTGCTTGAAGCAACTACCTAACCTAAATTATAGAAGCCTTGTCAATTACCAAATACCTCTTAAACTCTCCATCTTGCAGCACAGACAATTTAGTCAAGTGGTACCTTGGCATTAATTTGTGTCCAGTGAATTCTTTTCCTCTTGCATGGAACTTGCAACTTAAACAATAACAATGATGCCATAAAAAGTATTTTACATTAAGTTGCTACATTTAGAAAATTGTTAGGTATGGAAGAGTCAACCTGTTCCCTCATGTAAAAGCATGGCATGGTGTCTGAAAGCTTTGATTATAGGTATCTGGCAGTCTCCATGCAGCTACGATAGAAATGCCTTAAAATTCCTTTTAAAATGAAGATTATTTGGGACATCAGCAGTATATTTTGTGGCACACTGTGCTCCACATGTGGTGTAGTAGAGAGAGTGTTATGACACAGGGGTCACCCACACTTCCATTTATGCTGCGATTTCTAGACACAGTCCATGATTCGTAGGCAAGGGTCTAATCAGGTTTGCTTTGTGTCATTCCACTTTCCTCGGGAAAACTTATCATTTACCCCTGAATCAGAACAAACATGAACCAGGACTAACGAAAAGTGCAGATGAGCCCTCTCAGACGGGTGATCTGGATTCAAATCACTGTTAGTATTTATAGACAGGAAAATTTCCTACTGAACATTTGATTGATAATATTAGTCTGAAGCTAATAGCTTCATGGCATTAAGTTTCTAGCTGAGTCATTTATTTTCAGGATGTAGGGAACGGCATAGTCCATCTTGACTTCATAAGCTCAATTACATTTTCCATAAGCACAGTGGTCTTCTCCATGAGTTTGAAATATGACAGCTTATTATAAACACACACCCATGCTGTGCAACTGTGAATTATCATTTTCCAGATGAGCATCCCCACCATGCTCTTCAGTTTGAGGTGGTATATGTGGGCTGGCATTCCTAAAGGCTCTATTTAATGCACCTGTTAAACGGCTTTCTTGCAGAGCATGGGGAAGATACACCATGCACAAGTTTACAAAGTCTAAGCTTTGTATATCCCATCATGTGTTGATGTGAACCAGTGGCAGTTTATTTTAGGACTCAATAATGTTTAGCCTTGAGATAGATGAAAACTTGTGCAATCTTCCTTTGCCCTTTCCCCCAAGTATCAGGACTCAAGCTTTAGATATTAGGTTGGATTGTCACTATCAGACAGACAAGTTCAAGGGATAGTGGATGCTAGTTTTGCTTGAGTTTTTTCCTGTCTTGGAAAGATTAATGAGCTGCAGTGACAATACCTTGAAAGTAAATATAAGACAATATCTGGGACCAAAACATAATGGGCACCACTGAAATTATGGATTTGGGATGAGAATGAAGTGAGTGGGGTTTGGCTAAAGCTATTGTTGAAAGAGTTGGCAGAAAAGCTCAGATTATCAGTCCTTGCTCAGTTCATGGAGTTTGTGGTGGCGACTAGGTTGCTCCCTATTATGTGTGAGTCTCTTGTGGCCTAATCTCTTTCCTGCTGACGTTTTTTCCATGTTTAATTGCTGTAGTGGGGGGTGGAGTGGATATGGGACAAGCATCCACAGTGACCTTCAGCATTGAGTGGCTTCTAGGAAGACTTCTTGGACGTGTAATGGGGCTTCATCCTTCTTACAAAGCTTGGTTCTGGACTAAAAAGCAAATAATAGCTCCTTCCTTAGGAAGTAGAAGAGGTCACCTTTCCTGGTATCAGCGTCAAGTTAACCAGTCAGTAGTTGCCTGGGTCTTCTCCCCACACCCTTTTGAAGATAGGTACAACATTTCCCCACCTCCCCTCTGTTGGGACCTCACCTATTGTCAACAATTGTAGACAGAGGCTCTGAGATTACATCTGCAAATTCCTTAAGTAGCCATGGATGCAGTTCATCAGGCCCTGCAGATTTGAATTCATTTACAGTAGTTAAGGGTTCCATTTCCACTTCTTTTCCTATCTTGGGCTGCAGCTCTCTCTCTCTCTCCCTGCATCCCTTATTATCAGCATGCCTATTCATCTCAGTGGGTCTCCTCTGAGTAGAACTCATGTTGGATACAACCCAGAACTAGCACATGTAGTAAGTCATTATTGGTGGCTGTTATAGAGCTGTGGAACTCAGAGTTTGTGCTTTCCTTCAGATTTCAAGAGTGTAAGTATCTTTTGAAAGCATTAGAATGTATAAAAGATTTTCTTGCACAAAGCACTTTTATTCTATGTATTCTTCTTTAATGAAATGTTTTTATTGCAAATTGATCCAAGTGTGCTGACTGGGTTCACGGCCCATTCATGTGATGGAAAATAGTTTGTGATACCACTTATGCAATCCATTAACTAAGCCTACTAAGGTACGACAGGAAAAATAGCATGTATTGTGGATTCTTTTATAGGCAGTTGGCAGCTATTTGAACTCCAACCAAGTATATGATTTAACAGCTGAAATTCTCCACAAACAAGGAAAGAAAACAATTTTAGTTGAATGATTATCCCAAATCAGCTTTATAAAGTCAAGGGGGTGGGGAGAGGTGTTCTTTCAACTTCTGCAAGTGAATGTAGCTATTCTATTTGGCTATTCTATAAAGCAATTAAAATGTATTTTCTTCTGGAGATTTGCAGACTATGGCTGCACAAACACTATACCCTCAAAGCACGTTTGAAGCGCATTATTCTACTCATAGAATTATGGGCAATGTAGCTTAGCCCTCAAAGTCTTACAATCCTCAGCAACCCTTAATAAACTACAGTGTCCAGAATTCATTGAGTTGGGGATAATGTCCTTCAAATGTGCTTGTAAAGTATAGTGTGTGCACAGCCCTGGGTTTCATTCTTTTGTCATGTTCAGGCAGCAGGTTCCTGAGCCAGCCATAGCTGAGCATTTTAAAGTTCCGTTGATTGCAGCAAGTGTGTGTTAAAAATTTTCACTAATAGAGCGTCATTAAAACAGCTTAATGTTGGCTAGTTCCTGCGCTATGCTTTTCCATTGCCTCTATACCCAGTACTTTATGAATCCAATGCAAAATTGGTTAACGTCTGGAGATTTCCAATTCTGTGTTGCACATAACTTAGGTGTTTCTAACAAGCTGATAATATTTTTCTTTCATGTTTGTTCTCTTATCATATATTATTTCAATCTCAAATTGCTCTCTATTAAGCATTCATTTTCTTTCAAATGATTGGATTGTGTGCTACTTCTTCTGTGTAGTGAAGCTTTCCCTGTTAGTAACTATAGAAGAGATAGCAAACAGAATTGTGTAGATGTGTATATTCTCTGGGGTTTAAAGTGATCGTTGCAATCCTATCATGTTTCCATAATGTTGCTAGGTTCAATGGGACTTGCTCTCAGGAACGTGTGTACAGGATTGCAGCCTAAATCTTGTTGTAGTATTTTCTTCAGAGTTAAAACTGGAAGAACAATTTACTAGAAATATGCTTCTGGAAAATTATTGTTTTGTTTTAATCTAATTAAGGGCGTTTAAAAATTAAACACATGCAAATGCACACACTTACAGAATTACTTTTTGAGTGTGTAAGTGTTAGCGCTAGGGATGAGCAGAACAAAAGAGATTCTGCAGTCGTTCAGTTCTGGAAATATCTGTATACTGGGAATGATGGAATGATACACAATACAAAGATAAGAATTACTTGTACAGATGGGGATAGAAAAGGGAATAATGCAGAAGTTCAGCAAGAGACTTGTCTGTGGGTGAGAAGTCTGAGATCACAGAACCTTTTGTGAGTTACTGAGTAATGTTTTTTCTTGCACTACACACCACCAGTGGTGCAGTAATGTGCAAATTACTGTCTTAGATTAATTTGCCATGAAGTTGCTCGGAGTTGCTTTCTAGAACCCTGTGACCATAATACTCCTGCTGCATTGGACCAACTTGGCACATACAGTAGTATAGCATTCTGTTTCTCATGGTGGATTTATTTTATTTATTTATTTATTTATTTATTTATTCATGGTGGATTTTATTTATTTATTTATTTATTCATTACGTTTCTCATATGCTTCTGAGAAGCCTATAAGCAGCTCATGAATGTGATATCCCTCTTCTATTGTTCCTTTCAAACAACTGGTGCTTACTGGCATGTTGCCTCTAAATTTAAGAGCCTGCACATTGCCACCACAACTAGTAGCCAATGGTAGATTTATTTTCCAGTTAAGGGATCTAAAATGGCAATTCTAATTCCACTTGCCTGGGAAGAAGCCCATTGAATGTAATAGGTCTTACTTCTGAGTACACATACTTAGTATTGCACCTAGTAGCCATTAGCATGCTTTGTGTCAATGAACTCCATAAACAATTATTATGGGCTGTGTGGATAACTATTTAGTGTGTCCTGAATCTTTTGCTGATCAGTTCCATTGGGTTTCACTGACTTCTATCATGAGAGATGGGTAAAAAAAAGTTTCTCCTCACCCCAATGCATACTTTTTTTAAACTTCTGCCATGTCCCCTCATACTGTATCCTTGTGGTTCCACTTTCAAGCCACCCCCAAGTCTACCCCAATTATTTAGTGATTCCGGTAATCATAGTTAACAAAGTACCATAATTCCGGAATGCTGTAAAGGAGAGCAAAAGTCAGGCATTTTCTAACCTCTGCCATGACATCTGGCCGGAATCTGTTGCTAAATATAAAATTCCCTGCCTGTATTTCTGACCCCCGCTCTGACACATCAAATCTATTTGAAGTGTGCATGGGTTATTCTTCTTTTACCACCTGTGAAATAATACGTTCTTGATGTACCCAAAAGAAGCCATAGGGATTCCTTAGAATTTGTCATCATGCCAACAGGGGCTAGGAACATCAGGGCTCGGGGTTTGACCAAACATTTATAGTCATTGCCTCCTCTTTAGGCCCAACCCAAGGGAGATAAAAGGCACTGGATACCAAAGTGCAACTGGAAGCACTGGAAGCCATGAGAAACAAACAGCTCCTTGTCTACCCTGTCTACTGGCTGCTCAGATGTGAAACAGGCTGTTGCCTCTTTGTTGCCCATGTGAGACCTTGGTTGAATGTATCTCAATGCTTGCCTGCTGCAAGGCAGAAAATGAGCTACTTCCTTCTCCAACACAGCCTCCAGTCCCCCTGCCCCCCACAACAATCTTTGCCATGGTGACAAAGGGCCGTGTCTTTCTAGGCCAGAAGGTTCATTTTACAATGGATTGTGAATTCATGGAACCGGGCACAATCCACCTGGTCTTTGATATTCCATAGCTAGTGTTGCTGAAGTATGAAGGCAGAGATCAGTGCATATAACCATCAGTTGGTAAGTGGATCTGTGCCACTCTCCAGTTAACCTCAATTTGGTTATTTATGGCTTGACTGAAAGCCTTTGCAGTGTTTCATTTCTAGAAACGAGCTATTTTGGCTCCTGAGCAAGTAATTCACATGCCTTTTATGGCCAGCCATAAAAGTTATGACAATTACACACCACAAAATTAATAATGTTCATAATAAAAACAGGCTGCTCTTTTAAATGTTTGTAAAAGGTCAGAGTTAAGTCATTAGCCAGATATTGATCGGTATAATATAAACCCTCCTTAAAATTATTATCCTTAGTCTGAAAAGCACTAATAATTTTCAAGAAGGATGAAAAGAGGGACTATAGATAGTGCAAATTAATAAGCAGAATAATAAGCTATAAAGTGAACATTGTGACACTTCAGAAATGTTCAGCAAGAAGCAAACTATATAAATGCAGTGTGCAGGTTGCATTTATTCCATGACATATCATGTCGAATAAATTTATACTTTTCATTCCTGTAGTAAACAAGGGTTTTATATATTCAACCCTAATGTAGTTTTGCCCCTGGCTGAGATTGAATGGCAATAGAATCCATTTTTATTTATGGGGTCATGTTACTGTAATCACTGAGGGCTACTTCACACACCCAGCAGAAGCAAGTCAGGCTTGCCACTGTGTGTACTCAATCGGTTGCTGACTTCCTGTCATGGCTTCCTGTCAATTGTAACTCTACAGTAGAAGCATTCAAAGAGTCATAGAACTGTGGAGCTGGAAGGGACCCCCTCCAATGCAGGAAAGTCAACTAAAGCATCCATGGCCTCTGCTTAAAAACCTCCAGTGAATGAGAGTTCACCACCTTTCAATGAAGTCCCTTTCAGGCACACATAACATAACTGAGGCAAACCCTTAAAAAATGTAATATGTGATGTGGCCTAATATTTTCCATTAGGAAAAGAATGGCAAAACTGTGTCCTATCCTGTGGGTTATGGCGTGAAGCTTAAGGGAAGCTGACTGCAATAGGAGGAGGATCGTGGCAGACAAGGCAGGATCTGTCAGGACCCTGGACAGAGCATTCTGGAAGGTGCTGGCTGGAGTGTTTTCACTCACATAGGAAGAACAGTCACCTCAGCAGAAGGCTGGGGCCTTCTGAAGGCTGGCTCAGCTGGGACCACTTTGGACCCTATCCCAGTTGAGAATTGGTCTGTTGTTTTTTTAAAAGTGGTGTTGCCTGATTCTATATCCATTGGCTCACAGGGCATGCTACCGTGAGAACTTCCTGGGGATGTGTGCCATCAAGTAAGACCATGTTTTCCAGCTTGGAAAATGCCAGAATTAGAAGCTTTAGTTCACCGAGTGGTGCATCCTCCTGCTCCATGTCTTACTCTGAGCTTGAGAGTGGAGAACTCTGGCAGCAAATAGCAAACAAGGGGAACGAATGCTCAAATTTCTTTCAAAGAGGGCTTCAGAATCACTGTACACACTGTCATATCCTGAGTCAGACCACTGATCTATCCCAATACCCTAGCCAATGACTGGCTTCATCCCTCCAAGGTCTCAGGTCCTTTCCAGTTTTGTTACCTGTGATTCTGTTTATTGGAGACGCCAGGGATTTTCTGCATCCAAACATGCTCTCTACCACTAAACAATAGTTTCTCCCTGATGTGTTTAATTGCATGTACTAACACACTTATCCCTTATTCTTGCTGCTCCCTTCCCTCTCTCCAGTTTGTTGTCTCTCTTGTTTTTCAAACCTGAATTTAAAGCTTCATACAGTTAATAGTTTGTCTTCATTGTCCATCAAAATAAAAGTGCCTTCAATTTCTGACAAAAGAGAAACTGTGAGTGAGTCTGACACTTTTAGTTTGGGAGAGATTTTCAGAGATGCAGCGTCACCACAGAAAGACCCTACCTTTCATGCTCACTAACAAACTCACTAACTAAATCTCCAAGGTACTGAAATCAAGGCCTTTGATACTGATATTAATTCCTATGGAGGTAAGTTTTTATGTATAGAGCCACCTAATATGGGCAACTGTACAATGAAAGAAGCTAACATTTGTTTATTTAAAATAATGCTATGCTAATTTTAGAACCAAGGACATTTCAAGGTGCCTCACAGTCAAAATCATAGCAAAATACAATAAAACAAAATTAATAATTACAGAGGTGTGTCAAATTGTCTTGGCAAACTGCTTCTAAGTAAAGTCCCTCAGAAAATATGTGTATTGTTTTATGGGGCAGAAACACAATGAAGCGGGCATCTGTAACTGAAGTTTTGAGGAGCTTATGATATGAGCTAAAGGAGGAACAGTTATTGTCAGGGATGATGCCAAGAGCAGGTCAGTAATAACTCACATGGCATCAGTTAAGTTAACTCTTTATTCAAAGAAACAACCCAACAGCTCTTTGATATTTGTGAGCGCATCAGGAAACACACAGTCATCTATAGTGGATCCTTTGATGTCGCTTGAGGTTCAGGTGGCTAATGTGGTGCTGAGTGCCTCCTGTCAGCTTGGCTGATGGCCCAGATACACCCCTGTCTGGACAGGGGTAGCCTAACTTCTGTTGTCTGTGCTCTGGTAACCTCTGTGTTAGAGCACTGCAACATGTTCTATATATGTGGTGCTGCCTCAACTGCCTCAGAAGATGGTTCATAAACTTCAGCTAGCACAGAATTCAGCGACCAGGTTGCTCACCAGAGCAAGATGGTTTGAACCGATCCTGGCCCCTATTGCACTGGCTTCTAATTTCTGGGCCCTAATCAGAGTGCAGGTTTTGACCTATAAAACCTTAAACAGCTTAGGACCGCAAAATCTCTCCCCATATGAACCTAGCCAGGCCCTGCAATCATCATCGGAGGCCCTTCTTTGTGTGCCTCCTCCATGAGAGGTCCAGAGGGTGGTAACACGAGAATGGACCTTTTCTGCGATAGCTCCCCATTTTGTAGAATGTTCTCCCCAGCAAGGCTCACCTAGCATATTCATGACATATCTTTAGGCGCCAGACAAAAATGTTTCTCTATAACTTTGGCTGGTTAACATTCTACAGCATTTAAAATGTGTTTGTGAGAGTGGGGTTATTGGTTTGCTTTTGTCTTATTATGTATTTTGTGTTCTCGTTTTGTATTTTTCTGTTGCGATCTTTGGGTGAAGGTCAGTATACTAATGTTAATGATGATGATGATGATGATGATGATGATGATGATGATGCAGTTCTTGTGGTTCTCTGGCCTGCGACATGAATCCCCTGACTCTACAACCAACTTGTGCATAATATTTATCAGTTTACTAAGCGGCATTCTAGATGGCGATTCCAGCAGTCTCTCTTTTATCCTCTTCATTCTTTTCAACTAGTGCGCATCTGATGCAATGACCTACATTCATATTAAAGTAAAGCAGAAAAACCTTGTTGAAATCGCTGCTTTCACAGCTTGTTTTGCAGTTCATTCTTTTCTGGAGCATTAGAGCATAACAAAAATGGAATCCAATTGCACATTAGGGTATTATTTACCCCCTCCCCGTCTGAACCCAAAACGAACAGAAAACAGAGTCAATAGTAACCATTCAATCTGAAAATATGCCAATCGAGGAATGAACCAATAATAATAAAAAAACCCCAGAAAATTTGCGCACAGAAAAGAAACAAAGCTATGGATTTCCTTTAAAAAACAAAAATATACACAAAATAGCTGTGAGAAGGAGAACCAGCCAGTTATATTAAAAATGTGTGATGCTTGGTCACCAGTAGAACATAGCATGCTTTTGATAGAAATCTGGACACATTTCAATTGATTATATATCAAGATGGAATAGCCTACATTATGGGGCTCCAGCAAGAGAAGGGAAGTGCTGTACAAGCATCTGACAGTGGTCGTTGTTATAAAATAGACTTTTTGAAAATGTTCATGAAAAGCAAGTTATTTTTCCTGGATTTGGAAACAGTTGAGCTATTAGGGGTCTATGGTAGGTAGGAGTTAGGCAGCATATAAATGAAACTGTACTGATTTCCAATGTAACCCACCAGAGACTTCAGCATTCAGAATACATAAGCAAGTAAGTATGAACTCCTTTAATTAAGGCCTTCTCATTAATTCAGCCAGCATGGATTCCTTGGCCGGGGGAAGGAAATGCTACAGTCTTCAATGCATCTTGGCGCAGGATTGAAAAAGCTTTTCTGAGTAAAAGTTGCCTTTGACAACAAGCTGCATAAAAAAGACCCCTCATGGGTTGCCCGTTGTCCTGGTAATACACAATCAAGCAAAGGCTTTAGTCCTATGCCATACCTACAATACTGCATCTGTGCAGTCAAATGAAGAAGTATACTGAAGTCCTAGTGTTGCATACATTGAAGAAGTGGGGCAAAGAGGAAGGGAGCCCAAGAAAACCAAATGCTAGATAGCCACCTTCTTTGGCTTATGTTGCATAACCCCCAATACATTTTGTTGCCTGAGGTGAATGACATGTATTTTCATGTATAGAAGCTGACCCGGATGATAGCTGAATCTTCTCCTTTGAATCTTCTTTCAACACTAGTGACAGGGCACATCCTGAGAGCAGCAGATTTGTTTATGGGGCACAGGAAAGGCATATGGCAAACACAGCTCTGTCATCCAATACTTTGTCACCATTACCTATCATTCCCTGTGCATGTGCCATTTAAGGTGCCCACCTTACTCTGCCTAATGATAGGGCCAGCCCTGCCCATTTTGGGGGGAATTTTTAAAAACAAAAATCAGTTTTGTGTTACATCAAAATCTTTAGGAACACAAAGGAAACACTCACATGTGTATTGTAGGACTGGTGCTTTCTTTCAGTTTTTTACTCCTGGGTAGCACCAACCCCAATTTCCCACCCAGAGACAAAGACGGGTTAAAGGGGAAAGAGGTGCGGACTTAAAGTGGTAACAGTGATCTGAGAGGGGGGCAGCCAGAGTGCAGTCTGCAGTTCCCAGTCCCTCTCCTTGGAAGCTTGAACTGGTGGGGCAAGATGAGTAAAACCAGGTCCTTTGACTAGGCAAAATGGTTGTCCACTTCTGAGTTTGGATCAAAAGAGCAGAATTATTTAAATCAGTACGAGAGAGTGGAAGGAGTAGGAAGTGGCTTTAAAGGGAAAGAAAACACATACTCACTATCCGAGGTTGTCTTAGCAACTGACAAAAAATATGTTCAGTTGACGTGCAAAACCGAATGGGTCATCCCAGGTGATTCATCGAAGACACACAAATGGGAGATGGAAGGAAGCTGGAAGCTTTGCTCTTTTTATCTCTGCAGTTGCAAAAGGGGAGGAGATTAAAAGGTATGAAGGTGATCCACCAATCCAGGAAATCCAACTCTACTTAGCATCCTGGAGATCCATCACATACTCAGAGGGGAATTTTGTCATTTGTGTTTCAAAGCTTGTTGAAACAAAGCATGTCAGTGAGGCCAATCTCTTTCTTTTTTCCTGTAAGATAACTGTGTGGGGTAGGGGTTGGGGTGGGGGGAGTGGATTAGGGAAAGGACACCACCTGTGGATGTGAAGATGGGAGGGAGATGCTTTAGAGGTAGCTGGCTATCTCTTAGTTAATGGCATGGTCCTGGTAAAGAGGCATTCTCTTAAAGGGACAGATAGAGGTAGGAACAATATTTGCTTTACTTTCTCCCTTGAGGTATGTTTTCTGAGGTTCTGTTTTGCAGGATTTCCATTGATGCACATAGGCACCATTTGCAAGATTAATGGCAGGGACTGCAGGCTTAGTGCTGCAGAAATCTTACTTTTCACGTTTCTCAACCGAAGTCATTTTTTCCTATTGGAAAACTTCCTCTGAAATTAAGGATTTGATTTCCCAATTATGAAACATATAGTGGATGCCCTGTTATACCATGTATCCTTTGGGTGGTTTGCTACTTGAGTGACTAAAATCTCTGTGGTTATTTTTACTTCCCTAATTTATCCTGTTTTTTTCTTTTTAAAGCACTTCCTTACCTTTCTCTCCTGTGAATTTTCAAAGAGCTTGATAATTCAAGCTATCATACTTCCTTCAAAAAGTCTAAGGTTTATGTATGTAAGGTTTTCTCATTATATTCTCACAAAATTCAGTGAGATAGATCAGACTGAGGGAAGGGGAATTGCCAAAGACAAACCAATGAGAAGAGATCTGAACTATAACAAAAGATAGGTATATTGGACTATTTTTGGTCTGTGCCAATTTTGCCTATGTTTATTTATAAATTTGCTGCATCCTGTTTCCATGCTAATCTGCATTTTTGTACTTTAATTATTTCAACAACTAATTAAAAAGCTACATTAAAATTCATATTTTGATATTTTATCACGAGATATTCATTTGAACATATGCATTACTAGTCTCATTTTATCACAGGAAAATGCACTTAATATGTATTCATCGTATGTTTCTGAGCTGAGCACTGTATCATACAATTTGTAGAAGTGTGAAATCTGAAGCATAATCACATTCCGATCTGTCACATTTATTTAGGAGTTGCTGATCAAGGTAACCTTAACATAAAAATTCACAAAATTCAAAAGAGCCCTACCTGTAACTTTTCAGTGCAACACAATGCAGCACTTCATTGGTAAAGTTTCAAACTGTGTGTCAACACTTGATTTTTTTTTTTAATTGAATGCTATTCAAGTTGTAAAAAGTTCTAGATAAATGTTATTGTTCCACATTTATTAAACAAAGTGCAGCTTGGTTTTATAAACTCTGCCTGTTCTTTAACTGTATTAGGAATTTGATTGTACATTTACATCAAAGGCAGACATGAAGGGGCTTCTCAGTCTGTTGGTAAGTTGCAAAATAGTTTTTCTAAAGAGAAGGTTCTTTTCGCAGCATATATATTTTAGTATCTCAGAACCCATTGTTCTGTTCTAATTACAGTGAAAGCATAGAAAGAAGGAACTTAGACATATTTAAAAACTTTGAACTCCACAGACTAATCTTGTGCCACTTTGTAAAACTCATTAAAGTTAGCAGAAACTTTCAGATAATCAAATATGTCTTAAAATATCTATTTTCTCATTTTTATTTTTTGTGCCATGTATATTTAATCCTTGATTAATTCTTAGGCTTTTTTCTCCAACCAACTTTTTCAGAAGATTTTTCTTTGCGTAATCAAAGTGTAACCCTTTAGATAGCTTTTTCCCAATGATACTTGAAAGAGAACGCAATTAGTTCTTGATGTCTGAGCACTTCAAACAGCATTTTATTTTATTTATTATATTTGTATATCTCTCTATGAAGGCTATGTGCGCCTCCAGTGGCAATGCTGAATCTATGAGCCCCCCCCCCCTACTATAAACCTGTTCCTTTGGGGGCATGTACCTCCCACATGAACACCACTCAGCTGTGGGGGGGGGGGGGAGCACCTATTGGGAGAAACTCTGTCGTATGTGGATTGAATTTTAGATGATGATCGCAAAATTGTAGTGTTGGACTAGATGATACTCAGGGTCCCTTCTAACCCCCTGGAATGCAGGAATATGCAGCTGCCCCATTCTGGGATCGAACCCTCAACCTTGGTGTTATCAGCATCATGCTGTGAGCTATGGGTTAAAGATAAAAGTAAAGGGACCCCTGATCATTAGGTCGAGTCGTGGCGGACCCTGGGGCTGCAGCGCTCATCTCGCTTTATTGGCCGAGGGCGCTGGCGTACAGCTTCCAGGTCATGTGGCCAGCATGACTAAGCTGCTTCTGGCGAACCAGAGCAGCGCACGGAAACGCCGTTTACCTTCCCACCGGAGCGGTACCTATTTATCTACTTGCACTTTGATGTGCTTTTGAACTGCTAGGTTGGCAGGAGCTGGGACCGAGCAACGGGAGCTCACCCCATTGCGGGGATTCGAACCGCGGACCTTCTGATCAGCAAGTCCTAGGCTCTGTGGTTTAACCCACAGCGCCACCTGCATCCCAGAGCTATGAGTTAGGGGGATGCTTTTGCAAAGGTAGCTCTTTAAAAGGGGAAGGGGGCATATATTGTAAAATTGCAATTCCTTCTTGGATCCTGGCCTAAAACTGCATTCTCCTAAATAACTATGTTTTGATTAAAAATAGCAAATTCAAAACACATTTTGAATTTTGGGAAGTAAATCCTGTTTTAAACTTTTATATTCTTTTGTCAACAAGTAGACCTATTTTTCAGTAGTTTCATAGGGTCTGCTTGAGCCATCCGCTGCACCCCTCTCCATTCGTGTCACTGCTCCACCCCTGGGTATTTTCTTCCGCCAACCTTGACTTCCCTTGGCAAGCCTTCATCGATTTTTTTTCCCCGTAGGAGAGAACAGCTCATAGCTAAATGATGCATGCAAGGGACTGATAGGATCAGACTCCTAATGTATATACTGAAACATTGGCTGGACATAAATCCTGTGAGCATTACTTGTTTCACAAATAAACCACTTTGTATACTTTGGGGGTTGTGATGATACTGTGGTGTAGCTCCAGGTCTTTAAGTGGCTATCCTGGAATACTAGACCGGCTATTAATTTTTCATTTATTTATAGAAATGAATTATTAATGTTGGCTTCTGCCACCACAGTCTAAGATTTTGAAGGTGAGCACAGACAACTCACAGCATGAGCCGAACTGTGAAAATGTTTGTCTCACAGAACCCTGGAAAGGGAAATCATACCGAAAGTGAAGAGGTAATTGGAATAAATGCCTGGAGTAGGGGTTTTGTTTTTTGGTAAATTGATATGAGGGGACATGTGTCATTCTGCCACGAATAAGCCTTTATTTGTCTAACTCTTCTTGTGTATATAACTGCTATCTGCAATAAGAATCTCTGCTTTCAGATTAAATAACAAGGCTTTTGTTTAGTACTGTAAATTATGATTGTACCATGGAGCATTATCTCAATACCTTGCAAGTTTGGTGTGTGTGTGTTTTTTTTGTAGTGGTAGGAGCAGGCTATTTTCAAGTTCAGTACATGTGTCTTTCCTGAGGCTTTCCCCTCAAGTTGCACAGTAGCTACCATGACAGATGTTTGCTTCCTTAGCAAACTGTTCCACTGGCTTTCTTAGCAGTGAGAAAGGAGCTTGAACAATTTATCTCCCTCCATAGTGCCTTCAGAGTAAGGGACTGCTCTTCCTCTTAATAACTCTGATAAATATGTGTTTGTGTATCTTTTTAGTCCCTCCAAATCATGAACTCTCAAGCATTCTTGTGGAAAGTTTTTGATTGTTTCTAGAATACACGAACATTTACTCCTTACTTCTCGCCGGAAAAAAGGCCTTCGTGTTAAAATCCTTACACATTTCTCTGATAATTAGGCCCCTGTTGCTTTGTGTATTTAATGCTGCTCCCTTCCCAGCTTTTGGGTGGTTGTTTTTGTGTTGCTGCGTGTATAATCACGAGGCTTTTGCCATATTTCTGATATAGCGTTCAGAATCTGCTGTGTGTTTGTATTTTCTGTTATGTGGCGTTATGACATGAATGGCGCTCAAGAGTACATGTGTTAATTATTTTCTCTTTGCTGTGTGCACTTACTGTGGCTCTTCATATTGATTCTAGCTGGATGGGCACAACCTACAAGACTCGATGGGTAGTTCTTACATAACGTAGCATTTTTCATTTGATTCTTTCGGGGGGGGGGGGGAGTCGATGGCTATTCATATGCACAGCCGAAAAGTTCTTATTGTAGTGGAATGCCATACAGTGGTACCTCGCAAGGCGAATGCCTCGCAAGACGAAAAACTCGCAAGACGAAAGAGTTTTTTGTTTTTTGAGTTGCTTCGCAAGACGAATTTCCCTATGGGCTTGTTTCGCAAGACGAGAGCATCTTGCGCCTTTTTCTTAAAACCGTCAATGCATTCCTATGGGAAACTGTCAATGCATTTCCTATGGGAAACCGTGCTTCGCAAGACGAAAAATTCACAAGACGAAAAACTCTCAGAATGAATTAATTTTGTCTTGCGAGGCACCACTGTATTTGCTAATGAGAATTTAATTGCAGAAAGGACCAATGTATTACAACACCGGGGGCTCTCTGTGGGCCAATCATATCATCAAATGCAAATATCCTTCAGCCAGGTATCTAAACTGAAGGTTTCAAACTGAGGGTACTGATATAAAGTACAAAACAGGAAATCAGGTAGCAGTGTTGAATCCTCCTTACTACCATGACTATCTCCCCTCCATACTGACTCCAGGCCACTTTCCCCTTTTGCCTAGGGTCACACCTGGTTACTGGAGTAAGAATATCTTAGGGGATAGATGGCAGTGGGGGGGACCAGGATACAAGGGGAAGGAATTCAGGACACATATGCCCATCTTGTGCCCATTTTGTATTTTGACCCCTGATAAACCCATGATTGGGACAAGCCTAGATTTAAATACAGGAATTTTGCCGTCCAGCATACCCCCCCCCCTTTTTTTAGTATATTTCTAGAAAAAAGTTTTGCTTAAAGATAAGACAGAGGGAAACTTTGTTCTCTTGTTTTTCATTTCTTGGCTGTTTCCACATACCTTTATTGCACTGCATTTCTGTGTGGCACCTTACTCTCAAGTGCACTGCGATAGGCTTAATGTGACTAGGACTGTCAATGGGACAGGCATGGTGGGGAGCCTTCTATAGTCTTCAAAGATGAAAGAATGTTCAGAATCCTTAAAACTCCTTCGCATTTTATGAATAGCCACCTGCAATTAAGACAATAATTGTAGAGGATAAGAGAAACAAATTAACACTCACTGGAAAATGTGAAATGCATCTTGCAAATCATTTGACATGTGTTCAGATAAGTAATAGCGGCATTTGTTTACAGAGAATGATGGAAAGTGAAATTGCTATGCACCTGCAAGCTCTTTTTGATTTTTTAAAAAGCCACCTTCTGTGTATGATGCAATTCCTGAACTGGCACATTTTGGGGTCAATGATGGATTTTAATATATTTTTTGTAAGGCTGTTTGTATGTGTGTGTGTTTTGTTCGCTGCTGTCAATAGCATTGCATTAATATCTGACTGAACAAATGTTCTAAGTCGGCTTTGTTCAACCCTGGGGCCCAAGATGTTGTTGGACTACAGTTCCCATCACCCCTGATCATTGGCTAAGCTGGCCTGAGATGGTGGAGGTTGTAGTTTAACAGCATATGGGGAACCAAGATTGAAGAACTGTGCTCCAAGTGACCATGGCAGAAATAAGATTTGGTCTGTGAAACAGAATCATAGAATTGTAGAGTTGGAAGGCACCCCAAGGATCATGTAGGGCAACCCCTAGCAATGCAGAAATCCTGCCCGCAGCTGTTCCTGGGTGGGCTCAAACCACCAACCTTCTGGTTAACAGCCAGATACACTGACCCATTGCGCCACAGGTTCCCCCCGATATAGTTCACTGGTAGGAACATCTGGCCTCTGTTGTGAAGGCTTGTTGGTTTAGACTGATGGAAGTCTATTATGAAATCATTTCCCCCCTCCCCCCGTGATACATGATATCTGGAAATTGCAAAAAACAACAACCCTGTAGTGTTGTGCCCAAAATTATAGCTGAGAGACCTTTCAGTACAAAGCACTCTGCAGTCACAATGGCAGCATTCCTCACATGTTGTTTTACTCCAGTTCTTTTAATCCCCAGCCAGCCTGGCTGAGATAGGATGTGTGGTCCAACAGCCTCTTGAAACACAAGGTTGGGGAAGGCTAATATTCTGTGGTATGGGAATAATAATGCAGGCCTACCTGACAGGGAGGTGGTAAGAGAACCGCTGAAATAATGTACCCAAAATCACTTTGAACACTCCAGAGGTTCTGCGCAAGTGCTAAATACAAAATAACGCTTAGCATTTATATAATGCCTTCCAGGTTCAAAGAGGTTATGCCCAGCTCAGTAAATTAACAAATAAATAAACAACGTAGCTTCCCAGCAGATCATCAGTAAAAGCTCATAGCTCCACAGTAGTGACTCATTTAATAAGCACAATTATTTTGTTTAAATCAAAATCACCACAGGAGAGCCTGAGATAGCAGCCAATTCTGAAGCCCTCCACATTTCGTTTCATTCCCCTGCCCCCCTCAGAATTTATTACAAGGTCGTTTTTTTCCAAAAGAAAAAGTAAATAAAAATGGTTTTGTCTTTTTTCTTCTCAATCTGACCTGCCTTATGCATTCTCTACCTTGTGCAGATTTACAGGAGCTCCGGGCACCTTATGCATTTAGTTGGTCTGAGAGCTTCCATTTCTTCCCTCACATTCCTCCCTAAGTTCTACAGTGCTGGAAACAATAACAAAGCAAATGTATCCCTGGCTTTGTACAGTAAATCATTCTGCTATATGTAAAAGTGAAAATGACCTGTTTGGGTGCCTGAAGGAATATTTTAGCTTGTTATTCTTCCTGCAGGGGTGAAAAGAGTCTGTTAACTTTCCCATTCCTCAAAAGGAAAAGAGAATGAGCTGTTTAAGATTAATACTCCTTATGGTGCATCATTCAAAGCTTTTCCCTTCAGCTTGAAAATAGGGCAGTTTCTGCAGTACCCATTTGTCACATACTGATTTTAGCCCTCCACCCCCCTACAATATTTTCTTCTACATACAGCAAATAAGGGTGTCAAAAGACTGCCTCAGAGGTGACGTATGATTTTAACAGCATTTTTGTTTGTTTGTTTTTTAAAAAGCATTTGAATTTTCGAACTCTTTAAATAATAATTCCTTTCCTTAAAAGAACTTCTGAATAAAAAGTGCTTTGGCACCTGAGGGGTTAATGATATTATAGACTTACAGATTATCCATATTTTCCTTTAGCCAGGGAACCTGGAGGCGGTTGGAGGATGGATGGCGGCTAACAGAATGAGGTTGAATCCTGACAAGACAGAAGTACTGTTTTGGGGGGACAGAGGGAGGGTGGGTGTGGGGGACTGAATGGGGTAACTGTGCCCCTGAAGGACCAGGGGCATAGCCTGGGAGTCATTTTGGACTCACAGCTGTCCATGGAGGCACAAGTTAATTCTGTGTCCAGGGCGGCTGTCTGCCAGCTCCACCTGGTATGCAGGCTGAGACCCTACCTGCCTGCAGACTGTCTTGCCAGAGTTGTGCATGCTCTAGTTATCTCCCGCTTGGACTACTGCAATGCGCTCTACGTGGGGCTACCTTTGAAGGTGACCCAGAAACTGCAATTAATCCAGAATGCAGTAGCTAGACTGGGAGTGGTTGCTGGGACCACATAACACCGGTCCTGAGAGTTCTGCATTTGCTTCCAGTACGTTTCCGAGCACAATTCAAAGTGTTGGTGCTGACGTTTAAAGCTCTAAACGGCCTCGGTCCTGTATACCTGAAGGAGCATCTCCACCCCCATCATTCAGCCCAGACACTGAGATCCAGCGCCGAGGGCCTTCTGGCGGTTCCCTCATTGCAAGAAGTGAGGTTACAGGGAACCAGACAGAGGGCCGTCTCGGTAGTGGCGCCCGCCCTGTGGAACGCCCTCCCTTCAGATGTGAAGGAAATAAGCAGCTATCTTCTCTTTAAAAGACATCTGAAGGCAGCCCTGTTTAGGGAAGTTTTTAATATTTAATGCTGTATTGTTTTTAACACTTGATTGGAAGCCGCCCAGAGTGGCTGGGGAAACTCAGCCAGATGAGCGGGCTGTAAATAAATTATTATTATTATTATTATTATTATTATTATTATTATTATTATTATTATTAGAACTGTAGTTTCATAAGGGGATCTGAGGGTCTATTAGACTCTGTGTTGAGTCCATTAAGAATCTTGCGACTTGTGTTTATGACAAGGGGCTTTAAAAAATGAGAGTTGTTTTTTAAACTCTTAGTACCTTTTTTGTTTTTAGAAAGCCTATGATTTCCAAGAAACCTATGTCACAGCAGTACAAGCTGATAAACATTTGTAGTTTGTCATAAGCTTTCCTAAGCTTCATGAGATGAATGCTTTCCTACAGTATGTATATCCATCATGTAACAACTCCTGTTTTCTAGTCAATATGCTACCAAGAAAATAGCTAGAAAATCTTTTTCGGATATCAGTAGCAGGGAGAATACTTTGTATTTCTGAAATTCTTAACTCCCAAGGAAAGTAAGGGGGGGAGACCCCCACTTCTAGAGCATGTTCAAGCTCCAATTTCAGAGCAGTTCAAAAACAAGAAGCCTGCTCATTTTCATAAGGATACTGCTCTTATCAGTCCCTAATATTATCAGCAAAGTGGGATAACTCAGCACTAAATGGGGAAGAATTTGAGAAGCAATTTGGGGACAGATGGACTCTGAATTACTCAGTGTGTCAGGGCCAGCCCTATCATTAGGCAGAGTGAAGTGGCTGCCTCAGGCAGCAAATTCAAAGGGGTCCTGGCGCGGAGCAATGGCAAGATGTTACAGTTGTGTATATATGTTGTATAATTAGAGTAGATCTTATTTTTTCTCCCCCTGTCGCCATCATCTTCTTTTCTCTTTTTATTAGCAGGACCATAGTTTTGAAACGTAAGTGAGGCAGATAGCTTGGTATGTTTTGAAAAGGGGGGGGGGGAATGCTTTTGTTCAAAGACTATCTCTTTTTTTAAACAACAACAACAACCATGAACTAGCCTGCTTAATAACAATTCAGTAAGGAAAATTAACTTTAATTGAAGTCAACATAGGCATATTTACATCCGCTGTATATTCAATGTAATCACAACTCAGTCTGACAGTCTCTAAACATTGACTATCTAAACAACAATTTGCCATTCCCAAGTGCTGTCAGTAACTGTGAAAAGATGTAAAAACAAATCTTCATCTTGTGCATCATTAGGCATGTGTAGTGGTGACCTCTTTAAGCACAGGATCCTGCATCTCTGTGCAGTGAGATAAACAATGAGCACCATAGAAATAGATATTAGCTAGGAAGCTTTCATATCTTCAGCAGGCATAGGCAAACTCCAGCCCTCCAGATGTTTGGGACTACAATTCCCATCATCCCTAGCTAACAGGACCAGTGGTCAGGGATGATGGCAATTGTAGTCCCAAACATCTGGAGGGCCGGAGTTTGCCTATGCTGTACATTAATTAAAGGAGTCAAATGACTTATTTTCTTAAATAAAAGCAACATTAGAGGAGATAATTTGGAGTTGAAAAACTGCTGGGGGAGAAGGCAGTAACTAATCTTCACATTTGAAACCCCTAAGTAAGGAATGTTGCTTGGGAAAGTACCACTGCCCACCCCCTGCCCCCCAGGAATGGACTTAAGGATTGTCATGATGACTAGCTTTCTAACATAGAAGCACTTTGTGTGTCCCCCACCCTCCCTAAAGGAGAGGTCCTAAACTTGTGCTCCAGGAACCACTGGTGGTCAGCAGACTGGTGGTATGATGAAAGTTTGCAGAACTGTCAAAAACATATTCATTTGGTCCTGCTCTTTGATTTATTACAAAGATCAACTTTACTCAAAACAGAATCTACTCAGAATCAAAATCAGCGTCAGCCCATAATCCCAAAATAGTTTTTTTGTCGGAGGCAAAGGACAAGATCAGGGGTCAGCAAACTTTTTCAGCAGGAGGCCGGTCCACTGTCCATCAGACCTTGTGGGGGGCCGGACTATATTTTTTTTGGGGGGAAATATGAACGAATTCCTATGCCCCACAAATAACCCAGGGATGCATTTTAAATAAAAACACACATTCTACTCATGTAAAAACACCAGGTAGGCCCCACAATTAACCCAGACATGCATAAATAAAGGGACACATTCTACTCATGTAAAAACACGCTGATTCATGGATCGGATTTAGCAGGCGATTGGGCCGGATCTGGCCCCCCGGCCTTAGTTTGTCCACCCATGGACAAGGTTGTGTCCTTCCCTCCTAATCCAGGCTGGATCAAAGAAGTGTTTCAGTTAAATGCATTGTAAACTTCATACAGAGAAATCCCGTTCTGAAGATATCTGCCACAACCTGAGGGCAGCAGGCTAGCTTAGGGAGTGTCATCAGGTCCCACAGCACACACAACTCGAATATATTGCCATTATTCTCTGCCATTCCCCCTCAAATTTGCTACTTGAGGTAGCCACTTTGCTCTGCCTAATGTTAGGGCCTACACTGACAACAAACATATCCATCACATTAGAAAGTCAAAACTGCTTTTTAAAATATGTGTTGCATACTACTTTGATTTGTAGAACAAAAAGAAGTTTATTAAGTGGTCTACTGAAACCCTCAACAATTCCCAAGTTGTCTCAAAACGTTTGAGAGCTGCTGTCCTACAGCTTTGGCATATATGTTTTCAGTGGAAATCAATCCTTGTTCCTCAGGGAAGATCTCTAAATGCTGGGGGGCAAGCTGCTAAAATCTGCTAAAATGTGAGGAACTGTGAAAGACAGTATTTTGTACCATGCTGTGTATGATGCTGGAATGAACATTGTAAATGTTGTCGTGCTGTTTGTTATTCCTTCTTTATAAGGTGATCTGTACGTCCATATTAAAGCCATATTTATCTGAAATGCAGTTATAGCAGATGATGCTAAACAAGAACAGAGAAGCATATTAAACTTGTGTTAATTTAAATGCACTTGAAATGTGTGTGTTTTTTGTTCATCTGCAGCATAGTTTTCAGCATATCTTTTATTTCTTCCTTCATACAAGAACATTTTCAGTGGCAATCACTACTACTGTCATAGTTTTGAGTGCTTGAATCTATTTCATAATTGATACGATTGTAAATATTAATGGTCGGATCAAACCTGAAGATTACATGGAGAGAATATAACACATCAAAGCATGTGATGAAAGCAGATTTAGGAGTGAGTCCTCCTTGTTTTCCACAGAAACAATGCCATTTTTCAGTGTTTTATATCTTTAACTGTTTCTTTGCATCTCACCTCACGAGATGAGAGAGTTTTCTTTTACTGCTGCCATATTTTTGTTTGCCTTAAATTTTCACTCCTCCTTTTTGAGCAGTGTATACTAAGATTGGAGTCCTTTTTTATATCAGATGGTGTCATAAACGGCTTTGTCGCAAAGGTCAGCTTCTTAGCTTTCTGCACTAAACAGGCTTAAGATGCAGTTTCCCCCTCCCTGCCAGTGTGGATTTTACAGAGCTATTGGGCAAAGTTATCAGGGCTGTTTTGTTCTGGATGCCATTGTGCAGTGGCAGTAAGACTAGCTCAGGATCCAGTAAATGGAAAGGTGGCTCAGTCCTTGCAGAATTTGAAATGCCCTGTTTCAGGACCTTCTGCTTGGTGCTGCTGGTAGTAGGGGGAGTTGCCACACTGATGGAGTGAGAATTTCATCAGTCCGTTGTTGTCAGCCAGTAGGAAACTGGTTTAATTGGAAGAGCTAGATGGAGAGCCACCTTCATTCAACCCAGCCCCCCTTTCCCAGCCTGGCAGAAGTGGGATTGCTTTGGGTTGCTTTGCCCAACTCCTCAGTCACAATGAAACATCTGAGTAAACATACCTAGGATTTTATTGCTTTAAACTCATGCATATGCCAGTAAAATCTCAGAGCAGTTCGGAAATCACCTACCACAGCAACTGCCCTTAGAGGTTACTGTTTCTGATTGTGCAGTTAATATGTAGCAATTGTGCCTAGAAGCCATTGATAGCCTTGACCTCCGTGAATTTGTTTAGTTCTCTTTTCAAGTCATCCAAGTTGACGGTCATCGCTACATCTTTGTGTTGGTGAATTCTGTAGTTTTAGCTATGCTTCCTTTTGACTGACCTCAGTCTGTGTTGGCCCATTTAGCTCAGTACTGTCAACACAGACTGGCAGCAGCTGTCCAGGGTTTCATGCAGGGGTATCTCCCAGCCCTACCTGGAAACGCCAGGGTTTGATCGTGGGATTTTCTGCATGCAAAGCAGTCAACAGTAGCCTCTTTCCTAGAAGCTATGCCATTAATGTGTATGCACACTTCTAGGATACCACATGAGTAATTTTGCTTCTTTTAGTTCTAAGTATACAACAGCATTGTAAACACTGGCATACAACACAGAGAGTTGTTGTGCACATTTTACAGCCTCTGAGTGGTGCACTTTGGCGTTTGAAGGATTGCTTTCAAAGGAGATTATAACATAATCCTGCTACTGTTTATATCCAGCAATGAGAAATGCAAAATAAATCCCTGTAAAGTAACTAATAATTACGGATGTGAAGAGTGAAGATAAATTATGTTAGTGTTTAAATAATTTGTGTTGATTTTTTCTTTTTTTCTTTTAAAAAAAGAAGACGATCAGGAGGGTATCCAGTTCGGCTCAGTTATTTTTGTCTTTCTCTGCTTTTCTTCTGCACTGAGCACATCCAGATTAAATTGACACTGAAGTTAAGATTTTGCCATATGTATTTTGGTAGCACCTTAGAAATGGCTCAATGCCATAAGGACATCGGAAGAGTCTTCTGGATGTGGCAAATGGCCCATCTAGTCAAGCATCCTGTTCTCACAGTGGCCAACTAGATGCCTGTGGGAAACCTACAGTGGGACCTGAGCTCAAGAACACTCCCCCCACCGTTGAGATTTTCAGCAACCGTGACACCTTTTTTGAAGGGCAAAGGCTCTTTTGTGGAGCTATCTTCCTATGGCGTGTACTATGATGAATCTATTCATGAATTATTCATCCTTTCATTCTTCAGGAAATGGTCTAAGGTGACTAATACTTGGAAAGCATGAGGGCACTCGGTACGGCATTGACTGGGGAAGAAGCTGAGTGGTTCTTACTTCACATAATGTATTTCCCCAAATGCAGTTTAGGTCTATTTCTTATCATGTGTGCACAACATGGAAGAGGTTCATACAACCGTCCCAAGTGTTGAAGGTGCCCATGAGTGGGTCTTGGGGGTCATACCAGCTACTCTGCCACTTATGGTGGCATATGCACCAGCCATGCATTTGGCAGCTGTGTGAAATGGTTGTAGGTGCACCCTGGTCCTACCTGAAGGAGCCCTATTTATGTGCATTGGTATGTATGTAAGGCCCCTTCACACAGTTCCCATTGTTAATATGCAAGGGTGGTTAGATGAGCCTCCCAAAAGAGTCTTCTTGAAACAGCCTCTCTTTAAGGTCACAGGTGAAAAGCTAGTTGGAAAGTTCAATTTGGTCCGCCAAAATAAAAAAAGGTCTAGATTTTAATAAAACAAGGAGTCTGATGATTATTCAACAAAGTGCATCTGAACATTTAGGTCCTAAAGTGTGTTATGCTTATGTTAGTTAATCCTGGCTTCTGTCACAATTCCACACATATAATAGGATTTAACATGAATCCACTTGCACTCAGAAATACAGAAAAGTCACTGTTGGATTGAATGGATCAGGCTCATTTTGAAATACTAATGATTTTCATTTGTTTTTAGCCACAGAACCAAGTCTTCAGGCTGGCCTCCCCCTTCAGGAACCTGGACCGTGAACCAGGGATCTTCCTATGGATGGGAGATGACGGCAAACAGAGATGGGAGAGACTACTTCAAGTAGGTTGCTGCTTGATGAATTTTGTATGCAGACTGAAATGTAGAGTTTAAACCTAAGTATGTTATGTGCTAGCTGCAAATTTCTTAGCCAGTAGGTTATATGTTAACATGAACTGTATACAACATCTTTCACAAAGAGTCTTACATGTGTATTGTGAAAAAACAACAACATCTCAGTGTTTGAAATCTGGATATTTAAAACATGTCAAACATATTTTCTTTTAGTTTGTTCATCTGAAGTTAGTGCATTCTCACCAATATAACACAGCTGCTTTTCTTCCTATGTCCATTGTGCCTATGTCAGGTTGTTCCTGAGCAAATATGCAGGGCTTCAGACAAGCTGTAGGCTTGTTGAATTCATTAACCAAGCATGCAGCATGTTACATTTTAGTTTTGCTGGTCTCCATTGTGTGCCTGAGTGCTCCTTGTTTTCAAATAAGCGTTTCTGATTTGAAGGTCCCGGGGTGCAGAGGTAATGTCTGAAATACAGTTAATTGGCCAAGGCCATATATTCAGCACTCTGAATGTAAAAGAGGTCTCTACTCAAAGCATTCAGCTGAAAGGGAAAAAAGAAGAAGGTGTTCCAGAACAGGGACAATAAAAAAGGAAGGAATGTGTGTTGTTTCATCTCCTTTTTGAGGTTTCTGTTCCTAGTGGCTGTACATTGAGGGACATACAAATGCTGAGGGGGGGGGGCTCTGTACGTGCTTTGCTGCTGTACTTCTGCTTTGTCAGGTGCATCAAAAGCCCAAACGTACCTTAATACCAATCCACTGAGAGTGAGCTCTAAGGCTGCATGTGCATGATATATTTAAAGCTCATTTAAAGTGTATTCCTCCCCCTCCCCCCCAAAAGAATCCTGGACATTGTAGTTTACCCCGTACACAGCTACAAAGCTTAGGGCCCTCGTATTTATGGGACTGCCTCTCCTGGTATGCCCCGCAGAGGACCTTAAGGTCCATGAATAATCACAGTTTAGAGGTCCCAGGCCCTAAGGAAGTCAGATTATCCTCCACCAGGGCCAGGGCCTTCTCAGTGATGGCTCCGACCTGGTGGAATGCTCTGTGCCATGAGACCAGGGCCCTGCAGGATTTAACTTCCTTCCACAGGGCCTGTAAGACAGAGCTATTCCGCCTGGCTTTCAATTTGAACTCAGCCTGATCTTTTATTCCCCTTCCTTCCCCTCTTCCCCTTTCTGGGAAGATTACCCGCTCTGGGATCCCACAGCTAATTCTCCCCTGGTCTCCTCGCTGGCCCAAATAGGACTAATTTAGCCAGCTAGCCCTGGTGATCATCTACTGTTCATTGGGTGGATTTTCCCCCTAAATTGATTTTTGAATTCTGAATTTATTGTTATTCACATCTTATACTGTTTTTTATGCTGTTTTTTGTTGCATCAATTAAGTGTTTTAAATTTATTGTTAGCCGCCCTAAGCCCCGTTTTCTGAACCGGGAAGGGCGGTGTATAAATAAAAAATTAGTAGTAGTAGTAGTAGTAGTAGTAGTATTCGTATTGGTATTATTACAATGCCCAGAACCCTTAACAAGCTACAATTCCCAGAGTTCTTTTTTTGGGGGCGGGGCGTGAATGTGCTTTGAGCTTTAAACAGAAGGATTGGGATACATAAATGTTATTTATACCTCAGAGCAGTGGTAGGCGGTGCCCATTGAGACTGGTAGGGTAGAAGGGCAAGGAGACCAAAATGGGGTGGAACCAGAGCCAAAGGCTCCTGCTGTCCTTGTGTAAGAAAGAAGGCAAGCAGGTGGAGGCTGAGGTGGGTCAGGCAGTGTCCCATTCATCCTAATGGACCAGCCTTCACTGCCCCAGAGCACTCTGAGCCTATGGGGAGGGGGGTAGTCTCAGTTTCCGTTACCTCTTTTTTGACCAACAGGCTGAAAGCCATAGGTTTTGTTGTAACCTGAGTTTAGCGTTAGCACTACATGGTGAAGTGTGCTCTATAGGTCTAAAAGGCTTGGGTCTGTTAGTGATGCTGCTGGGTTGTATTCAAGGATCCCATGAATGGGGTTCTACTCATGAGAAGGACACTTCCAGCATGTTTCCGTGTAAAGGTATAGGTAGTTTTCACTGGACCTCCCTCCTCTCTGTCACTAATTTCACCCCGCAGAAATGTTCCTCAGAGAGTTGGAATACCTTCTAGAACAGTAAGTAAGCCAGTGTAAGGGACTGCAGGGGCAAGTGGGAAATCGTCTTTGCTCCATCTATTAGTGGGAGTGTCCAGAGGACTGAAAACCTCTTCTGAGAAGGAGTATATTGTTGCATGCCATCCCAGTCTCCCAGTGGTGTGAGATTCCAGGAGTTCCAGGTGCTTTCCCAGATTCAGTTTCCTCGGCATGAAGAACAGCAGAGACTGTTGTGTCTTTAGGATATATAGTTTATTTACATGTATATACAACCTAAGCCCACTGTAGAACAACTCATAACTTGAGAGCCAGTGTGGTGTAATGGTTGAGAGCGGTAGTCTCGTAATCTGGTGAACCGGGTTCGCGTCTCCACTCCTCCACATGCAGCTGCTGGGTGACCTTGGGCTAGTCACACTTCTTTGAAGTCTCTCAGCCTCACTCACCTCACAGAGTGTTTGTTGTGGGGGAGGAAGGGAAAGGAGAATGTTAGCCGCTTTGAGACTCCTTAAAGGGAGTGAAAGGTGGGATATCAAATCCAAACTCTTCTAATGACCCAAGAAGTTCTTGCTTCTCCTATGGCCACAGCCTTGGATTCCAGCAGATATCAAGCATGGCTCTGTCTCTCAGCTGCCCAGCCTGCTTCTAGCTCACACACAGAACTCTGGCCTTTGTACTTCACACTAGCAGCCAGGTGAGGGAAGGAGCTCCACCCATTTGTTGTCTGCTATCTTAATGGCCCATATTTAGGGGCCATTATAAGGAAACTTGCCTGGCTATTCCAATTGAACCCTTGTTGGATCCAGGAATAATAATAATAATAATAATAATAATATATCATTATTTATACCCCACCCATCTGGCTGGGCTTCCCTAGCCACTCTGGGCGGCTTCCAACAAAATATTAAAATACCATAATACATCAAACATTAAAAGCTTCCCTAAACAGGGCTGCCTTCAGATGTCTTCTAAAAGTCTGGTAGTTGTTGTTCTCTTTGACATCTGGTGGGAGGGGGTTCCACAGGGAGGATACCACTTCTGAGAAGGCCCTCTGCCTGGTTCCCTGTAACTTGGCTTCTCGCAGTGAGGGAACTGCCAGAAGTCCCTCGGTGCTGGACCTCAGTGTCCAGGTAGAACGATGGGGTGGAGACGCTCCTATACTGGACCGAGGCCGTTTAGGAATTAGAAGGGACTCAGGCATACAGCCTACACCTGCCCCAAACTCACAACAGTATTATGAAAAGGGCACAGTGGTTTGTGACCAGTATTGGCAGTCTTCAGTATTGAGTCTGAAATTTGGATTAAATTCTCTAGCCATGCAGATGAGTATGCAAAAGCTTCTATGTTGGGTACTGAAACTCTCAGACACAACAGCCTTCATTTCTCTGCACTGGGACTCACAGTGATAGAATTTAATTTCATATATGGCCCAAAGAACTGAATTAAAATAAAGTAGTACATTTCTTGCAATGCTTCCTTTTGCTCTTTAGTTGCATCTGCCTTGTATTTCTTTTAGCACCTTGAAGAAGCCATGCAATTACCCAAGCAGATGCAACCAAATGGGTTTTGTTTTGTTTTTCTTTATTGTGAATGCAGCTTTCCTTGGCTCTGAGAGAGCCAAACTCCATCATTTATATTATTAATGGCATGTCACTGGTAGGCGATGCTCCCTAACTACTAATAACACCTACAGTATTCAACACAGAGGCTCACAAACATACTCATCAATTTATGCTTCAAGATCAATAGTGAACAAATGAGAAGGTCAAGGTTTTTGACTCCCATCTACTTATAGTTTCCAGCTCTGAGGCTGTGTTGCTTTCATATATTTTATTGGGCATGCATTATACATTGCCTGCTTTTCCTAATATCAGGCCCAAATGTTTATTCTGCTTGAATTTTTTTTATATTTTTGCTGCTTTTTGTCTTGCTCACAGAATCAGGGATACTCCCAGTTGTTACTTAACACCTGTAATCCTGAATATCCCTGAGGCTTGTTTACATGGGCAGTACAATTCTTTTAAAGACCCAGTGTTGTTCTGAATGATGTTTGAAGTGAATGTGCATCCTTTGCAAATACTTTGATTGTAAACAAACAAACAAATACTACATGCTTAATAAGGAATGAACTTTCTATGCAGCAATTTTCTTAGAATAGTTTATACCTTCAGTGCATATATATATATATTTAGAGATTGCTAAACAATGCTAAACAGTGTAGGTGGCGCTGTGGGTTAAACCACAGAGCCTAGGGCTTGCTGATCAGAAGGTCAGTTGTTCGAATCCCTGCGACGGGGTGAGCTCCCGTTGCTCGGTCCCTGCTCCTGCCTACCTAGCAGTTCGAAAGCACGAAGTGCAAGTAGATAAATAGGTACCACTCTGACGGGAAGGTAAACGGCATTTCCGTGTGCTCCTCTGGTTGGGCCAGTAAAGCGAGATGAGCGCCGTAACCCCAAAGTCGTCCGCAACTGGACCTAACAGTCAGGGGTCCCTTTACCCTTTAAACATACTTTGTCCACATCATGTCAGTTACTGTGCCGATCTCTGCAAGCTAACAGTTAAGAATTTGCAGGCTAGAAAAGTTAAACAAAAGCCTCACAGATGCAGTTTAGAAGATGCCTCTGTCTTGGTGAGATCAGAGCAACGTGATTTATAGAAAACTTGGAAACTTTCCGTTCTGTGTCATTACATAATTCTGGGGAAATTCCAGAGATGCACAGTGCTTTCATATAACCTCAGCTCACTTCAAACAATATTTGTCAGTGGTGTCAGTAAACTCATACAGCTGTTGATCATTCAGTAATGCAGATGGGTGAATATAACTTCAAAGTGAATGTGGAGATTTAGAATATTTAATGAAAACCGTATTGGACAGTATTCAATGAAATGCTTATGCTAGTACAAAGGTTTTTGTCTGCTCATCAGAACTTACCCTCTCCTCTTCTGATGCACCCTGACCCCTCAAAATCTGCTCTGTGGACTCCCCACGGAGAGGGGGGTGGCATACAGGGAGAGGGTTCTGTCCCATTACCAGTGCTGAAATAAGATTAAGCTGCCAGCTGGCTTCAATATGAGGAATGCAGAAAGGGGCACCATCTTATCCTTTTCTCCAGGTGGCAAAATATCTCTGGTCAACCTTGAGGAGCAGCTAATTTGCTGGCAATTAACCCATAAATTATCTAGGATGATAAGGAACTATTAGTGAGTGCTCTTTGGGTTTCGTCAGTCAATAAGCCACAAATGCACCTAACTTCATCCAACTTGTTTCATACAAAATGAAAGGAACTGAAGTATTTCTCCTGTGTCTTAGGACTTCAGAGAATATTCTTATGACAAGGGAAGTAATTAGCTGGGATTACAAAATAGGAACAAGGCAGACAAAAATGTAGATGTGCTTCCTTAGGGCTTAATCATTTTCCCATAATTAAAATCAAGGTTTGTGTTTTATTTTTGGACGCAGGAAATATGCACAGTAATAATGTTTGTGCCTCAATATAGTTCAGAAGAACAATAAAGCCACCTATCATGAAAATAAATGCATATGAGGAATCCAATATTGTGTGTGTGTGTGTGTGCGTGAGAGAGAGAGAGAGAGAGAGAGAGAGAATTTGCTGTACATTATGCTAACTATATGTTTGGCTTGGAGTACGGCCTTATGCCCTATGAGGTGTGGTAAGTCTATTGCCTTCATTGTTCTTAAGCACATATGCAAGTAGATTCAGCATTGTATCCATCAGGGTCAGTTTGCCTGTACATTCAGGTCACTGAAAGCTGATTTAAATGTGTGAGAAGCCTGGTGGAATCTGCCAAAAAGTATTACCTGTGTAAGTGACCCCCATACATCTGGCATTACAACTGAATTGCTCTTCTCCATATGCATGTAGCATCTGCATGCCTGCACAGTTCTTACTTGGACCATACCTCACTGGTGCCAAAATACTGCATGCCTAATGCCAGTTCTTAAAGAAATGGGAATGCCTGATCACCTCATCTGTCTCCTGAGAAATCTCTATGTGGGACAAGAAGCTACAGTTAGAACTGGATATGGAACAACTGATTGGTTCAAAATTGGGAAAGGAGTACGACAAGGCTGTATATTGGCTCCCTGTTTATTTAACTTATATGCAGAATTCATGATATGAAAGGCTGGGCTGGATGACACCCAAATTAAGATTGCCGGAAGAAATATCAACAACCTCAGATATGTAGATGACACAACTTGGATGGCAGAAAGTGAGGAGGAATTAAAGAACCTCTTAATGAGGGTGAAAGAGGAGAGCAGAAAATATAGTCTGAAGCTCAACATCAAAAAAACGAAAATCATGGCCACTGGTCCCATCATCTCCTGGCAAATAGAAGGGGAAGAAATGGAGGCAGTGAGAGATTTTACTTTCTTGGGCTCCATGATCACTGCAGATGGTGACAGCCGTCATGAAATTAAAATACGCCTGCTTCTTGGGGGAAAAGCAATGACAAACCTAGACAGCATCTTAAAAAGCAGAGACATCACCTTGCCAACAAAGGTCTGTATAGTTAAAGCTATGGTTTTCCCAGTAGTGATGTATGGAAGTGAAAGCTGGACCATAAAGAAAGTTGGTCACCGAAGAATTGATGCTTTTGAATTATGGTGCTGTAGGAGACTTTTGAGAATCCCATGGACTGCAAGAAGATCAAACCTATCCATTCTTAAGGAAATCAGCCCTGAGTGCTCACTGGAAGGACAGATCGTGAAGCTGAGACTCCAATACTTAAGCCACCTCATGAGAAGAGAAGGCTCCCTGGAAAAGACCCTGATGTTGGGAAAGAATGAGGGCACAAGGAGAAGGGGACGACAGAGGACGAGATGGTTGGACAGTGTTCTTGAAGCTACCAGCATGAGTTTGACCAAACTGAGAGAGGCAATGGAAGACAGGAGTGCCTGGCGTGCTCTGGTTCATGGGGTAATAAAGAGTCGGACACGACTAAACGACTAAACAACAACAAAATGTTGGCACGTGACATTTTGAAGCCTTTTTAAGTTATACCTGCAGTATAGAGGCAGATGAGCAACAGAATCTAGGGGGCTGTGATGTTGGGGTTTTGGAAAACTGGCAGGAACCCTGTTTCTCTCCTGGGTGTTCTGGTATGTCAGCTGTCTCCTTTCCTGCTGATATCATCATTTCTCCTGCTTTGATGTTCCTTGGGCTAATGCAGATGGGTGCGGTGTGTGTGCAGATATAAACATGCAAACCATGAATAAATAACAGAGGTGCAAGTGTGTCTATCTGCGTGTTAGCAATAAAAATGTGAGAAAGCTGGCAGACATAAGGGACTGTTGCAGCAGCTGTAGCGAGGGGAAGGGGCGACTGGAGATCTAAACTTGCCATGATCCAAGATGGGAAAGATCCCATCGTGAAAGCAGCTGGGAGTCTGGGGGAGAAGCATTCTGTTGGATGCCATAATGTGTGATGCATGGAAAAGTCTTGCAGTAACCAGCTTGCCAAGACACAGGAAACCTGGAGGTAACATTTTTGGGGAAGAGGAAGATAAGGAGAACCCCTATAAGAGCCTGCTTTGCTTATTGTGTCCACAAAATGTCTTCCTTCCTTCCTTCCTTCCTTCCTTCCTTCCTTCCTTCCTTCCTTCCTTCCTTCTTTCTGTAAGCTACCAGGCTGTAATTCTGCAAAAAACAAATAGCATTTGAATTGGTCACGGTGGACTATATTTCTGTCAGTCTTAGTTGTGTTCTGTTTTGTTATCCTAGAATCTTAGAGATTTGCCCCTAGAAAACATAACTATATTAAGTGACCCCAATGAAGGGAAGCCATTCTTTTACATAAAATAAATTTGAGCTACAGGTAATTTCCAATGCACGTTTGGACCAATGGATTTGTACATTTCTCAAGTCAGTGCATGCTCTGAAAAATTGCTTTGGCATCAGACACACTATAAATAGTAGTTGCTAAATGCAGTGTGTTACAATATGATGGATGACAGCTCTGCCAAAAAGCCATTTTGCCACCATCGAAAGGCAGCTGCAGAAATGTAGTTTCTCATTTATTTATGGGAAGAAATGGTCAAGGGGAAAAAACCCCAGCAATTTTCTTTCAAGTTAAAAAGGAAGTACACCTGCAATCTTATTAAAGTAAAAGCAGTAAAATGGGCTATAAATGTTTGGACAAGAAATTCAGTGCATCAGCAATATTTTATTGGCGTTTTGGAAGTTTACACAATTGCACAAATAGGAGCAGCAGTAACAAGTCAATTAACATATCCAGGTTTGTATGCTGCCATCTTCTGCCTGCCCAGATAAAATAATTGCTGACACATGGACCCTGACCTACATAATTAAACACTATTTTAACCACTGTGAATATATTGCACACTGTTTTGAAATCCAAGAGCCTACTAGGGCAGATACCCCCTCTTTCTCCTTCCCTAGTTATGCTCTGGGACAGATTACACTTGCTGCTGATATAAGTGTAACAGAAAGCCATATAGGAGGCCCAAAAATAAAAGGAGTTTTAAGAGTACAGCAGCATATGTGAGAACCGTAGTGGCTTGGATTGGTTTGATACTGAACTTCATTTTGCAAATATCAGGTTTTGAAAGTACTGTATTTCTTTTGAGAAGCAAAATATGTTGTAGCTGGAGTCCAGGGAACAGGACAGGGGCATTTAAAATGCAATCTCCCACCTGCATTTTAAACTGGTGCAGCCTAGTGGGAGGATAGAACATGTTTCTGCCACAACAGCTACACTTCATGCAATCTATGTTTGACTAATATCAACTAAAGAAGTGATAGGTCTTCTCTTCTGAAAGTTGTGTACAGTGGTACCTTGGGTTAAGTACTTAATTCATTCCGGAGGTCCGTTCTTAACCTGAAACTGTTCTTAACCTGAAGCACCACTTTAGCTAATGGGGCCTCCTGCTGCCGCCGCGCCACCAGAGCACGATTTCTGTTCTCATCCTGAAGCAAAGTTCTTAATCCGAGGTACTATTTCTGAGTTAGTGGAGTCTGTAACCTGAAGCGTATGTAACCTGAAGCATCTGTAACCCAAGGTACCACTGTATTGTACTTCCTCAGACTAATCAACCACACACCATTGGCCAAGAAATCAAAAAGGGGCAATACTAGCAATGCCAACTGCACCTTAGTAATATTGGGTGTGGTGCTAGGATAACCTGAATAGAATTGCCTTAAGAATTCTTAGTGAGTATGGCTGTCTTAGCTTCTTGGCTTCAAAGATTGTTCTGTGCCTCGTGATTTATTTTATGAACAAATAACTCTTCAAAATGCAGTCATTAAAAATAAACACAAATCCTTGCATCTGCTTAGGATGGTTTTTTCATGCAGGAAATCCTCTCTCTCTCTCTCTTTTTAAAAACTCAGCAGTACCGATTACTGACAACTAATCACTACCGGGTGCCTGTTCTTAGTGCAGTCCAGCATTCAGAATGATTTAACAGCCTGTAGAGGCCCACAGTTTGGCCGCAACCCGTTTTGCTCCTTTAAGAATGGAGATGAATAGCTAATTTTGCTGCAGAGAATTTGCCTGCTATGAATCACAAATACTCCTTCACTTTGTGACTCTGAGAGTCTGATCAAAACATTGCTGCACACTCTTATACTGACAGAAAGGATTAATTGTTCTTCCTTCTGCTTCTCTCCTTGCCCTGCTCGTCCAACCCCCAGGAAGGGGAAGAAAGCATTTGCATCATGATTTGGAAAGCAAATTAAGTGCTTTCAGCATGGCTAGGACTGTTTTCATTTCACCTGAAGATTACATTGGTATTGTTGAAATGGCCGGAAGGATTAAGGAAGGAGAGAACTCAGCAGGCAAAAGTAGCTGATGCAACCTGAGAGCACCAAAAGCAAATGAGGATGACACTTCAGCCCGTTATGAAGAATGCATGTGACTAGGGACTTAAGGCACTTCCAGGCGGTTGCTATTTTGAGGTGAAAATCACATACTGACAAATTCTGGTTGCACAATCATTGATTGGGAGGTCTTGTGCAACAACCCCACTTCCCTCAAAAGATCAGACCTTTTTTTGCTATAAGAAGATGGCATACTTCTAAAGGGGGCATTCAATGGATCCCCCCCTTTATTTACACTTTCAAGTTTAAAGATATGTCAATAAATTCTGGCGGAACATCCATCAGCCCCAGTTTGGATGAGATTCAGGTTACGGGACAGAAGCAGATGGCTATTTAACCTCCCTGCAAAGGAAGCAGAATGAATGTTCAATAAGCAGAATGCCTACTCCAGGCTTCCTCTGCCTTGGCCCTCCATATGTTTTTTGCCTACAATTCACACAATCCCTAGCTAGCAAGACCAGTGGCCAGGGATGATGGGAAAACATCTGGAGGGCTGAGGTTGAGGAAGCCTGGCCTAATCCCTTATACACCCAGTAGATTGCTGCAGACTGCAGAAGAATTCTCCTTCCAAAGATCTCAGAAACCAACTCCACAGTAACTTGTAGCAGGGCTTTTAGAGTGGCTGCCCCAGTTCTGTGGAATAGCATTCCTGTCGAGATACGACAGGTACCCACTATCCTGACAAGCTTCCCCAGCTGGCTAAACCAGTATTTACCACGTGTTTCCATGTGTTAGGGTTTCATCTTGTTTTAAATGCACTTGTGGTTTTTAATGTTTTTAACTTTTTTATGTGTAACTTGCCTTGCAATGGTGGTTTACAAGGCAATTAATAAGTGTAACAATAATAAAACAACAACAATGAACAGGTTGCCAAGAAGCCCCTCCAAAGGGTCATTTCCCTGTGTCTGTACTGCATAAGCTGCTTCTGATTTTGTTGAGTCTGCACTTGAACACACATCTACTCAGTCATTTGACCTTACAGATTTAGGAGGCAGCATTTTCTGGAAGTGATGGTGTGCTACATCTTATACAGTTGTTTTTTTCTGGTCAACTGGCAAGCCCTACTTATGTCATGCACTCAAAATGCTTCTTTTAATGCAAACTGGGCTCCAAAGCAAGGGTAAAAACATTTAGCCTACTACTGCCCAGTTTGCCCACTCCAGTTCTCAGGCCAGCTTGGGATATGCTTTTTTCTCCATTTCTGACAAGTTTGTGGTCCGAAGACAAAAAGGATTCTGCTAATTCCTGGGGGCCGTAGTTTCTATGGAAATGAGAAAGCCAAATCTGTTCTTCTCTTTGTCAAATATTTTGTCAAGGTTTTCACAAAAGAAAATGAAATGAAATGCGGCTTCATAAAATGATATTACTGTCCAACTAAATTTATGGATTCTGTGACAGAGTGAAATCTCTGAGCTGGCAAAAGTGTGTTTAAATATACTGGTTTTATCTTCCAGATTCACTTTTTATTCAATTTGTTTGGCTTATAAACTAGACTGGGGGGGGGGGGGATAGCTTCTTAAACCAATGTAATCATATCTTCTGCCTGCCTTGATGAAAGTGTGTTTTGCGTATTTTATTAACTACTGTTTGTTTTTCTAAATTCAAAAGGTTTGCCTTATTTATATACTAAGTTTACATGAACTTGTTTGGCTTGTTACCTTGGTTACTGAGGCCCATCTTTGTATAGATTTGTGCTGAGGCAACAATTCTTCTACTTAGTAACTTGAGTTTAGGTCTCATATGGTAGCCTTTTCCCTTTTTTCTATGCAGAAGAGTTTAAGTAGAAACTACAAAAACCAGCACCTCAACTTCAGTGTATTTTGGTTATCTTTGAAAGGATTGTGCTTTAAACCTTTTGTCAATATGCAGGAAAGGAAGAAAATCCTACTTTTGTGAATAACAATTTAAGGGCTGCATGCGATGGAACTGTGGGCTCATTATTCACGGTGATAAGCACAGTTGGTTAAGTGATAAGTTTGCAGGATTTTCTCAGTAAGGCAAGTTTTAAGGTCCTAGTTGCTAAGAGATCCTTTGACTTAGCATAAAGTCACAGGTATAAAGTCTTATACCTGTGATTACAAATGAAGCAATGAATTACACGTGGGTACTCTCAAGGTCACAGATTATTTATTGATAACACAATTATATTGCAACTATATAATAATTTCATTGGAGGCAGCACAGAATAAGAATTTTCATCTGCATTGTAGCTGGGGAAAAGAAGGGTTTAACCCCCCCCCCCCCCCCATGCTGCAGTGCCAATTGAAAATCAATTCCCAGTTGCTGGGTTTTTTGTGTTTTTTTTTTCAGCTGACATGTTTAGCATCACAGGTAATTTGGCCATCGCAGAAGGAGGAAATGACAGCAAAACTTTCTGGCTTTGATCCTAACTACCATGAATAGATTTCTGCTCATGGAATAGGTCTTTCCTATCTCCTACTTTTTGCTGAAGTACAATGAACCAATGCTAAAGAACTCTGGATTTGAGGCCCTAATTCTGAGAAATGTTTTATCACAAAGTTATGATTGAATACAGTAAATGACATGCATTTGGTGGTGACCATGATCAATTACATTAGAAAGTTTCTGTTAAATTAGGGTTAATAAGGAGGCATGCTAATTTAATTGGGGATTAATAAATCATTAGATTTCCTGATATTAATATGTTATTTAACTTGAGCAACTTAAATATGTCACTATTAATTAAAAGTGTTGTTCTGCCAATTATGCTGTTCATTTTCATTTGGACTTCACCAAATGCAATTCAAAAATCTACAAGTTAATATACATAAATCTTGTGCATATTCCATCAGAATTATATTATTTCATTTTATTCTTTTGTGTCCTGGCCCTCAGTGCTGGATGAAGAACTGGACTCGGCTTCCAAAAGCCCTAATGCATTAATCAAAACAGTACATAGGCAAAGCTCAGTTTCCACAGGGCAACAAGTGCAGAAGAGGTAGAGATGCATGGCTAAGAGCAAACTAAGACACAGATCCAACAAGGGACACACCCCAGTACTTTTCTTTTAAAAGATAGGGTGGGCACAGCATTTAGCATGACAAGTGACCATTGTCCCAGGACTGGGCAACCAAATGGGCATACCTCAAGTGGCCTGGGTTTGCAAAGTTTGTTCATGCCAGCACTGGTGTTTCTGTGTCCTTGGATACAGAGGCAAAGGTGGCACCAGCTCATCAGTTTTACTCTCAGTTGCCTCCTCCAAAGGAGGAGATTTCTCATTGGCAGGAGGTCTCCAGTGTCACAGGAAAAGGACATTCCTCTGCTAACCTTCTTGGTCCCTCTCCTGCATCCAGCTCTCCACTCCCTGGACTACTGAACACCTCTACAGACTCACCTCCTTCATCCTGCTAGGACCTTCTCCAAGGTCACCTAATTCCAATTCTCTGGGCTCCTCCCATTCCACCTCAGGATCTGATGTTTCTCACCATTACATATCCACAGGGCTTATGACATTTTTAAGACACTTGGAACTTTAGACTTCCCAGTCTTGAGTGTTCAAAAGTTTACTCAGTACAGATGACTCCAGTTTAATATAATTCTCAAAATATCATTGTCACAGCCCGTAACAAAAATTGATGCAGTCTATTTAGGATTTTCCCAGCTCCGAAATGTGGCTCTCTGCCAAATGCAATATAATAAAACCATTTGCTTTTGACTTTGAGAAAGGTTGGAAGAGAAGGCTTCACAATTTTAATGGAAAACAGTTGGGTAGCATATTTTGCTCTAGAAGTTGGTTTTGTTTTGCTTTTTAAAAAAGAACTCAACCCAAACCCTGAAATAACTTGAATTATCTTACTCTCATTTCTTGTTTTGTTTGTTTCATTAAGGAGTTGCAATGCTTCCTTGATTACCCCAAATGTAAATGTCAAGATCCAAATGTCACATTACTTCCAGTTCAATTATTTTGAAGTAACTGTTAGGGAAGGAGTGGAAAGAAGAAAAACTGGCTGGAGGGGAAGTAAGTTATACACAAGTAACATCTGGAGCCTAAACAGCAGCATTGGCTATAGTAATTTCCTGACATTTCACAGTACAGCATATCGAAGCCATTTACACGGTTACAGTCCAAGAAGCCTCTTTGCATGAATGAGTGTGGTCACCTATTTGCATGTCATTGGACTTTTCCCTTTCACATTCTAAGCTGGAAACCTCAGTTGCATAGCAGTTACATGCATGTGTACACAAACACACGCAGAGAAGGGTCTAAGCCAGGGGTCAGCAACCTTTTTCAGCCATGGGCCGGTCCACCATCCCTCAGACCTTGTGGGGGGGCGGATTATTTTTTTTGGGGGGGGGGAATGAACGAATTCCTATGCCCCACAAATAACACAGAGATGCATTTTAATTAAAAGGGCACATTCTACTCATGTAAAAACATGCTGATTCCCGGACCGTTCACGGGCCAGATTGAGAAGGCGATTGGGCTGCCTTAGTTTGCCTACCCCTGGTCTAAGCTTACCAGTGAACTCACTTAGGCAAGCCATTATCCCCACTCTTCTGATAATGCAAAAGGTAAAGGGACCCCTGACCATTAGGTCCAGTCATGGCCGACTCTGGGGTTGCGGCACTCATCTCGCTTTATTGGCTGAAGGATCATCTTCCGGGTCATGTGGCCAGCATGACTAAGCCGCTTCTGGCGAATCAGAGCAGCTCACGGAAACACCATTTACCTTCCCGCCAGAGCAGTTCTTATTTATCTACTTGCACTTTGACATGCTTTCGAACTGCTAGGTTGGCAGGAGCAGGGACCAAGCAATGGGAGCTCACCCCGTCCTGGGGATTTGAACCGCCAACCTTTTGATCGGCAAGTCCTAGGCTCTGTGGTTTAACCCACAGTGCCACCCGCATCCCATCTGATAATGCAAACACCAGTTTTATTTGCATATCCCCTTCCCATATATGCTCAAGGTAGTTTACATCAAACTGGCAAAAATATTGCAATGCATAAAATCATAAACAATCAGCCTTCAGTATCTCAATAGTTGAAACATAATGTGATGGGATGAAGAGCTGCTTGTGTGTAAATTGCAATCCCTCAGAGTTTGAACAGCTTCTCAAACCTCTGCCTGTGACGGAGCCCCTCCAGCATGGCTGCGTCAGTCGCTAGCAGAATCCGAAAGTGGCTGCTTTCGGAAACGTTTCCAACATAAAAGCTCCTTAACGGAAACACGTCTTCTGGACTCTCTGCGTGACAGTTTCCGCCGAGGAACGGGTGTTCCTATAGGAGGTCCTGAGACCTCCCCACTGTTTTCACTGGAAGCATCTCTGAGCCATTCCTCCGACTCTCCTTCCCTTGACGTTCCTGTTCGCCCCCTACTGGTTCCCTCTTCAGGTGTCAAGTCTCTCTCTACCTCAGAGAGCCTTGGCACCTCCTGTCCTGCCGATGGCAGTTCCCTGACATCCACCTCCCCTCCAGGGCCCCCTTCACCCCCTCCCGTCTCCTCCCCTACGGGTTGTGAGGAGGTAAAACCCCGGAAAGAACCTTCCTCATCGTCTGAAGTTTCGAACACCTTTCTCCACTCGTTGTGGTTCCTAGTCTCTCGGTACTCCTCGTCATCTGAGTCCGTTCCTTCTTCCAACTCCGACTCCGCGAATCCTTCCAGTTCCTCTTCCTCGTCTGTGGTGCCGAAATACTCCCTTCTAAACCTTGCTACCGGTTGTGGTTTCCGCGGGAATCTTTGGTGGAACGTTTCTGTTAAAACCTCGTCATTGACCTCCTCTGCAGTCACCCAGGTGTTTTCTGACTCCGGTTCCCCTTCCCACGCCACTAAATACTCCACCTGATTGCCCTTCCACCTGGAATCGAGGATTTCCGCTACATGGTTACTGCTTTCCCTCTCTTCCAAGACCGGTCCCCTGGTGTGCTCCCCTTCACCTCCCCCCTTGTACGGTGACAGTAATGACCTGTGGAACACTGGATGCAATTTCATGTGGTTGGGTAACCGGAGTTTGAAAGCCACTGGGTTGACCTGCTGAATGACCTCAAAGGGTCCCAATCTCTTGGGTCTTAATTTCTTACAACCCCCTTTGAACGGCAACCCTTGGGTGGACAACCACACCTGATCCCCCACCCTTATGGTTTCACCTTCCCTCCTGTTCTTGTCTGCCTGCTTCTTATATTGAGCCTTGGCCCTTTCTAAGTTGAGCTGAAGCTGACGATGGATCGCTTCCATCTCTTCTACAAAATGTTCGGCCGCTGGGACGCTCCATCTCTCGCCCCCCTCCCCCGGGAATGCCCTGGGGTGACACCCGTAATTGGCCAAAAAGGGGCTCATCCCTGTGGACACATGCTCCGCATTGTTGTAGGCAAATTCTGCCAGCGCCAGCTTTTCGACCCAATCATTCCCTCTGTCATTGACATAACACCTCAGATATTGTTGGAGGATGCCATTTGCTCTTTCCGCCTGCCCGTTGGTTTCAGGATGCCGGGCCGTCGAAAAATTGACTTCCACGTGCAGCAAGCTCATGAGCTTCCTCCAGAACCTGGAAGTAAATTGTTTCCCGCGGTCCGAGACAACCCTCAAGGGGGCGCCATGCAGCCGGAAGACGTGTTCTACAAACAACTTCGCTGTTTCTTCCGCTGTGACTGCATGTGAACATGCTACAAAGTGGCACATCTTAGTTAACAGGTCCACTACTACCATGATGGCCGTCTTCCCTTTGGATTTGGGCAGATCCGTCATAAAATCTATTGATACCGCCTCCCAAGGCCGTTCTGGCGTGGGTAGTGGTTCCAATAACCCTGCCGGCGCCCTTCTTTCCCCCTTGGCCCTCTGGCATTGGTCACACCCTCTTACATACTCCTTTACATCTTCCCTCACCTTGGGCCACCAAAACTCCCTGGTGACCATCCACATGGTCTTGTGTTGTCCAAAATGTCCCGCCGTGGGACTATCATGCAACTGCTTGAGTACCCTCCCTCTCAATTCACCTTCTGGTATATACAGTGCCCCTTTGTAATACAATGCCCCATTTCTTTCTTCAAAACCCTCCGGGCTCTCACCCTCTCCCCTGAGGCCTCTGAGCTTATTTTGGGCATATTCGTCAGTTTCCGTTTCTTCTACCAGCTCTCGTCTCCCCACCAGCGCCGCCCCACACACCCAGCGGTCCTCAGGAATGACATGTCTTTCTTCGCTTGCCCCCTCCCCTTCCAAGTACTCTGGTTTGCGTGAGAGAGCGTCCGCCCTGACGTTCTCTGGGCCTGGTACATAACAAATCTCGAAGTGGAATTTGGAAAATTCCTGTGCCCATCTCACTTGCCGTTGGTTGAGTACTCGAGCTGTTCTCCAATACTCCAAATTCTTGTGGTCGGTGCACACTTGCACCTTGTGTTGTGCCCCAATCAATAAATGTCTCCACCTCCGGAACGCTTCGTGAATGGCAAGTAGTTCCCTGTCATACACCGTGTAGTTCCGCTCGGACTTATTCAGCTTCCTCGAGAAAAAGGCACACGGTCTCCACTCCGACGTATTTCTTCCCGGCTGAAGAAGCACAGCCCCCACCGCTCTGTCTGACGCGTCTGTCTCCACCCTCATGGGCTTCTGTAGGTCCACATGCAGAAGTTGTTCTTCCGAAGCGAAAGCCCTTTTCAGTTCTTCAAAAGCTCTCTCCGCCTCCGCCGTCCAAACAAATTTCTTCTTGCTACTGAGGCAGTCGGTGATGGGCGCCGTCAAGTGTGCAAAATTCTTGATGAACTTCCGATAAAAGTTCCCAAACCCCAGGAATCTTTGCACATCCTTCTTGGTTTTCGGTGTCTTCCATTCCAGCACCGCCTGGACCTTGCCTGGATCCATGGCCAATCCTTGGTCTGACAGGCGGTACCCCAGGAATTCCACCTCCTTGGCATGAAACTGGCACTTCTCCAGTTTCACCCACAGCTGATTGGCTTGCAGCCGGCCCAACACTTCTCTCACGTCCCTCACATGCTGCTCTTCATTTTCCGAATACACCAACACGTCATCCAAAAAGGCCACACAATTCTTGTAGAGCAACGGCCCCAGGACGTGGTTGATAAAACTTTGAAAACATGCGGAGCCGGCTTGGAGACCGAAGGGCATTACGAGGTATTCAAATGCTCCCAAAGGGGTGAACATGGTGGTCTTCCATTCATCCCCCTTCCTTATTCGTATCAGATTATACGCCCCCCGCAGGTCCAGTTTTGTAAAAATCTTCCCCTTCCTCACCCTGGTCAGAATGTCATCAATTCGGGGCATAGGAAAGGCCAGGGGTTCCGACACGGCGTTTAGGGCCCTGAAATCCACTACAAGTCTCGGCTTATCTGTGTTTTTTTTGTCCACAAAAAACACTGGGCTGCCCCCCACCGCTCGGGACTCTCTGATGAAACCCCTCTTCAGGTTTTTGTCAATGAACTCCCTCAGCTCCTGCATCTCCCTGTCTGACATGGCGTACAGCTTGCCCACTGGGAGTTGAGCCCCCGGGAGTAGGTTGATTTGACAGTCAAAGGGTCTATGCGGCGGCAGTTTGTCCGCTTCTCTTTCGCTGAATACGTTGCTCAGATCTGCATATTGCTGAGGCACCTCCCCTTGCTTCATTACCTCCATCCCAGCTAAGGTGATCTTGGCTCCCCCTGGATCCTTCCCCTGCTTGCAGTGTTCCAGGCAATGCGCCGACCCAAAGGAGACCACCCTCTGGTGCCATCCCACTAGAGGATCGTGTAGTGCCAGCCAGCTCATCCCCAAAATAATGGGAGCTCCTCCCAATGTGGCCACATTAAACGCTATCCTCTCGGTGTGTCTTGCCACCCTCATTATCATGGGAACTGTCTGTTGGTTCACTTCTCCTCCCAACAGCTCTCTGCCGTCAATCGTGGTTACCTGCAGGGGTTTACTTAAGGGGAGGGTTTGTATCTGGTGCTCAGCTGCGAACTCCTTACTCATGAAATTACAGGAGCTGCCTGAATCCAGCAGGGCCTTGATCTGTAGGGGGTGTCCATTTGGCAGCTCTAGCAACACCTCTATCACTAGAGCAGGTCTGGGAGGTTCTGGTGCGGGCACTCTCACTGCTTTTGAGCCTGGCTGCTGTGCCCCGACGGCAGCCAGGCGTTGGCTTTTACTTGCTCTGTGCTTTCCTCCTCCTCTCCCCCAACAGCTCCTGCCATGCCTTGCCATTCCTTTCTCCGTGGACAGACTCTGGCAAAGTGTCCTGGCTGTTGGCAGAGATAGCATTTTTCCCCGCCCTTTCCCTCTTTCTTCCGCCCTTCACCGATGTTTGAAACTGTGCACGCACGCGCTGTTCCCACTTCCATCGGCTCTGCCGGCGGGAAAGGCTGCTCTGGAATGTCTGGAATGCGGAGCTCCCTCCAACGTTCTCCTTTCCCCTCCCGCTTCTCCAAAGCCCTCGCTTCCTGGCGCGCTCCAATGGCTAGCGCGGCTTTAGTCAGCTGGTCCATAGACTCTGCTCTGGGGTTCCGGGAAAGTTCATCTTTCAAGGACGAAGACAGACCCTCTTCGAAAAGCATTTGAATGGGCTCAGAAGCCAAGTCCCACCCCAATCGATGAATCAACATAGTGAACTCAGTCCAGTACTCACGGACAGTCCGGTTTCCCTGTTTGCAAGCCATTAACTGCCTTCGCACCCCTCCCTGCTCAATGTCACTGGAAAACATCAGGTCCATGGCACGAAAAAACTTCATCGCGTCCTTTAGGATCTCATTATTTGCTGCCATCAAGGGTCTAACCCAGTCCTTCGCCCCTGATTCGAGGTGGCTAATTACAAAAGCCACTCGCGATTCCTCATCAGGGAAGTCATCGAATTGCAGATTGAGAGCATATTGCATCTCTGTCCTAAAGGCATGGTAGTTCCTGGGGTCCCCCCCAAATTTCTGCACCAATCCTGGCATCTTTCTGTTGAGTGGGGTGGCTTTCTCCCTCCCCCTCTCTGCATCCTGAGCCCTCCTTTCTTCCAGCCTCGCCGTCTGCAAGGCAAGCTGGATTTCCAACGTCCTATACCTTTCCTCCAGGCTTGGACCTCCTCCAGCTGCCCCTCCGGTTCCTGCTGGTTCGCTCATGATGCCTCTCCCTGGCACAAGCTAGCTGTCGGTGACTTTCGGATTGCTGTGATGGGATGAAGAGCTGCTTGTGTGTAAATTGCAATCCCTCAGAGTTTGAACAGCTTCTCAAACCTCTGCCTGTGACGGAGCCCCTCCAGCATGGCTGCGTCAGTCGCTAGCAGAATCCGAAAGTGGCTGCTTTCGGAAACGTTTCCAACATAAAAGCTCCTTAACGGAAACACGTCTTCTGGACTCTCTGCGTGACAGTTTCCGCCGAGGAACGGGTGTTCCTATAGGAGGTCCTGAGACCTCCCCACTGTTTTCACTGGAAGCATCTCTGAGCCATTCCTCCGACTCTCCTTCCCTTGACGTTCCTGTTCGCCCCCTACTGGTTCCCTCTTCAGGTGTCAAGTCTCTCTCTACCTCAGAGAGCCTTGGCACCTCCTGTCCTGCCGATGGCAGTTCCCTGACACATAATAAGAAGGCAATGCATACATTTCAAAATCCATTAAAGCAACTCCTCATATGGGGATACTGGCCTGTCCTATAGATTTGCTGAGCTAATGTTTGCAAAGGTCTTTAAGCACAGTGATCTCTGTGTCTTATTAAATATACAAGATGTATTTATTATTGGAGTTTATCTCTGCACTTAATTTATATGTGAATGGACATTAAGGAGAGGAATAAATAAGAGTTACTTTATTACAACTGTTGACAACAATCTATGAGCCAAACTGCACTAGACATTTCAGAGCAGGCCTGAGAAGAACCTCTCTTCGGAAGCTTTGGGGAGAGAGAATTCCCCATTATTCTCATTAATACCAGCCCCTCCCACAGCTGAGGCACTTTGCATGTAGACAAAGTTCAGGTTTTTAAAAATGCAATGTCAAGTGTGATAATCGTCTCTTCTCTTGTCGCTAAAGTGACTAGGGAGTAAATTTGCCTGGGATTGCTGCAAAAATGTTTTAAGAGCATTCTGATTACATGCTACTGGTTTGGGAACTTTCATTCAGAAGCATTTGAGTACAGTGTACTCTAGTCTTCTAAAGTCTAGACCACACAAACACACATGTCTGTATGCATGTATATCAGTTTTGCTGGGTTTACCGGTGTTTTTTCATTATAGATTAGACACATCAGTGCCTTATTCTTCATGATGGAGAAAAGCTTAAGAACATCACCTGAAGGCATATTGGAGTTCTGTTTGTAGACTGAGGTTCAATTTAAGCAGATGTGTTGCTGTCATTCTCCTTAGAATGAAACCTGTCACAGATACAACTAACAAGAATTGTTCATTCCACTTTAGTACAGAGCCCTTCAACCTCAATTAATTTACCATGTGTTTTCAGTTCTCCAGCCCACTTTACTCTGCTTTATCTTGTAAACTGCATTTCATTAAGACTCTGCAACCGGGTTCACCGATGCATTTTTATGAGGTGAAAAAATAGCTCTCAGTCTCTTTCTTCTCAGGCCAATTTCTTTTCTAAAGCATAAGTTTGTTGACTAATAACGTAGGAAGATGGCATAAGCACATATCAGCAGTAATGTGAATAGAGAAAAATCCTCAAAGGCTTGTGTTCACACAATTTCAAATTTAGCAATACTCCACATGAAGGTATGTACTACATATGCAATGCATGATGTGATATGATCTGGACATGCCCATGTACACCTGTACAACTTAAGAGTGATTCCCTTGATGCCCTTTCAGAGTGATTACTAAGTGTGCTGACTCGGCGACATAATTGGCTGCGTCCAACATTTTTATTCTGTGAACAGAAACTTCAAGTTTAAATGGATTTTTTATCCCAACCTTCAAATTAAATTTGCCAGGGTGGCTTCCATACAAAAAAAATTGTGTGAGATGTAACGGAAAGCGTTCCCACTCACTGGAGGAGATTCCTACTTTCGTAAGGACCTCTTCACTCACTGAAGAGTTCTTCCGTCAGCCTTGGGCACCCTACAACAACTTCACTAGTATACACCAGAGAGAGATGAGTTACATTTATGTGGGGTTCAGAAGTATCTGGGAAATTGCCATATAGAAAAAAACAAATACCAAAGTCCCCAGTTATAAGTCATTATGCACCATTTCTCTGTTCAGGTTTGTAGATGTATTTCTGCTTTCTTGTGTTTAGGTCTAGATGTTCTACATTTTGTATGAGGAAGGCAAGGCAGCCTTTGGCATGTTTGTATATGATTGATTTGACCAAGATCAATTTTATGTAAAAGCTGTATGTGACTTTATTTTAAAAAAGAAAATGGACTTTATATAAAAAACAAAAAACAGATCCTTTTCCCCACCCCTTTCTAATTACATTTCTACCATATGCTCATCCAGATGGCTTCTACTTATAGAGCGCTATAAAATGACCTAACTTCAGAGGATTTAATCGCTGAAGAAGCTTATGAACAAATAGAATTGACACTTTGTCAGAAAAGGGGGGGGGGAATCAGAATTCCCCTCCCCTTGCTTTGATGCGAAGTTTCCAATTCACCTGATGTGGTTGTCATATAGCCTATATATTGAGTATATATATTGAGTAAAACACTGCAAGGATGAAAATGCAGGAACCAGGGCGTAAGAGGCACCTGACAACGAAGCAGCCATTTTGAATGTAATCTAGTCTGGGCCTATTTGTTGCCTTGATGTAAGACTGTCTGACGACTCCATATCTACACCACCTTGAGCTTCCTAGAGAAAGGGCAGAAAAGGAAGATTATAAATGCAGAATTGTGGAAAGGGGAAGTTGACTTTTAGAAATGAATATTTTTTTAGCTGATTGAGCAGACAAAGTATTCATACAAGAGTCCTCATGATAATTCGCTTTGCTTTGCTTTACACCCTGTAGGCATTTTCCTTAAATGATCAGAAGATGTTAACTTCACAGTACTTATTTGACTGCCAAATACTAATGGTTTGTTGTGTGATGTTAGTTTGTAGGTAGAGAGATAAATACATAACAAACACATTATTCCAGTGTTCCTATTTTATTCCTCCTGGTTTTAATACTTTAACAGGAAGGTCTAAGTTGACTTTGAAAAGAGATCTAAATACTATACAAATTTAACAATAGAAAATTTAAATTAGGGTAGGATATAGGAAGGTTGTTTTCTGCTGCTCCAGAGAAGCGGACATGGAGCAATGGATCCAAACTACAAGAAAGAAGATTCCACCTAAACATTAGGAAGAACTTCCTGACAGTAAGAGCTGTCCGACAGTGGAATTTGCTACCAAGGAGTGTGGTGGAGTCTCCTTCTTTGGAGGTCTTTAAGCAGAGGCTTGACAACCATATGTCAGGAGTGCTCTGATGGTGTTTCCTGCTTGGCAGGGGGTTGGACTCGATGGCCCTTGTGGTCTCTTCCAACTCTATGATTCTATGATAGGGTTTTGGAGGGGGTTGTGGTAGTCTATGAGAAGTCCATCTATCGCTCTTTCCAAGTTTCCTGTCTGGCTGAATGTTTGTAATTTGTGTTGGGTGAGCTGGGCAGATTGCTGCCTTGGGCATGGTGCTGATCAACCCTACGTTTAGTCCTGGGGAATGTCAGTATTCATGCTGACACACTTTGGATTTGGTTTTGTTAACCAGGCAAGAAGAGAGGGTGACCTGAAAGTGGGAGATTTTACAACTGTCTCCTTGTCATGGGCAGGTAAACATTCTGTTGACATATAGGAATATTCCACACCTGGAAGTTGACTGATCCAGATGGCTTCCAGATAGCTCTGGGGAGTTTCCTGGCTGATGGGTGGAATGCCATTGATGTGACTGCTCCTGAACATCTTCTCACACATAGCTGGTGTCTATTATGAATGCTCTTTGTAATACCTACATTTTATAATAGCCTATTTTCTAGAATCATTGCCAAATCACTTCCAAGAACCTTCTGATCAGATGGAGTTACCATCACCTATAGTCTGAATCAGTATAAGGCAGCTTTCTAAGTTCACTGTATCACAGCTAAATTAACCCTACTCAGGATCTCAGCATCCCTCTTCTCCAACTTGTCTGAATTCAGTTTTCCCCTTCACTATTCACCTTCATCCATCCCACTGCCATCCACTCCACCGCAGCCTCCAAACCTTGGTTTAGGAGACAAAATTTGAATTAAATTTACCAGTGCCGTATCTGCTAGTCCCCCTGTGTGTTATTTACTAGGTAAGAAAGTGTCCATGCTGATGTACTGAAGTGTAACTTTACTACTGTTATTACTCTCTGGAACACTTCGACTGGACTTGCATGTATTGTGTAAACACCAAGAAGGCACAAGGTGAACCCAATTATGAGTGTTCTGCTGATATGTACTTAGGATGTTTTATGTAGATTTGAAGTTTTATTCCTCATTTCTCCAACATAAGATGATGAATTTTAAACTAATATGACTTTGTCCTCAGTTTTTATGTCACTCTGTCACCTAGGTAAGTAACCTTTAACAGATAACATATATATTTTATGTTTCTTTTTCCCTTAGTCACATAACGCAGTCTGCCCCTTTTGATGACCCACGATTAGACAGCTGCCAAATCACACCTCCAGCCCCTCGGAAAGTGGAAATGAGGCGAGATCCAGTGCTGGGATTTGGTTTTGTGGCTGGCAGTGAAAAGCCTGTGGTGGTGCGCTCTGTCACACCAGGTATGGTTCCTTCTATGTTTGAGTTATTCTAAAACTTATGACCTAGCAGAAGAATGGATCTGATTATTGTGTGTAACTGACTGCATTATGATTTCAACATTTCTGCTTTCTGCTGTGAATCCTTCTAATGTACAGCCATAATCAACATTAAAGCTTATATTGGTGACTAGGTTGGCACTTTCCCTCATCTGAAATTAATTAGCAGGTGGCACATTACTATCAATCATTCCTCCACTGTGGCTGTCACTTAATAATGGAGAGCAGCATCTCACAGACCTGGCCTGCTTTACCTACTCAGTATCCCAGGATCTGGGATATCTTGGATGCTTCTTAAAGCACAAGGACCACACTTATGGGAAGTGTGCAAGGGTAGATGGTTATCTGTGGTTAGGCAGAGCCTAACCAGGATCTACTTCGGTTCTTCCTCCCACTCTTAGAACCCTTAGGTCAACCTGCTAGAATCAAGTACAAATGCAATATGGACATACACTTGGAATTAAGAAAGAGCTCAGGAATTCCTGCTTTCAGGACCTGAACAAAGCTCATAATCCATTCCCATTTTTGCCTTGTTTCTTCATTTTAGCAGGCTAATTTGAAAAGGAAAAAAATACTAATGTTGCTGTTACTTGGAAGTCAGAAATGTTTGATAATCTACTGCAAATCACCCAGTGATCTACCAGTAGACCCTGGTCTAGCTTCTGCCCATCCCTGCGTTATCCCTGCTTCATGTGCCAGGAGGGAATTTCAGAAGTCTGAAATAAGAAGCTGAAATTGATACTAAAACTACTATTGGTACAATTCTTTGATCTGTCAGCAAGTTTTGATTGTATATCTATACATCTCACGTGGACGGGCAGATATCATCGCTTTCCCACTGATATTTGATATCTCCAGCGCAAAATGCTTGAAGGAGTGCCACCTCCTATATCAGCTGAGCCAGCCCAGAGATCTGTAGAGATGGTCCTTTTGGGCATCCCACTAGTGAGTGTAGCTCACTGTGTGGTGAAGTGGAATAGGACCTTCTCCTTAGTAGATCCCCAAATGTGGAATTCCCTCCCTGCAGTGCTGTGGCTGGTCCTTGTACTTCTAGATTTGCAGCATCTAGTTAAATACATGTCTGTTCACCCAAGCTTTTGGTGGAAATTTATCATTTTGATTATTATCTTATTGTTATGATGTACTGCTGCTGAATCTATTGAAATGATGTTTTTTAAAAAAACCATTTTCTCACTTGCTTGTTGGTGGTGTTACAGTTTTATGATAGAATCAACAGAACTGTATTGTGTCTGTTGTTGAGATTGGGTTCTGTTTTATATAATATTTTGTAAGCCACTCGGGGATCTGTTTTTCATGTAGGGCAATTTAAAAGCAAAGTGAATTAATATTTTTGAATGATTAAAACTAGCCTTCAACAAGGATGATCTCGATGTAGAAGGTACTTCACATCTCCATCATAGTAATATATAATGAATATCTACTATCTGCCTAACAGAGACGTTTTATTGGCACATTTGAAATGATGTATAATCTGTGCTTGAATGTCGTATGTTTATAGGGGGTCCCTCTGAAGGAAAACTTATACCGGGAGATCAGATCATAATGATTAATGATGAGCCTGTCAACACTGCTCCAAGGGAGAGAGTCATCGACCTCGTCAGGTAGTTGTTTGTTTTTGTTTTATTTTGAGTAATAAACTACTCTAGCAACCTGTGGTTTGATAAACACCATTTCACTTTTGCATTCAGTATTAGTAGTATTAATAGGTAGGTAATAATTTTATTGGTTTAGCTATAAGCCACAAGACAGAAAGCCAACCCTACCCTCAAACCTGAGGTACAAACTCAGCTTTTATACTGCTTTCAAAAGCCATGTGTTCCCTCAAATAATCCCGAGAACTGTAGTTTCTTATGGGTGCTAAAAGTTGTTCAGAGACCCATATTCCCTTCATAGAGCTGTATTTCCCAGATGGATGGATGATTAAACCACTCTGGGAACTGTAACTCTGTGTGGGGGAAAAGCTTTCAAATACTGTATTGTATATGGCTGTATGTGGTACATTCATTGTTCCTATTCTACATATATTGGAATTAGGTTGCCCAAGTGTTGGTGTTGTTAGGAAAAGATGAAAAACTGTAGTCTGTGAAAAGAAAATATGTTTAAAAGCTATCTATGGCTTTTTAAAGGTGTTTTCTTTTTTTTTACTCCCCAAGACCACCTGTGACAAGCAGGGATTTTATACAGGTTAACAGTCTGACTATGGCAGACACAAAAGCTGTCGACTTGAACAAATTACTAGTGAAACAGCTTGGCAGGTGACAAGTATGAAATTAATAGCTAGTTATATGTACTTGTGTATTAGAATCATCTTGACAAAGACAGAAGGATTATAAGAAAGAGAGCCATGGAAACTGGGAACTTACTGAAGCCAGCTTCAAGGAATATGAGATTATGAAGGAAGAACAAGGAGTTTTGCTGTGAGCAGAACCCCCCTCGGAATTTCTACTTTGCCCTGTTGTGACTTCCATGATCTTCTCAGCCTCCATAAGAACTGGAGACATTCAGTTTTTAAATGAAAGCAGAGAGTCTCAGGAGTCTGTACTCCATCCTAGGCATCAGATTCTTTTTTTTGCTTCAAAGCAATGGTGTATGCAATCCTCGACTATATGCAGTTTCCTGCAGGCGAATTCAGGCAGTTGATTGTAGGTCTTTTAAGCAAACTTCTGTCATTCTAGAATCCTAGATGAGCCATGCATTTTGCAGGGCTAATTCTGTGTGTAACCCCTTTGATACCAATTTAGTCAGGCAATTGTAAACGGATCCTGTAAGTGGTACTGAATTCCTGGAGGAATACTGCGATGGTGATGTCCTTACTGTAGAATGCTACCCTTTCTTTCCTGTGTCTGCCTGCCGCTGGGACTTTTGACAGCAGTTGTCTTCCCTTTAATGAGTTTCAGTGAGCTGTATTACAGTTACATAATACTTCATTCCACATAAAGAGCTTACTATCGTCTCAATGGGGACATCTGGAATGATTAGGAAAAGTACAGTACAATCACCACATCATGGCAAAAAGTAATCCATGGTGACAATGTGATGAGGCATCCCTTCTGTGAGGCAACATAGCCCAAGATTATAAATGATTTGGGTACTTTTGTGTATTCAGAAATTGGGCTTCCCTTCCTTCCCCCATTCCCCATTCTCTCTAAAAAATAAACTTGAAAGATACATGAATCCAAGGGGTATGATTTTTCTGCACAAAATAATGAAAGTTAACAAAATGAAACTATGGCCTGGTTGGCAAGTAACACTAAACCAAACTATGGCTTAATATGAATGAGCAAACATGTTGGTGCACATTTAGAAAACCAGGGCTGCTGCACTCCTCCCCTTCTGCTGCTTTGCTACTGGAAGCTAAGCCATGGTTTGGCTTAATGTTACATGCAAACCTGGGCTCATGGTTTGTCTTTCCCTAAACAAACCATGAGTTTTAACCAGGGTTTGGGGTAGACACACCACAGGGCCCAGGTTTGTATGTATCACTAAGCGAAACCATAGCTTAGCTTCTGGCAGTGTAGCAGTAAGCAAAACCGGGGAGGTGCAAAGTGTTTGCAGTTTTCTAAATGTTTGGCATACATGTCCAATCTACATATAATTGGCTATTTGCTGGCTATTACATGATTACATTATTTACTGCTTAACAGGTTAAAAAAAATCATAGAAAAGTGGCATGTCACTGAAGCATCTGGTCAGGAACTCTTGTTCTTAGGTGTCTACAGGCAAGTAGTTTTTGGACCCAAAAGATTTACAAATGTGATCCTCCAGCTGTAGTCCAAATGTGTATCTGAAGTGATATTTTTGAATGTGTGCATTTTGACTCCTGCCTTGCGGTAGGAATTTTGACTGAGAGTCTATCACGGTTCACGTTGATCAGCCTTCTTGTAGGAAAACTCTCTCTGGAAGAACGTGAAGTTAAAGGTCTAGAGACTACCAAGTAGATTCATTAAAAAATAATGAACTGTGGTTCATCCACATTTCTCATTTTACTGGGCTCCTGCTATGCTGACCATGCTTAATTAGAGTGTTCGTCGCCTTTTGAAGCCCAGTTGCTCAGATAGTGTTATAGTATAGTTTGCATCGGTAAGCTCTCATTATTCCTTGGCACACTGAACTGCCCTTCTTCTTGCGTTTTGCTCTGCTGAGTTTCTTTTCCCCCAGGTGAATGACCCCCCATGGACAAAAAATAAGAAAACGGCTTGCTTATATCAGTATCTGTAAACCAGACTTGTGCTTTACAAGAGGGGCAGAGGTGCTTCTTTTACAAGCAAAGAAACAGGGAATAAGTTGCTTCTAAAAGCCAAGCTCAATTCTTACTATATTATTAAACTGCAGAAGGAGAGTGGGTAACGTGCATGCCAAGCAGCTGAGGTCTATTTAAAGAACCTGCTGTGTTGCTACGTAGCAGCAGCTGCTACTGATTTTATTATGCTGGTGGTGCCTGTTCTGGTGTCTTAAAGTTAATCACAGTATAGTTTGGAATTAGAGTGATTTTAAATATGTATGTATGTATGTATGTGTGTATGTATCAACACACACCATAGCAGACTTCTGCATTCCCCCCAGAAAAATGCTCCATTTATTCCATGTCGAGCATGCTGCAAAGTGTACAATACAAATAATGACTGAAGGGAATTTTATGCCTTTAATCGCCAAGAGTGAGGTATGATTTTCAGTTTGTATTGTTGCACACACCCTCATCTCCAAGCAATGAGAGGCTTCAGGGGTTTGAGCACTTACCCAGGTTTGGTTTCTTTGGAATGAAGGTCAGTGGCAACTGTGGTGTCTGTAGGATATATGGCTTCATTTACACAGATATACAGCTTGAACTAGGATTGCCACCTTCGTTCTGGCAAGATAAAGGACAAGGCAGTTGGGTTTTTGTTTTCAATCTGGTACTAAAGTGACTTCAAAGCAATCTGTTAGAGTCTATTGCAGCCTAACAGGATGGCCCCTCTGGAATTTGTCGTGCGCACACATACACATGAATTGGTAAATCTGTCTGTGCTTGGCTACCCAGAGCTTAAATACACGACCTTTCCTGCACCCTTGCAAACACGTGCATTTGGAGAGGATTCCTAACTTGGGGGGGGGGGGGGGAGAGAGAGAGAGAGAGAGAGAGAGAGAGAGAGAGAAGACCCAAAATATAGGACAAAACTGTATCAATACAGGATGCAGCATTTTACATTGAAATATGGGACAATCCTGTATTGTACAGGACAGGTGGCAGCCCTTGAGCATTAGATGGAAGGGCTCACTGCAATAGCACTCCAACAGATCCTGCCTCCCCAGAAGGCTTCCAGGTGGGTTTGCAAAGCCATAGCTATCATTTTAGCACAGAGATAAAATCAAGCCTCTCTGTTTCCACCTTCCAGCCCCAGACAGCCTCATCTAGGGACTAGCCCTGGCTGTTGTTCTTCTGCCTCTGGGTTGATTTAACACTTGACCAGGTGAGAAAGGTGAAGGCCCACCCATTTATCTCTCTGGCAACATGGCCTGCTCTTCATTCATGTAAATAGAGTGTGCTTACAGGTCCACCTATGGCATATTAGCCTGGCAAACAAGCTGCTCTGACCAGTTCAGCAGTTCCTTCTACGACAAACTCCCCTCTTGTAGATAGGAAACCACAGGCTTGGTTGAGACCTGCAGCCAGCATTGAAACCAGCTGCCAAATCCTATAACGTAATATACACAAAGAAATTGTGACCACTTATCCTTTCTGTCCTTTGTGAATGTTTTTCCTTGCACAAATATCCTGAGCAAACAGTGTTTGACTATGTGCTCCTGCTGCTGTATTCCAGCGACAGCTGAGGCTACTACTCAGTATCCTGCACTCATTAGGTGTAAAAGGGTAAGGATACCCCTGACCGTTAGGTGTAGCATCCACCTAAGGGCCACGGGGACTTGACTGACAGACCTGTTGGAGGTGATGGAATGAAGTTAGAGATCCACAAATTTGTGATGCTAGGGGACTTAAAGCTAAATCTGCCTTATCTGGCTTAAGCTTCAGACATTATGGCTATTATGGGCATATTAGCAGTTTGAGGGGTGGAGCTAGGTCCAAAATAATGGCTCAAGAATGATGCCAGGTGCTAGTTGGATGAGCTGTATATTCAAGTACAGGCCTATATCTGAGTTACTACAGGAGTCAGCCTGTCAGATCTACAAAAATAATCCAGTAATCTACTCGTAGAGTCCAATCTAACCTCTGTCTACCCTGTATAGTACAGGCAGACAGGTGGCTGATATTCCAAAGGCAGCATTGCAGTGGAAGGGAAGCAGCTACTCTGTCTGATTTTTTCCTGAGGAGGCAGCAATTATATAAGACTAGCTGGTCCCTTATTGGCTCCTGGGTCCACATGGCCTGGGCTGATAGGCTGCAGTACATCCTTCTGGCCATTATCTGGATAGTACTTTATAGCAGCAAAATGAGTCCAAAAGTTCCTCTTACCTGAGAGCTGCCCATTGGCACAGGGAGTAAAACACTTGACTCTCACTGACAGAGTTCCTGGTTCAAGCCTGTTGGTTCCCTAGGAAAGGTAGTGTTCTTAATGTTTTATAGACCAATCATTGGATGAGTACTTTTTGCTGGGAGAAACTGAAATGGTCTCTCAGAGACTAATTTACTGTTTTAAGAAAGTTTTCAATTTTTCCCAGTTTGCCGCAACATATTCTAATTGCTAATGTGGCACAGTTGAGAACATTTTGATTTCTCATTTGAATCTCTGTGCTGTCAGTTTTATTTCATACATGAGAAAAGTGAGTAACACTCCTCTAAAACAAATTGTCACATTGTTTAGCATATATCCCTATGGTTCTCTGTGTTGTTTTCCCAAACAATTAAAGAACCTGGAGTCTGCATTTGAATCATAAACATGGATTTATTTGACACTAATGGTGCTTGTTGCTGAACACATGAGGTTTCACAGGATGCTGAAAGACTATTATTTCCTTTGACTGCATAGAATTGTGTGAAAGCTCTTAGGTACCTAAAGATAGTAGATACAGTGGTATTTGTGTAGTTCTTTGATATCGCTTGTAAGTTTATAATAAGCAAAGGAACAAATCTGATCTGGGCAATCAGTTGACATAAATTCCATACTTTGTTAGAGTATTAGTGAAACTTTTGAAAATAGTGACTAAAAGATTTCATAGAATCATTGAATAAGGGTCATGTTGTCCACCTCCTGGCAATGCAGAAATCTCAAGTAGATCATGCATGACAGATGGCTATCCAACTTCTGCTTAAAAGCCTCCACGGAAAGAGAGCCCACTACCTTTATGGGAGTCTGTTCTTTGGTAAACAGCTCTTACTGTAAGAAAGTTCTTCCTGATGTTTAGGCAGAATCATCTTTCTTATAACTTGAATCCATTGTTTCAGGTCCTAGCCTCTGGAGCTAGAGAAAACAAGCTAACACCATCCTCCATGTAACATCCCTTTAGATTTTTGAAGATGGCTATGGTATCTCTTCTCAGTCTCCTCTTTAGAAGATAAACATACCCAGTTCGCTCAACTGTTCTTCTTCCAGACCCTTTGGCATCTTGGTCACCTTCCTCTGCACACATTCCAGCTTCTCAATATCCTTCTTACGTTGTGGTGCCAAGAACTGGACACAGTACTCCAAGTGTGGTCTGACCAAGGCAGAATACAGCGGTACCTCGGGTTAAGTACTTAATTCGTTCTGGGGGTCCGTTCTTAACCTGAAACTGTTCTTAACCTGAAGCACCACTTTAGCTAATGGGGCCTCCTGCTGCTGCCCACCGCCAGAGCCGATTTCTGTTCTTATCCTGAAGCAAAGTTCTTAACCTGAAACACTATTTCTGGGTTAGCAGAGTGTGTAACCTGAAGCACATGTAACCTGAAGCGTATGTAACCCGAGGTACCACTGTACAGCAGGACTATTACTTCCCTTAATTGGGACACTATACTTCTGTTGATGCAACCTAGAATAGCTGTTGATTCATGTTAATGCATTTGATTGTAGTAGTACGTATGTCAGTACTTAGTATAAAAGGGGCTGTGGGTGGCACTGTGGTCTAAACCACTGAGCCTCTTGGGCTTGCCGGTCAGAAGGTTGGCAGTTCAAATCTGCAGGATGGGGTGAGCACCCATTGCTGTGTTCCAGCTTCTGCCAACCTAGCAGTTCAAAAGCACACAAAAGTGCAAGTAGATAAATAGATAAGTAGATAAATAGATATCGCTGCAGAGGGAAGGTAAATGGTGTTTCCATGCGCTCTGCCTTCCATCATGGTGTCCCATTGCGCTAGAAGCGGTTTAATCATGCTGGCCACATGACCTGGAAAGCTGTCTGTGGACAAACGCCGGCTCCCTTGGCCTGAAGCAGGATGAGCGCCACACCCCATAGTCACCTTTGACTGGACTTAACCATCCGGGGTTCTTTAACTTTACTAAGTACTGTATACAGGAAAGTTCAGCCTCAGCAAGCTGCAGAGAATTCTAAAGGCCTGGGAGGAGGGGGAAGCTATTATTTCTTTAACTAGCCTTGCTTTTGAAAATTATTCTCAAATGTGGGAAATAGCCAAAAAAGAGAGGTTTCATTAAAAAGAGGAAAAATTCAGTAATCTAAAGTTAATACATATTTTGCCAAAAGAGCCAGTTTTTAATTAATACAGAAAAAAGGAAATAGGTTAATTAGTGCAAAAGAGAGGAAAGAGGAGAGCTGTGCACCATTTGGCTCAAGGCAAACAGCATGTGTCCCCTGCATTTGTCAGACACTCACAGAAATTGCTGGATTTAACCGTGGAAGAATATGCAGAACTTAGAAAGGAGACAGACGGTAGCTGTTTCAGAGGCTTGAAGGTGATCTGAAAGAGGCAATGTTGCCTGTGGTGTGTGCACTTACCTCGCTGTCATGTATGGTCAAATGGCCTTTGAAGGGTTTTTTAATGCATCAAACAAAACTCGTAAAACCTGCCACAAGCCAGCCAATCTTAACATCAGGATATTTCAGATCGAAACTAGAAGGGATGCCATCTGCACAATTAGCAATTGCATAAATGGCTCTTACAAAGTCAGTTGGAGGCAGAGTGGGCCTGATCCAGATTAGGACTGTAGATAGGGGAAGTTTTACCCATTTAATCTAACTGCTGTGGTTCCGATTTATTTTCAGAGACATTTACATTGGGGGGGGGGTAGAAGTTCCCATAGAGTTTGTCTCTCAGAAAGCTACAGCTTTCCAAAGTTCTGATAAAATATTGTGCTAAATGCAATTCCTTCATTGTTTAGGGTGGTGTGTAGCCACAGATAAAATGTTTTATTTTAGTCTACCTAGACATCTGTATTACTGGAATAATATTGTTGAGCATCACCCCAATCTCAGAGCAGTGCAAGATTCCAGGAGTTCCAGGCACTTACCCATGGAATGAGGTTCCATAGAGTCTGTGATGTCTGCATGGTTTATTTATGCATTTCTACAGCCTGAGCCTATGATGGAGGGGTTCATAGCTTTAGCACCCCAAGAGGGCTTTGCTTTGCCCACAGCCACAGCCTTGGATTCAAATAGAAATTTAAAAAATGTTCTGTTTCTATCTCCCCAGCTTGCTCCTTTGCATCCAGCTCACATCACTCCAATTCTCAGCTCTCAACTTTGTCTTTCTAACTACCCATGAGCTGGGAGAGAGGGGCACCCCACCCATTTGCTGTCTTGCACAAATCCACTTCCTTTGTTCCCCTTAATGGCCCATCATTCAGATGATCACCTCACCAGAAAGCTAGCCTGGCTATTCCAAGAATTAGAAAGGGGGGGGGGGCTTGTTGGTGTAATGTGAATTAAGAGTTAAATAACATAGTGCTTGTTCTCATATGTTGAACTCACACATCCTCCACTTCTGGATGTGACCTTAGTTAGGGAATGCCTCAGGTGGTTTATAGATCTGGTTGTTTATCTCCTCAAAGTACATCAAGAAACCAGCACATTTTCTAATTTTAATGGAGTTTTCTCTGTGGTCATAATAGATGGTTGATTTTCTGAGAGCTTTCTGCCCTCATTCAGTTGACCTTTAAGTCAACTGAGAGCTGATCCTACCTTCTCTTATATTGGCTTGCACTCTATGCTGGAGACGGAGGGAAACATAAAACTTGTGTGTGTGTTGGCAATCCATAGGAGAAGATTTCCAAAGCATTTGGGAAACTCACTCATTCTTTTGAAATGAGAATCTTCTTTCCTAACCCAGCAACTCTGCTTGGCTTTCTCTAATGCTATGTATGTTGATAATCTAGGAAACGGAACATCTCATGATGAGGTCTGTCTGTAGGAAAGACATCATCATCAACATCATCATCATCATCATTATTACTAAACTTTGCATACTGCCCTATACCTGCAAGTCTCAGGGCAGTTCACATCTTAAAGCTTTGAAGAATTCCTGAGCTTGAAAAGCTTTACGGTGTGACAAAGTAGGAGATTAACTAACCCACTTCCTTCATTTTGTTTTTGTAAAAATAAATATGTAGGTAATAGATACGAAGCTGCCATATACCACGCCAGACTGTTAAGAACGTAAGAACCTGAGCCTGTGGGATCAGGCCCATGGCCCATCTAGGCCAGCATCGTGGTCTCACTGGGGCCAACCAAATACCTATGGGAAACCCACTAACATGACTTTCCCCTCCTGTGGTTTCCAGCCATGGGTATTCAGAAGCATGAAAGTCAGCGTGGTGTAGTGGTTAAGAGCGGTGGTCTCGTAATCTGGTGAACTGGGTTTGCTTCCCCGCTCCTCCACATGCAGCTGCTGGGTGACCTTGGACCAGTCACACTTCTCAGAAGTCTCTCAGCCTCACTCACCTCACAGAGTGTTTGTTGTGGGTGAGGAAGGGGAAGGAGATTGTTAGCCGCTTTGAGACTCCTGAAGGGGAGTGAAAGGCGGGATATCAAGTCCAAACTCTTCTTCTTCTTCTTTTTCTTCAGCTGTGGAGGCAGAACATAGCCATCATGGTTAGTAGCCACTGATAGCTGTATTCCCCATGAATTTGTCCAGTGCTTTTTTTCTTTAAAAATGTTTAGGGGTACTCTCATTCTCCTACTCATATTGAAATACTGCCCCTCAATGAGGCCAAACTTAGATTCACAAACTGTTTAGGGGTATGCGTACACCCCCGCCAAAAAAAGCATTGAATTTGTCTCCTTTGAATCCTCCTTTAAAGCTACCCAAGATGGTAGCCATCGCTACCTCCTAAGGGAATGAATTCAACCGTGTATCGTGTGAAAAAGTACTTTCTTTTATCTGTCCTGAATCCCCCCAAGGTTGTCCAGAAAGGACTGCAGCATTTGGGCTGAAACCCTGCCTGCACAAGGGTTTGAAAGCAGGACTTCTTCCTGCAAAACATATGCTTAGGTGTTGAGCTCTATCCCTTCCCTTGTCCAGATATCTGTAAATTTGGTACTTACGCAGCTTAGGCTGTTTCTGTCTTCCTTCTGGGGCAAAATCACTAGCTGTGCCTAAATACAAAGTAGCTTAGGTGAGTTCCGGCTGAAGAATAGCCCTGGTTATAAAAAATCTGCAATTAATATTGTGGGCTGCTGGAAGGTGGGGATGAGGATCTGAAAGGCATAATATAAATATTTTAATTAACAAACGCATTACCCTTTTGGCAAGGCTGTCCCTGCAGGGCTGGAACAGGTGTCTATTTCAGTCCTTCACATTTGAGGATGGGGAGCACCTGGTTCCAGCGGCCACAACCTGCTGTCCTGCCTTTCCTGCCACCTTTCCATTCACCTGCTGAGGCTCTCCACCTCCTCTCATCTTAAAGCAAGGCAGTGAAGGGAGGATGTGGAGGCCAAGGGTCTTAGAGGCACATCACTGATATATCAGTGGCAAAATAGAAAAATGTAAGCTGAGGGTGGATAGAGAGAGGGGTGTGTCAAGAAGAAGCAGAAGCAGAAGCAGAAGCAGAAGCAGAAGAAGAAGAAGAAGAAGAAGAAGAAGAAGAAGAAGAAGAAAGCTGTGGGGAGGAGGGCTCTTTCCTTTGCCATTATTATGAGGAGGGGGTGGATATAAAGGCCCCAGGGCGGGGGCACACAATGTGATTTGCCTCGGGCCCTGTTCCTCCCCTAGGATGACCCTGCTTCTCATTGCAAATAATTAGGACATGTTTATTCTGCTTTTAACAAGCAAGAGGCAGTTGGGCCATCTCAGCTCAGCACCCCCAACACTTAGATTCGAGTTCTTTATAGTGAAATGATGAAGACGTTTTTGAACAATGTAGATAAGGTGGCATTGAGATAAGAGATTAGATGGGATCAAGGGGCTGGTTGTTCTACTTCCTGTGATCTGACTCTGTTCTAATGTCTATTTTTAATCTGTACCCTTTGAGCCAGCAAGTTCCTTTGCTGGGCGGAATCATCTGATTTATTCCATCTGACAATGGATTGCAGTGTTTGGCTCTGGAATGAAGGTTTCTTCTTCTTCTTCTTCTTCTTCTTCTTCTTCTTCTTCTTCTTCTTCTGTTAGGCCCTTGATGAACTATTAAAATCAGCGTGCCTTTTCTTATGCTCTGTTTGCGTATTTGTTAATAAAGCAAATATTACTAATAGACCATAAGGACTTTCTTACCCAAAGGAATTCAAAGCACTGTATCCTTGGGCAGCTACAGGGCTCGTTTTTCATGCCTTGCTTAGGATCTCCTTTTACAAAGTACCTGGCGCTGGGAGCTACCATTTAGATTTTCCACAATGCCCCAGAAGAATCATTCTGGGACATTGCAGGAGATTCAAGTGGTGAATCCAAGCCATCCAGCCCTTCTCCAGAATTCTGCTTAAGGGCTCATCCATACTGCCACTTGCCCCACTGCTTTCCTCCAGGGAAACCTGCTCTTTACTGCTAATTGGAGCATACGTCAGTTTTATCTGGATTGACATTTCATCTGATTTAGCACTAAGGAGTGGGTTTTCTGGAGGAAAGCAGTGGGGCAAAGGCAAAACTGCTCAGACCCATGCTTTCTAGGCATGGGCAAGCAGAAGTTTGGATGAGACCTACCGGTAATTTGCCTGCTGTTGCTGTAAGATAAGACCGCCAGGGCTCATTGATGTAGGAAGGGTCCCACTTTGCCAAGGGTTCTCTCAAACCTGGCTCCATCCCTCAATATTAGGAATAAATGTTAGCACTTAGACGTAAATCAATGGTGCTGTGGTGTTTATGGCATACTAAAACTTTATGTACCACAATCTCTGTTGTTTCTCCCCTACATCTGGTAATCAAAGTTCATGATTGCTACTATTAATCTGTATCATAATTCAATCAAGGATATACTCAGTCCAAACATAAAGAATCCATTCATAGCAAATAGCCGTTCACAAGCCTATTGCTTTAAATCATGGGTAGGCAAACTAAGGCCCAGGGGCTGGATCCGGCCCAATCACCTTCTAAATCCGGCCCATGGACGGTCTGGGAATCAGCGTGTTTTTACATGAGTTGAATGTGTCCTTTTATTTAAAATGCATCTCTGGGTTATTTGTGGGGCATAGGAATTTGTTCATTATTTTTTCCAAAATATAGTCCACCCCCCCCCCCCCAAGGTCTGAGGAACAGTGGACTGTCACCCTGCTGAAAGTTTGCTGGCCCCTGCTTTAAATAATAGTGTACGGTGAGTTGTTGGGAATAAGAAAGATAGACAGTAGAAAGTATTATGAAATGGATTGCTAGCATAAAATGATTGATATCGGGTCTGTGGTTAAGAAGCTGAATTCCGCCCTAGTCATCATCAATAGTTACTGGTCTCTGCTGCCAAACAACTGGCTTCATAAGGTTCTTTTGAATGATCCAGAAGCTGGTGCTGATGTAGGTGTTGAGCCAAGGATTGTAGTGTTGTTATTTTTTCATGTCAAGTAACCAGAGCCCAGAAGCCTTGCCCTACTTACCAAGAGTAGGACCCTTTGTTCTCTCTTTTTTGCATGCCAATGTTAAGTCTCTGTTTGTCCCATAGTAACTAAAACAGCTTTGTACCATCAGGTTATTTAGGAGGGATAAATGCTAACTTAACTGCATAGCAATTGCCTTTATTGTTCTTTTTGGTTCAATAGGAAATTCGGTTATTTGGCATTATGGTGGGCAAGATTATAACATTTCAAAATTAGTTCCTTTGTGCAATGAATCAATATCATCTATTGCTTTTAGAAATATTTTTCAATTGTTGGCCACTTTTGGGTGTGCATGCAGAGATTGCAAAGGAACATGGAGTTCAAGAAAACTTGGTTGGTGACTGAAAAGCATGGAACAAACAGACTGAGGTTCCTTCCAACCTTTTACTTTAATCTCTAGATACATAATTTCTTGCCTTCTCTTTTCATATAATGTCTAAAAGGATTAGTTTTGTTTTGTGCTCTTGAGGGGTGTTATGAAAGTTTTGGGTGCATTTCAGTGAAGAATTTGCCATTTTGTTATTCGATTTGTAGGGCCACCCAGCAACAAATATTCCCTGGAGTGGCTTACAAACAGGCAATATTTTTAAAAATGCAATTTATGGTAATTAAAATCAACAATAAAAGGCAATAAATATTTCCTTGCAACAGAGGCAGCATAAATAGTTCACAGCTCAGATCAAAACTACACTAAGCAGCTACAGCCCCAGAGTGGTTTAAAATACCGTTCAAATGCCTGGGTGAATAAGAAAAGGTCTGTACTTGGTGACAAAAATATAATAAAGAAGGTACCAGGAAAGCCTCTCTGTGGAGGCTATTCCATAACTGGAGTGTTACTACTGAAAAGGCCCTCTGCATATTTTTATAATAATTAGTATTTATATCATGCAAATAAATTTTATGTTTGTTCTCTAACTTCATTCTCTGATTAAGATTGCCTGTAAATGTCAAGCTCTCTAGAGAAAGATGTTGTCTCCTGTGCAATGTGTCATACTGAATTTGCATTGTGAAATTATCCCTGAAGTCTGTATATCCCCTCTCACACACATACCGGTAGTTCCCTGCTTGGCCCTTTCTTTTGTGAGCAAAGCCACTTAAGTAATGCAATCTGAATCCAGAGATAAAAGTCTCGAGAAGGCTTTCCTACGAAAACTGAACAAAAACAGAGAATAATTTGAAGAGAAAGGAATAGAGAGAGGTTTTGCCTTTCTTATTTTAGGCCTTGTACATAGCAGGGTGTCATTTGACCAAATGTACAGACTCCATCAGAACAACACAGCCAGTCAGAACACATGCTATCTCAATATAGATCATGCCACTCTGCTTGGCTGCTGAGCATTACCTGCACCTGTCCCCTCTTGGCTAGATCATTTTAACTTTAAGAGAATGAACTCTAAGTAACACATGGAATTATCTCCTGTTGCGCTGCCAACAGCCTTAGCTATTCTGTCTGTCTTTTTTGACCCATAAAGATTGGATTTTTGTTCTGTGGTGGCCAATATCCATCAATGCCCTCCATATTTTCTAGTGCCTTCTGTTAGGATCAGGCCTTCTATCCCACGAATGTCTCATAAGTCATTTGTCATCAGAATATGATTCAGGGTCAGCTGTTTGATGTTTCATCTCCATGCAGGGACATTATTCTCAAAATTTCTTTCTTTCCTTCTCCACTGAATAAGTAGAAAGCGGGGAGACCTCTGCACCTGCAAGTTCACAGACAAAGTCAATGGGAAATCTTATATTAAAATTCCCATGCTTCATGTAGTCCGAGACAGATAATACTTAGCAATACTGCTTTGACCTTTGTAATGTTCCATCATCTAATACTTCTGTTCACCTTTATGTTCCACATTTCTTGCATGTTAAGTATCTCTATGAAACTGGGTAGAACTGCCAAATACAGTCCAAGCGGAGTGCACCGTCAATGTAAAGTGGATGGCCCTGAAATCCCCCTAATCTTAGAAAAATCCTCATTCAGGTTGTTGCTGTTGTTAAGCAAGTGTTAATTCTCTGGAAATCAAGAAAATCTGGTTATTAGCATATGGATTCTTTGTTAGCTACACAAAGAGCATATTAACTAAAGCCACTTTATGATCTCTGGTTTCTTTTCAAATCTGCCTTTGTGGAATATACATTTACACCGTTCTTCCTGTATCTGTGGAAGCCTAGCTAGCAAAGGGATGGAAACACCAGCAAAGGGAGATTTTGCTTCTTGAGTTCTAGGGCTGAAATTAATAGCATTTGCTGTGGTTCTTAATAACATTTGGTGCAAGGTTCACTGTATTGACTGACTGAGGCAGGAGATGTATTTCTCAAGTCTGAATCATTCAAGAATAGCTTGTAAAACAGGAATATCCAATTGTGTTATGGTTATCATGGGTTTGAAAAATGGCGAGTATAGCATTGGTGGCCTTACAGTGAACTCTGGTGGTGCCTCATGAGTTTATGTCTCTCAGCCCTACAACATTCTTCGCTTTTGAAATAAATTGTCCATCCACTGATCAGCCCATGATAACCTGTCACACTTGAGCATGTTTGCCTATCCTAACCAGCTGCATGATTTTACAAGCTGCTGTGACAAAGATAACCACGGACGAGGCATCCTATAAACCTCCAAGGGAATATTTCACTCCACAGCTATATAAAAGGATAGGGTTATTCTCTCTTTGTCCAAAGAACTACACAAAGCAGCATGGCAATACAATGATTTCATCCAGTACACAACTACCACAAAATCTTCAAGTATATGTTTTCCACCCTGACAGTGTCACATTGAAAGCCTCCCTTTTAGCCAAAGAGCTGCTCACAAATGGGCCTTTCTCTGAATTTTTGTTTGCTCTCTCTAAAGTTACAGGGACCAATACCTTTTTTTCCCCTTCCACTCTGGCTGAAAAGACTGAAAAAGACTTTGTCCCTTGGGTGGGAATGGGGAGACAGAGTGTGTGCCATGTTCCTTAAGGAAGAGCTGATACTAGAATGCTTTCCTGACACATGGTTGCTTTTCGCGGAGTTGTAGACTGAATGGGATGGAGAGATCAATAGTGTTTTAAGACCAGTCACGTAAGTTGCAAATGTGGAACCACTTACCAGGAGTCCCCAGTTACTTCAGCTGCTGGATTATTCATGAGCAAATTCTTTTGGGCTTTGCACTCATTCAGGCTAATGCAGTGGTGGTGATTTATTTTGTTTTTCCAACTGAGCAGCACTGGCATGCAAATTAGTTGCACTTCAGTCAACCCGGCAATAAATCTCAGAAGCAGGCAATTAATTGCATTGGAAATCGGGGGAGCCAACAGAAACTCAAGTTCATCACCATCAAGTGGCAACTAACCTTTCCCAAATGTTAAAAAGAAAAACAGCCCCTTGATGTAATAAAACAAATATTGGCTTTGAGGGTGTTTACATGGCAAATAAATATGCATTTATCTATGTGTTTCTGAGATACTCAATAAGATTAACACTTCGTAACAGTTCCTTAGCAAAAGCTTTGAATGCTCCAGCACAGCTTTTTGCAATCTCTGTGTCCCATTTTGCTGCTTTACCAATGTACTGGTTCAACTTTTCAGAAAGCCATCAATTAATTACTTTAAATTAATTATAAGTAGATGATAATGACTGTGGTTTTCCTCAGAATCTTTCCTCTTAGCCTTTAGAGGATGCTGAAGGATTTGAATGGCTGAGTCTATCCTTGTGTGACCCAAAATTACCTTTGACTATGTGCAAACACATTTTCTTAGGGCAGCTGCACACCTGATGCGGCAAACATGTTTGGCGTGCGTTTCTGGCAGCAAATGCACAAAGAAGGAAAGACATCTTTTTAAGTATCGTGCTACAAACATCTGAAAATACTAACAGGGCCTTGCAAATATCTTATCCATGCTTTAAAAGTGCAAGTTTATGCATGTTTGCTTGGCAGTCAGTCCCACAGTGTTTAATGGGGCTTACTCCCAAGAAAATTGAGCATTAGGATTGCAACCTAAGTGTTGACTCATAGAACTGGAAGAGACACAGAAGTCATCTAGTCCAACCCCCTTCAATACAGGAATCTCAGCTAAAGCATCCGTAACAGATGGCCATCCAACCTCTGCTTAAAAACCTCCAGGGAAGGAGAGTCCTTAGCTTCCTGAGGGAGGCTGTTCCACTTTGAAAGCAAACACCAGATAACATATCTGTACAGGCATATGACACTATTGGTTCTCATTAGAAAAATAAGACATAATATACAAGTTGGATTGCTATGATGCAAGTTAAAGTGCCTTAATTCTGATACTACTTTTGACTCCTATATTTATGTATTTATGTACATATGCTCGTTTGTTTTGCTGTCAATCTGGCTTTATCAGATGTTGGTCTGTTTGTCTGTGGACTGCAAGAAGTGGGGAGAGCTTGAAATACCTTAAAAGCCACTATAATGTAGTCATATTTACTTTCTTCTTCTTTGCTGCTTTCCCCGCCCCCCTATCCGGCTGCATTAAGACATGGGGTTTACTGGTTATAATGCTTGTGCTTCTGTCTTGATTTCTAATGTTCCTTTAAACTGCAGTATCTTGTTGTGTTATGGAACTGTGGCCTTTTCAAATCAATATACTGCCATAAATGGCTGGGCAAACTGCATACCACCTGAAATTTCATCAACATAAAACTCCCGCAGTTTTCTGAGTTAAGGGGGTTGCAAGCAGATTTTTCTATGGAAACAATGAACATGGAAATTAGTGCTAAACATTCATTAGATTCCACTAGGTTTCCAGAAGTGACTTTTATGTCATGTTAAAGATAGCATAAGATGCAAAAAATGAACAGGTAAGTCAATACTGTGAAGATGGAATAAAGTGGTATCTGAATCCAGCATCAGTCACCACCGCTTTGGCACAATTGCCAGCCCCCATGCGTCTTCTTTATGGGTCCCCAGCTAGTGTGGAACCATATAGCAGATGAAGTGATACCAGGATAAAAGGCAAAGGTAAAGGGACCCCTGACCATTAGGTCAAGTCGTGGCCGACTCTGGGGTTGCTGCACTCATCTTGCTTTATTGGTTGAGGGAGCCGGCGTACAGCTTCCGGGTCATGTGGCCAGCATGACTAAGCTGCTTCTGGTGAACCAGAGCAGTGCATGGAAATGCCGTTTACCTTCCCGCCGCAGTGGTACCTATTTATCTACTTGCACTTTGACGTGCTTTCGAACTGCTAGGTTGGCAGGAGCAGAGACCAAGCAACGGGAGCTCACCCCGTTGTGGGGATTCGAACCGCTGACCTTCTGATCGGCAAGTCCTAGGCTCTGCAGTTTAACCCACAGTGCCACCTGCATCCCTTGATACCAGGATACTCTATAATCAGATTTGACCGTATAATAACACCATTGAGGGCAAAGAAAGATAAGTCAGAGTGAAAACTCCCTGCACCAGAATTGCCTTTGTTCTTGATGGGCAAACTGTCACCCTGTTTCAAAGAAAGCATGTATGGTGTGGACATTTCATTGTAGCCAAAAATATCTGGGGAAACTGCTGTTTGTGTTGGCTCAGCTCTGTTCTCAATACTCTTGGTGTTGTTGTTAACAAATGTCCTGTTACAAGATCCCAATTCTCTCCACTAAAAAAGAAAACCTTGTTATCTCTGGAGCATAAAAATATGAATCGTCACTCTCATCTCCTTTTTTACAGAAGCTGCAAAGAATCGATCCTCCTTACTGTTATTCAGCCTTATCCTGTAAGTAGTTATCATGTTTTTTAGAATTAGTTTCCTAGCAACATTTACTGCTTTTGTCTGCCTATTCTCTCTGTGTGTGTCTTCCTTATCTGCATAACCAATAGCACAAGTGAAGTACGAGCTGTGTCTTTGAAGATAAATGTGATGATTATATACTACTCTAGACAGAAGTGGAACAATGTAAGTGTAATTTAAATAAATATGGATATGTTCCAGTATGTATGAGGAGTGCTTCTTGGGGGCAGAGGAACAAGGTTATTGAATTCTACTCCAAGACATTTCACAAGTATACTAGCCAATCTTTTTGAGTCTTCTTTTTTTTGCTTCCCTTTTCCCCCTTGTCTAGCAACACTGTGATTATATTCCTTTTCAGTGGGTTTTAAATGACTAGGGGGTCTTTCCCCCTTTTTTTGGTGACGGGGCTGCATTTATTCCCCTTGAGCAAGACCCAAGCAAACTAAAGACCCAGCTAGAGTTAAGTAACGGAGCAAAAAGTGATGTGGCAATACATGGTATCCCCCACCCCTGCAGACTGTAAGACACAAAAGCAACATTTGCCTGTTTTTATGTAGTACGGGCATGTGGCAGGCAAGATCCCTTTGTTCACACGAAACAGTGCAAAATACAGGCCTGTCTTAAACAGGTGGAAAGACTCCTCCAAAAGTGCCTGGGGTACATATGATGTTCATTTTCTGGACAACTGAGTGCTTTAAGCTAAGAGGAGACTCTGAGTGCCCAAGCTACAAATGTGGACAATGTCTCTGAAGGGATGAGACATTATTGCACCCCAATACTCCCAGAGGAATTTGTGACCTTGTTTGCAACCCACATAGCAAGTGTTTCCTAGCCACTCTGGGTGGTGAGCGCCTGGGATGTTCACATTAATTTGTCTTTTTTTAAAAAAATATAGTATACCTTTCTGAGTACAAGTCATCCAAAAAGGAGGGGAAACAATTTTAAAGCCCTCAGATTTACCTCATGGAGGAATTTGGTCTAGTGCAGATTATGAACAACGTCACAGTCTGATTTTTACATTGACCTGAGAAGTGTGGGGATCAGGTGAGTCCAGCCCCATCCCTGATTCTGACCAAGCAAGTGCTTGATAGACTGAGATATAGGCACTTCCAAAGATGCTCTGATACTTCTTATTCTACCATAAAATATTGCATAATTCTCTTTCCCTTTAGCCTTATCTACACATTTTAGCCTACTGGCATTTTATTTAATGTGCTTATTAATTTACATGGCATTTTATTTACACTATGTGATAAAATGGTAGCTTTCACTGCGGTGAGCAAATGATGGAAGAAATCTGGCTCATAGATCTCAGAACTCATTATGCAGAATTCTCCTAAGTGAGTAGTGTCCTTCATGCTTGGACAGCCCCCTATTTAAATGGTAATAATATACCCCCATGACTTTATTCTGCATCTTTTCCAGGTAGCTAAGGCTAGCAGCAAGGAATAGATCATGTTTGCACCAATTATTATGTAAACAGAGATCTATTTGTGGCCTAAAGTCTGTGTCTTTGATGTACCTTATTCCTTTTGACTCCAGTTAATTGAAGTCATAGCAGGGATCCATTGAAGGTTTGTAAGTTAGTGTAAAATGGCATCAGAATTAAACTCACAGTCCGTTTGATGCCATGGTTTTTAGGAAATTCATTCCACGTTTTATTATTAAGAAACACAACTGCTTGTTCCGTTATTGGATTTAATAATATAGAAAGCAAAAATATACAGCCTGCAGTGAAGCTGTATGCAGCTTGGAGACATTCTTATAGTGCTAAATGCAATCAGAGGGATGCATGTTATAAATTTTATTCCTGGCCTGAGGCCATGCTACCTCTGATTGGATAGCAGCAATCCTCTCCTGAGATTTAGAATGCTGAAACAGTACCATAACTGGCTGTGTACTCAGAATGAACTGTTGCTTGTTTGTTTTGTTTTTTTAAAAACAACAACAACACAGAAGCATATTAGGTCAACTGCAAGAATAAACAAACCAAGGTAGTTAACTTGAAGCTTCAGATGTACCCATACCACTACAATAACCTCAGAAGGACCTAGGACATTACTCTGTGTGTGTATTTAAAATTCTCTTTTTATATGTACTGAATTTTCTCATAGGCTGAAACAAAACAATACGAACCGTTTTAGAGTGGCCATGTTTCCTAGTTTACAGAGGACAGTCCTGCCTTTGAAGGGCTGTCCAGCCCAAGTCTGAATTAAAATTAAGAACCAAAGGAAATAAAAGCAGAGCCTCTGAACTTGCCCATAACATACATACTTACAAACATAATTGTATTTTTATGCCACCTTTCCACAGTTCAAACTGTGTTCAAGGTGGCTTACAACATGAAAAAATACATAACTACAACATAATAAAAGTAGTTGTGAGCAATAAACAGAACATTAAAAAACACACACAACTGAACCAAACAATTTCCACATAATCCACAAAGTCTAACATAAGGATACAAAATACCAACAGCAACAGCCCTTCCTCAAGAAATTCCCACATGCAATCCAGCCCAAAAGTCTGTTCAGCAGCCTCAGGTTTTGTTCCTGAAGTCGGTCCGGGCCCTGCCCTCACTGGTCAGCAGGATATAAGACCTGCAAGGCAGGGAGCAGGTCTTCCAGGACTTACAGAACTCAACAGTACCTGGGCAGCAGACTGAGTGGGCAGAAAAAAAACTGCTTGCCAGTAACATTGCTCTCAGGTGGTGTGCTAGTGAGTAGATAGTGTTAATCTCAGCTCATGGGTTTTACCAGATGAGTTTGTTTTTTTAAAAAAAATCTGACTCCGATGCTGTATGTGTTCGAACCAGATACCACAGCAGAAATATTTTATTTTCTTTGCTTCAAGGTAGAGATGATCTTAAATGAAGTATAATTGCCCCCATTTGTTTTGTCAAATTGTTTTGATCTCCTGAGGAAGTGTTGTCTGTCCAGCAGTTGTGTAAAGAGAAGAGAGAGCGAAGGTGTATTCTGAATTGGATAAAACCAGTGGTATATGTACGCTTGCTACTAACCCATCATGAAAACAACTCAGTGAAACTAACACTATTATAGAATTAGAGTACTCTGGTCATCTGCTGAACATAATTCACTCAGTGTCTTCCAGATTAGTTTTGCTTAAGCTCATTCATTTTCAGTTTAATTACAACCAAAGCCAAACATTCTTCTTTTGTGCTTCCTGTCAATCTAATAAATCTTTCTCAGGTTAATTTGAATGTCATCTGTACTGATAAGGAAAGGATTTAAGAGCTTAATCACTTGGAGCACTTTGAAGTTTCACTTTTCTGGAAGTTTATTTGATTATCTGTTGAAAACATTTTGTTTTGTAAATGGGTTATCATTGCAATGGGTAGTTTATTAGGCTTAGACATATTTCCAATTAGATCATTTATCCATTGTGCTGTGCATTCAGGCTTGGAGAATAAATTTCAATTGAGGGTCTGATAAGCCATCATTCTGGAAAGCTATTAAATCCTAAGAAGGTATTTTGCTGTGAGGGAACAGCATAAGCAAGTCTTTGCTCCTACTGAGGCTGGCAATGGAAGGAGACCCTTTAATCATCCCCATGAATCCTTTTACTGTAAAGCTCAACGTCTATACAGATAAACAATAAAGTATACACAGTTATACAAGCTGATTTCAGCATGTGGTTTGTTCTGTGGACTTACAATTATTTGGTGTTTTGAAATTATTGTGGGAATGTATTTTGATATAGACCTAATCAGGAAAACAGCTCTGGTCTTCACCCCCACTCCTGCCCACCCCCACTTATCCAGAGATGTTTGCTAGAAAATCAAACATTTTCTTCCATGCTGGGGTAGGCATGGCAGTCTTTATTTGCTCCAAATTATTGCCATGAAGTGAAGTTGAAGGTTTACCAGCAAATCCTGCAGTAAGAAAATAGAGGGTAGAGGGAGAGTCAATGAATTAGCCTGGGGCCAAAGGGCAGAGTGGCTTGATCTCTTACTGCAGCTGCTTTCTGATTCACTTCTGGCTGCTCCTGAATTTCTGTCTCTCTCTTGATGTGTTTCTCCCTTTATTTCCTGATTCTGTTTCTTCATATCGGGCAGGTGGCGGGGGTGACCTCAGCCCCAGTGGTCAAATGTTGCCCTCCAGGCATTTATGCCCCTCAGAACTCTCTCCAGGGCACATTCCTCATCAGTCCTCCTTCATACACTCCTTGACTGTTTTCAAATACATTGTGATGCTCAGTCATATTTTATTAAAAATATTCCAGTACCTGGTGGTGGACCAGGTAGTCCCCCAGTTCAGATCTGGGTGTCTTGCAGACTCAATCCTCCTGCGTGCTGTCGGTCCTATGGATATATAATAATGCTGGCCTGCATTGTAGTTTTCTTGTAAGGCTTCTAATGCCACAGAGAGAATTATGTAAAGTGTTTTAAGCTCTTAGGGAAGAGCCTAATTATAGATATCATTAGACATTATAACTTCCACTTAAACATCATTGTGCTCTTCCCCTCTTGGATGTGTGAACATCACACACCCTTTGTTTCCATGGAATTCTGAGGTCTACCCCAGTAAAAGGTGCATACTCACTATGTACCATTATTTGCCAGGAGATAATTCACTGCCTTTCCAAGATGCTATATTAAAATAAATATTGACAAATATGACAGTCTTGGAGCCATATTGGTAGTCAGCAACTGCTGCGTAATTATTAGTCAAGAAAAAGTTGGCCATGATGGATAGTGCTGTGAAGAGAGAATGAATGAGATGGGGATAAGTACTAGGGACATAAATATGTTCTGGAAATCTAAGCAACTTTTTCTCAAAAAAAAAAGCCTGCCTCACAATAAAGGCTGCAGACATGTGTCTTCTCAATTCTTATTGTTTTAATTTTGTTATTTCCCAGTGAACCAATTCTTGTTCCTGTAAAGTAGCTGGCGTGTAGCTTGTGGCTATTAATTACCATAGTTAATGTGTTTACTGTTATGTAATGATGAAGTTCATTTAATAGCATATTTAATGTCTAAGAAGATATGCAAATCTTGCTCATCTTTTATTATATCTGATTTCACTGTATCATTTTCAGTGAATGTTAAAGTATGAAATCCCACATAACTTTCATAGAACGTTTTTTCTCTCTCCCACCTAATACACGTGTTGTAATCCATTTCATTGTTATTAAGCTAAAACCCCTTTGTATTTTTTTTATATGCAATCAAAGCTGTGCCTTTTTGAAAGTTTCACAATCCTGTAAATAACAATAGTGTACAATAAAGGGGACAATATTTGTCACAAGGTCTGTAGCAACATGATATGGTGTGAGATCTCTTATGGGAACCAGTAACTCTAGGATAAGATATTGTGGCTAGGCATTTTGCATTTGTGCAGTCAATGTCTTTTGAACATTATGTGCACAGTTATCTATGGACTTAACTGGGCTGCAGCTCAGTGGTAGAGTACATCATGTTTTGCATGCAGAAAGCTCCAGGCTCAATCTCTGCCAGTCAGTGTAAACAATATTGAGCTAAACGGACCAGTAGTCTGACTCAGAATAAGGAAGCTTCCTTTGTTACTGTTGTATTCTGTGCGCCGGTTGCAGTTAACAGATTTGTAGTAGGTTAATATGTTTTTGTAACTGTGAGTTTCATAAAGCAAACAAATGAAGCACATGAGAGTGGCTTGGAATACAGTCATACCTTGGAAGTTGAACAGAATCTGTTCCAGAAATCCATTCAACTTCCAAAACATTTGAAAACCAAAGCACAGCTTCTGATTGGCTGCAGGAAGTTCCGGGTTTTGATCATTCGGGAGCCAAAATGTTCAAGAACTAGGCTGTTTGAAAACCAAGGTACAACTGTAGCGGTCTTTCATTGCTACCGTTGTGTTCATACTATCATAAGCAAGTTGCTTCCACACTTGTGGCCATGAAAAAAATGTCATTGGTCCACACAGAAGAGTTCTTGCTGGCATCGGTTACGGTAAGGTATTATAATTTTCTCATTCTTCCTACTCCCAACAACATAGTGCTAATGAGACTGGCTTTATTGCTGATTTTATTACAAACTATATCTTACAAACCCTATAAATATTCTATATTCTGCATTCCCTGACAAATGCATTCCTTAAGCTCCTGCTTAAGGTCATTAAATGAGAATAATGTCTTCTATTTAGCTAAAAAGAAGTGCTTTCATAAAAAAAAATGAACTAGTCGGTCCATGAACCGTTAATCACTCTTATACTCACAATATGAATATGAAGGTATTAAAATAGAAATTGTTGCAACATATCAGTTTTGGTTTTATTGCTGGACTTATTTTGTTGGACACACGAGCTCTGAAAATATAAATCAAGTTCTTTTTGTAAGAGAAGCACCCTTTGAAACATTTAAAAGCTGAAGCAGCAACCTTCAATGATATTGCAGTTCAGATTCTAAAACAACAGTATTTAAACATTTGACCCTAGATCATTGGAAAAGTTTGTATTTGGTGTTTAGCATGAATCACCAGATATGATGGGTGCAATGGATCTGATAAGCCGGGATCATCTAATGCAAGAGTGGTGGTGGCGGGGAATCCTTTTTCTTCTCAAGGCCATATAGACAACCTTCCAGGGATCACAGGCCAGTGGTGCGAAAGGCAAACATGGGCAGTGAAATGGATATGAATTTTACTTTTGTACAAGAGGCTAGTTCCATTGCACTCACACATCCCTCTCCATCCTCTGTCTAGACTAGAACTATTAACATTATCAGCTCTTGTACCTGAAGTTTCCCATTCCTGATCTCATATGATTGCTAGTATGACCAAGAGGCTCAAATCTGGGGGCATTTTGGTATTTCCCTAGCACCTTGACTCTAAATTCACCATTTTACCTAAGAAGGTAGACTTAGGACAAGTAAGCAACATGTGCACCTTGGCTCACCTCCATTAACAGAGAATAGAAGTAGCTCTTGATGTTCATGCAACATATGTGAGACTTCCGGAGTATGCAGGTGCCTTTCTCCCTTCTTAGTCCCCAATGCAGTCAAATACTCCGTATTCACCTATTAATTTGTATTTTGGAGCCCTGGACAGGGAAATCTCCATGCCTGAAGCACCAGAAAATCCATCATACTCTAGATACTTAGATACCCATTAGAACCCATCATGATTAAGGGACCTTTAACTCACATCTGCATACAATCACCCACCTGCACTCTGGACATTTGCATTAGATTTCCATGGCAGGAAAAAGAAAATGTTAAAATTATCAGAGATGCCATTCTCTTACTCTAATCCAAAGAAAAACTTTTTACTTGTACTACAGAACCTTTTAAAAGGATATAAAACATGCTATTTTGACAGCAGCCATACTCTATTAATTAGCAAAACAATTGTAATGACCTTTTTGCCCAGCCAGTTAGATGAAGGTCACAACTTGGGAATTCTTTTGATTCTTTTGTTTCTCCATGGCATAAAATAACAACTTATTTTCTTAAAGGCACACACCTACGTACACACACACACACACACATGTGGGGATTGCATTGCACACTTGTCATTGCACACTTGTGTGGAATCGCATGCAGTTGAAACACCCCACTCCTCCCCCACTCTGGCCCATTGTGCCCCTGCTCTGCCTCCACTCCAGTTACACCCTTTAAGTGATGTATTTTATGACATTTCCAGGTTAGTTCTAGGTTCAGCGCTGTGCACAATTGTGCACATATTGGTCCCACCTAAAATGGGGGCATATATAGAGTAATACACAGCTTCCCTGATGCACATTGTGCAGTTCATTGTTTCACATGCTCCTTATCAGTTTATTCATTGGAAAGAAGTTTGGTGCATCGTTTTGCATCCTGAATGCAAGTCTGCGGCAGAACTGAAGTTGCAACAGACTATGGCAGCAAACCATTGCAGCCTGCTGGATCAATACAGTTGTACTATGTTAAAAAAATATAAATCCCTGGAACAAAAGAGAAGTAATTGCCTATGAATTTCTCTTTCCATGCGAAGACCCAGTTACAGTGGTGCCTCGCAAGACGAAAAGAATCCGTTCCGGGAGTCTTTTCGTCTTGCGGTTTTTTCGTCTTGCGAAGCAAGCCCATTAGCGGATTAGCGCTATTAGCACTATTGACATTTTAAGGGCTAAAAACGGCTTTTTAAGGCTTAAGGGATTAGCGGTTTTGCTGCTAAAATGCTTTTAGCAGCTTAGCGCTTCAGAAAAAGGGGTTTTGGAGCGAAAAAAAACTCGCAAGAATTTTCGTCAATTTTCGTCTTGCGAAGCAAGCCCATAGGGAAATTCGTCTTGCGAAGCGCCTCTGCAAACAGAAAACCCTTTCGTCTTGCGGGTTTTCCGTCTTGCGAGGCATTCGTCTTGCGGGGCACCACTGTACTACATTATTCAATAAACACACAAGATGTAACCAACTGTACTTTTGAATAAAAAAGGTATACTATTCATTGTATCAAATTGTAGATTTCAATGGAAGTCTCATAAAGTCCAACAGAAAAAAGCAGAAGACCCAGTGGATCAGTTCATTCTCTAGTCAGTTCATGCATAATTGCATACATGTAAAAGTATCTATTCCACCTGTCTGTTCAAAGAGTCCAATAATCCACATGAAGTGTTATTAAAGTTCCACAGAATCCTTTCACAGAGTCTAAGACAAGGATTTCCGGGATATTAGCCTTGTTTCGCCATCCTAGGCTTCATCAGTAGAACAGGCTCATATGTAATATTACAGGATAGTGGATCTTATAGCATAGTAGTGGTTGCAGTCTACTACAGCTGCTCCATTTTTAAAAGCCTACACTGGTGAAAATATTTTGCATACCGACTGTGTTGTTAGAATCCATCTGTCACCGGAGACAGTGGAAGAGTGTCCCTTTGGAGGTAAAATCAAATCATTGGAGAGTTACAGTGCCAACTATGGCTGTGGAGGGTGATACAGGAGACACATGCTTTATTTCAGGTGGAGGAGATGAAGGTGCCCGGTTGTGCTGCTACAGGTACACCATGGTGTTTCTTCTTTCTGTGCTCTTCCCAGCAACCATTCCTCCTCCGGTCACTGCTGTAGCTACACAACCTGATGGTCTACCTCTAGGCGCTGTGATAGTCTTCAAGGGATTCCCATATGGAGGGGTTAATGTTGCCCACCTTCATGTCCCTGAAAGAATGTCAGTCTATTCCTGTTGCATCTGACCGACTGTGTTTACATTTTTTCATACCGCTAACAGAAAAGTGTGATTTGATTTTATTTCCATTATATAATAAATAGCATTGGGCAGAAGCAGTAATATTTCTGACAGATGGGATCAAATGAGACTTGATCAGGAGATCTATAGCAGTGGTTGGCAGTTAACTGTCAGTCAAGTCATCTTTGCCTTTTCCACTCATCCCTTCTTTCTAGTCTCCTAAATCGGCATTCATCAGCGCTGCGAAAAAGGCCAGATTGAAGTCGAATCCTGTCAAAGTGCGATTCTCAGAAGAGGTCATTATTAATGGCCAGGTTTCTGTGAGTGTGAATATTTATTTCTTCATTTTAAAATATAATTCCCTTTTAAGAGAGAGAGAGAGAGAGAGAGAGAGAGAGAGAAATTCATTCAAAATCACTCTCTAAAGCTTTAAATGGACAATAGTATGATAAATTGCATAGATATGTGTGAGCAATGTATTCATTATAGACATTATATCCAAGCCATGCCAAGATTTGGGGTGGAAATTAATGCCTTAAAAAAAGAAAGAAAGCGAAGTTATCCGGGATTCTAAGAATCAATTCCAGCATATCAGTGGCATGTTATGCTCCCTATACTCCTCTGCACCATTGCATATTTTATTCAGCGCTGCTTGTTTGGAAATATCTGTGTTGAAATTATACATCACGTGCAAAGCTTACATAACAGTGAACATCCATTATGACACACAAGTTCTTAAGACGGAAAGCATTCTCTCTCACAAATCTATAAACTCTTCACAAGGTTCTTAAGTTTTGACGTTGAGTATTTTCAAGTGAGCAACTCAACGAGTGAAATCATGTGAAAGTACCTTACTGTGTAATTAACTGAATGGTTGTGCCTGAGTCATAATAAAGGTTTGTTGGCAGTTCAGAAGAGACTTGGGGGACAGGGCTGTCTTTCGCGCATACACACAGGCCCCACAATTGCCTACCTGAGAAAGAAGGTGTTTCAGAAAATGCAACAGTATGTTTTTTATTCCTTGATCCTTCTTAATAATTTAAAGAATCCCGTTATGAAACCAAGGGCACAATGAAATCTTTGGTTCTTGGCAAAGTAAACAACATCTCTGCATTAATATTTCATAGGCATCATCTCCTAATATAGGAGCTATATTATAAATATTATATTATAAATGCTGTGCTTTAAAAAGAGTTCACCGTTGCTTAATTTTGTATCTAGTTTCTTTGAATTTCAAGCTTCCAACTTTTACCTTTGCTTATTCCTGTGAAGAATGAGCACCAGTTAGCCAGTACTGTGTTAATCATTGTGTCGTCCTTTCCGTAAACTAACCCCTGCAACATGGCCTCTCAGTTGCACATTTCTATTTGTAATTTCATATAAGAAGTGGGATATAATAATTGCCATGCTGGGTCACGCCAGTGCCCCATTCAAATCAGAATTCAATCTGTGGGCAATAAAACAAATAAACCTTTGGATGTGCACAATGGAAGAACAACATGCAAGCAGCAGACTCCTTCCCACCAATGAACACATACACAAAGAGTGTATTCATGCTTCGCCATATTGAATAAAAGGTACTGCTGGGGAAGGAAACCAGGCTGCTGACAGTAATTTGGCGATATAGTGTATCAAAGCTGAGGCCATCTTTTTATTTAACTCTTTTTCGACTAATGAGTAATGAGCAGGGGCAGCCCACCCTGTTTCGTCAACTGAGGTGAAACAGGAAGGTGCTCCCTGCCAAAGCCTCACTTTCCAGGGTCGCGGGGCAGCTGCTTCCAGCGAGATCTTGTGGAACTCTTATGAGATCTTGCTGGAAGCTGCAACTGCATGGCCCAAGTGGTGGCAGGGGCACACCTGCAGGGTCACAGCCCCATGGGATTCCACCACCCAAGGCACTTGCTTCAGTCAGCCTCATGGGCAGTTCAGCACTGGTAATAAGTACCAGGGATTGTAACATCAGTGGCTTAAGGACAACTTGAGCACCATCCCTCCATGTGAAGGCCACCAGAAAATAACTCAATATTAGTGGTAAATATAATAATTTATTTTGCTTAAGGGGGATCCAGAGTCCTTGATTTCAAGTGTCAGTCAGCTTGTGTGGTTCCTTCCCCTGAATCGGAGTTCTAGGCTAATTTAAAGCCTTGTTACATGGGAGCTCTGATCATGTTCATTGTTTTTACTCTCTGACAGGAAACTGTTAAAGATAATTCACTTCTTTTCATGCCAAACGTTCTGAAAGTGTATCTTGAAAATGGGCAGACCAAATCTTTTCGGTTTGATTGCAGCACTTCAATAAAGGTAGGCTCGCTGCTCAGAATCTTCAACATACATTGCATCTTAAGACTGCAAAAAATAAATGAATAAAGTTCCAGCAAGCCTTACAATAACATTTTTGTATGCAGGATTCAAGCCTGTACTATAAGGCTTCCTTGTGACGAATTTTGTGGATTTAAATGAATTTTATGCTCAGAAACTCTAATGTGGCGCTAGTGATTCAAAAATAGGGGTGACGGCTTTAATTACTGCAACTTAATTAAAATTACATGGACCTCACTAAGAAGTCATGATATGCTGCCAGAAGTCAGCATGCTGTGCCAGCTGAAATTAAGATATTGATTGCTAATTGAATAACTTGCAACAAATATGGGTCAATAATATGAGAAATAGGTATGTTAGGGTTATGCCAGCAGTGAATTATATTACTAGTAAGTAGACCACAGGCTAAACGAATAAGGGATATCGTGAGATAAATTCACAATGGGAATGGTACTAATAGGAGCTGGAAGCTACTCTGGCTTTAGAGATCCTCTGGAACAGTGCGGGAGGCAGCATTTGGGATGCAGTAGGAGGAGGAAGTCAACAAAAGTAGCAGCCTACTGTCCAGGCCTGGCCCAAGATATTTTGGCACCTGAGGCAAACCACAAAATGAAACCCTCTTGGGAATCAAAGACTGGCGCAGAGGGAAATGGGCCTGTTCTAAATCATGCCAGGCAGGTGGAGATCCCAGCAAGCAGCCCATGCCATTTCCTGAGTGGGAGGAGACCAGCAGTGTCTCTTATTTGCTGAGAAGCCACAATAGAGGCGGCATTGGGGTAGGGCTGCCAAGGAGGAGGCACATCTGGCCTCCCAAGGTGCATGCCGTAGCAGTCGCTGCCACCATGGCAGAGGCGGCAGCAGCAGGTGATGCACTCCTCAGAGGCTGGATCCTGCCTCCTAAGGCAGTTGCCTCACCTTGCCTCATGGGTGGGCTAACCCTGCCACTTTGATCAAAGGCCTTCTGTGGATGGACGGTGCCTTCCCACCTAAGGAAAGCAAAGCCTTTATCCAACGCTGACCCATAATTCATTAGCACAACTTAAGCATGTTGATAAATGCAGATTATATAGTACAGTTCAATCAACATTGTGACTTATTTATTTTTCTGAGAATAGAGACTTCGCTCTGGTTCCCCACTGATATCTTTCCTAACCTCTCAAACCTCACAATTGCAGTAATGTGTTGTCCTTTCTACAGTCAGTTTCCCTTAGCTATATACTCAGTGTGCACATTTTTGCCTAATTTCTGATATAAAAATAAATGTTTAGCAAAAATAAGTGAACTTGCGAGGAAGTGCGATCAATATGTCTGTGATGCATCTGTGATGCATCTCAGTCATATATTTCAAAAATCTTTGGAACTATTTAACAGCTTCAATAATTTATTTATCTCCCTAGCATCAATAATGATTTTGTGAACCAGAATTTTTATGTTCAGTTTACTAGGTATCCATTTCTAATACTGAACTCACCAAATTTTTTGTCAAGTGGCAAGGTTAACCTATATATATATCCTTCAGAGATAAATTGAAAATAACGTGGATCTTTACGGATGGGTGGTCAGTTTTGAATGAAATCAGAACTGCATTTAGGCAAACTGACATTTAATTGCCATTTTAGAAGTAATAGCAGAAGGTAGAGATTGATACAAAAAGCTTGTTCAAAAATATCCACTCAGATGTTTAGCAGTGGGAAGATAACAAGAATGTTACTGATGAAAAAATGTCTTTTAAAAAGGGGGGGGGGGAGAGAGAAATCATTTTTTTTATGACAGCAACATTGCTTATTACTGAAGTGGAGGGAAAGTATATGGGGGAATGCCATAAAGTGGACTTCAGCTAAAGCAAGGGGGAAAGCCCTCACTTTTTGCAGGCAGTTCTCAGCCAAATTCAGAAAGGGTGTGTATCTGAATCTCCTGCTTAGAGACCTGGGGGTTGTTAGCCATCATTTTAGCAGGGGATTCTTGAAAGCCTTTTAGCAATACCTTGCAAGGTGCTTTGAAGTCCTGACCTTGGGACTTCAAAGTGCCTTGCAGAGGACATCAGTGTGACATCATGTGATTGGCAGCTGAGCAACTCCAGGTCTGGCCCACAGACTCCTACCCCTTTGGACTGAGAAATTACATTTCAGAGTGAGAGAAAACAAGGTCCCCATTCTATCCGTTTCTTTTCTTCTGGGTGGTTGTTTTCAATCTGTTCTCTTTTGAAGGATGTCATCTTAACGCTTCAAGAGAAGCTCTCAATTAAGTGTATTGAACACTTTTCCCTGATGCTGGAGCAGAAGACTGATGGGTCTGGAACCAAACTTCTCTTGTTACACGAACAAGAGACTCTTACTCAGGTTTGTGCAACAATGCAACTATGCATGCAACAATGAAGCATTGTGGATCCTGAAATAAAGGTTCTGGAATATAGTATTGTTATTATTTCGAGAGCAGTGTCAGATAACTACTGTTAGCATACAAATGTGTTTAGTTATAATGCAACGAACCAGACTTAAATCAAAGATGGCGCTATAAGCAGGAACATCCGTCCTGTTGCCGTAGCTGAAGTGGTTAGGGAACTGCTCTGTGGAGTCTGCAGTGTGGATTTAACTCTTGGGAGCTCTGCAACTCTAGCTCCTGGCAGAACTCTCTGCTCCCACCCTCATGCAAAAAAAGGTTGCTCCTTTGCCTCTGTTGGGGCCCAATCTATCTCCTGCTTTCTGGTTTCTGGTGACAGTGTGTGTGTGTGGCTGCCCTTGTTGCATGTTCTTCCCCCTGCCTTTGGCTGCTTGGAAAAGGAGCCTTTCCCTCCCCAGGTGTGTGTCCAGCTGGTATCCCAGGGGTGGGGCTCTATGTGTGTGCTCTGGTCAGCAATGTAGGTGCTGTATTGTGGGGGATCTCTTTCCTTCCCTTTTGTGTGTTGTGCTGCAGAAGAGTAGCATTAAACAGAGAATTAAAACCCCCTGCCTGTATCTCCTGCCTGATCTCTGAGCTACCCCCCCCCCCCCGTCTTCCTCGTTTTACATATATATATATCCAAATCACACTGAGTATGTTTCCTCAAGCCCGCTCGAACAAAACCTGTTCCCTGATTGTTTCAGTAATGCCATAATCCATCCACTTCTGCAGTGATAAATGGTGATGCAGAAAACACTGTTGGGTGACTTCATTTATTAGATCATTAAGGAAGATTAAGCTCATTGTGGAAACAGCAGTGTGGGATTCTTAGAAGCTGTTGGTTCTGGCCTAATTCTGCTGTCACTGGAATCAATTGTTATTTTCTTTGTTATTTGTTTTGGAAAGACCTTTCAAAAGCTCACCAATAGCTTGTTAGTGCTTCTTTCTTTGTGTGCTTGCCTGCCTGCCTTTTGATGATTAGGAAGCAGCTTGTTAGAGCAAGGAAAGCAGAGGGCTGTATTATGAATTAGGAGACTGTATTATGGGCACTGAAGAGAAAAAAAGGCTGAAGAACAATGCTGCCAATTTCCTGTCAATCAAAGCAAACAAAGCTGGGCACAATTCAGCCAAAGTTAAGCATCTTCATCTCCTATTGGCTTCAAGAGGAGAGATTTAAGCACAAGCATTGGCTCTCAGATTGCTTTTTTGCCACCTAGACAGTAGGTCCTAACCACACATTGCATTAATTGCGTCACTGTGATATCAGGGGATTTAAAAATAAATAAATAATAAATTGATCTTGTGGTGATTTCCTTCTGTGCCATTAATAATAATAATAATAATAATAATAATAATAATAATAATAATAATTCATAAGCCACTTTTCCTCATAAAGATGTCCAATTTATTTCAAAACATATGGCAATCCAAATAAACATTCATTTTCATAACACCAACCTAGCATTTTAAATTCATGACAAAATTAGTGATGGTGCCAAATGGAGCTTTTTTTAATTGCACTGTGGCATTGCAGCTGGTTTAACCCATCCCTCCCTGTGCATTGCAGTCCCAATCGAACTTGGCCCCCATGCCTATTTTTAAAATTCCTTGTTCCAAGCAACGCTATTAATGTCATGTGCAGTTACTTGTTAGGCCTTCATTGGCGCCTTTTAACAATACCGGCGCCTCAGGAAACTGCCCATACAGCATCCCCTGCTTTATTTCTTTCCCTTTGTCACATCGCTCACCATCTTGTCCCATTTATCGAGCGAAATAGAGACCACAAGAGACAGGAGACAGAATTACATACAAGGAATGCATGGGGAAGGATGCATAGTGGCAGCCATTTCCTCTACCCAATTACTATTGTTAAATGTATAGGTAGGTTTCTGGGTTGTGTTACTCTATTGCTGCCTTCTACAACCTGATGCCCTCCAGATGTTTTAGAGTACAGTTCTTATCAACCCCAACCAGCATTGCCAATGATTAGGGATGATGGGGCTTCTGGTCTGTAAGATACCAGGTTGGGGAAGCCTACTGTATACAGTCCCAATATTTTAGATCTACATTGCATAAACCTGGGAGTTCAGTAATGATTAAGCTATCAATAGTCAACCTCGGTTTCTCCCTTTTATATCCTTGATTTCCTGCTCTTTATATTAGTCCAAGTGGTGGTTTGTTTTAATGCTCACCCACCATGTTTTCGTACTGTTTACTAGCAAATGGAAACACTGTAATTGGATGGGTGGGTCACAATGCCTTTTCTGACTGACTCTTGCATTTAATGCAATCTCTCGATTGGGTATAACAGGGCTTAGCCAAAAACCAACTGAACTGAAGAAAAATCTTACGATTGAATCAAACTGCTGTCCAATGTTGATATTAGAAAACAAGTATTACACACTGCAGTATAATCTTTCTGTGAAAGATTAGCTTATTAGCTAAGATTTTCTGCTTCATAATACGCCAAGTTTGCCTTTTGATTGTATTTTCTCTGTGAGATGATTTCCTGATAAATTTCTGGCTACTCCATAGAGGCTTTTGTTTAATTTGGAAAGTGTGGGAAATGGCCTGTGTGCCATATCAGTGTGCCAGTCTCCAGAGATTATGGTGGAGACCCTGATGGGTCGGGAGCAGCGTAAACATAGGTCAAAATGGCACATGCTAACAGGCAGAGGCATTCAGCAAATAGGTCGGGGAGAAGGACTATGGGAAGAAATAGGCCTATGAGTACCTAGATTTTCATTGTGCTTTATTGGTGTTTAGCAATCTGGCTGGGGAGTGCTGATTTCTGAAAGTCTGTCCTGAGTAGGTTGTGCAATGATGGAACACTGCATAAGATGTCTGGGATGTTTCAGAACTAAGAGAAATACCAGTATTTTCCATTGATGCATATGGAGAGTGTGTGTGTGTGTGTGTGTGTGTGTGTGTGTGTGTGTGTAAGAGATAATAATAATAATTTAGGATTCCTCTTTTTCTGAAATCAAAGTAAACTGATTTTGGTTCCTTTATTTCTTTCTTCATACTACATAGCCTCCTTATGATAACTATTAAGACCCCATTCTGTTAGAATTAACAGATCGATAATAACTTGCCCTTTGGTTAAAAGACCATTCGTCCTGATGAGGATTATCCCTCCATATGCACCCCCAAAGGTGGCTCCCTGGCTGTGTTTTTAGGTTTTTTTGTTTTATACTAGTTTTAATATTTGTACTATTTTGTAAGCTGCTTTGGGTTACCATTTGTAAAAATGAAGGGGGAGAGGGAACTAATAAACACTAATAATAATAATAATAATAATAATAATAATACCCTTTGTTAGAATTTCCCTCTAGTCATCTCAAGGTTGCAAAATAGGATGCAATGTCAGGAATTCCACACATGCATTTTGTTGTTCCAGGTGACCCAGAGGCCAAGCTCCCATAAGATGAGATGTCTCTTCAGAATTAGTTTTGTCCCAAAGGATCCCATTGACCTTTTACGAAGGGATGCGGTTGCCTTTGAATATCTGTATGTACAGGTGAGTTGGATGGGTTCACTATAATAATAATATAATAATAATAATTTATTATTTATACCCTGCCCATCTGGCTGGGCCTCCCCAGCCACTCTGGGCGGCTTCCATAGAAACCAAAAATACACTAAAATATCACACGTTAAAAACTTCCCTGAACAGGGCTGCCTTAAGATGTCTTCTGAATGTCAGGTAGTTGTTTATCGCTTTGACATCTGCTGGAAGGGCGTTCCACAGGGCGGGCGCCACTACCGAGAAGGCCCTCTGCCTGGTTCCCTGTAGCTTTGCTTCTCGCAATGAGGGAACTGCCAGAAGGCCCTCGGCGCTGGACCTCAGCGTCCGGGCAGAATGATGGGGGTGGAGATGCTCCTTCAGGTATACTGGGCTGAGGCCGTTTAGGGCTTTAAAGGTCAGCACCAACACTTTGAATTGTGCTTGGAAATGTACTGGGAGCCAATGTAGGTCTTTCAAGACTGGTGTTATATGGTCTCGGCAGCTACTCCCGGTCACCAGTCTAGCTGCCGCATTCTGGATTAGTTGTAGTTTCCGAGTCACCTTCAAAGGTAGCCCCACATAGAGCGCATTGCAGTAGTTCAAGCGGGAGATAACCAGAGCATGCACCACTCTGGCGAGACAGTCCGCAGGCAGATAGGATCTCAGCCTACGTACCAGATGGAGCTGGTAAACAGCTGCCCTGGACACAGATTTGACCTGTGCCTCCATGGACAGCTGTGAGTCCAAAATGACTCCCAGGCTGCGCACCTGGTCCTTCAGGGGCACAGTTACCCCATTCAGGACCAGGGAATCCTCCACACCTGCCCGCCTCCTGTCCCCCCAAAACAGTACTTCTGTCTTGTCAGGATTCAACCTCAATCTGTTAGCCGTCATCCATCCTCCAACCACCTCCAGACACTCACACAGGACCTTCACCGCCTTCACTGATTCTGATTTAAATGAGAGGTAGAGCTGGGTATCATCCGCATACTGATGAACACCCAGCCCAAACCTCCTGATGATCTCTCCCAGCGGCTGCATATAAATGTTGAAAAGCATGGGGGAGAGGACAGAACCCTGAGGCACCCCACAAGTGAGAGCCCAGGGGTCTGAACACTCATCCTCCACCACCACTTTTTGAACACGGCCCACTATATGACAGTGCCCCCAGCTCCCAGCCCCTCTAGACGGTCCAGAAGGATGTTATGGTCGATGGTATCAAATGCCGCTGAGAGATCCAGCAGAACTAGGAAACAGCTCTCACCTTTGTCCCTAGCCCGCTGGAGATCATCAACCAGTGCGACCAAGGCAGTTTCAGTCCTATGATGAGGCCTGAATCCTGACTGGAAGGGATCCAAATGGTCCACTTCTTCCAGGCGTGCCTGGAGTTGTTCAGCAACCACTCGCTCAATCACCTTGCCCAAGAATGGAAGATTTAAGACTGGGCGATAGTTGGCCATCGTGGCCACATCTAAAGATGGTTTTTTAAGAAGCGGTTTAATAACCGCCTCTTTCAGCAGGTCTGGGAAGGCTCCCTCATGGAGGGAAGCATTCACCACCCCACAAAGCCCATCGCCCAGTCCTTCCCGGCTAGCTTTTATAAGCCAGGATGGGCAAGGATCCAGGAGACAGGTGGTTGGTTTCACTCGTCCAAGCAGCCTGTCCACATCCTCGGAGGTAACAGATTGGAATTGATCCCACGCAACTTGACTAGACAAAACTCTAGCACTCTCCCGCCCCGGTCCTGCTCCCACGGTGGAGTCTACTTCTTCCTGAATCTGAGCGATTTTATCTGCAAAAAACTTCGCAAAATCATTGCAGGAGATCATGTGGCCCGTATAAATCAGGGCAATTTGGGCTTCCTTAAGAGAAGGTTTTTAAAGGCATGTGACATGTGAGCAGAGAAAAGAAGTAGAAAACAACATTTTGTTTATGATGGGAATAGCAGGAAAATGGCACAAGGGTTTAGATCAGGGTGGGCCAAACCCTTGTGCCGTTTTCCTGCTATTCCCATCATTTGAACCACTAGCAGGCCTCTTGCTAGTGGTTCAAATTCATCCCACTAGGCCATTTTCTCCAAACCATGCCCACCAACCAACTCCACAGTCAACATCTCATGTGACATCAGGTGTGCGCAGGTGGAGTTGTTGCTGCCCATGCACAATTGGGAGCCTTAAAGTGCACAGGCGATGGTGTATTTGCAAGGGAAAGCAGGTTTCGCTTCCCCAACCCCAGCTGATGGGCAGGAGAACCAAAGCCTGCTAAATCAGCTGAACAAGAGAGCCAGTGCTTGCAGAAAGCAGGCTTCAGTTCTCCCACCCACCACTGAAGTTGCCTGCTGGATTGATTCACAGGGCTCACAAAGCTGTGTGCACAGCAGTTCCCCCTTTAAGTGGTTCCTCTGGCAGTTGGCTATGCTGCCAGGGGCTGATAGGAGCAGGAATCCAGTAGCATCTGGGGGGACCACAGGTTAACCACCTCTAGTTTCCAGGATCACTGATGTTCTTGAAATAACAGGCATGGATGAAACTGCCTAGGTTTCCTTGCTGACTATTTTTATCTGTTATTCAACCCTTCCTACAAGGAGCGTAGGGCAGCATGGGGCCCATCTCATCCTTTTAACAACCAGAGGAAGTAACTGTGACAGAATGATTGGCTATGGTCATTCAGTGAGGATCATAGGAAACAGCTTTATGCCAAGTCAGACAACTGGTCCGTCAAGCTCAGTCTTGTCTAAACTGATGTAAGCTACTCTCCAAGAGCCATTCCCAGCCCCATGTCGAGATGCCAGGGACTGAACCTTCCACATGCAAAGCAGTTGCTGATTTGCAGTGAGCTCCTCAGCCAAACAAAAGCTCTTGTAAGAGGATGCCAGTGTGCGCACGTGCGTTTTTTCATTATTTGGCATGTACGTTCGTCGTATAATCCGCATTCCTGAACCTATCTATTGTGCTCCTTCTTCCTGGTTCTGACAAAAGAGGTTGTGCAAACTCTCAGGCCTTTTCATGTGTGAGGAGCTATGGTGTTAGGACCTTGTAGCATATTAATTTGCTGGAGCCAAGTGGTAGATTGGTCACCTGCCCTTTCACTCACCATGAATTGGCTAAGGAACACCACTTTGGATGGAGAAAGGATAATAAAGAGAATTAGATTCCTTGCTCCTAGTCCTTGAACATGACTGGATTCTGCACACCAGTTAGAACAGCTGACGTTCTCTGTCCATGCCATGGAAAGGAAACAGGGTGATTTTCTGCTCACTCCCACTTAAGAAGCTCCATGTTACATATCAACATTTTCATGTGTCTTCCTGGCCATCTCTCATTCTGTGATCTTCAAGGATTTATGGATGGCTCATCTGGCAGTCACAGTTCTTGTTAATTATAAGCTTGCCTTTTAAAGAAGAATTAGTCATAATGCGGTGTTTATGTTCAAAATCAGAGATTTTTGAGCTTGATACTCCCTCTGCTGGTTATTTGACAGAGCTGTAACGATGTGGTTCAAGAGAGGTTTGGACCTGAGCTCAAGTATGATATTGCACTGAGACTGGCTGCGTTGCAAATGTATATTGCAACCGTGACCACGAAGCACACGCAGAAAATCTCTCTCAAATACATTGAGTAAGTATAGAACGCAAACCTTGTAATATCTGTGGTTACCATTTATGTGGTCTGTTGATGTGCAAGCTGAATTTGTGATGGAAATGGAACAACTGCAAACGCCAAGTAAAATTTGATACTTTCAGTATCAGCACAATCCTAACCATCTCCTCTCAGAGGTAAGTCCTATTGAATTCATTGGGGCTCACTCCCAGGTTAGTGGGGTTATGATTGCAGCCTTAGGTTACAGTCCTAACCCCACTTAAGTGGGAGTAAACCCCATTGCTACTTATAGGACTTACTTCTGAGTGGACATGTTAGGATTGTGCTGCTAATTTCTCAGCCAAGCCCTCCTAAGAACCTTAAAGTTAAACTCTGAGACAGTTGCTAAGTCAGTATGTCTTATCATACTACTAGTTCTCCACTAGCACTGCTTCTTTTTTACTGTTTAATTTGTATCTGCTGTTGAAATGACACCATTGCCTTCTACTCACAAGGTCTCTCACAAGTCAAACAACAACGCTGAGTTACAGGGATCTGTCCTCTGTTACATACAGCAGCTACATATTAAATATGCACACACCTCATGCGCAACCTGGATAACAGCCGGCAACTGTTTCCATCAAACTAATCTGTTAATACTGAAAAGAAGGTCAGTGTGTAATTATTCCCCCCTGCATCATGCCTTTCAATATTTCTTTTGGCAAAACACTCAGTGGTGTGGTCTAGTGTATAAAATAGGGCTCCCCTTGATGGTTGTGACTAAATACTGTGATAAGGCGGAAGCCAGCAGCTAACATAGCGGGAGCATCATGTTTATATGTCCAGCAGCCAGCTTATTTATATAATCATAGATGAGATGAATAAGGTAAGGTTCATCCTATTTTGAGTCATACATTAAATCAGGGGTTTCCATCCTTTTTGGACCAGTGGAAACATTTTTAATTTTGTGGGAATGCTGGGGTGCCATTGACAAAATAGCTGCTGTGACGCCTTAGATACATCCATGACATTTTCATGTCCAGCATCTTGTTCTCCACAACGGCAAACCAGAAACCTATGGCAAGCAAAACCTGAGTGCAATACCCTTTTCCTGCTGTAAGTTCCTCAGCAGCTGGTTTTCAGAAGCATGGTACTTCTGATCCGCAAGGCTATTATGACTAATCTAATGTGTCATCATCTAATGTGGTGGCCATTGCACCTTGGAAGTGGCAAACTCCAGAGTTTTACTATCTGCTGCATGAAGAAGTGCTTCCACTTGCCAGTTCTGAAGCTTCTGCCGTCCAACTCAGATGGAGGAACCTGGGTTCCTTCAATAATGTCACACCAACGGCATAGAAAAGTGGCAGAACTTATTTTAGCTAGCCTACATGTGGTTGGGGTAGTGTGCTGACTGACCCTTAAAATGGCACTGTTGAGATGGCCTAGTGTCAGAACTATTTTATATCAAACCATTGCCACAATAAAACAGTGACTAGGCTTTAGGAACAAACAAATGGATAGCTGCTTGCCTGGAAAAAATTGGCATCCCATACTGTGGCCACTGAAAAACTGAAGCATGTGGTTTGGGGTATAGCATTCCATCTCTGAACTTCCTAAGTTATCAAAGAATTGTAGATTTGGGGCTTATCCACACTTTTTTTTATTGCCCTGCCTTCTCCATCCTGATGAGATTTACACTCCAAAATACCTTAAGGGAACCAGGTTTGGGAATATCGATCCTGTCACTCTGCAAACTAAGAACACAAATCTCTAAGCTTGTGCAAAACATTATGTATCCAGCTGCCAATAAGTTATTAAACCCTTAATGGAAATTAAATCAGAGAGAATGAGAGAATTGGGCAGAAGGGAGAGTCTGGGATACACTTCAACACTAGTTGAACTATAATATCCAGACTATAATATCTACACTGGAAATTGACTCTGTTCGGTTCCCGCAGCATCTCTAATCGCACAAGCTGTCATGTAATTTATGTCAATACGTATACTGTTCCAAATGAATCCTTCCTTATAGTCCTATTGGCCTAAACAAGTAGCCCAACCGGGATTCCTAAGCAAGGATTAATAGCTGCAGTTCAGTGTCCATGACTAAAGCATTTAAATGGGGCACACTTTAGGCTTGGTGGGCCCATGGCAGCCACTATGGCCACTTGAAATGGAACTGTGCAAGGGGAAGTCAGTTGCATGAGAAGCTTCCCACCTGGATTATCCAGATCATCAAAATCCCCAGTGTGAGTGTTGCAGTCGCAAGCAAACTTTCTGAATGGCTTAGGGAGCTTTTATCTGCAGCCCCTTCAGTTTGGGTCATGCTGAAGACCACATGTGAATCAGCAATTTGTTTCCATCACATATTCCAACACACAATCATGCTTTGTGGCTTTAGAACAAAAGCCATTTCTCAAAATGACCTTTTATTCATTTTTCTAGCATTTGAAATTCTTTTACAGTGTTTTTCTATGTGATAATAGCGTCTGCTGGGTGCAGGTGAGCAACTTGCATTTGCCCCCAGTTGGTTTCTCCATGCTTCCTCAACCTTGTGGGATACCTTTTAGAAGAGGTAATTGTCAGAGGACTGTGGAATTAAAGTTGTGCCTTGTATTGCAGAAAAGAGTGGGGCCTGGAGACTTTCCTCCCATCTGCTGTACTGCAGAGCATGAAAGAAAAGAACATAAAGAAAGCACTTTCGCACCTTGTCAAAGCAAATCAAAACCTAGTTCCTCCGGGTAAAAAGGTAATGCATTTGCATCTTAATAGAAATAGATTTTCATAATCAGGAGGGCTGCATCTGACGGAGAGATTTTCCGTCCCATCCTTCAGAGAAATAAGTGGCCAATGCATTTTTCAGAGATTGCCAGCCTGTACAATGTGCACTGCTTATTGCCATTTTTCAAGAACAATTAAAAGGAATTAGTTTAGCAAAACCATTATTTTATCTTGAAAATGGTAGGAAATTGCTAGTTAACCACAGGGGCATGACAGTTTCCTTCTACCTGCATTCATTTTGCTTCTATGTTTCATAACACAATTGCTGGGAAATTGCTTTCTCTGTTCCGAACTGTGTTACCCTAGGAGTCTCCCACAGCCACACATCTTCTTCACCATGCCATGCATTCATTTCTGTGAGTGAAATATCCCGGTCCATTGATCTGCCTTTGGCATTAATGGGCATGGCTCCTTGAGATGCACATCACATTGGATACATTTGAAATTTTATTCATACTTTTAAGACACAGTTCAGCTGAACGGAAGCAATTTTAAGTTCCATTAATTCAATTGCCATGTTAGACTTAAGTACATACTTAGCTCTCTCCTCCTGAAATTATTAGGCTTTAAAATGCATCTGTTAGACTAGATCATGTCCTATATTTTTGGACCACTTTGAACACCCAGTTTGGCAAAATATGGGGGGATTAGAACACAGGGTTTTTTAAAAAACACACACACGTGTTAATTTAATTCTTATGATCAGGGCCCAGAGTCAGCAGCTAGCATAGAGGGCTGATGCTGGTTACTGACATTTACTGGGGCAGCACATAACCTTGTGCTGTGAAGTGATGCATTTGATGAAGATGCAAGGAACTACTGCCATCTTCATTTTCCCAGAATGCCTCTGCTACATGGGCACCCAGAGGATGAGGAAGGGAAAATAGTAGCAGCAGCAGCAGTAATTATTGTTATTGTTATTATTTCTATGCCACCCATCTGACTGGGTTGCCCCAGTCACTCTAGACGGCTTCCAACAGAATATAAAAACACAATAAACATCAAACATTAAAAGCTTCCCTATACAGGGCTACCTTCAGACGTCTTCTAAAAGTCATATAGTTGCTTATCTCCTTGACATCTGATGGGAGGGCATTCCACAGTGCGGGTGCCACTTCCGAGAAGGCCCTCTGCCTGGCTCCCTGTAACTTCACTTCTTGCAGTGAGGGAACTACCAGACGAATTTCAAAGCTGGACCTCAGTGTCCGGGCTGAGCGATGGGGGTGGAGATGCTCCTTCAGGTCTAAAATAAATATGGCACTTGTAGCCACTTAGACCAGATTTTCTAAGTGTTGGGCTGAATAATGCACCCGATCCCTGCCATTTCCCACTAATACCTGCTTCTCCTCTGGTAAGATTACCAAGGGGTAGAGAAAAGGTGGGCAGTAGTGGGGGTAGGCACCAGGGCTCAACCTGGCATTGAAAAGGCAGACACAATGTGAAGCAGATGTGGCGCCTACCACCAACTTGATATTCCTGTGGGCAAAATATAATAACATGATGGGGGCAGAGAGCACACACCCCTCAGACTTGCCCTTCTTGCCAGTCTACTTATTCTGGCTTCTGAGGAGCGGGGAAATCACTTGATTATGCCTCATTTGTAAATCACACCAGTAGCCAGCATGTGACTGTCCATTATCAGTTCCTTCATCAGTCAAGGAACTTCTCAGTGGAGGAATCTGTGGCCCACCAGATGTTGTTGGACTTCAACTTTCATAATTCCTCACCAGGGCTAATAGGAGTTGGACTCCAACTACAGCTAGAGAGCTACAGGTTTCAACTACAGCTAGAGAGCCGGTGTGGTGTAGTGGTTAAGAGTGGTGGACTCGTAATCTGGTGAACCGGGTTCATGTCCCTGCTCCTCCACATGCAGCTGTTGGGTGACCTTGGGCTACTCACACTTCTCTGAAGTCTCTGAAGTCTCTCAGCCCCACTCACCTCACAGAGTGTTTGCTGTGGGGGAGGAAGGGAAAGGAGAATGTTAGCTGCTTTGAGACTCCTTCGGGTAGTGATAAAGCGGGATATCAAATCCAAACTCTTCTTCTTCCTCTTCATGCAGTGGAAGGCACCTTTCTGTGGTTTCACCTCACACTGCTGCTATAATTTTAAAGACCCACAGTCTTTCCTCAGTGTGGTGCTAATTCAGTGGGAGAGACTGACACATTTATCTACACAATCTGAAGACTTTTAAACATTACAACAGCACTGTGGGATGGAACCACAATAAAGTAGTGTCTGTGGCGCTATTTAAAAGGTACCTAAGACTACTGAAAAAGTGTCTTAAGACCTTCATTCCGCTGGGTAGAGGCGTCTTATTCTGCACTGAGATATTCCAATAGTATTGGAAGAAAAGGTCCCATATTAAAGGATATGGTTGTATGGCATCTTAAGGCCCGTGTGAACAATCCCTTCCACTTTATTACTGTGGTGCTAGCAGAAAGTTATGAGGTGGAAGCATCAGAGGAGAGGTGAAACACAGCTATTCCTCAGTTTCCTCAAGTTGGATGTTGCTATAGCTGATGCAGTTCAAGGCTCAGTATCAGGCTTTTCTTTTTAACTGCGGATAACATAAAAAAAAGTACCATACTTTTCTGTGTATAAGATGCCCCCTGTTTGGGGGATCTCCTTTTTTTGGGGGGGGGTGCAGTAAATCACTAACCCGATGCTTGGAATCGCTCGCGTCTGCTACAAGCATCTGCCCAATCACCAACAGCAAAAGTAAATAGCAAGCGAAATTGCCACAGCGGCAGCCAATCCTCAGCAGCTCTTGATGCAGCAACCAATCACACACCCATTTCCCACAGCCAATACAGATCACCAATGACAATCTGCAGCTCGCAGCTGCAAACAATCACCCGTCACCCATACCCACTATTATTTTTGAGTTTAAAAAACCTAGTCTTATACATGGTAAGGTATGGTAGCTATGAGCTTCATCCAGTCCACATAACACATGTAGCAATGGGACATACTCACAGAGGGATTAATCAGTAGACATTTGGGGAATTGTTGCCACCACGTGGTTTTAAAAATCTGGTATATTGCTACTCTAAAACTTTTCACAAAGGGGGCTAGTTCTGACTATATGGAATGCTGTGTTCTACCTCTGAAATCCTTCAATGAGTCATTTAGGTCTGTCTTGCACTAGATCATTTCTAGATCAGTTCTCAAGCACTGCTGCCGATATGGTTTGAACTACATCTGACTGGATGAAATAAGACTTCTAATTTCAAGATCTAAAAGTAATTTCTGCCCTTAGGAAGTTCTCTAAAGAATGGCTTACCTATGGGCTTTGAGAAGTCCTTATTAACAGCTTGCCTGGGGTGTGTAATATAATTATAGTGAATTATAGTCACCATTGTGCCTAACTCCTATGGTCATTTGATTGTTTTCTCTCTTTATCTTCAGCTTTCTGCTCTGCAAGCCAAGGTACACTATCTCAAGTTCCTCAGCGATCTACGGCTTTATGGGGGCCGTGTATTCAAAGCAACGTTATTGGTAGGCTTTCCCTCACCATCATTTTTTAATGTTTGCTGAGTATTCTGCAAGTGGCTAATTAATGAGACAATTAATCATTTGCTTCACATGTAATATTGAGCCAAATCATGCAATAGCTTTAGTACAGCTTCCAGCAGGCTCATTTCAATCAGGTACTTTTTAAATAGATTTTTCATCCCTTAGTACCAAGTATATACACTGATGAAAATCTTGCAAAATTATTTTCTGAGAGGATCCACAGCCTAGCTGGTTAAGTTATAGATATTGTGGATTTGATGCATAATGTTGATTTAAGTGGAGGTAAACTGATTTAAATCCACATGTATTTCCTTGTTTTGTGAAAACCCCTTCTCTTTTTGCTTCCTGTGTTGCAGCAGGGTGAAAAACGTTCCGAGGTGACACTGTTAGTGGGGCCACGATATGGTATCAGCCACGTAATAAACACCAAAACAAATCTGGTAGCTCTGCTGGCAGATTTCAGCCACGTGAACAGAATTGAGATGTTTACAGAAGATGAAACTATTGTTCGAGTTGAGCTTCATGTGCTAGATGTAAAAGTAAGTTGAATGTCACAATTGTTTCAGTAAGACTCTCAGCTCTGCATCGTAAGAATAAAAAAGGAGAGTTCAATTATCCCTTTAAATTTGGTGATCCATCAAATTCAGCTTCAGGTCTAGTTCAATTAGCCTTTCTTTTCATTTTCTTGTCGTACCTTGGGATAATAATCTTAGTTACTGTCAAAGCTCACTATGTAGTTGTAAACAAGCTTAGTGTGAACTTTATTCTCTGATTAGAAGTACCATAATTACAATTATTATTTTGAAGAATATTTGTTTTTCTCTGCTTTTTAATGTTTATTTTCAGTCTCAGTACTTCTTTTGTGAAATAAGCACCAGCAACAGTTTATTTGCATATGTTCCGATGGATTTTGAAAGCATTTGGGAAACATTAACCTCGGCACATCTCCTCAGAAAAATAAATATCAACAAACCTTTTTCAAACATTGAAAAATAAAATGCAGCCTTGCTCTTTCTAAACCACCAAACTAAGAATTCACCATATTTTGTTAACTTGTGCTATTTTCCCCCCAAGACAGCTCTGAGTGGCTTTATACCAAAACTCTTGTCATTCAGCATAAAATAGTGACTGTTTTGAAGTGAAACTTTTTGACCAGAAGTGAGCAGAAAATGTGTTTTTCATATGAGCTAATATTTTACATGCTGGGAATGGCACAGAGTCAAACGTTAGCAAAATACTGAACTGTGGTAGGTTTCTAAAAGCATCCAGTCCCATATACAGTTATAGGGTTGTTAGGTGTGAGATTCTTAATTAAAGGAATTGATGCATGGCCTGAATTTGTCTCAGTTTATCTCTATAGCTTATCCCCTGATAACTGGGACAGAAGAAAACACAGTCCACAATGGTTCTGGACCAATAATTGGGGGGTGGGGTGGGGTCTTAAGAAAACAGATCTCAGTTGCCTCAATTGGCAGTTCCACCTAAAAAAAATGAACATTCATAATTTCAAGTGTCCATTCTGGAACACCTTTTAAGTCTTTTCACCTTCTACTGCTATTATTTTGATGTTATAAGACACAGAAGTCAAGATCACAAGATATGTTGTGCCTGGAAGACACAGAGTGTGTGGCAGGGGTGGGTCTGACATATAAGGATGCCTCTCTTAAATTCATGGAAATCCCATTCAACTTAGTGGGAATTGCTTGTGATTAAGCTTGGTTAGGATCATACTATCAATTTAATTCCATCTAGAATATTTTCTTACTATTTTTCTTTTTTAAAAAAAACAAACAAACCAATTTGTGCTCTAAATCTGGCACCCCACCAGAGATTATAGCCTTGACTTTGCTGTCCTTTTCCCCCCCTTTCCCTTAGCCAATCACTTTGCTAATGGAATCGTCAGATGCCATGAATCTTGCCTGTTTAACCGCTGGATATTATAGACTTTTAGTTGATTCCAGGCGTTCAATATTTAACATGGCCTGCAAGAAAAATAGTGGAAGCCGTGAAGCAGGTAATGTATACTTATCATGTGATGAATACACAGACATACAAAATGATGTACCAGTTTACCTTTCAGGTAAGTTTTGCTTTCAGTCAGCAGAGACCTTCTAGGAAAGCAAAAGTATGTATTTTGGCAAATCCGATTTGCAGGTGACATGCTGAACTTGAAAGTGACTTCAGAGCCATATAAATTCCCTTATCGGTATCGGGGTGTCAACCAATCCAAGTAGAATTATTCAGTCTGCTTGTTAGGATATGCAGTCAAAATGGGTTGAGTTTTTTTTATTTATTCTCACAATAAGAATTCAGTGTGTGACTTCTTTAGAAGTAAGGGATAGCCTAAGAATAGGCAACTGTTAGAAACTTATTTCAAGGTTATATGGAAAGGATCAATCTTAAAACATGGTTGTTTAGGAATAGCAATCTAATCTGAAGTAGGTGAGATAGAATAAATTGATTTGATAATTCGCCTTTCCTCTCTACCCCCCGTTCCATTTTTTAGGGACTGAAACTAAGGGGAAGCATAACCTCCATGGACCCGAGTGGAACTGTGTAGCGAAAACGACAACATTCCCAGCGGAAGGAGAGCAGGAGGTGCACATGTATATAGACTCGAGACAAAAAACCGCAGATGCTAATGACAGCACTTTCTGCCCAAAAGAACACAGGCACTTGTACATAGAGAGTGTTTATAATTCTAGTGTCCTTGATCAGCAGCTGGCCAAACAAGAGGACTCTGCAGAGGCAGAAGAAGAGAACCAAAATTTAAACCAGCAATCTGCACTGTCATACTCAGGAGGAATAGAATCAAACAAGAAAACGCAGGGATCTCCGAGAGCTGCAAAAGTATCCTTTATTTTTGGAGATCACAGTTTGGATAGCATTAACCCCCAAACCCTTGGCTATGAAAGACTATTGGATGAAAGTCCAGAAGCACTGGAAAAGCAGAGAGCTCTTTATATAAGCCATGCCAACGACATCAAGAGTTTGGAGTTGTCCCCTGACGCTGAAAGCATTCAGTTTGCTGCAAATTCCGTTTATGCAGGTTTGAACGATGGCAAAATATTTGGAGCTGCGGAAGGAATAGAGGAGCCCTTGCTGCATGACATTTGCTATGCAGAGAACACAGACGATGCTGAAGATGAGGACGACGTCAGCTGTGAGGAAGACATGATGGTGGGAGAGATCAACAGGCCTGCTCTTCTCAGCCTTTCGGGCTCCAGTGATGACATCATTGACTTGACATCGCTCCCACCTCCGGAAGGGGATGACAATGAAGACGACTTCCTCTTGCATTCTCTGAACATGGCCATTGCGGCTCCTCCACCTGGATTCAGGGATAGCTCGGATGAAGAAGACTCTCAGAATCACACAGTGCAGTACGGAGAGGACAAGGAAGAGACTAATAATGCAGGGAGTGATGATATTCCAGTGTCACTTATTGATGCTGTTCCTACAAATACTGAAGGGAAATCTGAAAAGGGTCTGGATGATGCTGTGGTTTCTACTCTTCAAGCACTGGAGGCCTTGGCTGCTTCAGAGGAACAACAGACGAATGACAACTCAGGTTCTTACACCACTGTTACGTTTATTCACTGAAACAAACCATACCATTTCATCCATTTTCACCATTTAGCCTTTTCATCATTAGCCCATTTTTTTTGGAAACATTTCATTATTATTTTTTGTTTTTCCTCCATCACCTACACATACCATGTGATAGAACTACCATAATGTTAAGTTGCCTTTCTGGGAAACTATGCAATATGTGAATCAGTATGCTAGAACCATTTTTTAAAAAACTTAAAACAATCCATATTTTTTCCCCTTATCGGTATATTGAAGTGCCTGACGTGATTTCATTAACTGGCTCTTATTTTTTACGGCATGCAGGTGTAGCCATCTTGAGAGCATATAGCCCCGAATCATCCTCAGATTCTGGCAATGAGACTAACTCTTCCGAAATGACTGAAACTTCTGAATTGGCCACAGCACAGAAACTGTCTGAAAACGCCACGCGCCTGTTTTTGCCCACTAACGAAGGTTATCAACCACTTGTGGAGCAGCAGGGTGAGTTCTCCATCACCAAGAGCCAGGCTGGAGGGCTGCTGCTGAAATCCATACAGTCCTCAGCCAATCAGCAAGTTGCAGAGCTACAGTCAAAAGTTGTGCCTTCCAAGCAGCTTCTCCATTCAGACAACATGGAGATGGAACCGGAAACCATGGAAACAAAGTCTGTTACTGAATATTTCAGCAAGCTGCACATGGGGTCCGTGATATATTCTTGCACTACGAAACGGAAAAATAAGGCGGCCGAAGGGGAAGGGAAAGCAACCCCTGATGGCAATGTTGTTATGAAAAAACAGCCGGGGGCTAAAAAGACAGAAGCCGATGAGCAAAAGGGCAAAGTCAGCACTCTCTCCTCAAGAGAGAGTCAGCGCATAAGCACTTTTAATGTGGAAAGAACTGCCTTTCGCAAGGATGGCCAAAGATGGTATGCTGCTTTGGATGAGGGAGCGGCAGAGAAGCCAAATTCAGAGACGGTGAACGGAAAGGCAGTTCCGAGAGTTTCAAGCCTTGGGAAAACAGAGGTGGACTGTAAAGAGGAAATGCACCCTGAGATTAGCCCTAGTGGGGCTTTAGGGCATGGGCCAGATGAACATTTTGTTTCAGATGTGACTACTCTCTCTTCGCCCAAGGAGCGCAATGACTCCGAAGATGCTAATTCACCTGCCGATGGCCACCTCCCAAAGCTTCCGGAAGCAGAGCAGAGCATGACTAGATTGTGTGAGTATCACCTAGCTAAGCGCATGTCATCCCTGCAGAGCGAAGGTCACTTTTCTCTGCAAAGCTCGCAGTGCTCCTCAGTGGATGCAGGGTGCAGCACAGGCAGCAGCACGTGCGGAACCCCGGTCGAATCTCCTCTTTGCACCTCGGACGCGAAGCACATTATCCCTGACTCGGCAGGAAAGGGCCTCAGCTACATTATTCCGGCAGACGAAAGAGCCGCCATGCTCTCCAGCCACGGAGCAACATACAAGGAGCTGCACCAGCAGCCTGAAACTGTGTGCCACAGAATGGCAGTGCCTGTTATGCATCCCACAGTCAATTCCGCTGACCCACTCTTCAGCACGTTGAGAGATGGATGTCACAGGATCCCCAAGATTAAAGAAACTACAGGTACGGCAGCACCAAAGTGTTAATCTGAATGTGTGTAAGAGACATGGGCAGCATTTTTTAAACCGTTAAAATAAAAATAAATAAATGAAGTGACTGTCCAGAGCACACACAGCCCAAGAAGGGCAAACAACCAGCACAAACTTAACAGTAGTTCCTGAAGCACACTAAACATGCACACACATGCTCCTGGTAGCTAGGTAGATGGCACCCCTTTGCAGGCTTGCGCTCTGAGTTGGAGCAATGATGGGACCATGCCTGCATGCAAACGTAAGTACCTTTGTCTGATGGCAAGAGCACAAGCAACCTGCGACTTCTCCTCCTCGGAAATGTCACTGTGTCTGCCTTTTTAAGGCCCTCCTGGTCCTGGGGGAACAGCAGGGGAGAGGATTCTGTTAGCCCCCTCCCTTCAGGCGCCATCTCTCCATCCACTTCTGACATGTCCTGTCCTTCCTCCCCCATCTCTGACTGCTCAGACCCTTCCCCATCTTCCATCTCTGGCTCCTGCCTCATGGGGGGCACAACACCCCATAAATCATTACCCCTTTATAATAATAATAATAATTTTATTATTGATATCCCACCCTGACTAGGTTGCTCTAGCCACTCTGAGTGGTTTCCAACACATACAAAAACATAATAAAACACCAAACATTAAAAACTTCTCAATACAGGGCTGCTTTCAGGTGTCATCTAAAAGTTGTGCAATTCTTTTTCTCCTTGACATCTGAAGGGAGGGTGTTCCACAGGGAGGGTGCCACTACCAAGAAGGCCCTCTGCCTGGTTCCCTGTAACTTCACTTCTAGCAATGAGAGAAACACCAGAACACCCTCGGAGCTGGACCTCAGTGTCCAGGATAAACAATGGGGTGGAGATGCTCCTTCAGGTATATATAGGGCTCCTGGATCAACCTCTGGCCGCGCTATCTCTTCCCCCCACTCCTCAGAGCCCTGACAGGACTTCAGGTGTTAAGAGTGTGGCCTTAGCATGGTTTCACACAGTCGCTACTCTAGAAATCCCACCTGTACAGTGGAGTGTAGACTTTGTGCATATCTGCTTTGGGCCACATGCACATTTGTCTGATTTCCTCAGAAGTGGGGGATCAAGCCCCACAAATAAAAAAATCAAACTCTTCAGAAGAATATTTTGAATTGGAAATACTGAAATGAGAGGCTGTAGCAGGAACCCAGAGACCAACTGAAGGGAGGTTGAGGTACCAGTTAGACCTGGCCAACCGTGGGTAGGGAAAGCAAAGCAATATAGGGAGGAAGAAGGCAAAAGTGTGCCGGCAGGCAGTATTAACAAGCCTCTAACTCTGCAATCCTGCACATGCCTACTCAGAATTAACCCCATTGAGCAGAATTGGATTCACTCCTAGGTGAGTGTGTATAGGATTGCAGAAGCTCCCATTCAGGCCTATTAGAGCCACAAAGCTTTTTTTATTATTTGGCAATGTTCTTTCCTTGCAGTTCCTTCCTCTATTGGCCAGAGCTGGAGAAGTTACTGCATTGATTAAGTCCTGCTTGAAACCCAAACCATGTGATGCATGCCGTTTGGTGTTTTTTCTCCTGAAAGTTTGCTTTTTCCTTAAAGGCTTCATCTGCATCATACATTTGTGCCACTTTAAAAACCATAGCTCCCCCCCCCTTCCTGAGAATCCTGGAAAGTATGATTTGCTAAGGATGCTGAGAGTTGTTAGGAAACCCCTATTTCTCCTCATGGAGCTACAGTTCCCAGCTGGTTTCACAATCAATCCTTCTTCACATGAAACTCCTGGAATTGTAGTGCTGAGAATGGAGCAAGACATTGAATGAACAGAGTAACGTGTATGCTGATTCCTAAAGTCAGGGGGCGGGGGTCATCCTTCAAGCAGAGGAAAGGACAAAACCAACAGCTAAACAAGCATTCAATTCGTCACTCCTATGACAAGTGCACTTCAAACTGTGAGGCAGCTTCACCGCTGAGGTGGTGCGTTTTCTCTTTTTACACCATAGACTAATCTATACTGGTGAGTTAAAACATTATAAATGAGTTCTAAAAATGTACAGCAGTAAATGGAAAATTGCATTGAGAGCTATAGTGGTAACTCGGTTTTTGAACAGAATCTGTTCCTGAAGACCATTTGAGTTCTGAAATGTCCGAAAACTCAATAGCCAACAGCTAGGCCTCAGGATCTTGCACTCAGCGGAAGCCGCATGGCATGTTCGACTTCCGAGGCGTGTTCAAAAACCGAAGCATTTACTTCTGGGTTTACTTCATTCAGAAACTGAAATGTTTGTCAACAGAGACGTTCAAAAACTGAGGTACCACTGTATATAACTTTTTTCTTAGCTTTTTTTAAGATCAGTGTAGATCCAGCCTATATCTGTCTTCTTCATCAGAGTTAACTAATAACATATGGAAGGAACTGTTAGCTCAGTTGTTTAGGGCATGGTGCTGATAGCACCAAGGTTGCAGGTTCAATCCCTGAATGGGGCAGCTGTATATTCCTGCATTGCAGGGCGTTAGATTAGATGATCCTAAGGATCCCTTCCAACTCAACAATTCTATGACTGATGTAAATATATATATATTAATTATGTTTTGATGAACTGCACATCTCCTGAAAGATTTGTGATGGCATGTGGGGTCTGAAAAATATGTATTCAGAATATTAAATCTTTCCTTTTTAAAATTTCCAAAGCAACAGTTAAGACTATATGTTTGAAATGCTTGGCCACTAAATGGCTTTTTGAGGCGATGCTTAATTATTCCCTTTGTTCTTCTACTCCCCCTAGTGTAGCTTTCACAGAGCCTGTGACTGGAAGACAAGGAAGCATGTCTTCAGCTTTTCCTAACCAGCCCAGAGCTGATTCCATCACGCTATCATCCCACATTCACTCAGAATCAAAGGTGCCAAGTCGAAACCAAGACTCTTTTGATGTTCCCAAAGTCAACCAGTCAGGTGGGGTAGCGGTTAGTTTATGGCCATATGAGATGATGGGGGGAAGCCTCAAGATGCCGCACAACAGGAAAGTTCTGCGGCGAAGCAGCAGCGTCACTGCAGAATCGACAAGCCTCGAGACGTTTCTCGGGAAGAAGAAAGCCCCAGTCAGTGTGTTATGTACAGACATCGCTGAAGCAGGTGGCTCAACAAAATCGGAAAAAAGAGGAGAACTTCCTCTGGGCAAAACGTTATCAAAAAGTTATTCCCAGAGCTCTGTGAATGTCAGCAGCGTGGGCAGCAAGAGATCTCCTGTCTTGAACGCCATCCGGAAGGAGTCCAAGCAGTACAGAACGTTGCCCTTACGAAAGCTGGATGCCAGCAATTGGAAGTGCCGCGGCCCCTTTAGTTATTGTTTCCTAGCGAGAGGAAACGCCGAAGAGGACGAGGATGAAGATGAACACAGAGGTGGCGCCCGGCTCTCGTTCCTCTATCGTCCCGAGATACAGTGCCAGGTAGCAGAACTGTCCCCTCGGCCTCCTTCCATTGAAAGTGAGGAGAATGGGAAGGAGGGCACAAAGACTGGCAGCGATGCCGAAAGCAGCCCAAGCAGCAAGAGCACTCGCGGAGACCAGGATGGTCAAACCGATAGGAATCTCAGCGACATGTCCTTCGATGCACGAATAGCGAGACTCGGCGTAATGAAGGAGAAGAATTATGCAGTGCCTGATGGATTTCTTGCAGCACAAAAAGATGCCAATGAGCTCCTCTGTTTGGTCCGATCGTGTATGGGGAAGAGGGAGGATCATTCAGAAGCATATGACCTTAAACTTTCTCAGTATAAACAACTGTTATCTGTAGAATCGAGACAGTTGGGAAGTGCCTGCAGGAAAATGGCCATGGCTGAAAAAAGCCCAGAGGAAATGCTTGTAGCTATGACTTCCAGCTTTCAAGTACTCTGTTGCTTAACAGAAGCCTGCATGCGTTTAGTTAAAATCATGAACTCTGAAACACAGCAGGAGGAAATTGTAGCTAAAATAGATGAGGTTGTAATAAACTACATTTGTCTTCTAAAAGCTGCGGAAGCAGTGTCTGGTAAGACCTCCGGTAACTCTAGCATTAAACTCTTGGCTCGTAATTCGACCACCATGGCCACTATCGTAAGCACACTAACACGTTCTCTTAAAATGCTTTTAAATAAATAAACAGAAGTCACTTCATAATCTACCTTTGCAAAGCCATACATTAAAAGAAACCTTTTATTTACTTGTACGTGTATGAAATAATGTTTAAAACAAACAAACCTTGACGCGCTCTCTGTATATTTTGTTATTTTATATAAAATAGGTATGAGATTTAAAAAAACAACAACAACTATGGGACTTCTGACCAGTTCTATCCTCCTCTTTCTTTCTTTCTTTCTTTCTTTCTTTCTTTCTTTTTGAAGGATAAACTATATAAAAGCATTTGGAAGTTTGACTTTTTCCATAGTCAAATCTACAGGTGTTTGTTCTTAATTTCTTAAGACTGTAATGCTAGAGAATTTACTTCCTTTCCCCCTCCAGGTTTATACTTGGGAACTATACTGTTCATGGTTAGAACTAAGAAATTGAATCATAATGTATATAACAGTATTTAATGTTTGAATTATAATTTTTAAAGCATTGAATATAGCAAAAATACATTTTAAAACCCAGAGACTATTGTGACTGAATAGAGATTATATATATATATAAATATATATATATACATATGTGTATATATATGCGCATAATAAATTACTCTTTTGTTCATACTGCTTGCTTGATGCATCTGTTACATTGGTAGTTTATTTCTGTGCCACTGCTCAATCAAAAAGGCCTGCAGGTCTGCTCCCAAATGTTTAACGCAAATACAAAATTCAAACATGTAAATGCAGCTTATGACACTCGGGGGGGGGGGGGGGAGAGATGTTTACTCCCCTTAAGTTACATTCCAGACAGCAGCTTTTTTTTATAAGGTTCCCTGTAAAAGGGGCTGGTTTAGAACAGGTAGAAAAGCTTGCCCCACTGTCTCTCCACACACACCCTCCCTGGTAGCAATTCCTCCTACGAAAATAAAGGGCAGCTTGGCTTTATATTATATCCACATCTACACACAGCTTCTCACTGAGTCTTTTTTCAACACTGTGGCTTGAAGCGCTTGCTCAAAGTTCTTTTGGTTAGTCTGCCATGTCAAGATGGTGTGTCACGAAAGCTGGTGTGTGGAGAACACTTTCATTTGAATCCCAAGAGGATCTAAGACACCCAACCCTTTGAAAACAGAATCAAAAGCAATCTTGCCACAGGTAGCTCTGTGCATTACATGAAATAACTTCCTGGACAGTTTGAACAGAGTGACTTGAGTTCTATATATCGGCTTTTTAAGGCATCTCCTAGTCTTCTTACTCCTTTGTATCATCTTCTGTTACTTTATGCACTTGGTGATTTGTGGTGTTTTCCTGCTCTGCTCTTTGCTCAAATAGGTCAATATTTGAGCTTTGAAAGGATGTCATATAACCAACTTGTAATTTCCTGGCCCATCAGTTTTTCTATGAACATTTCAGACTTGTAGTAATCAGTGATTACCTATAAAGCTTGGGAACATATCAGTGTACATGAAGGGAAACCTTCATTGCTAGACTACAACTTCCATCAGCCTGACAATTGTCCATGTTGCCTCAGGCTGATGGGAGTTGGAGTCTAACAACAATATCTGAAGTACCACACATCTCCCCATCTCAGATCTAAACAATATTCAGAACAATATGGTGCGTATCTCTAGCTCACAAAGAACAAGTAATGCAGCAAAGTATTAACGACAATATGATTGCATTCTTCATTTATTTTATCCATTTTAGCTTGGTAAATCTGGACCATTTCCAGCATTAACTGAAGTGCCTACTTAAACTGGTTCTCTCATACAAATGGTCTTTTCTCTCTCCATAGGATGCTAGTAAACTACGGTGTGTACCATGTGGAGTGTACATACTCATGTGCTTAATACTGGTGAGAAGAGAGGATGAGAGCGCATTGCTGCATAGAAACATCTGCAGCTATTCCAGCTGATCCCAGAGCATACGCAGCAGAGACTGTGTCAACACAGTTATCTGAGGAACAAATGAGATATTTATTGAGAAGACTTAGTTTTTTGATTAAAGGCTATTTGTGCCCTTTGGGTACATGCCAGACACTGTTTTCAAGCGTGTCTCAACAGCTAGAATCTGTCTTCAAGATTTTAAGCTTCTCAGGCTAACATCTAAGATACGACTGCTCAACTGTGGAAGGCTGGTGTGGAAGTCACCAGCCTTCCACATCAATCTTGCTTGTGTTTTCCCATGTAGGAATTTCCCAAAGACTTAGTCAACTGCATTTCTTTGAACATTCATGACTAAAAGCTCTAGTACCATTAAATCATGCTTTAATATAAAAAGGAATAGGATGCCTTCCATTTTGTGCAAATTTTGTTTTCAAATTAAGCCTATAAATGTACATTATGTCAAACTAACAATCCCCAAAAGTCCATAATTAATATGGCTGCTGTGCATGTGTGTGGCTGCAGGGTGAGGGCTTATCCCAGAGATCCTGATTAGCTTAAAGATACCTAGGCCATACCCATAGTTAATCAATTGATATTTATGGGCCCAACCATGTTGCTTCAAGGGAAAAAATATGTATAAAATAAGAATTCCTAGATTGCCAAGATCCAAGTTTGGGGCAAGTACTACAAAATTTTACAATTAGGTTGTCTGTCAGTGTGTTTTTTACTATGTTTTTATTATATTATGTTTTTTCCTGCCAACCTAGCAGTTCGAAAGCATGTCAAAGTGCAAGTAGATAAATAGGTACCGCTCCGGCAGAAGGTAAACGGCGTTTCTTTGTGCTGCTCTGGTTCGTCAGAAGCAGCTTAGTCATGCTGGCCACATGACCCGGAAGCTGTATGCCGGCTCCCTCGGCCAATAAAGCGAGATGAGCGCCGCAACCCCAGAGTCAGTCACGACTGGACCTAATGGTCAGGGGTCCCTTTACCTTTACCTATTATGTTTTGTAATATGTTTCTAATGTGGTACACCGCCCTGAGATCTTTTCATTAAGGGCAGTATTTACAGACGTACCTCAGAAGTTGAACAGAAACTGTTCCGGAAGTCTGTCCAACTTCTGAAAAGTTCAGAAACCAAGGTGCAGCTTCTGATTGGTTCCCAATTGTACAGGCGTGCCGGAAACAATAGCAGAAGCTGTGCCAGACATTTGGCTTCCAATTATTATTTTTGAAAACTGGAACACTCACTTCCGGTTTTTGATTGTTTGGGAGCGGGAACGTTCGACTCCCAAGGCGTTCAGGAGCCAAGGTATGACTGTGCATTGAATTAATAATACTAATTAGTGAGAGAACCCCTGCAGAGATTTTAAATCACAAAATATGCAGCAGGGTGTGGAAATATAGGCTGTTAGACCTTTAAAATATGCCCTTGTGAGTTACAAAACTCCCCTCTTCTCCTAGGACAGAAAAAGACCACACGTTTGTTAAGTTAAAAACAGTTTACTTACAAACTCCAAAGGTGTGATTCATGTGCTTTTCCATACAGCGTTCGGAAAAGGGTGCACAGACAGTAAAACTTGGCTTAGTTACAGTGGTGAAAGTTCCTAAATTATTGGTATAGGAACTCAAGAGTGGCTGGTGAGAGCCATGTGGCCCTCTTCACATGCTGAGCTTCTCAGGGAGACTGGAGAGTGAACAAAGGCTTGAACCTAGTCCCTTCCAAGGTGAGCTAAGCCTGGCAGGGCAGCTGACTTTATAGTGTTAGTCCCTTTATGCATTAATTAGGCTTAAGCATGTTTGTTATATGAGGCCGGTTATCCCACAATCTAGTCTTCAAATAACTTTATCAGGCCCCTAAAGTCTACCAGAATTCTATACCCAGAGAGGGCTCTAATCTTTTATTGCTGCAGTGTCTCCTATTAAGCTTTATGGCTGAGTGGAGTAATGGCCTGGTTAGAAGCTATTATTACACTAATACAGAGCCTGACAGCCCATGAAGAAGTTGGCATATCCCACATTTCTTTGGCTCCCTAGACATTGTTTGGGGAATTGAGTGGCCCCTGAGATATCCATTTCTGACTTAGCCTAACTCTTGGACCTAATAACCTGAACTCTGTAGCTTGAGGTGGAACCAAACAGATAGAAACGTCATAGCATATTTTCCAGTCACTATTCAAGACAAAGCTATGGTCTGCAGCATCACATTTGCACATTCAAGCCAATCTCACTGTTTGTGATCCAACTATGTGTACGTATAACCCAATCAGATAACTTACCACTGTGTGTCGATCAGCAGTTTGTCGGGAAGCAGAGAGCGAGGAAGACAGAATCCCAGCCCCTCTTCCTCCCAAACAGCTGAATTGCACAACTGATGATGTATTTCATAGTTCCAGCTTTTGAATCAGCCTAGGAAACTCGTTTCAATGTACAGTTCCATGTACAGAAACCTGCTTCCACGCAGATGGCCTCTGGAGGGATCACGACAATTATATGGAAGAGGTCTCATTCACATCAAAATAGCTCTACTAAAGATGGCAACCCAAGAATACAAGCGTTTAACAAAGGTATGTTTTATTTAAAAGCTGCAGTTTACCAAACATGATGGTTGTGAGTGGAAGAGGAGATTAAAGCGTTAATTCTTTCCATATGAACCTATCCGGACCCTGAGAGCATCTTCTGAGGCCCTTCGTCAGGTGTTTCCTCCATGAGAGGTCCAGAGGGTGGCAAACGAGAAAGGGCCTTTTCTGCAGTGGCTCCCCATTTGTGGAATGTTCTCCCCAAAGAGGTTCACCTTCATTATGCAGTTTTAGGCACCAGGCAAACACGTTCCTCTCTAACCAGGCCTTTGGCTGATTGACATCCAATGCCCTTTTATAAGGTGTTGCGGAGCGAAGGGGGTTATTAGGTTGTTTTTGTTTTTATTATGTATTTTGTGTTTTTTATATTGTGACTTTAGGTTGTAACCTCCCTAGAAATATAGGGCAGTATACAAATTTAATAAATAATAAATACAACTTCTAATGCTGGGAGCCAGAGTCCACCAGGTCCCCATACCCCTTTTCTAGCGCAGTGCAATGGTGGAAGTGATGCTAAAGGGAGACTCTTGGGAGTCTTCTTTAAGAAGCAACTCCAGGGAGACTACCATAGCATCTGGGGGAGAAATTGGAACATGCTCTGTTAAATGAGCCAATATCAATTAGAGTTCCCTCTGCTGCTGGTCTAGCCGCTGTTGCGGACAGTAAAACACCTACTGGCTGATGAAAGAGTCCTTCTGCCTGGCCCAACAGAGCCAGCGCTCTCTGGACCAATCTGGAAGAATGTGTTTTCGGGTCAAAATATATTTGCTCAGTTCCCATGCTGCACAGTAGATCTTCCTGGCAGGCAATGCTCTTATTTTGTGTGTGGAAATCTGATCCCAACTATGGACAAATATGGGTGCTCTGATATGGAGCTGTGCAAGAGCAAAATCTATCTCTTTTCTGTACAACACTCATGTACTGTTTCCCTATACTGTGAAATACCCAAACAGACCACTGTGTAGCATTGAATTAATATGCTTTGGAACTCATTAAACCAGGGAAGGAGCTCCTGGGGGCATCCCAGATGTTGCTGGACAATTTATTCATTTATGAAATGTACGTCTCGCTCTTCCTCCCAATTAAATTTATGTTCCACTTTCCATCATCTTTGACCATTGGCCATGCTAGCTGGGGCTGATGGAAGCTGGGGGTGGGGAGGATAGCATCTGGAGAACCACAGAACCACCCCTTCCTTAAACCTAACATCATGTAGATGCTTTCTTAGAAAGTAGCCCCATAGATTTAAAGAAAGCTAGATATAGATATACGGACATGGGTGGCGCTGTGGTCTAAACCACAGAGCCAAGGGCTTGCCAATCAGAAGGTCGGCGGTTCGAATCCCCGCAGTGGGGTGAGCTCCCATCGATCGGTCCCAGCTCCTACCAACCTAGCAGTTCGAAAGCATGTCAAAGTGCAAGTAGATAAATAGGTACCGCTCTGGCGGGAAGGTAAATAGTGTTTCTGTTTGCTGCTCTGGTTCGCCAGAAGTGGCTTAGTCATGCTGGCCACATGACCTGGAAGCTGTCTGCGGACAAGCGCCAGCTCCCTCGGCCTATAGAGTGAGATGAGTGTGCAACCCCAGAGTCATCCATGACTGGACCTAACGATCAGGGGTATCTTTACCTTTAGATATAGATATAGGTATACACACACATTTTACTTTCAAAACCTTCAGCAGTTCTATCATACTGACAATTTGAATAAATGGAGAGCTAATTCATACTTCAGGTTTGTTAGCACACTATGCAGAACTCATTTAACACAAATCATTTAAAGATCATGTTATAGCCTTATTCTGAAAGCTTAATACACATTCAGGCTTCGGGTCTTCCATGAAGGAAATGACAGCAATAATAATAAAGAAATGATTCCATTGTACTGATGTGGCAGTTTTCACGCAGTAATGAGCACAAGTGCTTATTTATCTAACCACGCATAACACACTAAGATAAACATTAAGAGCTAGATAAATTGTTCCTTATGAAAATACTTTTATTATAGATTTCTGTCCGTCCGTGAATAAGAGAGAATGTTGGCTCAATTATTTTTAAAACGAAAAAGGGAAAAAAGATGGATTATACACAGTCCTGATATACCTGATATATCAATATAAACATTGTTTAGTTTCTTTAAAAGTGCAGAGGCTCAGGCTTGCTTGGAAGTTGCATGTCACATGCCAGTTGTGGCAACCCTCAGCATTCTTACCATAAAATAAGTCCTAGTGGCACATGCTTCTAGGGATTGAATTGCTAATTAAACTGCCCAGTTATGCTGTGGGAATGCTTGGAGTCGAATACATTAATTGGAATGCCTTTGATGCACCTATTGGCACAGCACCAGCCTTCTGTGGTCCTCATTTCCCCTGTGCATTTTACTCTTACCCGTGAGATCAGCCTGACTAACCACCTGCACATTGCTATGTTGTCTCTCCTGAGAGAACCTGACAGCAGAGAAGTACTGGCGAGCGTCTGATCCTTTCCCTGGCTAAATGCACATCCCCTGAAGCACTGTCTCAAGGTACCGGTAATTGCTTCCTAGTCTAATATTAGAGCTACTTTCCAGGGGCGGGGGGGGGGGAGAGAGGATGCTGATACCAGTTTTTCATATCCAGTTGTAAAGCACGCTTGTCTGACCCACATCACGATGCATCAGACATGGTTAGTGGGATAATGAGAAATGGAGGTGCTTGAGAATTTTTGGGGAAAGCTTGTTGGGTTATCCTGCCATTTGTTGTGATGAAAAGAGGAGACCTTGACATGTAAAATTTACTCTTTCCCTGCTTTTTCCATGATGGGAGGCAGAAGAGACAGCCTCTGAGAGAGTGCCGCAGGGATTTACAAGGTTGTAATGCTTCTTTAAACATCTAGCTCCTTCTTGTGTTGTGTTGGCATTGAGTCTGAGAGCGTATTTGCTGCTAATGTTATGAGAACTGGAACTGGGTGGAGCTCCAGCTGCTTTAAGATTCACACCCAACCAGTGGTAATTGGCATTCAATTACTGTGGCGAATCCAACAGTAATTTGCAGTCCTTTCACCTGGGATGATTGAGATGGTAGAACAACTTCTGGCAGTAACAGTGGAGGCAGTTCACTAGCATGTTTGTTTCCCATCCAAGACAGTAAGCTCTGTTTTTCATGAGAATACAGGATAACCACAGTGTTTCAAATGCAGATGTAAGACCAGTAGGAAACAACAGTAGCTTAAACCCTCTGAAGGGATGGTACAAACAGTACAGGTATCAAGTATCAGGATCAATTTTGTATTAGCAGCTACTTATATAAAGTATATATGTCAAGTAAAATGAAATGTGCAAGTGCAGTCATCTCCTAAAAGAATATTATTTTATACAATACAATGGCAGTGACTCAAGGTTTTCCACATAAAGACAGAATTGTTATACTAGCAAAAATGTGTCCGTCCCCCCCCCCCCAACACATGAATGATGGTTAATGTGGACATTCGGTAGGCAGGTGGTGGCGGAGCTTAACATCTACTGCTGTTTCTCCCTTGCAAACATATCCAAGGCCATTTCCTGGCTCCTTCTGAAAGAAAAGCAATTTGGAGTTTTGTAAGCATTTATGCTGGGCACAGGCTCTGCTGCATCACTTGCTTTATGCTTGTCCCTTGCTGGCAAAAGCTAACAGCTAAAGGGCTTGACTTTCAAGGTCGGCCTAGTCTATACCCTCAGTGGAGCCCATCTCCCCACACCTAATGCACAGCCATAGCTGAGGGGTGGGTCTAGACAGGGTTTCTGCCTCAGGTGAAGCCTCCAGAGAGGTGCCATTGAGACTCCCCGCCATCCAGCATGTCTGGGCTTCAGCCAGAGAGAAATATGAAAAAGTGAACGGCAGCTGTGAGCTCCTCCTTCCTCTTTCCCCATGAAGCTGAAGGAGGCTCATTTACGAAGCAGAAGATAGGAACCCCTATCATTCTTCATCCGGCACAAGTCCTTAATCCAGTCTTAGCTCTAAAGCGAGGGCATGCCAAATGTTGCTGGGACCACAACTCGTATCATTCATCAGCACTGGCCATGCTGGCTGGAGCTGATGAGAGTTGGGAATCCAACAATATCTGGTGGACCACACCGTACTCTAAATAACAATAGGAAAATAATATAACCCCACAATAGACACATTTTGATTACTTCCTGGCAAAGATTACTTCCTGGCAAAGAACTTTTGAGAGAGAAAAGAGAGAACACTATCCAAAATTTTTGTTTTCCATTTAATTCACTTTCACACAATTGGCTATAACAGAGATGTTTTTAAAACCCACTCATTGAAATGTTGTGAATTCATCCATGCATTAGTTTACAAGCACGAGGTTCTCTCTTACAATACAAGTTTTGAAACTTTCCAGGGAAAAAATTCACATGATAAGCATAAGACTCTCAGCAGGCGACAGGAAAGAAAGGCCCAACAGAGGAGGATCAACTCCCTGACATCCATTCATCTAATCATTTTGGGGAGTTTCTGGTTTCAGAAGCTGTTGTTAATGCACATCTAGTCATTTGCTCTGCAAAATTACGATGAAACATGCAGGAAACTGAACATGCAGTTCAGTTGTGTCTGTAACATTTCCCCCTTTTCCCCCAAAGCAATTGTTAGTCCTGGCATGAGATGGATAAAAAACGTAGTTTTTGCCTATTATATATTTATATTTTCTCTTAGTCTATTTTTTATTGATTCCTTTTGAAACATATTTGCTAGCTAACATGAAATGTGACCACAATTCTGGTTAAGGCTGCAATCCTAAGGACACTTGGTAAGAAGTAGGTCCCATTGAATTCAGTGGGGCTTTTTTCTGAATAGACAAATATAGCCTTGCAGTGTAAAGTTACAACTGTATGCATACTTTTGTATGCATGTGATGTGGCTGCAGGTCAGCAGTAGAAGGCAAAGTATATCCCAGAAGAATTGTCTTGTGCTCTGCCCAAGTTTGCAGCACCCAATTTGTGACATAACAATGGGGAGGTGGGCCCATAGCTCAGTGGCATAGCACATAAGCCCTACATAAGCAAATGACCCATCTAGACTAGCCAAATGACCCATCTAGACCATCCTGTCCTCAGTGGCCAACCAGATGCCAGGAGGAACCCTCCAAGTAGTACCTGAGCACAACAACACTCTACCCACCTGCAATTTTTAGCAATTCAGAGACACGCTGCCTCTGGCAGTGACCTATTGCTAGGTGGTGAGGGACACGGGTGGCGCTGTGGGTTAAACCACAGAGCCTAGGACTTGCCGATCAGAAGGTCGGTGGTTCGAATCCCCATGACGGGGTGAGCTCCCGTTGCTCGGTCCCTGCTCCTGCCAACCTAGCAGTTCAAAAGCATGTCAAAGTGCAAGTAGATAAATAGGTACCGCTCTGGCGGGAAGGTAAACGGCATTTCTGTGCACTGCTCTGATTCGCCAGAAGTTGCTTAGTCATGCTGGCCACATGACCCGGAAACTGTACACCGGCTCCCTCGGCTGATAAAGCGAGATGAGCGCCGCAACCCTAGAGTCGGTCATGTCTGGACCTAATGATCAGGGGTCCCTTTACCTTTATGGTGTGTGCTTTGTAGCAATATCTGGCTTGGGGGGCAGCTGCCTTGTGTGTTACTTAAAGGCCTGTGTCACACTCTGCTTTCCCTTTTATAGGGTCTATTCACATCCAAGTTATGCATGTCTCAGGTATGACGGCAGAGGAATAGGCAAAATAAATTATGCTGCCTCAAACTGGGAGGCATTTTTAAACTTATTCTCATCCTGCCTTGCTTTTAAAGAGCAAATGATTGTAATGGAATTATGACAGTTTTTTGAAGTTTTTATGAAGACGAGGCGTAGTGGGGGGGGGGATGCCGGGGCACATTTTTAAGGGGGAGCTGCGCATTTGGCTCCTCACGCTGCCCTGCCAGCCCTGCGCCACTTTGCAAGACTGGGATGATCCAAGGGCTGTGTCGGCTGGCTGGACTCTGCCACATTTAACCTGTGTGCGTTCAGCTTTACGTGCTTGTCAGAAAAAAAAGGTTGCAGGCATCTGAGAAATATTACTTTGCCACTCCCACCCACTAGTGCACCCATTGTTGTGGCTTTAGGTGCGTGAGCCCTGGAATGTAACCCCCCACATAAGTTGCGGGCTTATTGTACTACAGTACTATCTGGAATACGTTTTGCTTAACAACTCCTGCACCTTCAAAGACTGCAGTTTGCCATTTGGGCCAGGCAGGGTCAGATTTGTGGAATTGAGCTGTTTTTGTGGTTTGAGTGGGCAGTTGTTATCTGTTGTACTGTATGTTCCATGCCAGAAAGCTGAGAACTGTAACTTTTGCACATGACTCTGCACTGTGATCCAGCCTGAAGGTTTGCTGACTTGTTTTGTGCCACTTTTTGTTGTTGTTTAGTCGTTTAACTAAACAACAACAAAAAATGGCACAAAACAACAGCCTGATGGTTTGCTGACTTCTTTTGTGCCATTTTAGTTGGTCCTAAAAAAGAAGTCGTCTCTCCTACTTAGCCATGGGCAGAGCACCTGCGATACCAAAAAACCTTTAGGTGATGAGATGGTTTCAACGTTAGGGTTTTGATTTTGGGGCGCAGCTTTACTTGCTCTATGCAGAACTGTTCTGTTACTGATACTTCAGCCACCCTGGGTGGGGTGGAAATTTAAACAAGCGAAATCCCCTGCAGTTCAGAGGGGCTCCCTCCCCGAGTGGGGGGGGGGGGAGGAAGGTTAGGATCGCTCTGCGCCCCTCCTTTTCCTCCCTGCGCCTTCCCTAATCCCCTTCAGCCCACAATGCACTGCTCCACCCATAGAGATAGAAAGAAAAAAAAGTAGAATCCATCGGAAACCAGGTCAGGCGCATCTGAGATGATCCCGACAAATCTTCCGTGCCCGATGTAAACCTTTTACAGCCTGTTCAACGCAGCTTCCCCTCGACAGAGAGGTAAAGAGTCTATTTCACTCTTTGCCGGAAGTTTGGCTCCTCTTCATTCTTATCTCTGGTTTCCCCACACTCGCTTGGAGGAACCTTCTTGCACTCACCACCTCACAGCGTGAGCAACGTCCTTCTCGCCCGGTAGCTCCGCCCACTCAGTCCCCGCCCTCTTGAGTCGGGGGGCGCGCGCCGGTGGGGGGCGTGTCCGCGGCGCTGAGGGGGCGTGTCCGCGGCTATTTGACCCGCTGGCCGCGCGCGCCCGTTCTCTCTCTTTCTTCGTCTCCTCGCCGTTTCCCCTCCTCCTCCTTTTTTCCGCCGCCACCGCTGCCCTTGCCGCGGCCCCTGCGCGCCCAGCCATGCCCAACATCGTGCTCTTCAGCGGCAGCTCGCACCAGGATCTGTCCCAGCGCGTGGCCGACCGGCTGGGGCTGGATCTGGGGAAAGTGGTGACGAAGAAATTCAGCAACCAGGAGACCAGGTGAGGCGCGGAAAGCGGATTGGGGATGCGGGGGGGGGGGAGGAGAAGCGAGCAGGCTAGGCGGCTCAGCGGCTCCATTGCAAGCCGTTCCCGGTGCCCGCCCCCCTCCTTAAAAGCAACAACTGAGGCCCTGAATCCCAGGGTCGTGGGTTCGAGCCCCACGCTGGGCGAGCGACTCCTGCATTTGCAGAGGGTTGGGCTAGATGACCCTCGTGGTCCCTTCCAACCCTTCCTGCCCTGACCGGGGGTCGCGTAGAGAGGCGCACGGGCGGGAGAAGAGCTTCCTGCCTTGAGAAAGCGAGGGGTGAAGTGACGGCCATGGTGGGGGCGTGGGGATGCGGGAGAAAGAAACCCCTTGAAAGCTTAAACGCGCTTTCCTCTGGCTTGCGTGTTCTTTTGTGTGTGTTTTTTTTTTGTGTGTGTATGTATGCAAAGTTTGGAAACGCTAATGCAAGCTGGACACTCTCCTGTTTGCTCATAAACCTGCGCGGGAAAAGGGCGTCCTCCGTGTCGCAGGATAATTAATTGTTCTGCCCTAAGAGGGTGGTTTAATATATTTGTCTGAGGCCTACAAACTAGATAATAGATAGATATGAAGCCTCAAGTGTATGTTTAGCTCTGGCCACGCTTTCATTGCCCCGTTTTAGGAAGAACAAAAAAAAAGGGGGGGGGAGCACCATTGCCGCTTTTCTCTCTGCATGCTTTATTTCTCAGGGCCCCCAAATTGTAGATTCAGCAGGCACTTGTAACCAGGTGAAGCCACTCAGAAGCTTCTGTTGCATATGTCTTTGCATGTAGTTTTCTTTTCCTTCCTTTGCTTTCACATTTTATAGCTTAATGTTTGGACTAGAGGAGGTGATGAGGATGATTTATGTTTGTCCAGAGTGAGGCATGCATTCTGGGCCTTCACATCTCTATTTACGCATGAAATACCTTATTCATGTTTTAAAGCATAATGTGTGAATTATTAGCCCGTAGTTTAGAATGATTGCACCAGTTCTTGGCTCTCTCAAACTGTGCCTAAATGCAGAATCTGAAAGTCCACATGCCTGGTTGTACTATTAACAAATTTTGAGTAACTACCATATCTTAGTAAGAGTACCGTCACTTCTTAATCTGACTGTGAGTCTGCACTTCACCGATAATCTGTGTTTGCCTGTAAGCATGTCTTGAAAGCCTACAGGCTGCCCTTTTCCTGACAACCTTCATTGTTACAGGACAAGAGTGTTTAAAAGGCACTACTGATCATAAATAATCTAGAGTTAAGGGTGAGCAGTGAGGTGGCCATGTTTGCTTACAATAATTCCCTAAATTGTTAAAATAGAGACTGAAGAGCTCCAAGGGATCTGTGCAAACTGACTGAATAGGCAGTAAAATGGTAAATCCAATTTGGTGTAAACTAGTGTCAAGTGACACACATTGGTGCAAAAAGAAAAAGCCACCTTAATTTCATATGCACTTATGAGGTCTGAAGTGACCAAGAATGAGACCTTGGGGTCATAATAGAAAGCTCAGTAAAGATGTTGACCCAAATGTGCAACAGCTGTGAAAAAGGCAAATTCCGTGTTAGGAAATCATTAAGAAATAAATTGAAAACTGAACTGCCAATAGCATATTGCTGTTATGCAAATCTGTGGCTGTGTACAGTTCTGGTCACCTCCCCTCCAAAAGGATATTGTAAAGAGGTGACATGATGAATTTTATAAAAGTGGAGAAAGTGGATAGAGAAAAGTTTTTCTTCTTCTCATGACACTGGAACATGTGGACTTCTGACGAAGCTGATGAAGCTGATGAAGATTCCATACAGATAAGAGAAAGTGCTTCTTCATGCACCTTTGGTCCTTGAATATGAAATATGATTTGATTGATCAGTCCAATAACACATTTCATATTCAAGGGCCAAAGCTGTTTACGAGCTGTCCTTGATCACACATACGTATCCTCTCCCTCTGGTTCCCCTAATTCTACTCTGAGGTAGAACAGTTTGCTTCTGTGTTGCCTCTCATAATACATAGGAATGTGGCTGTATCTCCTTGAGATGGGAACGTTAATCACAGCTTCTATAGCCTTTCTTGATTGTCTTACATTGTAAAGCATCCAAGATCTCTTGCCTGAAGTGCTATCTCATTTTCCCAGCACTGTAGAGCCAGGGTAGATATAATTATTTCTGTCAGATAGCTCTTGCCATTTCAGATGAGTCTGCCATGTAGTTGTGGCTGGTAGAATGTCACAGGAACAGAAAAAAGATTTTCTGCTGCACGCACACCAACTCAAGAATGCTTCCCAGAATCAGGGTTTAGGTTTGGGGGTTTTTTTGTAAGGGGTTTGGCTTAGTTTACAGCTGGTTATACCTTGGCAAGAAATGTAGCTAAGAGGTGTCTCTAAACTTGTTAAGAGACTAAAATTGGACACTTTATAGATGAAGACTCCTATAGAATCATAGAGTTGGAAGGGACCCTCTGGGTCATCTTTCTAGTGCAACCTCCTGCAATACAGGAATCTCAACACACAGTCCCCCATCCAAATTGAAACCATACTGGACCCTGCTTAGCTTTGCAAATATGCTAACCGTTTTATTGCTGCACCACTAAACTCCTATGAGTTTCCCTTTTCTGCTCTTGATTGCACAAGTAAAATTGACAACTTTTTAATTAAAACAGGAGGCAACAGGATGCGCAATTCTATGGTTGTCTTCTTTGTAGCAGGGCATTCTGCCCTGTCATACTATATTCTTTGTCCCTAGGCCTAACATCTCCAGTTAAAGTGTTGGGTAGCAGGTGATTCAAAAGGCTTTAAACCTGAACAGCCATTTCCAGTTAGTGAGCAGCGATGTGCCAGGTGAACCAAAATATTGTAGCTTATTCATGCTGCTGTAAATAGAAGTACACCTGAGTTTATTTCAGCAAAACTGAACACTAAGTTATGCCTGAGCTAGAAGCGAGATGCTACTCTGTGCAAGAGCTGTGGTGGTTGGGCTGTATCCCTTAGTACAGTGGTACCTTGGGTTACAGATGCTTCAGGTTACAGAAGCTTCAGGTTACAGACTCCACTAACCCAGAAATAGTACTGCGGGTTAAGAACTTTGCTTCAGGATGAGAACAGAAATCACATGGCGGCGGTGGCAGCGGGAGGCCCCATTAGCTAAAGTGGTACCTCAGGTTAAGAACAGTTTCAGGTTAAGAACAGACCTCCAGAACGAATTAAGTACTTAACCCAAGGTACCACTGTATACTGTATACCTAGCTTGGATCCTTAGAGTTAGTGCACATTAGATACTTAAGCAAGTCTTGGTTTAGGCATAAGTATTCCATTCTTGTACTGCTTGTGCATGAAAGCAAAAAACATGCTCACAAGAAGTCAAAGGCACAAAGAACTTTGTATCTCACTGATGCTCCACTAGAATGGAGAAGTGACATCAGTTTAAGGACTTCATCCTATGAAACTGCAAACATTCACGTTTAAAACGAATAGCACAGTATGGATGCTATGACTCTCTTGTACTCCTGATTTTAACAGTTTATGCTTGGAAGTAAGCCTCATTGACTTCAAGCATACAAGCTAAACATTTTAACCTTAAGCTGTCCTAAACTGACTCAGGACCACAGCAACGCTCTGTTGTTGCTGCTGCATTCTCTAATTTTCCAGCATGTGATCTGGCCTGGGGCTTAGAACAAGCACTGTGTGCACTCTAATCGCATCTGCTTCACGTGTGTAAACAAAAGAAGCTTATTGCTTGTGTTTCTTTAGACACACACACACACACACACACTCCACCAATAATAGTGATGGCTCTTGGTGTTGGGATAGTTGTGAAAACAAAAAATAAAATAGCATAAAGTTGAAATAACTGAGCTAAAGTGCAAGTTCCTTCATTGTTTTGTTTCACTGATATAAATTTGTGTAAAGCTGTGATTTCAGTCAATTTGAAGTTTCATTCGTATAACTGCTTTTTGCTGCTCAAGAGCTCAGTTGTTCTATTTTGCTATTTATTGCTGTCCCTCGTTTCCTGGCGGCTTTGCCGCTAACGCTAACAGAAGCAATGCATGCATGCGGGCTCGTTGCTGCACATTCTGCGTACACGAATAGGTACTAACTATGCATTTAAGCTTGTTGCTCTGAGACAAAATGGTAATTTGTGTGAGCAAGACGGACCATTTACCTTTTGCTTGGTGCACCTTGCTCTGTTGCAAAGGAAGCACATAGTCAAAGGGTATCTCACAGAAAAGAGCACTTCGTGGGATCAGAGTTGCATTTGGTGTGCTCTCTACCTGTAGCTGTTGGTCAACTAAAACAAAACATTCTTAATGTCTCTTGTTTTGAATATATCTGATTTCCTGGCATTGCAAGTCCACATTCATTCTTTCATAGAATCATGGAGTTGTAGAGTTGTAAGGGACCCCCTGCAATGCAGGAATCTCAACAAAAGCATCCCCTGGCAGAGGGCCATCCAACCTCTGCTTAAAAACCTGCAAGGAAAGAGTCCACAACCTCCCAATTGACAGCTCTTTCTATTTCCTGCCACCAAAACAATTTAGCATTTTTAAGTTACTGTTATTCTCTCCTCTCCTTTCTGATAATGAGATATATTTCTTTAGCAGCTTTTTTAAACAGTTTGAATATCTTCTCAATCAGAATGAGACCTAAATAATAATTGAGAATGTTGAAAAGACTGCTTTTGCTTGGGATGGTGGTGGTGTAACCCCATTGGTGTGCTCAAAGTGACATTTTAGCCTTGCAACTATCCTGCGTTCAGGTTAGTCTGAGAGATACTAACTTAGTTGACCAGCTGTTTGGATTGGGGTTTCCCCACATCCAAGCACAGCACTCAAGCACTGGGTATTTGACTTCGGGTATTTGAGCAGGCTGAGAGCAAAGACTTGACTATTTAGTAGGGAATGATAAGGTGCTGTAGCAGGGGTGGTTGGCATTGTGCCTTGGAGTGCCTTGTATGTCATCAAACACGTTTTTCTGCCACATATTGCAAGTCAGGAAGTTGCATGTGACCTGGACAATACATGCAGTGGCTCACATGCATTAACCCCCCTCCCCCCCAAATATAGCATTTAAATGTTGTGTGTCTGTCCCTTTAAATGTGTGTAAAGCATTCTGTGTTTTCTGTCAACAACATTTAGAGCTGCAGCCACCAACTGTGGTTGGAAAAACAAATACTGCTTGTGCAGTTTAAGGGAAAGTATTCTTCTTCTTTTGGAACAGAAGCAAAATATGAATTTGACCATCCAGATTAATACCCCAACAGGCCTTGCGGCATGCTTTTTTGTTCAGTGCTTATTGCAACACCGTCGCTGGGAGCTTGCAAGTGTGTGCTCAGCATTACGCATTAATAGAAGTGAACAATTAACCAATTGGCTCAGTATTAAAATATGGTAATCCTCTCCCAGAAAAGCCCTGAGGCAAATGCCTGTGTAAATTGATAAGCCTTGCCCTGAGGGTCAACAAACTCTTGTTCTGTTGGACCAGCTTAGGGGGCAAGTTCCAGAGTCAATAGGCTGCCAGCGCATCTAGCCCTCCGAAGTTCGGCTGCCAGAATTGCACATAATTGCGTTTGGACTGTTACGTTCGGGCACAATAATACAATGCATACAAATTGAATGGCGTGATGTACATCCCAAAACGAGGGGAGGGGATGTGGGGCTAGCATTTCAGTGAAAAATATTGGTATAACAGCAGTACAGCATTAAATGTAAATGATTACATGGTGTAGAATGTGAAAGCTGCATTTCCCAATTAAGCAGAAGGAAAGAATCTGCCTTCCCTATCCAGACGCAGTCCGTAAATAGGTGGTTGGTGCTGAAGCAGAGGTTGTAGGTCTCTGCATGCAGGCCCAGTCTGGGAAGTTCCTGCTTTCTTGTTCCTTTCCTTCTCTTAGGCCAAAGCAGTTGCTTAAAGTTAAAGGTAAAGGGAGCCCTGACCATCAGGTCCAGTCGTGGCTGATTCTGGGGTTGCGGCGCTCATCTCGCTTTATTGACCCAGGGAGCCAGCGTACAACTTCCGGGTCATGTGGCTAGCATGACTAAGCCGCTTCTGGCGAACCAGAGCAGCTCACGTAAATGCCGTTTACCTTCCCGCCGGAGCGGTACCTATTTATCTACTTGCACTTTGACGTGCTTTCGAACTGCTAGGTTGGCAGGAGCAGAGACTGAGCAATGGGAGCTCACCCCGCCACGGGGATTCAAACCGTCCACCTTCTGATCGGCAATTCCTATGCTCTGTGGTTTAACCCACAGCACCAAAGCAGTTGCTTAGCTTACTGCAAAAAGGCACAGCTTATTGCCTGAGTCTGGAGCATGGTCAAGTACAAAGACTGCAAGTTTATTGGACATAAGGCAAGGCTATCAAGCGTAAGCAAACCTTGGCCATCGTTACATTCAACTTCTCATGGCAGCGAGTCCCAAAAGTGCATCATGAGATCCATTTCCTTCTTGTCTCTGCTTGAACCTCTTGTCGGTCACTGTGTGGATCCTGAGCTCTAGGGTTATAGGAGTAGTGAACTCTCACCTCTGCCCATGGTAAAGGAGCCTCAGTCCCATTGGTCCCAAATGGGGAATCTGAGGGCAGATTATGCAGCAAGTTGCTGAAGCAGCTGTTGTTGTTGTTAATTAGTTAAATTTCTTACCCACCTGTCACCAAAAGGTTCCAAGGCAGATGATCGCAATTTAAAAATACAAAATTAAAAGTTTAAAATAAACGATAGTCAAGAGAATAGGGTGGGTTCTAAAAACATGCACTGGATTCCATAAGCCTTTGTGGGTGGACCAGGGAGTGAGCCATACATGACAGCAGGCTCACAATGTGCCCCTCCCTCCCATCCATTTTGTGGCAAATACCAGGTCAAGCTATGTCCAGGCGCATGCACCATACAGTGTATTGAGATAGCCCCTTGGTTGTCATGGAAGCCATGTAGTCCTGCAATTATTGGATACTGGAACAGCATTTGAAACTCCCACATTTTGCAACAGGGAATTTCATTGGTGCAAGCAGTTTCTGAGCTCTGGGTACAGTACTGCGCCTAAGATTTCTGATTAAAACTGTGGAGTGGAAGGAAAGGAGGGCCTTTTTCTGCCTCTGCACTTTCAGCTACTCTATGATGACTGGAGAAGAGACCCTCTTAAGAATATTAGGGGGGTGGGCAGGGGAAGGACTAGATCATATGGAAAAATGAACATAATATCTTGGCTGCTGTTCTTTCATTTTCAACTTTGCATTCTTGTTATGAAAAAGTACACCTAGACATTCCATTGTGGCGCCCCTAACCTAGGTTTAAGATGCCATTTAGCTCCTGGCTTTCATATCTCAGTTTCTAACACTGATATTGAAGCCCCCCAACTCCACATCTGAAACTGCCTCCACCAGTTCAGCTAGGGAAGTTGTAGCGCAGCAGGCTGGACAGTACTCTTATCAGCCTCCCTCTTCTGTCTCTAGCATGACGCCTCAAGCCATCTCCTTGAACTCAGATGCAGTTCAGATTGGACTTCTGAGGAGAGAGATGGCATTTTTATGAACAATAGCAAGCCTACTCCTCTGACCTTGACAGGTGGTGCACCAAGTACCCATGTGGACATAAGCTGAGCTAGCTTAATGTCACTTAGATCATCCAACTAGGCTCAGCAGCAGCAGTAGTAGTAGTAGTAGTAGTAGTACAGTGGTGCCTCGCAAGACGAAATTAATTCGTTCTGCGAGTTTTTTCATTGTGCGAGTGTTTTCGTCTTGCGAAGCACCACTGCATTTAAACACTAACAACGGCGGGGAAGGGCGGGGAGAAGCAGGACAGCTGCCGCAGCCGGTACCTCGGACTCACCTGCGCGTTGTGGCCACCGCGCGACGCGGCTGCTGGAGGGCGGCGGGGCTCAGGAGCGCGACGCTGGCTGCTGGCGACAACGGCTCTCTGAGGGGAGTGCGCGAGGGGGGTGGGCAGCGGCGCGAGGCAGCTGGAAGGTGGGAGGGAGCCGGAGGAGCCGTCAGCTGGAAGGTGGGAGGGAGCCGGAGGAGTCGGCAGCCGGAAGGTGGGAGCGAGCCGGAGGAGCGGGGAAGCGAGCGTGCGTGCGTGCAGTGACCGTCGCCATGACACGAGAGGCAGGGCCGTTTCGTCTAGCGAAGCAAGCCCTTAGGAAAATCCGTCTTGCGAAGCACCTCAGAAAACGAAAAACCCTTTCGTCTAGCGAGTTTTTCGTCTTCCGAGGCATTCGTCTTGCGGGGTACCACTGTAGTTAGCTGTTCTCTTCCCATCTGTGTACATTTGCTCACCTCTGTACCTTCCCCATCATACTAAATAAAATAATAGGGGAGCTCCTGTGGACTGAAAAGAGAACCCATAAGCCTAGGTGGTGAGTGGGTCTGAGAGAGAATTGTGCCTAAATTGTTTTAGAATACTTGCATGAGGACCTCTACCCTTTGGACAAAAAAATTATGTTGCCAACACTGAGCCACATTCAATAATCTTCTCACTAAGACTTGGCCGGGGGGAAGGGGGGCTCTTCTGCATACTGTAGATTAAAGGCCAAGGTCATGTCCACAAGTGAAACTTACATTAGCTGTTGGGCTTCACACCTGTTAATCAAACAAAATATAAGTGTGTTATTTCTGTCACAGGTGAACGATACTCATAGATAGTGCATTTGAGTGAGAGGTATCATGGCATAAGGAGGGTATAGTTGAAGTACTGACATGCGTAGCTTTGATTCCATTCGGAATGTAATATATTTTGGGCAGAGGGGATTTGTTGTAATAATTGTGCTGAAGTCCCTGCCGTGCATTTTATAAAATGGTGCAAATTCAAAGTGAAATAAGGAGGTTTAAAAGTGCACCTTTGTGTATAAAATCTCCTCAGCTGTCTAGTGGTTTGGGCATTTTGCACCCGTCACCCTTCGAACTTGAACCGAAAGTTCCAAATGGCTGAATTTGATAAATTGCATAAAACAAACATTGATGTTCTTCTGGGGGAAGATCTAGCTTGATTGCCCTTTTATCTGTACCACCACAGCAGAATGTTGTTTAACCTTGGAGGTGGGGGGTGGAGATGGGGTAGAATCTTAATGGTTAACTAGTAGTTTTGCCCTTGATACATTTGGAATACAGTGGATTTTTTGTAACTAGGTAAATGATGCAAACTCCTGGCAGAATCGAGCCAAAGTTAAGCCCTTTTATGCTCAACTGATTTCAGTAGGAATAATAGTTAACCCTCTAATCTTACGCTCTGAAGGCCCCGTCTGCACTATACAAAGTAGTACTGCACCACTTTAAATAGTCATGGCTTCCTCCCTAGGATCCTTGAAATTTTAGTCTGCTGGGAAGCTGAGAGCTTCACTTCTCAGAATGGCTTAACAATCAATTCTTCTTCCCAGGAGTTAGTGAGTTGAAACTTAACGGTATGCCAAGTAGTACAACACCCTATAAAGGCGAAGCCTGTGGTTAAGTCTATCATAATACGTGAAGCCTCTGATCATATTGCCACAACTTGTTGGTTTTTAAGGACCCCTCTTGCCTGAAAAGCAATTTTTGGGTTTGGGGAGTAAGCCTTATCTGCAGAGAGCTAAGCTGCTTAGTTAAAATGTATTGTTTAGGAACAGAATTTAAGTACAGTGGTGCCCCGCAAGACGAATGCCTCGCAAGACGGAAAACCCGCTAGACGAAAGGGTTTTCCGTTTTGGAGGTGCTTCGCAAAACGAATTTGCTATGGGCTTGCTTCGCAAGACGAAAATGTATTGCGAGTTCCTGCGGGTGTTTTTTCCTCCCCCCCCCCTTTTTCCCAAGCCGCTAAGCCGCTTAACAGCTGATCCACTAAGCCCACTAAGCCGCTAATAGCGCTAATCCGCTAAGCTGCTAATGGGCTTGCTTCGCAAGACGAAAAAAACCGCAAGACGAAGAGACTCGCGGAACGGATTCTTTTCGTCTTGCGAGGCACCACTGTATTACTTTTCTTCTTTATAGACTTAACATGCCCAGTCATGTCATCGTTGTGTCTCCATCTTTCTTTTCAGTGTAGAGATTGGTGAGAGTGTAAGAGGGGAAGATGTCTACATCATCCAGAGTGGTTGTGGTGAAATAAACGACAATTTGATGGAGCTTCTCATCATGATCAATGCTTGCAAGATTGCGTCGTCCTCCCGAGTTACGGCAGTAATCCCATGTTTCCCTTACGCTAGGCAAGATAAGAAAGACAAGGTAGGTGAGCGGTGGTTACTCTCTGAAGGTGTTTGTCAAAATAAGAGTCATCCTCTTCCGCCTCTGCACATTTGCCATGATTTGCCAAATTATGAAATGTATTTAGAATCTTTGGCTCTCCAGATGTTGATTGGCCCCAGAAAGCATGGCCAATGGTCAGGGATGAGGGGAGTTTAAGTTCAGCAACATCTGGAGGGCCAAATGTTCCCCACCCTTCATTTAGACTATTATAAACAACCTAGTGTAGTTATAGCTGCACTCTGCAGAATTCTTAGTTTCCAGTGAAATTGGTCAGCTTTGCTCCCAAGTGAATTTTGATCTTAACTGGCGAAGAGGATTCTTCCTCCCTAACCCATCATGATGGCCCTGAGATCAACATGGCATACTTGGTAGTTGATACGGCAAATATTAATGTTGCAAATGAGAGCTGAGTACATTCTACCACAAACGCAGTTGAAAAATCCAAATGTAAGTACCTGTGGGTGTGTTTGGCATAAAAATAGTGCAGCATAGTATGAAGCAAGGAATATATTATTGTATGCAGTACAGTTCTCGTTATTTTTCATGCTTAGATACCGATAAACAATTGTATGCATTTATGTCAATGTTACACCTTTGCTTTAAACAAATCAAAAGGATGCCTCCTAGCAAATCTTCCTATGCTGTGTCTTCTGCCTCAGTTTAATTCTTTTACTCAATTATGTTAATTGTGCTGTTTTCCATACTTTAGTAATGCATTCTTTTAATTATAGGCATTCTTGGGCTCAAGTGTTTGGCTACCACAATTTTTGCAGCTGTGAACAAATCAGTTAGAGGCATAACACATTCTGAAAAATATTGTGCTTAGACAGCCACATGAGATTAGTTTTGGGACTGAGCAATAAGTTATAATTAGTTCTAACCACACTCTTGGAATGACAGGGCAGGGAATGCCATGGGAAATTGCATCTCCAGTCATTATTTACCATTATAAATCTTATGCAACTTGTTTGGAGTACAATACCCCACAACTTTATAGTGATCCCCCCCCCCCTTTTAAATTAGATAAACCTGCTTCACTTTTCCATTTTGGAATATTTTGTTCTATTCATATTAGAATATTAGAGAGCTGATCATTCTTCCCCAGTAATGAAACATATTTCTACTTAAGATCTCTTACAATAAGATGACAAGTTTTTGATAATGACCTTTTGCTGCCTTAAAGGTTGGGGAGGGGGAGATACTGAACCAGGTGATCTCAGAGTTCCATTTTTTACTTTTATAGTTTCTTACCTTAAAGGGAAGTCACTGAGGATGCAATATTCTCTTTAGTTCTTCAAATCATATGCAACATCCTTCTTTCAATATGTCAAATCTCACTACCTGATATTTAACCCATATACACATTCTTTTCGCAACACTAAAATTTTCACCGCATATGAAAGAGGTCAATGGGAATTCTGATTGAAATGATTTTTAAAATTTATCCTATTCTTGCAGATGAGAGAACAGGATTTGCATATTTCATTAATTGACTTTTGTTGTGTTTTCCTATATAGGACCAAGGTAGATGGGTAAGTGGTACTTTACAGCTATCTTGATTTAAAATGTACCATGGATTATTAGAATCTCGGCTGACCCATTTTGATCTCAACTTCAGTTTAATTGCATAATATTTAACTACATTTGAGCAAGCTCTGCCTCCCTTACCAAGAAAGGAAAAAAACCCTGGGATTTTTGCATTTCCAGATAACATTACTACTTTCTGCCAACACAACAAAGTTCATACTGAAGTTTATATCAAACCTTTTCCAAAGTAAACGAAAAATTAGGTAACTCAGAGTAGGAAGGTTTTAAATCTAGGCCGCTGTTTAAGACTTATGTGTGTGTGTATATAGGATATTCACCACACATGCAGAGCAAATACCTTGATTATTGGAGAAGCAGCATAAATCAATCACAGTTTTGAAGGAGAAAACTGGAAATTGGGTTGTGTAGGCATGAGACACACACACACACACACACACACACAGTAGAAACATATAAGCCAAAAAGTGTGGTAGACAAGTTCACCTGTCCAGTCCCAGAAGTTTGGTGTGGTTCTATAGGATGCTGAGAAAGTGACTGGAAATTTCCAGGTTTCAGATCTTCTAAAAATATTAATGTCATTCTTAAATATTTGTTGTTTGTGTTACACAAAGGAGCTGTGACTAATAGCTTTGTCTCTTGCTCTTAATCCTAAAGTATAATTTGTAAGCAAAATGTCCAGCAGCTAACTCCTTGAAGGTTCAAGGATTTGGTTTTTAGAGGGGTTTTAAAACACCCAACTTGGACAGTTCACTGATTTCCAGATGTTATTCACGAAACATACATGCTAGACCAACACTTATGAATGGTTCTTCTGTTGGCTCATTGGGTTCCCTTTTGAAGCATTGATTTGCCCCAATCAGAAAAAGAGATGCTAAGTGGAAATGTTTGCTGTACTAGAGAAGGAACAACATTTTCCCTTGGGTCAGTTTGGCTAGCAGCCCTCAAATTTTGGGTCTTCTCCCGTGTTGTGTGACTTGGCTTGTTCACTTGGGTGACTTGGGTTTACTTGCTAAGCTGTTCCCTGCAGGCACCTTTTGTCATGGTGCTCTTGGACTGGAGGCACGTTGCAATCTAGATGACGTGGAACCCGATTGTGCAAGTGTCTCCTTGCCCCAGTGTTTGTACTAAAAGGCGATCGCCAACATTGCACCTGCTTGCTCTTTCTCTCCTCCACCTGCCTATCATCCAACCTTGAAGAGCAGATTTTTGGGGAGTTTGGGGCAGAGATGGAGGAAAGAAAGGAGAAGACCATTGTGCAAGTTAGGCTGACAAACTGGATGCCACCCAGAGCGCTTACAATTTGGCAGCACCAACAAGCTATTATTTGAAGTAAACCTTACGCTGGTGTGTGGATGTGGTTTTCTGAATATTCAAAAAGTGACAACATATTAATGGCTTCACACGGAAAGACACCTTAGTCTTCAGAAAGTGTTAATGGCCAATTTCCCTCTTTGCTAATGAGAACCAGATAAATAGCCTGGATGTGACCTATCCACAGTTGGGCTTTGAGCGGCCAGAACATCCCATGAGGCAAAGTAAATACTTCCTGCTAATTATCAGAGATGTCCTCTCTGCGCTTGTCACACTGGTGTCTTGACAAGATGTAGCTTATAAGCAGTAGCTCTTGGTTCTGGCACCTATCAGTTCAGCTTTAGCACTTCATTTTTCAGTCCCGAGATCAATAATGTACGCAGTATGTTGAACTTTGCCTCCTGGCTGCTGATGTCGCAGAATAGCCAGTGAAGAGAGGTATGTCTTCAGCTATGTGCTTTGGCTGAATGAAATTCTTCACATTTTTTTATAATTAGCCATATTTTTGAAAAATATGTGTATTTGGCTATATTGTGTTCCACTAATGTCACTGTTTGGATTTTCAGTTGTGTGGATTTATTCTTGAAAGAGTGGGCAGTTTGAGGCTCTAGTGCTATGCAGTCACCCATTCATTCACTGTGAGAGGTGCAAACTGCATTGCAATGAATGTGTACCATATGTCAGAAGCGGTTGGTGGATTGTGTCATGCATGTGACTCTGCTATGAGTAAGGGGAAGCTGATTGCCCCATCTCAGTTAAATCTAACATATATGAACAGTAATTCATATACATCTGTATTAAAAGCAGTTTGCAATGCATTAAACAACAGTTTTAATGAATAAACAACAACCCACACCCAAAAAGAGCTCAGCCCCAAATCATGGCTGTCTGTGTATCAGCTGTGCCAGGTAGTGGTTTCTGTCACAGTTCTTTCTCAGTTCTGTTGTTTCTGCAGTTACCGTATTTTTTGCTCTATAAGACTCACTTTTTCCCTCCTAAAAAGTAAGGGGAAATGTTTGAGCGTCTTATGGAGTGAATGCAGGCTGCGTAGCTATCCCAGAAACCAGAACAGCAAGAGGGATTGCTGCTTTCACTGCGCAGCGATCCCTCTTGCTGTTCTGGCTTCTGAGATTCAGAATATTTTTTTTCTTGTTTTCCTCCTCCAAAAACTAGGTGCGTCTTGTAGTCTGGTGCGTCTTATAGAGCGAAAAATATGGTACTTTTCTGTTCTGAGTGTCTGCCCCCCCCCCTTCTTTCTCTATCCCCTCTTGTCCATTTTCAGCCTTTTACAACTCTCCTTTCTTCTCCTGACTTTTTCCACTTCCTGCAGGCATTGCCAACTGCTTTGCATCCTCAGTATTTGCAATTGTGTAGGAATTAGGACTAGCTTCCTAAAATGAAATGTAAAAGAAGCCATCAAAAAGTTAGGGGTGTGGGGGTACTTGGAAGAGTTGACCCTTAGTGGGACAGTTGCATTTCAAGTATTTTCAAATGCTACATTTTCGCAAGATGAATTTCTGTAGCAATACTGTATGTCCCATTCTGCCAAAATATTGCATGCTTTGACCTGAATGGAAGTCATGGTAAACCTGGTGGTTGGTGAGGCAAACCTTTATGGAGGAATCAACTTATGGCTGTGTTTTGCATCAAAAATGGGGTGATCTGGAATGCATTCCATCCCTCCCCCAATTTCTTAGTGCTTTCAAAATATCTAAATGCCATTTTGGAAAAGGCCCACTTCCCAGTTAAATCTGGTTCCTCATTCCTAAGAACTAAACTTCATCACATGGGGGAATGATGTCAGTGTTTACTACTTGAAGAGGAATGATTTGTTCACTGTTCCGTTCCAAACTACATATTACCTCAGTAGCCAAATATTTCCAAATACACACTTGCTTAGGCAACACTTAATGTAATGTGGGGGGGGGGGGGAGGGAGGAGGACCATTTGAAATGGGTTGGGGCGCTCAGCACCCTTGATACGCATTGAAAATTCTGCCCTGCTGGTTTTTTCCCCCTAGTTTCAGGATCTGAAACCAGATTTCCTTTTGGGGTTAAGGAGAATTTTTTTTAAATAAGATTTTAAGATCTTTCATAATACTATGCAATGCAATAACTAATCTAAACAAGAGAGAGAGAGAAGAATGCAAAGTCCTCTGTCACAAGTAGGTCTCCATTTTTTCTCACAGCCTCGTTGGGAGATCTCTGGGGTCCTGTGGTCCTCCAGGTGGATAGTTCAATTGTTTACGATGTGGTGCTGATAATCCCAAGGTTGCAGGTTCGATCCTTGAACAGGACAGCTGCTTATTCCTGCATTGCTGGGGGTTGGTCCTCAGATGATCCTCAGGGTCCCTTCCACTTCTACGATTCTATGAAATCCAATCATCCCCAGCCAGCATGGCCAATGCTCAGGGATTAGGGGAACTGTAGTCTAATGTGATCAGTTGGGCCCCAGATTTTCCACCCTTGGTTTAAAAAAACTGTCAAGGAAGCCTTTGTAAGGGGATGAGGGAAGAGCTGATCTCTCCCCTGCCCCCAGATTATCTTCACAAGGCAAATGGGTTTGAGTGGGGAAGGGAAGTTGCAGCAGAACAACAGGAAGCCAAGTGGTTCATTTGTGCAGGTCTCTGCTGCAGATTGCCCCCCCCCCCCCGTTGTTTTTCCTTATAAGAAGCCGTAGTTTTCAGCATGCATTTGTGTTTGGCCCTGACTATATTAAAGTAGTTTGAATGTCTGGAGTTAGGAAGTGGCTTAAAAAATATCCAAAGAGGTCTAAAACAGAAGCCCTTGCTTTCAGAAAAGCCAAACGATTGTGTTCAGAGTCCGACCTGTCTAACATTATTAGAAGGGCATTAGGTATATCGTTCTAAAACGTCACAGGGCGTACTTTTAATTTAAATGGTTTTTCTTACTTCGTTGTTGGTTTATATTCATCGAAACGCTGCTGGTGGCTGTGCAGCGCCCTCTGGTGTCACATTTTAAAAACGCATTAAGAACATTAAAAGCAATGTGTCATTTGTTCCTCTGCGTTACCGCAACCCTTCCTTAACCCTTTCCTACCATTAAAAATGGTACGCAGGTGGCACTGTGGATTAAACCACAGAGCCTAGGACTTGCCGATCAGAAGGTCGGCGGTTCGAATCCCCACGACGGGGTGAGCTCTCGTTGCTTGGTCCCTGCTTCTACCAACCTAGCAGTTCGAAAGCATGTCAAAGTGCAGGTAGATAAATAGGTACCGCTCCGGCAGGAAGGTAAACGCCGTTTCCGTGCGCTGCTCTGGTTCGCCAGAAGCGACTTAGTCATGCTGGCCACATGACCCAGAAGCTGTACGCCGGCTCCCTCGGCCAATAAAGCAAGATGGGCGCCGCAACCCCAGAGTCGGCCACGACTGGACCTAATGGTCAGGGGTCCCTTTACCTTTACCATTAAAAACATGGGTGCATATCTGCCCCAGGGTTGGGACGAGAATTGAGAGCAACAGCAGGTAGCATTTGAAGTGTGTAAAGAAATTGGTTTGAGCTCTTGTTGCAAGCCCGGAAAGCACATATTTGGGACTCCTTACCTGTAATAATCTTCCTGATGCCAATGAGAACTGAGAATGCCACAGGATGTTGAGTGTAAGGTATATAAAAAAGGCAACTCGAAGGGGGGCTAGAGGTGAAGGTGTGGCTGGCAGGCTGGAACCCTGAGCAGAAGCACTTCTGTTAGACTGCAGCGTTTCTCAAACTTGGGTTTCTATATGCTTTTGGACTATAACTCCCATCATCCCCTACCACTAGTCCTGCTAGCTAGGGATGATGGGAGTTGTAGTCAAAAAACAGCTGGAGACCCAAGTTTGAGAACCACTGTGTTAGAGGATGAGGATACAGCTGCAACATTTTGTTTGCAGGTCCCACTTTATATACAGAGATGCATAGATATTATAAGAAGTGTGGAAGAGCTCTGATCACTTGTCCACTTGCATCGCTTGAACCGAGAGACCTTATGACTTCCTTCTCATCCACCCCGCAACCCCAAAGTTCATAAAACCTGTCTTTTGTTCCCTCCAGAGCCGCGCTCCCATATCTGCAAAACTTGTCGCCAACATGTTATCAGTTGCTGGAGCAGATCACATCATCACCATGGATTTGCACGCTTCCCAGATACAGGTAATGAGGATTCCTTTTCTCTCTCCTTCCTGTATGCTGCTTCCCTTTGTGTGTTTGCACTGCCATCAGGAAAATGTGTTGGGTCGTGTGCAGCTAGGTCTGCGTGCAAGCGGAATAGACAACTTGCTCTTCTGCTCCTCCCACCTCCAGCTGCCCACCGCATCTGTTGTGCAGGGGTGTGTTTTTTTTTGGGGGGGGTATATAGGAGGCTGTAGATGGGAGGAGAGGAAAGTGAAATCCCATTGTGTGAGTAGAAGCTTGATTCCACCCTTTGTTCTATCTATCTGTCTACTAAAATTTGTGCCCCACCTTTGTAAACAAAAAGTCAGCTTGATTGTGGAAGTGATAGTACGAACGCTCCCAGCATGTTTCCAGTGCCTACTTAAAATAGGCAATATGGGGCACGTGTTGTTCTCTAGGGATATTGCTCCATCATCTGAGTAGAGCAACAGGCAAAGACCCTTTTCCCTTGATAACAAGAAGGGTTTCAGAAGCTGAGTTCAGTTCTTTACTAGGTTCAAAAGGACAAGCAATTCCTAAGAAAATCCTCATTCCCGGCTGCTTTAGGGCTTTAAAAACTAAAGCCACCAACCTGAGTAGAGCCTGGAGACGAGGATATATTCAACTGTCATCACATGATCCACCTTCTAGCCACTGGTGGCATGATTGTTGGCCATCTGGACCTTCAAGAGCAGGCCTGCACTTCAGCAATCCCTATGTTGCAGTTGACTCTACTAGAATTGAAGCCGGGTGCAGTGATTTCCTTTGGGTAATCCTGTGGTCTCCAGAGTTGCTTTGAAGCATCATGGGCTTTGTTACTGCAGTGGTCTGTTTAAATTCCAGGCTGGGGCATTTAAAATATGTAACAAGCAACTGCTATCTCTCCAGCTCTCTCTCTCATAAAGCCTCAGGTTGTTGACTGTCAGCTGTAGACAACACACGCAGTCTTGGAGGCCAAGTAAGACACCTGCTTTTTGCTCCCATGGGCTTCCAACTCTTGAGTTTGCTGTGCATGTGATGGGGGCGTAATGGTGTAGGAAGGTCCAAATGGCTTCTTTCATTCTCAAAAAGTGACAACTTTTTCAGTAGGAAGAAAGAAGTGAAGAGCAGCTCCCTTAAGTGGCAGAATCAAGAGAGGCAGAGGACCAGCCTGGATGCTAATGAGAATTGGGATGCAGTTTATAAAAATGAACACCACCCACCCTTTTGGAGTCACTAAATTCAGTCACTGTCACAAAGCAGTGGCTGTTACATGGCTGCTTAGAAGCAGGCTGAAATGTATTCAGTCAGCTTTTTCGTCACAGCTGTTGGGGTGTCCTTGCCTCTCTTGTTTCAAGCATTTCAGTGAAATGGGCATATCAGTAAGAGGGTTAGATGCTAGACTGCATGACCAGCATCTCATTTAAAATGGTCAAGCTCAGCCGTTTAGATGTTGCACTTGGACATATATTGGAGCAAAGGTGGTATGTGCTTCTTCCCATGTCTGTATTTGCCTTTTGTTTTATATACTCTCATCAGGGACGTGCCTTCAATCACACCCCTCACCAGCCCTGCTCCACACTTCCCTCAGGTGCTTTTGCCTGGTGGGAATGTGTCCTTGTTCTGTGACAATACCTCTAGTTTGTGTGGATAAAGATGGGTGTGGTGGGTGGGTGCATATGGGAGCTTCCAGCTTCTGCGTGGCTGAAGTGTTGCCTGCTGTGCAAAGATAAGAGTCTCATCCATTGCTCTGCCCAGTTTTGCTTGTGACCCTGCCCACTTTTCTCCCTGGTCCCACTCAATACTGGCTAACAATCCCCAGGAAGTTACGTGTGAGACAATGGCTGTGGCAGAGAAAGTTCCTCATCTGCTTACTTTGCATGAGACTTTGGCAGTTGTTAGCCTGCCTCTGCAGCTTGTTAACTGTATGAAAGTGTATCTCCATAAATTAATACCTGGCGGCCTCTTTTCTTGCAATCTCCAGGGTTTCTTTGATATCCCGGTGGACAACCTGTATGCAGAACCAGCTGTGTTGCAGTGGATCAAAGAAAATATTGTAGACTGGAGGAACTGTGTCATTGTCTCACCAGATGCGGGAGGAGCAAAAAGGTAGGATGCAATCTCCAGCTAACCTGTTTTATTATATAGTTTCTGACATGCAGAACCCACCTTTTTTTCTGTTACGGAAGCCAAGGCAGCTTACATGCTGTTCTGCAGGTGGTTTCTCCATTCAGGCACTGACCAGACCAAGGCTTCCTTAGCTTCAGAAAAGTGCTGACCACAGGGGCCTTCAGACCGTATGCTGGGAGGAACAATCTCACCAGCTTTCCTTTTACAGAGCAGAAACCACTTTGGCAATTGATGTTTATCTAAGTGATTGATGGGTTGCTTAACTTCTGTAGGTGGAACATTTTTTAAAAAAAGAAGCGAGTTCCAAGCAGTTCACTGGCAATCTTACCTTCTTAAAATAATTTCTTTGTCCGGGATCAAGACAAAGATCCATCTAGCCTTGTTTTCACAGTGGTCAACCAGATGATTTCCAAGCTCTGCACTTTGCTTGGTGGGCAAGGCTAGGGATGCTTGTGTGAGATCCCACAGGATCATCCCAGTGCGGGAAAGGATTCAGACATTGGGACATGATAGATTGTTGTTATCCTTCCTTGTTTACATGAGTTCAACACAGTACCATCCTTTGCAGCTTAAACTTGGAAGCTAAGGAAAGGTTCCTGTAACCTCCTAGAAACAATAATCCAGAATGATTTAAGGCACACTGGATATTTGTTGGTATTGCCCATTTCCTCCCCCTTAAAAACAACAATCACACACAAACACACACACAGAGTTTTGTGAAGCAGTAAAAATTGTGTTTACTTAAATAACCTCGGTCTTGAAGAAACACTTAACAGTAGCAAAATGAAGGCACGTTTATAACCACTAAGTTACAAAAGTACAAAATGTGATTTCAAATATGGTGAATGGGCTGCAGAGCTCAGACATGCACGTGCAGCCAGCTTGGAAGCATGATGAAGAAAGAGGAGGCTGCCCAGATCAGCAGGATGTATGGAGGGTTACCGCTTCCTGCCAAAGCAGACAAAGGAAGTGATCTTACAGAGTTCTCTCTGGCAAATTTTACAGGAAAGCTCTGTGAGCCTCAGCCTCTTCAGGTGCCCATCTGGCAAAGCATGAATTGTTGGTTTCATTGCAATGATGTCCCACATCCAGAACTGGAGTGCTGAGCGGGGCCTTGACCTCCAAGCAAGTTGGAGAGCCTAAAGCTCTTTCCATGCCAGGTCTGCTTGGGACCTGATTGGCATTTTGTTTGGTTGTTTCCTTGGCAAATGTAGCTCACATCCTCTGCATTTTATCCTCACAGCAACCTTGTGAGGCAAAGAAGCAGTCACTTGCTAGCAAGTGAGCTTCATGGGAATTTTACACACTAAACCCCTCTAAACCCACACTTGCAAAAGTTACCACTGTGATATATGTAGAAACTGCTTTCAGCTGCCAAGGCAAATGTGGAATAGGCCTTTGCATTTAGGTCTGGCCAGGCACCTGAAACTCAGTAGCAATGGTGCCTGCCTAACTTCTTTTGGGAGGCAGTTCCACAGGCTAGGGCCCACAATACTGAAAGCACAAATCCTCACTGACAGGAATTTTGTTTCTGGCTCATAGAGGACCACTAATAGTGCTTCTCACCCCGCCCCAAATAATGGTAGTGGTAAACTTGGGGTTGTACATGGTCTAAGTTACTCTGGGTACAAGTACCTTGAAACTGGCCCAGCAGCAGATGGGAAGCCAGTGCAGGTCTTTTCAACTCCAGCATCGTGTGGTGGTGGTAGTCTGTGGGGTTACCAAAGCCTCCTTGAGAAATTAGCACTCTGGTTTTATTCAACACAGGCAGGAACGTGCTGAGTAGTCCCAGCCTCCCTAGCCTTTGTGGGAAGAGCAGAGAGGTCCTCTGTGGTCATGGGAGACTTCACATGCCAGAAGGCATCCATCCACAGGGCTGGGATTCTGGGTCACAAGCAAGCTTTCGCAGGTTCAGCCAAATGCACAAAGACTTGGGTGCTAGAGGCAGGCGAGAGCCGCTTATCATGTGCATCTTGCCATGAGAGACGTACTTAACATAAAATTCTGCACTCTAAAGAGCAAAGATTCTCTCTTGCTATCAAGCTACCCATTATGCTAAATTGAGACAGCTAATGTAATCAAATGCAGCTAATTTTTAAAATGCTCCATCAAGCCAATCTAGATCCTGATTATAAATGCTCGCCTGCCTTAAATTGAGGGGAGGTGGGGGTTGAATTTTGCTCCATGTGACTCATCTACTGCTGTTGTAATGTTTTTATAGGATCTAAAAGTTTTGTTCCGATGCGTCAGTTCTTTTAATACAAAAGCCCTGACTATGTTTTGCTCCCGCTCATTGCAGAGTCACTTCCATCGCTGACAGACTGAATGTTGAGTTTGCCCTGATTCACAAAGAAAGGAAGAAAGCCAACGAAGTGGACCGGATGGTCTTGGTTGGGGATGTGAGCAACCGCGTAGCCATTCTTGTAGACGACATGGCAGACACATGTGGCACAATATGTCACGCTGCGGACAAGTGAGTAAAAAACTGAGGCAGACCTTCATTATGAAGAGAACTGGGTAGCAGCAGAGGGTTTTTTTGGGGGGGGGGAGGGGATGGGTTTCATTTTAGTTCAGGAAAAAGAGATCTTGCACACACAAAACATTGGTTTCTCTGCCTGCTACGACTTAAGATTGAAGCTACCCATAAAAACATACTGTATTTTTCGCTCTATAAGACGCACCAGACCACAAGACGCCCCTAGTTTTTGGAGGAGGAAAACAAGAAAAAAAATATCCTGATTCCCAGAAGCCAGAAGAGCAAGAGGGATCGCTGCGCAGTGAAAGCAGCAATCCCTCTTGCTGTTCTGGTTTCTGGGATAGCTGTGCAGCCTGCATTCGCTCCATAAGACGCACACACGTTTCCCCTTACTTTTTAGGTGGGAAAAAGTGAGTCTTATAGAGCAAAAAATACGGTACTTAATTGAAATACACTGTTTTAAGAAATAGCCTGTTAATTTACTCCACGGAGCCTACCTAGGTATATAGATGAACTCTGTAGTTAAGTCATCGTTTACAACTGTGCAGGATCATTGCATAGTAGGGCAGGGTCATAACTGGTTTTCAACATTGTGATATGTTGGCAGCTAAACACCACAATATGCTGGGAGGAAGAAGCAGCCAAGATAAGTGAGCAAGCCCCAAAGCCTCTGGGGCTCATGCAGGCAGGAGGGGCATCGGGGCTTCCTGCCTTTACCCAAGCAAGCACCCTGTGTCTTTCCTTTTGGGGCGGTCAGTCACTCCAGGAGGAAAGAGGCAGCCTGCCCTCCTGGGTGAAGTCAGGCCGACGACAGGTGTGTAGTGTATGGGGGAGTCACTAGAGCAATTGCCGGGGGCACCCTGCACTGCTTTGGGAGACCTTGCAAAGCCACTCGGGGCTATTGCCCCTCTGGCAGCTGGGCAGGCCCTCTTGGTCCTCTGCCCCTGGCACGGGTGCAGCCATGTGCACACATGCACCTTGGAGACAAGCTCCACCACTGGTGCCTGGAGTCTGAGAAGCACGTTCTCAAGCTCTGTGCATCTGTCTGCATTTGCCCGAGCGGGTAATTACTCTTGTTATTTCCTGAAACATGCACTCTAGATTTGTGCTGACATTCATACATCTCCCGCTCTCCCCCTTCCTATGTTTTATAGATTAGTGTCTGCAGGAGCAACTAAGGTTTATGCTATTCTCACTCATGGGATCTTCTCTGGCCCTGCTATTTCGCGGATCAATAATGCTGCCTTCGAAGCAGTCGTCGTCACCAACACGATCCCACAGGAAGAAAAAATGAAGCATTGTCCCAAGATTCAGGTATGGTGCGCTGATTTGCAGCAGCAGTTCATCTTTTTGAGCTTCATAGAGCAGTTTTAAAAGCCACGTTAAGGGGATAAAAATAGTTATGTGCCTGGGGAAACCCCCCAAGAGAGAACTTTTTTGAGGGGGGTGAAATGAGCTGCTTCCTCATCAAGGCCAGATTTGCAGAGACAGATGTTGCCCTCAAGTCTGGCTCTGGTGTGCAAGGCAGCTTCATTGCACAATGGTCCAGGGCTTCCAGCCCATGGCAGCATCACAGCCTCCTAGGCCTGGGCCATATATGATGTCGGCTTCACTCGGTACATTGCTGCTCCTGAGTCCCTCTGCTACCTGCGTGCCAAGGGAGAACAAGCTGCATCCAGGCAGGGGGGACTCAGTGAAACCGCCCTCATACTGGTGCAGAGGGAGCAACATGCTGCATCGATGAGGCACAATACAGCTTGTTCCTCCCTCCACTTCTTCAAACTGCTTGGCTGAGGAGAGTGCCACTGCCCTTGCCTCAGCCAAGCAGTTTTATGGAGTCCCTGACTCTCATGAGCCACTAGGGCAATGAGGTCTCTGTTAAACTGCTCCCCAGTTGAGGGAGTCCCAATCCTTCTCCTGCTTGCCAATGAGCAGGAGGAAGATTGGGCCTGCGCAGGTGGGGGCTTCATGCCCTCCCTGGAGAAAGGTACCGTATTTTTCGCTCCATAGGACGCACTTTTTCCCCTCCAAAAATGAAGGGAAAATGTGTGTGTGTCCTATGGGGCGAATGCAGGCTTTCGCTGAAGCCTGGAGAGTGAGAGGGGTCGGTGCGCACCGACCCCTCTCGCTCTCCAGACTTCAGGAGAACCCCAGCGCCAGCCCCACAAGGTCGGGGGACAGCGGGGAGGCGCGTGCTTCTCCCTGCTGCCAGCTCCGTAAGCTCCGGGGACAGCAGGGAGGCGCAGCGCGTCTTCCCGCTGTCCCCGGACCTGGTCTGCATGCGGGCGGTGGGGAGAAGAGCGCTTCTCCCCGCTGCCTGCCCCGCAAGCTCCGGGGACAGCTGGGAGGCGCAGCGCGTCTTCCCGCTGTCCCCGGACCTGGTCTGAAGGCAGGCGGTGGGGAGAAGAGCGCTTCTCCCCGCAAGCGCCTGGGGGGGAAATAAATTTTTTTTTCTTTATTTCCCCCCAAAAAAACTTGGTGCGTCCTATGGAGCAAAAAATACGGTAGCTTGCCCGTGCAGTGTGGAGGCAGCTTTCCAAATGGAGCCTGAGAGGCTCCATATACTTGGGTGCTGCTACCTGGGAAGGTAGGCTTTGTCTGCACACAAGCTGGAGGGGCGGGAGCCTTTGCACCTGCCAGCTGAGTAGTGCAATGCTGCTCTGCCCCGCACCCCAGCACTGGGAACAAGCTGTGTCATCCCAAGCAGTGGCTGGGGGCAATGCAGCTTGTTGTTTCAGCAGCACCAGACTACGATGTTGAAAAGCTGATGCCACACGGGGCTGGGCCAGTGAGGCTGAAGCAGGCTCCCTCCGCACCCTGCCATTGTATAAATCCTAAGACTTTTGAGAGAGAAAGAGAGATTGATCTATGGTCAATTCTGCATTCTGAATACATATCAAACATGCTAAATCGGGTCCTAATTGATTCATGGCTTGTACCAGGCATCCCTGGTGGCTAACCTAACCTGAGCTAAAAGCCCCTGCGGTGCCTTATTTGGGAAATGATTGCTTAGAACACACTTTAATAAACCCCAAAAGAAAGAAATGTGTAAGGATGCTGGGGCTGTAAATAAAGTGCATCCTGCTTACTCGGTATTTGTCTTATGTGCACCGTGCTGCAGCAGCAGCATTGTGACCTTCGATGGCAGCTGTGGCACACCTGTTCACGGAGGCTAAACAAAACGCACTACGCCAGCCCAACCCTATCACTGGGTACAGTGCAGCGGGGAGCCTGGCTGGCTGGCACAGCCTTTGGTGGGCACATCTGGCTGTATGCCCCCATCCCACACTGCACCCCTTCCTTGCAGAACACCACAAAACAAGTCTGGTCAGTGCATGGCTAACACAACAAGAGAAATTAATACTACAGGCCTTGGAGGGAAAGCGTTGTAAATATCAGTTCTCACTGCCCTCCAGTGGCAACAAACTCTCATTGCCGTTATGCACAATTTCTGTCTCTTACCACCCGGCGCTACTGATGACGCGTGGGTAAATCACAATGTTGAAAAACAGACATCAGCAGCTAAATATCCTGATATATAAACACAATGTCTGTAATGTATCTCTGCTTCTTCTGCCTCCCCACCTTAGGAGAGGAAGAAGCAGCCAAGATACATTGCCTAGCCCTGAGGAAGCCCCCATACTGCTCTGGCTCATGCAGGCTGCAGGGGCTTTCTTAAACTGCTCAGCTGAAGGGCGGGAAGCCTCCTGCCCCTTGGCTGAACAAGCCCTGATAGCACTCCAGCTCACAGAGCGGTGCTTGCACCTCCTCAGGTGCAATGTATTGCCTGCTCAAGTTGTCTGAAACCGGTATTGCGATATGAATCCCACATCACTCTCAGACAATTTATCCACCAGCTCTAGTCATCAGTCTGCAGAATGGCTGTTTTTGGAGTCTTGGGAAATGTGAAATCTGAAACTTAATCAAGATGTTCCAGCATATCTGCAGGGTCTTATGAAAAGAGCCTGTACAACAACAGTGATTGGCAACTTTCCTCCTCCTCCTCCACCCCAACCCAATAGACAATTGAGGTTTTGAATGAGACTCACACTTTGGCATGTCCAGATAACATAGGAAGCCACTGTCTTTTCCTTGTAGGTTATTGATATTTCTATGATTTTGGCTGAGGCGATCCGAAGAACACACAACGGCGAATCTGTGTCATACCTCTTCAGCCACGTCCCACTATAACTGCAAACCAGCTTTGGCATGCTGCATTCTGGGGGGGGAGACGCACATCAGATAATGCAGCTCATTATGAAGATAACAAATGTCTACGAAAAGCTTCAGCTCAACCACACCTACGTTCCCTCTTTTAATATGGACAATAACTAAACCGGGCAAATATGTGTATTATTTTTGCTTACAACTTTTTATAAATTCTCTTTGGGTTTTTAAAAGAGAAAACTATGCTTTTTGCCTGTGATTTATTAAGATGTGCATATATCATATGGGAAAGCAGTGAGACAGTATTTTTGCTAAGGCCAAAAGTTAACTCGGGGTTGGTAACCTGAGAGGCATGCACTTGCTGAGAGTTAACTGTGCCACACTTAGAACAGAAACTTGTAGTCATTTACAGATTTAGATTAAACGGCCTGTGAAATTCCCTTCTGACAAAATCAGTGTCTAATTTTTTGCACCTCTTAAAGTGCCCCTGGCATAATGATGAACTTAGGCTGCCCTCTCATCCTGAGAAATCACTGCGCCAAAATGCTTCTAAACAGCTATGACCCGGGATAGCATAGTACAAAGCTTCATGGATTGCTGACTTATGGCTGCACTTGCAGCCATAGGAAACTGCCTTATTAGTCCATCCCACTCTGCATTGTCTAGATTTGACTGGCAGTATGATAGCCAGGGTTTCAGACGGGCCATTCCCAGTCCTACCTGGAATTTCTGCTTGCAAAACTACTGCTCCACTAAGCCATGACCTTTCCCCCTCTTTGTGTGTCAGCCAATGAGGGACCTCGGTCTGGAGGAGCATCACATGCTTAACTCACTGACTTGGAGAGCAAAGAATATGCAGTTCTTTCAAAATGCACCCTTCTACCCTGCATGCACAATCTGTAATAAACTCTTACTTCCCAATGCCAGCACTTTATTTAGTGCCTGGCACTTCAGAATACTTGAGCTGAACCGTAATGCAATGCATCAACTCTATAATTTTATTATTCTTATGCTGGGGGGCGGGGGGAATACTTGTAAAACTTTCTTTGTTTTATTCTTGGCATTCCATGCTGGTGGCTCTGGGGGGCCCTTCCCATGTTAATTCTGTGACATGAGAGCTGTTGCAGTATAGCTGCCTTCAGCACCACAAACCCCAATATCATGAGTACTGCCTTGAAAAACTTGGGGCAATGCTGACAGGGGAAGGAGCTTCGATTATGGAGCTCCCATCTGACATTACCTGAGTGGTGTGGGCAGCGCCTGCAACAGCTTCTGTGCTGTGAAGGGCGCCCGAGTCTCTAAATTCCCAGCTAACATTTCATTTTCAATGCTAGCCTGTGCTATAAAAGGGACCAATCCTAAACCCTCATAATAATCCTCACTTAAACTCCTAATAGGGGTTGTGCATTAGGGAAGTCTGTTTGAAAAGTACAAACATGAGCTTCCTTTTCTTCCGGTAATCAGTTGTCCATTTATTATGCAGAAGGCAAAAAGAAAGGCATTTAAAAACATCTGCCTTACCTCATTTTCCTTGTATAAAATAACATTTGGTGTGGTTTTTTGCTTTTCTTTCCAAAACCAAGATTCCCACAAGACCACGTGTACTCTCCCATCTGCAGGGGAACTGAAACAATCAAGTACAAAACTTGGTTGTGCAAATTTTGAACAGTTAAACAGTTTCAGAAACTGATTGCTAAAAGTTTATAAAGACAGATGCCTATCTTGGCATTTCTCATAACACGGAGCCAAATCTATGTGAATGAAGTAAGTGGCAAATAGTAGCATTTAATGGATACAAGTTGCATCCAGGATTACACAATCCCTTTTTAAACCATAGCTGGTGGTCTTGTTCCATAGCTCCCCAAAAGGGACAATGGTGAAAATCTGTATGGAATTTTAAAATGACTTCCACTTTCTTAAACATTCACATATATTTCTTCTTTAATGATTTTTGCAATAAGAGAACAGAGAAGACTTAAAAGTGTGTAAAGTTTAAACCAAAAAGCGTTTTCAATCTACATCTGCTTAACCTGCTTTGGATTTAAAGTCTTGGTAATTTTTTTGTCACTTATCTTGCCAAAGAATGTTTGATTCGTTAGTTCTTTGTATTGTTTCTGCAATCTCTCTCTTTATCCACCAATACCAAAGCTGGACTAATGAAACCCATTTTCTTTCAATATCTGATAAGTTATAGACTGGGATTGTTTCAAATGACATCAGGAAAGGTTTGTGTTTAAAGTTTCTCAATAAATCTCAGAACAGCATTATACTTACCGACTGTTAGCTATGTTTGGCTCTCTTATTTCATTCAGGAGCAGCAAATAATGCAAACCTAAAGGGATATAAATAGACACATTCACATTCTAAGCGACTCTGGTCACAGAAACAGATACAAAAACATTATCAAAAGCATGTTCAAGAAGGATAGTGACAAGCTGGAATGTGTGCGGATGAAAACAGACCCAACATGATCAAGGGTCTGGAAACGAAGCCTTATGAGGAATGGTTGAGGGAACTGGGGATGTTTAGCCTGGAAAACAGATGATAGCCATCTTCAAATGGAAGATGGTGCAAGCTTGTATTCTCCTGCTCAGGAGGGTAGGACCCGAATCAATGGATTCAAGTTACAAGAAAGGAGATTCCAACTGAACATTAGAAAGAACTTTGTGACAAGCTGATTGACAGCGAAATGGATGACCTCAGAAGGTGGTGGACTCTCCTTTCTTGGAGGTTTTTAAGCAGAGGTTGGATGGTCATCTGTCGGGATTCTTTAGCTGAGATTCCTTCATTGTAGGGGGATTGGAGTAGATGGCCCTTGGATACCTTCCAACTCTTAACTTCTTCTGTCTGAAACCAGGCACTGGGTGCTTTGTGGTATCTTACCTAAACACCTTGCTTTGCGCACCTTGCATGCTAAATATAAACTGGATTGTGCAAACCACACTAACTGTGTGGCTACAAGCACAAAAACAGTTTTGCTAACTGAAAAGTACTTTTCTATCGGATGCGTAAACTCAGAAATTTTCATGACCTCGTTAGGGGGTTTTGCATGGGATGTTTCTCATTCTGAGATTTGATTGAGTTTAAACATCTGGTTTGCTTTTTATTTTTGAATGCATTTTCTTGTGCTGACATGCCAGAGAGCAGATGCACATATTTGAAATGTGGCAATACTGTTAAGCATGGTCAAGCAGTCTGAATATACAGCACACATGCGCACAATGTTGCAAGTCAACCCATTATTTCTGAATTAATATAAGAAGTAGTTCTCAGTTGTTATCTGTGAGAGGTAAGAGATCTCTACACAACGTTCTCGTGGAACTGACATGCATTTCCTAACCAGCTGTCCCATGCCATTCCCATGCCTGCAAATATTTTGACAACCTAGTGCACACCAGTCATATGGAACAGACAGTTTAGGCATGTTACAAGGCAAATCCTTTGCAAATTCAGTTCAACAAGGGGCTTAACTAGTTTTGCTCAGTTTGCACTGTAGAACAGCACCCGCTGGTAAAATAACAGATACTTCCAAAATTTGGTGGGTGAGGAGGGCAAACCAGAGATAGACAGACTCCCTTTTCCAATGCCCTGCTGGGCTGGCACTGACAAAAGTGAGACTGGAGAGATTATGGTTTATAGGCTGTGGAACAAACCTCTGTTACAGCTTGTGGTTTCTGTGAGACAAACTATAAGCCATGGTTCAACTAAGCTAAGTTGAGCTGTGTCTCCAGCCTATTAAATATTTTGCAGGACAGCAATGCCTACTCACACTATAAAGAGCTCATAACTCTCAGCAGCCAGAAGCACCATAGCTAGACATTGGAGATACCTGTCAGGAGTGAACATGGATTACTGGTATCAAATTGTATGGGAAACAGCCTTACTAGAAAAGGTAACCAACAAACAAACTGAAACTGACACGGACAAATAATAGAGGATGCCTTCACCCCGTATGGCCTCCCCTTTGTTACACACATGGCGCAACACGGACCCAAATCTCAATGCAGTCAACTAAAGGCAACCAACCATGACCTGAGCTCCCTCACTGCCAATGAAAACTAGTAAATGACTAGAAAGAAAACCTACCCAAGTGATACTGGGGGGGGGGGGGGAGAGATACCGCACACATACACTAAGTACTAAAAGAATTTAAGTTTACCACCCCCCTCTCTCTCTACCTTTCTTCTTCCCCAACCTTATAAGGTATACAATTTTCACGTCTCACACTGAATGTGTAGAAAAGACCCTATGACCTGAAAACAGAGGTAATGCACGTACTTTTGTAACCCTAGAAAATCTTTAATAAAAGCTATTTCTGAAAGAAATCTGCTGGGGTCAGCACACTTGTACGCTCACACCAGGCCATAGTTTGAATTCGCACTGTGCACAAACCATCTCAGTAAGTTTGAACTTGGAGCTACTGCTCGTTTTAACTATGGTCTGCATTCCGCTGTCAGCCAGTTATCAAAAGCCCTTTGCAACTAGTAAGCCTAGTTTTAGCTCTAGCCCCTCCCACTGCTGGCAGATTAAGTGGCAAAGTGGGCAGATAAGGGCAGATAAGGACTAAGAATGGCTGAAGAAGAAAAATGGTGCCAGGAAGAAGTAGCAGCACTGTTTGTTGCCCTGGGCTTCTTTGGGAAGAGGGGTGGGATATAATTTCGTCACCATTATTTATTTCATAGGTATTATCTCAAAAGGCTGCCCTTCTCCCAGCCTCAGAACTTAGACAGTTGTTGCAATTCAGACCTGTGGTCTATAGAGAAAGTTTTACCTTTAATGGAGTATTTCCTCAGTATCATAAATACAGGCTTCTTAAGATGATCTATTATTGATGTCCACTGTATTCCTCCTCAAGTCAGCACATGATTATGTAAGAAACACCATTTACAGGTTTTCATACAAGAGGTGTCACACCTGCATGACTATCACATGGAAAGAAAGCCTAGTCTCTACAACTTAAGTTTCATTTCACGGAGAACTGAAACTGTAACGATGCTTGCTAGCTGCTCTAAACACAGGAGGGGGGAAGGGGAGGAATAAAATATTGGCAAGCATGTGAGAGGAAAGAAGACCTGGCAGTTGAGATCTCCCTAGGTTTGGGTGGGATTGTTGTTGTTATTAATAAATTATTATTATTATTATTATTATTATTATTATTATTATTATTATAGTTAGTGACTGGCAGTATCAAAGACTGGCCAAAATCCAATAGCACAGATTTTATCCACAAGCATTGAAATACTACTTTGATGCTTGATTCAGGGACAAAAGGATTAGGGGGCAAGATGGATCGGTCATCCAGTTAGACGTCGTTTTGTATACAATTTGCCTAGGCTAATTGCTCTGAATCTGAAGTTATCTGAAGTAATTGAGGAATCTGAATCGGCTCTGAAGTTATCATTTTTCAACCATATGACACAGTGGAGATTATTCATCAACTAAATCTTACTCAGAGTGTTGTTGTTTAGTCGTTTAATCGTGTCCGACTCTTCGTGACCCCATGGACCAGAGCACGCCAGGCACTTCAGTCTTCTTACTCAGAGCAGTTCCACTGAAATTAAGGGACCTAACTTAGCCACATACATTAACTTCAATGGATCTACTCAGAATAAAAGTTAGCAGCTGAACACCTCTCAGTACGATTTATATTCATATTACCTATGTTTTATAAACAGGCAAAAAAAACCCTATGGCCTAGATCTCAGTGAAATCATAAACCTGTGTCTGGGTTGTACCACTTCAGCCTGTACATGGGGGGGGGGGATGTAGAACTGTATGCTCCTCACTCAGCACAATGCAGTTATGATCTAGATGTCAGTGGGGACGGTTCTAGCCTATCCATTTCCCTCCCATGCTGGGGAGTTTTTATTATTATTATTATTATTTATTATTTTTACATATGGAAGAACATTTGAGCCTCGTCTCAACCTGCATTCTGAAGCAGCACAGCCCAGGTACACTTTCATTGCAATGGCAGGTTCATGCTTTGAAGACAGTGTAGGATTTTTTTTTTTTTAAGAACCAAAAAACCCAAACAAAAAAAACACCAATTCCCCACACTATTTTTACCTTTGAGGAAGCGAGCATTGGTGACAGCTGCCTCACATACTATTAATTTAGCAAGTTGTCTCCTGGCGAGAAACGAAAAAAGTACCCAAGTAGGTGACAGAATCATTCGATTGGTGAATTCTCGTGCTCTCTCCCTGTATTTTGTACCTGACCTGAAGTTGGAAGGGCTTATTTCATTGTTCTCTCCATCTAACACAGCACCCCTCAAAATCCTTCATAGAATGGTAAGTTCAATTTTTAACTGTATTCTTGAAAGCATTTGTATCTGGAAGCAACTCTTGAGTGCAATAAGTATTTTTGAGAATTGTATCCTTTTCTTCTGTATTTGTCTCCATTCCCATCTGCTACGTTCTGTTAAGGTGTGTATTTTATAAACATATAATGAGTACTATTGATCTTTAAAACAGGAAGTTAACATATAGGTTAGTTGGTTTGGGAAAAATGACTCTCCAACCCAATGTTTAGGGACCAGAAAACTTCAGAGGCTAAACCTCACATTTATCTCTGGAGAAAAGTGACATACCTTTGAACTCCGTAGTAAATGAGGATAACAGCCTTAGACTCACCTAGATACCAAAAGTTGTGATGAGTTGTTAGTGTTGTGTGGCTTTATTATAACTTGTGACTCAGTCAGCTGGAACTGGGCAAAAAGAGTGAGACAGATACAAACCTTGCAAGAAAACGGACCTGTTGGATTGGTCTCTAAGCCCAAAACTTTGCTAGTTTGATGGTCTACAATAGGCACAGGCAAACTCAGCCCTCCAGATGTTTTGGGACTACAACTTCCATCCCAAGCTAACAGGACCAGTGGTCAGGGATGATGGGAGTTGTAGTCCCAAAACATCTGGAGGGCCAATGCCTGGTGTACAAAATATTGTCGCTGCAGCTGGCTTTATCTTACTGACATGGCTGCTTCTATTATAAAATGGAAGGGGCAATAAAATCACCCTACTACAGGGATGAGGAACCAGTCACATCTGGTTGGCCACTGTGAGTGCAGAAAGATGGACTAGATGGACCATTGGTCTGATCTAGCAGGCTCTTCTTATGTCTTTAGTACAGGTAGGTAGCCGTGCTAGTCTGCCGTAGTCGAAACAAAATAAAAAATTCCTTCCAGTAGCACCTTAGAGACCAACTCTGTTTGTTATTGGTATGAGCTTTCGTGTGGTATCTGAAGAAGTGTGCATGCACACAAAAGCTCATAGCAGTAACAAACTTAGTTGGTCTCTAAGGTGCTACTAGAAGGATTTTTTTTATTATGTCTTCATGTTCATCCATCATCCCTGACTACTGGGCCATCTGGCTGGGGTTGAGGCAACTGGAGCTCAGCAACATGAGAAGCACCTCAGGTTCTCCATTCCTGTCCTAGAAGAACCAATGCAGATGTGAAAACTAACTTTAGCTGCTTCTATGGGGGAGTTCCCAACTGCACAGGTTGGACTGGCTCTGGGTAAGTCAAGCAAACAGAGGTTAGAGCAGCCTTCACCAGTCGGCTGGGGGTGATAGGAATCCAACACATCTGGAGCCCAATGATTTGATACGTGAAAATTCGGCTCCTTCTCCCTTGCCCCTCTGTATGGCCATTTCCTTTCACTTCTGCTGTTCCTTATTTTTGCAGCTCCACCTCATGCTCCCATGTGCTCCACACACTTTTACCAAAGACTTTGCTTTGTAGAACAGTAGCAGGCAAAGCTTCTTACTGCATGGAGATATGCATTATCATATGCTAACGGCTGCAGGCCAGGTCACTGTTAATAGCAGTTGCTAATTTTGTTTGAAAAAAATTTTTTTTTTAAAGGGGGTGTCTATCTCTTCACTTTCAGAGCCCCCTGCAGTTCTGAGTTGGAATCATTTATTTCTTTTTTCCAAACTGTCAAAATACAATTATAAACATTATAATAGAAGTTGTGGTGAATCGTAAACGTCACTCGTTATCCCATTCAGTGATTCCTGAAAGTGAGGAAAGTGCTTCCGTCTTGACTCAGCCTAATATCAGAGTTGTAGCCTCAAGCCCCGTGTTGGGCAAAAGGATCCTGCATCGCAGGAGGTTGAACTAGATGATCCTTGTGGGCCCTTCCAAGGACTCAGCTACACAGCTGCAAATAAAATGTTTTGGATGTGCTGTAAAGTGCAATATACAAATGTGACACTAGATGGCGACAGTGAGCTATGCAAAATTCAATGTATTTTTCAAAACTTTTTTTTAAAAAAATCACGTCGGGTTTTTTTATATGTGTGTAGATTCCACCCAACTCTACAGTTCTATGATTCTACCACAGAAACAATTCCATATTTATTTTATTCTTGGCATATTTCTAAAATGCACTCTCCTGCTGCCTCCTCAGTTGTAACAGGTAGTTCTTCATTACAAGAAACTGATCACACCATGAAAAGAGAGGGGAAATACTTGTGCACACCTCTGGGCATCCAGGTAAGCACCTGCCTTCTGACATGACAAGCTGGTTAACTAAGCATTCACATCTACTAATCCACATTTCCCTCCCTGTGCAGTTAATTGTGTTTCATAGTGTTGTTCTGGGCTCTTTGCAACTCTAATTAGAGGAGCAGGCTGAATTGCAAGATTAGTTATTAATATTCAACTACTGTATAAAATCCCAAAATCAAAAGGCTGTTACCCAAATAAAGACAGCAAGGGCAGGTGCTTAAATCAAAGGTACATCATGTGAGCAGCACCCGCATTAAAAACATAGATTTAAAGAGAAAAAGCAACATGGTTTGGTGTTACTTATGGAATGTTGCCGTATACCCAAGATCACTATTAAGGGCAAAGCATTTCCCTCCATCTCCAATGTGTTATGCCCAAATTAGGACAAACTATTGTGAGTTTAAGCAACGGTTTGTCCAGATAATACAAAATTAAACCATAGTTTACAATTCTGGCTTGTCTAAATAAACCAGGGTGGATAGCCTTTATCTGTCAAGGTGGGTGAGAGATAATCCGTCAGGGGCCACATGGCAGAATCCAGAGCTAAAAAGAACCATGGCCATCCATTCTCTCTCTCTTTCTGCCACCTCATTCTCTCTCTCTCTCTCTCTCTCTCTCTCTCTCTCTCTCTCTCTCTTTTCGTCCTTGCCAAACATCTGAACTTATTGCTTGCAGTGGGCTTTTGAAACTTCCCACCCTGGGCTACAAAGCTGCCCCACTTCTGGAATATGCCATAGTTAAAACAAACTGCAGTTCTTGGTTCAAACATATTGACCCAGTTCACTCATAACTGTGAGCCAAATTATGGCTTTTCCCAGATGTCCCCAGCAAGGAAACTGTGACCGCTTTGCTCCTTCTCTGGTCCTGGACCTGAACTAAACCATGGTTTGGCTTAACCTGCCATCTGACACACAGACTCATCCCAGGCAAACAAGCCGCAGCCAATGTTTGTTCTATGGCTTACTCCTTATGGTTTGTCTTGGAGAGAGTCAGATGACACACTGCACAATGGCTTAGCTCATTCCAGAGCAAAATGGCTGCAGTATCCAATCTGCGAGCCTGCACACTCATGCATCCTCACTAAGCAATGGTTTGGCTCAGTGTTGCCTATGAACTGAGCAAAAGACAAACTGCAGTTCACTGAAATGGAGGCAGGTACTTCCGATCTCCTCCTTAAAGCACCATCAAAGGAAGAGAGAAGAAAGGAGAGCAGAGCTAACATACTGTGGTTTAGCGTTTTATCTGAACATATTCTCATTTTATTATTTTATTTATGACTTGCTTCCTATGAAGCATCTCAAAATGATTTAAAATATGAATGAAACAATTACATATATAAATCAATTTAAAAACAAAAAAGACATATACAACTATTTTTTTAATTAAAAAAATACATATCTAAAATCTAGTTCAAATCCAGCACAGATAGTTCTATGTTCTCTTGCTTTTAGAAGCTAACAGTGGACCACTAGGGTTTTATTAAAGAAAAGGTAGACCTTGAAGAGTAGGTAAACCCTTTCTTTTTTTCTGACCACATGCAATTATTTTTTTTCAAGTTGCACCTCAGAGCTCTGCACGTGCAACAGATGTGTGCATTTTGGTGTGATTGTCGTGACCAGTGACTGGATAGCAGCTCTCTCCTAACATACTCTCTCCTAATGTCTCAAAACTGTGTTTTACATTTTGTAAAACCACAAGTAGCTCTTGAAACAGAAAACATGCAAGCTCTCCCTCCCTCTCATATAGCCTGCTGTTCAGCAAAATGATTTTCCTTCCCCAGACGCAAAAGGGATCACACTAGTTAGTTTCAACCCTTTGTTGACTACTCTGAAACATGGGGAAGCAGCTGCAATTAATAATTTTGAAATGAGAGAATGCTCCTCTCCACCATTACATTGACAGTGGCACTGAGGGTCCAGATTAGATGTTACAGGTCAACTGCATGCATTTTAGGCAGGTGTTTGCTCTGTTTGCACGAAACAAGGACTGAAATGGGAGTGAAACCAGCCTCTCCCATGCTTTGCCTTGTGTACTCCATAGCACCAACCAGTTCTCTGCTTGACTCATCACTTCCAGTTGAAGCCAGGCTCCAGAAGAACTACATAATATTAACCAAGTGCCGTGACATAAGGCAAGAGGAAGGGCTGGCTTTGCTTCCTTGTGTATTCCTTTCTATTAAAAAACCAAAACCTCTTGCTTTATAAGTGAATGGAGAAACAAGTGTGGGAAAGTGCTTTTCTTGTCTGGCTCAAATTTCCCACCATTTTGTTTCTCTGGGTAGCCATAGTTTCTAGTACGATGAGAGAGGGGTGGAAATCTGATCTCTGTCCACTATGGTATGTGCATCCTGTAGAAATTATCTGAACTTTATTTATAAAGTTCATGCACAGCCTCACACACAGCAGGAGCCTGCAATCTACATTGTTTTGGTATGTGTCTTTACGGTGCTACAAAACTTGCTGTTGCTTTTGCTACCAATATTGAAATGTCTAAGAGAAGCCTTTTAAGCAGAGTTTGTTGTGACTTCATTTTCCCTTCTGTCTAGGCAAATCACCTACAGCAAACAGCCAGTTTGCTTTTCTCCATTATGTTCATTACGTTCCTGTTTCCAAGGATGGTTCCAGCAACACAATTCCCCAAAACCTTGCCTTGTGATATGGTTGCTGGTAGCGAATATTTGCTAGCAAATTGCACTGAGCGTGGCCTCATAACATTCCCAACATTCCCAGAAGAAATGTCTGCCAACATTACTAACCTGACACTCGCCATTAACCACATCCCAAGGATTGCCCAAAGCTATTTTAACAACCTCAAGAATCTTCTGGAAATTGATTTCAGGTGCAACTGTGTGCCTACTATGTTGGGGCCAAAAGACAAGGTGTGTACCACGATTCCCCAAATCAAACCTGGCAGTTTTGCCAAACTCCACAAACTAAAATCACTGTATTTAGATGGAAATCAACTCTCCGCCATCCCTCTGGATCTGCCTTCAAATTTGCGTCTTCTAAGTCTTGAAGCAAACCACATTTTTAGCCTCAATAATTTGTCAGGACTTAGCAACCTAGAAAGTCTCTTCCTTGGTCAGAATTGCTATTACCGAAATCCTTGCAATGTTTCCTATAGCATTGATGAAACAGCATTTCAGGCCCTTGGGAAGTTAACTGTGTTATCCTTAAAAGCTAATAACATATCAAAAGTCCCACAGAATCTGCCATCCTCCTTAATGGAACTTTACCTTTACAATAACATAATTCGGAATATTAGTGGGGATGATTTAGCCAACCTTCATAATTTGAAAATCCTGGACTTAAGTGGCAACTGCCCTCGCTGTCACAATACCCCCTATCACTGTGTGGAATGCGAAGGTCAGGCAAGTATTTTTATCCATTCCACTGCTTTCGATTCCTTAACACAACTGGAAGTACTGCGGCTGCACAGCACTTCCCTTAGCAGAGTGGATCCAAAGTGGTTTAAGAATACTATGAAACTTAAAGTGCTCGATCTCTCCCAGAATTATTTGGCTAAAGAAATTGAGCGTGCCGACTTTCTGAAGTCTCTTCCTAACCTTATAAGCTTGGATTTGTCTTTCAATTTTGATCTGGGGTCATATTCCCAATATCTGAAGCTACCAAAGACGTTTTCTACTCTTACCAATCTGCAATTCTTAGGTTTGAGGGGTTTCATTTTCTGGGAACTGGATAACCATACTTTACAAAATTTGATTCCTCTACAAAATCTTAGTGTGCTGGATTTTGGGACTAATTTCATCAGGAATGTTGATGTGTCTGAGTTCAAAAGCTTCCCAGCTCTTAAAGTTATAAATCTTTCCTTCAATAAAATATCTCTCATTTCAAGTGGATCCAGTGGTAATTTAAACTCTCTTCCAAAGCATTCATTGGTTGGAAGTAATGGTGTTGTGCTGAAAGATAAGCATTACTTCAGATATGATGAGTATGGCCGAAGTTGCAAGTGCAAAGACAGAGAGGCTGCTTATCCATTGCCTTTCGCCGGCGACACTTCCTGCAGCAGCTATGGAGCAATGCTGGATTTGAGCAGAAACAACATGTTTTTTGTCAAGCCCTCTGATTTCAAGGACCTCACTTTCCTCAAGTGCCTCAACTTGTCTGCCAACGCTATGAGCCAAACTCTCAACGGAAGTGAATTCAAATATCTTTCCAACTTGAAATATCTGGATTTTTCTAACAACCGGATTGACTTGCTAAATTCAAATGCCTTTAAAGAGCTGAAAGAACTAGAAGTTCTCGACCTCAGTGATAACAGTTACTATTTTAAGGCAGAAGGCATCACTCACATGTTGGGCTTCATTGGTAATCTTATTAATCTCAAAACGTTGTTCATGAACGGGAATGAGATTTCTACATCCACTGATAAAGGGATGGCAAGCAGTTCACTCAAAACTCTGGAATTTAGAAAGAATCGCTTAAATGTTTTATGGCAGGATGGGAATAAGGAATTCTGGTCCTTGTTCAAGAACCTGACCAACCTAAAGACTCTTGACATTTCTGAAAACTCTCTAACCTTTTTGCCTTCAGGCGTTTTTGAGAACTTGCCTTCCAAGCTCGAAGTATTCATATTGGCACGTAACAAAATGAAGAGTTTTAATTGGGCAAACCTTCACCTTCTGGAAAACCTAAAAGCCTTGGATCTTAGCAACAACCAGTTGAGTACAGTCCCCCGTGAGCTCTCCAACTGCTCCAGGGGCCTGGAGAACCTCAACATGCAAAACAACAGGATTAGAAAACTATCAAAAAACTTTCTTCAAGGTGCTTCCCAGCTGAAACATCTAGATCTCAGTTTTAACAAAATCAAAACACTTAGTAATTTCAGCTTACCCAAGAATGTTATTGACAAGCTAGACACATTAGTTTTACACGGCAATCCATTCCGATGCGACTGTGACCTTGTGTGGTTTGTCTCATGGGTCAACCAGACAAATGTGACTATTCCTTTACTGGCAACAGATGTGACATGTGCAGGCCCAGGCGCATGGAGAGGTAAAAGTGTGGTTTTCTTGGATCGGAATGCCTGCGAGCTGAACTATTCTTCCATCCTGTACTTAATGACTGTCTCAGTCATCATGTCTCTGATGCTGGTCACAGTAATCAGCCACTTGTATTTCTGGGATGTGTGGTACATCTATCATTTCTGCACTGCCAGTTTGAAAGGATATAAACGCCTCTCTTCGTCCAAAGCTACTTATGATGCTTTCATTGCTTACGATAAGAAAGATGCAGCTGTAAATGAGTGGGTCCTAAAAGAATTACTTGAAAAGCTGGAAGATGGCAGAGAGAAACGATTCAAGCTATGCTTGGAAGACAGAGATTGGCTACCAGGGCAGCCGGTCCTGGAAAACCTTTCTGAGAGTATACAAGAGAGCAGAAAAACTATATTTGTGCTAACAAACAGGTATATCTCGAGCGGCAACTTCAAGACAACCTTTTACTTGGCACACCAGCGCCTCGTGGATGAAAAAGCAGATGTAATCATCCTGGTGTTCCTTGAAAAGGTTTTGCAAACCTCAAAGTATCTCTGCCTCAGGAAAAGATTGTGTAACAGGTCTGTCCTTGAATGGCCAACTAACCCTCAGTCTCAGTGGTATTTCTGGCAGTGCTTGAGAAATTCACTAGCAGCAAACCATGACTTGAGCTATAACAAGCTTTTTAAAGAGATGGTATAGCTTGGTCACATTCTACAAAAACGTTCTGTAGGTTAAAGCCACACTGAACTGAATAAACAGAATCAGGTTCAATCTCAGCCTTTGCACCGGGTGAAATTTTAAAACATTTGAAGGAATAGCATCAGCTCATGGAACATTCAACACCTGCTGCTGAAATATAGGAAGCTTAGCTTATTTGAGACAAGTGCTGCAAAGGAAGCCTAGTTTGTCAACTGAACTTTTTAGATACTAAATGTTGGGATACGCTAGGAGGTTGTGGCAGATTTGTATATGCTCTTAAACATCTGAGGTGGGAAAGATAAATAGAACAGAAAGGCTGTAGCTATAAGCTTCTGAAGCCACTATTTATAATTCTTGTAAATACATATCCTCGAGAAACCAGAAGATGCATTATTCCACAGAGTGAACAGTGTATTAGGCAGTGTAGTGCTTAGGTAACATTTGAAGCCACTGATTTAAATCTCAAGTCATCTTATAAACTCAATTGAGGGCACTAAGCCAGGAACAGGGACTTCTCGCCTAGGGGCCAAATGTGGTACCCCAAACTTGAGAGTCTCTCCAAGCCATGTTTCTTAACCAGCCCTCCTGGCACCTTCCTGGAGTATTTCCACCTGTCTGGAATGTGTTCTTGCTTGCTCGGATGGAGGCTGGATTTGTGTGTTATGCTTAGGAGCTAACCTACTGTTTGAAAGGTAGAATGTGCACTCGTTGCTCTGCCCAATTTTGCCTCTGCCCCGTCCACCAAGGGCACACAGCCCCCAGAACATTGCCCAGAAGGGAATGTAGACCTCAGCCCTCAATTAAGATAATCAAGGCATGTCCATCTAAGCTCCTATATAGGCCTCTTCTCAGAGGGGGCCACTTCCAGCCTTTCAGACCACTAGCCATAAGAAAAATAAAAATGGTGATATGTGAAAACAAAAATAAGACATAAAACAGAGTGTTTTATTTACATATTCAGCTGGTCTGAGAGTACCTATTCACCATGGTCTAAGCTTGTGCCATCAAAGCAAAAATATTTTTAAAATATTTATGAACATTTTGATATGACGGCATCTATAACAGTTAACAAAAAACAAATGTTTTTTTTACCAAATTACTTCTCTCAATGGCTTAGATTTGCAGCTTTAAGCTGAGAAAATATGCCACATTTTGGTGAAATCACATAAAAGCAAATTGCAAAGCTTATCGAAAGTCAAAATATCAAATTTGAGGTCCTCTTTAAGTTTAAGGTCCCAAACCTGAAAGGTATTCCTCCCCTCCACTCTAATTGGCATTGATCCCAAAAGTAATGTGAGATTAACAATACTGTTCTATTTTATGGGGTTTGGGTACAAATTCTTGATATAATTATTTGGAATGCTTATACTAATGTAGAACCTAACAATAAGAAGCTGTTTAATTCACCACAACTGATTATCAAAAATAACTTTAAAATGTATCGTTCTTAGCCAACAATCTTAGTTGCCGATAACATTTGGACAATCCACATCAGAATCTGGAAGATCTGGGTCCAGAACACAAATACTTATTTTCAGCTATGCTGAGCTTCTACAAGAGTTGTCCAAAACCAGAAATAGTATATTATTGTCCCCCACCCCTTGTGCCATGAAGCAGTTCTGTGGTACTACAAGCTGCTACTGCTTTTCTGTCCTCAGAGTGGCTTCTATTTGTGTGTGGAAATATCTGCTTGTTATGGAATGTAAATGTTAGCATTGTTAACAGTGTTTTACTTAACTATGTTGTGAATACTCTTGTGCTAGCTTTCATTAAACTTTATCTTAACCTCTTCCTGGCTGCAGAAGAATAAATTTGCAGAATTCCAACCATCCAACTATCTGTCTGTTTTCTTTCTGTCAGTCTAACTTTCTCCCTCTATCATTATCCTCCATTTGCTCTTTCAGCACCATAACAAGAAGAAAATAATGACGTTGGTGACACCCACCTTTGCTTGAGCTTTGACCCACCTGTGGCCTGTGGGTCAAAGGAACCCATATATTGAAGGTCACTATTTGAGATAACCTAATTCTGGTCATTTTCAAGTTCTCTCTGGCCTATAGACAATTTTTACTGTTTTTTGTTAGTCATGTAGATTAACTTCTTCTCCTGCTTTAAATTTAACCAAAAGGTGTTTCCTGTTGCTAGTATATGTGGCTGGTTTGAGGAAGCTGGTCAGTGCATTTTAATTAACAACCCAAACACAGATTGTATGATAGTCACATTTCCTGCTCTGTACCAATCCTATGGTCTTGTTATGCCAGCAGCCCATTAACAATGACTTAACATCAGCGTTTCCTACTCTACATGGGCTCATCCACACTCCTTTGGTCCCACTGCCTGTTTAGGGAAGTTTTTAATGTCTGGTGTTTTATTGTGTTTTTAGTTTTCTGTTGGGAGCTGCCCAGAGTGGTTGGGGAAACAGAGTCAGATGGGCGGGGTATAAATTATTACTATTATTATTATCCCACCCTTGGGGAGCGGAAACTACTCTGTAATGCTCAATTGGTGCAAACTGCTATTTGGGATTTTCCCAGATTGATGTTTGCTCTGATTGCGCACTAGAGAGTAGGTTTTCCCTGAGAAAGAAGCAGAGCAAGAGGGAAACCCAGGCTTTCTAGGCACTGGACAAATAGAAATGTGGACGAGCCCTCTATCAGCAGCTGTCAAAACTTTTTCACCCACAGACCACTGGAAATTTGCAGAGGAAATTGGTGCTTTTTCTGCCTGTTGCAGCTATTGCAACTGTGCTAGATGCTGCCTGGTTTTTAATTACATTTTATTGCTTCTTTTATTATATATGGCATTTTGCTACTATTTGAATAGTCATAAATGCATTAAACAATGAAATATGTATGTAAGCTGCTTTGTGACTCGTGAGTGAAAAGCGGCAGAGAAATCTAATACAGTAAATGAAATGAAATTTTTAAAAAATTAACATGAACATTTAATGCAAAGAATGTGCCACCTCCCATCTTCAACCATAAATCCCCAGACACACCTGAAAGAAACTTGTGGGCCACTGGTCGTCCACAGACCACATTTTGGGAATGCCTGCTCTTTACTGATCCTATCATCTCACCATGTCAGCAGCAACATAGCGCAACTGGGATCCTGTTCACTCCTTGCAGCAAAGTTGAGGAAAATACAGTAGCATTCCAAGGACACTTCCACATGGCAGTTTATTGAGAACGGAGTGCTCCTTTACGCATGACTTTTTTTTTTAAAGCATCCTCGTCAAAATGCCACCCAATATTTCCCTCCATTTAATCTGCTGGATTTAAACAAAAACTTTATGGATTTTTCACAGAAACGGTAAATCTGGCCTAATGGGAAAATATTGTGGGGTGGTATTTTGAAGGGGACAACATCATGTGGCTGCTGTGCAAATCGTTCACTCATGAGCACCACTGAATCCGTGATAAACACTCATGTGGAAGTGCCCAATACTACAGCAACTCTGCCAGCCGCTCCCATCTGCATCCACACTGCCAGCACATGTCAATGCAACTTCCTGTGTGTCATACATGGATGAAGTCAGGGTGATAAAGGAACAATCATCACAACCACAAGGCACAACTAACCCAACACAAGGATGCCGAAGTACCCTCTGTAACAGCAATAGCTAGGAAAGAGGCAGCAAGATCTCAGAAAACAGTGGGATCTCTGCACCCATGCTTTTGAACCCTGTCATGCACCCCCTCTCGCATAGTGGCTGCAAATAACCAACAATCCCCTTCTGAATGGCCAGCACACAAGGAAGGACAGCTGGATAGGTCAATACAGGACCCAAATAACTTGGGAGAGAGCGCTAGGTGTGGCATACAGCACATCTAGGCTGTCCTAAGACAAGTTCTTGCAAGGGAGAAAGGCCACCTGAGCCAAATGGGCCTTTTTTTGTCAGAAAGGAAAAAGAGTAGTAATTATTGTATTGCTTACTGAATACATATGTTACCCTTTCCTCCCCAAGGAGCCCAGGGAGGCAAACAGATGTACAAGTGAAGAACACAAAGGATGCACACACACACACAAAACCCTTCTAAAACAAATTAAAACATCCTAAAAGCAATTACAGTTGAACATGTCTAAAAACAGTCATGGTTAAAAACATTATAATGGGCAACAAGAGAAGCCACAGCATAGCTGCTCACAGGCTGAAGCACTGGAATTGGAAACAGTTGTGGCAGGTTTGAACCCAGCAATGAAGACTAGTAGAATTAAGGTTGCACACTCACCTTAGGTATGCCTGACTGGGCAGCTGGCCTTGTTCCAAAGGAAAACAGGGTGGGTGCAGGGAACAGGCAGGACTAGAACACCCAGCAGACAGAAAAAAGAACACATTGTAGGGCCCTTGCCTTCCTCTACCAAGGGGTTTGTGAGGAGGCTCTGAATACCACAGGAAGTTAGAGGGGATAACTCAGGAGCAAAGGGTGGAGTTTTCATCCACAGGTGCACCTGAGAGAGTCCAGCATCTGAGCCAATCAGAGGGAGAAGTGTATGGACCAATAGCCTGGCTTCCATGTGACCTCAGTTGCCTTTTGGGTCAACCATTGGTTCCTTGATTTGCCTAGTATTGCTAGATATTGCCGCAGCAGAACTTCCCCTCCCCACCTGCTGGCTGTGCTTGGCTCTTCACACCAATAGGAAGCAGGAGGCTTGTTGAAGCCCCGCCTACCCTTACATTAAGCTACTTAGCTTCCCCCTTACAGTCTCAATCTGAAGCCAGCTGCAGTGAGTAAGGACTAATCAGGGAGGAGAGGGAATACACAGCTGCCAAACAGCACCAGCAAATCAACAACAGGGGAAAGCTTTTCTTGACCTGTTGCCAAGGGCAGGTCATAAGGTTGCTATAAAGGTCTTGTCCCAGGGTGACATACCACATAGCAGACTGCTATGCCCCAAATGACTATTGCCTAGTTCAGAGCTTTCTAAACTATCGGCTGCATGTGTGTCGCGCGAACGCTCCCCATCCTCCTCCCCGGGCTGGAAAGGGTTACTTTAACCTCCAGTTTGCTAGTAAAACGGAATTGCTGTGTTGTGAAATGATGCAAGACAGAATTACTGTGTCACGAAATAATACATGTCTAAAAAGTGTGTCACCGACATGAAAAATTCAGAAAGCTTTGGCCTAGTTATTATCATTACCTCACTTCTCTGCTTGCGTGTTCTAACTCTGCATGATATAAAGCCACAGAAATGTAGTTCAGCGCCAGGCAGCATACCTAAGGATCTACATCGCATTCTGCTGTGCCTATGGATCTTGCGACCTGAGGCAGTTGCCTCACCTTGCCTCATTGGTGGGTCAACCTTGCATTGTCCCTTAGAGTGCTCAGTCTTCAGAGTTTCAGCCAGTCAAGGAAAGGAACTTTATGATGCTGTTTGGCATCTGAAGAGGGAAGGAGAAATGTTTTAGAAGGATGGAAAGGAAGGAAGAAGCTTTTGTACTTTCTCATCACCTCTCTGAGGCCTTCTCTTACTGTGCTATTATAATAATAATAATAATAAATTTTATTTATACCCCGCCCTCCCCAGCCAAAGCCGGGCTCAGGGCGGCTAACAACAATAAAAACAATCCAACGTTCTAAAAACTTTCCACCATAAAATCAATCAGAAACAAATTGATGGCAACCAGCAAGCAGGTACTAGTGGGCTCAGATTTGAGGTTGTAAGCCCTGATCCCAAACAGGATGCAAACTGCCCCACAGAATGAAGCACACACTGAATTGTAAAATGCCCATTCAAACTTTTTATTTCTTTCTTTCTTAGTTTATCATGAAATTATCACTTTCTGCTTTACCAGAGACATCCAGAAACAGGAGCATCTTAGTCACATGTGGTTCTCACAGGATCACAACCTCAGTTTTTAATATCTGTTGGCTGCAAAGAGGGTGGGGAGAACTGATATGAAACTAATTTCACCTGGCTTTTTGTTTTGATTTGTTTATAGCTTTGGGGAATTCCACAGAAATTTTCACATTGTGTTTTTGTTTGTTTGTTTACCTGACTAATGCACAAAAGCATTCGTATTGATATTAGGACACATTTTTCCATGATGGTGCATTTTCAGCAGAACCATAAATATGCCCCTTTTATATCTAGTGTTTAGTTCCATTCCTTGCCACGATGAGATCACAAAATAACCACCGCACTTTAGTGTCTAATGCCCCCACTCTCCTTTTAGATTGGTGAAGATGCCTGCCTAGAAAATGCCTTCTTTTTTATTTCACTGTTAACTGTCTTCATCGTTCAGCTTTCTTGTCCTTACCTACAAATGTAAATGCAGCATTCACTTTTCATTAAAGTTGGCCTAACCACTGGCCTATCACTCTAGCATAACTGATGGAAAGCTACAATAGGAATTCTGACAAGCAAAAGCTTTGCCTTATGTCCAAACCTGGCTAATTATGGATTAAAGCATCAGGGTTCATGCTGCTCAAATTTTAAGTTTTGGAGGTAAAATGATTTGTGTATCAGTATTTGAATATAACAAATACGTCCTCAGTCATGCTCCCTGTAGGTGGCAGCAGTTCATTGCTACTGAAATTAGATTTCTGATTTAAACCACTGTAGTTATGAATTTTGCCCCATCTCTCTCTCTCTCTCTCTCTCTGTGTGTGTGTGTGTGTGTGTGTGTGAGAGAGAGAGAGAGAGAGAGAGAGAGAGCGCAGCAGACTATTAAAAGATACTGAAGTATTTCAACATTGATCTGCTTGAAATCTAAAGTAATGAATTTATTAAATAAGTGACTTTACAATTGCTTGCTTTTATAATAAAATATTATCAGTCAGACAGCATACAGATGCTATTAGCAAAAATCCACACAGGAAATGAAACAGAAAATCTGTATTCAGATCAACTGAAAGCCACACTTCATTTGACCTAAGGGCGCTTCCAGACAATGGCTTAATATTGCAAATGAGTCGCCAAGATATTACAGGTCACTGACAACAGTGGGTTTTTTTTTAAGCATATTGTTTATTTCCCCAACAAAGGGAAAATCCAGATTAAATGGGGGGAGGGGGAATACAGGCTGACATTTTGATGCCAATGACATCATGTGGCCTTCGCAAAAAACATGGATGCCTGTGGACCCCCCATCTCACAATATACGTACACCCATCCAGAATTGCTGTTTTCTTCCTGATTTGGTGTTTAAAAGTAAGTTTTCCTGGGGAAAGCTGTGGTAAAAGGGGAAAAAAGGGTTTGAAGATAGATCTGGAAATGACAGGAAGGATCTATATGCCGGTAAAAAGGTAAAGGTAAAGGGACCCCTGACCATTAGGTCCCGTCGTGGCCGACTCTGGGGTTGTGGTGCTCATCTCGCTTTATTGGCCGAGGGAGCCAGCATACAGCTTCCGGGTCATGTGGCCAGCATGACTAAGCCGCTTCTGGTGAACCAGAGCAGCACACGGAAACACCGTGTGTTTCCCACGGGAAACACCTTCCCACAGGGGCAGTACCTATTTATCTACTTGCACTGGCGTGCTTCCGAACTGCTAGGTTGGCAGGAGCAGGGACCGAGCAACGGGAGCTCACCCCGTCACAGGGATTCGAACCGCCGACCTTCTGATCGGCAAGCCCTAGGCTCTGTGGTTTAACCCACAGTGCCACCCGTGTCCCTCTATATGCCAGTATGCCTCCCCAAATATCATCATGTGGAATAGAAGCACAAAACTCCAGCAATTTTCTGAATTAACAGTTTGCTAACAGATTTTTTTTCCTGGAAACAATTTACATGGGAATGAACATTCAACTTCTACAAGAGTCTGCCAGATTACCTGAGGTGGCTTTTGCTTTGTGTGAAAGTTCACCCAAAACATGTAAAAATTATCAAGTAAAAATGTCAGGAAAATGGAATGGAGTGCTACCCGAACACAGCCAAATTCGGAGTGCTTTTGTGTGGCAATTTCTTGTGGAGTGCTGCTTATTCCTGCATGTTTTGCACAGCATCGAACCACATTCCAACCAACTGAGCTATCTTGACAGAATGCACAACTGTCATTGTGAAAATTATGTTCCATGTTATTTATTTGTTGTTTGTTATTGTGAAAAAGGGGCGGGGCAGGATATGGGATGGCATTTTGATGACAACGTTACAATGTAGATGTTGCAAAAGAAAACCATGCACGTATGAATAGCACCAAGTCCACCAGAAACGGCTGTGGGAGAGTAACCTGGGTTTTGCCGAGTGCTAAGGAAGACAGCTTGTACCATCATAGAATGGGCCAAAGAAGGAATGGCTGTTGTTCCTTTGAAAGTATAGAAGCCAGTGGTTACTTGAATGTGAGCCAGTCAAAAAGGTAAAGGACCCCTGTCAGTTAAGTCCAGTTGCAAATGACTCTGGGGTTGCGGCGCTCATCTCGCTTTACTGGCCGAGGGAGCCAACATTTGTCCGCAGACAGTTTTTCCGGGTCATGTGGCCAGCATGACTAAGCCGCCTCTGGTGAAACCAGAGCAGTGCACGGAAACGCCATTTACCTTCCCGCCGAAGCGGTACCTATTAATCTACAGTGGTACCTCGGGTTACATACACTTCAGGTTACATACACTTCAGGTTACAGACTTTGCTAACCCAGAAATATTACCTCGGGTTAAGAACTTTGATTCAGGATGAGAACAGAAATCGTGCAGCAGCAGTGCAGCGGCAGCAAGAGGCCCCATTAGCTAAAGTGGCGCTTCAGGTTAAGAACAGACCCCCAGAACGAATTAAGTTCTTAACCCGAGATACCACTGTACTTGCACTTTGACGTGTTAGGTTGGCAGGAGCTGGGACCAAACAACGGGAGCTCACCCCGTCACGGGGGTTCAAACCACCAACCTTCCGAGGCTCACTGGTTTATACCACAGCGCCACCCACATCCCCAGTCAGTTAGAGAGGAGCAATTTCATAAAGCTCTCTGGACACTACAGGAAATGGACTTCAGGAGTATTTTTAACTTCTGAGATGTGCAAAGTCAACAAGTTCTCATCATCCCTTTGAAATGTGGCCCACAGTGACCAAGCACAAGAGACCGCTCCCACAAAATGAGCTGTCTCTTGGCTCCCCTTAGAGTTCAGCCAGATTGTTATCAATGCCTCCTATGAATAATAAAAAGAGAAAGACAATGCTCAAAAACAGACGCAGTGACTCTGACCTGCAATCAGCAAAATTCTTGAGGCACATATTTTCTTTATCACCCATAAAAATCTAATGTGACCTAAGGTCACGACACCACATGGAGTAGTGGAGCTAAAGGGGAGTCCATGCTGGCTTCCAGCTATTTTATCTTTATGGTGTGGTATGTATGTTGCTTGCTTCCACACCTAGATAGAGCTTTGGGGCATGCCACCAGAAACAAGCCAAAACATGAGTTAGCAGTGGTGGCTCGACAAAAAAACAAGCAGATGCAGTCCATCAGCCGCAGCCAGCCCTGCTGAAGTACATAGTTGTGTGTGATATCACACATTCTGCATGGTTGGAAGAGGCCACGCATCAGCTGGCAACAGGTTTTGTCAGCAGTTGTCATATGCCGCAACTTCAGTCTCTGCCAGTGACTGGAGTCTTTGGGAGACTTGGCTTAGCATGGACGCAGAGCTAAGCTTCTATATTCTTAATGATAGGAAAAAGGTAAAGGTACCCCTGCCCGTATGGGCCAGTCTTGACAGACTCTAGGGTTGTGCACCCATCTCACTCAAGAGGCCGGGGGCCAGTGCTGTCCAGAGACACTTCCGGGTCACGTGGCCAGCGTGACATAGCTGCTCTGGTGAGCCAGAGCCGCACACGGAAACACCGTTTACCTTCCCGCTAGTAAGCGGTCCCTATTTATCTACTTGCCCCCAGCGGTGCTTTCGAACTGCTAGGTTGGCAGGCGCTGGGACCGAACGACGGGAGCGCACCCCGCCGCGGGGATTCGAACCGCCGACCTTTCGATCGGCAAGCCCTAGGCGCTGAGGCTTTTACCCACAGCGCCACCCACGTCCCATTCTTAATGATAGAAATTGAATAAATAATTATTACGAAACTATGGGGGTGCTTATTTTTTTTGTTTGTTGCTATGGTATGTTTTTGTGTTTTTATATTTTATAAATGTTATGTACAAATCTTTACACACACACAGTGCTTTATATAAAATAGAATAAAATATATTGTGTTTTATATGTTGTATGTCCAATATATTTTATATTGCAAACCATCCTCAGATGAAGGGCAGCATAGAAACTTTATAAATAAATAATAATTGCCATCTCCTCAGATGCAGGAAGTACAACCTGCGCACATTTCTAATGCCCTTTGCCTTTTATCGACACCAAAAGCACAGGCCTCTGGGGAGATACATTTCCCTATTCTGGACATTAATGGCATCCATCCATAAAAGACGGCATGACTGGCTCACGCTGCCTGCATTTCGGCACACAATTAAGATCCCGAGCTGTATGACCTTGCAAGCCACAAAGTGACTCAGCTTAGTTCCCTGCAGATAAAATGGGAACAACAACAGGCCTTTTGTTCCTGTTTCAAAATCAAGCTCAGAAATGGGTGGCATACCTATGATAAAATTCATTTGCTTTCAAGGCACATGTTCCCATGCTTTGTCAACTTGCTCCATGGTCTATGAGAAATTAAACATGCAGTATAAATGGTTAATAGGATGATGAGGAAGTAGCTACAAGACCATGAATGACGCATGCATACTGACGGGAGAGAGAAATAAGCAGCTATCTTCTCTTTAAAAGACATCTGAAGGCAGCCCTGTTTAGGGAAGTTTTTAATATTTAATGCTGTATTGTTTTTAACACTTGATTGGGAGCCGCCCAGAGTGGCTGGGGAAACTCAGCCAGATGGGTGGGATATAAATAATACATTATTATTATAAATAGTAATAATAGAAACCCTACTATGTATGGGGAGTGATCTTTCTTTCTTTCTTTCTTTCTTTCTTTCTTTCTTTCTTTCTTTCTTTCTTCTTCCTTGTGCATGAATTTCTAAAAAAAAAAAAATGTTTTGCTTTACAACAACCCTGTAAGGTAGCATACTATTACAATCCCACATTGCGACGGAAGAGCTGAGGCTGAAAATTAACGACTTGCTTTCAGGTCTCCAACCAAATCTGTAACCAAGGTAAGGTTTTGAACCAGGCTTCCTCACTCATAGCTCATATTCTTCAGCACCACTTTATCTCAGCTTTCACCATCAGACATGCCCCGTCGTGTTGCATGAAGTAAGTGAACAACATGGGAATACGTGCTTTGAAAGCAAAAATATATACCCTGTCTATCTCCAAAGCAGTTACGTGGAAAAGAATGTGATCTGTAGGAGGCCTTCATCAGAGCCAAATGCCATTGCTGTGTGGTCGGTCGGGCAAGGGGCAGCCTTGTGAAGAAATGTGTGGCGTTGCTTTGTCAGCATTGCTGCAGGACAGCTCCTCTGTTTCGAACAACTGCATGCATATCTCTGAAGAACTTGCTGTATGTGCAGTCTGTGGCCGCTGTGAAATTTGGGGGTCCTTTTTCTTCCTTTCTTTCCTACTTTATAGGGCGTGTGTGAAACTGTAGCCACGCACAGTGAAGCTAAAGCAAACCCCATTCTATGTGCCTGTTTTATTTTTCCAAAGGGGGTTTGCTTTGGACAATGCTCTCCTTCCTGGGGCTTCTGTGTGCATTGTATACTGAAACTGAAGCAAAGTCAGCCCTATCTTTGCAAAGATACCAAGCTAAGTATGCTGATGACAATGGCCCATTCTTCTCCCCCATTGTTCTTGCTCCATAAACTCTGAATGTTGACAGTGGATTTGCCTTTATAATCCAATTAGCTGTGTTTACACACTAAGGTGTGGAGGGGATACTCAATTCATTTTCTCATGTGGCCCTTGTACGCAGCGCAACAATGCAGTACTGTATCTGCATTTGCAGCCAGCAGAAACAGGAAGCAGGCTTTGTGGGTTCTACTTCTCAGGTGATCATTTTTGGTCCCAGGAGGACTTCTGCAAACCAGTCATTCCTGAAACCCATAGAGAAGGCAAAAGCCTGTTCACGTGCATCTTTGTGGATAACTCATGTTGCTTTCTTTTTCCTTTATGAAAGCTTTGTTGAATATGAAGACCAACACAAGAACTTCATACTTGGCCAGAGATGTGAACCCAGGTCTCCCTAGCCTGCAGTACATTAGAATAGTTTAATGTGTACTGAAGTCATCCACCCTGCCCTGTCTCTGCCCTCAGAAAACTTCTTCATGCTCCCATCAATTGCCCAGGGCCTCACAGAAATTATCTCAAGAATCATAGAATCATAGAATCATAGAATCATAGAGTTGGAAGAGACCACAAGGGCCATCGAGTCCAACCTCCTGCCAAGCAGGAAACACCATCAGAGCATTCCTGACATATGGTTGTCAAGCCTCTGCTTAAAGACCTCCAAAGAAGGAGACTCCATCACACTCCTTGGCAGCAAATTCCACTGTCGAACAGCTCTTACTGTCAGGAAGTTCTTCCTAATGTTTAGGTGGAATCTTCTTTCTTGTAGTTTGCATCCATTGCTCCATTGCTCCGTGTCCGCTTCTCTGGAGCAGCAGAAAACAACCTTTCTCCCTCCTCTATGTGACATCCTTTTATATATTTGAACATGGCTATCATATCACCCCTTAACCTCCTCTTCTCCAGGCTAAACATGCCCAGCTCCCTTAGCGGTTCCTCATAAGGCATCGTTTCCAGGCCTTTGACCATTTTGGCTGCCCTCCTCTGGACACATTCCAGTTTGTCAGTGTCCTTCTTGAACTGTGGTGCCCAGAACTGGACACAGTACTCCAGGTGAGGTCTGACCAGAGCAGAATACAGTGGCAAACCCTGTATGTCTGTGTCATGATCCCATTGGGTTTTTAGTTTTTTTAAGGAGCACAAAATGCATTTTCCCTCCCTTTGGTGTTTATTGTATTAACCCTGCCTTCTCTTCTTTGGCTCTGTACACATTGCCACCTTAAACCACCAAGCAGTGATGTACAGATAATTAACATACTAGAAGGTTAAAATCCTGAGAAGGAAAAATGGCGACTGCCTGGCAGTGAAATGGCATCAAGGGAGGTGCCAGGTGACCTTCCCTGGGAAGAGTATTCCCAGGGAAGCTTGCCTGAAACTTACTTCAAAGCAAGCAACATTAAAGTAGGTTACACTGAGTTCATTGGGACTTACTTCCAAGTGAGCTTGCATCAGTTTGCAGCCTTATGCATTCAGTGAGGCTTATATTTATACTCCTCTACACTACCAATGTAGCAGAGTGGTTCAAGGGCTGGACTAGGAACAGGGGGAACCCCATGCAGCCACATAGGTCACGGAGTGAAATTGCAGCTATTAGTGCCTCTCATTCTGACCTACCTCACATTGTTGTTGTAAGAGTAAGATGGAGGGTAACAGAACCGTGTATTCTGCCTTCAGCTCCCTGAGAGAAGGGAAGGGCAGTAAGTAAATAAGTGAACATGCCTGGTTCCCACAGTCCATCATTGGCTGTGGATCTGGTGCACAACATTATGAGACTCCTGCTGTCCCACTGGCTTTTACCAACTCTTTGACAAGGCCAGACTTCCCAAGCCATGTCTAAGTGGGTAAGACACGGAAATGACAGGAAGGTAAATGAAATACCCCCAGATGTGAACTGATGTCCTTAGATGCTCTGCAGTGCTATCTGTAACTGGCTGCAGCTTGAAGGGAGGGAAGGAGGTTGCTGTTTTCTAAGTCTCTCACAAGCTCTGTCAAGAAAGAGGGTATAGCCCTTCCAGTCAATAAGTGAGCATAGAGGTCGTCCTGGAGTGGCAGAAAGTTTTCACAACAATGCGGCCGCAAAGGAGTTTATTCCATCTTCTGCTATATTTCCAAATAATACTTGAAACAGTGTCCTTCCAGGATATTTTGGAGCAAAACTACACATGGGAGTTTCTCTATAGCAGACACATCCAACAGGTAGATCATGATCTACTGGTAGATAGATCACTGGATGTCTGTGGAAGATCACTGGTAGATCACTGGCTCCCCCCAAAGAAGTTCACCAACTTTGGCTCCCCCAAAAAACACTTTTGTCCTGTACCCCTAAAGCTCAACAACTTTGACCTGAACTCTGTGAGTAGATCGCAGTTCTTGGGAGTTAGCCACCCCTGCTCTATAGAAAGAAAGGTGTTTGGGCCATTCCCCAACCTGAGGCTCCCCAAGTATTTTGGACTACGACTCCCATCCCCCTCAGCCAATGATGACTGGGATGGCAGTCAAAACAAAACAAAAATGATCTGAATGGAACCCAAAGACTGACTTGGAGGAATTCAATTCAAACTAAGGAAACCTTCAAGAAGAAGTGGATTGTGGCTTCACAGCATTAAGTTTCTTTCATAAATAGAAAACTGAAAAAGCTTTCCTTGCTTTTTACACAGTAAACACCAGATATATCAGAATTACTTATTAGCTGGCACATTTAAAAAAGAACTCTTTGTTGGTCCTCTTCCTACACTGGCCAAGAGGTGGGGGGAGTGAAATAGAGCCAAAAATAGATGAGATAGGCTGGGAACACTTTGTCTGGGCTCTGCTTCTTCCTTCTTTGCAAGCTGTGAAAGTCTCCCCACTCTACAGTTTATGCAAAGGGATGGCCAAACCTTATTTTTCTAATTGCTCTGAGTTTGGAGATTGTTTTGCATTGCAGTCCTGATAATAATATTATTGTTATTTTAATTAAAGTTGTTGATGTATTTAATTGTGTTTTATGACTTTTAACAAGTTGCCTTGTGGTTTATTGTGGTCGGTAAGCAATGGAGAGCAGTGTACAAATGCATTCTTTACCACACTGGGCAAAAGATTCCTGCATTGCAAGGGGTTGGACTAGATGACCCTTGTGGTCCCTTCCAAATCTACAATTCTATGATTCTGTGATACCTTGGCCTTTGACACCTGAGACGTATGTTTTCAGGACAGAGCTCATCCTCTACTTGCCACTATAATTTGTTTTAATTGCTTTTAATACTGGATTTTTAAATTGTAATCCGCCCTGGAACTTGCTGGTGAAGGGCAGACAGTAATGATAATGATAATGATAATAATTTCCTTTCTACTGTGAGTTTCTGCCTTTCCTAAGACTATTAAAGGCACAATTGCTCCAGGGAGAAAGGAGAGCTTTCCTATTAGGAATAGCAGACACAGGTATAGCAAAAGAGGATAGGAAAATATTCCTTTATGCCACAGGCACTGTGAGGACCTTAATTGACAGAAATTGGGAAAAATAATTTGTGCCAACAAAAATGGAATGACAGGATAAATTATTAGATTATACTGAAGTGGCCAGATTAACGGAGACAATTAGGGGACAACCTAGACAAGAATTCCAAAAAGAATGCGGAAAATGCAGAGAATACTTTACCAAACAGTGCCCCAAAATACACACCTGGACTTGTTTCGGTTAATTTCTACAGGAGACTTTGTGGTTTTTTAAGTCATAATTAGGAAAAATTGTAATAATCACATATAAAAGAAACAGTATACAAGAAGTAAATAAGGAAGCCGTTTATAGGATAAAGGAAGTCTTTTATTTTTATGTTATGTTTTCTTTGTGTAAGGGGATAGGAGTTTTTAATTTTGATAATTAAATTGTCAGTGGTGGTGGGTTTGTTTGTTTGTTTGTATGAGCTGTTGTGGACTATGTTGTAAATAAAGTAAAAAAACAATTAAAGAAGAAGAAAGGTGAGCTGAGAAGCCTTCTTAAACCTTATTGTTATAGAACAAACCATTGTGATCACTTCAATCATCATAGCCCCAGGGTCTTTTACCCTCCCCCCCCCCAAAAAAAGAATGCTTAAAATATAAATACAACAAAACGTGCTATCACCTATCTGATTTTGGGTGTCATGAAACAGCAGCAATTTGTTTGTTATTTAATTTGTTATTACTCTGTTTTTACTGCCCAGGGTAGAGAAAGGAAGGTGCTGCTAGGATTTTCTGCCTTTGCTGCCGAAAAGAAAACGTTGGGTGGGAGGTATAGGGCACCATTTACATTTACATCTCAGTTAGCGAATTGCATTGGGCTGGCCCTAAGCTATGATATTATTTCCACATTCACTTGTCTGCAAAAAGAATTAAAGATCTTACACATCTAGTATAGAAGCCTCAAAGTTCCAGCAGAGCAGTGGCACAGAAATAGGCAGCTCCCTTTTTGGTGAAGTGTGTCACTCCTCTTGAGTTTCCACTTATGGGACTCTTTCTATGCTACTAAACGTTTGCACACATCAGTGGCTTAAAACACAGCAAGGTCATTTCCCCTCACAGTGTTTCAAGTTGTACTTCACATTGCTGCACAGAAAATTGGTGTGGTCTTGGGGGCCAGAATCTCCATGCACCTGCAATCCCCAGCTCCTATTCAATGAAGCCCTCATCTGCACATACGCTGTCGTCTGCACATGTACAACAACAGATGCCTGGAATGTACACACCTTCAGCTTAACCGCAATGTTTTAAAATTAGACGGAAGCTGTCCTGAGGGAAAGTGCATCACTCAACAATATTTCTCAAGAAACTACAGGATATAGATGGATTGTAGCTAACGTCATGTGTCCTCAGCTTCAAACCCAAACAGTGAGCTTCAAACCCAAACAGTGGGAAGGTGCCAGAGCTGGAGTAAACAGAGTAATTTGTACACAGCTGAAGGCAGAAGTGGCAACGGTTGCTGCTGCCCTTTGGGACTGGCGGCAGGCAGAAGGCAGGGTGCTCAAACAGCAGGTGGAGCCAGAAGCAAAGACAGGCAGAGCCCATTAACTGTAGTTTTGTCCTAATCTTCCTCGTTGTAGAGTTCTGCAAGGGCAACACTAAGACTAAGGAGGAGGAAGATGTTTCCCAGGGCCACTCCTGGACAGGATGCAGCTAAGAGTGCAGGCAGGTAGGGGCTGACTGAGGGCAAAGTGAGGCTGGTGGGGCAGAGCCCAGTCTCTTCCTTTAAATTTAAGGTAAAGGTAAAGGAACCCCTGACCATTAGGTCCAGTTGTGGCCGACTCTGGGGTTGCGGCGCTCATCTCGCTTTATTGGCCGAGGGAGCTGGCATACAGCTTCCGGGTCATGTGGCAGCATGACTAAGCCGCTTCTGGCGAACCAGAGCAGCGCACAGAAACGCTGTTTACCTTCCTGCCAGAGCGGTACCTATTTATCTACTTGCACTTTGACATGCTTTCGAATTGCTAGGTTGGCAGGAGCAGGGACCGAGCAACGGGAGCTCACCCCGTCATGGGGATTCGAACCACCGACCTTCTGATCAGCAAGTCCTAGGCTCTGTGGTTTAACTCCTTTAAATTCCTGGGAGTTTACCTTAGTGAAGACCTCACTTGGAAAAACAATATAACTCAGGTGGTTAGGAAGGCCCAACAGAGACTCCATTTCTCAGAGTCTTGCGAAAGAACAATGCTAAACAACAATTGATGACCTCCTTCTACCGGTCCACAATAGAAAGTGTCCTCTCATATTGTATCACATTGGCTTGACAGCCACGGACAGAAAGTCTTTACAGAGGGTGGTGAACACAGCACATGATATCATGGGCTGTCCCCTGAGCCTGCTAGATGACATTGCAAGGGATCGTTGCCTTAGGAGAACGAGAAAAATTTTCAGGGGCGATTCACACCCCAGTCAGCACCTCTTTAATCTTCTACCCCCGGGCAGGAAATGTAGAAGTATAATCAGTCGTACCAACAGGCTAAAAAACAGCTTCTATCCGTGGGCTGTTAGGCTGCTGAACGGAAAATAACAGACTTTCGGGGTTGGTGTGTTGTGTGACAAGCACACAGAGTGCAATGAGATTGAGGCTCGGTTAATTTCATTGTACACAGGTTGTACATTGACAATAAAGGTATTATTATTATTATTATTATTATTATTATTATTATTATTATTATTATTATTATCCCAAAGGATCAGTCTCTACTGAGGGGTTGCTAACCACCAGTTGGGGACACCCACACCCCAGGGAACTTTTTTTTTTGGCTCCCCAAACCCCACCAATTTGGGGGGCAGCCGCAAAGGGGGGGGGATATAGTGTCATGGAATGCTTGGATGAAGAGGAATGGTTGGTCAAACCAGCTGGGGAACCCCCAAGGGAAGAAGGCTCAGAGCCCAGGGAGTGGTGGTGGGACAACTATGGATGGTCAGGGGGAGAAGACTGGGAAGAGGAGGTGTTGGAAGCTGAAGGGTAACAGAACTTGGTGAACTGGGAGGGTCTGCGGCAGAGGAAAGTCCAGAATCAGAGGCAGCAGCTGAAACAGGCGGGTGGGATGAGGGAGGTCAAGAGGCAGAGATGAGCCAAGCTGGTGAAGAGTCACAGGTGTCTCCCTCTCCTGCTGCAACAAACTCCCCTTCCAGAAGAGGCATGAAAAGGGCGGAGGAGAGGTTGGATAATCACAGGCATAGTATCCGACTGCTAGAAAAAGCCCTGAAGAGGAGGGGACTTAGAAGGCTGTGGGGAGGTGAGGACTTTTCAGTCTCGGCAACTGATCCATGGGGCAAGGCCTACTAGGAATGAACTGCCATGCTCATTAGGCCTGACACTCCATCAAGTCTGTGCAGACCATGTTCTTGCTAATAAATAGTAAATTCCAATTTGCACAGTGTGATTTACCGCCGAGTCACACCATGTTCTTCATGGATCAGCTAATGATGGGGGTCTGTGTGCCTGTGTGTGTGTGTGTGTGTGTGTGTGTGTGTGTGAGAGAGAGAGAGAGAGAGAGAGAGAGAGAGAGAGAGAGAAAGTATGGGGTGGCCATACCCACTTCTAGTCACATCCACCATTGACATGCTGTCCCTGCAGGGTTGGCCAAAGGTGAATGCAGCCTTTTCTAAGGAGTTCCAGAGGTCCATGGAATGCTATTTGAGAACAATGTTTGATACCTGCAAAATCACAACAAAATGTTGTTGTGTTTTCAAAAAGAAATGTGTTTCCAAATTACTCTCTTCTTAGCAACCCATGCTAGGAGGAAGCTTTATGGACACATTATGCCATGACTCTACTATTGAATTAAATGGCTTGAATCCAAATTGATTTAAATCCAAACTAAGAATGTAGTAACGCAGCACAAGTAATGAATGATTAGCAGGTCATCTGCATCTACAGCCAGTATTCGGTTTACAAAATGTATCAATCCCTGAAGCTAAGCCTTAAAATGAACTTCTGGACCCTTTTATATCCTGGCATATTTTGTAATGAGTGAGTGTTGCACAACAAGCAACTTCCCAACTGCCATCAAATTATGTAATTTCACCACAGTTGCACAGCTATTTTCTCATTAAGTAATTGCCACTAATATTTATTTAAACATATATTATGGCTTCAGTAGGAATAAAATACAGTGGTGCCCCGCAAGACGAATGCCTCGCAAGACGGAAAACCCGCTAGACGAAAGGGTTTTCCGTTTTGGAGGTGCTTCGCAGGACAAATTTGCTATGGGCTTGCTTTGCAAGACGAAAATGCCTTGCGATTCCTGGGGTTTTTTCCCCTCCCCCCCTTTTTCCCAAGCCCCTAAGCTGCTTAACAGCTGTTCGCTAAGCCGTTTAACAGCTGATCTAAACCGCTTATCAGCTGATCTAAGCCGCTAATAGCCTTTTAGCAGCTAATCCGCTAATCCCTTAAGCCTTTAATAGCCGCTAATAGCCGCTAAACCACTAATAGCGCTAATCCGCTAATGGGCTTGCTTCGCAAGACAAAAAAAACCGCAAGACGAAGAGACTTCTTTTTGTCTTGCGAGGCACCACTGTACTGGATTCAGGACAAATGTGTACTATTATTTACGGAATTGCTAGGTCTAGGCCCTGAGAGGTATCTTATTCCTTTGAGGTACCATCTGTACCATACATTTAAAGATTAAACCCCTTTAAAAAGTCATGGCTTCCCCCAAAGAATCTGAGTACTGTAGTTGTTAGGAGACTCCCTATTCCCCTCACAGAGCCAGAATTCTTAAGAGCTGGTTAACTTATTGGTGGTATCTAGAAGCCTCCTTTAAGCTTAACCAGGTTTTTTACCTGTTCAACATCTGACATCATATTTGTGGGATATATCCAGCCTCATATAACATGCTTAACACTAATTAATGCATGAAGGGTTAAGACCATAGAGTAAGATGTCCTGTCACATCCCCTCACCTTGGGAGGAAGGATTTGTTTTCCCACTTTTCACCATTATTCCACCATGTGAAACCCTTCCAGCAAGGAGGTCTAAGCTGCATGCATGGATGCTGGATGCTTAAGCAAGCCATCTTTGTGCTTCTTTGTGCTTCTGTACAAATAATTTAGAAACATTTAGCTTTTTGGAACTAATCTAAGTTTTGCTGCTTGTCTTTTCTTGCTGCTGTATGGAAAAGCACAAGAATCTGATGTTTGAAGAGTTTGTAAGTAAACCTGTTTTAACTTACCGAACGTGTGGTCTCCTGCTATGCTAAGGGAAGTGGGGAACTCAGGAAGCAACTTAGAAGGGGATATTTTAAATGTCTAACAACTTATATTTCCACACTTTACTTTTCAGAATGTTTTGTGATTTTAAATATTTGCTGGGCCCCCAGAGTACTTGCCCCAATTCTGAGAAAAATGAGAAGGCCTCGTGGGCCTAAAAGTTCACCATCCCTGCTTTAATTGGAATTTAGTTCCTTCTAAAACAAGTTTAACGCCATTCAATTTAACAAGTGAGCAGCCTACTAATAGAACCTCAAACCAACTAGACAGAGCCTCAGTTTATTGGCCCTAATTCAGTCCATTACCCATTGCCTCACCCAGTGTAGCTGAATAGGAGAAGTAGAACTGTGTGTCATCCACATATCGATGATACCTCGGTCCAAATCTCTACAGATGTCTAATAATATGGAGGATAAAACAGAGTCCTGTGGAACACCAAAGGCCAGAGCAATTGTAATTTCCACCAGCACCACCTTCTGGAATTGACCATTCAAGTAGGAGGAGAACCACCGCAATGCAGAACCTTCAAACCTTAATTCAGTCAGTCTATCCATAAGGATGCTGCTATTGCTGGTACTGAAAACCACTGAGAGTTCCAAGAGAATCAACAGGGTCATCTGCTTCGTGTTCTTCTTTTGGCATCTCACAGGCTGACCGAAGCAGTTTCCCTTCCCAAACCAGGCATATAGTCCAACTGAAATAGATCCAGAAAACCTGTTTCATCCAAGAGTGCCTGGAGTTGGTTGGCAGCTGTATGGAATCAGAAAACTTTGCACTGGAATTATAGGAGATAAGAAAATGGGATTCTACACACACACACACACACACACACACACACACACACCCATCTTGTCTTTATTGGAACCATCTAAAAGTCACCAAGCAATGAACAAGCTTTTGAGTTCCCCTGGCGTCTTCTTCAGACTGAATATTGCACAGTAAGAAAAAAGAGAAGCAAGTACCACACAGAGACAAGGATTAAAACACAAAAAGACCAAAGCTGTGTGTGTGTGTGTCTTAAAATACACATGCATGAGTATACACCAAAGCATTCTTCTGCAGTGACTCTTCATGACCTTATTTTAGAAACTGGGAAGACAAAATGTGCAAAGGGGTGTTTATGAGACAAAAAAAAAAGCACCCTTTAAGCCTTCTTCACAGTGAAAAGAATAAGCTTGGTGACAAGGGCTGAATGGTGAGCTCCACCCCCCCCAAAAAAGCAGCTCCCCCCCCCCGCCATCACTGCCACACCCATCACAATTCTTCCCTATATCTGGACACTCCCTGCATGATTCTGATCCCTGATCACCCCAGGACAGTTCTACATCACATGGGGAGTCCGGAGGCTCCCTGCTGCTGCAGTTATGATGAACATGGTGGCAATATCAGCAGTAGGAATAGGAAGAGCCAAGTGACTTGGTAGATGGGGCTAAATATGCAGACCCACAGCCCACCAAACCAGGGCCGTCTTAGGCATATCCGGCGCTGTGGTTCAAAGATCCCTCCGGCGCCCCAACCCTGTTTCCCGTTGTCAATCTTTTCCCAAGCCTCTGCAGGGATTGCTCTTCTCCCACAGAGGCTTGGGAAGGAAGTTGCATGCCCACCAGCCATATGGTTGATGGGGCACAGCTGGTGGGCGTGCAGGGAAAGGGTCGGCCGCAGCAAAGCCGCACAGCTCCCCCACTCGCTGGGGTGCCCCTGAGAGGCCAGTCCCCTGGCACAACGCGCCAGTAAGCCCAATAGGAAAGACAGCTCTGCACCCACCTCCCATACTTGCTTCAGGTGAATAACGTGTGAAAAGAGAGTAATGCCCACAAATGTGGAGAACAGTCCAAAAGATACATGGATAATTCCATAGCTGACTCAGATGCCTAAAAACATGGTTCTAAACTACACCCCCAAAAAATATTTAGTTTGCATTGCTTCAAAATTAAGATTTGAGAATGCCCTCTTGAGTGAAAGAAAATATCTACACGTAACCTTCAGACAACATTTCTAATTTACAAGCTGTGCAAGTTATAAAATATCTGACCAGCAATAAATCAAAAAATCTGGTAACCAGATTACAGGAAATCATAGCTAAATCCTCAGACCGAGTTCCGAGTGGAAGTATAGAGGAAGGCGAGCGGAGCAACAAAAGATAAAACTGGCATTGTTGCACCTCAGTATCATTTATCTTCCCTTGAGGCAAGAGCCTGGCTGGCAGCCCTGAAGCTTTGGCTTAAAATTTATGTATTTTGAACAGCAGAAGGGTAGTTATTTTATCTTCCTGATGACAGCTATTGCAGTGTTTGGACAAATCTGTTGCCCAGACATCTTGTTGCATTGCACTGCCACGCCTTTACCTTCTTCCATTGTGCTTGACTCTGCTTTAGATTTAGAAAAAAAGCAAGGGCCATGGGATATTGCATTTTTGAGGCTTTTTATTTCATGCAGGTACAACCTGCTCACTTTGTCCCATAAGCATTTCTAATGATGGTCGTGTTCAGTTAACTGCTCATTTTAGGAGTTTTCTCGTAGTCGAATATCGTAAGGATTTTACATCTCATCAGATTAAAGTTGTGTACACCTGGACACTTTAGTTTACTCCTGACAGAGGTACAGTTCCCAGCACCCTTAACAAACTACAGTTTCCAGGATTCAGGAGTGTTTTTTCATTCTCAGTTACTTGGGCTTAGATATGCTAGAGCTCCTTTCTCCTTGAGAGTTGTCCTTGGAATAACTAGGAGGTGGAATCTGTGGAACATACTCTGTGGTAGTCATTGTTCATCAGCAAATGATTGCCCTTAATTTAATGGGCCAGCTACCAGGAAGGTCAGTTCAATTTTATGTTAAATACTTACTGGGAGATAAAATCCAACAGGTGCAATGTAATTCCGGTAAAGAAAACTTTAATGTAGGAGCAAGAACAGGGAGGCAATTAGCCATCTGAAATAGGAGTAATCTTTTTTGTGTGGAGGGGATTATCTCTCCCTGTTTATGTGTATGTACACACACACACACACACACACACTACCTCTGAGCTGGTGGCACTTACGGCACTTATCTCGCTTTGTATTTTGCTCTATGTTTAAGATTATGGTGCATTGCACAGTTCTATTTTGATTTTATTTTGTTGACCATAATAAATTGATAATAAGGATTTATTATCCCCAGACCACACACCTCAGCAACTTAAAGGTAGCACACAAGCAGTTTTATATATGAAAACCTCCACAGCAGAAATGCACACCTCTTGATTTACAAAGCATATAAATTAAAGCAAGTCATGACCATTTTAAACCCTGTATCTTACTCCTCTGGCACTTGATGAGAAAGTGATCCTGAGTTATGGGGAGGAAAGGAGAGATGTAACTTGGTTTATGGCCAAACGTAACAACTTTATTTTGTTTTAATTAAGAGACAGCTTCCCTTTTACAATGGCAATTAATAATACAAGCTTCTTTCAGATAGCCAGTTCAGAAAGAGACAATAGTTAGTATTGTATCATCAGCATACAAAATGTTTGTGAAATAGAATTTTTGTTGGAAACAATTCCACAATTATTGATAAAAACAAAGGTAGATGTACCAATCCATGCAGGGCAGGGAGAACCCGCCCCCCCCAAACCCACAGTTGGACAATCTTTTTGTTAGGGACAACCAAGTAGCAAATTTTCAAGTACTCCAGAACTTATGTAACTTGGGCATTACATTGTTACGAGTTTGGGGTGTGTGTGTGCATACAGCCTGGGCTCTCTTCTAATTCCTGGATCCAGCAAGCATTAAAAGGATTCAGATTCAAAGAATAGCCAGGCTAGCTTCCTGGTAAGGTAATGGGCCATTAAGGCAACAAAGGAAGTAGATCTGTGCCAGAAAACAAATAGGCGAGCCCCTTCCCTCAACTTGCGGGTAGAGGCTGCGGGCAGAAGCCTGTGAAGGAGAGACACGCTTGGTTTCTGTTTGGATCCAAGGCTACGGCTACGGGACAAGCAAAGCCTTCTTGGGGTGTTTGTGCTGTGAACCCCTCCATTGTAGGCTCAGGTTGCATATATGTGTCAATAAACCATATATCGTAAAGAGACCACGGTCTCCACTGTGCCTCATTCCGAAGGAAACATGAACCCTGAGTGAGTACCTGGAAGCCTTAGAATCTCACACTGTTCAGAGATTGGGGTGGCGTGCAACATTGTGCACAACCACGGTGACCATAATTAATTCCATAGTGAGTGTGTGGTATGGGTGGTGCATTACTCATTGAGAGCAGTGATGACAGTGATGATGATGCAGTTATTTTCAGTGATTAGAAGTACAGGAATGAATAGCAGAGTGTGATGCCACTGGCTGTAATCAAATAGCTGCACAAGATACAAACAAATAAGACAGGCTGTTAAGGAAGCATCTTCTCATCTAGAACTTCTGAGTGATACTACTTGCGGTCTCACAACAATGCATCAGATAGAGTTGTAACTTCCTTGATTTATTCCTCTAGAAAGTAAAACACATGCGCAACCAATGTAAAAAAATAATACTATTGGTGCTAATCTCTTACTGCTGTTGTTATTCAGTCATGTGTTCAGGGCAGGGATGGGGAACGTCGTTGGACTTCAACTTCCATCAGCTCCAGCCAGCATGGTCAATGGTCAGGGATTATGGGAGTTGTAGTCCAGTGCCCCCAATGGTCACATTAAGGGACTTGGCCCTTTTATTTTTCTCCTTCCAATACTGTATACAGAATGCCTGCAAGAGATATTACTACAGAGAGAGTTCTCTTTTCAGCAGAGCTGCCAATTCTTGTGACAAAGTGTGAGCCTTGTGGTTTCAGGGGTTTCCTAAGAAGTTGCAATACACTTTTTTTTATTATAAAAAAGCATACAAATACAGGATCGTCTTTCTAAAGTAGGTAGAAACAACCGTAGGCTGTGCAAAACTGTCAAACAGAATTGTAGCAATGTTTGCAAACGCAGTAAGCTAACAAACCCAATAGTGATTCTCAAGCCAATTCTGTGATGTTTAGATAACTGGTCTAAAGATTTTTGAGTATGTGGAATGATCGCCCTTGCTCAGTTGAGCTGAGTCAGGCAAAAATAAAAATAAATAAATATATTCTTTCCCACAGGATGATCAAATTACAGGATGGAAAGTTAAGAGGGCCCTTATTTGGCCCCACCCATGACTCCCAATGATCCTACTCAAGGTAGGCTGAGTGAGATCTGAAGGGGTAAAACGTTTCCAGAATCCTTTGTGGGGTTGGTGGGGGAGCAATGTGCTTTAAAGGTATGATATGTATGCAAAATGTTCTGTTATTTTAAAATTTGTCATTAAAATTAAAAATGCATATAATCCAGCAGCATTTTTCAGGTGGAAAACTGGGCCACAAATCTTTGAAGGTTTTTGTGTGTGTGTGTGTGTGTGCGTGTGCCATCTCAGCAGTCCAATACTCATTGACACAGGAATATTTTCTCTATATGTAAGCAGCCTTCTTGACCATGTGTGTGTAGTCCCCTTTTTTGTGGAGAAACATTTGTGGGCATCAGCTTTCCGTGATGTTGACAGCAGCAGTAATTGCTACAAGCTGCATCTGTCTATCACTCATTGGTTTGTCTCAATGCCCCCTCCCCCCCCATTTCATTCAAGTTTCCCCAGCATGGCTGAGGCTGCTCATCAACTGGAGACAAAATTGAAAGTGAGCACCTCAGAAGTGAAATTTGAATGCAGCCTCCCTGGGTTAAAAATATTCTAAGCCTTCTCGTCTTCCTGTTACATTTTCAGTCCTGCTTACAGAAACAGCAGATCATGCAGTAAAACTGATTTTGGACTCCACCAGTTTAAGACGGCAGGTGGGGAATTCCTTGAATAAATCTCCCTCGAATTAAAAAAAAAAGCAAGATAAACCTAACCTGTCTAGGTTTCTAACCTGTGCATAGAAAACTAGATGTTTGGGAGAAAGCTTTCCTAGCCCAGCTCTCTGTGCGACAGGATAGATTTCTGATTGCAGAGATTTCCTTTTTGCAAGGGGCAGCATACAAACACCCCCCCTTCAATTAACATTTTCCATATCAAATGAGTAATACAAGAATGGAGAACCTCGGGACCAAGGAAAAGGGGGAAACGCAGTCCTCAGCACTTCTCTTCTCACTGGCTTTTGGAACCTCCTCAGGCCTCACCCTCCACAGATTCTGCTTTGCACCCCAAGTGCTTTTGCCTGGCTGGAATGTGCCCCCAAACTCAGCTAGTACCTCTTTTGTGTCTAGATGGAAGATAGAGGTACAAAGCCTAAGGTACAAAGGCAAAATCTATACGCATTGCTCCTGCTGAACCTCCTGCCCCCCCCCCAGAAGGTTCCAGGTGGCCCCTGGAAAGTTAGCTAGAAGGGAATGTGGCCCTTGAGATGAAGAAAGGTCCTCTGCTTCTGGAATAACATTCAAACTGATGCATTGTGTGGAACACGCCCTTCAGAGTCTGGGTTGCCACCAGAAACCGTTTAAACAACCAGCCCCCAACTTTTCATTCTCTTAAAACAATAATCTTCCTGCTAATCAATGAGCAAGCGCACCTTTGTGTGCTTATGCCTCGGTGAGCAAATTCAGGTAATTTCGGAGAAAGGTGGCACAGTCACTCAGGAGAAAATTAATTTAAAACCCCTTTTCAGAATGTTTCTTGAATCTCAGTGTCATAGCTTTTTTGCTTTTGCGTATGCCTCATTAAGTAAAATCATCATTGATATTTTTGTGTGTGTCATAATGTCCTCCTTTTAATTCCTGCTTATCTTTCAGGAGAAGCCCTTCTCAGCAGCATTAGTGACTCTCATAACAAGAGACTGGATGTTTCCCTACAGCTTCAGTTGAATTCTTGTACACGCAACAAGAATATACCTCGATCTGGCTCAGCTAAGGCCTGCCTGTTGCGAAATCCTTCCTCCACTCCCTTTTTTACAGCTTATTCTCCCCAGCCACCATGCAACAGACAGCGGCAGCGCGCAAGAAGCTGGCATGATCTACAATAACCAGTTAGAGGGAGCAGGACTTGGGGGTGGGGGGAAGGGAAGGGGATGGGCAGACCTCAGCCTCACTACACTAGAGCTATTGTCTGCCGAACCTCGAAAAAAAAAGCATGGCGCATGAGGTTGCAAGGGGTTGCAGCAGCAAACGGCAAAGGCAGCAGGAGGAGGCCGCCAGTCAGGAGATGGGGGGCTGGATGGGTGGGGGGGTTGAAGATGAGGAAATCTTCCTAATGTGATCAATCGGGAGAGGTTGCTCAACGACAACGGAAATCCACAAAAGAGCAAGATGTGTGCAGTCTTTTAGGGTAAATGAACAACATAAGCATGACTGGAAGCAGCCGGCAGAGACACCCCCCGTCAGGGAAACAGAAGCACAAGGCGAAGCCATCAATGGTCGTTTTTTACAAGGCTTCTTTCTGCGCTCAAGCATATTGTGCCATCGCTTCCTCGCACAACTTCCCGATCATTTCAGGGAAATGCCTTTCAGAAACTGGATGGTCCTTCGTATTTTTTTCATGCCTGGCTCAGGGGTACTGGAATTAGTCCTCAGCCAGCTGCAAGAGAATCTTGATGCTTCCTTATTTTTATACTTAAAATAAAAGAGTGTATCCAAAATTACAAACCGACCCTCCCCCCAAACCCCACCCACGTCTGGCAACATGACTTGTCATCCCCACCCCCTAAGTAAGCTAGGGTGTATCTGCCTCCTCACCCGGCCAGGTAATATCTGACCAGCCGGGTGGTACTTTTACCCTTAGTCGTTAATTTAAACGGTGCCTGCGTTTCACTCCAAGTGAGCAGCAGCCATTGTTTGCCCTTTTGGATGAAAGAGGAAGCACAAAAGGGTAGCTCGCAACCTTCCTTCCATGCAGCTCATGGGATGCCTCGTGGATGCCTGGGCAAAAAGCGTAGCATATTTCTAGTCGAGGTCTGCATAGGTAGGCCTCCCGTGGGTCTCGCTGCCCCGCTGCCTGTATGGCGTGATCATTTCTCAAGTCAGCGGGTGCGAGGAAATTCTCCAAGGAAATGCAGCCTTTCATTATTTTATTCTTATTTTTTAAAAAGAAAATTGCTCTTACTGGAAACGCCCGCATGCAAAATCGCCCCCCCCCCCTTGCATGGAACAAGAATGTATCCGAATCATAATTTACATGCGACTTTCTTCTTCTTTTCTCCCCCCCCCAGCCCCCCCCCCGGTGCGTGTGGGTTTAATCGCTGGCTTTTCCTTTTCCTATGTAGCACGGCTCTCTCCGAGAGCGAAGAAAAGAGGAAGCCGGGAACTTTAAGGGCGGCGAAAGAGTTAAGTTATTCAAGATGACATCACTGCGATTTGCATAGAATCGGGGTATAACTGGTCACGCAGGGGGAGCGCCCTTTTATACGACGGTCCAGAGCAGCTGCTGCAAAGAGCGGAATTGTACCTGAAGAGAGCGCATCACTGGTGAGGCTCTGGTCTTTCATTATTTCTTTTCCGGTGGTGGGGGTTATTTTAGGGGTATCTCAGCACCCCCTTTTCCGTCCGCATGTTGCCGTAGGCTTGGATTTTCGAGGCAGTTGAGATTTTGGTCTCCGCTTTGTTGAACGCAAACACACCCAGGGCTTCTTTCTGAATGCACCAGGCGGCGGCTTAAATGCGTGGAGAAACGAGCTTTATCGTTACTATTATTATTTTGCTATCATTTTGAGCGAGGAGGTTCTGCCCACCCCCGCACCCCTGGACCCTGATGTTTGCCGGAGGGGAAGAGAATGGCACGCTGGACAGATCAAGACACCTTGGTTCGGTTTCCTTGCCTGCTTGCTGCGCTTTCCTTGGAGAGGCGCGTTTTTGCGCGTGTGCGCGCTTCGAAACCTCGAGCCTCGGAGGCAGGGGGACTTGGGGCGTGATCGGAAAGGTGGAGAGGGGAAGATGCGGGCGGGGAGGGGGAGGCATCCTCGGACGACCGGCTGCTGCCGCCCCCTGCATGTTGAGCGACAAAAGAGAGCAGCTCTTTGTTTTCCCGGGGAGCAGCCGGCGCTGTGGATCTGGCGGCCCCGGGAAGGAGAAAGCGAGGGGGCGAGAGAGAGAGGGAGAGGAAGGGCGGTGGTTGGGGCTGCAGCTGCAGCGCGAGCTCTTTGTGCCGAGGGAAGAATGCAGGGCTCCCTCCAAATGTGCTGGGCAGACCAGACACTAAGATGGAAGAAAGTGATTAGCATAGTCTCGCTCGCTTCGCTTGGTGGCATTGTGTGCATACACGCAGGCGCTTTTTTCACCATCCTCATCCTTTGCTTGCTTTATTCTAAGTGCGGTTTTCTCTGCTGTGCTTTCCACATGCAATAAGACTAGTGGAGAGATCTTAACTGGAGCAGATGCATCACCACCACTAAAACAATGAGTATTGTTGTTTTTTTCTTTTAAACGAATTAATTGATTTTCACCTGGAACAAATTCTGTTTCTTTTAAATTTTATTTTAAAGCCTTTCGATTATCTCTCTCCCCCCCCCCCCGTGCGCACTGTTTCATCTGAGGCTGAGCCTCCAGTGGTGCAATTTTAATTTTTTCGGCTCATATGAATATAAGTATATAGAGACCTGCCTTTTAAAGTAAGGGGGGTTTAGTAGTGTTGCACTTAATCAGGAAGAAGGAGCTGAGATGGTTGGAGTGAATTCAAGCGGTTTTGAAAAGGGGTGGGGTGGGGTTGGGGGGGGAGAGGAAGGAAGGGTGGTGCAATCTCTAACCATCTCTTTCCCCTCTTTTGTGTGTGCGTGCAGATCAATCGGCAGATATGTCTGACAAACCAGATATGGCTGAAATCGAGAAATTCGACAAGTCTAAGTTGAAGAAGACGGAAACGCAAGAGAAAAACCCACTGCCTTCAAAAGAAAGTAAGTGGATCTTGGGAAAGGAGAAGAGGGCGTGGGCCGCTGGAGACAAAGAGAAGGCAGGGCTGAGCCAGGCTCCTTCAGCTATCCTCCTCCTCCTCCTCTCTTGCTGGATGGGGTTTCAGTGCCTTACAGGATGCTGTGCAGTTTATGTACAGATGGAAGCATTAAATACAGTTAACAAAATATATTTTATGAAAATAAGGGGACTTTTAAGCACAGTATGCATTAAATGCAATATATTGAAAGAATTTTTTAAAAATAGATTTATTCAACAGTGTTTAATTTTGAAGAATTTTAAATGAATGGGGTTTTTTAAAACAATATTGCGATTCCTATTTAACTGCATTTCAAATGCATAATTCTTTTTTCTTCTTTTCTCCTTCTTTCCCCCTTTTGCAGCAATTGAACAGGAGAAGCAAGCGGGTGAATCGTAATGAAACCGGCCCTTCCAAATTATGCACTGTACATTCCACAAGCATTGCCTTCTTATTTTACTTCTTTTAGCTGTTTTAACTTTGTAAGATGCAAAGAGGTTGGATAAAGTTTGAATGACTGTACTGCCCCTTTCACATCCAAAAAAAATTTAAAGAATAGAGAGAACTACTGATGCTGTGAACGAAGGCGCTGCCCTTTCCATCTGCCTGTCCAGCTTGGTCCTGGTGGCACGAAAGAGCTTGCATGTGTCTCGAGAGAAGATCCTGGGAAGGGACTACAGTAATCTAGTAACACCCGAATATACGCAAAGCTGTACCAAGGTCCCGCAAGCTGTAAAATGCAGTTAACCGAGTGCCATTTTTTTTTTGTTCAAATGATTTTAATTATTGGAATGCACAATTTTTTTAATATGCAAAAATAAAATGTTTTAAAATCTGGATTATACTGATCTGGTATATATTTTTTTGAGAATTGTTATCAAAGGAAGAATAAGTGCCTATACCAACATGAGATTATATGACTTTATAGACTCCTGCATAAACATTTTTCTCCCCCTCCAGCTTTTGTCTGCCAAGAGCAGTCTGCATATTAGGATTCAACATTCATTGGGCAATCTGCAAAAATAACTTAAAATATCACATTTATTTCTAAGAGGTCTATGCAGGAACTATACAACCTATATATATTGAGCTTTTAAAAGACATATTTTAAAGTTTTGTTATACAAGGCATTGGACTACCAAATTATATGGACAGTGTTTTGGCAATATATTTATTGCAACAGTTTCCCCTTTCAACATTTTTAAAAAATCATGTTCAGCAAAACCTGGCAGTTTTGGATGCCTGTGCGTGGAGGTTGTCTTTAGTGCATCACAGCAGCCTCCAGCTGGGGAATGATTTGAAGACTTCTTTTCACCTTGCCATGTCATTGCTGCTGCTTTGGGTGGCAGGCTGCTGCAGTCAGTGTTAATTCCTTAAGGTGGCAACTTTCAAACTTGCTACATTTGGGGGTCTCCTGAGAGAAAGTCCTGGGTGTTGCAGATGTGTGGTTCACGCCAGGTGGGTGTTGCTCAGCTGCATCTTGCTGTCCTGTACAAATTGATGAGGGTGCTCTAAAACACTGGTCTTCCAACTGGTGATCCAAGGTAGGTCACAACAGCAGCATCGCCACCATGCAAATATATGGCAAAATATTTAATAAATGGGCCCCAAAGTGCATGTTTCAGACCCATGTCCTGAGTCCAAGAAGGTTGAAGATGCCTGTCATAGAATACCCCTTAACAATGTTGTGCATTGCAGAGGAGGAAAATGAGCAAGCCCCCTTTTTAGAGAAGGTGACCATTGATATCCAAGGTTCCTAGAAAACCATTTCCATAGCACCAATATTTTGGTCTTAAATGCCATACTCCCATTTATTCTAGGAATGGGGAACAAGCTTTCCAGACTCCCACTATCCCCATCACTGCCCGTGCTTACTGAATTTGATGTCCAGCAACATCTAGAGGACCACAGGTTTGCCACTCCTGCACTGAGCAGTGCTTAGTATGTTGAGTGGGGGGCTCCAACCTCCTTGGTGGCTGTGCTTTTCTTTGTTCTGTTCATAACCTTTAGATTCCACTCTTCCCTGCATCTTAGGGCAGTTGTACATATGGTTTTCAGCCATACTAGGAAGAAGCAATAGACCCGTTTTTTCTCTGGAACATGCATGTGTGTGCGCACACAGTTTCATAGTCAATTAAAATACCACTATTCATGAAAACTTGACAATGGCTATTGTATTCAAGTGAAACCAGGCTCTATTGACTGCATGTTGGAACTGCTGAGAGCTCCATTTTGTGCAATGTGTACCAGATCAGTTACCTGAAATCCTCTTCCAACAAAAGATGCTTACTACCAGTAACGTACAGTTTTAAGATCATGCAAATATGATCTTGCCTTTCCAAGTTGGATGTATTTTAAGCAACTGATTGTTCATTAATCTTTCAACAATATCAATGGGTTCCCTCCATTCTCAAAAAGGTAAAACATTTAAGCCACCCCACCTAAAGCCTGGTGGCTTATGTTTATTCCTTAATTTGTCTCTTCCTCTTTCAGGGTTTGGTTCAGTTTGAAAGTAATATTGTTAAGCTTCTACTGCTGAGTGAAGCAGGAGGATAACATGGGGAGGTGGACAGTTAAGATGTGGGACTTGTAATTACAGACACACACTTGCTCCTGGATGTACCAGTTGCTTAACAGCCCAGACTTGCAACAGAGCTCGGTGCACCTAGAACCATTCAAATCAATGGGCTTAAGTATGCCTAATTCTGCCTAACATTGCTCTGAAATGATGTCAAAATGAATTCTCTTGGCAAATCCCTGGAGACATAACATTAAGCATATTGGCCAAGATCCACCCAAGAACTGTGAGATTCACAAGGGAGCTTTACAGTTGTTTTTCCTCACGGAGCAAGCCCCTTTGTGCATAGTAAATGCTTTTTTATTTGGAGGGGGGTTTCAAGTGGCAATTTATGACATGAGATGGAGTTGGGGAGAGCTGTTCAAAGACAAAAACAAAATCCAAAATTCCAATGGGCCAAGACCATTTGCTTTTGCCTCAAGGCATATGATATGTTGCTGTCTTACTGAGAAGTAAGTCTTAAGTGAAATCACTGTAACATTGTTTCTGAGTAAATACTGTACAGGATTGGCCTGTTTACAGCTCTCAGGATCCACAGAGTTGAACTAAGTTCTAAGAGAGACAACTCCTAATAAAGAGCATTAGAAAGAATTTGACGACAAAATGAAAGCGATCAACAAATAGGCTGCTAGCGAGCCCTGCTTGCTTCCTCTTGAACTGTGGACAAGCCACAGGAAATTGTTCTGCTGAGACTCTTAAAATACCAATTGAGAGACACCACCCTGCTAGCGATCTTAATCAGAAAGCAACAGGATGCAGAGCGTGATGACTAAAACCCAAAGTGTGGAGGCAATGCAGCATATGCTCAACTGAAAAGCACTGAAGCTGTGTATGAGGCTGTGGCAGTTTGGCACTAAGTGAGGTCGTGCCCTCCTAACCCAAGCAGCACATTAAGCAATAGTATATTTTTACATTGTGCACTGGGAGTTTGCAAGTAGGGTATTGGGCTCTTTACTTGGTTCCCTATGTGACAGGGCGGGGGAGGGTATTTTAAAACCCAGTTTTGGTCCAAAGGCAGTGCTGTGTTTAGGGTGTGAGGCAGTATAAATGCCAGCTTTCATTCATGACATTATGAACTTGACTTTCAAGCAATGATATGACTTAGTGTGTGAAGTGCACTACTTTTTACACACACATGCATACACATTCTCGCCATCTTGGAATACAGTCTAGTTTGAGTGGCACTGACTGACCAAGGTTACCCAGAGGAGAAGCTTGAAGCAGCCTGCCCTGCTCATACCTTCATACCCAACACACAATTCACACGCACAGTGGCCCTCAGCATACACTGAGGTGTACAAGTGTGGATATTTTTGGGGAATGGAAATGGGAAAGAGTGCTCTATAGAATGAAGACCTTGTGGTTGCATGTTTGTTACAAGAAGAAAAGATAGCGGGTGTTAGTCAACTAAGTTTTACTCATGAGTAGACTCATTGAAATTAGTGAATCTTAGCCATTGTCAGTGGGTCTACTCTGAGTAAAACTTAGTTGGATACCACCTGATATATTCATAAGTGGCTAGCTACAGTGCCTTTGAGCTGTATGTACAGGCCTCATGTTCATTTCGCTTAGCTATGCATCAATGTAACCTCTTTAAACAATGTCTAAGCAAGCTGCATTCTGACCACCCAAATGGATTTGAAAGCAGTGTTCTCAGCACCACATTTGGATGGTGCAGCAACAAGCAAGAGCAACTTTGTGAATGAGGGACATTGCTTTGATTGGTCTGTTTATTGGCCTGGACTATTCATATTCCTGAAACTTTTACACAGATTTGTCATTCCCATTTGGAGATGGACCAGCTGTTTTGGACATGGCTTTCCAATGGCTTTGGGTTTTTTTGTGTATGTGTGTGTGTTCCTACATTTGAATATATCATCTATCTGCTATGTTGCACGGGGAGGAAATATCTTCAACAGGGTACTCAGAATGAAAGGCATCATTTCCTTAGTTGCATATAAATAGAGAACATTTCTAATGGAACATATGGCAAGGTATCTCCCTCCCATGATCCCCCCTAGCCCAATCTCAGCACTGGTAGATAAGGTTTTTATTATGCCCAAGATACATCATATCTACCAGAATAGTAGCTCTCCTTTTTGGCTTGATATGAAATGTTAGCTACTGGGAGTCCTCGTGATCGCCAAAGAAAGAAGAAATGTTAGCTGTGGTTTTTACACTTATGCAGCACTGCTGATTTCTGCATGCATTCTGCATATTTCCTCCCCGTGCAACATAGCAGATAGATGATATATATTCATGCATCTTGTATTGTACGAAACAAACTCCTGCTGTTTCAGTCATTAATTCTCTTGCCAGAATGATTCAAATGCACTTCCCCTTACTTAATGCATTTTGACTTCAAAATTATTATTATTCTGCAAAGAGGAATGTGTGGCATAATGCAACTTCCTTAGAAACCCTTACTTCCTTAGCAACTGTGCAGATATGAAAAGCAAAGGTGAGTTTTTGTCGACATTAGTTGATTGCTATTACGCTGCCTCAAACAGACAAATCATTTCTAGGGAGCTAAAGAATGGGGAGAGATGTGCTAGGTCAAGCAATCCATTATAATGAATGCATATCATCCTAGCAGTGCTAAACTAAACCAAAAACAAATTTGTTTTAGCCATTCATGGCCAAGGATGAGAATCCTTTTGCACACAGATCTCTCTGGCTAAGATACTTACAAATGGATACTTTGATGCTTGGAGACAGATGACAGAATCTCAATCTGCTCTGAGATGCATTTCCAGGTTTAATCCTCCATTATGATATGAGTAGACATCCTAGATTGGTCATTTGCATGACAGTGATATTGCTCACCACTCATAAAAGGGCATAATACTCTTTGTATATCTATTCTGCCAATCCACATAGAATTGCAGAGTTGGAAGGAACCCTGAGAATCATCTAGTACAACCCCCGGAAATACAGGAATTTGCAGTTATCCCATACAGGGATTGAACCTGCAACCTTTGCGTTATCAGCACCATGTTCTACCCAGCTGAGTTCAACTGTTTCATCAGTTGTGAAAAGAACAGCAGCAAATATTTCTGTAGTATCTACATTGTACTGGGCGCCATACAAGTGGAAACTCGATGCATCCATGGAGAGCAGGGGTAGACAACATGGTGCCCTCCAGATGTTTTAGACTACCATTTCCATCAGCCCCAGCTTGCATGACCATTGGTCAGGGATTATGGGAGTTTAGATCCAAAAGATCTGGAGGGCACCATGTTGGCTACCCTTGCTGTAGGGGATTGCAGGCGGGCTACACCTGCTCCATGTGTGGAATGTTTGTACAGTGTACAAAACACACCCGCAGGACTAGAGACTATTCTGCTGCTTATAAACTGGTTCTGCTTGTGAAATGACACCTATTGTCAACCATGTGTCTGTTTTTTAATCTTTATAATTTGTGACAAGCAAAACAAAAACGTCAGTTCTGTTTTCCTTTCTAATGAAGGAAGGAGTCACATTTTATCAAAGACTTGCTATAAATAAAACTTTACTCAACGGCTAAACCCAAATAAATTACCCCCTCCTCACCAGCCCACAGAGCAAATTCTTGTTGAGTATCAGAAATGTCCTTGAGCATATGGGATCTGTGTTGACATTGGAGAAATGTTTACTTTTGTTTCCGTCCCAAAATGGGATTCTTGCGGAGTTGGCTAAATAACACAAAAATGAAATGTAAATATTTCTCTAGCTAAAAGCAGCATGCTTTGGGTGCTCTTTGTGGGAACAGGTCAGATTATAAACTGTTCTTGGGGAATCAGCCTTGGTTGCCAAAGCTTTCATAAGAACTGCTAGAATGTGATGTACTGAAAGTGAATTGCATTTACTCGGCTATTGAAAAAAGGCACTTTTCTCCCAACCCGAAGCAGATGGCAGATGTGTAACCGGTACAATACTTCATAACCACCCTTATATATACAAAGTTATTGTTGTTAAAGTCTCTAGAAGGTGTGGGGTTTTCTCATTATGGGAACTGAAGAAACCTGCTGCTTTCTCATTTTGTATTCACAACCAGAAATGCAAACCTAGTACTGATTCCTATGACTAATTAGCCAGTGAGAATATTTGTGGCAATGTTTTCACTTCCTTCCTTCTTCCTTCTTTCTTTTTGCTTCACCAAGCACACACTTTACAACCCACTGCCTGGTTGCATCTTTAGCAGAATCATTGAGCCACTGAAAAACTTGTACTTCTGAAAAACTTGGACAGAGCAATCACACAATCATCTGATTGGGTGCAAGGTTGCTATGTGTAACATTATGGCGCCTTCTCTGTAGCAATCTGGTTGATTGTGAACATCAACCTGCAAACTCTTGCATGCCACCACAAACCACACTGAACACCATCCAGAAAATGTCAGTCTTGACCAAGTCCAATACAAATCAACAGCGATGTTGGCTTGCCACAATGAAGCTACTCGTGCCATTACTTTCCAGGCAATTTAGGGCTCTTTCATCTGCTACAAGTAGCAAATCTACGAGGCAACATTCCAAATCTCGTGGCTACATGGCAAAGTAGACTAATGCATGAGATTATGGTTTGGTCTACAACAGCCAACTGTTGTCACTTCACTATGGCAGGAAGTGGGAGAAGGAAATATGAAGCACTTTGCATCTTCTTGGGGAAGATGACAACAGAGGGATTTTTTAGTGCTGTGTGGAGAGAATTCACAAAGGAAAAGAACCCCTACTTGGGGGGGGGGTACCCAAAGCTATTTGGAGATAGTAGGATAAAGACACACAAAAAGCAATATGATTTCCCCAAAAGCATATGAAGTTTGTGGCTAGAGAATGTAACTTTCAAAAGGATTAGCTATCTCTGCAGAGCATAAGCTCATGGGAAGCCACTAGCAATAATGGCCAGCAGTTATTCCATATACACCAATCTTTTAAGAACAAGGCTTATATGATTAAAACCATTTACAGAACTAGACACCCCCCCCCCCAAAAAACAACCTTCAGAATCATTCTTTCCCTCCTCTCCTTTTGGTCAAGGTGTCTTTGCAATGAATGTGTAACATGATAGCAATCGCACAAAAAAAGCTTTGCACTGCAACAGTTTCAGACCACATCCTGGAGCTTGACCAAGATGCTGAATTTGGCTGCACTCAGAACTTTAAACATGCGCCTTCTGTACTTCTTTGTACTAAGGTTGGGAATCCTTTTGAAGGAGGCTGCTGCATGTTGTTTCATTTACACAGAGTAACGTGATTTTAATATGGGAATGACAAAGAACATTATGAGCTTTGTGCCAGTAAATCCTGACTTCAAGCCTCAGCCATGAAACCATTTAAGCGACCTTCTGCAAGCCACTGTCTCTAAACATTCATCCCCTCCATGGAGTTTCTTTCTCTGGTTGCTGCTGTTAAATATGATTATGCCATTTCTGACCTTTTCGGTTGTTACTTTTAGGTTACTTTTAGTGCAGTTTTGTCTGTAATTTTTATTAGCCATCTTGATTATTTGAAAGATAGCAGTATTGATCAAACAAACAAACAATTAATACTGACCTACATTGTATGTTAAAGAGACAATTCCACCTGTTCTTGAGTGTGAACAAGTTCATGAGTGTGCAATCTATTTTCATCAGGGCATTTTTGTCAGGAGTCCAGCAACATCTGCAGGGCACCTTGGCTACCCTTGGTTTATATGTCTCTGTATGTTTCAGAGAAAAAACTCAGATTTGCCAGTGGGTGGGTGGGTGTGCAGGCCCAGTCCACTATGTGTGCTTTCCCATGTTGGATGAACAAAAACACTCACCATCTGTCATTGCATTCTGTCAAAACCAATGTGACCTCTGAGTGCTTATGCTGAAGATCAAAATGCTAGCCTGACAGGTTGCAACTGCAATAGTTGAAACACCCACCCATCGTTTAAAAGAGATGAAGTTTCTCTCTGTGTTGCAAATTTCACAAAAACTGCTACCCCCCCCCCCACCTTATACAGTACAAATTTTGCAGGGACATTTTGAAGCAGATTCAGAAACAGTTTTCAGAGGCTGAACAGTATGGATCTTCTCTGTTTTTCTGTCAGTTTACAAAAAAAAACCAGCTGGACCATTCCCTGCTTGCTCACTTGCACAAACATTTCCGAGGCAGTTATTTCCAGTCAGAACAACGCCCATTTGCATCCTTGTAAAAATTGCACTGTCTTTCCTTTCTGTTTCATATAGAACAAGGCCATAAAATTAAGGAAGTAAACTGGCTGTATAGTTCAGCCATTACAAGATAATTACCTGTTCTGAAATTGTGTCTACAAGGCTGTAGAAAACCAGTGCATTATCTGGAATGCTGGGGTAATGTACTCCTCAAGGCCAACCCCTCTATCAAGCTTCTTTATTTCTATTCACCACAAATAACTCAAATAATATCCCTTGACAGGCTGAAGCTTTTTGCAAGTCACCGACAGATCTTTTTGCAGGAAGCACCCAGATATGCATTGCCCAGCAGTTTTTCATACCAACTGAATGGGAACTAGGAAGTGAAGCATATTCCCAGTATGCCCTGGTCTAACACCTGCAGCAGAATATGTTCCCCAGGGTGGGATGAGGGAGGCCCTTTTGAGGGCTGCTGAATATGTGATCATACTGATCCCTACCATTTTTCTGCAAGGTCAGGGGCAATACACAATTAGCAAAGCCGCTAGCCTAAGATCCACCCTGTGCACACTGTATTTACAGCACAATAAGGCATAGGAAGCTACTTTATACTGAGTCAGGTCATTGATCCAGGTACCTCAGTATATGCTGCACTGATTGGCAGCATCTGTCTAGGGTTTCTGACAGAGGGCATTCCTAGCCCCTTACCTGGAGGTGTTTGGGGCTGAACCTGGGACCTTCTGCATTCAAAGCAGATGTGCTTGCCCCTGAGCTATGGGTCTCCCCAGGATCCTGGGATGACAGTATGCAGAAATCTCACTTGACAAGAGAAAGGGAACATTCCTGCCTATAAGTAGGGCTGGGCCTTGCTAATGGCTACTACTTAATGGATACTAGTCTTGTTGGCTTCCAGGATCAGAGGCACTACGCATCTGAATTCCAGTGCCAGGGGATCATGAGTGTTTTTGCACTCATGTCCTGGCTTTGAAACTGGGCATGGGTGCAAAAGATCAGAACCCTGGACTTAATAAGCCTTCAGTTTAATCCAGCATATCTTTTTATGTTCAGATAAGTGTAAATTGGGGCGGCGGCGGGGGGAGACAGCAAATCCTCATACAAAAGATCAAATCATTTATCTACATTTTGATACAATTAAAGTATGTGCTCCAACTCATGACTGATGAAAGCAGCTGATCCTGGCTAGGGTTCAAGGCAGAGCTATCGCCTTTATAAGAGTGTGTTTCTTTTCAATCCCTGTCCAGAGAAAAAAGTTTTCCATTTGCCCTGGGGGTAAAAGCGACCAATCTGCTGTTACTGGGGACTTCTTAAGATAACAGTTTAACCGTACAGTTTTTCTCTCACTTCCTTATGAGATGGGAAGTGCAATGAAGCTTTTCTAAGGTCATCTTTTTACTCAGTAGGCAGCTTTGTGTCCGAGAGCACAGAGGTTTTAAGGGGTTCATATTACAAGAAATTGTCCTCTTCCTAAGCTTTGGCTGCTCCCTCAAACTCTGGCCCATTTCTCACATCACAGTAAGACAAATTATATAACCTTGGTGCCAAGGCTTATTCTTTGGCTACATCTCGTGGTTACTGGTGAGGGAACATAACCATGGGCCCAGATTCGGAAGACATGCAGAGCAGAAAGGAGCAAAGCAGCTGCAGGTGTGGGCTCCTTACCTGCATGTTCAAGTGGTCATGGTAAGCTATAGTTTGGCATACTGTGACTTGTGAACCAGTTCTGTATGGTACATCTGTGATCCTATGCACTGCGAAGTGTGAGTTATCAACTGGCAATGTCATATAACCCCCTCATGAACTGATCAGGATTAATGTTCAATGAGAAGGCAATGCCGTATAATGTCCACACATTTTTTTTAAAAAATACATCAGCATGAATGCTCAATAAACAACCAGTCTGGAAAGTCCCCAATGCTGTCTGGGTTGAGGCCCATCTGTTTTGATGCACAGTGGACAACAAATCTGATATATTTTTAGACAGAAGGAAGTAACTATTTTGTGCCTTCCTAAGGGTCAAATATATGGCAGGCTTGTTGCCTTACAACTGCATTCTTGTGTGTGTTGTGTGTGTGTGTTGTGTGTGTGTGTGTGTGTGTGTGTGTGCATATACACATGAACACACACATATTCAGCTCTGCTCTGGCCTACTCCCATTCAAAGTTTAAGCAACTTCTTACCCAATGTAAACCTCTCCTTTTTGGGCCGGCATTCAAGAGTCTGGGTTAAGCAGCTGTGGAAGAACATGGAAATCGACATGTTATTATTATTGTGTGTGTCCTGTTTTATTTGTAACCCCTGCAGCCAACTTGTTTCAAGAGAGGTGGGGGCGGCTAGAATTTAAATAAACAAGAGGAGAGTAATGCAATGATGTGCATTTTTAAAAAAATGCTTATTGAACAGCCTGCTCTATGTTCTGCTCAAAATGTTGGGGACTGATGTCTACACATTACAAATGTCCAGATGGGGAGCCAGATGTCCAGATGGGTATTGAGGCACCTTAAAGACATAAAAAAAGAGAATAATGTGATTATGGTGTAAGCTTGTATGGACTTTGTCGGAGTCATGAAGTGAAATTTCAGGGAAGCAGGAGCAGAGCAACTGATGTGGATCTTATCTTTGTATTGTAGGCTAGTGTCATGGACTGGCTAGATGGAGAGGAATGGTGGGAGGAACCAGCTGGGGAACCCCCAAGAGAAGAAGGCGATTGGTAGTGGGATGATGATGAGTGTTCAGAGGGAGAGGAAGGAGCAGATTGGGAGGAGGAGCTGTCAGAAGCTGAAGAGGTAACAGGGCATAGTGAGCAGGGGGAGTCTGGCAAAGAGAAGTCCAGAATTAGAGGCAGAAGCTGCAGTAGGAGAGGAGGGAAGCCAAGAGGCAGAGATGAACTCAGCTGATGAAGAGGCACAGATGTCTCCCTTTCCTGCTGTGAGAAGCTCCCATCCCTCCTCATCTTCCAGAACCAGGAGAGGCATGAAAAGGGTAGAGGAGAAGTTAGCTTCATGCAGGCACAGTCTCAGATTGCTTGGGATAAACTGTTGAGAGGAGGTGACTTAGACAGCTGAGGGGATGTGTCATTAGGCCTGCCACTCCTGTGCAGATATTTACTAATAGCGCCAACTTGCTCAGTGTGATTTACTGCTGGCTCGCTCCTGTCAGCTAGCTTCTTCAGACGATCACACCCCTCTCTATCCTTCATCCAGACAAGAAAGTGGTGCTATTAGACTTCAAGGACATGTTCCAGCCAGGCCAAAACACTCAGGGCATAAAGCCGGGCCAGTGAAGGTTGTGGCTTGTAGAGACAGTGAGGACAGTTTTGAGGGCAAGATAGGGAGGCCTAGAGGACTGCACTGAGGCTAAGATTCCCCATTCCTGCATTATAGTAACACATACTCCCTCTCCACCTGGATTTACAGGGCTCAATGTATCCAAACATTCTTGGTCAATCAGATGTTCACAAATCCAAAGTCAACATGAGCAACTGGCTTTCTTGGACAGCTGCAGTGACTCACTGCTGATGCCAGCCCACCTTATTTATTGATTTAGTCTCTATCTTCTGACCAGTGCCAGACAGATACCCTTTTTCAATTCCCCACAGTGCTCCTGGCCTAGCATTGTGCTGAGGTATTGTGGTAAAGGCAAAAGGGGGCTAAGCCTAGTGACCTAGCACTGCTCAGAGAGCTGCCACCACAGCCAGGAAAGCCTGCCAAAGCCCCCAGACAGAGGAGGGACCCCACCAGAGGTCCCTCTGCCCAGATCCAGGCCTGCATGAAGTATATATGGGCCTTTTTTCAGTGAGTTTGGAGAAGCAGAAAACCCAGTTCCAGATCCTGAGGAATTGAGGTGTAAATGCAAGGATCATGACCATGCTAGGGCTGCTGCCTTTGGCTGCAATAATATTCCCAGTGCTGTTATGTTGGGGGGGGGAGGGGACAAAACCCAGCAATGAGTTATCAGGTGGTTTCGCATGTGCTGTTCTCTCAGCAAAACACTTCATTCCTCCCACATCAACTTCTTTCCAGATAAACAAGCTAAGAAGACAGAAGCTGATCCAGCTGAAAAGACTAGTCAGGTTTAAAAATCAAAACAAAACAAAAATACAGCTGGTGAAATTTTAAATCAGGACTGGGGTTGGGGAGAGGGAGCAAAGGTGTTGTAATGAAAGGAGCATTGAAGGATACATCTCCAAGATTAGGCCTGGCAAAATGGGAAGGAATTAACCCCAGCACAATGGGGTTACCATTTTCATCCATGGCCAGTCTTTTCCTCACATTTCCACTCGAAACCACCACCACCCTGTACTCTTCAGATAAAGGGCGGTATACAGATTTAATAAAACAACAACAACAACATACTTTGGAGCTAGAGACAGCTATTTCTCTTTCTAGTGCTTGTCCTTCCTAATAGTACTGCCACATATATATATACTCAGCAGTAAGGTAAAGGTAAAGGTACCCCTGCCCGTACGGGCCAGTCTTGCCAGACTCTAGGGTTGTGCGCTCATCTCACTCTATAGGCCGGGAGCCAGCGCTGTCTGCAGACACTTCCAGGTCACGTGGCCAGCGTGACAAGCTGCATCTGGCGAGCCAGCGCAGCACACGGAACGCCGTTTACCTTCCCGCTGGTAAGCGGTCCCTATTTATCTACTTGCACCCGGGGGTGCTTTCGAACTGCTAGGTTGGCAGGCGCCGGGACCGAACAATGGGAGCGCACCCCGCCGCGGGGATTCGAACCGCCGACCATGCGATCGGCAAGCCCTAGGCGCTGAGGTTTTACCCACAGCGCCACCCGCGTCCCATACTCAGCAGTAAATCTCACTAATTTCTCAGGCAGGTGTGTAGAGGGTTGCAACCTAAGTGTGCACAAACAGAGCAGGAGAGCTTCAACAGCTTTATGTGTGGGAAAATGCCCTTAGGATGCAATCCTATACATGCTTACCTGGGAGTAGGCTCAACTGAATTCAGTAGGATTTCCTTCTGAGGACACATGCATAGGATTGCCCTGTTATCATCTCTTTGGATCAAGAACAGTGGTTTTGCTTCCTTGCGCAGTGAATGTGCTTATTTCTGGAGGCAAAGGACATTCAGTGAGATTATTTACAGTGCAAGCCGTAACCACTGGCAACTTGTTCATGTTATAACTCCCGCCCACATCTCTGAAGATCAACACTGAGCGCTGAATCATTTCAGTTTTCCTTGTGTTACGCACAGAAGGGAAATGCGAACACAACGAGTCCTGTGGTACTTCAGAGCAGGGGGAGGATATTTCAGGCACAGAGGCCAAATCTGGACCTCTAGGCTTAATAATAATAATAATAATAATAATAATAATAATAATAATAATAAATTTTATTTATATCCCTCCCTCCCCAGCCGAAGCCGGGCTCAGGGTGGCTAACAACACTAAAATAGTGCAACATTATAAAAACATTATAAAAATTAATTAAAATCAAAATTGATGGCAACCATAAACTAAAGTTTTGTAAAGATTGCCAAAGGAGGGAGTCAGGCTGCACCCTGACCAAAGGCCTGGTGGAACAGCTCTGTCTTGCAGGCCCTGCGGAAAGATGTCAAGTCCTGCAGGGCCCTTGTCTCTTGTGACAGAGCGCTCCACCAGGTTGGAGCCGCAGCCGAAATAGCCCTGGCTCTAGTTGAGGCTTCCCTCTCTGGCCCTTGGCACACTTTCAAGGCTAGTCCACCTCCTCAGGTCAACCTTGCATCTGCAGCCCAGTTCCATGTGATCCTTTTGCCTAGCGGGAATATATCATTGAACTGTGATCGTGCATCCTGCTTGCATGGATGTGTATGTAAACATGATTTTAGAATGTAGCGAACTGTATAAGACTCAGAGAGTTGCATCTACTGTCGCACCCACTTTTGCCCTTGCTCTTGCTCGTCATTGGCACAGTTCCTTACAAAGGCATGTGGTCCTCTGGTTGAAAAAGGCTCTTCACCTCCTGAAATATACTCGGAGTTGAGAGTGGATTTCATGCTCTTTATTCAGGTCATAGTGGTGAGGAGGAATGGAAGTTCCCCCAGAATGTCTGCCTTATATACATTATTTACATAATGGGCCCAATATGATTGGGATTCTCCTGTAGGCCAATCAGGTTGCGGATTCCCTTCCACCTGGAGCTGGATTGGGTGGCTCCTGTGGACCAATCAAACTGCTGCATTCTGGACCCTATTGTTCTAGGACCAATCAAACTGCTGCCTTTTGGATCCTATTCAACTCAGTACATAACACCTCCGCTTTAGAGGTTGGCAGTCATGGGTGTAGCCAAGCGAGGGCAGGGGGGGCAGCTGCCCCCCCCATAAAGTAAAACAATAGAAATGCTTAACTAACTGACCAATCACCAACAAAAGTCCAGCCTTCCCCTAACAAAATTCCTGGCTTCGTCCATGCTGGCATGTCTACACATGTCTACACATGTCTACACAAAAGTAAACTCTACCAAGTTCTAGCAATAATTCCCAGTACCCTTAACAAACTACAGTTTCCAGGATTGGGGGGGGGGGAGAGAAATGTGCTTTAAATGTGTGGTGTACACAGCCTAAGCGATATGAGGAAGGTTAGCTGAAGACCATGGGCACAATTAATTACAACCTTTGCTTTCACAGTTAAACAGATGAGATTTTCACAATACCACTCATTTGAGAAGGGTTTGTACAAATTTCCATTGATTCCAGCCACAGAGAACACACACACACACACACACACAATTTCTCACATGAGTTTAGCTTTGATTCTTTTCTGATTAAATTCTGTTCTTTGTTCTCCTGAAAGATGAATAATTTATCAACTGCTGCAATGCCTTGCGCGCATATATATATATATATATATATGCTGAAACTATCATTAAATTTAATCAGATCCCAAGGAATTGCCCTACTCAGGCGACATGTCTGCACGTTAATTTTGTTTCTCGTTGATGGTTTCTGCCTTATGGGAGGAATGCCTATATCCTTAACCTAGTAACAGACAGGTTTCCAGCAGTGCACTGTGTTTCTTCCACACTGCAAGGAAAAGTAGGCCATCTCCTCACATTTAGTATGCTCACTACATATTTTATCGGAGACAGACAAGAGGGATAACATCAGTTCTTTCTGCCTAAGCAGCATTTCTTCTGGCAAAGGTTGGCTGCACACAGCACTCTTTGATCAAGTGTATGTTCCCCTATCTGAAAAGTCCCCAGTGTAGCTGATCAGACTGTGCAGGGAATTGTTAGCATTCAGTCTGAAGGCACATATGCAAGAACGCACTATTTTGCTCTGCTTAATCAGACCACTTCCTTGTTCTGTACTCACAGTCACTAACACCAGATTATTATCGCAATCGTTTTCTGCCTCACTGTATGAATGAGAAAGAAAAGGAAGATTTCCCTTCTTTCCCTACTTTTCTTTTATCGTAGTAAAAGCTGGCTTATTAGGGATTTTAAGGAATAACTAATTTGCATCAAAGGATGTGGAGCATGTTCTTAGAAGGCTTGCTCTGCTGCAATCAATATGTGAAATTCCCTGTGGGATTCAAGAGAAGTTAGATCAACCCTTTAGGGTGAAATTATAACTGGTTGACCCCCGATGAGTCCTGAAATATGTTGATGAAAGCAGGTTATGGATTGTGTGACACTGCGTGTGTGCATATATGTTTATTTATTTATATGAAAATGTATATGCAGCTCTTCTAGTGCTTACTCAGGACAGTTAAGCAACTTTTAAAATACAGGGGTACCTTGGGTTACATATGCTTCAGGTTAAAGATTCTGCTAACCCAGAAATAGTACCTCAGGTTAAGAACTTTGCTTCAGGATGAGAACAGAAATCATGCAGCAGCGGCACGGCGGCAGCAGGAGGCCCCATTTGCTAAAGTGGTGCTTCAGGTTAAGAACAGTTTCAGGTTAAGAACAGACCCCCAGAACGAATTAAGTACTTAACCCGAGGTACCACTGTACAATAATATTCCACACATTTAATATAATAATAAAACTAGACACAGGCTGTTTTCCTATAGGCACCTGGCTGGTCTCTGTGAGAACAAGGATGTTGGACTAGATGGGCCTTTTGTCTGATCCAGCAGGGCTGTCCCAATATTCTTAGCTGCAGCAGATTAAGACATTGGATGAAAGAGAGAAACCTATTGTCAGGGACTGGCTGGACAATGAGGAGTGGTGGGAGGTTCCAGCCAGAGATTGCCATAGGGAAGCCTCAGAAGAGGAAGGCTCCAAGCTGGGGAAGTGGTGGTGGGACAATGAAGACAGATCAGAGGAAGAATGGGAAGATGCTGGGAAAGCAACAGGCTTGAGAGAGATGGAAAACACTGCAGACACAGACCCTCCAAGTGCCCCTACTTTCCAGGGGTGTCCCTGATTTAGTAAACCCATCCCAGTTTCTGATTTGATCCTGGAATGTCCCACTTTTCCTTAGGATGTCCCTATTTTAATTGGAGGGTATGGAGTTATCCAACCCCCGAGCCGTCTGAGGGCAATTCTGCATAGGGAAGTTTTTAAAAGTTTAATGTTTTTATATATGTTGGAAGCTGCCCAGAGTGGCTGGGGCAAGCCAGTAAGATGTGCGGGGTATAAATAGTAAATTTATCATTATGGAATGGGACGTCCCTATTGCCATCAGAGAAATGTTGGGGGATATGCAGGTGTGGAACAGGCAGCTGAGGAGGAGGTGGGGGGGTGAAGCTGTGACAGATGCACAGGAGCCAACAGGTTCAATCTATTGTGTTTAGCACTCCTTCCCCTTGATCTCTGGGGACTTGGAGGGTTTTGCATGTCATAGAGCAAAGAGCTCTGTAGAAGGTTCTTCTTAGATAGACTTGTGTAGAGCACACTGGAGTAGTCCAGTCTTGGTGTAGCTAAGGGATATGTCATGACTTTATAACTCAATGAGCACCCTATAGCCGTTTCCCCCCCATGTGTAGGATGGGGTGAAAGAAAGACGCTTGCACTTTCTTGAACACACAGCGAACTGTGTGAAAGCCTTTGAGAATGTGTCAGTAGCATTAAGTTCAAAGGCATTCTAATGTACATGAGAGATTTAGGGCCAGCTCTCATAAGCTATGTTGCTCCATGTTGGTTGCTATTCCCAAACCATTTGAAGCAAAAGCCAGGAACTAACACACTGTTAAGATTCCCTGGTGCACATTTTACATACTTTTCTGTGCTGTGGCTTCTAATATGTTTAGACATCATTGGACCAGACATAGGATAGGTCTCCTTTTCATGTCACACAGAATTCCCATTGCTTCTGCCTTAAGAGGTGTGTGCAGTATTTACACAGGTGCAATATTTGCACAAACGTCTGAGACGATTATTTGATGATGACTCAGGTATAGTAGTGCTATGACTCCTTAGCAACTTTATCTTCTGAGAACCACCTGGAAAGGTGACTCGTTTATGAGTTCACTCAATTATTTTTCTCCCTTTGAAATATCTGCCAGTTTTGCCAAGACTAGACTATGAGCACACCATAATGTTTTTGATCAAGATGGGGGGGGGGGGGATACAAGCTCTCTTGCCTAAAAATGTACTTTGCCATTAGCAATGCAGTTACATACTTGGCTTTCAGTCTACTTGCCCAAGAGCTATTATAGTTTGCATGGCTTTGGGAAGTTGTATACAGTTGTACCTCGGATTACAGACGCTTCAGGTTACAGACGCTTCAGGCTACAGACTCCACTTATCCGGAAGTAGTACCTTGGGTTAAGAACTTTGCTTCAGGATGAGAACAGAAATCATGCTCTGGCGGCGCGATGGCAGCAGGAGGCCCCATTAGCAAAAGTGGTGCTTCAGGTTAAGAACAGTTTCAGGTTAAGAATGGACCTCCGGAACGAATTAAGTACTTAACCCGAGGTACCGCTGTATATGTGTGTGTGTGATTACACCTTGTTCCACTGAATTGTAGTTGGCACATACATAGGACTCCTTGGAGCCATTCCAAGGAATAAACCATTTGCTTGTGTTTGTGTATTCTATAAAATATGGCCCACTTTTTGACAGAACAAATACTCTCCTTGTGGATAGATTTACAAAGAGAGAATGCCTGTTAAATCTCTAAAAGATATTGCTGTAAAAATATTGCTATACACTGTGCCATTCTTTTAAGCAGTGCTTGAACACAAGTACCTAACTAAATAGGGCATGGTTCTACGTAATTAGGGACATCTTGAACTCCTTTTGAGGATCACTTCTTGCAGACTCTGTTGCTGGTGTCACTCAACTAAAACTGAATGGCAGGGAGGTAGAGGTGCTGTTTTTCTTATGTAGTTTATGTTACAATAATTGTGTCTTGCTTTTGCAGTCTGGTGGCTTATGGTTGTATCTTAAATCAGAAATACGTCACTCAGTTGTTTCAAACGTACCGGTATTTAACGATCTTAGGGATCAGAACAGACACAGTAATAAATTGCTTGGCTGTTGTACTACATAATGTTCTATGTGTCATGGATCATGGCTACTTGCAGGTAGGGTAAGTCACATCTTTCACAATAATAATGGTGTCTAGAAATTTTTTTGGACTAGGTAAGGCTCAAACTAATAGGGAAGTGGAAGAAGGTGGAATCTTTTTGGAATCTCTTGAGTGCTTCTGAAAATCACCACCTGACTCCACTAATATGCCTCAGATATATTGGTGATATATTAGTAAAGCAAAATTGTCTTTTTTTCCAGGAAGTGATCTAAATTAGGTGACCCTGTATATTGAGGTGCCATGGTCACACCTGTTTGGATCAATAATTTATCTATGAATTTATAGTTACTGTCTGTGAGGAGAAAAGTATAAAAAACTTGAAACCAGCCCTAAGTTTGTATCATTAAACGAGGACTTCATTTTAACTTAGCAAATACAAAACTCATATATTTTCAAAAGCCAGTCAGGTGTTTTTTCTTTTCTTTTCTTGAATTCAAGCAGTAGTGCCATATTCTGGGTGCTGTGAAAAGCCTGTAATAAAAATGTGGAATTTCTCCTGCTAGATGTGAAGGTTGTGGGGGATGGGTGGGGAGAAATTCTTATCCAGACATCCTGCCTTCACAGATTTTCTTTGTGATAAAACAAGATTTGCCTAGTGAGAAACAGTTTTAGGTTCGGGTAAAATACAGGATGTAGCATGTAGTGTGGGACAACATTTGTTTAGTTCATGGCTGAGAAATGACTAATGCAGCACATGGAAACTTGAAAAATTCTCCTGCTTAAGAAAACACGTGTGCTATTGTCCTCAGGGAAAATGGCTCTATTTCCAAACTTCCTAAAGCAGGGAAGTCACAAGAGTTACCTCATGGCTGAATACAATTGAGCCCAACTGAAATAATAATGCACCTTAGGCTCATCTGCATGGGGAGCTTTTCATCTCACCCATTCTGCGTCCTCCCTCCAGTTATAGTCGTAGTTATAGCCCTGCAGTTTATAGAAAATTATAAAGTTCGTTAACTGTAAGTAGGCATCTGTAATTATGCCATACTGGAGGACTGCATGTAAGGATTATAATCTGGTATTTGTGACCTTTTTTTAGAGAGAGAGAGCAAATTTACCATGGAATGCGCTTTTCTTTGCATTTTTGTAGACAAGCAATCTTCTGGATGTTCCATCACTTAATGAGATTGCAGCTCAGCACATGCTAGGACACCCCCCCCCCTCAAAGTGTGTTGGGTCAGGATGTGATAAATTGCAATCTCAGTTTAAACCTAAATATTCAGAAGATTGGCTAAGAGGATCAAATTACTGGGGGAAGTCAACTGATGATGCAGTCACTACATCCAAAACGTAACATGGAAACTGACCCTGTGTTTATTCTCAACATTTCCCTGGCCTGAACTATCAGAAGTCTAGCCCTAGGTTCTTGATAATACCTGATGTCTCTGCTGACATATATTTTAAAGAGCCCTTAAGCCGGGGTTTATTACATTTCTGTTGAGAAGTTGTGCTAATAAAAATAATTAGTGCTTCCAATCTTCCTGGCAATGTAAACTCATTCAGGCATCCTGTGGTTTGACCCCTTGCCAAAATTTACTCTAACATTGCAGTGATTGTGTTTGGTTTAAATTTGTTCTGCATGGAGGTGCAAAACAATCTGAACTGTACCTTTCTGGCACACAATGTCTCACAGGCCAGGCCCAAGATATTTCGCTGCCTGAAGTGGAGCAGCAAATGGCACAAATCCCCTCCCCCATTGCATAATACTCAAGGCTTGTCAAGTTATTTTGACATCTGAGGCACCAGATCCCACAGACACCTCTTTCCCCTCCTTGGCATTACAGTAATAATAAATTAAACAACTAACATCTTGCTGCCCTTTCATAACACCCCAAATCTGCTGCCTCAGGTGGCTGCCTCACTGTGCCTAATGGTACGACTGGCCATAGCTTCTAGCTTCACTTAAGGAATATGGTCAACACTGTGAACTCATTAGATTCCCACCCCCACCCTGTTTTGTGGTGAATATGTGCTTCCTACTCCTGCAGGCACACAATTACTGGATCTGCACTATATTCCTTGCTAGCTATATCCACTTTATATCACTTTTTGTGGCAGCTTCGTAGAAATGAACATTTCCCAGAAGCTCTGGCATCTTTCGACCAGGGGTGGGGAGGGATTCTTGCTTTTATTACAGTGGGTTCACAGGTCTTATTATCAGAGTGATCTCAAGTATTATTTACCTTGGCATTAGAATACCTCTTACTGTATACATGGAGAGGAACTGGAGGGCAACCATCTGTCAAATTGCTTCAAAATTCTACATGCTCAGCAGAAATTGTCAGTCAGTGGGATAAAATTGTCAGTCAGTGTGATGTAATGCCCTCATACTTTCCTCTTATCCATAAACAATACAGTCCTTTTGCTAAAAATGACGCTGTGAGTTTAGACTCCTTGTATCATCCATCATGGATGTGTCTAGTTATGTAGAAGTTTGAGGATCAATTATTCTTCTTAATTCTATATATTCAGACCACCCCCCTCTTCTAACAGTATGAGGTGGCTTTTCCAGTTTGCTGTTAGCAGCCAAAGTTGCTCTGGTTAGCAAATGGAGCCGCCTCCCTTGTGCCCTCAAAGTTTGGAGCAAGGGGTAACAAATTGTTGGATGTAAATTGAGCATGTATCAGGTTCAAGTATCCCAAGTTCAATGCATGCCTTCGTGTTTTATAACTCCTATTTAACATTTCTTTGTTATCTAGCAGAACAGAAGGGAAAACCTTGCCACACCATCCCAATGCAGATATATTTCCCTTTATTACATTCCTTCATAAGAATTTAAGATCAGGTGTAAATATCGGTGTAGCCTTTTCCATCTCATGGGACCTCTTACTTCCAGGTAACATTGTTCACTTCTAACCTGTTATATTTTTATGTTTCCTTTTAATATTTTGATATTGTGTGTGCGTATCACTATTCTGACCCTAGAGTTCTTTCATTAAAGATGTTTACAAAATGGCGCATCTATTTTACAGGGAAACATATAATGATTCCACACACCAATACATATAGAATTTATTTCACTGAATGTATTCCGTTCCATTGGAATGCTTTTGCAGGTTTTATAATGGCAACAGCTTTATCTGTTTTTATAATTGAATGTTGTATTGTTTTTTGTAACCCACCCTGGGATCTTATAAAATTATCATTATCATACATTTGTTAGACAGACAAAAAGGGATAAGAGTTTCTCTGTTTAGTTAGAGAAAACCTAAGGGTGCTGCTTCCCTTGCCAAACACAGGAAGTGGCTGTTTTCCCCAAAGACGGCACTTTTACATAGCTCTTGTTGGAAAAACAGAAAAGGAGTAAGTAGCTCCTCTGCTTCTCTTTTGTACTAGGCAAGGCCAAACATTATTTGACTAGAAAGCAGTTGCATTGGCTACTGGAAACAATGCCAAGTAATAATGGATGACAAATACTTCTTTCAAATTCAGTGATTCTTAGTTTATCTGAGCAATATTTTTTTTAAAAAAAAGATTACTACTACAGACATGTATTTCTCTCCCCTTAAACAGACAATTAGTACGGCTCTCTTCAATAATCAATCTGCCTATAGTTTAATATGACAAAGCCATGAATTGATCAACAGGACCCAGAAGAACATTAAAATGTGTGTTGATACTATGCATACAGTGATCATTCAGATCCAGTTAGGTGCGTTTGTGTGTAGAAGGCCTCTGTACATGGATTCCTACTAGACAGAGCTGCAGCGCTCTTCTTGTGCTGATACGTACTAGTACAGTGTACCATCAATTTTGTTTAAAAAATTGTTCTTTGCTGCCCATGGCAGCCATTTTGTGCTGACAGTCATGACGCTTTTATCAAGATCCTGGCACCTTATTTCTTACAAAGGAAAAAAAGAAAATCAAATGGAGGATTACAGTTCCTCATCCTGATACTACAAAGCGCTGTCCAGGAGCCAAAACTGTACAGTTTTAGCCCTGATTATTCCCTCAGTGATCATCTACATAGATGTCAGGAAAGAGGTTGATTCAGTCGCTCACTTACCAGATTGGTGTGATTCATTGTGCCTGTTCTTCTCCAGCGAAGGGAAAGCACAGTGAATAGCACAGGTCATATCCAGGCTGCCCTTCAGATATTTATGCATTTAGCATAAAGGTTTGAAGAGGGTTTTTAACTATGCTCAATTGAACGGGCTTAGACACCTCCCCTGTGAGTGGGAAGCCTGCCTTATCAGGATTACTGATGATGAGGAGAGTCCTAAGTGTGTTCAGCTGATGAGTCTTTAAAAGCCTCTCAGGCCTTCATGCTTAACATGCGAAGATCTGAAGAGCAGTCTGCGTGCCAGGCGACAAGGTGGGTGAGATGAGTGGGGCTGCCACTGCCTCGTTCCTAGTTTAATTCTTCACATGTCAAGATGAATTTCTGAACCTGGATCGGTTCTTTTTACCACTACACTATTTTAAAAGGTAAAGGGACCCCTGACCATTAGGTCCATTCGTGACCGACTCTGGGGTTGCGGCGCTCATCTTGCTTTACTGGCCGAGGGAGCCGGCGTACAGCTTCCGGGTCATGTGGCCAGCATGACCAAGCTGCTTCTAGCAAACCAGAGCAGCGCACGGAAACACCGTTTACTTTCCCGCCGGCGCGGTACCTATTTATCTACTTGCACTTTGACGTGCTTTTGAACTGCTAGGTTGGCAGGAACAGGGACCGAGCAACGGGAGCTCACCCCGTCGTGGGGATTCAAACTGCCAACCTTCTCATCGGCAAGTCCCAGGCTCTGTAGTTTAAGCCACAGCGCCACCCACGTCCTTAGGTACTTCATAAATTAGGGTTGCCAGAGTGAGGCTGATATACCTTACATATCACAGTGTTCCGTCATGGTGTCCCATTGCACCACAAGCGGTTTAGTCATGCTGCCCACATGACCCGGATAACTGTCTGTGGATAAACACTGGCTTCCTCCACCTGAAAAGCGAGATGAGCGCCACAACCCCATAGCCACCTTTGACTGGACTTCACTGCCCAGGGGTCCTTTACTTTTTACCTATCTCATGTCAAAGTACAATTTATTTCAGGAACAATACAAATCGATGAAGTGGTTATATAGATTAATTAAGACCTAATAAATTTTTCGGGGAGTTCTCTGGTGTGTGTGTGCCTGTTGTTGGTGGATGTTATCCAAAGCCTGGTTTAGGCTCCTATCTCCAGAAATACAGCAATAAGGGATGCAGTTAGAACCCCCTTTTCTATCTTGAGAGAGTTTAATTTCAGTTCAATATGCCTCTAGAAAGAACTATAATTGTATAAAGAAAAACTAACGTATTTTTTTGCTCTATAAGACTCACTTTTCCCCTCCTAAAAAGTAAGGGGAAATGTATGTGCGTCTTATGGAGCGAATGCAGGCTGCGCAGCTATCCCAGAAGCCAGAACAGCAAGAGGGATTGCTGCTTTCACTGCGCAGCGATCCCTCTTGCTGTTCTGGCTTCTGAGATTCAGAATATTTTTTTTCTTGTTTTCCTCCTCCAAAAAACTAGGTGCGTCTTGTGGTCTGGTGCGTCTTATAGAGCGAAAAATACAGTACATGAAAATCTGTTCTGGTTCCCCATGGTGTTGTGTGCTGCCTTTATACATAACCAGGAGTCAAGATGTAATTTAGAAAAATGGTCCTATTAAAAACAATAGCTAAGGATAAGTAGGCATGGGCTTTCCTCTAGGCTATGGTTCTCTACCAAAGACAATACCAGCTGCGCACATGACAAGGAAGATGCATGGCCAGAAGGTAAATATTATTAATGAAAGGGTCTGTCATTGCACAGATACAGTAAAGAGATAAAGTGAGTAAAATGGGTAAAAAGAGTAAAGTGAGTCCAGTGAATCGTCAACAGAATTTCAATTTTTACCAAAAGGTTGCATGAGTTTTCACAAGGCCCTCTTGACACACCTAGCTGAATTTTGCTGATTGCTACCTGTAGACTCAACCTATGTAATTCGTGCTATCTGCGTAATACAGGAATAGTGGTTAGTGCTATGAAAACTCTAAGAAGCAGGACTGGAAAGAGAGTCTCCCTCCCCAAGGCATCATTTCAGACAGAAGGATACAATCAGTGCGGCTGTTGTTTTACCACCTACAGTGGTACCTCAGGTTAAGTACTTAATTTGTTCCGGAGGTCTGTTCTTAACCTGAAACTGTTCTTAACCTGAAGCACCACTTTAGCTAATGGGGCCTCCTGCTGCTCTAAGTCCTAATGTACTTTTTGTATTGCTGACCTTCCTTTGAGTCAACTTGGCCTTCAGTGACCAGCTGAGAAACTCTTTTACTGCTATTTCCTTTGAGCCATTCTTTTCCTGGAATGACGAACATAAAATTCACTTCACAAAATAACTGAAAATTTTGTTCCTTTGAGCGTTCTAGTGCAACAAAAAGGGAACCATCTCCCAAGTACACCCACCCACACCCACCCACCCCTTTCATAGTGGCAAAATAGCACAATATTGTTAAGAGAAACAACAATGAATTGTTCCTTAATTAGACTTTATGCCTAAAATTGCAACGTTTTATTTAATTTACCTTTAAAATAAATCAAAATACAGTGGTACCTCGGGTTACATACGCTTCAGGTTACATACGCTTCAGGCTACAGACTGTACAATCTTTAGAAGACATCTGAAGGCAGTCATGCATAGGGAAGATTCTGTTTAATGTTCAGTGTTTTATTATGCTTCAATATATGCTGGAAGCCTCCCAAAATGGCTGGGCCAAAGTAGTCAGATGGATGGGTTATAAATAATAATAAAATTATTATGATGATTATTATTATGGAATAGGACGTCCCTATTTTTCATTGGAGAAACGTTGGAGGGTATGCTATTGAATGAAGCTGTGGCTAATGCAGTGTGTACTCTGCTTCACAAACCGGTGGTGGGAATGTGCTGGAGCAAGAGCAAATGGCAAGGTGTACAGAGCTTAAGAGTGTGCAGCAACAGCAGCGGTTTTTTGTCAGGTGCAGAAGACAGTGTAGGGAATGACTGCCCTGTCCTCTTTCTTTATGAATATACGTTTTCAAATTATGACAATATAGAGCCATCTATGTGCAATCAAGCCCTCCTACTAATGGTTGCTTTGATGCATATGCCATGTAAACATTGCTGACAGGTTTAACAACACCTGTTGGGATTGGGGACATGGATGTGCTGTACATACAGTTGCAATCATCAGCCGGCTTCCTGCCAGAGCTGTTGGATGATCCAAGATTTATTCTTTTGAGGTTTAAGGCCCTGCGGGCTTTTCCGACTTGACAAGGTGCCCATTCCTGCATATAAAAGAAATGTGTGCGGAGAACACAAAGAGACCAGGTAGAAACACAATGTCTATTTTTATCGGGGAGTGCTTATTGATTGATTGATTTGGAACACAGTTTTTGACTTCTTTTTTAAAGAGTCACAAAAACCATGGGCCGCAGGTTATTTCCATTGCTGTTATGTACAAGGTGTACATAGTCATTGGCTTTAGAAAGGGACACTATAACATCAATGCAGTATATTCATGTGGTGTTTAATGGTATTCTGGTTGTTTTGTTTGCTTTTGCATATTTTTTCCTTCTCTCTGGCACTTAAGTTATATCTCAGCTACAAATCCATGTTAGACCCTTTGCAGAGTCTGAACATCTTCTCCAGGAGAAGGCTTGACTTCTCCTCCTCCCCATCATTCTTATGACTCCAAGCTGAGGTAGGCACACCTGCCCTAGGAAGAAGCACCACTGCAAAATTATTCTCAAGCCAGGTACCCCAGAAGCCCCTTGCCCTCACAGCACAGTTCATGGAGTGTATCAAACACCAGAAACTACCATTTCACCATCCTACATATCTCCAAAGCTATGTGTAGATTTGCCAACTCTTCATTTTTACAAGTTGATGATTCCCCCAGGTGAAGCAGAGGGACAAAGCCAAAGCAGTACAAAGGTTTTAGCCAGGCATGTCACCTTGATGAATCATGGGTGTTAGAAACAGAGCAGAACTTGGTGGGTTGTGGTGGTGCACAGCCTGGTGGAATCTAGTAGCTAGTAGGTGCAACCTGGCAATGTCAAAAATGATCTCTTAGGCTGGCTCCAAAAGTAACTAATTTTCAGGCTTCAGTTATCCCAGAATATGCTTTTCTAGTCAAATTAACAGTCTGATGGATGCTTAACAAGACTTGTCAAGTCCTAAATTACTTCTGTCTGGAGGTAGGTGGTTAGGATACACGATAACATGCCAACACTGGCTTCCTCTATCCTCTCCTGGGATCACATGTACTAGTTTCACATTATCTTACACCTTATCATGGTGATGCAAGAAGCAGGAATCTTAAACATTTGCACAGGAACGACAAGCTGGCATGCCCCACTAAAGGATTTTTTTTGGGCAATTTTAACTTCCAGTTGTGTAAACCCCCAGGATCACTCATATTTTCCCCCTTGTGATATTACGTACATCTCTCCATGTAATTTGATCTCTTGTTCATACCTAAGACCCCAAACACTCCCAAGGCTACATGCACACTTATCAGAAAGCAAATGCCTGTGAACTTAGTGGGTAGGTATGCAGAGGATTTGCCTGTCCATTTTAGCCTATCAAAGCTTTGTGCATGCTAGCTTGTAATGCTAGTAAATAAGGAAATGAAACAAGGAAACGTTGCAGCTAAGTAAAGTACATTTGGAATATATGCTCCAATATGAGGTGTACATTTGAGATACACTAGTGACTAGTACACACTGTTAAGAACTTAAGTGCTCTACCAATCAAACATGTGCTGCCCAAAGTCATAGGATTAGGCACAGTACAGTTGCTTCTCATCATTTGAATGCTTTTAATTGAATTGTTTATACTTTCATCATCTGGGAAATGGCATGCTCTCCCTCGCTTTTATTTGGGACGCAAATAGAAATTACTGAACTCTATCCCTCTTTCCTCAGCTCAATGTTATGTGAGATTAGAGATTTGTTTTAAAAAAAACCAAATACAAAAAACCAAAAACCAGGACTCTCTTCTACAGAGTTTGCGTTAAGGAGCCAAGAGCTGGAGATGTCACAAGGTTCTAGGAATGTCAACCTTGTTGATTTGGAGGATTTGGTGTAGAAAAGGTGGGAGATATGAACTCTAAACTCCAAATCAAACAGTAAATGGAAAGGGCAGGATCTAAAAGTATATTTGAGCCCAGAGTAAGGGTATCCTTACATATAGTGCTGCCATATATTCAGCATCCCATAACAGCCCTGGTGACTGGCTGGTAAGGTAGTTTGCGTGGTTGCCCCTGTCAAGTGGTCATTAAGGAGAATGAACCGATGGCCCTACCAGCAAACAACACAAGTGTCATGAGTCCACAATAGTCAGTGAGCCACCAGGCTTCTCCCTAATGGTGGCCTAGCGGGCCTTGCATGGGACTTGTGGCAGTTTCCCAGCATGCAAATGACCTAATTGACATCCACTTGGCTAGATCATTGCACATTTCCACACTACTCACTGGGTCCAATGAGTATTATCAAGAATTATTGGTCCAATTCAGACATAACAGCAAAACATACTTGGCTATCATGACACCAAGGAGCAAGCAACACACATTGGACTCCTGTATTCTATCCCTCCCATCCTTCACATGTGAAAGGGAGATTAAAAGCTTCTGCTTCAGTTTTGTGGCAAGCCATAGCCTGTTGTTTTGTCCACACAAGACACATAGCTGATGCAAACCATAGTTGCTTTGCTCCCAAACCAGGATTCTATTGAACTGTGGTCAGGTATTCTGGTTTTAATGCAAACCAATGTTTTGCAAAAACTGGAAGCAGGAGCAGGACGATCATCAGGCATCCGCACAACATGACCAGTCCAACGAAGTTGATGTTGAAGAATCATTGCTTCAACACTGGTGATCTTTGCTTCTTCCAGTACACTATTAGTTCGCCTGTCTTCCCAAGTGATGTGTAAAATTTTTCAGAGACAGCGTTGATGGAATCTTTCGAGGAGTTGGAGATGGCGTTTGTAAGTGGTCCATGCTTCACAAGCATATAGTAAGGTTGGCAGTACAATAGCTTTGTAAAGAAGCATTTTGGTTTCCCTGCGAATGTTTCGGTCCTCAAACAATCAGTGCTTCAATCGGGGGAAAGTCGCACTGGCAGAGCTCAAGCAATGCTGGATTTCGGCATCAGTGTTGGCCCTTGTGGGAAGATAACTGCCTAGGTAGGAGAAGTGATCAACATTTTCCAACGTTGCACCACTGAGTTGGATTTGTGGCACTGCAGAGGGGCTATTTTGTACTTGTTGGTGCACAAATATATAATAAAACGACTGCAGGATTATTCTCTTTAACAAGCTTATACATCAAATCTAAGCTGCTAGAAAAATACTTCAACAGAGGAAATGATTCCACTTATGTCTGTTATATATGAGGAACAGAAGAGTTTCAGCATGAATTCACACAGAGCTAAGGATGGGATGTGCATAATTTGGTTTGTTGACCTTTGGCCAGTGCTTTGATTGCCATCTCCAGAGACAGATTCAGTTATGACATTTCTCTCCTGACAGCTTGTTTTTCATGAAAAATGAGGTAGGTAGATTAGATTTTATAGCACATCGCCACCGAGAACATATTGCGCCATGCAGTCAAATATGTTGCAAGAGGACGTGTTTGTGTTTTCATTTAGTTCGTGCAGCAGCAGAATTCTCCTATCAGCAGCCAGGTCCCAGGAGTTCCCAAGGGTTTAAAAATGTTTTAAAAGGCTTATTAAAAAAAAAATAATTAACAGGAAGAAAGCACACAAAAGGTATGTCTTAAACAAAGCTAGGCCCACATGGGAAAATATGATGCGGCTGACTTTGCAGAAATGAAAAATCAGGGTGCAAGAAAGGAGGAACAGGCGGCAGGTAGACCCTGCAAAAGAAGGCCAGGCATGTGAAACCTTCCTCAGCCCTCCCCCAACACACATTTGAGAGCAACAGCTCTAAGAGGATTTGGAACTGGAGAAGGAAGTTTTGAAAAACCATAGAAAAGGAAGGAAAAACTCTATTTACTCACTCCTGATTGCACTTCCTGTTGTGACCTCTCAACGTTCTTTCATAACCTTCCAGGGGGTGGTAAAATCCTGAGCCAGAATAAAGAACAAGGTTTCTCCGTAGGACATCTTTAGACCTTATACTAGCTCAGGCCTTCTGGTGCCTGTATGTAAAGAGATGCTACTTGAGTGGCTCAATAATTACTTGACTAATGCTCCCAATTTCTCCTTTCTGCCCCACTTAACTATACCTTCCTCGACCCCCAAAAAGGTCAAGAGTGGCTGCTTGATGAGTGTCTTTCAAGTGGCAGTTATTTACGTATATGCCTTGCAATGGGCATGCTGGGAAATAAAGCCAGATCTCATGCTTGCCTCTTGAAAGGTACTTGGCACCCATTCCAGAGGTTCTGGCAGTGGATGGGCCTCCCAAGGCAGTATGGCTCTGATGCTTCTTAATAGGGTGGGAAAGAAGGTCGGAATGCAGTAATAATATCTGGCAGGCCCATTCCTTCTGGGCTTCTTACTGATGCTGCCTAATTGCAGGCTTACATTGGAAACCTGACCTGACCCTGTTATCTCTGTGCCTCCCTGAGATGATCTTCAGTTTAAAATTAATGGAAGCCGGAAAATGATGGGGTAGAAGCCTCTTGGCGTAACCTGGACCAAGGAGCCCTGAAGACCGAAACAGGAATACATTTGGCTCCCTCACTCCCTGTCTCTCCCATGGGAAAAGGCAGAAGGGGAATACTATAATCAATTAAACAAAAAGGAAAGCATTGTTGTACCATTATCATTACTGCATTTATGTCTCACCCTTCCTCCAAGGAAAAAGAAAGAATGGGAAATACCACGGTTATCACAGCAACAATGAATTATTTATTATATTCTCTCCCCCCCCCTCTCTATAATAATAATAATAATAATAATAATTTATTATTTGTACCCCACCCATCTGGCTGGGTTTCCCCGGCCACTCTGGGCGGCTTCCAACAAAGGTTAAAAATACATTAAAAAAAAACTTCCCTGAACAGGGCTGCTTTCAGATGTCTTCTAAATGTCAGGTAGTTGTTTATCTCTTTGACATCTGATGGGAGGGTGTTCCACAGCGTAGGTGCCACTACCGAGAAGGCCCTCTGCCTGGTTCCCTGCAGCTTTGCTTCTTGCAGTGAGGGAACCGCCAGAAGGCCCTCTGCACTGGACCTCAGCGTCCGGGCAGCGTCCTCCAAGAAGCTCAAGGCATAAATGGTTTACACATGTCCCCTATAGTCTCACAGCAGCCCTGTAAGGTAGGTTAGGATGAGAGGCAGAGCAAAACTAGCCTAAGCTATTAATGAGATAAATGTAAAACAGAAATTGCAAACACATCCCATGGCTGGTTTTTTTACAAGCACTCTGTGATTGGATTTAGGGGCTTGGATTGTCTGCTGCAGGCAATTTACTCAACAATCCATTCAGCAGCTGAAACAAACTCCTTACGTATATTAGTGGTTCCCAAAACTTCCTCCCCAAGGACCCCTTGATGTTTGGTGAGGGTCTTGGCAGACCACTCTACAATTTCAACAGCAGGCAGAAAAAATCATTATGTGCTGTATGATTTTTAATTGTATTTTTACAGTCACACTGTGGGCCGCCTGAATTGTAGCTCACGGAGATCCATGGGCCACTGTTTGGGAATCCCTGGTTTATATGGCATGAATATACCGTACATACAGACTTAAAGATCCTATTTTGCAAATGAATGCTGTATAAATAAGCTGCAAACACAATCAATCAATCAATCAATCAATCAATCAATCAATGGTTTTCGAAGGCTGAAGAAATGGAGGGGTGTGTGACCAAAACAAAAATGCCACATTTGGGGCCCTGAAGGCACCCCAAATTATATCAGGAGAGGGGGCTCCAAACATGCTGCTCTCCAATCAGACACTTCCCTTCCCCTGAATGGCTGGGTTATCATTGCTCTGTCAGCCACTGTTCCAGCCAGGTTACCACCCTCACTACCCAACCCAGCCTCACCTAAGAAATGTAACCCTGCACAGCTAGAATATATATGCATAGAGTCTATGCATGTGGCCTTTTGGACTGTGTACACATCTCACATTTAAAGATTGTTCCCTTCCCCTCACAAAAATAAAAGATTATGGGAATTGAAGTTTACCCTACCCAGAACTACAATTACCAGCACCCTAAAGCTACAGTTCTCAAGAACCTTTGGTTGGAGGCGGGGGCGGCAGATGTGCTTTAAATGTAGAGTGTGAATGCCTAGATAGATCAATTGGTTAAGAGTGTGGTGCTGATAATGCCAAGGTTGTAGGTTGCAAGTTTGATCCCCGTGCTGGACAGCTGTATGTTCCTGCATGGGAGGGGGTTGGACTAGATGATCCCCAGAGTCCCTTCCAACTCTGCAATTATATGATTCTATGCTGCCTTGGGAAATACGGTGGTGATGGCCTCAAACCTCCCTAGGCGTCTAACTCCTTTTGTGAAATGGTGAGGCTGGACTTCGGTTGCTTAGTTAGGAGGCTTGTGAAAGAACCCTGTTGCAGGAAATGAACGCAATCCCGCACAGCCAGAAGCACACTATCAGATGTTGCTGTGTTGCCTAAGGGCAGGGTCTTGTGCTTGTGGCCTAACTGTGTGGTAGTAGAAATAAATGAGGCTGTTCTAGAATAGCACAGAGGAAAGGAACCCTTGCCTTGGATGTGGTGAGAGAGCTCACTGCAGCTTGGCTTATTTATGCCTTGAGAAGAGTCTTAAGGAGAATAGGAAAGGCCTATGGCTATCCAGTATTACCACTCAAAAGAAGGAACTGAAAATGTGGGATTTGCACACCTGTATAATAGAAAGTTTCGCTGCACCCTGGACCTGGCAGCTGCATTTATTAGACTTTAGGATGAAGATAGACACTTGTAGTAGAGGGCAAAGAGCACTGCTAATAATTCCTCAGGTTTATGTAAACTTGACTTCTATAGAAACAGAACATCCTATTGTACTTTTATGCTTGGTTTTGCTATTATCCTTGTGCCCGATCTTGCCTTTGTTATACCTGGCATAAATAGTTTAAGGAGGTTTCTGAGTGGGGGAAAATATGCCAGTGGAGAGACGTGCCATTTAAAAAGTTCAATTTTCTGAACAAAAACTGAATATTTATTGGGTTTACAAAGTAATAAAAGCATTGTGGTTTGGTGTGTTATTCAATTGCCAAGGCGAAAAAACAAAAAGGCAATTAATCTCTGAAGAGTAAGTTCGTGTGCATGTGTAAAAACATGGATAATAATGTGCTATATTCGAAATTCTGTATTCCCAATTGAAAGCCCATCTCCCTTTATACTGGAGTATTTTAACCATTTGTAAATTCCATGTGGAATCCCCATGTGGAAGAGGCCAGTTCACTTCTGCATTACTGAGGAATAAGAGCAAGTAAACTAAAAGTATCAGTTACGGGAATGTTTACGAAGTGAATCCAAGTGGATTAAGTACCGGGGACACACCCACACTGCAAACATGATGTCAACTGAGTAATAAAGTCTACTTGGGAACAGCAGCGAAGGAGCTGCAATAAAACACGGGATAGGGATCAGAAGTAGGCATTACGAATCCTTCTTTCTGAGCTACAGCAACAGCAAGAAACAATCTCTGATGTTTGCAGACAGTTTATTAGGCAATATTTATAATACAAATATATATTTGTATGCTTGTGAGCTCTGCTTAGGCACCTTAAGTAATCACAACTGCATGCACTGGAGTGTATTTTCAAAACTAGTTTTGCACAGATGCGGCGGGGGAAGAGGAAGAGTTGCACTGGGAGACCTAGCCAACCCAACGCTTAATTTGTGCAAGGGATACGGTGTGTAGAGGAGAATGCCTCTGCGCATATCACTCATAGATACATTTAGGATTGGAGGGAAGAATGTCTAGGTCATAAGGTGTGATAGCCAGGAAGTATGGCGTGACCTTTTTTCTTGCTGTGGAAATTAAGCACTGCCCTTATCTTGCTTTGCAGTGCCTTAGAATCAAAGAATCATTGTAGAGTTGGAAGGGACCCCGAGGTGCAACGCCCTGCAATGCAAGAATACACAGCTGTTCATACAGGGGTTGAACCTGCAACCTTGGCATTATCAGCACCACGCTCTAACCAGCTGAGCTATCCAGCCTTGTCATGTTCTTTGCAGACATAAAGGCTAAAGGTTCAGGGCAGCTTTGGCTTCATGTGTATGTGTGTGTGTGTGTGTGTGTAGCCACTAATCAAGTAAGTGTGGCCACTTGAATTTGGAGCCACACAGAAGCTATTGGTGTAAAGTTGTAGTGATTTTCACCCTGCCATTGGTGTGAGTGGTGCAACATTTTGGAGTACAACATTTTGGAGTCTTGAACCAGGGAACAAAAAGCTATATGGAGGTTTCCAGTACCTGCAACTAGAAAGTATCAGAACTAGCGCTAACATTAGACAAAGTGAGGCATCTGCCTCAGGCAGCAGTTGCTGGGGGGCAGAAATGGCAGCCCCTGGCTATTCCTCCTAGGTCTGAAAGCAATTCCCCTCTGTTGGAGGACAGAAACTTGTATACAACAGAGTCTGTCCTTGCTGCCTTCAGTGCAGTACAGGATGCAATCCCATCACCACATTACAGTAAGAATCAGCTGTTGGTCCAGCTGGCTTCCATACATTGGGATATGGAGAAGAAGCCTTCTTGTCCTTTCCCTCAGGCGGCAAAATGTCTTGGGCCAGCTGGAAAGTGCTATGATCTTCCTACCTCACTATGCCACTTCTTATGGATTAGCTACAGTTACATCCATCTGTCACTTCAGAAAGCAAAAGTCTGTTCAGTTCCTTTTTATTTTAAGGCTCCAGAGAAGATCATCGTGCTCCTTTGTCCCCTGAGTGCGTGAGAAACACATCAGTGATGGGAACGAGAAAATTCACAACTCCTGTCTTGACCGAACATGTTCCTGTGATTGGCTGATTTTTTGCACGTTGCCACAAAAAAACCCCCATGCCATTTGACACACTGCAGATCTGACAACTGCATTTTGCTTACTTCCATGACTCAAGGCATCCATATTCTGTAATGAAGCTAAAACAGTCAGTGACAAACTATTCCATGGCTTATTGTATAGGACTGCATATATACTGTGGTCTCATTTGTTCTATGAAGGCACACAGCATGTCAGGGTCAAGGCTGGGGATTCCTCCCTATAGGTAAAGAATGAAGAAGCTGGGTAAAGATACCCAAAATGTTTATGTACTGACATTCATGGGCTCTGGAATGTCCTGCCCTTGGACATCCATTTGGCCATCTCCCTTATTTTTTTATTTTAAAAAGGTTATCCTTCAGTGGTAATCTATATAATATCACAATCTTCTGCACAAAAATCCAGCACCTAAATTCAGCTGAACAGATAAAGCTAGCATTATAAACTAGCTTATATGTCGCATCGTGATAGAGTGCCCAGGCAAATAAACATGTCCTTGCCTGGTGCTGGAAAGGGAACAAAGGGCAAACTTCCCTGGGAAGTGCATTCCATGGAAGCCATGTATGTCCTCCTCTCTCCAGTCACCATTCACCGCCCACCTATTTTTACAGGATAGTGGGGTGATCCACAGGACAGTCGCAGATGCTGAAAGCCTTAGGGCCAGGATACCTTAAGGACTGCCACCCACCAAAGGACCTGGCCTACTTCCTGAAATAATCTGTTAACCTCTGTTTTCCTGCTGCTGTCAATGAATCTGACTCTAATTAAGCTGTGTTGATGTGAACAGCTTGGGGAGAAGTGCTGAGAAATTGCACCACAAAAACAACCAAGAACTTCACTGCGCTCTAAGTCAGTAATGCAAACCCCTCCCTTGATTTACTGGACTGCACATCACACAAACACACACCTTGGGAGTACAGAGGTGCCTTGATTCTCAAGTCCGTTCGACTCCCGAAACCATTTGAAAACCAAAGCATGGCTTCCGATTGGCTGCAGGAGCTTCATGCACTCAGACGTGTCAGAGGTTCGAATTCCTAAAAATGTTTGCAAACTGGAACATTTACTTCCAGGTTTGCGGCATTCGGGAGCTGATTTGTTCAACAACTAAGCTGTTCGAGAACCAAGGTACCACTGTATAATTGAATTACCTTTCGCTCCTCATTAAACAAACCTTTACAATGCAGACAAACCTTTAAAACCCCCATATGTTTATGCGTTTCACTGCAGCAAACTTCCTGTGCAAGGTATTTGGTGTGTGGGTGTGAATGCACACGCAGGCATATACAGCAATAAGCAGTCACACTGCAATTTTGTTTTCCGTTGCCTAAATCAAATACAAGCATAAACTCCTGCTTACTTTGGTTGTTTTATAGGTATAATTGAAATGTATAATATCTCAGATGTAATTATTCACATCTAATGGGCATGGATCATCTTTCACCTTTTACCCATCAGCCCTTGTTGTCAGCAGATGTCTCAAGGACAATGCAATCAATTGATGGGGGAAGTGAGAGAGAGACTGGGAGGGAGACTCTCTCCTTTTACCTCAGCGTGAAGTGCAAGTTTCTGCTCTTTTGTCTGCTAGATATAGCTGCAGAAATGGAGGAGGCCGCAAATGTGAAACCACTGTACTTGCCTGCAATTTCATTAATGTGGCTCATTGTGCTTCGCGCCTACTAGACGAGAGAGAAAAATGTGATGGTACAAGTGAGCTACACACGGTGCCTTTCTGACAATTATGATTCATGAAGCCTCCAAGATGAGGAGGAGATCGGAGCACTGGCGAAGCCAAATAGGTGAGGGAAAGTACAAACCTCTCACATTTTGAGTGATTGGGCTACATTGGCAGAGCCAGCCTTGCAGCTCCTAGCACTGCTTGCAGCAGACAGGCGGCACAGTAGCAGCTCACCCCTGCGCTACTTACTCAAGACAAAACATAGTAAGTGTGCATAGAATTCCAGCCTGAAGAGTTAACTAATTCACTGAGCTCATCCTATGATCCCTATATTATCCTTCTTCCCACAACCCACTTCTCCCACCATGAAGTGTCAACCACAGGACATCAATCAGGGGCATTTGTGTGCACGCTTGCATTTTACAGTCTAGCTTACTTCACAGGGTGGCCGTGACTCAAAGTGGGTTTGTTGCCAAGGGATTTTGGGAGATGATTTACAATGAGACAAAGAAAATATTTAAGGTGACTCTTCCATAAAGACCAGAAGCCTTTCTCTTAGAGATAACTGGGGAAGATGAACCAAAAAAGCAGATGAATATATATATACTAGCGATAATACTATACGCACAAAAATGGTGAAATGCGGTGGTATCTACTAAAGAAGACTGGCGGCTGAAATTGATGGAATATGCTGAATTGGTAAGTTTAACAAGTAGCATTAGAGATCAGGATGAGGCAGACTTTAAGGAAGAGTGGATAATGTTTGTGTATTGTTTAAAAATATATATTTGTAAACATGTTAGAATGCAAGTAGGCTTTAAATAGCAGTAAAATTGTTTCTGAGAAAATTGTGGTGGAGATAAGGTGTAGAATATAATAGGCAGCAATAGTTGGAATTTTGGGGAAGCCATGGAGGGATGGAGGGTAAGTCCAATGTTAACCGACTGTTAATTGGAAAATGATGTTATATCTGTCTATCTATCATCTATCTATCATCTATCTACGAACAAACTGGGTGTGGGGAAACCATCTCCCTTGCCCTGAGCTCTTTAGAGAAAAGGGTTCAGGGGATGAGATGCAACAAAATTATGTAAGGTCAGTGAGATCACATTAACTGCTTTGCTGCTGGAAAAGGTTTTGGAATGAAGGACAACTCCGGCCGGCTTTTTCACCCTCACAGAATTCATTAGCTCATGAAATATTAACTTCTGCTTGACAAGAGTTCAGCAATAAAAAAACAATTCTGTCAAGATGGCTTCTTTTGAAATTGCAGCCCGAAAGGTACTCTGTGTTCTTGCTTGACAGCGTTAGATGTTCTCTTGCTTTGCAAAGAGAGAACACATGGTTAGCCGTTTCCTTCCCGTGCTGAACATGTCGTATGAGGAGTTAAAGCTGTGGCTGGTATGCGTATAGAACAAAACAGCAGCGGAGGGAGGCGGGAGAGAATGTAGTTCCCTTTTCCTTGGGCTTTGCAGAATACTCTGTGCAGTATTCTTAATTGATTGTTATAAGCAGAGAATTTCCGCGGGCTGAGCCATGAGCTGCATTTAAATACGAAGCTTTTGCCTCCTCTTTTCAGACTTCATATTCTTGAGTACGCTTTGGCAGCCTTCCAAGACAGTGCTTGAAATTCCAAAATGAAATTTCATTTCCGGATCTCTACTTACTGGCATCCTGGGGGAGACGGTTAGAGGTGAAAAGGTTGTTGTTGGGGGGGGGGGGACACAAAGGCGTGGCAGCCTTTGAGCATTTAAGTGGCATAGCTCAGATAAATCTGCAGCATAATTGACCAAAGGATGTCGGGAAAGGTATGGGAGGCTGCCTCTGTTGCTTTTCTGCAAGGCTTATGCGTGGAAAGAAAAGAACACCCCTAAGAGGAGCAAGACCCGGCTCCCACGCAGCTTGCTGGAAACCAAATGTTACAATGAAGAAAACATCCAGGATTGATTCATTAAGAGGCGGAAAAACCTCCCCCATGCCTAAGAACGAACCCTATAATTCAAACATTCAAACTCAAAGAAGGCTTGCTAGCTTTCTTGCTGCTCTCAGGCCGCTCAACACCCAGATACTTAGGAGAGGCAGCTTTTGGGAAAGAGGAAGCTGTCTGACGCTGAGGCCAGACCCCTGGTCTACCTAGTTCAGTATTGTTTTCTCTCATGACTGGCAGTGTGGCTCTGAGTTCCAAGACAAGTCTTTCTTCCCCTTGCCTGAACCGGGGACCTTTTGCATGCTAAAGTTGTGCTCCAAAACTGAGCAACAGCAGCCGCTTTCCTTCCCACCCTTCTCTTCCAACTTCCGCAAAATTTGCAGGGCCTTCAGGAAAACCCTTAAGCCATCACAGCTTCCCACTTTGTCATGCAGAATCCTGATTTCCCACCTTTGTTGTGGTATGCTAACCGGAAATGGCTTCACGTTGGGGGAAGCAGGGGGAAGAGCGAGTTGCCAGCTGAGGCTACCCTTCCTTTGCCACCATTCCTGACAGTTGGAGAAGACTGGGTGTGGTGGGGGGAAGAAGGAGGAGTCTTGTGCCAGGTCCAAGGGAGGGAGCCAAGCCAGCCAGCCAATGGAGCAGCAGCGGGAAGAGGAGGAGGTAGAATGGGGAATGAGGCAATGGGGACATTGCTGCCACTGTCCCCACTATGAGAGGCTGTGACCCTCTGGCCACCCAGCCATGTCAAATAAAAATAAGGAGGTCAGGCTTGAAGAGAAGGCAGTGGTTGGAGGGGAGACCCTGGGCAGCAGCAGGGCCTGGGTTGGTGAGGTGGAGGAGAAGGGTGTAGCTGGTAGGGTACAGGAAGGCCTGTGAGGTTGCTGTTTGATGGGGGGCAAAAATGTTATGGGGTTCAAGGGTTGGTACTGGAGCTGGCTGGGCTTCAGTTGGGTTGGCTGTATCATGAAAACTTTAAGAAAAATATTTATCAATCAAGATCCTTTATTAGGCATAGCAAACCACACATTATCAAACAGACACCATATACAAAATGTGCAAAATTCAAACTCAACATAACGAGGTTTGTCCCACAACAAAACAACAACAAAGCAAAAAGTGCCCCCCAAAACCTGGCAGTGATACTGATATAGAATAATAGAATGCCCCTATTTTCATCTGAGGAATGTTGGAGGGTATTTCTTCATGCCTGCAAAAGTTCCATTTCCTCCCAGCCCCAGCATGTCTCTGTGTAGGTTTAGCACAAGACACGATTCTACCCCAATTAACCTTCCAAGACCTTTTCCCAATATCCATTTTTAGATTGAAATGAGCTGCAGATTGGGCTTAAAACCATTATCACCTGCCAGAAACTTCTTTCACATTACTGTTTGCACATCCAACAGTTGAAGAGGAGAACTGTGTAACTCAAATGCTTATATGCCACATTGTGAACTTTAGTTGGTGCTAATGAATGTGGTGTTTTACTGCTTTGGCTTGCTTTCAGCACGCCTGAATTCTGTTAAAGGTGCGCCACATTAAGGCCCATAAAAAGGCAGCAGCCTAGGTTACACCACAGCAGGATTATCTGCAAGAATGTGGCATAATTTGTTAGCAAGAGGATTATACTATCTGAGGTGTAAGACTTGGCAGTATTACTCTGAACCTCATGCCTGCTTTATGGACGGTTAATTGATTTCCTCTTGAAATAGTGGATGGGCTTGATATTTTTGAGGCCTGGTTCTATGTGCGTAATTATGATTGAAGGTAAAAGAGAGAAGCCCTTGAATATGGTACAGTGCACTATTAATTGGTAGATCTGCAGGAAACAGACAGACTTTCTGGGAACTTCCTGTTTTCTGTGCTTCTCTGCAGCCTGTGCTAAATGAGTCATTGGTGGTTTGCAAAGTCACTAGGTTAAAGAAGGCTCTGCAGCCAGCACTGCTGCAGGATTGCTGAGCTGATGGCAATGTCTAGGGTAGATTCATTCCTTGATCCAGACCAGGATTCCTGAGTGCTCTGGCCTAAGCATAGACTGGTCCACCCAAGGAATTTACAGAGCATTCTCAAAGAAAGAACACCAGTTGGGTATGTAACTGTGAGCAATGAAAGTAAAAGAAATCTCTTAATTTAAGAACCATAGTCTCAGGGCTTATCCACACTTTACACTTTGAAGCTTTGCACGGATGATAATGTCTCTAACACTAGTCAGGCAAACGATACATGGGCCTGAGACACAATGCACAGCCCATGCCAGTTCCATACATCAGCCTTGCTTCTGGCTGTTTTGACATTACAAATACTTTGTGCCTTTAGCCAACCAGCAGCAGCCCCACCCTTCCCGAATTGCATCTTTAAAATGTAAGTTGGAAGAGAGTTACAGAAAAATTGGCCCTGGATCTTTGCTGCACTTTTACCCATCTCTTTCCTATATACACCAAGCACGCCTTACACTCGCTCTTAAAAATGTAATGTGCAAAAATGACCTTGTCAGCAGGTCAAATCAACACTAATAGAAAATAAAACATTGTCAAGTGGAAAAGCTTCCAGGGGGGCTCAGCAGGTATGAGCCAAGTGTATACTCTTAACAAGTCCAGAGGTTTTGAGGATTGGGTTTTAGGATGCTGATTTGTTCCTAGGCAATTGTTTTAACAGCTGTAAAAATGTGCTAAAAAAGAAAGAAAAGAAAGTGACCTCATCTTTCCATTCTTATTCAAGCCGTTTTTTATATCCTAAATGAACACGTGTGGGAAATGATTGTCTCCTTTTCCTCTCTCACCCCATGTAGTTCCGTCTCTCACATCGTTCTGTAACAGACTTTTATTTATGCTGAGAAAATAATTTGAACCGAGGGAACTGTGGATTTTTGTTCTGGCTCGCGATAATTTTGACAGCAACGGGTGAACCCAGTAATAATACAGTACGCACAATTGTGCAGCAGGAACTCTCATGCTGGTGAGAACTTTAAACACATCCCAGGTTGCCTTGCTGCATGGCAGATGCAATAAATGTCTAGCTCCCCATAATATAGCAGAAGAGGAGGCTGTTGGACCAGGCCAATGGCCCATGTAGTCCAGCAACCTGTTCTCAACATGGCCAACCAGATGCCTGTTGGAAACCTGCAAGCAGGATTTTGGAGCACAAGACCGCTCTCCTCTCCAGTGGTTTCCAACAACTGGTATTCAGAAGCATTGCTTCCTCCAGCTGCGAAGGGAGAGCATAGCCATGATGGCTAGTAGCCCTCTCCTCCATGAATTTTGTTCAATCTTTCAAGTTGGTGGTCATCCTAGCCTCCTGTGGAAGTGAGTTCCATAGTTCAACTGCACAAATAAATACTGCCTTTTATGTACCCAGCAATCATTTACAACTTGATAAAATGTAACCTGAGCTGTCCAGATAAAACATGAGTCACATTTCCCCCCATAATGAGGAATATCTGGCAGTATTCCCCTGCACAAGCCTTGACGGAGGGAAAGCCCATGAGAAAACCCTCGTCTCTTTCTCCCAGGGTGAAACAGGAACACTGGTTACGAAGGCTGCACAAGCAGTAATGACACTCGATCTCCATTTGCTGTAAGGAGTGGGGAGTGCCTGAATGGAACTCACCCAACCAGTACCAGCTACTTTATGCATTGTCTTATAAACTTAAAAACCAAAGCATGCCACTGAATTTTGACAAAACTCTTGATGTGAACGTTCCCCTCTTTTCTACAAGACATTGGCTAATTCCTTTCTGGATCTGTGGAGTGCACAACTGCACTGGGCTCACACCAGCAACCACGTGTGACCAATATGTCTATAGCACTTTAAAGTCTGATTTAAATACCGCAAGGTCTGCTTCTGCCCATATGAACTGACCCAGGCTCTGCGATCATCATCTGAGGCCCTTTCTTTGTGTGCCTCCTCCATGAGCGGTCCAGAGGGTGGCAACACGAGAACCAGGCGTGGGCAGAGATTTGAGGTTGGGAGGCTGCCAAGGTGATGTACGGGGGGCGGGGCTGGTGTCACAGGAAAATTTGTCCTTTCTAAAATCTAAAGGTGTTCTAGGGACAAGAAGCAGGAAGTAGGCTTCCCCGACAGACTGGTTGCTGCTCTGGTCCCAAGCTTGCAAAAGCTATGAGAGGTGCAATGAGAGTCATGGAATGTTCTGCACCTCCTTCATTTAAGACTCCTGATGTAAATATGTGTACAATAAACCATATTTCTTAAAGACACTAACTTCTCCTGTGCCTCAGTTTTCCCAAAGGAAACACAACCCTGGGTGAGTGCCTGGAACCACCTGGAATCTCGCCATTCAGCAAAGATTGGGGGTGGCACATAACCTCCGTAACAGTAGATTTCCCCATCTTTTCATTTTATGATTGGAATGACGATTCTAATTTGCACCTGTTGGTTATGAATGCAGAACCAGAGGTTAGTAGCCATTCCAAGTTATCAAGCTGCAGAAGAATGGTATGATTTTGTGAATATAGTGCTTGGACTGTGATCGATTATTAGTCAACCCTACCCCCGGTTTCTAAATTAAGGCAGGAGCCATGATACCAAGAAAAGGCCACTTTTGTGTTTAAAGTTATCCATCTCTTTCATGTCTGGATAAATATAGCAGTCAAAGATTTCAAGTGCATAAACTGTGTCAGGCGGGAATTTTAATCCACAAAAACAAACACTCTGTAGATCGGCATTCTTTGGAAAATGCTTTCTCATTTTTCATGGAAAATGACTACAAAAAATAGACAACCGCAGAACACTGTGAAATATGATAAGGGGGTAGTAGAGGGAGTTGCCATGTTTATATAGTAGTATAATTTTTTTAAAAAGGAAACCTATTTATGCAGCACAATCCTGGCCACATTTGCTCAAGAATTAGTTTTACTAGTTTCATTGGGACTTACACTGAAGCAAAAGTGCATGGGATTGCAACTTCGGACATAATATTATACTTGGAAACAAATACAACACATAGAAGAAGAGATAGATAAAGCAAATTTAGGTTTCGTTCACTTGTTTACCTCCTGACACCTTATTCTCCCCACCCCTTGTAAATTCAGAATTAAGCTTAGATCCCTTAAATATTTAAATAGTTTAGTTCTCAACTTAATGCTGAATGTCAACTACTTAATCATCATGCCAAATCCACTCTGGAAAAAGCAGCAGATATTTCATACCCACTTGCAATCAGCACAGAAGTAGGATGGATGCTGTGTGCTTGAAAATGAAGGACATTATTCTTAACCATTTCTAAACAGGATTGGAAAATGTGTACTCTGGAAACAATGTATTTAAAATTGTCCTTGGTTTGGGTTTTTGGCTAGGGTGTGGGATAAAAGCCTTTTAACTGCTACTATTTTATCCATAACAGGAATGGGAAATCTGTGGCCCACCATGCGCCGTAGAATTACAGAATTGCAGAACTGCAAGAAGATCAAACCTATCCATTCTGAAGGAAATCAGTCCTGAGTGCTCAATGGAAGGACAGATCCTGAAGCTGAGGCTCCAATACTTTGGCCACCTCATGAGAAGAGAAGACTCCCTGGAAAAGACCCTGATGTTGGGAAAGATTGAGGGCACAAGGAGAAGGGGACGACAGAGGACGAGATGGTTGGATAGTGTTCTCGAAGCTACCAGCATGAGTTTGACCAAACTACAGGAGGCAGTGGAAGGCAGAAGTACCTGGCGTGCTCTGGTCCATGGGATCACGAAGAGTCGGACACGACTAAATGACTAAACAACAACAAAGGAACCCTTTGGCTGGGATGGACGGGATACAAATAAAATTATTATTATTATTATTATTATTATTATTATTAATCATCATCATCATCATCAAGTCCAACGCCTGCAATGCATGGTGGCCACAGGTATTGAGAGCCGCAGTCCAACACCATCTGGAAGGCTTTGCCATCCCTATTAATGTATAGATAAAATAACAGCAGTTCAGGTATTTTTTTAGCATGGGCTTTTTTTTTTTTTTGCTTTGAAATTATTTTCAAGCTACATTTGGCAGCAAGGTAGGATTAACATATTTTAAATAAAACAAAAATTAGCAGGAGCTGTTGGAGGAGGTGAGGGATGGGGTATCCACACTATTATCCCTTGTCAGCTTCACGTTTCTATTGCCCTTTGTTCAACTGCAATACACTTCTGCAAATTATACCACAGGAACAAATTAGAAGGCATGAGACATAACAATGGATCAGATGAGAGATCTGTCCTCCGGGAATCCACTGAGCATGCCATGAATGATTTAACCAGAGGCCTTCTGTAAGCCAACCAATAAAGCCAGACTAGTAGAACCAAGAGTTACTTCCTCCAGGCTTAAACCACTTAAGGCTGTTCTTGATGAACAGTTTATAGCACAATAAAGGCATGGCTGTGACTCATTTGTTGCAGACATCTTTCCTAGGGCTGGAACTTCTGGGGACGGAAGGGATGTCTTGCATTTTCCCAGAGCTCTTGACAGTTTTGTCACTTGGAGATTGTATTTAATCATTCCAGCCCCTATGGAGATGAACCAGCTGAAAATATGGTTGCCATGTGGAATGTGGTTGCACTGTCACCACCAGCAAACTGCTCAGATAATGCCTATGATGTCACTACTGATGAGAGACACAATCCCAGCCCTCCATTTTATGAACTTCCATTAAAAACACATACATTGTGAACGCTGACTATTCACTCACCAAATCAGCCCTTTAATATAAAAAACACAAAACATGGGGAAGACCTTTCCTCATCCCTTTGGTACAGCTTCATAATTTAATCAATCATTAATCAACCCTGTGGTTGGATCACAGGTCTGGAAACCAAACCTGATGAGGAACGTTTGAAGGAGCTGGGTATGTTTAGCCAGGAAAAGAGGAGACTGAGAGAAGATATGATAGCTACCTTCAGATATCTAAAGGGCTGTCACATGGAGGATGGAACAAGCTTGTTTTCTCCTGCTCTGGAGGGTAGGACTCGAACCAACAGCTTCAAGTTACAAGAAAGGAGATTCCAACTAAACATCAGGAAAAACCTTCTGACAGTAAGAGCTGTTTGACAGTGGAACAGTCTCCCTCAGGAAGTTGTAGACTCTCCTTCCTTGGATATTTTTAAGCAGAGGTTGGATGGCCATTTGCCACAGATGCTTTAGCTGACATTCCTGCATCGCAGGAGCTTGGAATAGATGGCTCTTGGGGTCTCTTCCAACTCTACAATTCTATTATTATTTTTTTTTAAAAAAAAAATACCCGAAAACAATCATTTTATTTCATGTGAGGGCTCTGTGTTTCCTCTCTCTGTTTCTGAAAAGGCACGTATCAAGCCAGTAATTTAGAAAACAGCGATTCTCTGCAAAAGACTCAGTACAGTGGTACCTCGGGTTACATACGCTTCAGGTTACAGACTCCGCTAACCCAGAAATAGTACCTCAGGTTAAGAATTTTGCTTCAGGATGAGAACAGAAATTGTGCTCCGGCGGCGCAGCAGCAGCAGGAGGTCCCATTAGCTAAAGTGGTGCTTCAGGTTATGAACGGACCTCCGGAACGAATTAAGTACTTAACCTGAGGTACCACTGTAGTAGCTCAGTGGCTGAGCACCTGCTTGCATGCAGAAGGTCTCTGTTTCAACCCCTGGTATCTCCAGGTAGGGCTTTGAATGCCCCTTGTCTGAAATCCTGGAGAGCCACTGCTGGTCTGCGTAGACAATACTGAGAAGGATGGACCAATGGTTCTACTCAGTACCAGGAAGCTTCCCATGTTCTTCCCACCCATCACCCCGTCGGTTAAGTGGTGATAGGACCTGGCACTCAGCTAAACCCCAGAATGTTTCAATCTTTTTCAGGAAAGCCTTAATACCCGGCTTCCTCTTTTAAAATGCAGTTCCGATTCCTGTTTTTGACTGGATGTGAAATGAAGACGTCAACCAAAGGGGCAGAAACAACGGCTGGAACAGATCAGTGAAAATGCTCTCCGGTGCAGTGACCCTAAAAACCACACACGGAAACTTCAGTTTGAAATTGCTGTGCGCTTTGGTTTGTATTGGTGCTGCTTAGGCCTGTAGCTCATGAGGTAGAGTATTGGGATGTCTGTTTAACCCTCTTTTAGAGGTGCGACGGCTATGCGGTCAGTGCCTCCGCTTCCCACCAATGAGGCAGGGTTGGGCGTCGGGGTCTGATCCTTGCCAGAGTGCTTCTGGCTTCAAATCCTGCTCTACACCAGCCTGCCGAATTGGCCAATGGCAAGCTGGCAAGGAGAGATGGACTCTCCTGGGGGCGGGCTTGAGGGAACAATAAGGCTTCCCTCAGGTCTGCTCCCCAAAGAATTTAAAACAGCCCGAGCCTGGCTCCCCTCAACGCCCAGCTCTTCTTTGTTGGCAGGAGGGGAGGCGCTGGCTGTCCTGCAAAGCTGCTGAACCCCTAAAATGGACACTCCCTGTTCACTTACTTTCTCCTCCCTGCCTCCACAAGAAATAGTTATCCACTCTTATTTGTGGGTCCCCCCCCCCACCTCTTCAAGATGGTCTGATACTCATTTTTGTTTGTTTTCTGAAGGACTATCAGTGGTTCTCAACTTGTGGGTCCCCAGATGTTGTTGGACTACAACTCCCATCATCCCTGAGTTCTGGCCTTTCTAGTTAGGGGTGATGGGAGTTGTAGTTCAACAACATCTGGGGACCCACAGGTTGAGAAAGGCTGGACTAAATATTTATTACATCACAAAATTGTGGCTCACCCCTCCTTGTTCAAGCTTCTAACTTCTTATTAATGCAGTTCTGTTGTAGATTTTATCATTTATGCTAACAAGGAAAAGGCTACTGCTTTAAGCACTGTGTGTTTTATTTAAAAAGGCATTTTACCATTGCCTGCGGAGCAGGTACACAAGCTGTCTTTAGTATCCCCAGGGATTATTGCTATATTATATTGGGTTATTTCCTGCATTTGTAGCTGTTTAAAAGGAAGAGACAGCCAGAGTGTCTGTGAAAAATTTACATTAACGCATGCTTGGTTAAATTGCAGAAATTGGTGAGAAATGCACTTACGCTGCATTTTCTTCGCTTTAGCAAATTAGGCATTTCCTGTCTTGGAGGATGGGGAAACAGCCAGAGACTTTGAGTCTCTCCTCTGATTACCCCTGCTCCAAATTCAATTTAATTTCCCATCCCAAGTTCAAAAGCAGTAGCAACATAAGTCCGTTTCCATAAAATAGTCACAGCGGGTAGGATCCAGTCTGCGTTTTCACGCTGAAATCAGTGGGTCCAAGTTACTCATCACTAACCATCTTTTGGTTTGAATTGGTTTAGTCCATCAAATAATAATAATAATAATAATAATTTATTAATAATACCCCACTCATTTGGCTGGGTTTCCCCAGCCACTCTGGGCAGGTTCCAGCAAAATATTAAAATACAATAATTCACCTAATATTAAAAGTTTCCCTAAACAGGGCTGCCTTCAGATGTCTTCTAAAAGTCAGATAGTTGTTTATTTCTTTGACATCTGGTGAGAGGGCGTTCCATAGGGAGGGCGCCACTACCGAGAAGGCCCTCTGCCTGGTTCCCTGTAACCTCACTTCTCACAGTGAGGGAACCACCAGAAGGCCCTAGGTGCTGGGCCTGTGTCCGGGCAGAAGGATAGGGGTGGAGACGCTCCTTCAGGTGTACTGGGCTGAGGCTGAAGTCAATGGATCAAGATAGTTGTGACTAATTGATTTCCATGGGACAAGTTTAGTTTGGGTTTGAGCCATAAAATTCAACCCATTTTCTGCTGGTAGGGTTGTACTAGTCTATTTAAGGCAGCTTTGTGTTATGTATGATTTAGTTCCTCCTGTAAGATTCAGGGCTCTGGTTGATAACTCAAAGTGAGACCCAGCCTCATTTTCAGCAGATACGGTCCATATTACCTTGTCAATGGCACTATCTAACCTTGATGTTGGGAGATAGTGCTGTCACTTCATCCCCTCTCTGCAGATGACCACTCACCCATGTGCACTGTGTCATTGGAGTGGTAAAATATACACAGTGCTTTGTGGCAATGCATGAGCCTACAAGAAAGTATACACTGCCCTAAGGGTATGTTCACATTACCCTTAAATTCATTCCCCTCCCTGTTACATTTCAAGCCATCAAAAAGGGGACAAGGATGTCTTCACTGGATGTGCATGATCTTTTTGATTCCCCCACCCTTGAAACTCCTGTCATCTGTGCATATATGAATGGTGGCTGTCTCAAATGTACACGCCATTCTTAAGTATGTGCAAAGTTTTCTAGTTGTCCGTCTTCAAAAACTAGCAGTGGGAGCACACTGGATGTGGAGTAAGCAGTGATGTGAACCTGCCCCAAGTGCTTGTTTTCTAGTATAGCAAGTCTTAGGACTAACTCATAACTGGTATCTCTCTCTCTCCACTTGGGGAGGGGGCAGATTCAGAGGAGAAAGGATCCCTTTTCATCTCTTGATTTATTTTTGGAAGTCCTGAGAATCAAACAACCCTGTTTGGGGCACTTGTATGAATTTCACAGCAGGAAATTATTTGCTCCCAGCACCAGCTCTATGCAAATTTGCAAAACAAAGACATGAAGTAATGAATGGGGGAGCATTACCAGTCATTCAGGGCTGAGTTGCCCTGTTTTTATTTATAGCCCATCCTCCCTTTTCCAGCATTAAGGAATAGTGAATTTGCTGGTGGTTACACCATACATGCATCCTGAGTGCAATATCATATCACCACCGAAAGAGATAATGAAGAAGAGAATATCTGGGTAACTTTTAATTATAGGATCAGTTAATTGCACCCTCTTCATTTTTTGCTTTCCATCTTGTGCCACAATAAGGTTTTCACTTTGGGGGTTATTATGATTATTTGCTCACCCATTTGACATTCATTCATATATTACTCACATACTTTACTTCAAACACAAATATTTAAGTGGCACTGGTTAGCCACAAATATGTGTGTGTGTTAAAATCAGGTTCAGCAACATAGATGGAAAAGTAAGTAGTTTCAAAATTGAATTGGGTAGGGATGTGTAAAGACAAAAAGCAAATAAAACACAGTTAAATGTGTTTGGAATTCAAATAAAGCTTATATGTTAAAACCTTTTATATGAATTGATTTTTTTTTAATGAGATAAAGGGACTAGGGGTTTACATGGCCCCTATCCCCGCCCCCAGATTACAGTAAGCTAAATATGAAACTTTAACAATTTTTTGCATGTGGTTATATTCATGGATGTGGCTTAATTGCTTAGTAGAAAACTATTAATAAAAAGTTAATTGGAAGTTGGGTTAATCTGTATTGTAAGATAATGTGTGTTATTAAAAGCTGTTTGCTATTTGCTGTGAGATATATTGAAGGGTACCTCCAGAATGAAACTAGCTGGTACGGAGCCCATTATCAAGACTGAAAACAGTTTAATTGGCAGGCTGTGGTCTAAACCACGGAGCCTAGGGCTTGCCGATCAGAAGGTCAGCGGTTCGAATCCCTGCGATAGGGTGAGCTCCCGTTGCTCGGTCCCAGCTCCTGCCCACTTAGCAGTTCGAAAGCACATCAAAGTGCAAGTAGATAAATAGGTACCGCTCTGGCGGGAAAGTAAACGGCCTTTGCTATGATTAATTTATCCAGAAAATTCTGCACTTGGGCTTGGCTCAACCCTAGCAAGACCCCAGTGGCTTCCCAAGCTTCTAATAGTCATGTATTGTGGTGCAACTTGCTTTTTAAGTTAGAGTAAATTTACCCTTTTCCTTGTAGGTCTACATCTGGCTCTGGGGCACTCTGGTACCTCGCTTTTGCTCTCTGCTTGTGGCAAACTGTAATCTTGCATGATAGTAAACTGCATTCTGCTGTGACACGTAGGATAATCTGTTACAGATGCACACCTGCTCCCAGTTATTTGAGCCTATAAGTGTGCATCATGCCCTTCATTGAGCTTTCTGCACACAGCCCAAGTATGTGCAATACTACTGTTTATTTTGGATAAACCTAGATGCAGAAGCATGCAGCCTGCTCTCCAACATCCAGCTGAGAGAAATGGTAACGCCTGCAACAAAGCACCTCAAAATGTTTGCTACCAGACAAGGATTTATGAAAAGACAGGCCCTGCCCGCACTAGCTAGAGTCTGGACAAAAAAAGAAAAGAGGGACAACTCACTTCTCTTTAACCATTATAATTAGTGGTTGCCTGTAACTGGCATCGTATTTGCTGATATAAACACTTCTGATAGAAGTCAATGACCATTTTTACACCCAAAGGCATTTGGGCTGCTGTGATGATGATGGTGTCTGTCTGTGTTATGGAATGTGGTGCACAACGATTTGCCCAGTGCTTGCTGGATGATACCACTAAGCAATAAGGAGAACAGAAAATAAAACCAGACAGACCCAGTTTCAGTTCATTTTGCACAGCCTGGGCTTCCTCAGAGAAAGGCACAAAATGTTTCTCTCGAAACCTCTTGTGCAACCCGCAACGCCCCCAGAACCAATCTGCTAAAGGCGAGCCCATTCTGCTAAGCACGGATATAGTAAGTGTGTGGAACATGCTTGATGCTTCCCCAGTTAAATATACAATCTGTGCAGTCCTATCAATTCATCCTCAGCACATTTTCTGCTATTTTCAGCCAGGCCTGCTACTTTCCTAGGACAAAATATATTTTACTTCTTTTTTTAAAAAAACAAAAATCCCCACGAACAAAAACAAACTGATTTCATTAACCCTCTTCTAATATTATACAAGGCCATGAACATAAGCTAATCGTTTTGAGAAAAAATTGTTTCATACAGACCGCTTGTATGTTTAGAGAAAAAATAGGAAATACCTAAGTTTCTGTCCCATAAGACCTTGGCTTGAATCAAAGCAAAAAAATGTTCTTAAGTGACTGCCGCACATGTAAGGGGCTAGGTTGCTAGAAAGTCATCATTATACGACATCCTGTTTGGAAGATGGATTTCATTTGAACCCTGATTGCAACTTCTTCAAAGAACAAAATGGATGCCTTCCATTGTTAGGAAATCACTGAGCAATTTCTCCCCTGGTCTGATGTTTTCACATAGTTCTTTGGCAGGTCCTTGCTGAAAATTGAGTGAGGTTTCCTTTTCAGCTCTAAAGGGATTTAGGGATAATTAACAAAAGTGGGGTAATTTTGTGCATTGAAGTGACCTGCACATGCCATAGTAGGATCATGTGATGCAATCTTTTTTGGACTAAACCACTTCAGGTTTTGTCACAGATTTGAATATATACCACTCTCCCTGCACATAGAAAACTAGCACATTGGGGATACTTTCTATTGGCAAGGAGGTATTAAGGGATGCGGGTGGCGCTGTGGGTAAAAGCCTCAGCGCCTAGGGCTTGCCGATCGAAAGGCCGGCAGTTCGAATCCCCGCGGTGGGGTGCGCTCCCGTTGCTCGGTCCCAGCGCCTGCCAACCTAGCAGTTCGAAAGCACCCCCGGGTGCAAGTAGATAAATAGGGACCGCTTACTGGCGGGAAGGTAAACGGCGTTTCCGTGTGCTGCGCTGGCTCGCCAGATGCAGCTTTGTCACGCTGGCCACGTGACCCAGAAGTGTCTCCGGACAGCGCTGGCCCTTGGCCTCTTTGAGTGAGATGGGCGCACAACCCTAGAGTCTGTCAAGACTGGCCCATACGGGCAGGGGTACCTTTACCTTTACCTATTGTGTGAAAATCTGGATGGAAAAGTTGTTGAGCTTTTTTTTGACAAAAGCTGTTGAGCATTTTGTTTTGCCCAAAGTTGTTGAAGTTATTCCAGATATGCCCAGAAAATTCCGGACGTGTGGAATTCCTAGCTAAGGAACATTTCATTGTTCCCCCTCTGTAGACTGTAGATAATAATAGCTTTCTGAATCTGACTCACAGGGAAATAGGCGAAGTATCATACAGAAATGGGGGAAGGGAGATCACTATAAGATAACCACACCATTTTCATTAGTTTTTCTTGGGCATAGCAATAAGGGTAGAAGTAATTTGCAAATATGTTTCTTGTTGTGCAGAAATGGCCTCAATTTAAATTAGCAAGAAGACAATCAGACACCTTTATGAGCAACTATTTATTTTGTCAAAAAGAGAGAATGGCTAGATTCAAAGTTCACATATATAGCTTGCATATGATTTTGAAGGGCTTTTCCCACCCCGCAAAAGGCGGGGGATGTATTTCTCTATAACAATGCACCTACTTTAAAACAAGACTGCCTTGTTTGTCCCAGTGGAACAGTTGACCTGTCTGCTGTCTCCTGGGCTTTGCCCTGATTTACACACGCATTGTCCTAATTTAGTCAACCATAATTCTCCACGTCACCTTTCCTCTCCCTCCCTCCCCCCCACCCCGCCCCCAACCTCCTAGCTTGGTCAACTCTCTAGCTCAAGCCAGTGGACAAAGGTGGAGGGGGATGAAACATGACCCACATTTTTGCATGTACAAACATTTCTACTTGAAAGGCTCACATTCATATTAGCTTAGCTCCCAGGAGAGTATAAGGAAGTGTGTCTGCTCAGACCACTTTTGCCACCAGCTGTTGCCATGGCAATAATCTTGATTACTTTGGAAAACTGGGAATCTAGAACAGCAGGTCTTATTTTAAAAGCAGGATTATAATGAAACCCAAGTTTCTGTTTACTATGGAAAAAATGAACAGCCTTAGTATCTTCAAATTACAGTAGATGAAGGATGCTCTGCAGCTTGTAGGAGCACTAAGTGACAAAGCACCGTGTGTGTGTGATCATTATACAATGTGTGTGTGTGTGTCATCATTATACAAGTGTTTGATACTGTGCCATACAAGATTTCCAAACAATCCCTCATCAACCACTCAGGTTATAGAGGCTGGTGGGCTTTGTTTTTGTTAATCTCTGCCCTACCTGCCAAAATGTCTCCTGCTTCCTCTCATTTGCTTCCCTGAGTAAAATAATATTGATCTGCTTTGGATATGAGCAGAGAAACACAGAAGGTTCTATCCCACCAAGTTTTATTTTAAAATTAATAGACCTAAATTAGCCATCTCCATTAATGTCATTGGGTCTACTTTGAGTACAACCAGTGTTGGATGTAACCCAGACTAAACCCTCACGACAGAGTTATATTGCAAGAAGTGTTGTTGTTGTTGTTGTTGTATTTAATCTCTCAGCTCTGTGAATACATAATTTGGGCAGGATTAAAAAGAAAACAGGGACGCTGGTGGCGCTGTGGGTTAAACCACAGAGCTAGGGCTTGCCGATCAGAAGGTCTGCAGTTCGAATCCCCACAATGGGGTGAGCTCCCGTTGTTCAGTCCTAGCTCCTGCCAACCTAGCAGTTTGAAAGCACGTCAAAGTGCAAGTAGATAAATAGGTACCGCTCCGGCAAGAAGGTAAGCAGCGTTTCCGTGTGCTGCTCTGGTTTGCCAGAAGCGGCTTAGTCATGCTGGCCACATGAACCGGAAGCTGTACGCCAGCTCCCTCGGCCATTAAAGCGAGATGAGCACCGCAACCCCAGAGTCGGCCACAACTGGACCTAATGGTCAGGGGTCCCTTTACCTTTTTAAAAAGAAAACATGCAGAAAGATTTCACTGAAAGCACCCCAGTATCTTTTAAAGCAGCCCAAACTGCTCTTGACAAGCTGCTCCCTGATACTTCAGGGCACTTTTGGAAACTGACGATGCAGTGAGTGAAGAAGAAGAAATGCTTGTTGAATCACTGTCAACCATCAGAACATGCATTGGATACATGGGTGGGTGGATGGAGAGAAGGAGCACATCAGACATTCTGCTTTTTGCTTCAAGCAGGCATGAATGGATGAAAGAAGGTTATGCCATGTGTCACCACATTGCAGTGGCCTAGCAAGACACAGGCTCTCAACTACAATCTGCTTGGAGCAGCGCTTTGAGCTGTATTCAAAGAAGAGGGGAGGAAGTCACACCCAGCCAGGACTCTGTGGAACGTCAATTGTTTTTCCTTTCTACCTGCTTTGCTGAAGTGAAAGGAGTCTGTGGTTGCTGTTAGTCCAGCTCCATGTTGGGCAGATTGCCTAATTGAGAGCAACAGAGTCCAGGCATTCTGCCCAGGAAGGAGAGTTTAAAGAGCAGGAAAACTTTCCTAGCCACTTTCTTGCCCAGGTGAACGTCCAGAGGCCAGATAACAGTAGTGAGTGGGGCAAAAACCGGGTTTAGAGAAACAGATATGACTCATACCTTTGTACAACAGGCTACATTTCATCCATGCAAAAGCAAGAGGTTCTGACATACAGCAAGAAGCATGATCACAGTTCAAGAACATAGCCTAGCCAGGCAACAGCAGCTTATAAGTGTGCTGAGAAGGTATTTGCTCTTCCTGATTACTGAAATTAACCAGGGCTGTACTTTCAGTATGGACCATGGTGGTCACTGCCTTCTTGGGAGACAGTGTGGCCCTTTCTGCCTTTAAGGAGGCAGCAGTTAGATCCCCTTCTAGAGTTCAGATCCAATGTTTGTTTGTTTTAAAAAACTTTTGCAGCCAGAGTCTAATATATCATTTTGAGCCAGATTCTACAGGTGGTGATAGGTTCACAACTCCAGACAATCTTCAAGCTTGTGTAGTTAAAGTAACATGTACAGTGTCCGATATACACATTCTGAAAGGACCCTAAATTTTTGTCTTTGTCGCCAAGGTCACCAAAATACATATTAAATTACTTCAAATGTTCTGGGGATTCTTATTAGTCTCCCATTATTATTTTTTAAAAAGAAAACATTTAATTCTACTTTAAAGCTGAACAATGGTTCTCTATTGTTGACGATTCATGTAGAGTAAATGTAAGTAAAGTGTAAAGTAAATTCAAATTGAAGGAACTCTTGCAGTAGGGAGTAACTGAAGTTTAATGTCTTCTAGCCCACAATGACTGTCGATTTGTTCCTACATGTTGCACACACAAAGTATGTTACAACAACAACAAAAAACACTCAGCCTAACATGTCCATAATCTACCTTTCATCTGTGCAGAGAAGTTCATTTTCTCCAGTGTTTTAAGAGCTTTTGTGATTCCTTCCCCAGTAATGCTAAGTTAAGCAACCTACTGCAAGATACTCTTTCCCAGGAAGCAGCTTGCTTTTTCAGGGTCATGAAAGCATTTACCCACCTTCACCCCCTTTCCCTTTTGAAATTGCTATGCATTCCAGATTCTTCACTGGATGTTGGAGAGAGGGGGGAAGCGGGGGAGAGAGTTGATAATGAACAGAACTACAGAAGAAATGTCCAGCTCTTGCAAGGTAGAGCTGCTCTCATCATACACAGTTACTTTGGTTTATATAAAAAGAGAATCAGCATTTTCAAGAGTCGTATTATACAACTCATCACAAGGAAAAGGACTATAATAGAGGGAGGGCTTATATTTGCAAGTAAAGGCTCAGCAGCAGTAATCAAGAGTCAAGAGTTCAGAAGCCAAGCAAAATTTCAGACCTGAGTGGAAGCAACAAACATGCCCCAGCAGGTTTCCATGCCAATCCTACCAAGCTTTTAAAGACACGGTGCGGTGAGCTTGCTTGCGAGACTCTCTTGCCTTGTGAGCATACAGAGTTTGTAAACATACATTCCAGCTGGAAGAATGAGTCTGTTCCTATCTACAGAGGTGGTGCCTGGTCCTTGGTGACAAGGCTGCATCCTTCCTTTCTGGCTCCGGTTCAGCCTCTTATGCTTCCAGTTCAACCATCTCCAGTAAGTGGTCAATGCCTCCACAGACCCCAGTCAAAAGAAGGAGGAAAGCCTACATCCTCACCATCAATTCCCATGATCTCCCCACCCCCTTTCTGCTTCCTCCTCATCAGTCTGAGCCTGCCAACCCATGCCCAATCCCAAACCCAACAGACCACAAGGCTCATGATAAATTTTGTGATTTTGTCTGGATGCCTGTGGTGGCCTTTACATCTTAGGTTCACCTTCCCTGCCACCTCCACAGCACCTCAGCATGGGGAACAATTCTGTGGGAGGGCTCTGATTTGCACTGTGCAGGCTACATGATCCTGGATGTCACACTTGCATTCTCTCTTATCCAGGACTCTTTGCCCCCCACTACCTGCACCCAGACATAGTAAGCACTTCTTAAGGTCCTCCCAACTAGTGTGACCCAGTGGACAATACAGACACATTGGAGAAAAGGCAGCTTAGTTGCTTGCTAGTCAAATGGGCACTGTCAAAGCCGCAGCAAACCTAATGAGATTTTGCATAAAAGAACACAAAGAATATTACATGTAATATAAATGCAATGCAACACCATGTTTCTGCTCTGGCTTTTTATGGTTGAGGATAACATAGCATAAACATTCATGAGAACCAGACATTATTCTAGGATTTCATTAGCTGAAGGTCAATAGGCATCCATTTATCTTTGTTTTTCCATTTTCTGTCTAACATTTAATTAGAAACGACATAATATTGTACATGGGTAAAGTGAAAGAGACGCTAATGTTGTATATGGGTAAAGTGAAAGGGACACTGAACAGACATTACTTTCAGTTGTTGGAAGGGATATTTACTGCAATGGCTTCAGAAATAATCTAAGAATTTCCAGTGTTGCACTGTTACAGCAAAAAAACCCAGTGGCTCCTTAACTATAGTGGTACCTCTGGTTACAAATTTAAATTGTTCCGGAGGTCCGTTCTCAACTCAAAACCGTTCTTAACCTGAGGTGTGCTTTTGCTAATGGGGCTTCCCGCTGTGCGTGCACCAGAGGTGCACAACTTCCGCTCACATCCCGGGGCAAAGTTCGCAACCAGGAGACCTACTTCCAGGTTAGCGGAGCTCACAACCCGAAGGGGGCATAAGGAGGATGGTTCATAACCAGAGGTATTACTGTATTTGTTTCATAAAGGTAAAGATAAAGAGGACCCCTGACCATTAGGTCCAGTCGTGACCGACTCTGGGGTTGCAGTGCTCATCTCGCTTTATTGGCCGAGGGAGCCGGCGTACAGCTTCCGGGTCATGTGGCCAGGAGGACTAAGCCGCTTCCGGCAAACCAGAAATGGAAACGCCGTTTATCTTCCCGCTGGAGTGGTACCTATTTATCTACTTGCACTTTGACGTGCTTTCGAACTGCTAGGTTGGCAGGAGCAGGGACTGAGCAACGGGAGCTCACCCCATCGCAGGGATTCGAACTGCCAACCTTCTGATTGGCAAGTCCTAGGCTCTGTGGTATAGACCACAGCACCACCCACATTTCATACACCTGGTCAAACACATTGTTACAATGCATTGAAGAGGAGTGGCTTAGAAGGGGTGCAGGGTTTAGAGCAGAAAAGCAGTTGGAAGAGAAAGAGTGAAGCAGCGGAAGAGGAGAGTGAAATACTTTTCTGTTCCAAATCATCTTTTTTTGTGTCTGCTTTTCTCCAGAAAAAGTGGCCAACAGGGAGGGACTTGTCATACTCTTTTGTATGTAATGTGTGTTGCTGCCAGCTAATGGGATACTGTGGAATTAAGACAGACTGCTAAGATGTAGAGAGCTACAAACTTTATCATTAGTCTTTATTATGGCTATGATTTACTATATTGAATAATGCAGAGAGCTGTTTTAGTCTGTTGCAGCAAAAACAAGGAAGGGTCTTGCAATGCAAAAATAAAATCGGTGACAATTATGTTAAGGCTTTAAAAATATGCAAGATAAATACAGTTACAACACCATCAATTGAGGATAGCAAAAATGCCATAGTATTGCTAGGTAATGCATAGTATTCATGCAGAGATTAGATATGTATATTTAATGTAAACCTTGGCTTAAATCACATGTTCTCATTCTTCTTTTTTAAAGTGTGGCAAATTGCCTGAGGGGATTTGTTTGTAGTATGAGTTGCTCAGAGCTACTTCACACACAATGGCCTGGTTCACATGTCATGCAAAGCCAAACCATGGCTTTGCAGAAATGCACAAGTTTGTGGCCACTCTGCTCTTCTATGGTTGTTCCACTATTGCACTTAGCTAAACCAGGGTTTCATTTAGTAATCATTCCATGACCAACCATTCAAAGTATATAAAAAAGACATTTGCTAAACAAATATGCTAATTTGTTCCCCTCAAATTCTGCTTTACTTCATCATTTTAGCTGAGCTGGAACATTTTCTGTTCCCTATCTCACTTCTTCAACTTTTTAAAGTCTGCAAAGCTAGTGCTGAGCTAAGCCTTACCCCCCCCCCCAAACTCCATTTAGGTCACTGTCCAGAATATACACCAAGGAGCCTCCATAGGAAAGCACAACAACCTTTCAACTTCAGCTGAATTTATAATGTAGAGAAATTTAGCACGCTTTGGTGGATCTGTGCAGAAAGAGGTCTTTTGTCTTTTTTTAATATGATTTACATTGGGGAATTTCAGAGAGAGAGAGAGATCATCTTTTTATCACATGTCATTCATCTTGATGATTTCTTTCTTCTACATTCTCCTTCCAGTGCAAAAGAATTTATGCACCAGGTGGTCTGTGGCTCACACCGCAAGAATGAAAGGAAAAGTTTTTTGCTTTGTGCCCACTGCTTTTAATGAATGATCCAGCAAACCGGGTCTGGGGGCTTTTTCTGCACAAGGGCCGAGTTTTCCAAGGTACTTCATAACAACAAGGAGTAACAAATATTAAATCACATGGAACTGTGTTATTCAACATCATGACCATTGTTGGTAATGAGAGAGAATTTCCATAAGCTCAGCTCTGGGATATATTCTGTGGGCATGGTGGTAAATTCAAACTGTGAATCAGAGGAGATGAAGAAAGAGAAGGATGCTGTGTATTTCATCCAATGAATGAAAAAACGAATCCTGCATCTTCCAGCACTGATCCCATTGGGGCAATGACAAAATTGGAAGCCAGACTTTGGAGGAAATGAACACTTGAACTTCCCATGATTTCAGCAGAAGAAGACGAGTTTGGATTTGATATCCCGCTTTATCACTACCCTAAGGAGTCTCTAAGCAGCTAACAATCTCCTTTCCCTTTCTCCCCCACAACAAACACTCTGTGAGGTGCGTGAGGCTGAGAGACTTCAGAGAAGTGTGACTGGCCCAAGGTCACCCAGCAGCTGCATGTGGAGGAGTGGAGACGAGAACCCGGTTCCCCAGATTACGAGACTACTGCTCTTAACCACTACACCACACTGGAAAAGGGAGCTCTTTCACCAAATCCTCCACTTATTTCAAAGTCATACACTGGTGTAAGAAGAATCCTCCTTGTCTACAACATGGAGAAAAGGAAACCTCACCACGTCCTTCTAACTCTTCCCTTGACTAGTTGCTTACATTAGAGCTGTGTGTGCATATGGCCACTTGAAATTCTCCACCCTGTTTGTGGGCAGAAAAGCTGGGGCAAGTAGACAATTTATCCAGTGGGAGCAGAAATTCTCCAACCATTCCTCCTTAAGCAGCAGACGTAGCACAGCTTCTGCCTATTCTACTGTTCGATGTTGTCCATTAATTTCAATGAGTGTACTCTTGAGCAAAATTTAGTTGAATACTATCCAATATTTTTCTAATAATGGGGATGAGAATAACTTCTGAGCAAGCTTAGGAGTTTAACTATGTCCTGCCTAGGTCCTGACATGTCCCAAACCCCAACCACACTGGCTTCCTAGAGTATCATCCCGGCATAGGGAGTACCCAGGTGCATTATAACGCTGATGCAATGACACTTGCACAAATTCAAGATGTCAATGAAGTTTTGTATTGTACTGAACACCCAAGAGGATTTCGTGGTGACCCTGTTCTCATCCAGAGGACATAATTCAATTATAGGATTACACCTCAGCTATTTTAACACTGAGAGTTAAAAGGGGGGGCAACGTTATTTTGTAATCTATGCATTTTCTCAGATAAGTATTAGATTATTAATTAAACCATTACAAATCTGGAAGGGGGTGTCTTGGCAATTACAAATTTGGGGTGACAGGGACATATGTAAGGAGCCCAAATGCACAGCAGAGTATAAGTCACCTTCAATAAAACATTGCATATGTTTCACATGACATCAGTATGACATCTAGACGAAGGAAGAGATAATTATAGACTTGACTACCAAAAAAAGATGATAAATTTATTCTGAGTTATAGGGATGTAAAACATAACTGTTCCATTAAATTACTTTTGTCTGCTTCATTGAAGAGTCAAAAACAAAACCCTCTATATTATCATATTATGCAATCTTTGTGCTAGGAATAGCAATAGAAGTTCTAAGAAATGAGTGCAGAGGTTTTTGACTGTAAATACAGAGGGCATATCCGCATCAGTTTGAGTGGCATCAGACCAAGCCACAATCCACTTGTGTACCTTCCCTTTTTGTTCTTGGGCAGCCAAACCAAAGCCCAAATGATCCCACTTATTGCTTTAGGCTACTTTGGTGATGATCCTAATGTCCAAATATCAGGTTCAGTGGTGCATATTCCAAGTAAATGAATAAATGATTGTAGCCTAAGTGTGACTGTGGGTTTCAGGAAACAGCAGTGCTGAAAATGTATCGTAACTAAAAATTCATGCCAAACAACTTTCTCAGGTATCAAAGTTAGACTGGTTGGACTGGCTTTATTAATCAGATATTTGCATCTGATAGCATGCAGTTTCTTCCAGGCACCGTGACAAAAAATGTGGAGTGCTATCTTTGTTTTAATGGAAAATTAAATATCCCAGAGCATGATCAGTTTGATAGAAACACCTAATAACAATTTCTTAGGTCATAATTGATAATGAAACATGCTTAAGATTCCACTAACACTTGGACGCAAAAGAACCACAAAGAAAACTGAGGATAAAAAGTTATCAACAGCACTCCTTTTTTTGGAGACTGTTGTGCAGGCTCAGGGATCTAGAGATGACTTCTAAAACTCACTCCATGGTGGAAAAAGCAATTGCCCATCCAAAGTAACTGGTGAAAAGAAGCCCATTATAGTTGCATGATTATGCAAATGTAATTTACACCACGTACTTAGTGAAACACATGATTTCAGATGAGTTTGGTTGCAGGGTCAGAAACAGAGACCAATGTTCAGGAGCCCAAAAGTTGGTACCAGTGATGAAGAACAGATATGATGTCTAGGCAAGCTATGAACAATTGCTAGCATCCTACTGGAACAGGCAAGAAACAATCTCAGGAGCAAACGGATGCCCTTAGGTAACAAGAAGAAGAAAGAAGAGGAGTAATAATGTTGAAAAGTGGACAGTGAGACCACAGGAAAATGCAGCTCAGCTATCTAACCTACTACTCAGGTAAAGGGGCTGCCCTGGAAGTTTTTACACCTCACAAGATTTGTCAAGGGTTAGTAATCTGACTGGGATATGTACGTATGCAAGACAGCAGGGTTATTGTGACTGAACCCTCCCTACTGATCAAAGTCTGCAGCCAGAATTGGAGAGTGGCAAGGCTCCTGCGACAGCTTGCCAAAGGCAAAACTCCTAATTCAAATACTGGTGTAGCTGAGAGTAGCCCATAACAAACCCAGATATAATTTTTCTTTGTGATAATACTGTTAATCAAGAATTCACTTTCTAGTCTTTAAAATGTTTTGAAAACCCATTTTAGTCAAAATAATGTGAAGTGTAGAAAGTGAGTCCAGGTTAGGAATTCTGAAGCACAGCCATCTCTTTTTCTGAATCCAGGGCTATTAATACATGGAATGTTTCTGACACAAAGAGCTAATTATGTTCCAACTTCTGATTGCTTTTCCCCAAAGGCATTGTCTTCTGATACGCTACAAATCTGATCCATAATTCAGTTCAGCTGAGATTTATGATTAAGCAAATTATGTCCTGTTGGCTTGAGTAGGACTAAATTAGTTTAAATAAAAGCACTTTAGCTTAGCTGGATAGTGGAAGGAACAGCACACCAAGCAAACTGATGTGTTACTGAGACAATTATCTATACTTTACAGGTACTAGGCCTGCCTGCCTCTAACCATTTGGTGTGGGATGGACTCCATCAGCCCTGTTGTGAATTAGAACAATTATTTTGTGCATCTGAGCAAACTCCAGAGTTTTGAGTAATAAATCTTTTCACCCTTGAAGCATGTGATTTCTGGTGAGGTTCATTTAAATATGGCAGTCCTTCATTTTTATGTAAAGATGATACAGTGTTGTGCACTTGCAAACAAATGGGGAAAACAATTTGAGCAAGCAGCAACAGATGCTTCCCGCTCCCGCTCCAGAATGAAAATATGGTTAATTCCTGTTTGGGAGCATTTTACAAAGGAAGCCTAAAAAAACCAAGAATGCACATTCCTTTCTCTGATCAACATTTGCAGTTCCATTGTCAAATCATTATGTAGCAGAGAAATTCAATTTCTCTTTCCAGCATACTTTATTTTCCATTTAAATGGCTTTCTAATTAGCCTCAAAGCAGTGAGGAAGGCAAAATATGATTTATGGCGCTTTCAGTAACAAACCCATTGTTTAAGTCCTATGGCAGCTGTGCGCAACAGTAGTGCAGTTGCAGATCTGTTTGTTGTTAAACCATCATTAGGTTTTCTAAAGGAACAATTGCAGAAATGATATGCCTTTATTTGGTAATGATAAAGGGGCTTTTCCGTGTTCCCTTCCATTTAAGATGCTTAACAGCTCAAAATCTGCCTCCAAGTAGGGTGAAAGTGCCATCCAGTGAAAAGGAGTTTGCTGCCTTGAGCAAATATGAACTAAGGACCAAACTAGATTTGATGTCTGTGTGGATGGGTGCAAGAGTCATAAACTCCCCCACCCCACACTTCTGCTATTTGCAATGGAATGATAGCTCCCATTGGTGTTCTCCACTTGTGAATAGCAGGGGCAAGGAGGCAATTCCCATCAGGGCTGAGAGGCAAAGGGTTAAACAGAAGCTCCCACCTCCCCCACTATTTGTGAAACAAATATTAGCTATATCGAGTATGGGCCTTAGAAAAACAGATGAGAGGAAAAAACCAAGCTTTGATATATTCACCTGATATATGGGTGTTTCCATATGCTTTCGATTTAATAAAGATGTTTCCTGCACATTTTCCATGATCATTGATGTTATGTTGAGCTTTTGGGGAATTCTAAACCTTTCAGCACCTGTCCCACCCTTTCCATCATGGAATTATTTTATTTTCATGTGCATTATCTTTTGTGCTTAGCTCTGGCCATATCGAAGGCTCATACGACCTTTCTTCTGGAACATCAAATATATGCACAATGATGAGGTTGTCATCTCTGGTAGATGAAACACAGACAGTAGCTCAAAAAGAGTCAACAATAATGTATGGATCACTTTGGAACTGGTTGTTCATCCTGGAAGTGCAACAGCAGGGATCATTCAGTTTGTAACTTAAGGGTGAATTCATAGGTCAATGAATCAACTCGAGAAGAACAGAGTGGAAGTGTTCTTTAGCAACCAGGGAGGCTGCATGATCCTTAGTGAGACAGCATGTGCTCTGATTGACTTGGAACCTGAGGGAGCTTTCCCCTGGATGTTCAGTTGAATCCAAGCCTGTTTTCCACAACGCTTGCCCTAAAAGACAGGACTTCTCTGTTTCTTTCCCCTCAGATTATTCACTGTTTTCATTGTTTCCCTCAGTCAAATGTTGTCAGGATTTATTTTCTCTGGAATCCATCCGTATTGTTTAAACGTCTCTACTAACAGTTAGCATGGGCACAGATTGCTGTTTGAGGACAACAACTTCTGAATCTTCATGATGTAAACACCATTATCTTTGCACTGTATTATTATTTAACAGTGAATTGTTTCGAGAGAAGCATTACTAAGTGTCCCAGGGATCCTTGGGATTAGGAACATGCCAATACATTTCTGCTGCAACAAAAGGCCCTTTGGGAAAGAGACATGGCTCACTATGGGGAAACTGTTGTTGGTCAGGAACAATAGTGCAAACTAAAGAATAGAAAGCTTAATGAGAGCCAGTGTAGTGTAGTGTAGTGTAGTGTAGTGTAGTGTAGTGTAGTGGTTAAGAGTGGTGGACTCATAATCTGGTGAACTGGGTTTGATTCCCTGCTCCTCCACATGCAGCTGCTGGGTGACCTTGGGCTAGTCATACTTCTCTGAAGTCTCTCAACCTTACTCACCTCACAGAGTGTTTGTTGTGGGGGAGGAAGGGAAAAGGAGATTGTTAGCCGCTTTAAGACTCCTTAGGGTAGTGATAAAGCGGGATATGAAATCCAAAACTCTTCTCTTCTCTTAATGCTTAAGAATAGTGGTGACTGAGCTGCAGACCTCCAGATGTTGCTGAACTGTAACTCCTACCAGCCCCAGACAGCACAACTGTAGCCTCTCAGCATCTGGATGCTTTAAACAGTGCATTGAAGTAGGAAAAATCTGAACTTCAAACAATGATTTGCACAAGTAAATACTAAAGCACCCATTTTGATACAGTGCTAGAAGTCAGCTGATATAATGAAGTGAAAGCATGCTATCTGGATATATATTCTTTAGAACAAATATTTTGATTGTAACATTTATCCTGAATGTAAGAAACAGGAAATGTATGGGTTGTTGTTGTTTTTTTACAACAGCTGGATATGTATAGTTCATTTATTTAAATTCATGTATTTATTACATTTATTTATTATATATTATATTATTAGACCGCTCTCCAAATGAAGTTCTCAGGGTGGCCTACAAGGAATACAATCAAATTCAACATAAAATCATTTATATATTCAACGTAAAATCATTTATATGTCTCAGGTGGGAGAGCATGAGACTCTTAATCTCAGGGTTGTGGGTCTGAGCCCCACATTAGGCAAAAGATTGCTGCAATGCAGGTGGTTGGAGCAGATGGTCCCATCCAACTCTACAATTCTATGTTGATTTAATTATTTAATTCAGAGTTCAGTTATACAAGAGCAACAATGCAGCCTCATGAGTTAAGGCAGGCATTACAAACAAACAAACAAAGCCTGCACCACACTTCTGAGGGAAGCTGTTCATCACGATAAGTTTCTTTTGAGCTATGGAATATATTAGAAAGAGATTGTATTAGAATTTAACATCCCCCCCCCCCCCGTTTGTGTTCATTTCCAGTGGTTCCTCTCTATTTTCACTTGATACAATGTTAAGTAAGCCAGTGCAATCTCTGTGCTATGCAGACCTAGAATGGGGTCAGGAATGCAGCAGAGAAGCTCATTGAAAGTGCTTGAAACTAGGGGCTTTCCTGTGCTTCACAGCAGGGAACCCCAGTTACCAGTGTCATCTTACATCACCCAATAAGATTTCAAAGAGCAGGGAAAACAGCTTTTCAAATCAAACTCCCACCCTAGGTCTTTTACTGCTAAACAAACAAAACCAAATAAAAAGACAAATTATATTTCCTAGCACTTACAGTAATAAATACGCTGTTCGTGTTATGAACCACCTGGCAGAATAGTTTGTTGGCACGTCACCCTGCGGTTTCCTAAAGAAACACAGCAAAGATCATATGCCTTCATTTGGAGAAGGATGGAGTTCCTTCTTGTACATTTCCACTTTGTACAACTCCTTCAAAGTAAATGTGGGAGCTATTCATGCTTAGATTTACAGCAGCACCCATGGAGCAGATTAGTAGTGTAATATTCACTCCATGAACCCAATGGGATTTACTTCTCAGTTGTTATTATTATACAGATTTATAGACCGCCTTACAGCATAAACCCATTGAAGCAGTGTACATGGTAAAACACAGAAACAAAAGCTACAAGTTCAATAAACTCTGAAACAATAAAGCCATCCACACAAACGCCAAAACCAATGAAACAATTTCATCACACATAAAACTGATCTTCCACAAATGACTGGGTTACATCTCAGGGGAAAACATGTTTTCAGTAGGAGGAAGCACCAATGGAATTTTTACTTCTGAGTAAACAAGCATAGGCAATATCCAGTGATGTCCACCCACTTGCACAAGACGACTCATGGTTTCTCTTCTTCCGCCCTGCATCCCCTCCCACCAGCCACACACAAACTCAGAAAAGGTGCTGTCTGGCAGGAAAATTTCAGAAACCCCAGGGATGATTTACTCCAGCAACGACCATCTATTCTATGCCAACCCAATCTTACCACTCCCTGAAAGATGTCAATTCCCTTTACTTGCAAAATGCAACATGTGCTCTTATTGGCTGAAAGGAGCCAGGTGCCACTCAAACCAACATGTGGAGGGGAGGGAGAGCTTAATAATGGGCTGTGTTTTACAGTGTTTCCTCCCTCACATCAGGGTCCGTTTGGGTCCTCCCTCCCATTGGGGTCCATCTCTGACCATCGGGAAATTCTGCACCAATGCCTTGTGAGCAGACCAAGCAGCCTGCTTGTCAGGAGCTAGGTCTGCATAGGTAGATCTGACTTAGAGAGCCCCAGTTATTTTCAACCTGCTTTCTCCATTTGGCCTCTCCTCTTCTCTTTTTTATTCTTAAAGAATCTCCTTATATTTGGCTGTTGGGGTTTTTGTGTGTTTGGAAAAAGAAATCTCCAGTAATCTCCCACTTGCTTGATTCATGCTAAAGGAGTGTAGGGTTCTAAAAGGCCATCAGGTTGCTCTGATCTATGGGGGAGACAACTGTGGGTGGGCATTACTCTCTGAGTGAGAGATGTGGTTGTGAAATGCAGAGTATACTGTCTCAGGGGCCCTAGTATTTTCTTCAGCACCCCAAATTCCCCTCCTGTTGGGGGTGGCTGCAGAAAGAGGGAGTGGTGGTGGCAGCTGCTACTGGGTAGCTAAGATACAACTGGTCTACCTTACAAGGCCGTTGTGCAGCTTTGGTGCAAGGAAGGGCATAAACAGAGGGTTGTAGCATTGTTATACTGAGCAATTTGAATGTGTAAGAGTCATTTCATGCCCTGAGCTTGCACCCTGCCTCGTGTGTGTGTGTGTGTGTGTGTGTGTGTGTGTGTGTGTGTGAAATAGAAGCCAGAACCTCGAGGCCAAAGTTGCAAAGCCACCCAGAGTCTTAGTTTTACAAGCATGCCTCCCCTCACACTTTCCTCTCATTCTTCAAGCAGCGAAGAAACAGGGTTACCAAAATAAAGCAGCATTCAAAAATGAGCTTGCTGTATAAATGCTTCACAAATAAAACATGCCAGAATAAAATAGAATGCAATGAGAGAGAAAGAGAAAGAGAGGAAATGGAATGGAATGAATATTAAGCGGCTAATTAATGCTGCAGAAAAACATCATTGGGAAGAAAAGTAACACTAGAAGTTCTATGAAACAAGAAAGAAATGGTTCTCTAAGTGTATTAATTAACACTAAAGGTGCTTTCCATGCTGTTCTGCTTTAAGCTGGAAGCAGAATAGTTCTGCTTTCAGACTCCAAACACTCTGCACTTCAAGTGCTGGAGGGGTTGCTTTTCATTTGGGGAAAGGTTAAACAAATCCTTTACTCTCAACTGCCTTCCCCATCATAATTGCCACCTTTGCTGCAGATATAAAGGCAATGCTATTTGGAAAGGACCAGTGGCCATAATCTTCATTTTTTTGATGTTGAGCTTCAGACCATATTTTGCGCTCTCCTCTTTCACCTCATTAAAAGATTCTTTAATTCCTCCTCACTTTCTGCCATCAAGGTTGTGTCATCTGCATATCTGAGGTTGTTGATATTTCTTCCAGCAATCTTAATTCCAGCTTGGGATTCATCCAGCCCAGCCTTTCGCATGATGAATTCTGCATATAAGTTAAATAAGCAGGGGGACAATATACAGCCTTGTTGTACTCCTTTCCCAATTTTGAACCAATCAGTTGTTCCATATCCAGTTCTAACTGTAGCTTCTTGTCCCACATAGAGATTTCTCAGGAGACAGATGAGGTGATCAGGCACTCCCATTTCTTTAAGAACTTGCCATAGTTTGCTGTGGTCGACACAGTCAAAGGCTTTTGCATAGTCAATGAAGCAAAAGTAGATGTCTTTCTGGAACTCTCTAGCTTTCTCCATAATCCAGCACATGTTTGCAATTTGGTCTCTGGTTCCTCTACCCTTGCGAAATCCAGCTTGCACTCTGGGAGTTCTCGGTCCACATACTGCTTAAGCCTGTCTTGTAGAATTTTAAGTATAACCTTGCTAGCGTGTGAAATGAGTGCAATTGTGCGGTAGTTGGAGCATTCTTTGGCACTGCCCTTCTTTGGGATTGGGATGTAGACTGATCTTCTCCAATCCTCTGGCCACTGCTGAGTTTTCCAAACTTGCTGGCATATTGAGTGTAGCACCTTAACAGCATCATCTTTTAAAATTTTAAATAGTTCAGCTGGAATACCATCACTTCCACTGGCCTTGTTATTTGCAGTGCTTTCTAAGGCCCGTTTGACTTCACTCTCCAGGATGTCTGGCTCAAGGTCAGCAACCACACTACCTGGGGTGTACGAGCCATCCATATCTTTCTGGTATAATTCCTCTGTGTATTCTTGCCACCTCTTCTTGATGTCTTCTGCTTCTATTAGGTCCTTACCATTTCTATCCTTATTATGGTAATCTTTGTACGAAATGTTCCTTTCATATCTCCAATTTTCTTGAACAGATCTCTGGTTCTTCCTATTCTGTTGTTTTCCTCTATTTCTTTGCATTGCTCGTTTAAGAAGGCCTTCTTGTCTCTCCTTGCTATTTTTTGGAAATCTGCATTCAATTTCCTGTAGCTTTCACTATCTCCCTTGCATTTTGCTTGCCTTCTCTCTCCCACTATTTGTAAGGCCTCATTGGACAGCCACTTTGCTTTCTTGCATTTGTTTTTCATTGGGATGGTTTTCGTTGCTGCCTCCTGTATAATGTTGCGAGCCTCCATCCATAGTTCTTCAGGCACTCTATCCAGCAAATCTAAATCCTTAAACCTGTTCCTCACTTCCACTGTGTATTCATAAGGGATTTGGTTTAGATTGTATCTTACCGGCCCAGTGGTTTTTCCTACTTTCTTCAGTTTGAGCTTGAATTTTGCTATAAGAAGCTGATGATCTGAGCCACAGTCAGCTCCAGGTCTTGTTTTTGCTGATTTTATAGAGCTTCTCCATCTTTGGTTGCAGAGAATATAATCAATCTGATTTCGATGCTGCCCATCTGGTGATGTCATGTGTAGAGTCGTCTCCTGTGTTGTTGGAAAAGAGTGTCTGTGATGACCAGCTTGTTCTCTTGACAGAACTCTATTAGCCTTTGCCCTGCTTCGTTTCGAACTCCAAGGCCAAACTTGCCAGTTGTTCCTTTTATCTCTTGATTCCCTACTTTAGCATTCCAGTCCCCTATAATGAGAAGAACATCCTTCTTTGGTGTCACTTCTATGACACCCATCACCTCCTGGCAAATAGAAGGGGAAGAAATGGAGGCAGTGAGAGATTTTACTTTCTTGGGCTCCATGATCACTGCAGATGGTGACAGCAGCCACGAAATTAAAAGGCGCCTGCTTCTTGGGAGGAAGGTGATGGCAAACCTAGACAGCGTCTTAAAAAGCAGAGACATCACCTTGCCAACAAAGGTCCGTATAGTAAAAGCTATGGTTTTCCCAGTAGTGATGTATGGAAGTGAAAGCTGGACCATAAAGAAGGCTGATCGCCAAAGAATTGATGCTTTTGAATTATGGTGCTGGAGGAGTCTCTTGAGAGTCCCATGGATTGCAAGAAGATCAAACGCATCCATTCTTAAGGAAATCAGCCCTGAGTGCTCACTGGAAGGACAGATCCTGAAGATGAGGCTCCAATACTTTGGCCACCTCATGAGAAGAGAAGACTCCCTGGAAAAGATGGAGGGCACAAGGAGAAGGGGACGACAAAGGACGAGATGGTTGGACAGTGTTCTCGAAGCTACCAGCATGAGTTTGACTAAACTGCGGGAGGCAGTGGAAGACAGAAGTGCCTGGCATGCTCTGGTCCATGGGGTCACGAAGAGTCGGACACGACTAAACAACTAAACAACAACAACATTTGGAAAGGAAAAGTTAAAGTGATAGAGCTGGTTCCTAGAGAGGAGACGCAGGCCACAGAAAGCAAAAACACAGCAATCCATACAATCCATTATTAGCCAGGATAGCCATCTACAGCTATTCCAAACAAACAAACAAAAAACTCCTTCCAGTAGCACTTAGAGACCAACTACGTTTGTTATTGGCATGAGATTTCGTGTGCATGCACACTTCTTCAGAACAACAAGGAAAACATGAGAGGGGTGCGTTTTGTTCACAGATGTGTGCAGATACCCTGCAAAAAGTGAGTGACCAAATCATGCCTATGCCATAGTAAATGCCCAGTGTGGAAGCAGCCTAAACCTCCTCATCTCTTTCCACAATATGCTAAAATACACATTCAATTTCTGGCAAGATTCTATCCATCAGATTTCATTTACACCACAATGGCCATAGGTTGTAAAGCTGGAGGAAGTAACTTCAAAGAGATTATTTCAGTTGAATAACAACTGAATAACAACCGAATCTGCATTTCGAGTTATAAAGGCAAAGGTTACCTTTGGGTCTTTCTTTCTGTCTTTTTTTCTTTCTCTGAATTGTTAACACATTTAAGGCAAAAATAACCTACCTTATGACGCAGGTGGCGCTGTGGTCTAAACCACAGAGCCTAGGGCTTGCCGATCAGAAGGTCAACAGTTCGAATCCCTGCTACGGGGTGAGCTCCCGTTGTTCGGTCCCTGCTGCTGCCAACCTAGCAGTTCAAAAGCAAATCAAAGTGCACGTAGATAAATAGGTACCGCTCCGGCGGGAGGGTAAATGGCATTTCCGTGCGCTGCTCTGGTTCACCAGAAGCGGCATAGTCATGCTGGCCACATGACCCGGAAGCTGTACACTGGGATCCCTCGGTCAGTAAAGCGAGATGAGAGCTGCAACCCCAGAGTCGTTCATGACTGGACCTAATGGTCAGGGGTCCCTTTACCTTTTTATAATCTAGTCTTATAAACCTGTATACACTGAATTATGCAGAATTCAAGCACTGCTAGGTAAAGACTGTCTCAAGGCAAATCTAAAAAAATGCAGTATAAACACTGACAACTGGTAATCACTTTCTTGAGACTCTCTTCTTTGGAGTGGTGGCTTACACAGAAGTCAATGTGTGCTATAGATTTCAATACTAATCTATTTCCATGCACTGAACATTCAACTTTAAAAAAATTGCTTCATAAAATAGATGTCATAGCCAGCAATTGCTAATGGTTAGGTCTAATTCCCAATACACATTAACCAGTTTATGCATGTAAACACAATTATTAGGTGTGTATTTTATTTATTTAGTTATAAAAATATTTCTGTACTGCTGCATCATAAAATATATTGGACATTATTACACATTAAAACATAAATTGTCATTAAAAAGAAAGATAATTATTAAAGTGACTGGCTAATAAAAAATAATAATCAATACCTTGATTCCTGCATTACAAGGGGTTGGACCTTTGGGTTCCCGTCTAACGCCACCATTCTATGAAGTTGCTATGAAGGTCTGTCCGCATCTGTGCTCATCTCGCTTTATTGGCCAAGGGAGCCGGCGTACAGCTTCCGGGTCATGTGCCCAGCATGACTAAGCCCCTTCTGGCGAACCAGAGCAGCGCATGGAAACGCCATTTACCTTCCCGCCAGAGTGGTACCTATTTATCTATTTGCACTTTGAGGTGCTTTGAACTGCTAGGTTGGCAGGAGCTGGGACTGAGCAACGGGACCCCCTTTGGGTCCCTTCAAACTTTACTGTTCTGTGATTCTCTTACCCTAATCCTGAAAATATAATAGAATCATAGAGTTGTAGAGTTGGAAGGGTCCATGAGGGTCATCTAGCCCAACCCCATGCAGTGCAGGTATCTTTTGCCCAACATGAGGCTCAAACCCATGACCCTGAGATTAAGAAGAAGAGTTTGGATTTGATATCCCGCTTTATCACTACCCGAAGGAGTCTCAAAGCGGCTAACATTCTCCTTTCCCTTCTTCCCCCACAACAAACACTCTGTGAGGTGAGTGGGGCTGAGAGACTTCAGAGAAGTGTGACTAGCCCAAGGTCACCCAGCAGCTGCATGTGGAGGAGCAGGGAATCGAACCCAGTTCCCCAGATTACGAGACTACCGCTCTTAACCACTACACCACACTGGCTACACCACACTACACCACAAAGCCTCACGGAGAGCTTTTCATGCTTCATAAAGGGATGTGGCAGATAACAGCAGATTAGGACATGCAGTTGGGCCCCTATCCTTGTTGTTGGGTCACTTAAATGGTCATGCAGTTGCATTGTCAGAGAAGCATCACCCCTGTGACAGGGAGAATATCCAAACGATGCCACAGGAACAGAATTCAGGATGCAGTGCAACAGTTCCTCCATGCATGAAAATCAGTAGCAGGTCATGCAAACAAAAAACAAAAACCAAAAGCAGTGCGGGAGACAGTTTGCAGGACACAGACCAGTTCTTATGCTCTGAAGCAATAATGTGATTTCTACACACAGTTAAATAATAGCTGTCTTCCTTGCTATTTTCACTAAATCAGGCTTAGGTTTGTTATCTTCTTGCTCTATGGAATTCATTTCTGAGTTATGCAAGAGGCTTTAACCTAATCCCAAACAGTTTGGCTAGAGCGCAGATAACGACACGCTGATTGCACAAGTACAGGAGCAATTACAGGCAACAGCCTCATATAGAAACATCCAAAAGCAACTGACATTTCTAACAGGCAGATTCATTTACACCAGAGTGGTATGTTCAGTCCCAACCCTCCACATGATGGGATTTGCCCTTTAAGTGGTTCCTCTTCCATTATTAAGCCCCTGTATTAATTTCATTAGCTAGTTTCCCCACCACACCAATTGTAAATATACTGATTTCCATAATAATATAAGGGTGCTACAATCTGGTGAATCATCAGCAAGCCTGTGTACACTTCCTATAATACCTGCATTACTTGATATATGATATCACCATTAAAAGATTCTGCATGCAAAAAAAAAAAAAAAAAAAAAAAAGGTTGACGATATAATCCAGGGTTTTCTGTGTCTTAATAAACCATCACCAGTGAAAAGGCCAACCACCCATTAAGTACAACGTGATAGATCTAAATGTTCCAGTTTCTAAACTTCTCTGCAAGGAAAGTTAAAATGCCATGCACTACTTTTATGTCATAATCCTGTCCAATCAGAATTCAGGGACATGCATGAAAAGGCTCTTCCCATATTTGGGAACAGGCTTGCTTCATTCCATAAACCTGATATCATACTGACTACAATCACAGACTATACTTCAGATCTTTTACAAGAAGTCTTATCTGGGCACTGTTGTTGATTTTGTTAAGGATGCGAGAAACCAGCATTATTTTTTTTTGCATTTTTACCTTTATCTTTAAATTAAAACCAGAATAAAATTTAGTGAAAAACACAGTAATGGGTATAAACACATATACAATATTTTTTAACCTTCTGCTTCAATGTCTTAGTTTTTTCACTCACTCTATCATTTATTATTCCAGTTGGTAAATAGATTACAGGAATAGATTACAGGTGCTTGGTGTGATAATCAGATTTTATTATTATACCTTATTACCAGAAGAAGGGAATACAAAATTTTGATTATTCTCATTATTATATAACTGAAAATTAGCTATCCTTCCATTTTATCTAATAGAGATTTCTGGTTTGTTCCAAAACTTCCAGATTGGCATAATGATATACTTCTACATGAAACCATGGACCTGTTCTGTATGATTAAGAAAGATAATTTATAGACTATAAATTATAGTTTAAAAAGTAAACATAACATTTAAAGCTAGCAGTTATCTACTTGAGGATCAGTTAAACATCTGCTGGGTGCAATTAACACCAGCTGGGTGCTGTTGTTATACTGTAGCAAATTTCTATCAACTCCAAGGTTAATTAAATTCGTGTAAATGATTATTATTTGGTCCCAATACTTTTAAATAAAATAATTTGAAAGGCTTGGAGTTGCCTGTTCTTTTTACTCCATACCACCTCCATCACCACATATTCTTCCCCACAGTCATCCAAGTTTGGGCTTTTTAGGTTCAGAGGTCCTGGATTCCCATAGAAACTATAATTCCCTCAACCCTGGAAGCAGCAGAGCTTGGGCAGAGCTAGTATGGCCTGGGGTGATGTAGAATTTGATCTCTATGCAGACAGAATCTGCAATGCCTCCTTTGAAGTTCAGAGTAACTTGTCCAAATTCGCGGTTGAAGGTTTCCTGCATACTCTTGCAATAGCACAATGCACCACAGTCTCTTTACATCTCCCTCTTTCCTCGCAGTACAGGAGATTGTGCTGTTTTACAACATCAACAAAGGCTCCTGATCCTATGCTCTGCCACCACTGAAAAGCAGAGCAAAGGATCAGGTTATCAACCTTACAGAGTAATGGATGTTAGGTGTGTTTTGAACACAGAATAAAAATGTTTCTGGAAAAACCCACCTATGTTTCTTCCAATAGCGCACACAGTCCAATGATGCCTCCCAAAGCCAATGGTTAGGGCAACATGGTATCCATCGAAGATCTTCCTTTTTCAACAATCCATTTAAGTGGATATACTTTCCCTAATCTGCATCTGTATTGAATTTGATTTCACACACACACACTTGTGTGCTGATGCCCCGGGGCCCAAAGCTCCCCTTAGATAATAAACACACGGACACAAATATTTTGAGTTAATGGGATAAATAAGGCCAGAACTTTATTGGTTACAGATGTGAGCAGTTTGCCTTGGGTGAAACTGACTATATCATGACTCCTGCCCATCTGCAGGAAGTCTCTTAAGGGTCAACCACTGATAGGAGGTGCCCTATGATAAAGGTAAAGGTAAAGGGACCACTGACAATTAGGTCCAGTCGTGGACGACTCTGGGGTTGCGGCGCTCATCTCGCTTTATTGGCCAAGGGAGCTGGCATACAGCTTCCGGGTCATGTGACCAGCATGACTAAGCCGCTTCTGGCGAACCAGAGCAGCGCACAGAAATGCCGTTTACCTTCCCGCAGGAGCGGTACCTATTTATCTACTTCCACTTTGATGTGCTTTTGAACTGCAAAAGGTTAGCAGGAGCAGGGGCCGAGCAACAGGAGCTCACCCCATCTCGGGGATTCGAACTGCCAACCTTCTGATCGGCAAGTCCTAGGCTCTGTGGTTTAACCCACAGCGCAAGCCGCGTCCCATATACACATCAATTAAGAGCACCCCAGGGTCCCCGATGGGGTTGTGGCATGGCCCCAGCCCACGCCCAGGCTTCGGACAGGATCCACACCCTTGGATCTCTTTAATGGGATACTCTTAATGAGGAGGGGCAGGCAGAGGCAAACAACCTCCCCTCCCATGAGTCAGACTTACCCAATGCCTAACCGCCTAACCTTACAAAGTTGTCACGATTGCTACAAGGTAGGCGAAAACCAAATGGCTGGTGCCAATTTGGCAAGTGGAAAAATTCCTACTTGGTCCCAACAGTAAGGCAACCAACATTAGTCCATAGCAGGGCCAAAGTCAAGCAACTCATAAAAGAGGGCGGGTGGGCTGGGTGGTCCGACGAAGGAGGCAAACGGAGGCCGCCCCTCCCAGCTGCACCATGATTTAAACGGTAGCAGCCACACCCCCTGGCTAACCTGATTGGTCAGCCGGGGGGCGTTATGCGGCTGGGAGTCCCAATGATGCAGGCGGCATCACTCTGCCCCCTGCCAGGTCCCAGTGAGGTCCCAGATGCCAGTCCACAACTCCACCCCCCCCCGGGAAAGAGGAGTGGCTTTACTTTAATTGTTGATTTTTTTCTTGTTAATCCACTTGGGATGTTCCATGGGAAGCAAGCAAGCAAACAAACAAACAAATAAACGAACAGCATCTTTCCTGTTCTCTCACCCCATTTCCTTAAAAGAAAAAACCCCAGACTGAAGAAGTTTATGTTTCCATAATTTTGGAGATTATTGCATCCTGTGAAGTGCCAAACAGAAGGCATAACTACTTTCTGCTTCATCAGAAGTATAAATGCAGAGATATGGATATAGATATAGATATAGATATAGATGATATAGATATAAGGGTTTTTTGCTCCATTTGTATATTTCTGCAGAGAACTTTCCAAATGTAAGATGATTTGGAAGCCATCTTTAGACGCTACTAATGCTAATTATATTCAAAGTAGGCAGGGTGACTAATCAGTTAATCAGTCTATGAAATTAGATTTTGCTGGTGCATATTATAACTAGAGAGAGTCACATTTCATTAGAGTTTAAGAGTTACAGTAATTGAATATTTCTCACTCGAAGGACAGCTTTGAAAAATGAACGAAACTCTGTATGTGCTTTCGTTCAAATGTTGCTGTTTAGATTGTCACATGCTGCTGTTCTTACCTTTTACTCAAATTACTTTTAAATCCTCCAAAGTAATATTTATTTCATGTGGTTTTTTTTTAAGCCTACTACTACTTTTATTAAAAACAGAGATGTGAGATGTGTGAAGATAAACTAAGAAGACATCTGCTGGATCAGGTCAAGAGTCCATGTTCTCACGGTGGCCAACCAGACGCCCACAAGCAAGGCCTGGGTGCAACAATGCTCTCCCCCACTTGCGCTTCCTTGCAGCTGGTATTCAGAAGTACATCTGGTGCAGTACATCTGTTTCAGAGTCTTAAGTGGATTCTGCCTCTGCAATTCATTGAAGACAAAGAGGGCTTAATTTGTGCCCCAGTCCACCATGGCCAAGTCCAGCCAATGTTTTCAGTTGCAGAACTCAAGATCCCAGAGGGTTGGGAAATCTGTGGCCATCCAGATGTTGTTGAATTCCACATGCCTCCAGTCCTGTTGATCAGCATGGTCAACAATCAGGGATGATGGGAATTGCAGTCCAGCAACATCTGGAGAGCCACAGGTTCCCCACCCTGGATATGAAAAGACAGTAGGTAATGAAAGTGACTCTGAGCACAATCTGACTTCCTTTCCCACACTACTGAGTAAAAAAAGCTAGTCATATTTCTATGTAGATCATTGCAGGAGCTCTGGCTTCTCTGTGGCTAGAAATTAAGCCCTGAAGAGGACAGAGCAGGAAATGCTTTTCCATATCAGACTGTTGCAGATCTGTGCACGCTCTCTCTCTCTCTCTCTGTGAACTTTGGACCACAAGTCAGAGCATGAGAGGAGAAATTGTCAGCATTCCAGGAGTACACAAGCTAGGTTTTCATGCCACAGTCTTGTTCCTAGCTAACTTTCTCACAGAGCAGCATTGTCACTTGAGCTATTCCACTTATACTTGCATAGAAGTGAAAGTTCGAGAGCAGGAAGTAGCCAGGAATGTAATGAAAAAGATCAGATAGCACAAGGCAGGAAAACAAACTCCCGAAAGGATGAAGCAATTTTAAGGTTGGAAGTGGTTTTAAGGTTTCTTCAGAAATGTTACTGTTTAAATTAAGCTCCCCCAACCCTTGTTAACACATTTGATGCATCTTGATAATCGAAAGGCATTCTTATTCTCTCTATAATAAGGGGTGGCGTGGGTAAATCATCTGAGAACCATATTGCTGAAACCATTAAATCAATTTTTTAAAAATTGTTAAGTGCAACAGAAACTGTTTAGGGAAGCATGTGGACTGCCAAACATTAAGGGAGAAGTAATCCTACCCTTTCCTCTAAATAGGATCCTCCAATGAAGCTGAATGGTTCAGGACAGACCAAAAGCAGCATTTTTATCCATGAAACTTTTAGTTCCCAAATACAGAATTTGCTTCTATCAGCTGTCGTCATGGCCACCAACTTTGGCTGTGGACACATTACTGGTGTAAAGTGCAGCTAGGTCATTCTTTTCCTCAATTCAGATTAAAGCTGATTTGGAGCAAAAACTCATAAAAATGCAGTATTTCCTGAGAAATGACAGGTTAGATATGGATTGTGGTTAATGTTGTGTGTGTGCACCGCTTCTCAAACCAGTGTTGGGAGTACACTGGATGTCGAGGAAATGTGAGCCTTAGATGGCTTCACAAGGGGATTAGACAAATACATGGAGAATAAGGCAACTTCTAGTCATGAACAGCTATTTATTACCTCCAGTGTTGAAGATTCTATGTCTCTGAAAAAAAGGTACTGGGAGATTCTGTGATCTCTTATCTGAATATTGAATAAAAATAAGATTCCGTACTTGTCTTCTTTATTAAACATGTGCTTTACAAAATGAAGATCAGAGAGAGCGATAAGCAGCACCTCCTGAACCCAGGGAATCAGCAGCAATCTGAAGTGTTGTTTATATAGGAGGTATCCACGGAGACAGATCCTTGAGAGGAGAAGAGCTATTAAGAAATCTGTTCCGTGGAGAGGATATCCAATAAACAAGCTTATGTGTAATGTGATTATGTCATTATAAGTGACAATGAAAGGAAGACGATGGCAAATATCTCTGTGCATTAAGGGCTGTGAACAGAGGGAGCATGAAGGATAACAGCTGAGAGGATATGCGGTGGGAGCAAAGGCGGCAGCGGCTTAGTAGAAAGATAATTCCCCACCACCAAACTCAGATTCAAATATGACCAGCTTCATTCTCTGTACTGTTTCAAACCTATGTACTAATTACTAACAGGGCATTTGCACCAGCTCATCTGTTTACCATCTGTCAGCATATCCTGGGAAACTGGTACAGATTTTGCCTCATTCCTTACCCTGTCCCCGATTGTCAGTGTGAACAGTGCAATAGCTGGTTTCTTTGTATGAAAAGTTCACACCTATGAAAACAATTTACTTTTGCCCACCCCAGTATCTGAGACTGGCACCTGAGGAAGCAAAACCCACAAATGTCTCTCCCTAGAAGCAAACATGCAAGAATAGCAACTTAAATAAGTAACCACTTGCTGCTCGTTCATGACACCCACTATCAGTTTCACTCTGCATTATAGTAGGACCATCTCTCTCCTTAAAGTGACATGCTACTATTTGATGTGTGTGTATTTTCAGGAGAGGCTGGCATGGTGGAGTGGTGCTGCAGGGCCACCCTCCTGAAAGTGGTGTCACTGCTGCTTAGCTGGACCATGCCAAGGCAGATGCTGGCAAATGGGTGCGCTGGATTGACTCCACCACTATGCCCACACAGCTGTGACCTCACTGCCACCCTGCCCCACTCTCAAATCGTCCAGTTATACAGTAGCAATGCCAGTATCAGGAGGCCCCGTCCATGGCCCCATCCCACCATGCCTGCAACTCCTGTTGTGTTTTTAAGAGAGAAAATATTTAAGGATGTGAGGCTGGTATTGTGTAGTTAGTAGCTAAAAGTATGAGGTTGGAAATTCTGCCCTCCATCTGAGAGGGAATAACAGGGCAGCAATAATAATAGTGACCCACTATACAAGGTTGTTGTAACACAGAGGTGGCTAACCTGTGTCCCTCTGGATGTTGTTATATTCCATTTCCTATTAGCCCCAGCCAGCATGGCCCATGGTCAGGAAGGGTAGGTGTTGGAGTTCAATAATTTTTGGAAGGTCACTAAGGTCTCAAGTCACTGAAGCACCATTAAATAATGAATAATGTTTTTGTGGCGCATGTGTGCTTCGTCAACAGGCATTGTTCACTGGTTCCAAAGACTAATGGAGCCACTGTTGGCCAAGGGTGATGGGATTTGTAGTTCAAAAACATCTGTAAAGATTATTTGCGTAATCAATGAAGCCTTTTGGACAGTTCAAAACCCTACATTTCTGCTAGGAAGTGGTCCTTATTTATTCCCCTGCCTGCATTCTGAAGTTGCACTGCCCAAGGGGAGAGGGGCCACATGCTTGTTCCTCAGTATGTAGATCAGTTCTCAGATACCACAACTGAGTGATACATTATGCAGTGGGAAGGAAGGGCAGGATGCAAACCCATGGGAGAAAGGGGTTCTTAATTAACCAAGCCAGAAAAGTATCTTAGCTCAATTATTAAAAGATCAGTTTCTTGATGTGTTTTTTTCCCCTTAGCTACTGAATAAATGATAGCAACATCCTTCCTTATTTAGTAAAATCTTAACATAGAACATTATTTTAAGTGACACATAATTATTGTTATTTCCCATGCCTGAGGATGGAAGAATGAACTTCCATGTGTAAGGCAAAAAACAAACCTCCCACACTGAAAACAACAACAAACACACTTCAAGCCACAAAAGGCTTTAGATTGACTCCTCCCTACTATACTAAAGTTCAGGTATGACAGCCTTTCTCAACCAGGCACCCTCCAGATGTGTTAGACCACAACTCCCATCTGCCCCAGCTTGAGGAAGTGCTGAGGTATGGGAAACAAGAGTCATATTCATGACAGAAAGTGAACAGGAATATAAAAAGAGGTGGTGGTCTCCTTTGCACACACTTATTATCTTCCTGCCCAAACTTAGCTTGTGGGTGGGTGGGCATCTTCTCTGGTTTGGAGCAGAAGCCAAAATACCACCGATTGGGTGGTCCTTGTGGTGTTTGTGAACCCCCAGTGCATAACAGTATTGTTACAGAACTGGCGGGGTGGGTGTGTTTCTCCTAAATACTAAAATGAATAAATGCTAGGATTTTGGGTTATTTGTGATAGGAGGGGAGAAAATAAGCTGCAAGGGAATTCCTGGATAGCCTAGCTAAACTAAGAGAGCCATTGTGGGTCGTTAACAAAACAATGGCACTCCTAGCCCCAGGTATGACCAGAGTCTGGAGATTTGGAAGGTTGCCAGGGTAACTGCTCTAGGGGAGGGCAAGGGTCTTCTGGGAAGAAGAAAGAGGAAGAAAGGTGGAGATCCATCTTGGCGAGGGAGTGGGAACGACTGCCTGAAATGCTTTGGGCCATGCAGTAAGATCTGGACGCCCTCCATGCAGACTGAGGGTGTAAATAGGTGAATAAACCCTATTTCTTAAAGCACAAGAGTCTTCACAGTGTCTTCTGTTCTCCAAAGGGACACAGACCCGGTGTGGGCGCCTGTGATCTCATGTGTTCTGGCCACTGCTTTTGTAATAGTATTTAACATGGAACAAAGCATTATTCAATGTTTTCTTTAAAGTCTCCAAACACATTTGAACCAAGTTGTTGGGGGCTAAGAACCGGGCAAAGCATAGATTTCTCAAACTATTGTGAGATGAGTCAAACTGAAGGCACTTTATCGGAGTCAGGCATATAAGGGGGAATGGCCTATACATGTTCCTCTGTGATGGTACATTTGTATGCAGCCTGGATCACTGAGGCTGGAGATAGAGGGCCCCTTCAGATGTCCCTTTTCTTACGCATTCATTATTATTTTTGTTCTTGATGGTATCAGGGCAATTATATGTGATGCTGCTTTCAAGACCGTTTACCATGGGCAGACATAATGCTTCCTTTCAAATCAGCGCATGTCCCATAACATCTGGCTGAAATCTTGTAACTTTTTATATCACAAATGTCCTGGGGGTTGTTTGTTGCTCTACTTTTGTTCCACTACAGCACAAGAGTGCCGCCTCCATATAACAAAAATGTGGGGAAGCATCACAGAACAATTAATAGAGTGCAATGTGTGGCTGGTCCAGTGAGCAAAGCATGGCAATTCCACACTAATCACCTAGGATCCTTAACCATCCTTTGCCAAACTGCCTTCAGCCTTCTGATAAAAACATGATCTGTCCCCAGCCTCACTTCAGGACAGGGATCTGGCAGGAAAAGAGTCCAGTCGTCTGGCTCATGACCACTGCTGTAGTCCAGACCTTGCTTCTGCAGATCTGCAAGACCATCCTGAGATACTTTCCTTGTTTGGGACGGGAGAGAGGCGACAGCAAAGGGGCTACTCTACACATGCCTTGGCTCCAATATGTTCATATCATGACAACAAAAGTCTGAAAGCCCATGGTAGGTGGTCACTTAAAATTGTGGTTCAATGCTATCTCCATTTCTGTTTTTACTTCCCCACTACTACACTGAGTATGTATGGATATATTTGGTCCTTGTGCTCATTACAGCAAAGGAGATGAACACACTGAAAGGCCCAAGAAGCAGCCTCTGTTTCTATATGCTCCTTCGCAGCACACAATAGAGTCCCAAAAGGTGAGTTGCCACCTTTTCTTTCTAGATAGGGGCTCTGTGTCTTTAACAGCTGGATGTCAGGCAAGATATTTAACAGGTACAGCTTTTAATACTTCTGTTTGTTCTCAAGGAATCTTCAGTGTTGGTTAACAGAATCCTCCTTTTTTTCCAGTTCCGTGGAAATCTTATTACAAAGCATGTGTTCTGCTGATTTTCTGGGTATGAATAAAGGATGCATGGAAATGAAAGTGAAGGGTTTAGGTTTTTAAAGTTCATGTCAAAGGGAAAGACACATTATGTCCTCCCGAAGAACTCTCCATTTCCTTTCATGATGTAACCTTTCTGTCTCATTTGGCATGTGTTCTCACTCCCACTGCTCCAGATGCATATAATTTCTTCGTGCTGCTGCTCTGCAAAAACTACGGCAGTTTCAATCTGCCCTTCTGAAAAACCAGCAGATCGAAAAATTTGTAGCTACCAGATGGGATCCAGAAAGGAGTGAGATGTTATTGGAGTTGATTAAATGGAGATGACATAATGAGTGCTTCTGCGCATTTGTGAGAAACCTAACAGTTGCATTCTGCACCTTGGATTGGTGGTCCCATAGCAGAGGGAGTGGTAAGAGTTTAATCATTAAATATGCATTTGGCAGGTCCTTTTTGGGGAGAACTTAATTTCCCTGTTTCATGCTTTTAAAATAAAGCATAATTGTTTACAAGATGTGTATATAATTAACCTGAAGTAATCAACTTTGGTTGATATAAAATTCCACGGTTAACAAGTTCCTTCAAACTGATTCCAAGACAAAGAAAGCCAGCTTCTTATTAACTTTGGGTGTGTATTTTGACTTAATTTGCACCCAAGCAAAAAAAGAAAGAGAGCAGCACGTTGTTCCCTATTTTGGCTCAGGTACATCATGCTGAGAGGTGAACATGCAACATAGCATATCACTTTTTAGCAACACCCTTTCCTCAAAAGACTGTGTTCTTTAAATAAATAAAAACTTGCTCCAGGAAAAGAGAAGTGTGTTCCTGAGAAAAGTTGGAACATGATGCCTTACCCTCATTTTCACTTTTCATATGACAGTAGCACAGTGCAGGGACAAAAATAAACCCACAAAGTGAATGTAGCATACAGAAATGCTACAATGAGCTGGCCAGAGGCTGACACAGGCAAGAGCTTTACTCAAACAAGAGGAAAATGTTTGATGTCCAAATAATTGGGGGCTGATTTGATAGGTTTATTCTATGTGTGTAACAATAAACCATGGTTAATGGCTTACTGGGATTGAGTAGCATCTTAGCGCACACTGCCTAGTTGCTCCGATCACTGCCTCTTAGCTTCTCCTATGATGGGAACTGCAGCAACAACCCATGCAGCCTTGACTTGCCATCAGAACCAGGATTGTGGCTTGCTTCTCCCTAACAAACCATGGTCAACAACCCAGCAACAAACCATAAGTACAAGATGGTCAGCAATTATGATTTATTTATTTTTTATGGGAGAAGCAAATTGTGAGCCCACATTCAGACATGACAACAAGCCAAGGCTTCATGGCTGGATGTTCCTGCTCCCACCAGAGGAATAGTGAAGCAAGAGTGACAGGACAGTGTAAACTAATAGACCACTAGAGCCTGATAAACCACAAACCAAGGTTTATTGTTAAGTGCAAATGAGGCCACTGTTTCTATACGAACATGTTTCACATAAATATTTCCTGCAGTTTTCTTTTTAGGAGGTAGTGTGGTTGTCACACGGTTTTGTTCATACAAAAGCAGCTATTCTGGGGTATATTTACCAGGCGATGCACAAAAGTTTTGTTTGTACCAGAATGCTCCCCCCCCCCCCCGTGATTAATGGCCAAATCAGATATAGTAATTAGAAGTAAAGACAGCAACAGAGGCAGCCTTAAAATGCAGAAGACACCTGAACTTTTCAGAACAAGAAATTCTCTTGAAAGGAAGCTTGCCACAGTTTAGCAAACGCTCTGCCTTGGGACATTCACTCTGAGCATTTTATTTTATTTTAGCCTGCAGACTGTACTGATGAAATATTTGTAGCATGATAAGAATGCTAAAGCACCTGGCTAGGAGAATGCTTTCAGTGTTGGCAGAAGCAGTGTAAACAAGAGGAGAAGCTGTTTTTTCCCCCTTAGTGCTGCATGGTGTTCCCATGGTGTTGCTTTATCAGAATCAGGGGACCAGGCAAGTACCTGCATAATACCGTGAGCTACTACTGGTTTAGGCTCCTGGGCAGAAGATGAACATGCTACCAGAGCGACACGGAAGCAACCATGGAGGAGGCGGCATATCCACAGCTCAAGGAAATGTGCAAGACAGGTCTCATTGCCCCCTTTTATGGGAACATTAGCTTCTCACTTGAAACTATAAATAGCTAAACTATTTGGAAGCCCATTTGGTTCAATGAAAGGCAGTTGGTTAGTCATTCGGCCAGTGCTACTAGTACTACCACCAAGGGAATGAGTCACGAGACTCATTGCCCAACTGTAGAGAACAAGCAACATAAAATACTGTATTAATTTCAGTACTTGCATGATTTCAAGAATATACCGTGCATGGGTGTTCCAGTGTGGATCTGACCCCTGCAGGAAACATGACCTTGATCTTTAGCTCCACCTCAATATCTGAGCTTGCACTGCTCAACTGCTTCATCTCTTTTTCAACAGGAGGTGGCTGTGTAAATTGCCGATAGGCTGGCCCTTGTGTCAGTTCTGAAGTCATTTCCCCTTCCTCTGCCTTCAGCAGCATTTCAAAAAGAAGAAAAAGGATCTGAATAAATGTTTAACCGCGTTGGATTTGAAGCAAGGCATGTATGCTCATTAAAGGAGAAAAGGAAAGAACACAAATCTCATCCTACAGTAAAGAAAACAGCTGCAGGGGGATGTCTGTATCTACCTGGGAGGTTAGGCCCTGTGGGGTGGGTCTCTATCTTGCCCCTCCCCTAGAGCTGGGGATCAAAACAGTGTCCACTCAGCCTATGCCTCAAAGCACTTGCAACTAGTATTCATGCACTAACTTCAAGCCGCCAGAACTGATCCTGTGGCCAAGGCTAGGACAGGTCTATGGACACTGGTCTGGGATGGGAGGGAGCCAGTTTCAATGGAGAAGCAGGTGAATGTTTTTATCCCCTTTAATATGCCAAGATGTGCTTAGATAACAATGTATAACAACCGTGTACAGCGAAAACAAGCTATTAAAGAGAGCTAACTGGCCCTGGCCTCATTATAACTGTCGGCAATCCCCAACTGGTTCACAGTCTAGTGGCAACAGCAGTGTGAAGTGAACCCTTTAGAGTGCACTTGAGATGATTCTGCAGTCAATGGTTGTGTGGCGTTTCTTTGCATATAGATTAGAATGAATATTTGTAGGTAAACTGTAGTTGTAGACTGGAAACACTTGCACTGTGTGGAAGAAGAGATTTTGCTGGTATCTCCATCAATATGCTTTGGGAAAGTGGGAAATTGTCTTCTCCATACCAGATATTTATTGCTCAAGTTTTGCTTTTGTTTAGAAATACAACTGTTATCACCTGCCCTTCCCCAGAAGGTCTCGGGGTGAATTAGAACAATTAAATATTAAAAACAGCTTAAAATGAATTACAGTCACAGGAATAGGGTGGGTCCTGAAAACACATCTCAGGTGCCAAAGGCCAGTATAAAGAAGTGCTTCTTCAGCATACTGCAGAAACTGTGTTTCTGGGAATGGACTGGCGCTGTTGTTTTCCCCAATTTTATCTTTTTTTTTTAATGTTAGGGCAAATAGCAGCTCCATTGCTCTTTGTAGAACAGAAGATGCCTGCTGAAATCTGCAGTGCCACATACTGGTAAACTTTAATGGTGCTCAATGGCTTTAGGCCATTTAGGGGAACCTGTGGTCCTCTAGATGTTGTTGGACTACACCTTCTTATCCCTATCCATCCCTGATGATGGGCTATTGTTGGCTGGGACTGATGGGAGCTGGAATCCAACAACATCTGGAGGGCCACAGGTTCTTCATCCCTGCCTTAATTTATACTGTGGAACAAATTTCCAGCATACAGAGGAAATGTGAATACTGCTGCCTATTTGGTGGGGAAGGACAGCAGCTGCCAGCCTGTGGCTGCCATGAGAAAGTCATCCTTATCCATGCAGTTAAAGATAGGCCACAGCCATGCTGCTCTACCCATTGAAAATGGAAAGCCTGTGCCGCATGAACACACAAAAACACTTTACAAAAATCATTCTCCTCCCCCCAAGTTTCGGCTTGCTAATGGGGTGGTGAATTTAAGCGAGTTTTCATTCCACACGAGCCATTGTTTCAAGAAGAGCCCTGCAAGCTCAGACCAACTGGAGACTGCTATGGAGTCCTAGGCTCTCTCAGATGAGAATAAAGAGTTAGATATATTTCATCACTGTTCTCTACTGGCTTTCTTTATCTTATAGTTCATAGAAATGAATTCAGCACCACAATCAACAAACTCTGCAGCTCAGCTGCAGCACATACATAAGACGCACAGAGTCCATTTGGTCTCTCTTCCCTTCCCCAAGTGACAGCAACCCAGAAACCTGAGAAAACAGATGCATCATCACTCCCTTTGTCCATTGTGTTACAGAAACGTAGGTGGACGCACCATTATTTACATGTTAGATTATTACCCTTTGTTGGAAGTCTCTTATTGTAGCGAGTAAATGTTTCATTGTCACACACACAGCCAAACATCCTCCCCAGTTAATTGTGAAAATGATCCTCTTCTGGCAGCTGGCCAAGGCAAGACATGCAAGCCGAGGGCAACTTCCTGGATAAAGGTCAACCCCACAATGATTTCTGCTTTCTTTAGGTGGGGAAAACAAAACAAATCCCATCACATGGGGAGGAACAGCTGAAGGGATCGTTTCATATACAATATGAAACTTCTTGAGTTGAGACCTGAAAAAATGAATAAAAACACACCAGGGTTTATCTCTCTCCCCCCCCCCCCGACTCCTAAAGTATTTCCTGTCTTTTTTCTCCCTACAAGCCTTTTGTGAAGCTTTGCTCAACTGCTGTTCCCTTGAATGCAAAAACACTACCAAGCTAAGATGGATGCAGTTTTTTCTCTTGGGACAGGGCAGCCTGATCAAGTTGAAATGCAACTGGTTCTGTTCAGTGAACTTATCACCAGCTCAGCTAGCGAGATGAGGCCTTTTCGTCCTTCTGTTTTGCCAGCTCTGTTCTTGGCATCACTACACATATACCATTATCACTGCATACACACCAGTGTGTACGGTAGACAAAACAGGGCAATCAGCTTTAGCGTGAATGGTGGAAGCCAGATGACAGGAAACCTATACCTATTCTCACAAGAGTTCCCTTTTCAATAATATCAATAGATGAGACCCTCCTAAGTCTATCACTGCGTTGTGCACAAACATGGTCATGTCATAATCACTGCCTCTGCTATATGCTTTCCTGCATCAAAATGATTCAATGTAAGAGCTTTCCTATAAGGCAGCTTCCCTCTCTCTCTTTTAATTCCTTAAGCTTGTGGGTCAACAATCCAGCCACCAGTTAATGCTCAGTTTTCATGCTGTTCCAACTGTATCCCTAGAATGGAGCCTCTGAATAGCATCAAAGGCTTGATCGTCCAGTTGAAGTGTCTTTGAAATATTCAATTTGAATAATAAACCTGCCCCAGCAGAGCATGGAACGTAGGTGGTTATCTGATACCTTTGATAAACAGAGTCTTTGAAGTATTTAATTGTGCAGCTGAAATCCTCAGACCTTGTAGCTGTTGGAGAAGGCAAAAAAATTTGTCAGCTGTGTTGTACATATAGTAGTCCTCTTGATTCAACATTATACACATGTAGCAGTGGGCTGCTGCTATGTACATATCCCTAGGCAAATAAATAGTGACAGAACCATCTGAGGGGAGAGAAGGCCAGTGACATATCTCTGTATCCCTTCCGACCCATGTCTTCCTCATCCCTGAAGAGATAATTGGCACTGTTGGGCATTTCAGCATGAGGTTATATGTAGATAGGATGCATTTGCATTTGTGGTTACTTAGGAAGCTAGGGTTATGCATACGTAGGCCTGCATCTGCATGCGTATAGTCCTAGCTGGGTAGATGAGGATAACCTAACACAAGTCCTCATGATTGATACAACAGGTGTAAATCAAGCATGCACAGTGGGGAGGCACAATCCCCAATGCACATATGCACATGTGGTTTGTGTACATGCATGCACATTAGATATGTGCAAATAAAGGTGCCCAAGTGTAGTGCAGGGCTTGCTGCTGCAATCTCACTTCCCAAACATGTGACTACTCCTCCTCCTCTCTCTTTCTTTCTCTCTCCCCATCCCTCCCTCCCTCCCTCCCTCCCTCCCTCTGCCCATTGGTTTGGCTCCTAGCCTCTGGGGCAGAAGAAAACAAGCTTTCTCAATCTTCACTTGACAGTCCTCTTGACATCTGAAGATGGCTATCACATCTCCTCCTAGTCTCCTCCCATCCAGGCCAAACATACCCAACTTCCTCAACTATTCCCATGTATATGCACTAACACCACCACCACCACATAACTTGGCTGGAGAACAGTATTGCGTAATTCAAAGGATGTCTGTGTTTTAGTTCTCCTATTGCTTCAAAAAGTGTGCTTGTCTTTAAATGCAAAATGAATTGAATTTCTCCCCCATTTATACCTCAGAAGTAAATCTCAGTGAATTCCATTGGAATTTTTCTAAGTCTGAGGGGTGGGTCAGGTAAGCCCCACCCTGCATAATCTATCACATGATGCAGCACACTATTTGAATGACAGTGGTCATCAACTTGGGGGGGGGGGGCTGGCCACCTCAAATATGTTATTGGGGAAGCCAAAGGGACCTTGGCCTCTAGGGGAGTTGGCTCCTATGAGCACTAGTGTGACGTAAGGCACAATTATGGATAAATATAATCATTTGCTGAGGAAAACAGGCTTTCATTTATGCATTACCTTAGTCAGGTAGCACATTACTTCCACTGGCATGCATTTTTAGAAGGCCTCCACCTTAACCTTAAAAAAAAAAAAATGCAACCTAAGAAGAGATCTTCAAATATGCCCTTCATTACACCATCTCTTTGAGAAGCTTAAGCAATAAAGTTTAATCGCACTGTGAGCATTAACTAAGAAATGGCTCTTTAACCAAGTTCTCCAAAATGGGTTTTTAAAAAGTAGCTTTTGAGGCTCTTCTTTCTTGTGAAAAGGTCAACACAGCAAAAGGCTGCATTTGTTTTCAAGTCTCTGAGAAAATAAAGAAATGCTTGTCTAGAACAATAGGGACAGCTAAAAACAAAGGTGTCACACATGAAGTAATAATGGAACGGGAGTGCTACACACTAAACTTCCTGAAACATCAGTTCCTGTATCCGACAACCTAAGGCTATACGGAAGCAAGCACATTGGAATAAGCCCTGAGCTCATCAACTCCTTCCTTCCTGCAACATATTCAGAGAAAATTAATGCAGTTGGGGTAGGACCAACTACATTACCATTCAAATGTTGGTTGCCACTCAATGGCTGGTCTTTCTTTTATCATTTTATACACTTGGACACTGCTTATAGGTTCCTGTAAGCATCTTCTTGACCATTGTGAGAACAAAATGCTGGACTAGACAGATAAGCCTTTAGCCTGATCAAGCTGATATCTCTCAAATATCCTTCTGTTTTCTACCCCTTCAAGATTGTATTTGAAAACTTCTGCCTGGTTATCCTTCTAAGTTTCTGAATCATGGGTAAGATTGTTTCATATACTGGTTATTCTTCAGAAGGGTGGAGGTTGATACATGTAGCCTATATGGTGCCTGGTGTGTCAGCAAGGAGAAGAATACGAGAAGCCATCAAGAAACATTCTGGGCGGATCTACACACAGCAAAAACACACACGCTATAAGTCAGAAATTAAACTTAAAAAAAAGCCTTATGTAAAAATAGCATAGAAAATGTGTTTGCTCTCTGGCGCCATCTGGTGTTGCATCTTTATAGCACATTCAAAACATTGGGGTTTTTTTTTTTACTAATGTAGCTGAGTCCTCAGTCTCCTTTGACATGTAGTGACTGAAATATACTGGTTAATGGTTATTTTTCATTGATTCAGCAGACACGTCTCATTATATTCAACCCTAGGCAGCAGTAGCGGATTCTCTGCACCTTGTGTTGGTGGCAAGGAAATAGTGGGTATACCCTAGATGCCAAGATTAAGGTTTGGGGGTAAGTACTCTTTGGTGAGAAAACCCCAGCACAGATAAAAATCACAAAACATGCAGCAAAGTAAAGAGTGGAAATATAGGCTGTTAGACCAAAACAATCCCTCTTCCCCTAGCATAGACAAAGACCACACATTTGGTAAATAAAAAATGGTTTCTCTACAACCTCTCCAAAGGTCAGAGTCATGTCCTTTTCCATACAGAAAATGTTGCACAGGCTTTAAAACTTGGCTTAGTTACAATGGTAAAAGTTCCTATATTATTGGTATAGGAACACAAGAATGGCTTGTTAGGATGGCTGAGTACAATAGGCTTGACTACCTCCCTCCCAAGGTGAGAGGGAGTGATTTAGCTAAGCCTGGCAGGACAGCTTACTCTATAGCATTAACTCCTTCACACATTAATTAGACTTGAGCATGTTGGTGATATGAGGCTGGTTATCCCACACCTCACTCAAACACTCTCAGTAAGCAGGGCTGATCCACTGTGTTGGGAAGCCAGGGGAGCAAGAGTGCCCCACCAGTACCATCTCACTGGCCACTACTATTATAAAAATGTATTGTTGCTATGCTGGGTCATTTGGGGATATGTATGATCTTGGGCTCCATGATCACTGCAATGCAATGACAAACCTAGACAGCATCTTAAAAAGCAAAGACATCACCTTGCCAACAAAGGTCCGTATAGTTAAAGCCATGGTTTTCCCAGTAGTGATGTATGGAAGCGAGAGCTGGACCATAAAGAAGGCTGATCGCCGAAGAATTGATGCTTTTGAATTATGGTGCTGGAGGAGACTCTTGAGAGTCCCATGGACTGCAAGAAGATCAAACCTATCCATTCTTAAGGAAATCAGCCCTGAGTGCTCATTGGAAGGACAGATCGTGAAGCTGAGGCTCCAATACTTTGGCCACCTCATGAGAAGAGAAGACTCCCTGAAAAGACCCTGATGTTGGGAAAGACGGAGGGCACAAGGAGAAGGGGGCGACAGAGGACGAGATGGTTGGATAGTATTCTCGAAGCTACCAGCATGAGTCTGACCAAACTGCGGGAGGCAGTGGAAGACAGGAGTGCCTGGCATGCTCTGGTCCATGGGGTCACGAAGAGTCGGACACGACTAAACGACTAAACAACAACAACAACAAATGATCCTTATGCTGGATAAATGAAACTATTACCAATGTTGAAGATCCTAAGGATGCCTAACATTGTTCTTTCTTTGATTCACAAACTGAGTCAGTCCTTACCTACAGATTACTGTGGAGCACCCACCACTCCTAGCTGGCTAGCTTGCACACCTTCCTGAGAGTAAGTTCTATTGGCCTTCTGAGTCGACCTGCTGAAACTGCACAATAAAGAGGGACAAGTGCAGCAGCTGTTTGGAAACTTCCATCCCACAGAGATAAATGTTTGCCCCCTGGCTGGATCTGCCATGTCATCCAAGATTCTGACACAAATTATGCCCTTGCTAAATTGCAGCATAATTGAAATTGAAATATAGCCTGTCTCAGTAAGGCTGCTGCAATCCCATGCACACTTACATTGGGGTAAGCGTCACTGAATTTAATAGGATGTACTTCTGAGTAGACATGCAGGACTGTACTACAAGCTTTTTTTTCCTAGCAAACACACTCAATAAACATATTCCATGGCTACAGTTACAGCAGAGCAGGAGATTGTGGAAAGGTCATCCGGAATATTAATCAATCAAAAATAACAAACTAACTCTGCTTGACTCATTGTCATGGAATTATTAGACATTATCTGATGTGATGGAAAAGAAAATAATACTTCCTGTTTTTGAGCAATTCCCCCACCCCCACAAGCATCAAGCTGTTTTGCTTTGTTTAAAGGTCCCCCCCACACACACACATTGCAGATTCATTCCACTCAGTGATTTTATTTACTATTCAAGGATTTCCCAGTAGATACAAACAGGAAAACACAAAATCTAAAAAAAAAAAAACCCCACAAAAAACTTGAAAATAAAAGATTGTCTGAAATTGGGCCACATGGACAAGGATTATCTCTTTCATTAGCGAATGGAGAACTAAGCAGAGAAATCACAATAGTCTGTTCTCGTTTCAGATAAAGACTCTCCTCCCAGAAGGGAGGGGAGTGGTTGTGGACGGGAGCCCCAACCCCGCCCACGCAGGGGCGGGAGCCCCTGCTTCTTCCGGCTCACCTGGCCTGTGCCTCACGCCCAGGAGGCGGCTCCCACCTGGAGCCGCCCGTAGAGGGGGAGGGCTTGACCTTAGTATATATGCTGGGGCCGGCCCCCTCCTCAGCCTCTTTCTACGTCGCTGCTTTGAGAGTCATCAGCTAGGAGTCATCACAGCCATCACAGGGAAGAGCCACGAGGTTTGGAGTTGGGGGGTCTGTGTGTGTGGAGGCTTGCCTTTTAACTTTAGGAGGCTTGCGTGCGCTCATTGCTTTACTGCTTTTAAAAATCCAGGTTTGCCTTGCTGTGTCCTCCTTTTTTCCATGTAAAAACCTACATTTAACCTTCCATTTCCCCCCTCTCCTTGATTTGTTTGTGCGGTCTAAGTGCGAATTACCTTTCTTAAGCTGCAGCTTGCTCCCTTGCCCAGCACATGCCCCCGGTGAGGTCTGAGTGTGAGTGTGGCTCCATCTTTCTTTCTCCCTTGTCTCCTCGCTTGTCTTCCCTGCCTCTGCTTGGTAGCTGAGCTGTGCGTCTTATTTTAATTTTTGGCCAGGGTGCTTGTACATTTCCCCTCTATTGCCCTTGCCTGTCCAATCGCATGGCTGGTCCGGGTGACTGCATGGTGCTGATAATGCCAAGGTTGCAAGTTTGATCCCTGTATGGGACAGCTGAATATTTCTGCATTGCCTGGGTTGGACTAGATGATCCTCAGGGTTCCTTTTCCTGTTCCTCTCTAATTTTAAGTTGTGTGTGTGTGCTTGCAGCGTGTGTTGGTGCCTGCCGTTTATTGATTTATTACTCTTCTAGCGTGGGTTTAATTAATTTACCCTGCCATCCCTTCCATTGGTACCACTTAAATCGGGAGCCCCCTGTAAATTTTAAAGGCGGCCGGGGCTTGGGAAAGACTGTGCGCTTAAACCTCACCCCTCTTGGTTTCTCTAAGCCACCCCCCCCCTTCGCTTGATGTTTGGGGGATAGAAATAAGGCAGGGCTTGGGGTGGACAATTCAGGGTTTCTGATCGGGGAACCATTCCTCAGCACTGCACGTTCATACGTTTAGAACCTTTGAAGGTGTGCCTTTGCCTGGTTCTTGTCATTGGCTTCACTTGCCAGTACAGGCTCCCTAAAGAAAACCACTTTTAAACAACAACAACAACAACAACAAAGGTTACGGCTTATGGTACCTTAATGAAAAGTCCAGGTTAATACACTGTTTATATTTCCACTCATTTTGGCTCACTGTACAGGATAGCTATTTTTCCTTTTCTTCAAAAAGATTTTCCTTGCCCGGCATGTTCATTTTCCCTCCACCCCTCCTCCCTCCCAACTCTCCCCCCCCCCACTTTCCTTCTCTGCCCTCCACCCCTCCTCCCTCCCTACACCCCTCCCCTTGCAGGAGATACATTGGTCTTTGGACTTTCCTCTGCTTCTTGCCTGAGTAATCACAGTTGCCAGACAGGTTTTTCAACTGCTGGGGCAGGCTTGATTGCTCTCTGAGTGACCAGCATTTTGCGAGGCATTGTCTTTATGCACCTGGCAGTTCAGCAGCTCTAGTTGCATTGTCAGTTTAACTAACCAGCAGTTTGACCAATTACAGTCTTTTGTCTGTTTAAGCACCCTTATTTCCCTCAACTGGTCTCGAGCCACCTTGTGGGCAAAGATTTTCTTTTCTTTGTTGGGCAAAGTTTCCTTTGTTTGATAAAGTTTCTCCAGCATGGCCGCTGGTGTGGAATCTTATTGATTTCCTTTGTCTTATTTTGGCTGCAGCTTTTGAGCATCTCCTTGTGAGCAGTTATTTTCAATTCTGTTTGATTACTTGGCATTGCTTTGCGCCTAGATTTGCCTATCATTTGAAAGGGGCAACTTAAGAGCCTGGATAGCTCAACTGGTTGAAGCATAATGCTGATAATGCCAAGGTTGCTGGTTATTGTTCATTTTGTCAGCATTTACGCGGAGCAATTGATAATAGTAATTCCTACTCATAGCTATAAATCCATTGGCTATTAATTGAGATACTATTCATTAATAGTTAATTCATCAACCGTGCTCCGAACTTTATTGATGCACAATAATTGTTTACTAACATTTATTTACAGTCAAGTTATTAATTGATTGGTGATATTAATACTAATTAAAAAATAACAACAATAATAAAATAAAATAATAAATAAAATAAATTTGAAAATAAATAATAATAATAATAAATAAATATAAATATAAATAATATAAATATAAATATAAATATAAATATAAATATAAATATAAATATAAATATAAATATAATAATAATAATAATAATAATAATAATAATAATAATAAATAATAATAATATTAAATAAATAAATAAATGAAAATTAAATTTAAAATAAAATAAAGTAATTAGTGACAAAATAAATAGCATTTTGCTAGTGCACAGAGCACCTCATGGCGCCCAAGAAGAAGCGCATGGGTGCAGCACCAGCACACACTGCTGCTGGCGACCGTCATAATAATAAAACCGAAACCCATTTCGCATTTCCTCAATGCCTTCAGATCATTCATTGTTGACTATGAGCAGCGCTTTCTCTTAGCTATTCTTTAGTTCTATTTGCCTTGCGTTTCTTACTTCCTTGTTTCGCAAACCAGTTCCAGCCTTTAAACAACCCAGGTGCAGGCCCAAGCCCTCAGTCAGGAACGGCGGCTGTGCAAACTAGGTCTCGGGCTTGCTCGGTGACGACTTTCAGAACCGCATCAGGGCGCCTGTGTGGTGGCTGCCGGCCCGTATCAATAACCCGGTGGCTTCCAGTTCTTCTAGTTCTTTGCAGAATAAGCAGCCCAGGGTCTAGCTTCCAGAATCAGGCACCTCATCAGCCGGTGATGACAAGTCAGAATGGCTTACGCCCTTCATGTCAAGAAGAAGCCATCAGAGGTGTATCGCACTGGAAAGCTGGACCTTAGAAGGATTTAAAACGTAAGGTGTGCGGGTAATTCAATAAAGGGCAATGCCAATGTGCAGGGGCTCACCCAGCCACAGTGTGTTACAAAGGGAAGCGGCTCTTTCGGGGAGGTCGGGGCTCTCACCACTCTAGTTCCAGATGAACCCCCGCAGCAGGGAACCATCGATAAAGTCCTTCTGGGTCTAGCATTTTCTCAAATTCAGCTTTCTCCTCTCCTCAACCACTTGTCTATCCATCCGGACGGAAGTGCAGCATCCTATCTTTGGAAGGGTTTCTCAGAGGGTTAGAATCCTAGTAGTTGGCTCCTTAACCGTGAAGGACTCTACTAATCAGAAGTCAGTAAGGGAAAGGACGCTCGCCCCGCCCCATGGGTAGCTAGCCCCACCCCACCATGTGTGCCACTCTGGGTGCCAGAGCAGCTACCTCTGCCTCTGGAGTCACACTATGGCATACACTATGGGATGAACCCAACAGGGCCACCACTTAGCCCCTGCTTGGTCTCCAGACAGAGACACCCCTTCCCAGACCCACCCCCCTTTTGAGATTATTAGGCTACCAAATGTATCATTCCATAACACCTCATACAGGAATTATTTTTTCCTGGGGAACCTGCCTTTTCGCCCAGATCAACTACAAGAGCAGGACCACAGCTTTAACAAAATGACAGCCCAAACAGAAAGACACATGGGAGCAATGGTACTGCTTTGAAGTGTTCCAGATCCATTCCCTGTTCTCCCAATGAGCAGGGCAGCTGTGGGCAAAATTGCAAAGAAGTACAATAATGATTTAGTCCTCAGTCCTAGAATCTAGTAAGCCTTTAAGCCCAACAGTCGGAAACGCATTATTTCAGTCCGTTAACCATATTAGGGAACATGTATAGTTAGTAAACAAATTGCTAGTTTTGTGAGAAATAACACTGAAGTGGATAACGCTTTGGCTAAGAGCTCACCTTTGGCAATCTTCTAGAACATGTTGCATATGTAGCAGTTATTTCTAGCTAGAGTGAAACTGAAACCTGACATTTACAGTATCAAAACAACAACAACAACAACAACAAAAACCCTTCCCAAACCTGCATATAAACCTTGGGCAACGTGCCGAAGAAGAATCCCGGGGAATTTCGGCTCATTCACAATTTATCCTATCCGAAGGGCGGCTTAGTAAATGACGCCATTCCACCAGAGTTATGCTCGGTGAAGTATGCCACCTTCGATCACACGGTTAAATTGATCAGGAGTTTTGGTCAAGGGGCGCTTTTGGCGCAGTGTGATATTGAATCGGCTTTCCGCCTTTTGCCGGTGCATATTTCAAGGTAAATATTATGTGGATAAGGCCATGCCAATGGGCTGCTCTGTAGCCTGTTCGGCTTTTGAAACATTTAGCACCTTTTTGGATTGGGCCTTAAGATTTAAAACAAATTCCATTGGGGTTACGCACTATTTGGACGACTTTCTCTTCGTGGGGAGGTCCGGCTCCGGGGAATGCGCCTCACTGCTGGAGGCCTTTTCGGCCTTGGTGCAGGACCTGTAGGGTGGTTTTCCCCAGGGCGCCCCTTCTGCGCTCGGCTGGCCAGACTATCAGCGGGCCTCAAGTACCCGCATCAGAGGGTCCGACTTCCCAAGTCAATCAAGTCAGACTTGGAGGTTTGGGCTATGTTTCTGGAGCGCTACAATGGGGTCTCCTTGTGGCAGGATGTTATTAATCTGTCCTCAGACTTCCAGGTCCAATCCGACGCAGCAGGATCCTTAGGCTTCGGCATGTATTTCAGGGGTCGTTGGTGCGCTCAGCAGTGGCCGGCGAGCTGGCAGGGTACCGCCATCACTCGTGACCTTACTTTTCTCGAGTTCTTCCCTATAGCAGTAGCGGTACACATCTGGACAGAGGAGTTCCGAAATCGCCGGGTGTGCTTCAGATCTGACAATCAGGCAGTGGTAAAAATCTTGGCGAGGCAATCATCAAAAACGGCAAGGGTTTCCGCCCTCCTGCGATCTTTCGTCCTCCGGTGTCTTGAGTATAATATAGTCTTTTCAGCCAAATTTGTACCCGGAGTAGATAATAACATTGCTGATGCTTTATCTCGATTTCAGATGTCCCACTTCTGGTCGCTAGCACCTGGAGCTCAACTGTTGCCCAATCCCTTTCCGGAGCACCTGTGGAGCGTTGGAGACGCAAAGTGATCAAGGGAGTATTAGCGTCTATCGTGCCTTCCACTCTTAGGTCCTGCAAGAAGGCCTGGTGTGATTTCCTGGGCTTTAGGGTCAGGGTATCCGGGCAACCTGCTAGCGTGCCACCCACCACTGATGACATCTTAGAATACTTAGCCCACCTGGACGACTTGGGGCGAGCATCTAAAACCTTTAAAATACATACGGCCGCCATCAGTTTTTTCGCCAAAGCGACATTGGCCTCTGACCCTTGCTGTGACTTTCTAGTTCGTAGAGCAATAGAGGGATGGGGTTGATCGCAACCGTCCAGAGCTAGGGGCCGCAAACCAATCTCATATAGGCTGCTCTGCCAGATACGGAAAAGCTAAGGTCGGTTTGTTGGTCCAAGTTCGAGGCCAGACTCTTTTCAGCGGCCTTTGCCATCGCCTTTTTCGGCGCCCTCCGGGTGGGCGAGGGGGTGGTTGAGGCAGCTGGAAATGGGTCTATGCGCGGGCTCCTGATGGAGGACGTCCACTTGTCTGAGGCAGGCATGACAGTCCGGATACGTCAGTCAAAGACGGATCAGGCTGGCAGGGGGGTCCTAATAAAGCTTACAGCATCAGCGGAGCCCGGGCCATGCCCGGTCAAGGATACCAGGCGTTTTCCTCCGCCTGCGCCCTCCCGGTCCCGGTCCACTTCTAGTCCACGAGGACGGATCTCCTCTGTTAAGACACCAGTTTTCAAGGGTGCTCCGCAAGGCCATTGACGCTTGCGGTTTACCCTCACGGGATCACGCGGCGCATTCGTTCAGGATCGGCGCCGCCACAACAGCCGCCTGCTTGGGCCTACCAGCTGATAGGATTAAGGAGATGGGCCGTTGGAAGTCTAATGCTTATAAAACTTATATACGTTAAATCGTGTCTACTTCCAGACCCCCCGCTTACCCTTTTTCTCTCTCCTTCATGTTCATAGTGGCTTTCAGGAAGACCGTGTGGATTTGTGGCCACAGTATTGTCCACTGGGCCCACAAGAGGGCTGTCAGCCGGGGCCTCACCGCCAACCTGGGCTTGCATCCAGGAGTACGTGTATATTGGTACGCCAGAAGAGGCATGCTCTGGCAGGAGCTTATGCCCTTGCTGAGGGCGAAGGTGGCAGCATTCGGCCCCCCCGACATTCTGATCATTCAGTTGGGCGAGAATGATCTTGTGAGCAGGAAAAGCGTGGACTTATCTTGGGCCATAAGGACTGATATCGATGAAATTGCGGCTTTGTGCCCCGGAACGACGTTGTTTTGGTCATCCCTCCTGAAAAGAACTGTTTGGCGCGGTGCGCAGAATTGTATGGCCATTGAAAGATCCAGGAAAGTCCTGAACCGGGCCGTGTCCCGCTGGGTGCGCTTTTTGTATGGCCAAGTTATCAGTCATGACCGCATCCGGATTGGCGATGGCGCCTTATACCGGGATGACGGGGTTCACCTCACGGATAAGGGGAATGACTTATGGTTGGACAGCGTAATCAGGAGTGTTAGGGATTGGTTACGGCTTTGAGGGTATTGGCGGCGAGCCTTTTCGGCTCGGGTGGCGGTTAGGCATTGGATTTGGGTGTTATGCTGTGTGGGAAGGCTAGGTGTGGCCATCGCCTACGCCTTCGATTTGGGTATTCCGTTAAAGGAATCCGGCGGTCGTGTATTCTGTCCGATGCCTGCTTGGCTGGAGGCCATGGCACGACCCCGGTGACATCAGGGGTGAGCCTATAGTTGGATAGGCATCAACTGGCTCCGCCTACCCTACTGATGATTCAACCCCTCTGCTGTGGTCATCCAATGCCTAAGCCAATACCTTTGCATTGCAGTAACCAATAAAGTTGTGGCCTTTTCCATGCCCATAAACCTTATACCACGCGTCCTTGTGTGTTTATTTCCACCTCACGGGGGTTGGGGGTCCTCGAACCACAAAGACTCTCCTCCCAGAAGGGAGGGGAGTGGTTGTGGACGGGAGCCCCAACCCCGCCCACGCAGGGGCGGGAGCCCCTGCTTCTTCCGGCTCACCTGGCCTGTGCCTCACGCCCAGGAGGCGGCTCCCACCTGGAGCCGCCCGTAGAGGGGGAGGGCTTGACCTTAGTATATATGCTGGGGCCGGCCCCCTCCTCAGCCTCTTTCTACGTCGCTGCTTTGAGAGTCACCCACCCTCCACTCCCTCTAGCTCAGGGCTCAAGTTTTCTTCTGGCCTTGCTATGGACCTTAGGTTGGTCGCCCGGTTGTCTGGGGGCCTGGTAGGAGTTTTTCCTGTTGGCATTAGGCCTATAGGTTTTTTCGCCTACCTCGTAGCAATCGTCACAACTTTTGTGGTATTGGTGGGTAGGTTAGGCATTGGATTTGGGTGTTATGCTGTGTGGGAAGGCTAGGTGTGGCCATCGCCTACGCCTTCGATTTGGGTATTCCGTTAAAGGAATCCGGCGGTCGTGTATTCTGTCCGATGCCTGCTTGGCTGGAGGCCATGGCACGACCCCGGTGACATCAGGGGTGAGCCTATAGTTGGATAGGCATCAACTGGCTCCGCCTACCCTACTGATGATTCAACCCCTCTGCTGTGGTCATCCAATGCCTAAGCCAATACCTTTGCATTGCAGTAACCAATAAAGTTGTGGCCTTTTCCATGCCCATAAACCTTATACCACGCGTCCTTGTGTGTTTATTTCCACCTCACGGGGGTTGGGGGTCCTCGAACCACAAATATTTCCCCTGCTTCTGCTGGCAGAAAGAGGAAGAAGACTATAGCTTTTAGATTAGAAATGCTGCATGCCAAAGCTGTGTTGTACTGATGTTGCAAGAAAATATAAGCTCTTACATCTATGATCGGGGAGGGGACAGGACAGGACAGAAAGAGAATCCAGATTATGTAAGGTGAAAACAAAATTTTGAAAACTCAGGCCTGGATATTTTTAGACAAGTGTGCGTGTGTATTCTACAGTCCAAAGGGACATGTGGGGAGAGGGGATGATGTTCTTTCCAATGCACTAGGAAGCCTTTTACGGCCATTAGAGAAGAACTCGCTCAATATACATGCATTTCCTAGACCATTTTTAAACATCTTATAAGCTTTCAGCAGCTGTCAGTGTGAAAGCCACACGGTGTTTCTGTAGTCGATTTTTATTTTTTATTTTTGAAATGCCAGGTTCTGTAAGTGCTCGGTACTGCTTATTAATTGCCTCATGTAACATTGGGCCTAGCTGATAGATACGAAAAAACATCTGGGAGTTAATAAGGAAATGCTTTATAAACAGTATCTTAAATGCTAGAAGGGAAACAAGATGATGGACTGGAGTTATCTTTCCATCTACTTCTCTCTGGATGGCAGGGAACTTTTACATAGGTGAAGATGAATAAAATAGGTTCACATATTCATTTTTAAAAAAAGTTGCTGCTATAGCTGAATGTCTGAGTACCTCCATATGCATACAGTCTGTGTGGAGAGCAGAGTGAGGCCCAACTCCCCCAGCCCCAGCAGCCACCCATTTATAGTGGAACATGAGAGAGGAGAGCATTTGTTCACACAGGCTGTCCTCCTACATGACATTCTACAAAATATGCAGTTGTTAGAGGTACGTGGGCATGGCTCAGATGATGCACAGCTGTTGAAGGGGAGGTCGGTTGATGGAATCCGCTCTCTCCACCTGTACATTATTACTATTTTATTATTTATTCCATTTATGCCCCCACGCTTCCTCCCAAGAGAGCACAGGGCAGCTAATGCATCCATAAAAAGAAACAATTTTAAAACACCATTATAAAAACAACTAAAATGTTCTTTAAAAACTGATCCAGCCATCAAAGGTCTGGGTAAACAGGAATGTATTTTTTAAAATAAAATCGTCCTGAAAGTCCATAATGAGGAAGATAAGAATCACTTCGCCAGGGAGGGTGTTCCACAAATGTGGAACTACTACTGAAAAGGCCCTTCCACCAACTAGGCAGCCCCTGGTGGTAGTATTATTATATAATGACGCAAATTTATAGACTGCTTCACTGCATGCAGCCATCAAAGCAGAGCGCAGAGTATGTTGATATCCCTGGACATATATGCCTCACAAGGCATATATATGCTTCTTGCTAGATTCTAGCAGCTTAGAATACTGTAGAGGTAAAAGGTAAAGGACCCCTGGATTGTTAAGTCCAGTCAAAGGCGACTCTGGGGTTGCGGCACTCATCTCGCTTCCAGGCCAAGGGAGCCGGCGTTTGTCCACAGACAGCTTTTCGGGTCATGAGGCCAGCATGACTAACTGCTTCTGGCACAATGGGACATTGTGATGAGTGCCAGAGTGCATGGAAACGCTGTTTATCTTCCCCGCCACAGTGGTACCTATTTATCTACTTGCATTGGTATGCTTTTGAACTGCTAGGTTGGCAGAAGCTGTGTCTCATGTTCAATGCATGTTCTTGCTTTATTCTAGTTCCTAGCTTTCTTTCATGGAAGCTAGAATGATCAATGGCTACTAGCTATGATAGCGAATGTCGGAGGCAGTACACCTCTGAATGACAGTTCCTTGGAATAAGCAAGGGAGGAGAGTGCTGTTGCACTCAGATCTCTGGCTGTGGGCTTCTCACGGGCATCTGGCTGGCCGCTGTGAAAAGAGGATTCTGGGTGAGATGGGCTCTTCTTATGCTGCTCCTTTCAGAATTAATGTTCTTCCTTTCAGAATGCATAGGAATAGCATAGTTATCCTCAAGGACCTCTGCTGATGACGGCATCACTGAGCACTGCAGCTAACACCCAAAATCCAGAAGGAAGAAAAAGACTCTACTCCATTAACAGCTTTTGTCTGTCACCACCGCTTGAAATATACAGTGTGTCATTATACGTGTTACATTCAGGAAATATATGTCACTGAAGATGGATATTTGGCAATGGTATCCCTGTGAAAAGCATGTCCCTTCTGGGAATGATACAAAACAGCTACTATTACTTACCAGCAGAGGCATCATTTAAGGCAGGTGGGAAGGTGTCAAGTCTCCTCCTGTGTTTCAGACCACATGTAGTTTTTCATTTCTTTCTTTTTCCAGGAGTATCAGCATTGCTGAGCGACTCTCCTTGGAAGAAAAGCAGGATATAAAATGTTCTACAGGGCTAAACTTCTGGAAGTTACGTTTGCAGCAATAGAGCATACTGGAAATTTGAAGTGGCTGTGATTGTATGTTTTTAATAGAAGTTATATACATAAACAAAATTAAAACTATCAATGCTCAATTGTTCTCTTAATGATTGGGACTTTTTTTTCTATGTTTCTAGCTGCCTTTGTTATTTAAATACCTTGTTTTTTAAAAAGAGGAATTAACCAATTCATGAAGCATAAGGCCACCAAAGGCTACTGGTAATGATGGCTGTATGAAGCCCCCAAGGCCAGAGGCAATATTGGGAGCAAAGCAATTGTTCCCATGCCCTTGCTTGTTCATCTGGCTGCATAGGAATCAGATTGGCCACAATAGGGTGTTGGGCTAGGCAGGTCTGATCCAGTAAAACTCTTTTCACATTTGTACTGCTCAATTGGTAGAATATGAGATTCTTAATCTTAGTCTCAGGGTCAACTCTTAATCACAGGGTTGTGTGTTCAAGCCCCACATCGGGCAAAAAGATTTCTGCACAGTCCCTTCCAACTCTACAATTCTATGATTCTATACATTCTCACAATTATATTATTTTGCCACCATTTCTATCCTATTTTGTCCAGCATCTCAAGCTGTTTCTCTGTTATTTCTACCCATTACATTTTTTAAAAAAAATATTTTTAAAAGAATAATATAGTCAAACAACGTAAAAGAAAAGGTATACTATATCATTATAAGAGTTAGAAATTACAATTCCATATATACTTATCTCATGTATAGGTATTATTATCATCCCAATAGATTTATGTTTATTTTTAACCTACTCTATTTCGTAGAAATGTGTTCCAAATGTCATTAAACTTGTCCATGCAAAGTCCATGTCTATAAGCAATTTGTTCACAAATTGCAAGTGTAGTCAAAATTTTATCGATGGGTTAAAGATCCAACATTTACTGAACACAGTAATTTAGGGTGTCTGCACCCACAGACTCATAACCATATCTTAACAGTTTCCAGAAGGGTAGGGGCATTTGCCAGTTGGAGAAAGACAGCAGAGAAACTGGGGTTCCTTAAAGACTAACAAACGTATTACAGGACTGTCAGATGCATGAGGTGTTACCCTAAATTTCAGGAATATATTGCACATGGTCAGGGTAAAGGAATTGTAAGAAGTGAGGTCACAGGAAAATGAAATGCAAACATTACAGATAGATACTCTGTTACTGATTATTTTTGAAAAAGGAAGTCAAAAGGAAGTCTCCAGTGTGAAACCACTGAATTATAATTTGTATAAAGATCTATTCTGTCATTTGCGGCTGAAACTGAGATGAGTTTTTCATCCCATTACTGGTTTTAATTAGACTACCAAGGCCAGGATGCTTGTGTTGCTGTCACCATTGCTTTCTGAATAGCCACTGTAATGATTTGACTTTCATTTCAGCTTTGATGCAGTGCCATCCTGTATCTTTTGCATGCCCTTGCCTTCTGATTTCACAGTCATCATCGTGTGTGTGTGTGTGTGTGTGTATGTATTGAGGCATCTCAATGAAGTGAACTGGAGTGTAGTCTACAAAAACCATCTTAAATTTCTTAATCCTTAATGTGCCACAAGACTCCTTGTTGTTTTTTAAAAGCATATGATCAATGAACAAGGGGAGAGAAATTAATTTTACTTGGGAATGATCTGTTCTGCACCCAAAAATTTTCACACAACCATCTGATAAGATGATGGTGATTTCTTGGTGGCTCTGAATATCTTGGTGCCAGATGGGTTCCCCCTCCCACAGAGAAAAGTGTGGGCGGAAAACCCCAAGAGAGATTATCTGACAATTTATCACATGGTGTTCTATTCAAAAGCAAAGATTGGATCAAATCTGAATGAGAAAAAGTATATTAAGTAAACACTGAGATCTAGAGGACTACTCTTTATCTCAGTTGACAAGTTTGTTTATCTTCAGTCCTACATTTCTGGTAGTTGTTATGAAACCTTATAAATTCAACTAGGAAGAATATATAAAACAAGGTCGAAGAAAAATTATTAGCAGCAGATATAGCTACTGAGGGACACAGGTGGCGCTGTGGTCTAAACCACAGAGCCTAGGGCTTGCCGATCAGAATCCCTGCAACGGGGTGAGCTCCCGTTGCTCGGTCCCTGCTCCTGCCAACCTAGCAGTTTGAAAGCACATCAAAGCACAAGTAGATAAATAGATACCGCTCCGGCGGGAAGGTAAATGGCGTTCCATGTGCTGCTCTGATTCACCTCATGACCCGGAAGCTGTATGCCGGCTCACTCAGCCAGTAAAGCAAGATGAGTGCCGCAACCCCAGAGTTGTCCACAACTGGACCCAGCGGTCAGGGGTCCCTTAACCTTTATAGCTACTGAGGGGCATGATAAATATTGCCCTCTCTTTACTACAGAACTTTCTCCAAGCAGGATGTCGGCATTTTCAGAATGGAAAACAGCAAACACCCATACAAGGAGAAGTGGGGCAGTGCCATTGCTGACAGAACTGATGCCATGCAGTGCCAATCTGACAAGGAGAACCATGGTCATAGGTATTGAGTAACAGGAACTGTTCATGCCTGTCAACTTGGGGCATGCAAGAGCTAATTCAGAAGATTCCTACGTGGAAGCCTACTTTTGCTCATGAATCACATTGCTAGGATCAAGGAAAGGTATCTTGCTTAAAGGGTGATATATTTACAAATGTATCCATTGAGAATGGCAAGAATGCAACAGCCAGCACAGGAAATGCTAGTTCACAAGGCAGAATTTCTGCAGGCCATGGAGCCTAAAGGCCATTGGCATGATGGGTTGGGGGTTAGAATAGACAGATCTCTGGCTATGCTGACTCAAGCCCCTCATTCCAGCTCAGTTGGAGATACAGCTCAGCTGGCACACATGTTAACGTTTTATTTATTTATTCACTTGTGTTTTTTTATTACATTTCTATATCACCCTTCATCTGAGGATCACAGAGAGGTTTACAACATAAAAATACAAAAATACAGAACATAGTAACAGACAAAGACAATACCCCACAAACTGCATGCATTACACATCTCATTAGATCCTGGTGAAGCATCTGAATCTGAAGTAATGTAATATCCTTAAAGTGCTTTTTGAAAGACACTTGAGTATTTATCATTCATTTCTATCATATCCGTAAGCTCTCAGTTCTCAGCCGTTCACAGGATAACAGGCTGCTAAGCTTCTGACTCACTCTCTGGGACAATGACTGGCTGCTCCTTGGATCTGAACCACTAATGATACTCCACCTACGAAACTCTGCTTTTGGTAGCCTTGGTAACATTTTCTCAGTAACCTTAGTGATGGAAGCATCTTCTGCAATTGCGGCAGTGTTAGTTTTTATTTCCCCAATTTTATGGTTAAAAAAAAAGTCACGTTTTGCTTCCTGCTCCTCCTAGTCAACCAATGAGTGTACAATCAGATGGGTATTTAAAAACCAATACGGTTTTATTTATGTATTTGATGAATGGAGGCTTATTATAACCAGTTATCCATAAGTATTCCTGCTGGAGAATTGCAGAATGTCTACTATTTATTGCCTGTTGGGTTCATTTCTAAATGAACATGCTTAAGATTTCATCCTTGCAACCTAGTTCTAATAGTCTTTGTTTTAAAGTCCCCCATTCATCTCAAAGTGTTTCTTTTGTTTAGGACTGCAGCTAGAAATTTCCCTAAAACAACACAGAAACAATGAGATACCTAAATCCTGCAGGAGCAATCAAATGTGGAAATAGCTTACATTGCCCTGCTCTCAAGGTAAGGATTTTAGTAGTCATTGTTTTCAGATAGGCATTTCTTGTGTTTCTCCCCCGAAACAAGGACACAGGCTATTTTATATGTTTGTGGGTTTCCCCTTTTCAATGTTTCTTGATGCATTTTTAAGCCTGGCATTTGGTTATCTTGAGTAACAGAAGTCCAAAGTTTCAGACTTTCTTGAAAAGGGCATTATGTCCACAGGGAATCTACAACATTGGCTGGGACAGATAGGGTTTTCTAAAGCCTCAGAACAATTCTTCCTCTTTCTATGTGTTTATTTTGGAGTGTCCAAAGCACCAGGAAGTCTCCAAGGATTGTCTGTGCAGTAGTAATCTATTTTTTAAAAGTGATATAAACTTGTATACAAGTGCCAGCACAGCCAAACAACAGTTATGTGTCCTGTGCTTAGCCTTCTTGAAATACGTATTTTAAAATAACTATCAGACATATTGGTTTGGATGTGTTTATTTACATTTTCAATTGCCTCATATTTTACATTTTTTAAATTGAGGTCCATTGTCAGTACTCAGACTCACTGGGATGAGATATTCTCCTAGAATATAGAATCAGGGGCCACCCTGCACAAGGCAAAATCTAAGAGGGGCCACATTTAGTCTGCCTTCAAGGAAGAAGTTCCTAATGTTTAGGCATATCCCTCACAGCAATTCTACTTAGACTGAGACTCATTACCTTTTCAATGCCAAAAATACACATTTGTGTCAAATATGACATTCAAAGCTGTATTTATGAAAGATCTGCAGTTTTTAGCTCTGTACGATATGAAGTTCTCAAGCAAACAGCATCTGTCTCACAGCTAACAACCAGGAGTAATTGTGAATGTCAGTATGGAAAAAAGGTGGCAGTGACTATAGCTGTAGAACTTGCTATTAGTCTACTTTTGACAGCAGCAGTTAGATATTGTTGTTAGACTACAACTCCCATAATCCCTGACCATAGGACATGCTGGCTGGAACTGATGGGAGTCAGAGTCCAATATCATCATCATCACCACCACCATCTAAAGGGACCCAGGTTTTCTCATCTCTTTGGAGAGAATGACCTACCACCCACGTTTAAAGTGGCCCTCCAGTTAAATTAGTTGCAGACTGCAAATGTCCCATTCCACAGACATCTCTGTACAGGAATGGTGAATTAAAATTTGGCACAAGCTAGGTACAATCCAACTTCTCATAAACATTTAACTGGCTTCATAAAATATACAAAATAGACTAGGTGAGTCTGTTAAATATATTAAGACATAAAAAGGTAAACATCCTAGCCTTATCTGTGAAAGCACATGGCCACTTATAGTTGCCGATTCAGTTTTTCCATTCTTTTAAGGTTTAACAGTTTAGTAAGCAAGATCCTTAGAGAGTTTTTTTTTTCTAAACAGAAGGCTATTCTCCAAGTCTCTAGTGTTCTGGCAGAAACCCAAGTCCAAACTGTTTCTATAATCACATTGGCAAACTGCATCCTAAGAGTACCAAACTACATGTTACGCTCAGCCATATATATCATTTATTTCACTCTTTTTAACGGAAAGTAGCCTCTGAAACCACCTTTCAATAGACTAGGGTGGAGAGGGACAGTGTGCTCCTTCTCCTTTGGACTGTTAGTCTGTTCAAAATCCATCCAAAACTGCATTTCACCCAATGATTATTTTGAACCATTTTTAAGGACTCTGAGATGGGAGGACGGAAAGAATGTCTTAACAACTTAATCCGACAGCACTTCTGGGATTCAGCCTGGGAGCTGCTAGTTCACAGTCACAGTTTTAGAAACATGGCGTAGATAGTGCTATACGTGACAGAAGTTACATCAAACATGCAAAATATTCAAAGTCCTCAGAAAAATGTAGAATGAAAGACTGGCATGAAACATCTGTTCCTTTAAAAAGCATTTTAACATTTTGCATTTATAGTCCGCTGCCTAATCTGAAAAAAAACACACCTCAGGTGGGATTTAAAAAGCAATTTTTTAAAGGGCCATTTACAAAGTTACCAAACAAAATTAATACAAATACGCCAATCCACAATGTGACATGTTTAAACCAGTTTAGTAGTAGCGGCTCCAATCAGATCATCCTCCTCAATCTTTCAACCAGCTGCTGTTAACAAAGTATTAAATAGCCCCATAAAACTGTTTGTTTTCCTATTGTTGTAGCCAGCCTCATTGCAACATCCTTTGATCTAGGTTCCTGCACCATTTGAGCCCATTTGTATCGTGCATCTCTCTGTGTGGATGTTTATAAAGGAAAAAGGTTTAACAGGGCCATCCACCCCTACCTCTAGCTTGCCCTCTTCAGAAAGCCTTTAAGACGACCACAGAGCTATGAATGGTCAGCTCAGGGTATCACACCAAAGTGACTGTGACAGGCATTAATCCAAGGGAAAGCTCAGGTAGGCCAAGCCTAAACACCACTTTTCCAGACTAGGGCAGGGCCTCCTACTCCTATTGAAAAGGAAAGGCTCTCTCTTGAGTAGGGTGGCCATGGGTCTTATTTTGCAACCCTCTTTTTGAAGGTGCTATTTATTTAGGGAAGCTGTGAAGAATCAGTCTTGTTTAGAAATAAGGAGGCCTTGAAGCTTACCGTTAAGTGTTGGTGTTGTAGTCTCATTGCTGAGCCACAAGGTGCAGATCTCCGTGGATTGGAGGCCAGCCAACCAGAAGAGTCCCTGAGGTGTACTCGCCTGGAGGCAGAGTCAACATCTGAAATCAGGTCGAGTCCTAGAGTTGGGTAAACAGCATTCCACGTGGTCCGATGGTCCAGGAGTCAGGAAATCCAATGATCATGGGTTCACGGATCAAGATGAGAAGGAAGCAGCAAGGTAGTCCAGGAACTACAAACATTGTTACCAGCATCTGACTGCTGCTGGAAGCTCTGCTTAAGAAGACTGAAGCCAGCTGGTTCTCATCAACTCCTTCTCCTCTGTGTCCTTAAAGGCTGATCAGCCGCAGGTGGAGTCACTCTGCCTTCTCTCCCTTCAGGCTGCTGTTCAACAGGCAAAGCTGACTCCTGGCCCATGACACTTAGCAGGTGGAGAGCAGACTGAGCAGACACAGGTCACCTGGTCACAATCTTCCTCATATGATGAGATGCTTTGCAAGGTCTTAATTTTATTTATTATTCTAGTTATAGCCCTCCTTTCCTTGAAGGAGCTTAAGGCAATGTACACTATTATCTGGGAGACCCAGGGTTCAAATACCCACATGAAGTTCACTGGATGACCCTAAGCCAATCACTGTCCCATTTTTAATATCATATCAACCCTGTGAGGTAGGTTAGACTGAGAGACAGTGATTGGCTTAGGGTGGATATTCATGTGGATATTTGAACCCTGGGTCTCCCAGATCCTAGTCCAACACTCTAACCACCATACAAGTTCAAAATTTGTACTGGTGCATATATATTAACACATGCACATTTTATGCAAACCCTTTCCCTCTTTTTTAGTGCTGCATTTCCACTTCTTTTGACTATGCATAAGTGGCCTCCGTAAACTAAGATCAATATATGAAATCAACGTTTCGATCCTTTCCCTGTCTCTGCAGTTCCTGTTTCTTCTTCTACTGTTCTTTCTCAGCGCTTCAGACAGCTCCAACCCCACCTGTGAAAGGTAGTCCAGAGCCTGCTCCACCAGGATAGAGACTAGATATCCATGGGGGTTCAGCTGTTTGTTTGTTTGCAATATTTATTACAGGCAGTTTTGAATAATTCAGAAACAGCCTTTGTTTATGCATCTATAGGGATTGGGAACTGTTCTTGATGAGGTACTAGAAGTTTGCAAAAGCCAGACTGTGTTTGGAGAAATAAAAAGTGAAGCACATTTAAAGAACGCAGCTTCCCCAAAGAATTCTGGGAACTGTAGTTTACCGCTCACAGAGCTATGGTTCCTGACATCCTTAACAAACTGCAGTGCTCAGGAGTCTTTGGGAGATGTTCATGTGCTTTAAATAGATGGTGTCTATGCAGGCTAAGCGAATGGGGTCATTTCTGAGTATCTGATGGGCTCACCGCTCTTGCATAATTTTATTGTTCCTTGTTTACTGTTTTACTATGAGAGAGAAATATATTGAGAGCTATAAAAGAGATTACAGATTCAACAACAGTTTGTGTTCAACAGGTTGACTGGAAGCCAGAAAGAGGTTTTTTTTATCAAATATGTTGCTGGGCAAAAATGATTTTTAAAAGCCCCATAAACAGGATGTGTTGAAACAGCTAAAAATGAAGGGGGAAAATTAAAACAATTTTCTATTTACGGCCCATTTGGTGGCCTAGATATTCTGTCGGAACAGGCTGCAGAGCCTAGCAGCTGTGTGCCTTGTGCCTTTTGCCAGCAAAGATGCATTATTGATTTTTCAGGACATTGCTGAAATACCCGCATCAGGGTTGCTCTGCCTATAAATGTAAAGTTAAAGACATGACCACACTCTATAAATATGCATGCCAAAGGCCTCTTGCTGTTATACAGTTTAACTTGTCACAGCAGATGCTTCCAGCCTGTGCACCTGTCCTGAGGGGGAACAGCAAATGGGACTCTCCACCACTCCCAAGTCACGGCACACAGTGAAGTTATTTTGTCACCCGAAGCAGAAAATCCTACAAATGCATCTCCTCTTGTCTGGCAGTAAAAATACAACAATACTTAAAAACAACAACAATTTTCTGGCCTTCTGTTACACCCAAAGCAACCGCTTCCCAGACCTGAACACCCTGTCTTTCCAACTAGACATCAAACAACATTTTTATGTGCTTCTAGCAAGTCTTTTCTGCTCATTAGAGAGAGATTTGCAGCTGCTTCTGAACATACAGAAAACAAGGAGCAATGCAACGTACAAGGCTTATCCGCACTTCCCTTTCCTCCTCTCATTCCAAGCATGGTCTGTGCTTTGAAACTGCATGTCCCAACACTCTTCTTTTGCTCTGGAGCTTTCCCCACACACAAAAAAACCACTCTTTAATGTTCAGTTGGAACAAAGAGCAAGCCATGGAAAACCTATAATAACATTTGCTGCAACTGAGCACTAAAGAGAGATTTTTTTTGCAGGAAAAGCTCTGAGGCAAAAAAACCCTCCAAGCACTCAGACACAGAGTTTTTAAGTGTGGACCCATACCTGGAAAGAGTGGGGCAAAAGGTAAGAGTGTTGATAAGCCCACACAGTCAGTAGCAACCAGTCTTCAGACATTATTTTTGCAGTGAGGAATAAAATGTTATCAATCTAGTTCTTTACAATACAGGTGTAAAATAAGTCTCTCAGGCAGTCAAAACAGAGTAATGAATGTTATGTGCCAGAAAGTAATTCATTTTCATGGATGACTCATGCGAGATGTTGGTGAAAGGAGAAGTGACATATTCCCTGAGTAGTAGTTGCAGGAAAATATCTGGAGATGTGTGTGTGCGCGCATCATGTGCACTGAAAAAACTAGGTTACATCCACACCATACATTTAAAGCACATGAGATCCTCCAGAGATCTTCTCCCAAAAGGGTAAATATGGATTTAAATGAGGGGGAAATAGAAGTTGACATTTTGATGTCTGCAATGTCATGAGAAAACTTGCAAAAAGCCTCACATGTGTAAGGAACAACCACCCCACAAAGCAATCCTAATGAGAGGAAGCTGGCGTAACTTAAACCAGATATCGTTATCCCTGTTCCAAACTCTGTGCAGGAGAAATTTGACTTACACCAATTGTTTTTCTGGCTAAGTTCCTCTGGGTTCCTAGGGTCATGTGAAAGGGGTTTGGAATAGGTGAAACTGCCTCCTTGCTCTGCCTGCCCCTGCCACATACCCAAAATGCCCTATTTGGGTGACTTATGCTGGTGTAAGTGCTGTCCTCTGAGCCAGATTTATGCCAGGGCTCAGCTCAAAATCCCAAGATCCCCTCTTGGGTTTGGATTGTGGTGCAAGTTTCCATTACTCTCTCCCTGCAAGGGAACTGGCTGATAGTTGCCTCTGGAATGTCTCAGAGCTCAGTGTGTTGAGTAGCCTGAACTGACTGCAACATTTTGCTTTTGGAGGTTAACCAGGTACATGCATTTTAGAGGGTACGAAAAGCTTTTGTTCTTAATTTGCTACCATTTCCGCATATATAAACATTTCTATTGAAGGATTTGACCTTTGTTTGTTTGTTTGCAGAAGGTAAGCCACAATACCTTCTGTGTCATGTCTGGAAAGCCGGGAGGGGGGAGTGGATGTGTAAGCAAAAGTGTTTCTGCAGCGCTGACTGTGGGGGTCTACATGACCCCGTTCAGCACAACACTTGGTGACACTGGGGTGTCTCCTCCGTAGTTAGCTGAGAGAAGATCTCTTTGATATTTGATAGCCTTGCACTCTCTTCAGCGTGCCTGAACTTTGCATCACCAAAATAAAGATCTGTCCTTTATTTTTCTCAGGCTTGCCAAATAAATCAAATGAATCAGGGGGCTCTGTCAGGTCAAACTTGCGTTCCAACATTCCTTCTCTTTCAAACGATCCTGATTCTGCTCCCCCTGTCCTTCTTTCTCCGGCAAGCCTGTCTTGGCGAGACGCCATTTTTTAACTGCATCATAAAAATTTTCCTCTTTCTCACCGTTCACCAATCTTCTCTCCTGTTATAATCCATCCCACACAGTTCTTAAAGTCCTGCTTATGATTAATAAAAACGCGACGATCTTATTTCTATCTGGGGTGAAGGATTATTCATATCACATCGTGCAAAGAAAGAAAGAGTTTTTTCCTCCACCCCCCCCCCTTCGTTCCATACATACAGTCTCTTAGTGGTGATTCATCAGAATATTTACTTATCCATCTGTCACTCCCAGTCACAGAGATCCATTAATCAGCAGTCTTATCTCTCGAGCTTTACTTGATGTATGTGCTTCAGCTTCATTTCCAATCATATGTTTCCAATTATAATTCCGAGCTGAAGCAACCAGCACGCGCTAATTGGAATCAGCGTCAGGAAGATCTGACTTCACCGAGGGCTCGTGCCAAGTGTTCAGCACCCCCATCTCTCAGATCAGGGGGTGCATTGTGAACACCGCTGGCAAGACAGTGCCCCCCATCTCCCAGGGTGGGGGGTGGGAAGGCTGCATACTTCCCATAGCAGCCCCTTAATTACCTCGTATGGGTCAGAGAGATGTTATTGTTGGCCATCTTCCAACATGCCACCTGGTGGCCCTCCCAAAGAAAAGATCTTTGTAGTCTCTAGTTTTATAATTGTCATTTTAACTGCCTTGCTTACACACTGTGCCTTTTGAAGGCAAAATGGGTACCTAAACTATCAGGCACCCAGCCAGTGTCCTGGTTCCCTGCAAGTCTGAAATTTTATTGGAAAACAACAATATTATAAGCATCCTTAACTTCATCTGCATTCTCTCTGAAACACATACATACAAACACACCACTGCAAAAGTGTATATCTCACTATGCTGTCTTTTTAAAAGTGTGCACTTTTTAGATCTCTGTGCTGCTAATTGAGTGTGTGTTGGCCAATTTCTTTCTTATGCTGATGCCTCTGGGACAAACTTGATGTGTTGCATCTGAGAATGCTGATATTATCTGGATTTAACAACCCAGCAAGCAGGAACGTGGAATTTAGCCCTTATATACGGTGATATACATTGCTCCTTTGAAGCTGCTATTGGCATTGGGAGGAAAGAGTTACCAGGGTTTGGCCCTGTGAGCTACAATTCACTGCCCTACACTTTTACGCAATTCATTCCATTGCTATTTACAACCCACACCACAGTTTGAGTTTCTAGAAGTACAGGAGGCAAAGCATGGATTTGAACTGCTTGTCTGATTTAGCTTCTTGCCTAAATTCTTAGCTCCCACCTCCCAGATGCAGCAATCTCATCAGGCAGTGCAGTGGCAGCTCTAACTGTGGTTTGCAATTGGTCTGTGAATTTAGACATAACAACAGGTCATGGTTAGAATTAACTGTGGTTTCAGATCCCATTTTGTTGGCCCCAAACAACCATAGCTTATGGGTAGGATTGAACTCATATGCTAAGTAAAGCATGGTTTAGCTAAACAAACCAATATTTCATGTTATGGCTGAACCCAGTTAATGAATGACATTTCTTATGTCTAAATTATGCTCTACCATATAGGTTTTTCTCTTTGTTTCCTTGACTTTAGAAGGATGCACACATTGTCTGATCCTGTGTATGTTCACTCAGATATAAGTACTATGTTCAGTGGGTCTTATCTCCAGCTTCAGAGGCGGTTTTAGGGTGGTGCAACTGGTATGGTAGAATAGTGTGGGAGGCAAGCGGGGGGGAGGGGCACTGGATTTTAGCATAACACAGGGCACCACTGAAATTTGAGAGCTCAAAGTCTGCCACTGCTGGTTAATGTGCATAGGACTGCAGCCTTAGAGCCAAACGAAACATTAAGCATGCAATCAGCACATAATTAACAAGTGTGTATTAGGTTTTGTTTTTGTTTTGCTAAATAGTGAGTGGGGGAACACTTTGCTCACACCAAGGCCCCAATCCTGAGAACTGCTATTTAACAAAGAAAAAACAATCATACAGTTGCTAATTATGTGATTTATATAAAAGGTAAGTTGACCCTTAGATATACCCTTCCATGAGCTGATGAATTGTCTGGAAGTCCACACACTTCATCTTACACTTGTAATGAGATGCTTGTTTCTCTGTTCACATACATAGAATACAACTTATTCATGCATTTATGTATAGGAGAAACCATGTTCTAAAACATTGTGTACAGTAACAAGGCTTTATGAGGTGAGAATGAGATAGTTTCACAAATGTTTGGGTACTGGATCCCGAAAGATGAATGTAATCTTGGGGTAGATCTTTATTGCCCTTTTCCCCCTCACTGGCCTGTCTCTACTGTGGAATGTGATTGTATGGTTTAATCACAGTAACCTTGGGCAGTCAGCCATTTCATAAAATTAAACTGGCCCAGAAGCAACTAAGACGGAAATCACAAGAGGCAAGTGATTGAGTCCTTCTTTAACTGTTCATAGTTAAGTTCAAATGTACTTTTTGCAAAGGTGGACAGGGAGAGTTGTGGCTAAGGGACTGAGATATAAACCAGGAAGTCCCTCACTTGAATCTTATCTCTGCATTGAATTCAGCGAGTCATCACTTATTCCCTCAATCCCCCATTTCCTAATAGGGACAGAGGGACAATAATACTCTCTTAACTTGCACAGTTGTATAAAGATTACAACTACATACCCTCCAGCATTTCTCCAATGAAAATAGGGACAGCCAAAGGAAAAGTGGACATTCTGGGATCAAATCAGAAACCAGGACAGCTTCTGTAAATCTGGAACAGTCCCTGGAAAACAGGGACACTTTTGGATGATCTGCAACTAGGCTGTGGTTGGTTAACCTGTGTTCCTCCACAAGTTGCTGTACAATGGTCTCCATCTCCCCCAACCACTGGCCATGATGGCTGGAGCTCATGGGAACTGGAGTCCAGCAGCATCTCAAGGGCCACACCAAAATACTATAGGATACATGTGAAGCACTTGGAATGCTTAATTAATTTAAAAATAAATAAAAATATACCCCGCTTTCAACTACATATTGGTCCCAAAGCAGCTTACAAAATAAAAACATACTATATTCTTGTAAGTTTTGTACCAAAGTTCATTAGTGGTAAAAGGTAAAGGTAAAGGGACCCCTGACCATTAGGTCCAGTCGTGACCGACTCTGGGGTTGTGGCGCTCATCTTGCTTTATTGGCTGAGGGAGCCAATGTACAGCTTCCGGGTCATGTGGCCAGCTTGACTAAGCCTCTTCTGGCGAACCAGAGCAGCACATGGAAACACCGTTTACCTTCCTGCCAGAGTGGTACCTATTTATCTACTTGCACTTCATGCTTTCAAACTGCTAGGTTGGCAGGCAGGAGCTGGGACTGAGCAACGGGAGCTCACCCCATCGCGGGGATTCAAACTGCTGACCTTCTGATCAGCAAGCCCTAGGCTCTGTGGTTTAACCCACAGCACCACCCACATCCCTTTTTCAGTAATGGTAGAAGTAGTAAATTAAGCAGGCCCCAGGTTCCATCCCTGGAATACCTAGGTAGGGCTGGGAGAGACTGAAACTCTAGAGAGTCAACACTAGTCCATGTAGACAGTACTCAGCTAGATGGACCATTCATATTAAATACATGGCAGCAGGGGTAGCCCATTCTGTTTTGCCACCTGAGGCAAAACGGGAAGGTGCTGCCTTGTCTATGTGCCGAGCATCACCCGCTCTCGCTGCTCCCACTGAAGCCTCACTTACTGGGGTTATCCGGCTGCAGCTTCTAGGTTCTCGTGAGATCTTGTGAGAGCCCCAGGAGTTCTTAACAGAACCCAAAAGCCGCTGCATCCACGTCTCCTCACTGCTCCACCAGAGGTGCCCGTGGATTCTGCCACCTGAGGTGGCTGCCTCAGTCGGCCTCATGGATAGGCCGGGCCTGCATGACAGAAATCATCTGGCTAATAGTACTCTAGAGCATGTATATATACCTTTAACCATGAACACACATTCTTTCTAGCCACTCAGCCATACTGGATTATAGTAAAAATATGAAAACTTCACAGAAGTAAGACATTCCTCCTCCATAATTTTTAAAGGTGCTCCACAAAACTATGCCCACTCTTCTCTCTCATATTGTATTCAATCCATTCAAAGAACAATGAAAGCTGCCTTATACCAAGTCAGACCATTGGTACATCTAGCTCAATGTTGTTTACACTGGCTGGAAGTGGCTTTCCAGGGTTTTAGACAGGGGACTTTACCTGCCCTACCTGGAGATACTGAGGATTGAACCTGGGACCTTTTGCTTATAGGCAGATGCTTTACCACTGAGCTATGGCCCTTACACATTCTCCATCTGCTCTTGTCTTCCATGCAAACCAAAGCAACTCTGTTAGCCCAGCTTACATTATCTGGATGGGACGCATGTGGCGCTGTGGTCTAAACCACTGAGCCTCTTGGGCTTGCCCATCAGAAGGTTGGTGGTTCAAATCCTTAACTTACCTTTACCTTACCTTACCTTACTTGGACTACCAGCTGGCAAGTCCTGCTCCTGGGCTGCTGAGGCTTAAGTTCCTTCAAAGCAAAGCAGCATATAAAATATGGACCAAATGAGAGTTTAATGGGAGTCTCAATACCTCAAAATTGCTTTGTAAAAATAGCATTTTAAGGAATGTAAGAAGTTGGAATGCACTGCAAATTATAATAATTCTATTTTAAACCAGGAAGAAACAATAGTGTATGTACAGACACATTCAAATGTTATCTTGCTCATCCAGATTACTTTGCTGTGGTATATGCTAATGGCCATATGATAGATGTGCTTTGAAAATAATCCTTGAAAATAATGACATAAAATGCTTGTAATTTTTGAGCTCTGCTGTCCATTGTGAATCAAGTGTTTGTACTTGAGGCTGCTACCAGCTTAAGGAATTTTGAAAGTCTGTCCAAAAGTGAATATCTTGCTAAAGAAAGGACTCATTCTAACGTGCTGTGCCAGTGGGCGTAAGCACACTTCTGTAAATATTTTATTATTTTTACTGCTGTATTTTTTCTGCTTCATGGCAGATGAAAGAATGACCTTGCATGCCATGTTGTCTAGCATGCCTTTGTAACATGAAATTTTAAAGTCTCAGTACAGATGGGGGTCAATTATCTCTTAGCTACTTGCTTTCCTGCTAAAGCAGTTTTAGACTGAGTCTCTCCAAGGACTGTTCTGAATCATCCCCTGGCACAGGTAATAGAATTGTGCTCGGTGGGTAATCACTTTCTGAGAGCACAGTCATTTCCTGTGACTAAACAGAGGTAACATTCAGACTCAGCTGGCTTTGGCATATGCTTGTCTTAGACAAGCTGATCTAGTTCTTTGAAAAAATACTATTATTATTACCACCAAAGGCACAACAAGATTAATCGCCGCAGAAGAAGCAGAAAGTTCAGCTTCATTATGTAGCTATGCTAGAGGAATGTGGTGGTTTCCTCTCAAATAACATGCAAGTTAAGACATAGCCATGCTACTGTCACATCAATTCAGTACTTTTATGTCTATGAGTTAAGGTGCAGTAATTATTATTTTTCAAACAGAATCTAACTGGGATGGGGGGCGGAGGAATTAAATAACTCGTGGCACCATACAATTTTCCACTTCTCAGTTTTAGACTGATAGTACCAAGATTAATGAAGTTGTTGTTGTTGTTTAGTCGTTTAGTCATGTCCGACTCTTCGTGACCCCATGGACCAGAGCACGCCAGGCACTTCTGTCTTCCACTGCCTCCCACAGTTTGGTCAGACTCATGTTTGTAGCTTCAAGAACACTATCCAACCATCTCGTCCTCTGTCGTCCCCTTCTCCTTGTGCCCTCCATCTTTCCCAACATCAGAGTCTTTTCCAGGGAGTCTTCTCTTCTCATGAGGTGGCCAAAGTATTGGAGTCTCAGCTTCACGATCTGTCCTTCCAGTGAGCACTCAGGGCTGATTTCCCTAAGAATGGATGTGTTTGATCTTCTTGCAGTCTATGGGACTCTCAAGAGTCTCCTCCAGCACCATAGTTCAAAAGCATCAATTCTTCAGCGACCAGCCTTCTTTATGGTCCAGCTCTCACTTCCATACATCACTACTAGGAAAACCATGGCTTTAACTATACAGACCTTTCTTGCTCAGTTCCTGCTCCTGCCAACCTAGCAGTTCGAAAGCACGTCAAAGTGCAAGTAGATAAATAGGTACCGCTCTGGCGGGAAGGTAAACGGCATTTCCGTGCGCTGCTCTGGTTCGCCAGAAGCGGCTTAGTCATGCTGGCCACATGACCTGGAAGCTGTACGCCTGCAGTCAACTAATGGGGAGGGGCAGAGGGAACTGGAGGGTGGAGCAGAGAAACTGGAAGTCACATTACACAAGTGGATGTCTATGGCACAGGCAGATAGATATTATTGGATGTTGTCCACTGTTCACAGATCTCTTCAAAAATGGGAATTATACAAAGCTAAAGAAGCAGCCTCCAGCGTATGTAAAGACGCACCCATAGGAAGTCTACAGTACAATCTTTTGTATGTTTATTCTGATGTAAGCCCCACTATGTTCAAATTGACTTACTCTCAGAAAAATGTTCATAGAACTGCAGCCTTAGACACTTAGACACTGGCAAAGAAGGACTCTTAAGGTATGATCAGTCTCAGAGGAAGCCATATTTTGCCCTATTTGGCAGTACATCAAATGCATATATATGCATAGTATTGGCTATATAAATAAAAAAGACCCATTCCATATGCTAGCTGGTCCCTGAATAACACCTCTTAGCAACTTGTGATGAAGACATTTGAGCCAGTACTAGAGAATGGAGGAAAAGCAGAAAGATGCTAAGAACCGTTACCAAGTCATCTCCATCAAGCTGTGTGTTCTATTCTGTGTGAACCCCAAAAGGATTGAAAGGTTTGCCATGACTGGCAAGTAAAGCAGCTGAGCTGGACAGATGAAGAGACAGTGGATGTGCTACTCAGCCACTCTGAGGAGTCAGAATGTCTGTCAGCTCATGCCCAAAAGGAAGCTAGCTAAAACAAGAAAATGAATAGAGGAGTTGAGCTTGGAGATGAGGGAGAAGACCCAGCTGTGCTCTAAATCTCCATAGTACACAAAATCTCCATAGCACACAGGGATTGGGGGCAGACAGTTCTACCACCCAAACAAAATATGAGGCCTCTGACTGACACCACCAGGAGACTGGTGTAGGGACGCTGTTAATTTCATCTCCAGCTCCTCAGCCATTAATGGTGGCTCCGAAAATTTTTACACATCACTTGGGAAGACAGGCGAGCTAATGTCAGTGTACTGGAAGAAGCAAAGATCACCAGTGTTGAAGCAATGATTCTTCAACATCAACTTTGTTGGACTGGTCATGTTGTTCAGATGCCTGATTATCGTCTTCCAAAGCAACTACACTATTCCTACCATAAGAATGGAAAGCAAAATATGTGCTACCGAAAATGTTATTTTTATTTCAAACAATACCAATAATAAAAGGAGTGACAATATTTAAAGAATGGCAAAGAATATTATCAAGATATATTTGGCAGGGCAAGAAACCAAGAATTAAATTTAAGATATTAACTGACGCAAGAGAAAGAGGAGGTTTCGCCCTGCCAGACTTGAGGTTATATTATGAAGCGTCATGTCTTTGTTGGTTGAAAGAATGGATGAAGTTAGAAAATAATGAATTATTGGATTTAGAAGGTTATGATAATAGATTCGGTTGGCACGCGTATTTTTGGTATGATAAAAAAAGAATACATAAAGGGTTTGAGAACCACATCTTTAGAGGATCTTTGATTGGAGTTTGGAATAGGTATAAAAATGTATTAGAACCAAAGGCTCCCTGTGAACTCAGTGCTTCAGATGTTCTGAAGTCAAGGTGCAGAGCATCCAAGTTTGATTGATAGTATCCAAGTTATTCTGGCATTTGAGGTAGAAAATCTTACCAGTTTCTCCCCTTGGGAATAAAAAAACCACCACTACTACATTAACAACAATAATAACTACTGAAATGTTGCTGTTGCACCATTCATTGCCATTTATTAAATAATGAAGTAAATTTCCCCATATCCAGGTTGGGCTCAAATAGACCCTCGGGTCCTCTGTTGTTCGTACTCAGATACAGTGGTACCTTGGGTTAAGTACTTAATTCGTTCCGGAGGTCCGGTCTTAACCTGAAACTGTTCTTAACCTGAAGCACCACTTTAACTAATGGGGCCTCCTGCTGCCGTTGCGCTGCTGGAGCATGATTTCTGTTCTCATCCTGAAGCAAAGTTCTTAACCCGAGGTACTGTTTCTGGGTTAGCGGAGTCTGTAACCTGAAGCGTATGTAACCCAAGATACCACTGTATATATATGTAAGCTTATGTACTACTGAATTAATTGGTGAGACATTTTCTAAAATATACTCCACAGCTCTTTCCCACCCACAATATCTAATAAAGTCAAGGTTCAGAGATTTGCTGCTGTTTGTGTAGGTTGGCATTGCCTGTTATGTGTCATTAAATCTTTTCACAGATTGAATGACTCATTGTATGTGGCAGCAAGTTCTGATCTGCTGGGAGAATAGTGAGGCCTATAGGCTTCTCATCAACACATTGGCAAACCCTCACATTTGGAGAATGACATCAGTGACACAAGTCAACAAAAGCCAGGAAACTGTGTTATATATAAATACCCAATGAGTTCAACAAATGTTACTTGATTTGTTTTAAAGTGGGGGTGAGGAGGGTACTAACTTGCGGCCTTCCAGATATTTTTAGACTACAGTTCTTTTCACTCCGAAACCATTAGCTATGCTGACTGGGGCTAAAGGAAACTGGGGTCCAACATCTTATCTTGTGGAATGCTCTTCTAAAAGAGATTCAGCAGGTGCCTTCCATATTAACTTCCAAACATTTGCCGGAGACTTTTCTGTGCTTATGCAGGCAATTCGGGAGGAAAAAAACCTTTTGCAAAACAGTCAGCTGGTGATCTGTTTTAATCTCTGTGTTGTTCTTACGGTATTGTCATTGTACTAAACCACTTTGACTTTTTCAAAAAGAAAAGAAGCATACAAAGGTTTTTTCTAAATAAGTAACCATGGAGGGCCACAGAGCGGCCAGCCCTGCTTTAAAGCATGTCCTACTTTAAGTGGGGTTATGATCTAGTCTAGACAAGACACTGAAATGGTCTCCTACTCTATTATAAATAGCCTCCCTGCAGGAGTGTCATTGCCACTTACTGGGAGGAAGGTGATGATGAAGTCTGGCTGCACAGGCGTACCAGCCTTGACACCCCCATCCTTGCCTATGCCTCTGAAACACGTTGGGAGACAAATGAAATCTGTTTCTGGAATTATGCTATTATTAAAGTTTATAGTTAATGGCAACTAGTTGACACTGCTAATATTTGACAGTGGTGTATCTTGTTAGATACGCACATGCATACACACACACAGGAACTGCCCAGTTCTGTGCTGCCCAGGAATTAAAAGAAACCATAAAGTATTGTGATTTTTAAATTGATAGCTTAATTAGTGAGTTTTAGAGCTCTTCACACAAACATACACACACCAGCCTAGGGCTCCAATCTGACCTGGGCAGCACCTGACCCAAATTGAAATCAATTTGTGGCAAGGGTGAGAGTTAATGTTTAGCTAATTTGATTCAAAATGGCACACAGAACCCAAATGTAGATGAAGGCCACTGCCTCTACCTCAGGAACCCTTGTGCTGAGTTTGGCGGCGATATCTTGAGAGCCATCTAAATTGAAGTTAGTTGGAACTGTCATGCCAGATTTGCCTAAGACCCAACAAAATCATGTGAAGATACTTTCAGAGGTGTCCAAATTGGCATGCCAAGCCATGCCAATGTTAAATGGTCGGCCATCTTGATTCAAAATGGTGCCCAGAAGCCAAACATTGAAGAAGATAGCTGCCCCCACTCCGGGAACCCTCATGCGAAGTTTGGCAATGCTATCTCGACAGGCAATCAAACCCACTCCAAAAAAACCAGGCATACCAAAGTGACATCAGTGAAGACAGCTGCCCACACCTTGGAAACCCTAATGCCAATTTTGGCAACAATATTTCAGGAGGTGTCCAGCCCAAAAGAGAACAGATGACAGACAGACATGCCCCTTTCCAAAAAATATAGCAGATACTTCACACTTAATCTTCTAAGAATGTCAGTCTTAGGTACAGCACAACCCCAAGGATGTTTACCGAGAAATAAACCCCACTGAATCCAATTGGCTTTACTTCCAGGTAAGCATATATACTAGGATTGCACTCTTTGTGGTGTTTCAAGAAACTGAGTACTTATAGGGCACTTGAAGTCACTGTCCTGTTTAACTGGCTTGCTTATTCAGTGTTTGAATTCCTCAGGGATTATATCCTGCTGAGTTCACAGAACACTTGGAGCTGCCACGCTCTTTGGGGGGTCACCGTTCTTCCAAAATTAGTATTAAGATGGGTGTAAACATGCTGATAGGCTCCAATGAAAGCTTTTGATATTTTACAATCAGGCCACCTGCTCAACATCTGTCTTTTATGAGGCTGTTGTAAATGTCAAAGACATTGTATAAAGGAATGGTGTTATCATTAATAACTGTTAAACTTAGTAGATATGGAAAGATAATACAAGGGGACTGCACAATGTTTTCTTGCCCTATGGTCAGTCATTACCTTCTAGTACCCTCTTTTTCTTTGATCTGCAGTGGTCACTTGACTGAACACTTTGCCTTCTTTTGACTACTGTCTATTCCGCATCCTTCTGGTCCTTTCTTGGTACTTGTACCAATGGATGAAAAAGTAATATAATACACTATATTAACTCACATGGCCTTGATTTTGTTTTTCAATTAATAGCATACTGGGGGAAATCAGAATAGTCCTCTTGGCAGAATGTTTCATTTTATTTATACCCTGCTCAGAGAACTCTTCAATTAAGCAGTTTATAAATCTTTTAAATAAATTTATTGAAGAAGCTGGACTTTTTTGGGGAGGGGCGAGAGAGATATTTTGCAATACTGTGACAAGCTTGGAAAACTGTGGAATCTCATAGCACTCCAGGTTTGCCATCAGTATCACAGAATCTCATGCTATTATTTAATTTATTACCCCTTCATCATGTCCGTAATCCCAGGGCAGTTTCCAACACATAAAACCACTCCATTAAAAAACACATTTATATAACCAATAAGAATCAAGGTTCATAAACCAGCAACAAGGCTGGGTACAATAGATTAACTCCTAGTGCCTGGGAGAACAGAAATGATTTTATCTGGTGTGGAAATCCCTGAAGGTCTCTGCCATCAGTACCACCAGGGGGAGTGTCAAAGCTGAGGAGCCACAACAAAGAAGGCCCTTTCCCACATTGTAGTGGTTGTGACGAATGCACCTTACATTTCTTAACTGGATGAAGACTCAGGTATATGACAGCCCGTTTGTAATGTTGCCCTTTGACCTGACGTTCTATGATTCCACACTGCACACAACTATTCCATGTAAAAAGGAAACCAGATTTTGAAAGGACACGGGTAACCACCCAAATCAGGGCTTGATGTTCACAGCTGACATAAATGAACCTGAGCACAAGTGATTAGCTTCATCTCGGGCTCAATATAGTATTTCATTTTTATTTCTGAAGTGCCATTGGCAAAGAAATCTATATATGTTAAACACCCTGACCGTCATGCTGCTGTTTCATTTGAAAATCCTTGCACTCACCTCACAAGCTTAATTTCTGCAGAGCAAAGTGAGAAAGCGACATGGAAACGCCAAAGAGCTTATTGCTTGTCAAGCAAGAAGATACCAAAGCCCATTGTGTCAAGTTGCAATTTGTTCAGCCATTTTCTTCCAGGGGACCCACACAAGCAGATGGTTAATTCCTCTCCTTTTTCTATAAAAGGGCTGGGGGAATTCCTTCTAGGATCTGTGCTTCTCACACAGCACGCCCGAACTTTGGATTGAATGCAGGAAAGGGGCCTTTCAGGAACACAAAAAAGATGGCTTCTTTATTAGCATATCAGAAGTGAAGCTGTGGTGGGAACCCTTAGAGGCACACAAAGGAGGCAACGCCATGCCATTGTCTAACGGGGCTTACAGAAGCAGGGGGGAGATGATAATTGTCCATTTGCTAGGCAGTAACAGGCAGATGTTGACATTTCTTTCCCCTTGGGTTTAGGCTCTACAACTGTCCCTTGCCAGAGTCCCAAGGAATGTTTCCTTGTATCCTACAGAGAAGGCATTCATATGGAGAGTTTGCAAGACAAGCTGTTTTGAATGAAAGCATGGTGCATTTACATACGAACATGCACCCCCTCATACAAGGGCAGGGGTTGGAGGAGGACAGCTAATTAGAGGTGGGGAGCTGGTCACAAATAAATTATGTCTCAAATCAGATTTTAATTCAGATTTAAAGAGCACAGTATATTACACTTGTGCCTCCCGTGCAGAATCTTTGGGAGTGAATTTGAGAGGCAGGATGAGATTGCAAATTTTAATTTCCATGATTTTTCAACTTGGTTGGAACAAGAGGATTTAAAAAATAATAATACAGAAAACTTGTTTCATTCCCAGCAACTCCATTTCCAACTGAGAAAGAGGCCCCCTCTCTTCTAGGTTGATCTAGAAACGGATGAGCACACCTGTGTCTGTGTGGCACTGTAATGGTTTTTTTTCTGGCTAAGAACATATTGCTATTTACATCTGGCAGCTGATTGATCTGTTCCTTTTTGTTTTTTGTAATTCATATCACCGTAATTTTGTTTTCTAAACTATTTTTCTATAGCTATGTCCCTTGCTGAATTTGAAGGCCATTTCAAATTTTACATTTTTCTATGCACACTTTTTTAAAAAAGCATATGCCATAAAATATAAACCATGAATACAACAGACATGTTTTTGCAATTGCGCTAGTAAAAACTGTTAAATACTTCAGTGAGCCGTGATTAGTTGCAACTTCTTGAATACCCAATGGCAAACTCAGGTTTGCTGCCACCTAATGTGTAAAATAGTTCATTCCTAGCTCATAGTTTGACACCAGCAACTGTCCTACATTGGCTTGGATACCAATCCAAGTGAATAGAAAATGATTTTTGCTTGGGCAAGGCAGTTCTCCTGAACTCTTCTCATTTCTTTGTCCTGCAGAAGCCACTTTGCCCACATCACATGCCATTCCAGGCAGCCCCTCAACCCCTAGGACTTTGTGCCCATCTTCTGATATTTTGCAGATTACTCTCCTAGGGGCACCTCAACAATATCTCCCATTTTCACAACAAAACCATTGCCCACAAAACCAGAAGGAAGGAAACACATCTGTTTTAGTCTCTCTTCCCCCACCCCCAACTTGAAAAACACCTAGCACAAAGATCTCTGGATCTCTTTTTGATTTCTAACCTATAGCCAACTCTCTCAATATATGCTATTTTATATTCCAAACTGTGGGTTTTATACTTGCAGAAAATTACTATCTCTTTCCTTCTGAGATCTGGCAGGATTTATCCCCACAGAAGGGGCTAACATGCCTACAAATTTCATCTACTTCTGCCAACAATAAAAGAGAGATACGTGATTCCTTTAAAATAAATGTTATAAGTACCCTACACACAAAAAACCCTGGACCTATTTGACTGTAATTTGGCAGGTGTTATCCATTCGGGAATGGCTAAAATGTCTGCAGATGTAATCCACTTTGTCAAAGGGGGAAAAAGAAGTGCTGTTGTTGCTGCTGCTGCTGCTGCTGTTGTTGCTGTTGCTGTTGTTGTTGTTTCCCCATAATAACCAATAGGAAAAGGATGAAGCTTCACTGTCCTGAATCAGGATCTGGGCTTGAACTGAATTGAATTGAATTGGGCAGCCTCCAAAGCACTTCAGACTGCATGAAATTGAGGTTAAATTTTATGGTCAGTGCACCTCCCTACTTTTGAGACCATTAAAAAAAAAAAAATCTCCCAGAGAAGATGGCATGAGACTCACATTTCATGACTTTTAACATGCGGTTACAGCTGAAAATTGTTGTTTCACTCTGCTTTTATTTTAATATGAACTTCCGTGCTGGAAAAAATAATCTTGTTAGGTTTAAATGCTACTGACACTTGCTGGCCACGTAGCTGAGGTCTTTTAGTGAAGATTCTGTTCTATTAACAACCAGAACATATGGTGTTAAAAGCTGTTTTAGAAAGAATGTAGCTCTATCAGTACTGAATGAGATCACAGCTGGTTTAAATCTTGAGTCCTCATTACTTGTCTGGAAAGCAGACAAATGCCTCAGGGGGGGAAATATCACTGGTAACTGGAGGAATCAAGGGAGGAGGTGGAGGCTGAACTATGTAGAGTATGCCTTATTTGGAAAACCAAAGTTTCAGATAACTCTCTGAAACTCTTGTGACAATTCTTCAGCTTCTTAAGGCATGATGTCACCTCGCACTAAAAAAAATGGGGCAGTCCATTTGTTGTTACTAAAAGATCCAAACCAGGAATGAAAGAAATATGGTCGATCTGCAACATATTTCGAAAGGCATATTTTGAAAAGTTTTGGGAGAAGAGGGAGTTGTGCAATTAATCATGCAATGAATCCTGCTTAGTGGCCAAATCTCCTGGAACGCTGTTTAGTTCAGTATTAATGGTTCATGTCCTATTGTCTCACTGTTAGTGATGGCTCTTAAACAGTGTTGTTTAGTCATTTAGTCGTGTCTGACTCTTCGTGACCCCATGGACCAGAGCACGCCAGGCACTCCTGTCTTCCACTGCCTCCTGCCTCTTAAACAGTAACTGTAGTTAAATTCTGGTTCATGTGGCAATTTCCCTGTTCAGCTGCTTTTACTGCTTTATATGTTCAGTTGCTTTATACTGATTCAGAGCATTGATACTTCCCGTTCAATGTTTTCTTCTTCTTCTTCTTCTTCTTCTTCTTCTTCCTTCTTCCTTCTTTGGTGATCACTCGTAGCCAAGTAAGATTGTCTTCCATAAACACGGTTTTAACAATGAGTCCGTAAGTGGAGGCCAGTTCTGGATCCACACGTCCTTCCACAGTGGGGACATTGGTTTCCAGGCAGGAGTTGATCACAGTGTGGATTTGCCAAGCGTGCCTTCCTCTTAGCACGTTTCTCCCTTGCGTCCTGAGTTTGAGTGTCTTCAAAGCCCATGACACCTTTGGTAAAGGTTGTTCTCTAACTGGAGCGCTCGCAGGCCAGTGTTTCCCAGTTGTCAGTGTTTATACTACGTTTTTAAAGATTTGCCTTGAGACAGTCTTTAAAACTCTTTTGTTGACCACCAGCATTATGCTTTCCATTTTTAAGTTCGGAATAGAGTAGTAGCTTTGAAAGATGATCATCAGGCATCCGCACAACATGACCAGTCCAACGAAATTGATGTTGAAGAATCACACTGGCGGTATTTGCTTCTTCCAGAACACTGATATTAGTTCACCTGTCTTCCTGAGTGATGTGAAAAAATTTTCGGAGACACCATTGATGGAATCTTTTGAGGAGTTGGAGATGGCGCTTATAAGTGGTCCATGTTTCACAAGCATACAGTAAGGTTGGTAGTACATTAGCTTTGTAAACAAGCATTTTGGTTTCCCTGCAAATGTCCTGGTCCTCAAACACTCTGCACTTCAATCGGGAGAAAGCCGCACTCGCAGAGCTCAAGAGATGCTGGATTTCAGCATCAATGTTGGCCCTTGTGAAAAGATAACTGCCTAGGTAGGAGAAGTGATCAACATTTTCCAAAGTTACACCCTTGAGTTGAATTTGTGGCACTAAAGAGGGGCTATTTTGTACTTGTGATATCTTGACTGCTGAGATAGCTCAGTGGGTAGAGCATGAGACACTTAATTTCAGGGTCATGGGTTTAAGCCCCACACTGGGAAAAAGATTCTTGCACTGCAAGGGGTTGGACTAAATGACCCTTATGGTTCCTTCCAACTCTACAATTCCATGATTCTATGGTGGCTCTCTGGGGTTTCAAGCAGAAATCTTACCTACTTCCAGTTGCACTAGGGGGAATTATGCACACTAAACATGTGCTTGTCACTTATCTATGACCCCCCCCCCCTTCGAGTGGCCCCTCTTAATCTATTAATATTTATTTGTACTTGATAGATCTTCACCTCTGGTATATGTGCTTTTTACCCTTTCTGGTACTCTGTTCAATGCAAATCTCATTTCCACCCTTTAAAGGTAAAGGTAGGTACCCCAACCGTAAGGTCCAGTCGCGGACGAGTCTGGGGTTGCGCCCTCATCTTGCTCTATAGGCCGAGGGAGCCTGCATTTGCTGCAGACAGTTTCCAGGTCATGTGGCCAGCATGACTAAGCCGCTTCTGGTGAACCAGAGCAGCGCATGGAAACACCATTTACCTTCCTGCTGGAGCGCTACCCATTTATCTACTTGCACTTGATGTGTTTTTGAACAGCTAGGTTGGCAGGAGCAGGGACTGAGCAACGGGAGCTCACCCTGTTACAGGGATTCGAACTGCTGACCTTCCAATCGGCAAGCCCTAGGCTCTGTGGTTTAGACCACAGCACCACCTGAATCCCTTATTTCCACCCTTACAACTGCAGAAATGTGTGACTCTGCTTTCCGTGTGAGTCCTCTTGCAGCATATGGAAAGTGCTCCTATGAGCAGCAACAGTTCAAATATTCCCACAAATCACAGAGGCTGTCTATGGTAATTTTTGATAGCAACTGAGGTTAACATTTTAACAGTATACAGAGTAAAGAAGCAGTTGCCAACCTTTTTGGACCAGAGGGCACGTCTCAGATTTGGCGCTATGGGTTACACCACAGAGCCTAGGAATTGCCAATCAGAAGGTCGGCGGTTCAAATCCCTGCGACGGGGTGAGCTCCCGTTGCTCGGTCCCTGTTCCTGCCAACCTAGCAGTTCAAAAGCACATCAAAGTGCAAGTAGATAAATAGGTACCGCTCCGGCGGGAAAGTAAATGGCGTTTCCGTGCGCTCCTCTGGTTTGCCAGAAGCGGCTTAGTCATGCTGGCCACATGACCCGGAAGCTGTCTGCAGACAAACGCCGGCTCCCTTGGCCAATAAAGCGAGATAAGTGCCGCAACCCCAGAGTCGGTCACAACTGGACCTAATGGTCAGGGATCCCTTTACCTTTCCTTTATGTTTGTCAGTCACAAAATTGCTGCCATGGAGGGCTAGATAACAATGTGAGGAAGGGCATCTTTGGGCACTTTTGGGATGGGACAATTGTCCCAGGTTTAGCAGACTTCCATCCAGTCTTCAATGATTCTCCCCTTTCTGAACACCCCAACCCCCACTTCATTCAGGAGGATCACTAGATTTTCAGGGGGAGCAAGCAGGTGCAAGGGTGGAGATGACTAGAAACCTTACATTCATTATCTTGGGATCTAAGCCATTGTTTGGAAGTTGCATCCATTCCAAATTTAGAAACTATTGGGGCTTACTTTTAGATCAAACCTATTTAGGAATATCAAGTCCTTATAAACTTGAACAAGAAACAAATTTTCCCCCCACATTGAATGCTGCAAGGAAAGGCCTATTTAATGTATTTAAAAGAGTTTTCAAACAGTTTATTTGGAATGCATTGTTAATTTTGGATCTAATGTGTGTAAACAAAAATGCCAAAGCAAATCTGCTTTTATATACACATCATGCCTTAATCCTTTGTTTAAATGTCAGTTCTAAAGGCTTTCATAATCCTTCCAACAGTTTCTTTTCACAATTATCAGTATGCCTGTTATGAAGAGAAGAAGTGGAGCTGAGGAAAAACCCTTCCTCAGGCCTCAGATATTTCCCCACCTAGGCCTCCCAGCTGTGGATCTCTCTTACTCTTTTGTGCAGGCATGTGACATGGGAAAAATAACTGGTTCCAAGTTTTTTATTAAGTAGGTAAATACAGTAGCTAAGTAGCGTTTGATACAGTTAAATGTGTGGAGATTATCTCCAAATTCAACACTTTTTTCCCCAAAAGCAACTTTGATCATTGATTACCCAGTCAAATCACTGCATATTCAGGTAATTACATAGCCCCCTTTTTGAGGCTATCTCTTATCATAATTCAACAACTGAATCTGATTGACCACACATTTCTAACTTGAAGACATCCACACCAATTTAGCCTGCTGAACTGGCCTTTTCATAAGATCTGAAAGTGACAGGCACTAGATTTTATTAGTAGCAAATGCTGCATCATCACCCTCCATTCAATTCTTCCTGTCAGGAAATGACCGTGAGAGGATGAAGTGGATATTACAGTAATGCTTTTTCTTTTGCTGTGGTATTTCCATCTTAACTTTCCATAGTCGAGAAACAATCAAAAGACATTCAGAACTAACTGCTGCGTTTGCTGCTAAAATCTGTACCTGGCTCTGGATGACAGGGGGCTTTAGTGATTGTGGGGCTAATACCAAAGCTATGGCTCCACTCTCCTTTCTTCAAAAATTGCTTTCACTGTCCATCTCTGCTCACGGGCACAAAAAGGGATTTAGTGGGCTTACACATATGATCCTCATTAGGGCCCATTTGTTTTTGTTTTTAAATTCCTCAAAACCTTGTAATTCAACTAGAATGCAAATAAATAAAAAAAGGTTTTTTGAAAGATACTCAGCAGGGCCAGCACACTTGTGGACAATGCAACCACTTGTGTAAACTTAAGTCCTATTGATAGCAGTGCACTCAACCACATAGAACAGTATGAAATTTCACCATCATCATCGATGCAGATATTCAGGGGGTGGGGTGACATAGCTGGAATTCCTTGCCTATCCTGGTCTGCTGAAGCCATCCATACACGAATTTGATTGTTAGTCTTGAGGAAATGCCAGCACTAGGCACTTCAGATATCCAACAATTAAAAACATATGGAGGGATAAAATTAAATTTAAGAAAATGTCACTTTTTTTTATGATGGTACTGGAGCATTAGACCTCTATGTGATTTTCACCTTTGGTGGCTTTAGCCTCTTTGCTTATCTTGCAATTATTTAAGCCAGCTGTAATGCCAGAGAAAAATGAACTGTTTCCTACCGTCAAATGTGATGTGCTTCACTGGGAACTAATTCTTTTCTAGAAATTTATCTGTAGGTGCTGGCTGCATGTAATGTGCTTGTTGGCTGTCCGGGAGTCAGCAATGCTGTTTGGCAGGAATGGGGAAGCTCAGACCCAGGAGCCAGGGGGTCATTACCTGGCCCTCAGGTGTCTCCCAAGGCCCCACCCCCTTCTCCCCAAGCCCCACCCCTCACTGGCCCTGCTTTGCATCCTCCTTCAGTGCCTTTGCCTGGCTAGAACGTGTCCCTAAAACCTGATAATGCGTCTTGCTTCTTGTCTGGATGGAGGGTGTAGAGGGGTGTGTGGAAACAAGCTGTTCCACTTTTGCTTCTGACCCTGACTAATGCTGGAATATGCCCCCCCCCCCCCGAATGGAATGTGGCTCTCAGGAATGGAGATTTGATTCTTAAAACTCGTTTTGATTTTTAAGAGCGAGGAGAGCTGAGTAGTGTGCTGGAACATGGGAGGGTCAGAGACTGGGGCGAGGGCGGGGAGAGGAACAAGAGCAGGCATGGAAATTCATTGGGGTTTTGACATTTATTTGACCATATTAGCCCTACTCAGGCATTCAATCCCTACCCCATGTAATTAGAACCACACCAGGAAGAGCAGACGAGTGCTTGCTAGCACCACTGCCCTCTCCATCATGTCCCCATTGCATGACCCACCACCTTCCTCACATTGGAGGGGAGCCCTCTGCAACAGGAAGCCTGCCCTGCCTGTGGCAGCTCCTTGCTCAACTTGGAACTATAAGAACAGCAAGCCCCACTCTGCCGATCGTAGGCCTCCAATGTAGGGCAGAGAGGCGCACAGGTGGAACTGAACACCCAAAGATGTCTTATGTACTTCATGGTTTTAAGAGAGTTAGGAGCAAGCATATAACTTTGGGTAATATTTTTAAGAAGTTTGTCAGCCACCCGGAGCCTGTGGGCACAGAATGTGGCAGGAGTTTAAACTGAGAAGTCAAATAGAAATGTACATGCCTAATAGAAATGTACATGCTTGGGCGGCCAGTAGTTTTCAGGCACTCATTATTTTGCATATGCCGGCAGGCTGCAATCCCGTACTCGCTTATCTGGGAGTAAGCCTAATTAAAATCAATGGGACTTACTTCTGAGTAGACATGTATAGAGTTGCACAGCTGAGCAGAAATGGGAAGGAGAGGGAATCTGGCATTGATTTATGTCTCACTGAGCTGAAGGAATGACTATCGATTCCTTTTGAAGAGGAAATGTGTCACAAAACTTGCTGTGTGATCAATATGTATACCTCAAAACCGCCTGGAACGATTCTGTGCTGAAGAAAGGTATCATTCCTTGACTGCTGAATCTGTGGAGAAATTAAGCAATCATAAACATCGCTGCAAAGTTCCGTGAGTTATTTACATCTGTTTTCCATTCATCATTCAAACAATGCCACTTTGATTTCCACCTCCACGCCCCCCTGCCAGCAACATATGTACAGCTTCCATAGCTGAAATCAATTAGCTGATCAATGCTCAAAGTATATGGTCACCAAAAGAAAACTGCATAGAAAACAGTTTAGGCCCGGCAAATGAAATCCACATAATGGCATGTAAGTGGGATAGCCAGTTCCCAAGACATGTTTGTGTGCACAGCTCGGCTGTCTCCACTGCTATGGTTGCCATGGTGACTGCTCAGCCAGCTGCAGGTCGAGCATGGTGAGTGGATGCTTCCTCTCTCAGTCTTGGAGTGACAGGAAATAAGGAGGATCCCCTTCCTCTCTCCAGCTCCCTTAGCCTAGGATTTGTTTTCGCTCAATTGCCAGGTGCAGGCATATAGCCAAAACCACCCACTGTTTTTGCCCCTGAACTAGAAGAGAATGGCGGAGTTGTGGTTGCTTGTCTCTGCCTTCGCCTGTGTGTGGTCTACAAGCCTGGAGAGCACGAAGACAACCATCTTTCTCTCGGTATCCTCCATTATGACTGTCAGGAGCAGATGGGACTGGGAGCAGAAGAAGTTGCCGCACACCAAATGGGTCCATATAGCTCAGTGTTGTCTACACACCAACTGGTTCTTGAGGGTTTCAGGCAGGATGCTTCTCCAGCCTTACCTGGATATCCCAGGGGCTGAACCTGGCACCTTCTGCATGCAAAGCAAGATGCTCTACCACAGAACGACAGCCCTTCTCCTGTTCACAGTCATATGGTAAGCCACCAAAAGCATCTCTTTGGGCAACAGTGTTTTCTCAGGCTCTGGCTACACCCAGCCACTGGGTCCTCCTAGACAGGAAGGACTATAAAAGGTTTCCTGTTTGGTCTGGGAGTGCACTTTGCCAGAGAAATGATGATCTTCTTGATTATGGTGCGTTCCTTGACTTTGGCTCCTATTTTCATTTGACTCTTTGGTGTAACTCTAGGCCCTGGGCTCTACAGCTGCTCCATGTTCAGCCTTTCTCAACCTGTGGGTCCCCAGATGTTGTTGAACTACAACTCCCATCATCCCTAGCTAGCAAGGCCAGAGCTCAGGGATGATGGGAGTTGTAGTCCAACAACATCTGGGGACCCACAAGTTGAGAACCACTGCTAGCTCAACCCTAACAATAGCAGTACCTAGGTGCAAAGCAATGGTGCTTTCAGAAAAGGGCTCAGGGTAAATTATCCCATGTCCCTCTGGTCCACAGTTTTTCATATGCACGGTCCCCCTCACCCATCCACATAATAAGCACATGTGCAATAGCAACGCATCATGTTGGTGGGAGGGAATGTGTGTCAAGAAGTAGAATGGAAGAGCAACATAATCCTTACGGTATAGTAATGTCTCAACAAATGTCATCCTGGATTATAGTGATTCAAAGGGAGGGGAAGTGCCACAAACCAGTATTTGTCACATTGGGACATAAAGAAAGTATGGTGCTACTTGACTGTTATCTGGGGCACAAGATCAGATTCTCTTCCCTATGACTGCATGGATCCTCTTTTCAAGAGCAGCAGCAACAACATTAGGCGGCACTCTCTCCCCTCCATTCAGAGGGTGTCTCTTAACAGCTTGGCTGGAATGTAAAGCTTGTGGGAAGTGTTATCTTACTGGCCTCCTGTCTGCCAGTGACTGTGAAGCCGTCTCATTATGCTGGGAGAAGCCAACTGTCATTCCCCACAGAAGATTAATGTATACTTGGGGGGAATACAAATAGCACAGGAGAGCCACGAGGGAAAGAAACTATTTTATGCATCGTTATGCTGCGAAGGGGGGGGGGGGGCTGTGATTATAAATACCTGCCATCCACCCTGCAGAATTCCTGCAGCTGGAAAATCAATTGACCTGATCCTCCTCTGTGTTTTATAGTTGTGTTAATCAGGGAATTACGCTACTACTCAGGTTTGATGAAGTACCCAATAAGAAAAAAGGAAGGGGGGGGCTGCAAATGCATACAAATGACCTATTCCCCTTCGCTAAGCAAGCAACAGGGGAGGGAGCAAAGCTCAGCAGTAAACCACCTGCTTTGCATGATGCAGAAAGTCTCAGGTTTAGTCTTTGGCATCCAACATTGAAAGAATCAGGCAGCTGATCATGGGAAGCACCTCTCTCTCTGCCGAGACCCTGCAAAGTACAGTGGTACCTCTGGTTACATATGCTTCAGGTTACATATGCTTCCAGTTATATACTCTGCTAACCCAGAAATAGTACCTCGGGTTAAGAACTTTGCTTCAGGATAAGAACAGAAATGGTGCTCTGGCGGCGCAGCGGCAGCAGGAGGCCCCATTAGCTAAAGTGGTGCTTCAGGTTAAGAACAGTTTCAGGTTAAGAATGGACCTCCGAAACAAATTAAGTACCGTATTTTTCACTCTATAAGACGCACCAGACCACAAGACGCACCTAGTTTTTGGAGAAGGAAAACAAGAAAAATTCTGAATCTCAGAAGCCAGAACAGCAAGAGGGATCGCTGCGCAGTGAAAGCAGCAATCCCTCTTGCTGTTCTGGCTTCTGGGATAGCTGAGCAGCCTGCATTCGCTCCATAAGACGCACACACATTTCCCCTTACTTTTTAGGAGGGAAAAAGTGAGTCTTATAGAGCAAAAAATACGGTACTTAACCTGAGGTACCACTGTACAGTATTAGATGGAGAAATCGTGTGACCTGGTGCAAGGCATTAGCCTGCATTCTTAATAGCCTGCCCCAACACAGATAAAATTAAGATGCACAATGTTAAGGCCAGAGGACACAGATGCAGCATAGCCTTGAGCCCCGATCTGTCTGCGTTTTGAAAAGGAGAAGAAGCAGTCTTTTTAAGGACCTAAGAAGGCCCTTGTTGGATCAGGCCAATGGCCCAACTAATCCAGCCTCCATTTCTCACAGTGATCAAGCAGTATATAAATATATATATTTAAACCACCACTTAAAAAACAAAAACAAACCTGATATAATACTCAGTTCTCATCGCAGCAGATTCCTAAAATATCAGGCACAACTATGAACCATATACACACATACCAGTATTGAGGCCAGTTTATTAGATGTCTACATAATCCTCTCCCGCTGTTCCAATATCAAACAGCTGTTTATGTGTTAAGCGAAAAGATAAATATAGATCGCAGAGAAGCAGATTCCAGATTATAAATGTTGGGGTTAAAAAAGATAAAAGAAGAACCGCAAAGATCTTTATCTGCCTTGCCTACATATTGCTAAACTCTCTCCGGTTCTCTTAAGCAGTGATAGGTCCAATGCTATGGAGTTTATTTTATTTTGATAATAGCACTGGAGGGTGATGGTTGTCTTGCAATATCAGCTTATATATTTACAAATATGCGAGCAGAGTATAGTGGAAGCGAAAATATTCCTATGGAAAGGTAGTGCAACCACTGTTCCTGCATCAAATTCCCAAATATTAATCTGCAGCCCTCTCTCACCCTAGGCTGCTTCCAGTCCAGCTAAAATCTATCTCTGCCAAATGCAATGCCAGGCAGAAAATTGTTATTCTACTCTTTCCGCTGTCGGAAGGGAGCGGAGAAAGATTTCTAGCCATCAAGACACTTCATTGTTCTCTTTCCCTCTCCATTTATATCATGACTTTCTCTAAGACGTTTCTATCCTGCCTTTCCAGAGAGCCTCAAAGTGTCTTGAAAGGCACAATTAAAACAAAAAACAAAAAGACCCCAAAAACTATCAGTAAAAATATGTTAAGGCAGCCACAAGAGAAAATTTGAAACACCCCATAGCACCAAACAAAAAGCTCCTTACACTCACACATTCCCACCACCCCTTCCTACGATACAATATGCAATGGTGGGTGGTAACCAGAGGTGATGATGTAAGAACACTAATGGCCATTTTCAGATGATCCAGCCACTTTTCTGTGCATTGAAATGTGCATAAGGTTTGTGTGAGGGGGTAGTGTCTGCCACCCCCACCCCCAGATTTGCACTCAATTTCTGCACATATTAAAAAGGAGTCAGAATGTCTGAAGACCACATCAGCTGTGAGTCCTGGAAAACCTGGTCCCTGCCTTGCAGGCTTTACCCTGTCTGGCCTGGAAGGGTGGGGCCCTGACAGACTCCAGCTACAAAAGCTACAAAACCTTTTTACTGATCTTTGTTTACCAATAAGTAGAATCGTATGGCTATCTATCTGTTCCAGGATATCCAGCAGTGATTTTGTAGCCTACCGGCAGTGAAGCATTGCATTTCCTGTAACGACAGGAAGACTAATACTTTTCCGGGAAAAGGAAAAGTTGGAGAGAATGATTGCATAAGGTTCTGTACACTCATCTGTTTTTGTCTATGAAACCAATACATTGTTTATTTTTTAAAAAAAATATATGGGGGCTGGTCAACACCCATGAAAATGATTAAGTAGATCCTTAGCTAGCAAACTTATGTGAACATTTTTGTGCCTGGCAAAGGGGGAGACGGCACAGAGAGAAAGTGCCCTTTTAACCACCCATAAGAAAATTTCATGAGCTCTTTTACACAGCTTGCTCAATCTCTTCATTTACTGCTAATGATAATAGCTCTCTGTTGCATTAAACATTTGAGAATAGTAATGAAATGAAAAGTCTGGCTTCCTCGCTTCAACTTACTGGCTTTGTAAAATTTGATTTATGGGTTGTGGTAGCTTACTGCGTATATTTCTTAAAGCTCGCTTTAAGAATATATGCACTTTGCTGCTTGTGGAAGAAGGAGAGGAGGAAAGAAAGGATGTCATATGTTGTGTGTGTCTGTGGGGAAAAGCCTACGTGTGCAGGCTTACCACACGCTTTGGAATGCTATAGAGTCAGGGTCTACAACATGTGGAAAGGATATGTGGGTAGAAGTCTACTCATGTAGTCTTTGCTCTGCAAACATCAATGCCTAATGCACACCCAATGCTCCTTCTACAAGTACAGTATCAGGGAGCTAAGTTTATTGACCATTGTCCAGTCCATCACTGCATTCAGGCACTAGTCCACGGCTTGCACAGTCTCTCCTGACTCAGATGCAGTGCTTTTACTCTGGGGGGACGCAAAGGTATGCATACCCCTAAACATTTTGTGAATCTAACGGGAGAAGAAACTAAAAAAAATTTTTTTTAAGTTTCTTCTGTAGCATGGTGAATCGTCAGTTCCATTGAATAGCACTGTGAATTGTAAGTTCCGTTGCTACCCCCAATGGCGGCCTCACTTCCTGTCATGGTGTTTCCTGAGTCTCAGACGGAAGCGAGCATTTAATGTGTGAAGTAGGAGTTGGAATCTAGAACAGTGATTGGTCAGTTTCACTGTTACCACCTCCAATGGCAGCTTCCTTTCCTTTCCCAGTGATTTTCTTGAGTCAAAATGAGAGCACTCCTCAACATTTTTTTAGGGAAAAAAGCACTGCTCAGATGTAGTAGAGAAATAAGAGTTAGTTATAATGACCACTTCCCAACGGATTCATAACTGCATTGGGGACAAAATACTGCCCTGTGGCACCCATGGTTGGCACTGATAGGAGCTAGAGTCAAAACATCTGGAGGGCATTACACTGGCGAACCTTGACTTAGAAGAATATAACCAATAATAGGACTAAGCACTTAGATAGGGCTTTTCAAATATTCAGAGCATAAATATTTCACTACTCCTTGCAATGCAGCTCGGTACTATTATCGCCACATTAAAGGGGGGAGGGTTGAGAAATAAGTGGCTTGCCGCACACAATTCAGCAGAAATTGGAGCTGCTTACAACATGGATCCTCCATTTTCAGCTCTACACTGAAGAACTCCACAGGGAAGTAGTTTGTGGTCATAGAATCACCAAAGTGTAGAGTTGGAAGTGACCCTGAGGGTCATCTAGTCCAGTCCCCTGCAATGCAGGAATCTCAGCTAATGCACCTACAACAGATGGCCACTCAACCTCTGCTTGAAAACCTTCTAGGAAGGAGAATCCACCACCTCCCAAAGGAGGTCCATTCCATGGCCAAACAGCTCATACCTTCAGAAAGCTCTTCCTGATGTTTAGCCAGAGTCTCCATTGTTGTAACTTGAATTCATTGGCTTGGGTCGTACCCTCTGGAACAAGCTTGCTCCGTCTTCCATGTGACAGCCCCTTAAATATTTTAAGATGGTGGGCAGTATCCACAAGATGCAAGTCGCACCATGAGAATCAGCCTCTGTAAGGTCTGGTTTTCAAACAGCCATCATAGTGCTGGATGGAAGCAGACTCCTTCCATACAGCAGTTTATTGTGGACTTGGGGCTGCAGGTTTTGAACAGCATCCACACTACGTCATCAAAATGTCATCCCCTCATCAATTTAATCAGAATTTATTTTTTCCATGGCTTTGTTTCTTTATCAGATTTTCTGTGGGAGTGGTAAATGGGGAAATCGTATCTGGCACCATTTTGATGATTTGTGAGCAGCATTACGTCCACAATAAAGTGCCATGTGGAAACAACTTCAGACAAATTATTTCTGATTAAAACCAAAGGCAGGAAACTTAGCTTTGCCCTGTCCACATACCAATCCCACCCCCACCCCCTTCCTACCAAGTAGTTCCTGTAGGTTTTGGGCTTTCCTTGTCTGGAAACAACCAACACAACTGAATTGCTTTTACTTCATGCTCCCACTAACCAAATAGAAAAGGGAAATGCATTTGTTTTAAACTCCTTTGAGAGTACACCACTGAAAAGCAGCCATACAGATATCCTCATGATCAGAAATGACTAAATATGATTCTTGAAATTGTACACATGGGATAAACTTGTATCTATAAATATAGACCACCACAAATAAACTGGAGCTATCGATTGGAGATGCCATTGAAATTTTGTTGGCAAACCAAATCTCTGGCCAATCTTTTCTCTCCAATATATTAATTAGCAAAGGCTGCTAACATTCTATCAGCATGAGGTCTAGAACCACTGAATCTTCATTGTGGCCTAGCACACATCTCAGTTATGCCGTCTGATCATATGATAGTGGATAATAACCCAAAAGCTAAATAAGTTGATCCGTGCTGTCCAATAACAAAGAAACCTGTTAACTCTTAGCTTGCTTATCCTTTGGTTTTCGCAAAGTTCCTAACCCAGAATTCTCTCATTATTAGGGCTTGATGTAAGAACAGTTGAGCTGGACTATATTAGATTGACATTTGATCACTGAATTAGATTAAGATTTTCCCAAATATTTGGATTATCTCAAATGGTTCATCTAGAGAGAGTTAGGAGTTTTTGGAAACCAGGCTTTCTGGGCAATGCAACAATGCCAGGTTAAATCTGCTTAGACACCCGTTTCCCATGTTACTTTGGAGCTTGTAATCCACTATTTGCAGCCACCGCATCATTCATTTACCTCAGTAATATATTTTTTAAAATGCTCTCATTGCAGTTGCTATTTGTAGTTTGCAGGAAATATGAGATGATATTATTATTATTATTATTATTATTATTATTATTATTATTAAAATGGCCTATGTTTGGGGCTGAGGGAAGTAGGAATTTACTTCCATCAAAGAAAAATGTCAGATAAATGCATACTGAGTTGTGGCTGGTTTTAAATCAATATCACTATGTCTCAGATCGATGGCTTAGCAAGCAAATTATTTTTTCAGAGCTATCGACTTTCTAGGAGGGCAATGCTGTGTGCACTTAGATCATATAAGCTTCTGCCTTGGCTATGATAATAATCAAGACAGATTTGTAGGTCACCTTGAAAGTGAGAAGACTTAGAAATGTTTCATCAAAAACAGAAGCAGAATATTAAAGATAGATGGGGCAGAGAGTAACTTATTTGTTGTTTAAGGTGTTCTGATTTATTATTTTATTTTTACATCACTATTACTATTATTATTACTATTAAAGTTACTTTGCTTTTTTTGCACAAGTGGAGTAGCGGAGTCTTAAATAAATAAGCATGCCTTTCTTCCTGAGGGCACTATATTGACTGTCTAGTTTAAAAGGCTTTTTCCACTCAGTCATTTTTCATACTCTGCAAACAAACACATTTTCCCTGTTGTGAACCTTAATTCACAGCTGTCCCCACATCACTCATGACTCATAGAAAGGCACTCCTTGCACTGGTAGAAAGCCTTAACCGGAATTTTGATCCTATTCCCAGATAGGATTGGAGCTTTCATGTATATACTAACTACGTAACTCATCACAAAAATATTGCTGCCAAGTCATAACTACACTAAAATGCGGAATATCTGATCTCCTCCCACCCCACCCCCAGCACCACAAACACAATTGCTCAAGGGGCAGCAATCACTTGTACACCAGGCTAGACAGACAGACAGACAGACAGACAGACAGGGTTACACTTCCTCTGAAGGAATAAGTTTTGTAGCTTGGGGGTATTGCTGGATCCTTTGTTGTTGCTTGAGCTCAGGTGGCCTCAGTGGTCCAGAGTGCCTTCCATCAGCTTCGGCTGGTGGTCCAGCTATGCCCCTATCTGGACAGGAATAGCCTAACTACTGTTGACTATGCTCTGGTAACCTCAAGGTTAGATTACTGCAATGCGTTATACGTAGGGCTGCCTCTGAAGATGGTTTGGAAACTTCAGCTAGTGCAACTAGTGGGCCTTTCAGTGATTTTATCTTGGGGGGCATTGTGTGCTGTTTTTGTTGAATCAATTTATTTCTGATGTTATGTTTTTCTGTGTTATTTAATATCTCCATTCTTCTTATTGGAGGAGAACTACATGCTATGGGACAGCATGCAAATGCCACAAATAAATAAACAACTTCCTGAAAGCCATTTCATTTCTGAGATTAGTCTACAGTATATCATGTTTATCCGAAAATGTAAAGACCAGTGTGACACGGCACAAAGCAATCCGATCTCACTTGATGCAAACTCCAGCAGAAAACCCAGCACAGTCCCTTTGGTATGTTTTTAAGCCACAGAGACAGATAGAGAGCTGTGGTGACATGGGCCGTGAAACAAAACTGCCTAACTTTTTCCTACACTAAAGAGATGTTAAAAATAAATGAGTATCCATTTACTCTGATTTTCCACACATGCAATTGATAACATCTCCCAAAACATGCAATTAGCCAATCTGTGAGTCATTCTTTCTAATTTAGCATTCATATTGGAAGGGCAGTGTAAGTGGTTATCAACATGATTTAAACTACCCTGTTACCATATTGATGGCTACTTGCCATCACGGCTATGCTGTGCCTTCACAGTTAGAGGCAGTAATGCTTCTGAATACCAGTTGCAGGGAACCACAGGGAGGTAGTGTGCTCCTGTGTTCGAATCCTGATTGCAGGTCTCCTTTAGCCTGGACTAGATGGACCACTGGCTTGATCTAGCAGGCTCTTCTTATAGAGGCTCAGTGGTAGTTTGGATCCATAGATTTGCAGACAGGACTTGGAAGACGTGCAATTTATTAGGATTCCTTTATGTGCTACATTTTGTGGAACCAGATCTGCAGCAGCATATAAATGTAAGAATGGATCTACTTTCTCAATATTCCTACGAGACTGATAATCCACCTATAAACTGGATGCACATTTAATTTATGTTATCTTTTGTTTATGCTTTTACTTTTAAATTTGTATTATTATTATTGATTTGAAATGTGTTTGTGGTGTTATTAATGTTAAGTGTAGGCTGCTTCAAGATACTTGTGCTGAAGAGTGGCATGGAAATTTCCCAAAATTAATAAATACATACGTTTTCTTTCTTTTCTCTATCTTCATATTCCTCTCTCTCCCCTTTTTTTCTCTCCAAACGATGTGTTTGGTATTGTCATTCGACTCATGGAACACCTTAGGTAAGAGCATCTCTGTTGGTAGAAGAACATAATTCTATTTAAAAGGTGGTTTAAAACGAACAGGCATGGGCTGCATGGAGCAAGCTAGCATTTATTTAGCTGCCATATTTTCTTTATGGCACATCATGGACATGATCACATTTCTCTTCAACTTATTAGACATTGATTTCTGCCAGAGACAAAACCAGTATTTTATTTATATACCTTGATTTATAGCTGTTCTATATGAACGCTTGAAGAAGTAATAATAACTACAGAAACAGAACTGGGAGAAAGCTCAATTGAACAGAATAAAATGCAATAAAACTGAAAACAAACAGTAAATCAAACAGACTACAGCACAATAACATGGTAGTTAAAGAAATCACCCCTTCTTCTGCCTAACCCCTAAATGCCTGTAGACTAGAGTCAATCGGCACATAAACTGCTAATTGAAGTCCCAACAATATTTTGCTAGACTATGCATTTTGAAGTAGGAGATATATTGCCAGTGTAGTATTCCTTTATGGGTGGTTTTTAATTAAAAAAACAAGTTGATGGATACAAGAAGCAGCCGGAAATAAACACAAGAGGTTTGTTTATGTTTGAAATTGTGCCTGTCAATCAGTGTTGATATATAATGAATAAAATTTTACCCAGAATGCTTGCATTACAGATACAGTCCTGCAGATTAAATTACAGCACTGGCCTAGTTTTTAATGTAGGGTAGCCAGCTCCAGATACTTAGAATAAGTTGAACTGTATAGCTGCAATGACAAGAGAAATACAGGAAATACATCTAGGAGCTGTTCTGCATGTCCCTTGATAACACAACATTACCCCACATCTGTCTTATGCACCGAAACCTCTGTGGAACCACGCCACTTACATAACAAGACCACGTGTCCTGCTAATTCGTTTATCATGGCCCTCTCATCTTCAACCAATAAACTTGGTGTCGTTTCCTTCTATCGTTGTTTCCAAAAAAAATGAGGGAGGCACATCCATTCTGTTTCCTTCTCTCCCCACCCCACCCCCACCCCCCGCAATATTCTCAGGGCATAATTTCAGAGCTGCAATGGCCCAGTCAGCATCTTCCTGCCTGCCAGCCCTCGCATTACCTCATGGCCTTTTCCTCCCTGCTAACACCAGAGACACATTCCCCCACCCTCATAAATCACATGTGGAACAAATAAGCGAAGAGGAGTTGCTAGCAAAAACTATGGAGGGCAGTGGTGGGGGCGGGGAGCAGCTCAAGTGAATCATTGACTCAGACTTACTCTCACACATAAGCAGCGCACAGTTATTGCAGCCAAGCCAAGTGCCAACTTTCACACATTCTCAGCTGCTTTAGTCCTATCAGCGAGGAGTAGGGAGGAGGGCAAGCTCATCACTAAATAACCAACTGGCTGGCACAGATCTGGGAACGAAGGTGCCCATCTCAGCAGGCCTCCGGCCTCCAGGACATATCTTTCTAATTATTGCAAGCAGAGCTATTATTTTCCTATTCCCCTACATGTTTCCTCTGAAACAGTTTCTACACTGCATTAAAAAAAAACCAAAAACAACTTTTCAAAAGGTTGTTTATAAAACTTGAATGGAAAGATTAAGACTTCTGAAAAAGGTCCAGTGGCAATAAGCCGTCTCATCTTGAATGACAGGAGGATTGTTTTGTTTAATTTGGGTTACTCAGTATAGCCAGATGAGATGCATCATTGCAACAGCCGCAGCAACAACAGCGGCTAGGGATTCAAAATAGGGGGAAGAAATGGGGCTAAAGCTGTTTATCTTTGAAATTGCAACAACCAAATGTCAATGTTTGATCCCGACTTAGGGGAAATTCTCAGAGGCTGAAACAGAAAGCGGAGGGGGAAGCAATTGCTTCCCTCAGCCATGGCTAACCTTCCAATACTATGCCGGTAATAAAACTGTGTGAGAACGACATGCTTCTATTTACATATTTTGCCTGGCACACATTTGTGTATTGCGTGGCATTCGGACAAAAATGTGTTGTTTTCTAACTTAGAACTCAAATTTCAACTTTTTGTCTGTTACTGGCTGGAAATGACCATTCCCGTTGTAGGACAACCATCAAAAGGCAACCAAGTGAATGAAAAATGCCACTAGTTTTAGGACACTGTTTCTTGAAAGCTGCTCTGACAAACCCAAGATACATACCAGAATCGAGAGACTGCACTGGCCAACCACAGCAGCTGTGCTCTTTCCATCACTGCCCTTTGGAAGTGGTCGGAGCAGCCATAATAGCTGTGGCCTAGGTGGCATAATACCAGAATTCAGGCCAGGTGTCAGCCTCCAGTGATATGGGGCACAATGCTTGTGCCCACCAGTGGGGGCCGACACCTCCCCCACCGCCTTATTTGTCCTGGCACTCAGCAGAAAAGCACTGGGTGCAGAGAAGCACCATACTCCATAACAAAGGTAAGTAGAAGGTAGATCACGACGCAGGGATAGATCTCTGGGTGAATTGCAGTACACCAGAAAGGTGTGAAACAAGCAGTGATTTTATGAGCAGCAGGCCTTGTGCGCTGGGTTGTGGTACATACACAGCCGACCCAGCCATGAGACTGAGTGAGGCAGCTGCGTTGGGCAGCAGAAGCCCAAGAGGTGGTGCTCCCCTGGATATAGGTTCCCAGTGTATTAAGTTGGTTTCACAAAGAGCAGTTACAAGGCCTACTATTCTCTCCTTGCCTCTCTGTCCAACTCCCTCTGTCTCTACTTCCTGTTCCTCCTTCAGGCACGTCTCCCTGCTATTGCTGGTTGTAATTCTGAACTCCACACATCCTGTTGCAGCCAGGCAACCTCCAAGACTGAGGTACTGTTGGTCAGGAGCTGTTGAAACTGTCTCCAGGGCCAGGAGCCTTGGCAAAACATACACTCAGCCATCTGAAACACACAATACCTTGGAGGAGCTAAATATGCTGTGGGTTTCCCAGGGGTCTCTTGGCTATGTTGATGTTTGCAGGAGGACACCAGTAGACCCATCTGTGGACTAAGAGCTAAGAAAGCAGCAGCAGTAGCAACAGCTGAAATTCTTGGGACGTTGGATGGAATATTAATTTAAAAAATCACACTTGATGGTGTTAAAAATTTAGGAAGGGCATAACATAGATAAACAATTTCATATATGAGTTTGTGTGCGATGGGAAACCTTCTCCACATAAGAAGAGGACAACCAAACTTTCTTGAAGCCTTTTCCTTCTATATCAGCTCTGAGTCTGCTGATTTGTATTCTCTCTGTGGAAGCAAGGTTCATTAGCATTCCTGCAAGGATCACCCACTAACCCATTTGGCTGCATTCCTAAACACACTTGCCTATAAGCAAGAGGATCTGAAACAAGTGAGACATACAGATGAGTAACCACGTTGAGGATAGAAGGCCTTCTAAGTCGAGTGAAATAAACTATTGAAATGGGGTGCTTTTGAAAAGGAGGGGGTACCTGGGGTACCCTTCCCCCTTGCACCAATGACCTTGTCGCTGATTTACAGAGCCCTGCAGAGTAATATCCATCAGAAATGTTGATGCGTCGGAGGGAAATGACACAGTGACGGCAATGCACTTTCTCCCCCCGCCCCCCGCGATCGAATTATAGAGGAGGAAAGAGAATACAAAGTGAGCTGTAAACAGTGGGTACAAAAGCTTCTCTGTGCTGTCTGCTGACCTACTCAGACTCGCAGCTTTATCAATAAATTGCATTATCTATGCTCGAGTTAGTCCCACCACAAAGGATATCTCTCAAGGTTATCAAGACTGTGCTTAACTGTAAAGATTTCTGAAGCTTAACTGTAAAGATTTCTGAAGATTAAGGCTGTCAGGTGCCCCTTAGTTTAAAGGGCTCATCTCCCCCACCTCACCACTGCCTGAAGCCCCACAGTTTCCAAGCATCTTCTTTCTAAAAACTGCCTTAAGATTCTATAAGAAAGACCTGATCCAGCATTCAGTTGGGATACAAGGGCTTAAATGAGGACACAGAGCAGGCTGATAGGGTTGTGCATTGGCATTGTGTGTGCATCAAATGGCAAGGTGAATCAGGGTGATTTAGGGAGCCGCCTTCTGAAGTGTGATATCTACAACAAAAACTCACCCCTATTGGATTTGGTGCCCCACAAAGCTCTGTGTCACTCTATTGCTCTATTTCAATGTTTTTCTGTATCAATACAGCTCTATATTTCCTATATATTTCTATGTTGCTCTTTGCAGGAAACTTGGGATTCATATGCCTGTACAACATGCACATCAGATACTGGATACAACAAGCATTTGGAGGTGACTCATGCACTGGTCTTACATTTTCCTCAAGGGGTTGACTCATATGCCTGAAGAACGCTAGTTTCCATATGTTATCTACAGTACTGCTATATTAAAGTTATCAGTGGAGGGACTCCTGGCAGTGAGGTGGGTAGGGATGGGTGAATCTGTCCATTTTGTTTTATCAGTTTCCCAATCTTAAGTTCAGTGTTCCACCTTTCCACATGAGTTTGCAAAAATAGAAAATTAAGTCGTCATGGAAAGCTCAGTTGGTTAGCAACATGGTGCTGATAACACCAAGGTCATAGGTTCAATCCCCGTATGGGAAATCTGCATATTCCTGCATTGCAGGGGGTTGGACTAGATGATCCTCAGGATATCTTCCAATTCTACAATTCTTTGAAAATTCCTCAACATCTCTGTTTGAATTCTGCTAATATTTGTATGCAATTTTGAATAAGATATACATTTTTGCAAAGGAATTTCCCCAAATATAATACTTTTTGCATATTATTTTCACTAATACAGTCGTACCTTGGTTGATGAATGCCCTGTGAGTCAAATGTTTTGGCTCCCAAACGCCGCAAACCCGGTTTGCGAACGCTGTTTGGAACCCAAACATCCTATGCGGCTTACGCGGCTTCCAATTGGCTGCAGGAGCTTCCTACAGCCAATTGGAAGCCATGCTTTGGTTTTCAAATGTATTTAGAAGTTGAACGGACTTCCGGAACAGATTCCATTTGACTTCCGAGATACCACTGTACATGCATTTATACGCACACTTTAGTATATGTATGTTTGTATTCATTACTTGCCTGGAGAACTACATTGCAGAATTCAGAGAAGTGTAACTTTTGAAGGATGGCTGTATTTTGACTTATTACCAAAAGTGCAAATTTGGTAGGTTCACCTTTAAACATGAACTGAATTTCTCCCCATCCCTAGAAATGGGTGGCTACCAGTGATGTCACCCCAGCTGTCAAATGTCCCGCCAGGCACCTTCTCCATTGTCCTTTGGGAACCAGGCAAAACATTATTATTATTATTATTATTATTATTATTATTATTATTATTATTATATTATTATTATTATTATTATTATTATTATTATTATTATTCCTGCTGGCTTCTATATTGGGGGGGGGCTTTCTTCTTATTTAATTTTTCTGTATTTACACCTTAATTGTTCCATGCTTTTTGTAAACAGCCCTGGGAGTATGACTGAAGGGTGGCATAAAAAATAAAGACTAACAGATATTTTTGCAGGCAAGAAAGAAGATGGGAAGAAGGAATTGCTATAAATATCTCCGTAACAGAATGAGACAGGAAGCCTCTTCGTCTGGAGATTTACCAGAGTCTCAGCAGTTTCTAAGAAATGTGGTAGCTCAGCCTGAGCCGAAACCTACAGAGAATAGCTTCAATTGTTTTTCCTCTATTTCCTTTTTAACAATATCTTGTTACTTTAAACATGTTACTACTGTACATCCTTGGAAGCTTCTACAATACAGTTCCAAATAATAAAGGAATAAAAGCTGCGATGGATCAAGCCAAAACCTCATCTAGTACAGCATCCTGTTTATCATCTGATCAGATCCTACAGGAAGCACAAACAAGGCCATGGAGGCAATGGCTTCCCTTGCTCTCAAGCAAGTGGCTTTCAGTGGCCTGCTGCCTCAGAAAGGAGCTTTGCACCAAGTTAGATCATTGGTCCATCTAGTTCAGTATTATCTGCGCTGGGGTAGCCAACGCGGTACCCCTCAGCTGTTACTGGACCTCAGCTCCCATTACCCTGACCATTTGTCATGCTGGCTGAGGATGATGGGGGCTGGAATCCCAACAATTTCTGGAGGTCACTATGTTGGCTTCCCTCTATCCATATTGTCTGCCAGCTGCTATTTAGAGTTTCATTCAGGCTTCTTTCCTGGAAAAGCCACGAGGATCTTCCTCATGTAATGCATGTGCTTTCCCACTGAGTTACATCCTTTCCCCTAAGTATCTTATCACTCCCTTTCCACTAGACCCTCTTTTTCTGTTTGCATCCATCACATTTCTACCCACATTCCTATCAGTCCATGCTCCCCACGCACATTAGAAGCTTTCCCCAGCATTGGTGTCATCACAGAAGCAACCACCGCTATGGCTAGACAGCCTGCATTTCCTTTTACGTGTTGCCCCCTTTTAAGTCCATGTAGCTTCACCATAGTAATAATCTGTAAAATGCCTTGTAATGGATTTGTTTGCTGGCTTTTGGTAAACTGGAAGTAATTATTCAGCTTCAGTCTGTTCACATGATGCGCCGTGCCACGCATAAGTGTCTACTGCAGGGGTAGGCAACCTAAGGCCCGGGTGCCGGATCTGGCCCAATCGCCTTCTCAATCCGGCTTGTGGATGGTCTGGGAATCAGCGTGTTTTTACATGAGTAGAATGTGTGCTTTTATTTAAAATGCATCTCTGGGTTATTTGTGGGGCATAGGAATCCGTTCGTTTTTGTTTTTGTTTTCAAAATATAGTCCGGCCCACCACATGGTCTGAGGGACAGTGGACCGGCCCACAGCTGGAAAAAGGTTGCTGACCCCTGGTCTACTGTAAGTGCCCTACAGTGGCAAAAAGAAAGAAAGTTGAATTTAATATCACGTGTAACTAATGTTCATACAGTAGCTTCTTTCAGGAGTTGCCTTCACCATGCATACAGTCAATGCATGTGCAGTGGTGCGGCACTACATCCCACTAGCACATTAGCCATAAGGTCTTCACGCCGCAGGACTGCTGAGCATTTAAAACTGTACAGCATCACCAATAGCATTCACCAATAGCTCCCATTGGTTCTAGCCAGTACAGCCATGCACTGGGTGCTGAGCCTAGGGGCGCTCCAGGGTGCCACAACTATGACTGTTGCAAATTGAGCAGAATAGAAGGCAAGGCGGGAGCAAATTTTGGGCTCACACAGGGTGCTGCTGAAATTTGAAAGACCCACATCTGCCCCAGACATTCTCCTCATTTAGCTACCCAGTTCTTAACATGCTGAATTACTTCATGGGGGTCCTGAGAAAGAAAATGATAATTTACTAAGAAGGATAATTTAATATAATTGTTTCAAAAAGGTCAATTCTTCGCCTAAAAAAAAAAAAAGGAATGGATGGAATGTAGAATTACAGCATCAAATACTCGCATTTCAGATTTCATTAATGCAATTTCTGTATTGGCATAAGGCAGCCGAAAAGAACTGCTGTGTTACAGTGTCTCAGCATTCAGCACACTTGCAGGAAATTACTCACACTGGACAAGCTTTTATCTGCTCCTCAGCTTGCCTTCATTACTGGAATGCCATTAGTCATGCTGCAGCCTTCCAAGGGTGAAGAGCCAGCCACACTGTCTTGGCACAGAGATGGCTTGCTACATTTTCTCCTTAGGAAAAGCCTTCACAGTGCAGTGATTTGACTGACTTGAAAGGCTTTTCAGACATTCAAACAGAGTATAGAATCTCCTAAATAAATAAAACAAAGGGGGGGGGGGGCTGTAGAAAGAATTGCATTTTGTGTGTGGGGGGGTGAAAGGATAGAATCATAACAGTCACCTACACCCTCAATCTATGTGCATTTGTTTGAACAGCTGAAGAAAGAGAGAAAGTGTGTAACTTTAAGGAACATGTAAAATGAGTGAAATGCAAGTGTGTGATTCTAAACACATATTCTATATGCGAACATTTTATATTCTTAAATCTTTAAACAGTGGCAAACTGGAAAATAAAGATTTGTGTTTATGTAATGCTTGAAAATAGAAAGGGCTTTTAAAAACAACACGCAAGCAAGCCATTAGCTGTGGTTTTAATCATTTCCCAACCACCAGAATCTTTATCTATTATTTCAAATTGTATGCCGCTTTTCCACATAAACGTACTCAAAGCAGCAGTGAATGTGACCACAAGAAATGCAAATCAATACATCATTGCAGTAACAGTCTAAATGCTAGTTCATTTCAGAACATATCAATCCAAATAAATAATTCATTACGATAATATGGATATTATAACATTTTAAATTCATTTTCATTGGCCATTAAAACCTATCAACTGATTATTATTTGGTTACAATATATAAATCAGGGGCATATTTGATCAACATTTCCAATGTAATCAGTTATTAACAATAATATAACAAGCAAACAATACACAGCCATGCCAGGCCAATTGGTATAAAATCTAAGAAACTGCACATTTTATTCTTGGAAGTTAAAAATTAAAGTGCAGTTCTTAGTAGCTTGAGCATATACTATGAAGTGCTCAAATTCAGCCACATAGGGAGCCACTAGTCTGTTGACAATAGATGACACCCATCACCTCCTTTAGTCTGACCTCTTCTCCCAGACCCCCATTAAAGCCATCAGATAACCACAAAATTTAGAGTGTATCTATGAAACCAAACCACCTCTAACATGGAAGTGGTTCAGCCCAACCCGCTCCCTTCCCTGGCTCTCATCCTATAATTAATACAGTGCTCGTACCTTCCACCATCATACCATCACACTCTGCACATTGCATTCATTTAAAAGTGTACTATGGTTTTCAGTCTGTTCCCTCTTTTGGTCTCCTTTTTGGAGAGCCATCAATGCCCCTCCAATGGCAGGCAGACTATGACAATATCATGGGCAAATACAATGGGTTGAACCCAGAATTCTGTGAACGCTCATGGAAGAGGAGGCACTTAGGTCCTGCCTTCAGGCTTCCTCTAGGCATCTGGTTAGCCACTCTTGAGAATCAGATGCTGAACCAGGTGGGCCTTTGCACTGATCTAGCAGAGCTCTTGTGAGGTTCTTACATCTCCCTTCACCCTACGCCACATGCCACAATCAGTGCTGTAAGGTCAGGGAACCTTTCTGAAAGGTGTGGGAAATGCCACAGGGAGGAAGGAAAGAGGACTTGGCTAGAATTGCCCTCTCCATGCTTCTTTTCTTAGAAGCTTTTGCTGGATCCAACCCCCTGCTGTGAATGGGAGTAACATGAACCTAAATCCTCCTTCCATTCAAAAAAGGGCACCTTTGGATCCAGCCCAATGTTTTCATAGCATCCAAATCAGCTCATGGAGATACTGAATTACCCTGACAGCTGGAATTTACCGCATCTGAAGCTTCTGCCCTCTGCACACAGTAGTCATATTTTACACTTTGATGTTTATCAACCTCTACATTTTATTTCACAGAATGGATCTGTCTAGATAGCTACAACTCTCTTCATTCTGTCAATAAATCTGCTGAGTCATTTTGCCTGCTAGAAAGAAGCAAACATCTGTGAAAATTCATAGCTGACTGACTCCCATTAAAATAAATGGAAGCCATGCAACCAAACCATTACAGATGCCTCAGTGGGTGGATGGGGGGAGGAGGATCAAGCTGGTAAATCTGAAACTGTGGCAGCATCTTTTGTTCTAAGCCCACTACGTATGCAGAGAGCCACATGCAGAGTATGTGCGCATGTTTAACATTGCTCCAAAGCCTCTTTTGTAAAGTGCTCCCCATGAATCCCCAAATGGTTGTTTTTAAGAGTGGGTTTTTAGAAAGCTGTTGGATATTATTTGAGGTCACCTACAGAAAAGGACACTTTTAAAACTTGGGGTGCTCATGTGGATTGTGTGAGGTGCACATCTCTAGATATTAGCGAAACCTTACAATTGTCACTTTTCTATTCAGAGATTGTGTTATCACCGAACTAGGGAATGAACCAAGATTCAGTGCTTAAACTGAGATATATTAAAGCACTGTCATTATTATATTAAAGCACTGTCATAGGCTTATTACAAAAAATAACATTTCTGTCAACAATCCAGCAATCCTATACAGAACAAGTTGAACCAATTGAATTGCACATATCCAAGGGTTCCGGGGACTCTAATGGTCATGCAAAGTTGTGTGCATCATCCAAGAATGTCCCATTATACACAATCCAGTTGCGAATGCATAATATTCTTGCAATTGAAGTGAGCAGGGAACTCCATATTAATACAGAGCTCTTCTTTTAAGTGTTGAATTAGGGGTTTCAAACTACAGTACATAGGATCAAAAAACGAAGATGGAGTTGGATAGGAAATCTGTGCAATTCAAATCAGGTGGAAACTGAAAGGACTGGAATGTTTTCTGAAAGGGGCTATGAGGTGATTACAGCTCCAGTAATTGTTTCGCCCAGCCATTCCTTTAGGGCAATCGCTTCAGTAAGAGGTGCCAAGAGATGGATGGAGAGATCTAAATGCAAACATTCTGCAAACAGCTTAATGCTTAAATGTAGTGGAAAAGAATTGACATCACAAATGCCCCAAAGCCAAGCATATAGATTGCATACATCAGTTTAAACAAAACGAAAACAAAAACACACCAAGTGTTTCATACATTAATTCTGAAATATTGAATTCAGACAGGAAAATATAAACCCAAATGCTTCTAGGATAATAGAATGGGTTTGTATTGAATGTATTTGTAGTTTCTTATTAGCCCTGTTCAGGCACTGTTCTCTGTGTTTTCATGTAAGCAATCAAACAAGAGAGAGCAGAGGCACACTGCCAAACCTTGCCCCCTCTGGCGCATCATTTAAGACCCTGATTGTGCAGGCTTCTGAATCACGCAGGGAGCCTGCAGGAGACGAGGAGGCTCCCTGCTGCAGACTTTCACCCTCTAACTGGTAGAGGGGATGCACATGGAATGAAGATGATGTGCTGGAGTGGGCGAGGCTTGGCAGAGTGCCCTGACCCCTTCCTCACATGACTGCTTAGACGTGAGTTCTGAGAGTGCCTGAATAGGGCTTTGTCAATAATCTTCTATTAAGCACAAAATAGAAAACATAGCCAGCGTGATATCTAGTGGCCTCAAGTACTTGCTTGCAGAGCTTCCTATCAGCAACTGGCTGGCCAATGTGGAAAACAGGATGTGGGCCTAGATAGGCCTTTGGTCTGGGCCAGCAGAGCTCTCCTTATGTTCTTAACCTCTTGGACCGACTACCATAATATGCTTTACACTTGGCCACCCTTGTAGATGATTCAGAAGCTTCCATTGATGTAGAAAGTGGCAGCATGCCTTTTGGCAGATAAAGCAGAAGGATATTCATCCAATTCTGTAACAATGGCAGTAATTTCCAGTTAGCTTCTGGGACCAATTCACCATTTTGTTTTTGTTTTTAAAGTGTATAGCCCTTTGCAGTCTTGGGCTTACAGACCTCAGGGAGCAGTTTTCGTTTTTGCCTTCTTCTGCCGATTAAGAGGCTCTTGTCTCCTCAGTGACCTTGCTTTGGCAAGAAGCAGGGCTTTAACTGTGTTAGCCCCGAGGGCTATGGAGCAGCCTCAAAGAAGAGGTTCACCACTACACTTATCTTACGGCCTTTGAGGTGGGTTGAGGCATTAGATTCAAGTCATTTGGCAGCTGATAGTGGAGATACTAGCAGGGAGCATTGTTGCCCTCATTTCATTATGCTTCTTATTTTTCTATTCATTTTTTAAAATTTATTTTTAATGCATTGAGTTATGAGGTTGTTTTGTATTTTAAGACACCTCTAGCTTGGGGGAGAAATGAATGTGTGAATAAGTCACAAATTGAGTAACCCTTTCCCCAGCAGACATCATTAATGCTGTAAACCACTTAGAGGTTCTGTTTACAGTCAAGTGGTAGATACACTTTGTTAAGTAAATACATAAATAAAGATGAAGTCTGCAAGGGACCACAAAGTCTGCCCTTGCTGGTCAGAAGAAAAATAATAGATATGAGATGGGATCCAGCATAGGGGGACTCTCGCTATCCTGTTTCCCACTCTGGCATAATCATGCAGTGATAAGACTGTACCATTTGCTGAATTTCTATTAAAGCCACAGCACCTTTATGAAGGAGCAGGAGGTTAGCTGTCTTATATGCACCCCCACCATTTGTTCTTCAACATGAAGAAGTATCAGTCCCTTTAGAGAGTTTTTAGATCACTTTGATCATTTCATTGTGTGTTTCTCTCACGCTTTCCCACCAACGCTGGAAGATCTGGAGCATATAGGAATAGTCTGTGCTAGGGCTCTGTCATATGTTTGGGTTCAATATCCTGAGGCAAGAGTTAACACGGTATTTTTATTAAAAAGCAGATACAACAAAAGCTACTGGTTTTGTGTAGGAGCTCCATCAGCCAGTCAAGCTCCACCCACTCACACGATTATCCAGGAATCATCTTTAAACCACCATCTGAATGTTTCTTGTAAGGAAAGGTCTCTAACTTCCTACAATCACCACAGGATCGTCTCTGTGTCAGAAATGCTCTAGTTTTCTGGAGAGGGTAACAATGGTGTTGAAATAGGAGCGACAAAGTATCTGGGTGTGGTCTGAGGACATGTGATGCATTCACCCAGCTGAAGAGCCTCGTCACTGTTTAGTTGGGAATTCCATGTAGGCCACCTTCATTTCCATGGTGGAAGAAAGGCAAGATACAATTGTACCAAAAATCTACCACGCAGATCTTCTAATATTATTAAGAGGCGCACTGCAGGGCATACTCATTGAAAGTACCATCAAAGGGGTTCTTGTGTTCAAGCAGTAGGTACTCCCATTGTTTTCCACATATAGAGATCTGGTTTTGAAACAAACATTGACAGGATATACCAAATAAATAAATAAGAGCCCACCTAATGGGTACCACTTGAGCTACAAAACACCTTGTGATTGAATTTTTCCATTTGCTTCTTGCATCAGAGATACTTGCTCGTTTTGGAGTCTCAATAAGCAAACAAGCCAGTGGTAATGTTTACAATTAAGTCAGAGTAGCAACTGATTAAACATTTAACAGATCTAAATTGGAACAATATCTCTCAGCAGCCTCAGCAGTTTGCTTCCCTGGAGCATTTTGGCTAAAGTGAAAAGCTCGGTGTTGTCAATATACAAATATAGTTCAACCTTGATTAAATAGAAAGCAGCACCAGTGTTTCATAGGGGAATACAAAGAAGTAAGGAATAATACAAATGTTCCAAGGACACATGTACTTACATACGATAAATTAGCAATTCTGAGGCTGATATAAAAGCAGCAGTAAAGATCCAGTGTGGATTTGGATGTGACACATCCAGACAAGTTTCCTTCACACATCCATTTTTCCCTACATTGTTACTACATCTGCACTTGTTCTCTCTCATACTATTCCTGTGAAGAGATAAGGCCAAAAATTGATACTAAACAGGGATATGTTCCATCTTTCCTTCCCCCAACCTCTTCTGAGTGAGGCTCCAGGAGAGTTTATTTCCCCTTCCGTTATGGTGTCACACAGCCAAGTCTGTTTGGCAATATAGCGCAGTGATGTCATTCTATTGACTATCTGGTCCCTAATTGGCTAGAATGATGCAGCGAGAAGCCCTTTCAACTACAAAATAAAAAATGGAGCTTAAGTAGCAGTCGGATCTGGAAAGCAACAGCCATGAATAAAATGTGAAGGGGTGGAAGATATTGGTGTAGATACTGTAGCACACAAACACACACACACACCACATAGCACTTTTACATCCACAACTGAGTCAAATGGAAATGTGGTGCTGCACTAATATTTACATTGTGCTGTGTGATGAGAAAAATATGTGAATTCATACTGGAAACAGGAACCCTACTCAAAAGACACTCTTTGGTCTATACTGCAACTGTTTGGTCCTCTGCAACTGTTACTGACGGCTGCTTCTATACTTGCCTCATATTTCTCAGTTCTGTTTTTTATGTTACATCATGTGTAGTGTAGATGCCACTAAACCCTGCTTCTGCAGGGCAGTGTCTTTCTTTCCAGTCTTTTATTGATGATTTCTACTGTTTATTCATATATAAAAGAAAAATAATAACAACAGCATGTTATCCTCACACTCTATTTTCCAGTGATGGGTTAAACTGAATTATCTAGAAACTCAAGCACACTTCAGGAATAATTAAAGCCTGGAAGATTTTTTTTACAAGGCCATGGCATTTCTCCCTCCCACTTCTAAACTCTCAAACGAATATCAGGAAAAGGCATAATGGTGTAATTTAATATTATTAATGGGTCTATATGGCTAATTTAATTTCTGAGAAATTCTTGTAGTGAAATGAGATATACGGAAGGGAAGCAAAAGGGCTTTCTTTCTTTCTTTCTTTCTTTCTTTCTTTCTTTCACAAAGTTGCAGGTCTACATTTTTATGCTACATCAATATTGAAAAATTGGAGACTCAAATGTCTTTTTCATAAAGCCTTTGCAAACAGATATTAGGGCTGTATGTGTACCTAGCTATTCATCAATGATACCCAGTGAGATTTATTTGCCTATCATCTGTTGGTATCCTAAATTTGTACAATGTTATGCAGGTGTGAGCTTTTTTCATTAAAAAGGAAGTTTATAGTGGCGAAAAAGAAAATGTACCTGTACATTATGCATAAACATAGAAGACCCAGTTGCATAACCATGTACATTATTCGAGTTATGGGTCAACTATGGAATCATACCAACACAGTATCATCAAGGGGAGGGAATGATAAGCCTCTTTCTTCCCTTTGCTCCTTGTAGGAGCATGTTGCTGCTGCTCCGCAGGCCAAGATATCACACAGGCAGTGCAATCACAAGTCTTCTCACATGCCAACTCCAATGACGAAGTACAGTGAGGGATCCAGCCATCACCATGGCTTCCACTTGGTCATGGATTTCTCGGGGAAGAGGTAATGGTGAGAGGCCTCTCTGCATGCTGTCTCAATGTAAAAACTACACAGACAGATTTGACAGGTTATACTTCTCTGCAGAACTGACTGATCCCCTCCTCCTAGCCAGCAGAACTGTTATCAGCTCATCTACGTTAGCATGAGCTGCCAGAACAGTTCTAGTTGCCTGAAGCTACACAAGGTTGGCACGGTCATTAGCCGGAATGAGGTAGCTGCTTCCTATGGCATATGGCAAGTGATGGGGGGGGGTGATAAGGCATTAGAGGACAGCACTGCATGTGTCACACAGCCCACTTTGCACCATCTGAGCTAGCCTGCTGCCCTTGGATTCCTGGAGGATGTTGGTCTGTCACCAGTGTTGAATCTACTGTGAACCCAGACTTATTTTGTACATGGAATACAGCAGGGAGGGTGCCATTTTGCTCTTCCTCAACCTAGGGCCCTCCAGATGTTTTGAACTACAACATCCATCATCCCTGCTGGTTGGCAGAGCTGATGGGAGCCAGGAGTTCAACAACATCTTTCGACCCATGCAGCTACAGCCATTCAAGTTTGGGCAAATCCTTGAAAAATTATTTAAGTCATTAAAGTATGACGGTCCTGTGTTCTTAAAAGTGACACTGTCTTTTCTACCCAAAATCTTTATAAATAAGATGACAATGGGACTAGATTAAAGAGAAAATATTTCTGTTTTGAGTTAACTTTGTACATCTGGCAATATTGTCTGTGTTGACAGCTTAGTGCTTCTGGTAGCCAGGTTTATTCTCATATGCCAGAGATCAGCAAATGAAGCAGTAAAAGAGGAAACAGCCAAAATCAGATGTACATGTACCATCACAAGGAAATATGCCAGTATGTTTGGGGTACCTTGTCAAAAACATGAATTCTGCTAAACCACACTATCAACAAAAATACTAATTTTAAATAAGCATTTCAAAGGGTTGATTCCTCACTAAAGACCTTTACTACTCATTGGGCATTGCATACCATAAATGGAATTGAAATAGAAGCTCCATACAGTATTTAATAATATGGTACTTTTTTATCCAGCAGGGCCTTTCACCATGGCCCAAACACTTCTATAATATTTACACACAAATAAATCACAGCCAGCAAAGGTCCTTTCCATTGTTAATCAATGTAACGTTGTGGATACTGCCCATTTTATTGCCTCCTGTTGAGCACAGCTAGGCTACTAGTGATGAACTGTCCCATGACTGCCCTTAGAATAGCTTCTCTTAGGTTGCTTCCAGATGACCTGTTTATTGAGCATTCATCCTGATTTATTTGCAAGGAGATTAGATGACAGTGGCTATTTAATGAGCATTAGTTCTGATTCTTTTGTGTGTGTGGAGAGATTAGATGATGTTGTGTCAAACCAAGTGCTATTCCACACTTTCCAGTACATTTCCCCACCACTTTCCTTACTGCAAACCACCACCACCCAAATGTTTTGGGGAAGCGGGTTTGTTGTGCAAGACCTCCAAATCAACTATAATTGTTCAAACAAAATTTGCTGGTATGTGATTAAATCCTACCCAAAAATAGTGAGTATGGAAGTGCCATTAATTGCACAATGCCTGTTTTTGTCCCTGGAGGAGGCTGCATTTTTTCCCTTGCATTTTTATTTTAATTTTTTAGCAGAATAGTGTGGTTCGGCTATTGAAAAATATGAAAGGACGATGAGTATCCTAGCAATTAAAACCTTTATACTATTCTATAGAAACAGAAACTGGCATTAGGGGAATTCTAAAAGGCTATTGAAGAAGGGGAGGAAGCATTTCTGAGCAGAAAAGACAGGAAACTGCCAAAAGGTTTCTGAGCAAGTGATTCCCACTGTTGGTTGGGGTAGCTCACAAAAACATAGGACATGCAACACATTATGACATTTTGCTAGCTGCGTGACAAATCAATACTGTTTGGGGTAGCCTGTGAAATTTCGGGTGTGGGGGGCAGGTGAGAAAAAGCTTACTTGAATACTTAGAATGCAAACTATGGTTTCAACTCTAAGTTCAGTTCAGGTGTGACATCTTGGCTGAACCAACATTAAAGTGTAGCGAAGAAAGGTTGAAGAAAATTTTGGTTGTGATAACAATAGGGAAATATGCCAGTTATAGAGACCCTATCACCTATTTATTAAAACATTAATAATTTTACCCCCATTAACCTGCACTGAATTATGAAGCTCTCATAATTAAATATACTTAAATGCAAAATGATTACTTCAGGATTCCCAGATTAACACTCTTTGCTCTCGCACAGCATTTCCATGCTTTCCCCCACTAGTCTTATAACGCTTCCCTCTTGTCTTAATTAGCATTGACATTCTTGATGCTTTGGTGTTTATATGGATTAGCAAGGAAATCTTTTTTTTTTTTTTTTTTGAAAAGGGAAGGGATAAGTGATATAACCCCATTCATTCTTGAGTAATCAACCTTGTCCAAACATTAATTCTTTGTATGAATGAATGTAGGGGAAGCAGGGGATCAGTATCATGCCTCCTGAAGCTGCGCCTAACTCCCATGTGTGTTTTTCTTAGTATCATTTACAATTGGCAATTAAAGAGGGAAAGTGTTCGTTCATTTTCATTTTAATAACTTATATGCTGCTTAATATAACACAATCTCTAAGCAGTTCACACAAAGCACAACCAAAAAACCACAAGCAGTGTGTGTGTGTGTGTGTGTGTGTGTGTGTGTGTAGTATCAAAATACAAAAATAATCCAGAAAAACATTACGCAAAACATTAAAACAGAAATATGGGAATTATGTCTGTGGGCTGCTTTGAAGAGAAGGCATAGTGAAGCCATGTTCAAACCCAACTTCACAAACCATGGTTTGAATTTGGCTCAGTTCAAACAAGTTGAGCTTAACTTCAGCGTACTGGTCAGTATGTTGGTGACAAAGTATGGATTACTGAAAAACAGATGTGAAAGCTTCCAATCTATTCCTTGAAGCTGCAGGACAAGGGAAGCAGACAAACCTGGTTTAGTCATGACTTCCAAACCAGTTCATTGCCAAAGGCTTACAAACTAAAAACCTTCCTGCACATAAAGAAAGTGGATGGATGGAAGGAAGTGTCGCGAATTCCTCGTGGCGTTTTTAGCAGAAACTCTCTGAGTCCCAGGTTTTTCCAGTGCAGTCTTTTTAATGTGAGCTATATACAGGTATTTACAAACACAGTCCATACAGAGTATCTGCTCCTTAAGGCAAACGAATACTCTCCACCACAGCACCACCATACCACAGCACAACCACCACAACCACAGTTACTGTTGAACAGGCTTTCCCTTTTAAAACAGGTGATAGCCACTCACATTAATCACACTCCTGCTGAGTCACTCTGACCCAGCACTTCACAGAGTATTGCATCATCCTGTTGAAGCCTGCAGACTTACTCAGTACCCTGCGAATCCCAACAGGAAGGAAGGGAGAGAGCAGTAGTGGCTAGTGGGACTGTAAGTGAGGGGCTTCCTTGTTCTCCTGGCTTCCCAAAGCCACACACTGTTCCTGGTTGCCAAGAGGGAAAGGCTCAAGACAGTTGGGAGCTTGGCACAGCAGCAGACCCAATCCGGTGCTCCAGCAACTGTGCCTGCCTCACACTGAGCTCTACACGTGGGAAGCCAGGACAGGATTCAGCCCAACCAGCTACTACTGGGAAAGAGACTATTAATTATAACAGCAGTACATCCATTCTATTATTGTTCACTTTTATTTAAAGAAAACCAAGCAAATATTTCTGGGAGGACTGAAGCAAATGGAAGAAAGCCCTACCTAAGCGGACAATGAAGAGCTGAGAGCTTTTATCCATCAAGCTTTAAACAGTACTCTTTCCGCCCCCAAAGGTTTGAAAAGATAAGCAATTTGAGAGCAAAACAATAGCACGCAACAGTGGAAGGCAATTATGGAAATTAGTTCCATTGGAAGCAAGAGTTCAGAACAAAACCTTTTATTGAACAGTGGGATATTCAAGCAGACTAAAGTTTCTAAAAAGAGGCAGTACAAGAGGTATATCTATTTGCCATGAGCATTTTGTTTATATAAAAAAAATCAATATCTCCACAAGTCTATCCAGGTGTTCTTGGACACCATTGTGTGGTTTTTATTCAATTGGTTGGGTATCTTTTTTGGCAAGTCCATTTGCTCTCCTCAGGTCTCCCCTGTAAACTGGCCTGTCACAGGCCAGATCGCCCTCCTGCTGCCAAATTGGCCAATGGTGACAGGAATTTAGCAGGCATTCCCCTGGGCACAATGCCAACTGACCAGTAGTGGTGCTTGACCCCGTGCCAAGGGCAAGGATAAATGCCCAGCCTGCAGGGCCTTTCAGCCTATTTCTCGGTGCATCCATTATTCCACCCACTCTCCCTCAGATTTGGGTTCTTTGCAGATGGTACAACCTTACCATGGACAATGTTGGTCGCTGGATTTAGGGGCTGGGCAGGATTTTTTCCCATCTGGCAAATTGGCCCCACCATTTGGGTTTTCACCTACCTCATAGCAATCATCAAAACTTTGTAAGGCGGATGGGCATTGGGTAAACCTAGTCTTAGTTGGAGAATAGGTTGTAGCTTCCACCTGCCCCTCCATGGTTAAGGGTATCCTGTTCAAAGGATCTGGGAGGAATGGCTCCTGTCCAGTGCCCAGACAGGGGCTACTGCCATACCACTCCCCCAATGAAGACCACTTGGGGGGGGGCACCCCGATTTGACGTAGGTCATAGGCCTCCCCGCCCCCCATGCTAAATCAGAGCAAATGTCAATCCGGAGAAAACCCAAATTGCTGTTTGCTCCGATTGAGCGTTAAAGAGTAGTTTTCCCCAAGGAAAAGCAGCGAGACTAGAAGAAGTGTGGATAAGCCCTAAATTAGTCTTCCTGGCTTGCTTTGTTAACTCTGTGACTTTGTTCCACAGACACTGATGCACCCCTAAACCATTTGATGGGTATAATTGCAAAGCTACTAGCAAGTGTACTTACTACTTAGTCTTCATGGTGGTTGCTCTTCCAGGACCACCTTCTTGGGATTAGTCTATATTTTGCTGACGACATACAGACAAAGGCATTAATTGCCTCAGCCTTTGTAAACTGCAAAAGAGCTCATTTAGCAGTTTAAAATGGGATCCAGATGCACCCACTCAGCATTTGCCTCGATAGCTTTTGGAGACCAAGAATAGAGGCTTTAAGCAGTAACTTTTTTGTGCTCATGGCAGGAGCCCAAGGTAATCTAGCATATAAAAATAATACTGATGAGTTCATTATTTGGTATTTTCAGCCAACTGGGCTGTTTGTGCCCAAAACATTGTCTGCATGTTTTACAACTAAGTATTTTTAAATATTTTTTTTTAAAGAGAAAATAAAAACAGAGTAACAAGCGAATGCTGAATTACTATCATCAGTTTTGTTGTTCATTTGTTTCTCCTGTACAGTACTTGGACAGACACATTGAAATGTCTTGACTAATATTCTAATTATTGACCTTTGTTTGTTCCTGTGGTAACAGCTGCACCATCAAACCTATTCCAAATGAAAAATAAGCCAGTATTTACCCAATGCCAATTCGCCTGGTGTGGTCAATGAATTTCAGTGATGGTGGCTCATCACACACACAAGTTAATGCCAATTCTATTTGCAACTGACTTTGCTAGTTCTGTAAACACATTTTAAACTGGGTGGAAAAGAGGTTGTGAGCTATTCATTGTGAGACTCAACCAAGTGTAATTTACAGCCCTTAAGGGTGTAACCATTCAACGATTTCAGTCACTATTTGATTAAAATGTGTCAGTGCTATAGAATGTATCTCTTCTGTCACCATTACAATTTATAGAAGAGTTACAATCAGTGCGACTTTGGTATGAAATGCTATAGCAATCACAGTGACCTCCAACCCTTCATGATTGCTACTGTTGCTTTTCTTTGTCATTTTTCTTTGTTCTGTTTCTTTTTGTCTCCTTCCTTTTGTCTGCCTCTCTCCTTTAATTTAATGTAAGTGGTGGCTGGCAGCTGACTTGGAAGGCAAACGTCTTAAAATAACATTGCCACGGTGCAAGGAAACGCCCGCAGGGATGCTGGACATTGGACAACCAATGTGAAGATAAGATTATTTGTGGGTAGAAAAGGGAAAAGTTAAGAGGTGACAGGGAAATGATGGGGCGGTAAAAAAAAAAAAAATCACCAAATGTTACTGAACAAATCCTGGAGTTTGTTACAGAATTTGGAAAGAAAGTATAAACGTTATTAATAGATAGACTGTAATTTCTGCGTTCCTTATAAATAACAATCTGCTTCTTTGCCATTCTAAATATTACTTTTACTGCTGAAATATGAAATATGACAAAGGCTTATTTTGGGCAACCTGTTTATTCAGCATTCATTCTGATTTGTTTGCAAGGAGGTTAGATCATGATAGGCCAAGCAAGTGTTAGCCCACATTTTCCCGTTCACTTTCCTTGTTGCAAAAGTTTTAGGGAAGCCGATTTGTTGCACAAGACCTCTCAATAAATTCTGATGGTGCAACCTGAATTTTCTGGTTTGTGATTAAGTTGTACGTACCTGAAAATAGCAACAGTCTAGAAGCTCAGGTATAATAGTTTCATTTAGCCAATGGTTAGTTGTGTAAATTAGGTATGTTCCTTCTAGTACTAACTAGAGTTTATAGTTAAATATAAGCTGGCTCTAACTCAAAGTAGGTGTTTTTTCCAGATTTTCACTTCCTTACCCATTTTAATAGGGATGTTAGCACAGTTATACCCCACTCCAACAGTGGAGAAAAAAGATATTAATTTATTAATTTATTATCTGACTGACAAATAAAGAAACAACAGCTTAACAAAGAATACCATCAAATAAACATTTAAAAAAATAATCAAACCAACACAGTGCCAATCTAAGCCTATCACTCTAAACAAGATCAATTTCGTACAGCTAGATCACATATACAACTGACAACACATTTTAAATGTTATTTTTCACCCTCCCTCCTCTGGTTTGTGTAGAGATTAGGGAGGGAGAGATCTAGTCTTTTAGATCTTCTGGATAACAGATCTATCTTCATGCCCCCACTTGTCACCTGTGCCAGATTAAAACCCACCTCATCACAGATACATTTTGCTATGGAACATATTTGCCTATTATGTCTCTCTCTCTCTCTCTCTCTCTCTGACTTCTTGGATTCCACAGCAGCATAGTAAGATTTTGCTTGACTTCATAAATGAAGTGTATTGAACTTTAAAGCCCACAAACCCTCTTGGAGGAACATTTAAGAGAAAAATGACTTATAACAGACTTTTGTTCTTCGCCGTCTGTTATTTTCCTCACATTGGTTCACATAGCAACAAATGGCATGTTTGTGCTGTTAAGCAGTGGTAATGCCATTAGCTCCACACCCAATGACATCACACAGAATGGGAATCTATGATACAAGTAATCATATGGCAGCAATTATGATTTTCATTGTCATAAGGAAAGCAGAATGGTATAGTGCTTAGGGTCTTGGCCTTGGGCTAGGATGTTCCAGGTTGCAATCACCACTCAGTCATGAATCTAAATGGATGACCTTGGGCCAATCATAGTCTTTCGGATTAATCTATCTCACAACATGTCCCTCCCCACTGCCTGAAGACCGGGGTAGGAGGGACCTGTGCAGAGTTATTCTTGGTGATTGGCTGTGCAAAAAGTTGATTGAGCACAAAATGGGGTTAGAGGTTCATATGCATCACCTTAGGGATGCGGGTGGCGCTGTGCTCTAAACCACAGAGCCTAGGATTTGCTGATCAGAAGGTTGGTGGTTCGAATCCCCGCGACTGGGTGAGCTCCCATTGCTTGGTCCCTGCTCCTGCCAACCTAGCAGTTCGAAAGCACATCAAAGTGCAAGTAGATAAATAGGCACCTCTCTGGCGGGAAGGTAAACGGCATTTCTGTGCGCTGCTCTGGTTTCGCCAGAAGAGGCTTAGTCATGCTGGCCACATGACTCGGAAAAACTGTCTGTGGACAAATGCCAGCTCCCTCGGCCAGTAAAGCAAGATGAGCGCCACAACCCCAGAGTTGTTTGCGACTGGACTTAACTGTCAGGGGGGTCCTTTACCTTTACTTTAAGCATCACCTTAAGCCCATTGGAGGAAAGGCAATGCAGAAACATAATGAATGTAACAGCTTAATGAGGCAGCTTAATCACATGCGTAGATTTTCTACTCTTTTCAGCTAGGTCCTAGACCTCACCAGATCCTGGACTTGCAGTGCAGTTTTCAGTGTAATCAGCTATGCAGTACATGAAGAAAACCTCTCTTTCTTTACCAAGCAACTACAAAAAGTATCTAATCATCCAGAGCAGCCTTCCTCAATCTGCTACTCTTAAATATTTTAGACTACAACTCCTATAATCAGTGCTTTTTTTCTTTTAAAAAATATGTTTAGGGGTACTCTCATTTTCCTACTCATATTGAAATACTGCCCCGCAATGAGGCCAAACTTAGATTCATAAAATGTTTAGGGGTATGTGTACCCCTATGTTCCCCCAGAAAAAAGCACTGCCTATAATCCCAATTATTGGCCATGCTGGATGGGGCTGATTAGAGTTGTAGACAAAAATAATTGGGGGACACCAGGTTGGGAAAGGTGGTGGGACAGAGTTTTCAAAACAGAGATGATGACTCAAGTACCAGAATTTCTCATTTTGGAAATCAGGAACCTATTTCATGATATACTATGTAGGTCCATTATGTCATTAGTTTTTTTCTTATTCTTTTCTTAAATTATCGTTATTGGTTTTAGAGAAAGCAAGACGTGGGTGAAATATAAAGAGGAAAATCACACTGAATAAACAACACAACCATTCAATCAATGTCAGTTCCAAATTTCCCAAAGACATACGATAATATGAACCACCATTTTCTTTCAAAGGGAAACAGCTTCCTTTTTCTAATTAGGGAAAATCAGAGCCAGAGTGGTATAATATTGTGGTGTAATGACTGAAGTGACAGGGAGATCCTGATTTAAATTTCTCTTCTGTTTTGAAGGCTGTGGGTGGCCTTGGGCAAGTCAATCTCTATCACTCTAACCTGCCTCATGGGTTTGTGAAGCTAAAGTGCCGGTCAACTGCTCAGAGGCCAGATGGGATTAAAATGGAATAGTTAACCCAGTTCAAAATGGTTCCATACCATAATAATCCTGTCTGTAACTTTAACAAAAGGGACGTCTTCTGGGCTCCCTGCTGCTGAGCAAAAGGTCCACCCTTTGTTTCCACAAACGATGAAATATGGCAATTTGGAGGATTTTCTTTATTCTTCTGCAGCAAAAAAAGAAAAAAAAGTATTTATTTTATTGCTGAAAGATCCTTTCCCTCTTTAATTAAAATAAATATGCATTTGTCTTATATTTCTGGAAACCACCTGGGTGTTTAGTGTATGCTTTTAGTTTTGTGTCCACTGGGATAAATTAGCCTACCACTGAGCTAAATGCGACTGCCCTATGCAAACATCCAGACCCACTGACTTCAAGAGTCTTTTTGGTTTTCCCACACAAGCAGAAAATCTGTAATGCATTTGTTTCAAATGCTAGTCGTGCTCTTTTCTTGGAGTTATATGAGTGAACTCCTAGGCATGTTTAACTCAGTTGTAGGTCCCACTGAGCTCAATGGGACTTACTCCCAAGTAAGAGTGCTTGTGATGGAACTGTTTGTGGTTTATAAAAATGGATGCAGCCTCAGGTGGAGAAGAATGACCAATCCACAGGAAACGTGGTCTGAAGAACTTGTTTCTCAATTGCCATCTCTTGTAGCAGCACTGGCTCTGTAAGCTGCACTATTTAGGTAAAGGTAAAGGGACCCTTGACCATCAGGTCCAGTCGTGACCAACTCTGGGGTTGCAGTGGTCATCTTGCTTTATTGGCCAAGGGAGCCGGCGTACAGCTTCCGGGTCATGACTAAGCCGCTTCTGGCGAACCAGAACAGCACACAGAAAGGCCGTTTACCTTCCCGCCAGAGCGGTACCTATTTATCTACTTGCACTTTGATGTGCTTTCAAACTGCTAGGTTGGCAGGAGCAGGGACCGAGCAACGGGAGCTCACCCCGCCGCAGGGAATTCGAACCGCCAACCTTCTGATCGGCAAGTCCTCGGCTCTGTGGTTTAACCCACAGTGCCACCCACGTCCCTTTGCTGCACTATTTATCTGATGCATAAACAATGTAGAGCTGGCACATTGTTTAAATTAGGGGTAGGGAACCTGTGGTCATTGAGATAGTGTTGGAATAAAGTTTCCATCAGCTCTAGCCAGCATGGCCAATGGTCAGGGATGATAGGAGTTGTGGTGCAACAACATCTGGAGCATGACAAGTTCTCCACCCTGACTTAAGTAATATTTTTTAGTTCACACAAATTCCTTGTATCTGAAGGCAGTGAAAGCATGTTAGTAAAACTGATAAGGACAGCTGAAACGGTGTGAATGATGTTAGTGATGACAGAACCAGGGAATGACTACTAGTTCCATGTGGACTTCATCTAGATGAGTTGTTGTCTGTTCTGATGTCAAGGTGTCTATTTTCCTGCAAGCAATTTTTCCTTACACCACAACATGCCCTCTCACAGGTTATCCTTGATGCCTCTGTCTCCAGGACACCCCAGCTCCATGGAACTACTGAGTAAGGATGCTGTATCCTTTATTTGCAAAAGAAATGGCTCTTCAGTGGCCTTTTACAACCTGGAGCCCTCCAGATTTTTTGGACTACAAGTCCCACCAGCCCTGTCTAGAATGGTCAATGCTCTGGGATGATGGGAACTGTAGTTCAAAACAGGTTGGGAAGGCTGCCTTGCCAGCTCTGTGTCTGGAGGAGGCCTTGATACTTGCTGCTTTAAAAGGCCTTCTGAACCATTTGAACACCCCCCTCCAAAGATAAGTTATATACCCCTGCTGTCCCTAAAAAGGGAAAAGGAATCTTAACAGCACCACATCCACGAGGAGAACCAAGATCATGCATTTACTACATTCAGCAAAATAATAAAAAATGCAATCACTGTGCCCATACAGGAGCATATTTGAGTTCCTGAGCTTGTCAAAACTTCAAAACAAGGATCATTAAGACCTAACAGTGCAATCCCGTGCATGTTTACTCAGAATCATCTCCTGCAGTGTTCATCAGAGCTTACTAGTTAGTGTGCTTAAGGATTACAGTCCAGCAAGATGGTCTCAATTCCTTCTTTTCTACAGCTACCCCAAGTCCTTCCTATACTCATACAAGTTGCTTGCACTTCTACATCTATACTCGAGGTTGTTTGCCTTCCATGCTCACGACACTCAAAGGCCACAGTTCGTATGAGATATGCAGTTCAGGGAGGACCTAAGTTTGTGAAGGAGTGTATGAGCTGTGCCTTGCAACCTTCACTTTTTATGACAAACAGGAACAATTGAAGGTCAAATGCTACCCCTTCTTTCATTGAATTCAAATGTCCAGGAATGTGTGTGGTTTTTTAATAAGCTTGTATTTGTGCTGAGTTTTACAAAAGTTATCTGGCTAAAATCAAACATCATCTCTGTTTCTCCAGTTCTCAGGAATTCTTCGTGAATTAATAAATGGTTGAAAAAGTTCCTTAATGCCAATTGAGTCTCTTGCAGAAGGAGTCAAGGTGAAAGATTTTCTGCTTGATCAAGAGAAGAAATGCACAATAAAATTTCTAACACCCGTTCATTATCTGAAGCCAACTCTGCCCTTGAAGGGAGCCCAAAAAAATCCACAAGAAGAATAGAAGGATTTAAAAGATACCATTCAGACCGCGTTGTAAACAGTTTAGGAGGCTACAGGCAAGGGTGACCTCTGAACATTGGACTTAAGAGTGATGAAACTGCTGGATGTTGAAGGGATCGGCAAGGAGGCACATTAAGGATAAACAAAACCCTGTGAGAGTTAAGGGAACTTTTATTTCAAAGGTCATTTGACAGTGTCAGTTCCCTGGCCTCTGGTCACTCACTATTGTTCCCCGCAGTGACTGTCCATCTGTCTCAGACCCACAAAGGACAAAATGGCATCTATCATTATCGATTGCTTTAGGTTTTGAAGTGTTTTGTGAATTAGAGGCTGGTGCTGATGGAGGACAATGACTCTCGCTTAGGCTTTTTGGCTGAAGCCCCACGGGGTGCCTCGGGCACTTTCTTGGCTGGTCAATAGGCGCTTTTGAAGACCGGCTGCACTGCAGCCAACACATGCCAAAAAAGAAGAGAATATTGCTGTCAGGGTCAAGTTTGTTTCAATGACCACTCAAGAAAGGGTGGCGGGGGGAGCGCATTTATAATTATGAGTCCCTCCATCTGAAATTTCCAGTTTAATGAGACAACTACCGTATTAAAATGTTTGATAAATTGTGCTCCAAAAACTGAAACTTGGACTGTGTTTAGGGAAAGGGAAAGGGGACAAACACGAGCAATTGGAACATCACAAGCTGTTGATAGTCAGATTGCCTTTATTAATTTTATGTTTGCAGGGCAGCTTGCAAACTTAAAGAGCAATCAGTTAATTTAGAAATGGCATCCTACCAGAATGCAGCAGTGCAGCAGAACATCAACAAGCTGGCTTAAAATTGGGGTGCTGCCAGGTTTGAGGGCACTCAGGGAAAGGTGACTTCCAGCCCCACCATATTACTCAGCTCTGATGCTGGTTGCCTGGTTGGTGGACCTGGAGCTTCAGGTGTGGGATGTTTTGCTCCTGCAGCTAGCTCTGTGGCATCATTTGGAGACATGCACGTACACCATGGGGTGCTAGATTCAGACTCTGTCGTTTGGCCCTCTAGTTTTGGTCCAAAACTAGAGGCCTGGAAGGACCCTACCACATAAACCAAATGAACTGGTCACAAGCAGTAAGGGCCTCAGACTCTCCAGTCTCTATTGCCACCTGGGAATCCAGAAGCAATGGTGGGTTTCCCACATCAATCAGGCCCTCCATCACAGACAATTCCATCTTGCCTGCCTTGCTTCTGTAGTCAGGCAGTGATTTGGATCTCCCAAGGCTTTTTTCCAGGGGGTACTCAAGGGTACACAGCACTAGAACCTCTTTTTGTTGTTGTTAAAAAGTGTGGCACTTACACTGTAACAAATTCTTTTTTAAAAAAAAAAAATATTTTTATTAAACAATTTCAACATATCAAATTATCAACTCGCATACATTATTTCCCCCCTTTCCGTCCTTCCCTTCCCCCTGAGACTTCCCTCAGCTCCTCTCTCTGATTTCTCTGTACATATTACTCTCTGCATGTTATAAAATTATATGTATCCTTACATTGTCTATCCATCATGTTATCAACCGATAAATTTATGTATGTTTATTCAAAACCTGCCAGGGAGTCCAATTCATTTTGTTGTCTTTTTAGATAAATTGTGAAATGCTCCCATTCTTCCTTAAAGTCACAGTTGTCCTTGTCCTGCAATTTGCATGTCAATTTAGCCAGTTCTGCATAGCTCATCCACTTTTCTTGCCACTGTTCTTTCCTCATTCTTCCATCCTTGTGCTATCAAGACTCTTGCCGCTGTTGTGGCATACATAAATAGATTATTTGTTTTTCTTGGCAGGTCTTGTCCTACAATCCCTAACAAAAATGCTTCTGGTTGTTGTTGTTTTTTACAAAAGTGTGGCAGTTACACTGTAACAAATTCATGGTGGGTGCCAGCACCTCTTTTTCTAGAAAAAAAGGCACTGGGACCTCCTAATTTTGTCCTCTGAATATCAGCTCCTGGGGATAACAAGTGGAAGAGGACACTTGTGCACATTCTGCCTCTGAGTTTCCCATAGACATCTCATTGGACCTGTCAGAACAGAATGCTGGACTAGCTAGGCCTTTGGTCTGATCCCATAGGATTTATGTCCTGCTCCTTAGCCCAAATTAGTCCGGGTTCGTTTTGCAGATATCTGGAGGACCACAGGCTCTCCACCCATGCTATAAGTGCTCCAATGCTTTTTGACAGAAGGCATTTGGTACATTTAGCCACTTTGGGGTGTTTTTCTCACTGTCCATTGCTGTTTTATGATTTTATCTTACTCAGTATTTTTAAATATTCTATGCCGGCTTGACATTAGGAAAGCAATCTATGCATATTTTAAATAAACCCATGACCTTGAGACCTTGTGTACCATCTTAGCTGTTCCCATGGGCTTACGTGGGAAGAAGGACTAATCCTTAGATCCTCTTCCTCAGCAGAAAATTACCGTATTTGCTCACTATGCCCAACACTCTTTATATACTGCAAAGTGGCTTGCTGATTTAACAGGGAGGAATCTTGAATCTTTTTCTCCCCTGATGGTCTTGATGATGTGCCTGGGTCCCTGACCTTGGAAATATGGCCATTATCAATTTCCTTTCTTTGTTTCATATCCCTTGAGCAAGGGAGAGAAGTATTACTGAATGTTGTTCTTGGTTTTATTACCTCAATCATTAATTTATTATTTATGCAACTCTGAAACTCTTCTCTGAGGTGGCTATTTCGATTCTGAAATTGGATTCCATCAAAACCTTGTGCAAAGAAATGTTATTAGTGTTGCTCAATAACATAGACAAAATTGTCAGTGACATTTCTTCCTGACTGAAGACTAGGAAGCAAATATGACCTCCTGATTTGTTTTTGTTTTTTCCTCCTCAGGAGAGAGTCTGGGAACAAGAACAAACCTACTTATGGTGCCTGAAGTGCATGATTCAGTACAGTTATTCATTATAGCAAATGTTGGTTTATCTGTTCCATTTATTATGAACTTTACTCCTATTAGACTTATAGTTGTTGGGGGGAGGGGATTCTATATTATTTACATGCTGTTGTGTTGATTATGATGTAAAATTGCTTTACATCCACCCTTGTTGACTCCTAATGGTTATGCAACTTTAAATAGTTTGTGATAATCTTTAATTTCACCTTTTCCAGCAATCAAAACATGCCTGGAAGGCAGCAAAACTATTCAAGGCTGGATTAAATCTTTTATATATGTTGATTACTTGCATGTTCAAAGCATTTGGGGGGGGAGAGAGGGAGGGAGGGAGAGAGAGAGAGAGAGAGAGAGAGAGAGAGAGAGAGAGAGAAGTGCATCTGAGGGACTGGGAGAGATTAAACCCTAGTCTTTCACAGAATATCTTATGCCTTTGACAGGAAGAGAAATCAATGGCTGGCTGAAAAGCACATTCTGGACACTAAGGTATGTGGAAATGAAATGTTCAGACCAGCTACATATAAATAAAGTGGCTAATTAATCACCTGCCTCCCTGAGAGTTTCATATCAAGCCAAAGCAAATGCTGAGAAAGTACCTGAGAAAGAGAGAGAGAGAGAGAGGCCTCACACTGGTGTGCTGTTCACTCAGTAATTTAGTGATGCTTCTCTCTATGAGGAACGGTGGATGTATAAGCTCATTTCTGCCAGATCAGAAGCAAGCCTTATACTGCAAGCAACTGTCACATAACTATTCAGCATGGCAAGGGAACATTGGCCTCCTTCTTCCCAACTGGCCAAAATAGGGGGAGGGAAGACCAAATATACTGAATAAAGCTATCTGACATTTTCCCATAGTATAGTAAAATAGGTCTCCTTTCACATTTTGAAAGATACATCTACTCATTGCGGCCCTTGAGAAGAACTGAAACTGTAAGCGTTCATTCATGCTTTTGTTTGACCTGCATTTTGATGGTACTGTGTACGGATTAATTCTACCGTGTATTTCTTGGTGTTCCGCAGCTGTGCCTTGTGAAAAAAATCAGATCTTACCAACTGAACAGAAATTCTGTCACACAAAATCTCTCTTTGGATTTCCCAGGCATTCGATAAGATCCAATTCAGCAGGTAAGGTTGGTTTTTTGCAAAGGAGAACACAGGACAACGAGAAAAGCTCTCAGACCCAGGGGGATTAACAGAATACGATCCAAATACAGGTCAGGCAAAAGTGTGAATGAGCCCTAAGGTTGTATACAATATTTAGAGCTTTCATGATAGATTGCTGCAGAAAGTGTTTCTTAACACTTTGAGACTGCAAATTTTATTTTATGGATTTTGATATTGCTGTATATTGCTCCCACAATCTTCAGGTAAGGGTCTATAAATAAAATGATCATAATGTTGATCATAATGCAAACAGCAACTGCCATCTGACCCTTTAACCGCAAAAAGTGTGAATCGAACCCAGGACCATCTGCATGCAAAGTGTGAGTCCTACCTCTGAAAATTCTCCCTCCTCAAAAGTCAGGCTGTTAAGTTGTGGGTGAACATATCAGACGGCACAGCGATTCTTCAGACAGCTCTTGCTTATTCACAGGCCAAAACAGAACAGAACAGAACAGAACTGAAGGGTTCATCCAACCTGCTTATATAGAGCTCAACTACAAAGCAACAGTAACAACTTTCTGTAACTATCCAATCACTGAACGTCACTTTCAATTCCTTATTTGCATATGCGGACCTGAGTGAAAACTATCTACAGTATCCCCCTGCTGGCCCAGGGTGAGAACTTCAGTACATAACACAGGCAACCCCCTATATGGCCACAAAGTGCACAACCAAGCACGCTTGTGTGTTCAAACACCTGCTGAATAACCACGTGCCTCCCCTCCATATGCTACCTCCATTCACACCCCACCAAGAACAGCCAGCAATCGTGTTCAGGAACAGCAAAAAGAAAGTAATTCTGCAACAGAAGTTAAGAACGGGAGTGTACTGCTCCACCTTGCACAACGTAGCATTAATGTACACAATATTTGTTTTTTAAATACCACTTGTTCTGCCTCTGTGAAGCAGACCTGACGTATAGCACTGCTTGGCAGCATGGAATGAGCATCCTGTTCCTTAAGAAAACCTTGGTGTTCTTTTACTGCTGCACAAAGCAGAGTCCTTGTGTGCGGTTTTCTTTGTACACTGGCACTAATCATTTGTTATAGTCTCTCTCCCACCCCCCATTCCAACTGTATAAACTAAGAGTTAGGAAGGTGGGTTAATTTGCTGACGATTCTTGAAAACGATTGTTTCGTTGCTAATGGGTTGGGGCAGGTTACAGTTTCATATTTATGCAGCACCTGCTGTGTTTTCTGCCTGCATGTGTAATTCACAAGCTATCCATTGTTTGTTCTACCCGTTTTCGAGCGGTCTTGGGAATGGGAACAACTTAATGGACAGACAGGCTGCTGAAATAATAATGTTGCCCTTCCAGTGATGGGAAGCAGAAGTAACCAGCAGCAGCCGAAGATACTCACACATAGTACTATTTTTAAAAATCAAGTTTGTATTTGCAAATTTAACAAGAAGAAAAAAAGTGAAAACAACAGACCACCATCAGTTCACACTGGGGGTGCAGTGACTATAACTGCAGAAACGTGTAAGTTAATATAACCCCACAGATGCCAAAGAGGTATTCCCAAAATAAAGATACAAAAAATTCACATCAACAATGGCAGCAACAACCCCAGCCCAAGATTCTGCTCAGCAACCTCAGTTTCTGTAGCGGGAGTCCGTCAGTGCCCTGTCCTCCCAGGCCAAGTGGGAAAAGGCCTGCAAGGCAAGGAACTGGTCTTCCAGGACTCACAGCCATTGGGTGAATCTAAGTTCTAATATTATAAGGTAAGGTGAGAAAATTTATATCTACCCATATACTTGATTACTGATGTTAAAAAAAATAGGGACTTTCTACTAAGCAGTCACACCCAAGAGATGCTGACTAGATTAGGACGGGCCATGTGAAATATGCTCAGATACCACTCCATTGTTGTCCACCCTGTAACATCTGCTGCCTGAAGCGTCTACCTCACTCTGCCTAATGGTAGGACCAGCCCTGGCAATCATTATGCAAGAAATACAATGAATAGAGAACGGGAAGAATGACTTTGAAACACCATGTTAATGCCTACGCTGAAATGCACTGACCTTTGGTTGTGTACACACTCGTTTACTCTGCATCCAGTGTGCTCCCACTGCAGGTTTGGGAAGCAGCATACACATAATGTAAGCCACAATCCATATCTACACTGCATTTTTGCACAATTTCCTCCCAACCAGCTTCAATCCGAATTGAGAAGAGCAATGAATTACCTAACTGCATTTTAAGCTGGCAATGTGTACAGCAAAGCTTTTCCCTGTAACATATTGGAATCCTTGCATTCTCGGCTGCTAAAATCCAAAGAAGTACACAGCCTATGTGGTAATTCAGAGTTTATTTTAAGCCGGCAGCCACTGCTGAGGTGCTCTTTAGAAAAGGCGCAGTCTCCTCCCTCTCAATCGGCACCTTTGACAGACGCAGGGGGAGGTTGTGGTAGTTAGCAAAGAGGCAATGAGTTTACATGAACCTCGTTCTCAGCATGCTTCAAAAGAAAAGGCATCCTATGACGCTGGCATTCCAAATTGTAGAAAAGAACAGCAGTGAGTGCCACTAAAAAAAGGGTATTGCACTCAGCATGCTTTCATGCATGCCACTACTCCTCCACAGCAACTTTTAAATTGGAAGAAATAGTTGTACCTAGCCATATGGTCGCAGGCAACAAGACAGCCATTTGCCCACAAGGTAGAAGATGCCACTGAGGACTTACTCGCTGGGTATCCTTTGGATGATAATAATGCTGTTAGTCACATCTACACCACACATTTAAAGCACCTGGCTTCCCCCAAAGAATCCTGGGAACTGTAGTTTGATAAGGGTGCTGGGAATTGTAGTTCTGTGAGGGAGAAACCTCCGTTCCCAGGATTATTTGAGCTGATGGAAGTTCAGCGGGATGTAAATGCAACTAAATAAAATGAATAAATCCTTGTTCCCGTTTAGAAAATAATGTGCTACGGCAAAGCTCTGGAAATGAAAGAATTCCGTTGAGGGTGAGAGGGCAAACTCCAGCCACCAAACTCAGTACAGTGGGAACTAATGAAATGTATCAGGAAAACAAGACCTGAGGAAGAAACTTGTATATGCACCCAGAACCCACTGCGAAGAAAAATTTTGTAACAGCACTTCAAATCCAACAATATATTTTCAACCTCTGAAGCAGTCTGAACATTTGCAGTCTTGTGGCTCCATATTACAAGGATTTATAGGGAGCAGTTTTATATTCCAGCATGCATCCAAGAACACACGTTTAGATGTCAGACAATAGCAGTCACAGCCCACACACTGAATATATGATTACCCGGCACAGCAAAAGGTTTTCCAGTTTGCCTCTATTGAATGTAATGTTCTTTCAGTCAAAACTGCCTGAACGCCTTAGTAAATTGCGGCCTGGGCAGGAAGTTTGGCTCAATGCACCTTGCAGAGTTCCGTGCCCTTAATGGTTTGTTGTTTTTTAAAGTTAAGTATTAATGAGTAGTTTCTGTAAGTACAAAGCAGTCACTTTATTTCATGTGTGTTCTGTTTGTGGTGTTCTTTTTTCCTGAGGTGAAAAAGAAAAACAGGCCCATGACATTCCGCCACTCAGCTGCCTGCACTGCACGAAAAAGTGTCTCAAACTCTTCTGCAATATCACCAAGGACACTGAGATATGAACTCTTTGAGAGTTGTGCCCCAGCAATGTCTCTGACGCTGCAAAGAGGTCACACCTCTCAGAGCACTTCCATTGGCAGTGCTACAAAAAATGTTGCTCCCTTAAGAAAGCACAATGTCTGCACGGTCAGGCAAATTCTGGCTATGGTGCCTCATACCCTCCAACATTTCTCCGATGAAAATAGGGACTTCCCACTCCATAATGATAATTTCCCTGTTTATACCCCACACATCTTACTGGGTTGCCCCAGCCACGCTAGGCAGCTTCCAACATATACAAAAACACAAGAAAACATAATACTTTAAAAATAAATAAATCCCTATACAGGATTGCCTTCAGACGGCTCAAGGGTCGGATAACTCCTCATACCCTCCAACATTTCTCCAATGAAAATAGGGATGCCCTAAGGAAAAGCGGGACATTCCAGGATCCAAACAGAAACTGGGACAGCTTCTCTAAATCAGGGATGTCCCTGGAAAACAGGGACACTTGGAAGGTCTGGCGCCATATGGAACTTCCATCCTGCCCCCTTCAGTGTCCAAGTATTTGCACCCGGTGTTTGAGGTGTCTGTGGCAACTGGATGCTCACATTGGCATTGATAGCTTTAAAAGAAGACCTTTGAGAAAGGCTGTATGCATTGCATAAAAATGAGTAAGCTTAAGAGTTTTTGTTGTCTTCTAGGACACCTTGCCAGTACTATACTGCTTCCTGGAATCTCATTAATCTGAATTTCTATGATCATAGTACATGTCTGACTCATTCTATGGTGTTGAACTATTCCTAATAAAGAAGGTTACTGGCACTGCTGATCACATGAGCTGACCTTTTACTGTTCGACAGTAACCTGATTTCTTAAAATGCCAGTAACCAGGCATCAAAATAGCCATCCTAAGTAATTCAACAGCAACTAAAACTAGCAGCCTTCCAGATGTGTTGGACTTCAACTCCCATCAGCCCAAGCAAACATGGCCAATAGTCAGGTTGGGAATCCAGCAACATCTGGAGGAATGCAGAATCCCAACCCTATCCTATAGTATTATACTGCTGTAGATTATGAATAATAATTGTCAGATTCTTAGCAATGCATTAATGTATCTGTTTTCAAAGCAGCATTGTTACGCTAACCAATAACTGATAAACAAATGTGTATCAAATTATTTTGTTTGGTATGAAGGAGAACATCGTGCTTGTGTGAGGTGTCTTGTTATTGTTGAGTCACAAAACATGATTAAAACTCACAGAACCAAAAGAGTAGGCAGAGAAACCACGCAAACATATTGGTGAATCTCAGACTTGTCACACCTATGCAATAATACTGTGTGACATGAAAGTAAAACATAGAAAGATATTCATTTTCCACATAAAAAATGATTATATGAATGTGTTTTCGCCCAGCAGAAGAGGTCTAGTTAGGCGATATCCTTAGTAATTGCTATGTATTAATTTGCAGACCTTGTCTGACTAGGCCAGCTGAGATAGCAAAGAACCTTCTTCCAATAGAATTGGGTGATGTGTTCACATGAGCATTTGTCCAGGCAATCCAACATTGAAATGGCTATATATCTGCAAGAGAAATTGAGTTATAGTGAATAACTTTGTAGAACACAGACCCTGAGCAACAATGACTGAATTATATGTTTGGGCCTAGTGTAATAAGAGACATATTATGTGATAACAATCATAACAAAATTATAAGTGGCAATATATATACACACATACATATATATATATTAAAGTGCAGCATCAAATAACAAATAAAGCAGCAGATAAGGATTCCCGCCCCCCTCTCTGTCAAAGCAACACAATGATAGAAACATAACTGAGAGCTAGGCTCTCTCCCATCCCTGATAAGCCATGTCTTTACCAAGTGACAGAAATAATTTAAATGGTGCTTTCTGAGGAAGGGTAAGTTACTGAACAGGCAATTGAACCTTGCCATGACCAAAAGGATCCTGCTTCTCCTACCCATGCTCCATATTTCAAGAGAAAATACCTCAGAGTATGGTCTGAAGGCACATGAAATCACCACTTTGCCAAAGCTAAGCAGGTCTAGGCCTAGCCTGTGCCTGGGGAGGTGATCACCTGAAGGCTGCTTGTATGCTGCCTTGGTTACCACGACAGGGTGGCAAAAGGCAGGCTGCAAATGTAAGAAAATAAATAGTTGGTGGAAGATACCACAAAAAACCTCTGGTGTTGACTGGAGGGCATGGGCAGCACATGGGAGAGAAGTTGCTCCTCAATGTTTCAGGTGCTACAATGCGCATCCAAGAAACAATGCACACACTGCCCTACGATGGCAAACCTATAAGATGCTACGTTAAAACTGGCCTTAGAGGATGATCTAAAGCTGTGTGTCTTTCTCCTAGCTGATGATGAGGACTCACACACTATAATAGACTCTCTAAGCAACTTACCACACAGTTGTGTTCTTCAACACCACATGGCTGCCCCCCTCCCCTCTCTCCACCCCCCTGGTGCATGATCTGCCTGAGGCAAGTGCGTCACTCTGCCTAATGTTTTCTGGATTAACTAAGCATGCACGCCACACCACAATTTTGCCATTTAGCTAGGAAAGGGGTTTGAGACAAGACCCATCCTTGGGTACAGCTGAAGGAGAAATGTCTTAAGAAAGACATGGATTAGTCTTTGTATGCACCACCACACCTACTTTGAGGTACTACCATCACCACCTTCCTCCACATTCTTGCATTTCCTGTACTCCTGCTCACATAAAAATCATAAAACAGCAACAGACTCACCACAATGTTCTGTACAGTGGTACTTCAGGTTACAGACTCCGCTAACCCAGAAATAGTACCTCGGGTTAAGAACTTTGCTTCAGGATGAGAACAGAAATCGTGCTTCAGTGGTGTAGCGGCAGCAGGAGGCCCCATTAGCTAAAGTGGTGCTTCAGGTTAAGAACAGTTTCAGGTTAAGAACGGACCTCCAGAACGAATTAAGTTCGTAACCCGAGGTACCACTGTATTAGCTTTTTATCATGAGGTCTTACTCGCTGAATCAGTTGTTAGGCAGCTTAATTAATGCTTGCGCTCACTTGCCCTGCACATGGAGGAAATAGCTCACCATTCTTCTGGGTGATGCCACAATGATAAATTGACCACCATTCAGCAGTTTCCTCCCCCAGATTTAAATTTGCATATGAAAGGTAATGCGACCTGCAGTAGCACACAGCTATCTCTGCCTACTATCCACAGGGGGTTTGTGGTGTTTTTAGAATATAGATCTGCCAATCATAGCTACTAATTCCTACATATTCCCAATATTAACTCCCAATACATTGTTCTCTCTCTCTCTCTCTCTCTCTCTCTCTCACACACACACACACACAGCTCCAGAGGTCATCATTGGAGTTACCAATGGAGTTGGTAAGTTGGTAAAGGCTGCAGATTCTGAATAGAAGCTTCTTCCTCACCTACAGTATTTCATGAGTGAATGTGCTTTACTGTGTTAGGCTGCAGGTGAAGGGCCAATGTAAAACTGAACGTGTTTCACACCACACTGCCCTCACCGAGCCTTTGAGCAAGCTGGTACCTGGTGCAGCAACTAAATTCTAGCACATTTGCAAAGCTAAGCAGGGTCTGGTATGGTTTCAAATTGGATGGAGAACCATGCGTTGAGATTCCTGCATTGCAGATGGTTGGACTACATGGCCACTGGGGTCCCTTCCAACTCTACAATTCTGTGATGTCTGGCTTTTCACCCACCATCTTAGAAACATATTTAATGTTTCTATACTGGAAACAAAACATCACATAATTGGGATTCTTTTGATAATGTTAATATATTGAATGATCTTTGTGTCACAATGTTGTGCTCCTCTTCAGGGCAGATAGTTCTAGTGGCTCTCTCAAGTTAATCAGACTACAGCTTCCAATTATACTTCCTTAGATGCTAGGCTATGTTCAGCAGACCTGAGTGGTGAAAGAGAGCCTACAAGAAAGCATAATATGCTACAATCAAATGGGGAAATAATAATAATAATAATGATAACAATAATAATAATAATAATAATAATAATAATAATAATAATAATAAATAAATAAATAAATAAATAAATAAATTATTTATAGCCCGCCCATCTGACTGGGTTTCCCCAGCCACTCTGGGCGGCTTCCAACTGAATATTAAAAACAGTACAGCATCAGACATTTAAAACTTCCCTAAAGGGGGCTGCCTTCAGTTGTCTTTTAAAAGTAAAATAGTTGTTTATTGCCTTGACATCTGCTGGGAGGGCGTTCCACAGGGCAGGCGCCACTACCGAGAAGGCCCTCTGCCTGGTTCCCTGTAACCTCACTTCTCGCAATGAGGGAACCACCAGAAGGCCCTCGGCGCTGGACCTCAGTGTCCGGGCTGAACGATGGGGGTGCAGACGCTCCTTCAGGTATATAGGACAGAGGCCGTTTAGGGCTGTAAAGGTCAGCACCAGCACTTTGAATCGTGCTCAGAAACGTACTGGGAACATAAATGAGAAGCTGAAGTTATGAGGCTGGATAAGGGCGGCAGTTGCTGTAATTAAAGTTTCAAATTCTTCATAAATCCAGGCACTAGCTTGGCAGTATTTATGCTGTTTAAAAACCAAACCAAAACAAAAACCCCTCTATACTTATTATAGTAAAACCAAATGTACAAATATCCTGGACTTACCTAATAATAACTGCCTAACCAAAATATTTAACATGGTTGCTCAAGCAGCCTTGTTTGACTGTGATGGGAGCAAATACGCAAGAATATAAATTATGAGTTTCTGAGGTTGGATACTTTTTTCCTAGATCAAATATGAACAAAAGCATTGGTGGTCGGGGTGGAACAGGAGTCAATATTTCCTATGAAAAAGAACGTTTAGTAGGACGGTGGAACTTTACGACAAATGTCAACGGATCAGTTAGAAAATGTCAACACAATCTGATAATGACTGTAATGAGAACCACGTGTGGAAAGCAATGAGAAGCAAGTGTGAGCTGTTCCATTGTCAACAGCAAGAACATCCTGGCTATGCTTGCGAAACAAACTCGCAGGGTCACAAGAGTCAGGTGGCATGTCCTTGAGCTGCCTTAAATCTTATTGAAATCAATGGGACTCAAAAGCAGGGGGCAGGAAAGGTCATTTCTGCATGAGGTGAGAGGGCAGCAAACAAAAATGATCAAAGGTCTGTTCTCAGGGACATATTCTGGACTAACCTGCAGAACAGCAATAGGGTGGTTGCCCAACTGCAAGTTTTCATGGCCTAGAGGTAAACGTTAAAGGTTCCACAATACTGACTAGGCTGCCTAACCAGCCCATGTTTGTAGTTAGCACAAACTCCTTCCCCCACTCCAGTCTTCTGGCATGCACAGAAGTTGCTTGGGTGAGAGACAGGCATTTCTACCATTTGCACCTAGAGATGGGGTAGAAATTCAATTCAGTTCACATTTAAAGGTGAATCTATGAAAATTTCACTTTCCAAAACTATACAAGAACCAAGGCACGGCCATCCTTTGGAAATCAGATTTGTCTGAATTTTGTGTTGTGGTTTTTCAGTTGAACCATGCTCGCAAAAAATCATATATTCAGGAAAATGTGCATAAAAATGAGATTGTATGACTGAAAATAACATACAGAAATGTAAATAATGTTTACTTTAGTCAAAACTGCATACAAAAATGTGTTTTATCAGGAGAAATTTGCACTAAAAGTCAGATGAACCTTCATGAGGGTGAGCAACTGGTAAACTGGCAAAACGTTGCAGGTGTCTCATTTTTCTTCATTAAAACGTTAAAAGTGAAACGGTCTGTTTTAGTGGAACTTTTGCACCCTGGCTTGCATGCATTGATATCCCTTCAAAAATTAGGGGTAGCCGCAGTATGTGCTGCCACATCCCCACAAGTTAACTCTCTAAGCCTCCAGGAGATTCTCAACCACTGCGACATTCTTCAATGTCTCCAGACAAGCCAAGGGAAGAATACTGAAAACCTGTAACACAGAGCAGATTATTTTGTCTGCCCTGCTCGACATGAATTATAATTCAATATATTGGTTCTCCTGCATGAACGCCATCTGCTTGTGACCATTATAATCCATTTTCTATGCTGCAGAGACAAGATCTTAAGGGGGAACGTGTGTGCACAACCACTATCCAAACACTGCCGCTTCTCCCTGGGGAACTATTAAAGCCCGGCACACCCAAGTATTTATGAGCCATAAACTGCCTGCTTCAAATGGAGATTCATCGGGAATCCCTGGGAGAGACTGACAAAGACAGAGTATCCTGTAGCCGCATGCTGGTGGGGGAAGGGGCGAAGTAAAGGCTACAAAGATTCCTTCTAAGAGCCGCAGCAGCTGCAGCAGCTGCATTGATCAGTTGCTTCCCATTACTGCCCATCCATCGCTTTGTCTCTCCGGCAGCCAGAACGAAAACAAAGAGATTCTTCCAAAGTCATAGTCCATTAATGTTTTTTGGAGGAGGGGGGTTGGTTTTGGGGTTTTTTTTTTGCTAGGTCACCACTCCAGACTAGTGTCTGCACATTACATTTCATTAAAAGAGTGGGGGTTGGGGGTGGGGAATGTGAGATTCTACTTGTGACTATAGTCCATGCTGATGCACAAAGGCTTCAATGTCCTACCTAGTTACTCAAGTGTAACTGCCTTAAAATGAGCGGGATTGTGCCCATGCAAAATTCGAGTGGTCGAATTTTGTACTTTGAAGGTGTACAGCTTTCAGAACGGGGCTTCTGTTAATATACAGAGGACAGTTCCATAATTTTATTTTATTTTTACAAAGAAGGAAACAAGGACATGTGTACATCTCAATAAGGTTTCAAAGATGCATTTTGATCTGCCGTCAAGACAGGGGTTGACACAAAGCCACAGAGACAAATGGGAGCAGCAGCCTGGGGGCGTCCACATTCCAGGAATGTCTGCCTTAGCAAAGCAAATACTTGCAGAGAGAAGACCTTTTTTAAGGGTTTGGAGGAGGTGCACAGAGGTAACATAGCAGCTGATTGATGACCCTTGAATATTTTTTTTAAAGCCATAACTGATAAGTTTCTGACTTGAGGTGGTCACCTTGGACATGGGCACACTTAAAAATGGCAGTCATAGGATGGAAGTCTTGCTAATTTAGATTATAGTGTTATACTTCTTTAATTATCACATACTTAAAGGTAAAGGGACCCCTGACCATTAGGTCCAGTTGTGACCGACTCTGGGGTTGCGGCGCTCATCTCGCTTTATTGGCCGAGGGAGTCAGCATACAGCTTCTGGGTCATGTGGCCAGCATGACTAAGCCACTTCTGGCGAACCAGAGCAGCGCACGAAAATGCCATTTGCCTTTCCACCAGAGCGGTACCTATTTATCTACTTGCACTTTGACGTGCTTTCGAACTGCTAGGTTGGCAGGAGCAGGGACCGAACAACGGGAGCTCACCCCGTCACGGGGATTCGAACCGCCCACCTTCTGATCAGCAAGTCCTAGGCTCTGTGGTTTAACCCACAGCACCACCCACGTCCCTCTCACATACTTAGTGGGGCTTAATTCAGAATGGATATGCATAGGATTGCACTATAGTCAGTGATCTTCTGCATGCAGATGCTCTACCACTGAGCTACAGACCGCCCCCTTCCTTCATTTTGAAGGCTTTAGTGGGATATATCTGCTATTATTATTGCTCTTCCAGTGCAAGCATTTCTGCTGGCCAGATGGAATATGTTCCCCTCTCCGCCCCTGTCTGCTGTTCTGGGGATTCTCCTGAGCAGAGCAAATTGGGGGTAGTGTGGATGGCATGCAGCAGGCAGGAGGGGGTGATGCCCCATTTCACTAGTAGGACTCATTATGCTGGCTTTCACTAGTACAACCTAGCTGCATCCAGCCCACTGGTTCCGATGTCTTACTGTGCTAAGAATTTCATTGCTGCTACTGTTATGATTTCATTATTGCTTGACTGTGATTTATTATTGTGTTTGTTTATTTATAACCTGGTTTATAACCGAAAGGTCTACAAAGTGGTGAATGTGGGCAAATACACTTATGCAAACTTAAAAAACTTGGTTGCAGTTGTGATTAAGGGGCTAAGAAGCCAAAGGCAATGGGACAAAAGTAGACTGAGAGAGATAGCATCACCATGAGGGAGGAGGGGATAGAAAGAGAAAATGGACGAAGTCCTGAAAAGCTGAGAGTCAAAAGGAAGCAGAGGAGAAGGCTATGGAAAGCTTTAAAGGCATGGAGAAGGAATTTGTGCTAGATAAAGAATAGAAGGCAGTAAAGAGGAGCATCATATTGTCTAAGCAACAAAAGAGGTGAATGTTTTGTGGATACGTTTGAGCAGACAGATGTGAAAGAGGAATAAAAAAGAAAATATTACCCATTTGACTTTTAAACTGAAAACTTAAATATACTTCCCTGTGTTAAACCAAATGAACCAAATGCTTTTACCAAATGACGCATTTGTCATCCTGAACGAACGCATTGCTGGAAAACTTAAACTGAAAGATGGAGTTTTGTTTTCAAACCTAAAGCACATCCGTTCCAAAGACTCCCAGTATAGGAAGAAAATAAATCCAAACTTGTCTTGACCCATTCATCTGAGTCACAATGAATTCCTCCAGTTTCTTTCAAAGCACAGAAATCTGCAAGACCTTTTGTGGTTCTCTGTTTCTTGATTCATAGATACGTATGAGATTACAAGAGGAGGAGCTCACTGCCTTATATGGCTAAATAACTGTCTTGTTTTTGGGGGCAGGAACTAGCTGGCTGCAGATCCCAGAAAGAAAAGTATATGGTGCTACAGCATGCACAAATGAACAACACTCTCAGAATGGTATTCCATGATTGTGCAATTTCTTTGAAATAAATGCTGCTAGGTTTTCCAGGGAAATACCTCCAGCCATTCTGCTTTGTCGTCTTAGTATTTCCCTTTCCTTTTTGCCTCTCTATACAGCTGTTCTTATACACCACTGTAGTTGCTGCTGCTTCCACTATAGGTGTGGAGGATAGGTGGGCATGACAGCATTTGGCAGTTTTTGCAAGCGTGTGCACAGTCACAGCCATGACTTGAAATGCTTATTAGCGCTGCAAGCAAACACATCTATGAATGTTATTGGGACTTGCCACATCAAAGCTCCAAAAGAAGGCAATTTCCTCCTGTACTCTTGCCTACCGAGAGATTATGAAATAAAAATGTTTGAGATGCTTCATTGAATCAGGTTTCTAATTCCCTTCATGCCCAGGGTAGCGCACATACTCCCTCCTGAATTTTATGATCATAACAACCCTGCTGAAAGAACGTAACCCAGTTCCATGGCTGAACTGGCATTGAGCCTAGGCTGCCCCAGTCTACATCAAACACTCCATAGATTGGCTTGGTGCCCTCCAGATGCCCCTCATCTCTGATCGTTGTTCATGCTGTCTGGAGCTGATGGAACCTGCAGTCCAGAACATCTGGAGGTCACAAGGCTAGTAAAAGTGTTCTAGATAAACATTGCTCTGCACTGGCTTTTCATACATTGTTGAATTAAATTAAAATAAAAGTCAGCTGTACAGACAACAACCGTTACAGGCGCGTCTGACATGTGCATGACCGTGCATGCACGCTTCCTGCTGAATGCCCACGTAAATCGGGAGTTGCCTGTAGTTTGCAACTCAGCGCAGTGTCAGACAGAATGCTAAGTGGTTACAGACTGGACATTTTATCACACATCTGCACTTGTTTAGGTATCTTGGGGCAGAGAAAACCTACTCTGAATGATTTTGGCCGTGCGCAATGGCTTAGTGATAAGGTCAGACAGGAAACACCAATTCCTGGTGCTGTTTCTTCCCTTCCCCTTTTGTTTCATCTCCCGGCCCCCACCCCAACACGTCTGAAGGAAGGTAAGAGCCAATGGCATCTCTAGTCCAAGTTCTTTTTCTTGCAGTGACCAACCAGGTGCCTGAGGGAAACCCACATATATTTTCTCATTTATTTAGCCTTTGTATCAATATCTTTCAGTTACAAAGCTAAGTTTCTTTATTGCCGTCTTCTTCAAAAGGGCTGCATGCATTGGGTTGAGAATGAGGGGTGGGATTTGTGTGTCTTTCATGTGTAGACATGTATATTTTGGTAGTATGCTTAATGCTGGTGGTGTTCCTCTGAAATGAGTATTACATCCTCCTTGCAACAGAAAACAAAGACTGCAGCCTCCTCTTCCTGCTCTTATGAACCAAGCCTGATTGCATAGAAGAGTAAAGAGCGGCCCCTCCTGGCTCAAGGCACAACTCGGATTGCAACTTGAGGAGATTCCTTCCACTCCGCCCTCAACCTCTACTACGCAGCAAATGGCAGAGAAAGGCGTTTTCGAGCATGTGCAATGAACTGCATCAGTGTCAGCTTTGCGTTTGTGATTCAGCTTTGCAATTTTGATTCACCATTTAAAGCAGTTGCCAGTGTGGGATCTCATTAAAAAGATACTGTGCACATCTAATTTTGCAGGTGCAACTCTCTGCTTGGCAAGGAGCGCTGTACAGAGCTGCCAGCGAATCAATAGAACAACAACAAATGACCAGATTCACACACCAGCAGCCGGCTTCTCAGACCGAGAATTTCAGAGCCTAGGAGAATTATGTACTTCCCATTTTGACTAATCGCTTCTGGCTGCAGTGGAGTCTTTTTAAAGATGCTGAATCTGCATTAAGCAGCAAGAGAGACACTCTGGGCAGTGCTTATGTCTACATAACAAATGGGCAAAATTCCACTATTCCTTCTAGAGTTCACTTCAGCCTCATGTGCCTTTGTTTGCTGTGGGAAAATGAGCTGCACTGCAGACATTGCCTCTTCTACCAGTGCATTGCTATGATGGAAGGAACAGCAACACCCCACTTTTTATGAAACTGTTAATGGTCGTGTCCTGTATCTTTCATAAAACAACTTTTCATGGGCTTTATAAACAAGGATCATAAAAATGATAAATGATACAAATAAATAGATCAAGTCTTCTCATGTCATTTGTATGTCACAAAAACAGCACAATAAATTTGTAGTAATATCTACAACATATGGTTCATTATTAGTGGTCAATGTGTGAGTTATTGGTTTGAACAAAACCAAAGGGGAAATTGGATAGATTTGACTGATCACAGTCAAACAGAAGCCCTTGTGGTTGTTCTTAGATTAAGTATGAGTAACATTCTTTTTTCCTCCTATGTTACCAGTGAAACGATATAAAGTCTTGGTATATTGATGAATGTGGGACAGGGGTTCGAAGTGAAAATAAGAATTAAGATTAAATTTAAATTTAGATCAAACAGATTGAGCCAAATGCTGATGCCTGGTTTTGCTCATTATCTGGACTATTATACTCGCATATGTTATGAAATTAAACTACACTGGGCTAAAGCCATCTGATAGCACTCCGTTCAATCTACAAAGCTATTTGTGATTACAGTCTCTTTTCCACCCTTCCAATGCCATTCTGCTATAGGCAGTACCTTATGAGCGGTATCCTAAATCCCAGGCACAGTGCAGTGGATATAGGAGGGGTAAAAAGCAATGGCAGCATAACAGCTTCATGGCAGCTTCATCACCCAAGTGAACTCAGCAAGCATTTCAATTTCAAATATTATGGTTATTGTTACTTTTAGTTAAGTATTTTTATGTATTTACTTGATTTAGGGGAAACAGTTGCCCCCCTGCCCCCCAACAACAACATTTGGAAGGGCATGCAGGTTCCCCATCCTTGCCCTAGGGCCTCCATAGCCAGGGTTCCTTGAGAAAAGAGTCATTTGCAAGGAAAGGAAAAAGACACCATCCCCCACCCAGCGCTTTTTTCCTGGGGGTACGCAGCAGTACGCATACCCCAAATATTTTGTGAATCTTGTAGTTTTACTGTATTTATTTCCCCTGATATAAATCACTACAAAATGGTGATTTTCTTGAGTCAAAACGAGAGTACCCCTAAACATTTTTTAAAGAAAAAAAGCACTGCCCCACCAAAAAGATTCATATTTGCATACAACTCGCATATACTGATTGTTGTGTGTAGATGCAAAGTTATAATGATTGTAATTTAAAACAAAACATAATTCATCTCACCACAGTGTAAAAGGACTATGATAGTGAGGAACACTGTGATCTGGTGACCTGGGTACCTGCTCAGTCTGCTGCTAGCTGTAGATGGGTGGTTTGAAGGCCCCTCTCATTTCTTATGGTTCCCCATCTATAAACTGGACTTGGAAGAATCAGCCCTTCAGATAGAATACTGTCCTCTGTAATGTAGGACGGATCACCACCTCAAGTAGGGGTCTCTAACAGATTACAGTTCCCTTTCAGGAAAGGAGGACAAGAGTGGTCCAAAATCTTGTAGCATGTCTCATTCAGTGCTTATCTACTGTCACTGAGATAGTACAGTGGTACCTCGTGTTGCGAACTGTCCCCCTTACAAATTCTTTGGGTTATGTGCTCTGCTAACCTGGAAGTAGATGCCACTTGTTGCGAACTTTGCCCCAGGATATGAGCGAAAATTGCACTCCAGCGGCACGGCAGTAGCGGGAGGTGCCTTTAGCAGAAGCGCGCCTCATGTTATGAGTGGTTTCCGGTTACGAACGGACCTCCAGAACAGAATAAATTTGTAACCGGAGGTACTACTGTATACAAACAAATGGAACTTGCTGCCATCTATTGGTCTTCTTGTGGAATAGCTTTTGCCAGGCCAGTTGTTGCCCCCCCCCCCCCGCTAATAGCATACGTGCTTTGCTGCGATATTTTATGTGCTCTAAGCAGATTAAAGATGCATATGAAGTGTGACACAAGGTTTTAATCTGTCTCTGACCACTGACTGTAAATTGGCAAAGCTAAAATAATTTGGGAAACAATTTCTAAGATGTTCTTCATAAGAAGACTTTGTTGTGGGAAGGCATTATCAAGTTACAGATTACTAAAAGCATTGTTTGTTTAAGAAATATTTTTTAAATGGCTACATGCGCCTGCCACAGTAAATAAAATACCACAATGCTATCTTACCAGTCAAGCCATGCAAATAACTGTCTGCTCCTGTTTTTGAACACTGGTAAACACTGATGGAGGAACGGGAGTGTGGAGGGAGTGGACCGCCCCCAGCACTATTCCGGTAGGGTGCCATTGTGGCGGGGCCCCCCCGGCATGCGCCATGCACCCCCGCGCTCGCCGGGTGCCACGCCCCCAGAACGCATGTCACACCACTGCGGGTGGCACACCATGTCCTCATAGGTGGCGTACAATGCCCCCGGGATGCATGCCACGCCCCTGAGGGCAACGTGCCACGCCCCCAGGAAGTGTGCCACCTCCTGGGGGCGCCCCCGTCTGCTCTCCACCCCTGGTAGTGGAGCATGCAGCTTCACCACTGCTGATGCACACAGCGGCTATGTTCCCACTGATACATTTAAAGCATAATTTACAACGCTAAGAACAACATGAGTTGCAGAGATACCTTTTCACATAGAAGAAACACATCACTGATTTCACTGCATGTGTATAAACTCTGGAAGGACATCCTGTGGGTGAGACTGAGAGAGCAAAAATAAGGTTTCTCAAAATCTCATGGAGAACACTGGTGAGATTGCAGAAAGAGGGTACCTGAAGCCCCATGACAACTGTAGGAACCTGACACAGCTCTTTCTATATTGAGGCGCAGGGGAGGCTCTATAGAGTACCATAAAGCTATATTTTATGAAGGACAAGAGAAATATCACACAAAGACTTAATAAATAAATAAAAATACTGACAGCTGTGAGATTCACAACAGCCAGAAGGTGGAAGGACTTAGGTGACAACATAATGACAGAATGGTCCCAACTAGTATGGTCAGTCATTTTAATGGAAAAATTGACACAGAAAGCGAGGCACGCAGGGCCGGATTTAGACGAGGAGAGGCCCTAGGCTACTCCACTTGTGAGGTCCCTCCCAATCCTCTACCCTCACGACTAGAAGAAAATGGAAGAGTATTATAAACAAAACTGAGTGAAGCCAAGGATGATTATGGATATTTAAAATTCCGCAATTCACAATTTCTCTTCTAAAGGACATAAGAGGTTATTGTTAAATACCATGGTGATTTTTTAAAAATGCATAAAATTTACACTGAAAAACTTTTTGCAATAACTGAACTTTGTAAACCTTTTGTGGCTATACATTATTTTTTAGGAAAATGAAGTTGTTATGTTATTCTTTAAAGAAAACACCTTGAGTTTACAAATTGCCTGGGAAGTGTAAATAATATGATCATGATTACCTGACAGTGTGGCACTTTTAGAATCTACTTTATGTTGTCATTAAAAAGTCAGTTTTAAAATACATATTAAGAAATAAACTACAACCACCAAATACAGTAAGGCTAAAATGCCCCCCCCAGCCTTCCTCATCATCCAAAACTTCATCAAAATTTGTTTGTCACTTTCAATGTACAGAATGCTCAGTGCGGACAACCTCTCTTGAGACATTGTGGCCCTTAGTTCGTTTTTAATTCTTTTGAGTCTTGAAAAACTCCTCTCTCCCGAGCAGTTAGTTGCAAGATTGCTTCCACATTAGGAAAGGCCATCTGAATTTTTCCTTGTATATAATTTGATAAAGGAGGGAGAGAAGTCATGAGGTCATGGGGGGATTAGCATCACACGTCATGTATATGGAAGTTGCTGAATCAGTTAACCAACTAGAAGGGTTACTGTTAATAGCACCAGTTTTCCTATAACTTGATATTGCTGGATAGTTCTGATGAACCGCAAAAGCATTTTTAGTTTGCTTTCTGTTGCCACCCTGGAACTTTTCTTTATTAGTGCCACTTTGTTTTGTATGATGCCTTGCAAATGAAGGAAAACAACTTTTCTGCTTGTATATAATTATAATATAATTTTGGTTACCGAGAACAAACAAGATTGTACAAAAACAAGATTGGGTGCAGGCCTGGCCAGTTCATAGGCATCCTGTGACAAAGGTGAGCTGTGTGCTTGCTTGCTTGCTTGCTTGCTTGCTTGCTTAACAGCTGTTGGGAACTTCAAGGTCCCTGCTTTCCCTTCTTATTGTCTTTGTATAGCACCTGGAGACTCCAGTAGAGAGCATTCCATGTCAAGAAGAAGGGCAAGTGGGCGCCCTATCAAATGACAGGGCAGGAGCTACACGGAGCAGGGCCTTTTCACTGGTGGTGCCCATTGTATGCTTCACTCTTTCCAGACCTGCTCTCTTTTGGCCTGTATTTTGGAGCTTTATAATTTAGGAAGACTTCGGAAGAACTGGATGACAAGTCTTATCAGTTGCTGACGTATAAGTGGATTATAGTTGCTGCTGTTCTGGGCTCCTGGTGCATAATAGAGTTGGCCAGGACTCCAGAAGGGATACAGTTTACGAGCTTTCTCCATTATCTGCACAGCAGGTGGTGTTCAGTCAACAGTGCAAAGGCTGAGCTGAAGCGTTTCCTGCTGGTTACCAGCTTTCAGCAATAGGGGTTACTGTTTAGTAATACCCAATTGGTTAGCTGTCAGTTTCTAGGGCTCCGTATTGGTGGCTCTTAGGTAATTCCAAAAATCCAGAGTCCATTAATAAAACAGTATTCATTCATAAAGCAGTAACATAAATCTCTATTGCTACATAGTGGGTGCATATTTCAGCAGTTGAACGTACAGGTTTATGGCCATGCTGTAGTGTAGTGCTTATGCGACTGTGAATAAAAGGTGGCTGGGCTCATCGTCCCGGGGTTGGGGGAATGGGGGGGAGGTGACAAAATTGATTTGCAATAAGGGTCCTCCCTTATTTCCATAACAAGTCCTTGAGTCTGTACTCTGAATAGTGACACCAGGGACCTAGAAGGGGCAGGGCTTGTTAGTCCAAGTTTCATCAGTGCTGACCTTAAGGCAATGGGAGCGATTTGGCCAAATTGGGCCCCATGGGCTTCTCCTAAGGGGGCCCCCGAACCAGGGCAACCTAGATGGATTTTATTTATATCTCTAAGATTTTGCAGACTTTGGCTGTGAACTGGGGCCCTACAAAAAATAATAATATCAAGTTGGGCCCCAATGCTTCAAATTCGGCTCCACTGGCTAGCCCCATGTCTCATAGTTGCTGGGCCCGAGTTGCCCTGCCCTTGCATGAAGTCTTGGGTTTGCAATTTTGGGAGAGGAGAACCTGCCCGCTGGGGAGTGGGCAGGCTGGCGAGGCCCCCCTAGATTTAGAGGCCCTACTTCAGCATACTTAACCTATACATAAATCTGGCACTGGCTCAGGCACATAAATACTGAAGACAAGCTCTGGGAAATTAAGCCTGTCATGCATATTGAAATTCCCTCTTTTACACAGCTTTTGAAGGTGTTTTCTTGTGCATCTGGCCACATGGCTCTGAAGCTCTCCCTAAAAGGTACATATTCTTCAGACGGTTTAAGATGGTCCGAATAAATGGGCCATGGAAGATGGAATAAAACTTATCCCCTTCTTAAAGCTCCTTGGTACTGCAGTAACCCCCTCCTTTTCAGGCCTCCATTCACGGCTAATTTAGTTTCTTGCTTTCCATGAGGTATTCCAAAGCAATTTACAATACAATCACTTGCACTGTGAGACCGAGTGCTTGGAAAGTCAGCAATGACTCCTTGCCATTGGTTCACCAGGGTTTGGAAAGGCACACACACAAGCCCACTGAGGAGTACCCAGGTGGAAAGGGCAAAAAAAAGGGAAAACCAATCTCAAGATGCTGAAGATCTGCCTTATTTGTTCATTTTCATTCAGGTGATTTCTCACAGGGTGCCCTCAGGGTGGAAGACTCATTGTTCTCAACAGCTATCCAAAGGGAGTTGCCTCCAAGTAAATCTGTCAGGTTGGAGTCACTGGCACAGTATTAAGGTTACCAGACGTCCCCGTTTCCCGGGGACAGTCCCCAGATTTACGTATCAGTCCCCATAAAAAATCCATTGAAGTTGAAAAGTGTCCCCGGATTCATTGAAAAAAATCTGGTAACCTTACACTAACTGAAAAGGCACCAAAGCTAATGCCATCTGCCTGAAATTAGCCCTGGAGCTGGGGAGGCCATGCCATGGTTTATATAACAATTACAATATAAGCACAACTGTGACTCGCCATTGGGTGTCACTCTTCTTTCAACTAACAGTAGCACAGGCGAAAGCAGAGAAAAATCATCTGGGTCCTCTTTAAAACAGTTGAAAACACTCCCTTACAAATTGTCAGGGTTGGTGTTTGGATGTGTATTGGAGCCATCCTATGCCATGCAGCGATATCGAAACCTTTCTCAGCATTTCAGTTAACATAGAATCATAGAGTTGGAAGAGACCACAAGGGCCATCGAGTCCATAGAATCATAGAATCATAGAGTTGGAAGAGACCACAAGGGCCATCGAGTCCAACCCCCTGCCAAGCAGGAAACACCATCAGAGCACTCCTGACATATGGTTGTCAAGCCTCTGCTTAAAGACCTCCAAAGAAGGAGACTCCACCACACTCCTTGGCAGCAAATTCCACTGTCGAACAGCTCTTACTGTCAGGAAGTTCTTCCTAATGTTTAGGTGGAATCTTCTTTCTTGTAGTTTGGATCCATTGCTCCGTGTCCGCTTCTCTGGAGCAGCAGAAAACAACCTTTCTCCCTCCTCTATGTGACATCCTTTTATATATTTGAACATGGCTATCATATCACCCCTTAACCTCCTCTTCTCCAGGCTAAACATGCCCAGCTCCCTTAGCCGTTCCTCATAAGGCATCGTTTCCAGGCCTTTGACCATTTTGGTTGCCCTCCTCTGGACACGTTCCAGTTTGTCAGTGTCCTTCTTGAACTGTGGCGCCCAGAACTGGACACAGTACTCCAGGTGAGGTCTGACCAGAGCAGAATACAGTGGCACTATTACTTCCCTTGATCTAGATGCTATACTCCTATTGATGCAGCCCAGAATTGCATTGGCTTTTTTAGCTGCCGCATCGCACTGTTGGCTCATGTCAAGTTTGTGGTCAACCAAGACTCCTAGATCCTTTTCACATGTACTGCTCTCAAGCCAGGTGTCACCCATCTTGTATTTGTGCCTCTCATTTTTTTTGCCCAAGTGCAATACTTTACATTTCTCCCTGTTAAAATTCATCTTGTTTGTTTTGGCCCAGTTCTCTAATCTGTCAAGGTCATTTTGAAGTGTGATCCTGTCCTCTGGGGTGTTAGCCACCCCTCCCAGTTTGGTGTCATCTGCAAATTTGATCAGGATGCCCTTGAGTCCATCATCCAAGTCGTTGATAAAGATGTTGAATAAGACCGGGCCCAAGACAGAACCCTGTGGCACCCCACTAGTCACTCTTCTCCAGGATGAAGAGGAACCATTGATGAGCACCCTTTGGGTTCGGTCAGTCAGCCAGTTACAAATCCACTGAGTGGTAGCATAGTCAAGACCGCATTTTACCAGCTTCTTTACAAGAATATCATGGGGCACCTTGTCAAATGCCTTGCTGAAATCAAGGTAGGCTACATCCACTGCGTTCCCTTCATCTACCAGGCTTGTAATTCTGTCAAAAAATGAGATCAGGTTCGTCTGACATGACTTATTTTTCAGAAATCCATGCTGACTATTGGTGATCACAGCATTCCTTTCTAGGTGCTCACAGATCGTTTGCTTAATGATCTGCTCCAGAATCTTCCCTGGTATTGATGTCAGACTGACTGGGCGGTAATTATTTGGGTCCAACCCCCTGCCAAGCAGGAAACACCATCAGAGCACTCCTGACATATGGTTGTCAAGCCTCTGCTTAAAGACCTCCAAAGAAGGAGACTCCACCACACTCCTTGGCAGCAAATTCCACTGTTGAACGGCTCTTACTGTCAGGAAGTTCTTCCTAATGTTTAGGTGGAATCTTCTTTCTTGTAGTTTGGATCCATTGCTCCATGTCTGCTTCTCTGGAGCAGCAGAAAACAACCTTTCTCCCTCCTCTATGTGACATCCTTTTATATATTTGAACATGGCTATCATATCACCCCTTAACCTCCTCTTCTCCAGGCTAAACATGCCGAGCTCCCTTAGCCGTTCCTCATAAGGCATCATTTCCAGGCCTTTGACCATTTTGGTTGCCCTCCTCTGGACACGTTCCAGTTTGTCAATGCTCTGCTTGGGTTGTTTTGCTTCTCTCATCCTCTCCTCACTAAGGCACAGTTCGGGGTTCTAACTTCTTTCTTCTTCTGGAATAATGCTATATATTTCACAATTCACTGAAGGGGGAAACATTCCTGGGACATTCAGTTTCTTTTGGGAAAGCACCAGTGACTTAGGGTGTCTTTGTGACATTTGGTGTATTTACAGATATACCATTCACCTAGGTATGCCGAGCTAAAGAAAGGGCTGTGCCATGATCAAGGAGACTCAGAATCACTCACCAGCTACACCCCTGCCTTCCTGGAAGAAACCCTGTGGCAACTCCTATCAGCTCCAGCCGGTATGGCTGAAGGTTGGGGGTGATGGGAGTTGTAGTCCAATAGCAACTGGAGTCTGCCAAGTTGGGAAAGGCTGGTATGAGGGCTGCTAAAGGAGGCCAGGGAGATATCAAAGGGAATACATGGAGCCCTGCCTGCCATGCAGTAGAATATTTATTATCATTTGCTATACGCCGATTATGTATCAACCAACTATCCTCTACCATTAGCAAGCCAGACGCCCAGTAAATGATGGGTAACAAAAGTTTAGACTTATTCCCATATACCACACTGTATGGTTTACATTAGCAAAAGGAAGCTAGCAGATTACTGATGCTGTCTGCTGATTTTCCAGAGATTTGCAAGCATGGAACAGGAAACAACATTTATATGAAAAAGACTTGATGAAGGAAATCCTCCGAAGTGAGATGTGGTTTTACATGTGAGCCATTGCACTGAATTTCCATCAACGGTGGTGCATTTGTTAGGTCTATATCCTGAAGGAAAGAACTGTGCTTGACCCCCTAGCTTGAGCCAGAATCCAGTTCAGTTAAAGTGTTTGTGTTTAAACAATGTTAGTCTTTTTGACTTGAAAGGGACTGCATAACCTAAGGGGCAAACGCTACATGGCACACACTTCTTGGATGTGATTTTTTTTTATCTACATTTGTTCTAAACTGTTTCTATATTTATAATTCTTGCATAATTGTTTTTACACTTGCCATTGTCTTAACTGTTTTATGTGTGTTATTATATTATAAATAGCTTTGGGATCCTCATAGGAAGTGATTCATAAAGATAAATAAATAAACTCCCATCTTTCCTGACCATTGGCCATGCTGGCTGGGGCTGATGAGAGATGACGTCCAACAACCTCGGGGGGGGGGGCGGGGGCTGTCTTTGCTATAGACAACTGAATTACTGACACGGTGACATTTTATTTATTATTTTGCAATTTTGCCGAAAAAGCTCAACAACTTTTCTGTCTGGATTTTCACCGTTTGAAATATGGCAACCCTAACAGAGGCCCAAAGACAGAAAGAATTCCAAACAGCACTTGACTGCTGAGGGCGATCTGACTGTGAGAATGAAAACAGCGATGCGAAAGAATGTTACGGACAAGGGTAGCAGGAGAGCAAAACCCAACAATTTTGTTTTAAAAATGAGGAATACCCTTTCACAGGGAACTAGCACAAATGGATACAGCAGAAATTAAACTGACAAAAAAGATAAGAGGCTTTTCATTTGGGGGCCCTGAGGGAATCTAATTAACCACTTTCTAGAGAAACGGCAGCACTGCCTCACACTGAATCCTCTGTCAGATACTTGGCAAGAAGTCAAATTGCTTTGAAAGAAATTAATGGGGAGGGAAAGCTATAATGTCTGACGATAAAGCAAACTGGCTGGCCTAAGAGCTGTAGGGCCTTTGGTTCTGGAATGCTTGAGTGCATATTGAGAGTGGACCAGTGATGAACCCTAGGATAGTGTTTACAAAAGAACACAAAGAGCATAGTCATAAATCGCCCGCTGCAGCCTGTAATTACTCAAACTCTATTGCAGCAGATTTCCTCTTCATGTGATAAGTACTACTTGAAGCCAAACTAATGAGCAATAATGACCAGAAAATTGATTGGTTGAGGTTACACCTTCTTACATTGGTGATGCAGAGATAGACTCATTTCTAACTGTGATTAAGCTACTTCCATCGTTCTGGTGTCGACCTCAGTGAGTCCATACTATAGTTTGTCCATTACAAGCTTCTTACTTTACACCCATCCTGCTGTTTAAGGTGATATCTTTGTAATCAAATAGAAGATGCTAAAAACCACAATTGCACTAGGGAGAAAAGAACCCTACCATATAGTTCACTCAACCTGGGAATGAGCTCCAGACAGACTACACTTGCCATGAAAGCTATGGCTATTACACACCCTCCAACATTTCTATGATGAAAATAGGGATGTCCCACTCCATAATGACAACTTTACTATTTATACTCCACACATCTTACTGGGTTGCCCCAGCTACTCCGGGCAGCTTCCAATACATATAAAAACATAATAAAACATTTAAAAACTTCCCTATGCAAGATTGCTTTCAGATGGCTTGGGGGGGTCAGATAACTCCATAGCCTCCAACATTTCTCCAATGAAAATTGGGATGTCCTAAGGAAAAGCAGGACATTCCAGGATCAAATCAGAATCTGGGACGGCTTCTCCAAATCAGGAACATCCCTGGAAAATAGGGACACTTTGAGGGTCTGCTATTATTATCACAGCAGAGGCCATGCACAAAGGCTTCTAGAGATGAAGGATAAGCAGCTTTGTGACTGCAGCCGTACACAAGAACACAAGAAGAGCCCTTACATATTCTTGCACGTAGTCCAACTTCCTGCTTCTTTCCACCAGTGGTCAACCAGACATCTTCAGAAGGCCCACAAGCTGGACGTGAAAGCAAGATCCCTTTCCTCCCATTATTGCACCCCAGGAATGGTATCCAGAGATCTACTGCCTCTGAACCTAGAAGTTACACATCTAGCAGCCATTGATGCTTGGGTCATCTAAGGAAGTAGCCATCACCACATATTGTTGCAGCAAATTCTATAACCATGCATTGTGTAAAGAAGTTCTTTATTTTGTCTAACTTGAAACCATGGTTAAAGCCATTTTTTTATACCTGAGGGATAGCTCAGTTTGAGCCCCACATTGGGTGAAAGATTTCTGCAGCGTAGGGAGTTGGACCAGATCCTCATTGTCTCTTCTATCGCTATGATCCTCTGTAACGTGTGACACATAGCCACCCTACACCCCAGTGAGAGGCAAAAGGATGAACTCATTCTGTGATAAATCAGTTTGTCTGGAGTCTAATGGATAATGCAATAACACGGAGAGCACCAAGGCTGAAGCATTTTCAGGCAGAATGTCTAGAACACCTGGAGCTGGGAGTGATGTTTGTGACTGATGATGACATTTTCCTCAGGCCTTAAATTAAAAATAACTTTGGATAATGATAAAAGTTATGAAAATGCCCTCAGACCTAGTTGACAGCTATTAAATGTGCATGTGCAAGCTATTTTTGAAAGATGAAATGTTTGCTCTACATGTTGTGTCTGAATTATTTTACTGCACATTCTTAAGAAGCTCTTTAGAAGCATTCTGTGGTTTGCCAATAGGGTAAGAAATAGAATCCCAAAGCAGACAGGCACAGAGTGTTTTAAGGAAAGAGCGGGCTTTTATGAGCTGAATCATCATTTGTTTCCTTACTCGCAGAAAGAGTTTTGGCTTGTTTTCACATTTAATCACAAGCGAGGAAATTCAACATTCTTCTACAACCGGTATCCATGGTCAAATAGATTGCTGAATTAAATTATTATTTGAACGGTGACTCTTTCATTTTACACCCACCAGACTGCCAATAGGTCTGGCTCAAAGACATCCCTTGGTTTCTAATGCCATTTTATCCAGGGACTTTGTTATGCTTCGAGCTAACGGCAGTATTGTTTAATGATAAAATCCCAAATAACCCCAAATATACTTTGCAGGTATTGGCCAAGTTCACACATCACAGTAATGTTTTACTATGAAAGGTAGTGATTGCTACCACTGTACTTCTTGACTCTGGCCTCTAAGAGAAACAAACCACAACATCTGGCTTAAAAGGTAAAAGGTAAAGGACCCCTGGACAGTTAAGTCCAGTCAAAGGTGACTATGGGGTTGTGATGCTCATCTCACTTTCAGGCCGAGCGAGCCGGTGTTTGTCCACAGACAGCTTTCCAGGTCATGTGGCAAGCATGACTAAACTGCTACTGGCACAACGGAACACCGTGACGTAAGCCAGAGTGCATGGAAACACTGTTTACCTTCCCGCCACAGCTGTACCTATTTATCTACTTGTGTTGGTATGCTTTTGAACTGCTAGGTTGGCAGGAGTGGGGACAGAGCAACAGGAGCTCACTGTGTCGTGGGGATTCGAACCGCCAACCTTCTGATTGGCAAGCCCAAGAGGCTCAGTGGTTTAGACCACAGCACCACCTGCGTCCGCATCTGGCTTAGTGTTACATCTGAAACAGGGATTGTTCTTTAGCTTGCTTAATCAAATCATTTTGGCAAGTCAAGAACAAATCTCAGCTGAACATCATGGTTTGTTTCACTTCAAAAAGACCCTAGTTTGTTTGAAGGCAGCGATCATGTTTTCTTCTTCCCATTGGCTAGAAGAGAGGAGTGAAACAGGAGCCATCTGGTTATTGGGATGTGCAAACACTGCCCAATGTAGGTTGATGACTGGCCTCTTAGTCATTACATCTCCCCAGTATATTGCTCTAGAACTTGAAGGCTGCTGTCCTAATCACATGTACATGGAATTGAGTCCTACTGAACTGATAGGTCTTATAAATGTTTTTTTGCTAAAATGTGGGGAAATGATAAGCTAACTTTGCCTGTTTTTAAAGAGCCCACATCCTCCCACTAAAAAATATTATTACAGCCTGGATTAGATATTTTCCTGTCAATCTTAAGATTTATGAAAGAAGTCTCTAATAAATCATTTCAATGGGATGGTGAATAATTTCAGTGTAATAATTCAGTGACCGGATCATCTCCTCCTAGCAAGATACACATGGTAAACCTTAAGATGTTGGAGAAAAGCCAGATAGACAAACTTTACAACGGGTAGACAGAGGGGGAAATAAACTGATTGTTGCCATTTACTCATGTGTACTGTACTAAATCAGACTTTCACAATTATACTGGAAACAAGAGCAGAAATGGATTTTCATGGTGATAGTTACAGTGCAAAACCATAAACCACTGTTACCACTGTTGCAAGAAATTCATCGAGATGTCCCTGAATACAAAGTGATTTGTCCTTTATTCTGCAAAATACATCACTTTTATGAGAACCTAGCAAATGATTCTGAAGAACATGTCCAAGCATAGTTTTGCAAAATTCCCTTTTAACAATTGCTAGCTCCCTTCAATGAACTATCAAAACTGCTTAGTGCTCACCCAAGTTTGTTTGTTTGTTTTTTAAGCTGTTTGGGGAATTTGGTGCAAGAGACATGATACTGAGGGGCTAATGATAAGATGGTGAGGGTCTCATTACCATTAGACACCATAACTAAAAAAATACCTGTCTGTTATAACTGCTCTGGTGTCCTGCACATAATGAAAACAAAATCAAACAAATAATTCCCCCTCCTAAAGGTAAGGTAAAGGGACCCCTGACCATTAGTTCCAGTCGTGACCGACTCTGGGGTTGCGGCGCTCATCTCGCTTTATTGGCCAAGGGAGCCGGTGTAAAGCTTCTGGGTCATGTGGCCAGCATGACTAAGCTGCTTCTGGCAAACCAGAGCAGCACACGGAAACGCCGTTTACCTTCCTGCCGGAGTAGTACCTATTTATCTACTTGCACTTTGACGTGCTTTCGAACTGCTAGGTTGGCAGGAGGAGGGGCCGAGCAACGGGCGCTCACCCCGTCGCAGGGATTCAAACTACCAACCTTCTGATCGGCAAGTCCTAGGCTCTGTGGTTTAACCCACAGTGCCACCCACATCCCATTCCCCCTCCTAGGTAAAGGTAAAGGTACCCCTGCCCGTACGGGCCAGTCTTGACAGACTCTAGGGTTGTGCGCTCATCTCACTCTAGAGGCCGGGAGCCGGGCTGTCGGCAGACACTTCTGGGTCACATGGCCAGTGTGACGTCGCTGCTCTGGCGAGCCTGCACCTGTGCAGCACACGGAACGCGGTCCCCCCCCCCCCTACTACACATTTAAAGGGGCATGAGATGTCAATCGGCCAAAGTCTGTGTCTGTTGGAATCGTTTTTAGAAGTTTTAATGGTTTTATCATTTATGTGTTTGCTACCCTGGGCTCCTTTGGGAGGAAGGGCGGAACATAAATTCAGTCACCATCATAATCTCCATCACCACCACCACCATCATCTAGGATGCCAGTTGTATTATTTCTTTACAAAGAAGAAGGGATAGTTGAAAGTAAATGACTTTGACATAGAGGAAGCATGAGTGGACTTTGTATCTGCTGGGAATGGAGTGGCCATCTTTGTAATGAGATGAGAGGAGGGTTGTTATAAAAAGATTTCATGTTCTTTCTTATTATGATGCAGCCAATTTAATACCAAATCTTAATAATATAATGGGGGGAGGATTTCTAAAGCATGTTTAATTCCAGAATTGTTTTCAAGTGCTCGGCAGGTAAAATCAAACCACTGTAATGGGTTTTCAGTCTCACATTGAAAAAAAATGGCTTTGTGGCCATACTATGGAGCTTTGAAGTCTTATCACCACTTAGTTCATGACTTTAAAGGCCCTAGTACAGCAGCCACTTAAATGTTACATTAAATTGCTACCCATGGCGAAGCAACAACAGTATAATGGCTCACCACCTAGACCAAAAGCTTTATTCATGACACTGTAGATCAGGAAACATCTGAAGGCACATGGGGAAAATCACCTGATTCAATGAGGTGAACTGGTGCCTGATCAGCTGTCCATGCGGTGACCACTACCATGTGGAATGGTTTAAAGAAGATTGTAATGAAAACATACCAACCCATATAATACATTAAAAGAAATGTATTGACCTTCAAGACAAAATTCATGTGTTTATGAATTCATTTAGCACTATCAAGGTAGGTGGAACTTTTCATGGCATGAAACTGCATATAAGGACATTTGACAAAGCTAGCATCTGTGAGCATGATTTGAGCATGAAAATATCCCACAATTTCCACCTTGTGTGCTAATGATTCAGTCTTTGAAGTGGTTGATCTAGAAAGAAGCAACTGATCAGGGTGGGTGGGTTAACTTTTGCAAGAACAAGACTGCTGTAATATTTAGGACTACTATTTATTCTTTATTTTTAGAGGGATCTACAAGGCAGAAAAAAAAAGCCAAATCCACAAAGGCCTCTCAAGCTAATCACATTGTTTGTTGCAACTGTATAGCCTTTGGAGAATGAGTTTAAAAAAACCACACAAGTATGCAGATTTGCCTTTTAACTGTGAATGAGAGCAGAGGATTAAGTATATGAAATGAAGTTTTTAATGTTCAAAGTCTTGAAAAGTTATTCGTATTTCAAGCATATTTAATTACAATGTAAAGCATTTAGGAAACTGTAAGAAAATACGTTCTGAGTGTGGATTATTGGAATGCAGGTTCCTATTTCCCCAAAGCAAAAGGGGCTGACAGAGGAAACACACCACCTGATGGGAAATTATTACACTTAATGCACACACCCTTCTGGCAATCATCTTCAAAGCATTTTCTAGCTGCAATCACACTGAAATTGCTGGGCTATGTTGTTGTTCTCATAACTCCAGATGGGAGTTGTAGTCCAAAACGTCTGGAAGGCACCAGGTTGGGTTAAGGGTGGTCTAAGTTGAGCATGAAAGCTTAGAATTGGCAGATGTGTGACCTGTGACAATTACTATTCTTTGTACAGTGGAACCACAGAAATTGAACGCCTGTAAACTTGAACATTTTGACTTCCGAATGATCAAAAACAGGAAGTGGTTGCTCCAGTTTTCGAATGATTTTCAGAAGCCAAATGTCCGGCATGACTTCTGTGGCTTCCGATTGGCTGCAGGGCGCTCCTGCAGCTAATCGGAAGCCATACCTTGGAAGTCGAACATTTTGGAAGTCAAACAGACTTCCGGAACAGATTCCGTTTGACTTCCAAAGTACATCTGTACTTTGTTTCTAGTTCTGCATTTCAGTTTGGAGTGGTGGGGATATGTTATCATTAACTCAATGGCTGCATACCTATCCTGATCTATTTGTAGAAAGTTTGTGGGGAGATTAGATGACACCAGCTATTTGCAAAGCATTCATTTCTATTTGTTTATAGGGACGTCATACAATGTTCCTTCAAGCAAGCATTATAACACACTTTCCAGTGCATTTCCCAATAATTTTCTTTATCACAAAAAGTATGATCTTGGTCTGTGTTTTTTGGGAGGGGCGGGGGAGATTTGTTGCCAAATCAAGTTTAATTGTGCAGCCTGAATTAGGATGGAATGCTGCCCAAAACTAGCAACTCTCTGGAAGGACCCTTACTCTCTGTAAGTCCCACTTGGATGAAATGGGGAACAGGGTGTGGGTGACTTTTTGATGGAGATGCCATTGGGTCGATGCTGTGAAAAGCTTCCATTCATGAGTAGCAACAAACCCATGATAAACTCACATGTGGAAGCACTCTCAGTGTGGAAGCAGCACCAGTACAAATTGCTGTCCTGTTATTAAGTCTGCTGTAAAGCAAAGGAAGCTTTTGCTTAGCTAAATTACCCTGGGATTCTTCATGGCATTGAGAATAACTATTAGTACAGGCACAATGATTTTCTTGCTGATTGCCAAGGCAACACTTAAATATGGCTCTTTGGAACAACTCTCTGCTAACTTTCAGGATATCCCTGGTATGTTGATGGATGGAGTGTGAGAACTGGGTTTCATTTAAATTGCAAGATGAGAATGATTACTGTAACTTGCAATAAACATTCTTCTCTGGAAGGCATGGAAGGATGACATTCAATCCTCCCTCCCCCAGGATCCCATTTTAATTTGCTTCCCCTTTCTTCCCCTCTTCCCACCGACAAGGTTTACTTCAGTTGGAATAAGTTATATATAGACCACACTTATGATTCTATTGTGGTTTTAAGGTGCCTTCTATGTCCACAAGCAAGGTGTTCTGAAGGAGGTTGAAGTTGTGGGTTAGACAAGAGAAATGAATAACCCATAGCTATCCTAAAGCATCATTTGGAAGCTATCATTAGCCATTTTAAAAGATGTTGTATGACAAGAGTTGAGGCGCCGCAGTTGACTGAATATTTCTGTCTGCTCTGCATCATTAGTGAAGCAGTCAGTCATGTAGTTTCACATGTTAGTTTTGGCATACAAAGCATGTACAAGCTGAATTCCAGAATCATAATACCCAAGAATGTACACCACAAGAAGCAATTCCCCCCATACATTTTTGGTGTTTTTTTAGGCAGGCCACTTAAAACTGAGCAGTTTAGATTAGTTTAGTGATATCAAATGTCTTCTGTGTTAGATGAAAATATTCAGCGTTTTCAAACAGGATGAGCCAAAAAACCATTTTCTGTGGGTCTTATATTATTTCAACCCCACCAAACAAGTGAACAACAGGAAAAGTCTATGCGCAAGCATCAGACTGAAAGGTGTCAGAACAGGGTGACCAGCTATTTAAATAGCTTAGGAACATATCACAAACTCATTGACCTGGTCACTTTCAGAAGAGTTGGGGGGTGGGGTGGCAATCCACATCCCAGGCAAACAAAATGTAATCAGTCCCCCAAGGAAAATAATGGTTTTCAGCATAGCATGCAGACCCAAATAAAGGAAAGTAAACCTATATGGGAAATGACCTGGATTTGTTCAATTTACATTTCCTGGTTTCCTGTTATTCTTTTTCACATGGTGCTGTTTTATCCATTACCAGCACACCTGGGAGCTAGAGCTCAATCAAACAATCAGGACTAAATGCAAATTGGAATTTATTTGTTTTGTTATGGTAGTTGTGTGGTTTCTTGTTTTTAAAGCCATTCCTAGATCATGACCCGAGATATAATTTTTAAGCCGAACATTGCTGCTTCTGGGAAAGAGATTTTCTCCACAGGAAAGCAGTCTTTTAAAGAGCAAGAAATGCACTACGTAAAAGGAGTTCCTGCAGGGGAAATATTGGGCCTGTCTCTCCATGTGTGCAAGTGTCATGGGCCAAGGCTGCTTTCATAAAAGCTGTGCTTGCACATAGTTCTAAGCCGTTGTTTAGCATTAACAATGGCAAGGTGCAATAAGCCTCAGGCTCCCACAGCTACATGGAGGAGTTTGGAAACTTTCGTTCTGCTTTAGATTAACCACAGTTTCACATTACACCCAAACCCTAAACTGTGGCTAATCTTAATCATGTTTTGCTGAAACAAGCCAGCTTTCTAAGATATGGTTGGCTTTTTTCAACTGGCCATAGTTATGGCAAACCACAGTTTATCCAGGTTTGAACATCACAACAAGTTGTAGTTTATCTAAATTGGAAGGTAAGCTTCCAAACTTCTCCTTGTGGAGCCACTGGAGGAGAGAACAGGGGAAGCGCATGAGCCCAAAGTGCAAACAACACCTGTCTGTGGCTAATCTAGATGCCTTCCCCTTCCACCCCACATTAATAGGGATGAATTGTAGATCTCTGAGCACGTGTGTTATATGCTGTGGTGGTGATGCGGTCCCTCAGAATTTCACCAGAGTGCTGGAGTGGAGCCTCTCTCTGACTGACTCCCAAGACAGCTAGCCAGAGGCAGGTGGAGCAACACACGGAGGGAAAATAACAGGAAGTTAACTTCCTGTTTTATTCTGAGGAAGTTAGTTAGTTAGGGCTTGATTTGAGATGGGAAATAGGGATTAGGATTGGGTTTGTCTGAGGGAGAACTGGTTCTGATTTAAGTTGAACAACCACGCTATCTATAGCAAAAGGAAAGAGCCTTGCAGCTTACAGATAGGAAGACCTATTTGAGTGTCAGGGGAAGGTATAGAGACAGGAGTTAACCGGAGGGCTGAGTCTGAGCAAGGAGAGGTAGAACCTGTGGGAATGCAGACAACCTGGGTCTCATTCTAGCCAAGAAAAGAAGACTCCCAAACCAGGAACCAGGGGTGAGGCGATCCCCTGGGTCTGTTGTACTCATTAGAAAACCTCAGGAGTAAGAGTGTTAAGAGAGTGGGTAACTGACAAACAGTACCCCTTTGCTTGTGAACCAAATTAATAAACTGTGTTGAAAGCATTGACCTGTAGCATCAAACTAAGGACCTAGAAACAAGTAACAGAAACGGAAGTGTAACAACTGATTTTGAGTAAAGGGAGTTTAACAGAAGTCGTGCCTGTGTTTAAGCCTCTGGCATCTTTATATTGAGTTTAAATAATAAGTTAACTTCTACCTGAAAGAACGCATCTCCTGACCCAACTTCATTTCACCAACTTCCTGGGTTGTTGTTTTTTTAAATAAAACTGTCCTTGTTTGATCAATTCCTGCCCGAGACTCCCTGAATCATAATTTACCTCACACAAGACCCTTAGCCTGTGGTAAACAGTAGGCATTCATTTAATTGGTGTACCGTGAGGTGGCCCACTATGTTTAATGGGGGGGGGCAGTTAGCAGGGTGAGTCTACATATGCTGATAAGGCCTCACTCCTAGCAGCAATCATGCTGCAGCATTCTGCACCAACTGCATATCAAACACAAGGGAAGCCCAGCATAAAGCGCATGGCAGTAATCATGTCTTGAAGTAAACCAGCGCATGAACTACAGTGGCAAGGCTTTCCCACTCTGGGAATAGCCGTAGCTGTCAAACCAGCTGCAGTTGGTAAAAAGCACTTCTGGAGCCAGAATCACCCCTAAAGTGCTAACCTGCTCCTTCAGGAGGAGTGCAAGATCTGTCAAGCATTTGAGGGTGGTCCAAAGACTATAGGCACTAGCAGATTTTTAATTATTATTATTTTACTTTAATGTACCTTTTTTCCGGAAACTGGAAGTCAAATGGGTGTTTTCCAACTTGCCCTGAATATATTTCCCCCCAGGTATGTGGCTTTACTGTGCTCAGTGTTCACTCAGGAAAAAACATTTTAATTAAAATATCAATTAGTTATTGGGGCCTATGCAAAAAGCGATGCCTTTAGGACTGGAATGTGTGCAAGAGGGAGAGATCCCCACTAAGAAACTTGTGGGCATGCTACCAAGCGCTGTGGGAAATGGCGAGCAAAGTTACCAGACGTTGAGAGGCAGGAGGAGAAAAATAATGAGGCACTTCAAGGAAAAGAGCAGGGAGGTCTTGCTTCTGTCAGGGGTGGTGGGTTGAGGCTAAGCATGAAAAGTCCTTAATGAATCCAGTAGTTGTTTTCTACATTAGGCACCGAGGGGGACAAAAAAAGAGAGAGATGTTTATGAATAGCTACCTGGAAGGCAGAGCCAAGCAAAGCAAGGAATGGGTGGAAGAGGAAACCTGTGACTAGAAAGGGTTAACGTTCTGCAGCCCACACAATTGCGGGTAAGTGGGGAGTCCTTTAGATGGAACACTTTATTAAATAGTGCAGACATTTGGGCATAAAAAGCAAGATGGGAGAAGGGTGTCCCACACAATATGTATGAACAGTGTGTGGCAATGCTTCTGACTGAACCTTCATTGACTGGCTCTTAGGAAGCAGCCCCTTCTCAACGGTGTGTGTTGTGGGCCTGTTCAGCTGGACTGCTGTTATACTGACCCTGATATTGGTTGGCTTGTGGTTGTGAGTGACATGATGCCGGTGATATAACCTACCTGTCCCCTAAAGCGGTAGTTTGCTAGCAGTCACCGGGGCTAGGTTCAAATCATAAATCATCACCACAGAGTAGAAAGAGACAGCAGGCTGTGCAAATGAAGGATATGTCCTGCAGGGAATCAGTTATGACACCTATGCTATTCTGTATCTACGCAAAACTGCAGGGACAGGTTGTCCATGGATATGAGGTGTGTTGCCATCACCAGGTGACACCGAACTTTATTTCTTCTTTTCTTCTAACACCAGTGAAACTGTTGAGGCTTTAAATCAGTGCATCTAGTGCCTTAGTGATGGCCAGGGTACTTGGATGGCTTTAAAAAATAATTATGGCAAATTCATGGAAGATAAGGCTATTAATTGCGACTAGTTATGATGGCTATGTTCTACCTTCACTGCTTTATGTCTCTAAATATCAGTTGCTTCAGTGGTGTTGTGTGTGTAAATGAGCTTTGGTAATTGAAAGTTTTTTGGTGCGTGGTTTTTCTGCTTTTCTGAAAGAGTACTTAACCATGTACATTGCAGTGAAAAACTACTCAGGGCACCTTCCTTCTCTCCCTCCCTGATTCTGGGATGGACATTCTTTTTCCATCCCGTCTCTGCAATTTTAAAGACCATTTTTTTAAAGGCAGCTAACAGCATGATCCCAGATTCCACTACACAGTAGCATAATGAGAGCACAAGATCCAGCATGTCAGTTCCATTGTTCAGCATTACAGAGCTGTCCCCATTCCCTTTGCAGGAACCGTGGCAATTAACAAGACTGTATTGCTGTACACAGCACTTAGGACAGGGGACCTTTGGCTCTGGCCCACCGGCAAGAGATAAAGGCCGGACTTGCACCATGCATTTAAAGTGGTACCATGCCACTTTAAACAGATATGGCTTCCCCCAAAGAATCCTGGTGCAGTTTGTTATAGGTGCTGACAGCTGTTGTTGTTGTTGTTTAGTTGTTTAGTCGTGTCTGACTCTCCGTGACCCCATGGACCAGGGCACGCCAGGCACTCCTGTCTTCCACTGCCTCCCGCAGTTTGGTCAAACTCATGCTGGTAGCTTCGAGAACACTGTCAAACCATCTCGTCCTCTGTCGTCCCCTTCTCCTTGTGCCCTCCATCTTTCCCAACATCAGGGTCTTTTCCAGGGAGTCTTCTCTTCTCATGAGGTGGCCAAAGTACTGGAGCCTCAGCTTCAGGATCTGTCCTTCCAGTGAGCACTCAGGGCTGATTTCCTTAAGAATGGATAGGTTTGATCTTGCAGTCTGTGGGACTCTCAAGAGTCTCCTCCAGCACCATAATTCAAAAGCATCCATTCTTCGGCAATCAGCCTTCTGCTGAGAGCTGTTAGGATACCCCTATTCTCCTCACAGAGCTGCAATTCCCAGAGTGGTTTAAAAATCAATCTCTCTTCCCAGGAAACTCTGGGAATTGGAGCTCTATCAGCGGAACAGGGATATTCTAACAACTTTCAGCATCCTTAACAAACTACAGTTCTCAAGATTCTTTGGGGGGAGCCAGGGGCATAGCTAGCTGCTTGGGCGCCCGGGGCGGCGTGCACACCCTGAGTGAACTACAGCTGGGGGCGATGGGCAGACATAAGCCCCACACTGCCCTTTTGGGCAGTGCGGAGCCTGCAGGCGCTTGAGCCACCATATCACTCCCAGGAGAGATGCGTGGCTTGGGCACGTTGCAGGCCCCAGGCTTCTGGGCTGCAGGCCTCTGCTCTATTGACTGACTGTATGCCAAAGTTTCTATTGTGCGCAGCTCACAAAATGCTCCTTTCCCTAAGCCCTTGCCAGTTTTGCTGCCTGCCTCTTTCTTCACACTTGCCCGGGCTGCCTACTTATTGCAGGAATGGGAAATGTCTGCTGCCATCCGAATGCTGATAGGACTTCAATTCCCATCATCCCCAGACAGGATAATGGGAGTTGTAGTTCACCAACATCTGGATGGCCACATGTTCCCCAGTCCTGATATACTGGGTACTGGCCTCAACTTGCCTCTCTGACCTATGGTTTTTGCTTTCCTCCTCAGTCAGATACTTTGGCTCAACCAGCTTGTTGAAAAAGGGCCAGCGCTGAGGAGACGCAGATCTCTCCACTCTCGTCCAGGGAGGCCCTGACTGACCCTGCATGGGATGGAGTGCCAGATCCCTTCTTCTGTCAGACAGACAGAGAGAGAGGTTCAAGCTCGCCATTAGTAAGGTTTAAGTTTCAAAGGGGGTTGAGTTATGGGACAATCAGTTAACATGAAGCACATTAACCTTGCCAGAGCACAGCTATACATTACAGGCCTCTTTCATGTTTAAATATCATGGAATGATGTTCAAAGGAAGCTAAGAAGGCTACATTTCATTGTAGTAATATATGGGAAAACAGATAGGCAAAAAAAAAAAAAAAAATCTACCCAAACATGGATTTTCCATGTTACAGAGTGACTTTAGAATACCAATGAATGAATATGAATGAATGAACACACACAGAGAGAAACAGTGGTGGTGGTGGGGAGGCAAGAGTGACAGAAATCTAGGCAAACCATGTCCAGAGCAATGAATTAATACTTTCCAAAATTCCTAGCGAATGCCATGTACAAGTCTTTTCTTTCATTCATTCAAAAAAGCATTGGGAAGATCCCAAGGGGATGGGTGGCTTACAGAAAAAATAATTGAAAATAATAATGTGGGGGTGAATAGAAGTTCAAATAAGGAGGGTGGGCATTATATGTTGGGTTCTATACAAACCAGTTTCTCTCCTGGGGGAAATAGCAGCTGGAGGAGGTTTGTTTTTGTCAGGACTGTGTGGCGAGGGTTAACCCCTCCACACTGTATGCCACGGTGCTGATCCTGAATAGGACAGCCTGTGGCTGTTATTTAAACAGGAGGAACTGGGTACTTTAAATGCAATCATGCATTTAGCATATAGCCTAGTTTGGCCCTGGATGATTTCATTTACAAATCCTTAAAGCCTGAACATCCTCCCCTTCCTTGTATGACCTGTAGACGCAATGCAAAGGAATAGGCAGGAAAAGCATTGAAGAACATAATGTAAACTCCATGTAATCCCAAAGGGGCTTTCACTAGAGTTCAAGCTTTATTGATACAGTAAGAAAATACCAGGAGAAGAGACAGCCCTTGGTGTGTCCTTAGGGATTTGTGGGCAGGTAGGTCTCACTGCACCAATAACATTTCAATTCAATGGAGATGTGTGCTTGAATGCATCCACAGCCTTCGCTAGAGATAGTCCTAGTACTGGAAACTTATGCTGCATTCAGTCTCTGGGATGGAAGCGAAAGGCAATTTCCCAGAGAATTTCTTGCCATGTCAGCAGTGCAGAACACAAAATTGCACTTTTTTTTGTCCTGCTAGTTTGGAACGAAGACACATGCAGCAATCCTGTTGTCATCAGCCAAATTCTTCTCCATTGACACAACACAGTTAATATTAAAAGCTGATCCCATTTTGAGAAGCAATTGGCTGTCATTCAAATGCCTGGTGGTAAAGAAAGGTTTTTGACTGGTGTTGGAATAAATTCAGAATTGTCCCAGGCAAACGTCACTGGGGAGCGCCACTAAGAAAGCCCTCTCCTTCCTTGTCACTCTCCAAATTTCTTTCAGATGAGGCACCTGTAGGTGAGCTAAGGGTCTGAGCAGACCTGCAGAAGAGGTATTCCTTAAGGTACAGAGGTCCCAAGCCTAATGCTGTAGACTCTGTCGCAGTTAACAGGGTGGATCTCTGGACTGAACATTGCTCTAATATCACACATACAGACTTATTCTGAAAATAAGGCACCCGAGCCCAAATGTCCTAAGAGAAGAAAGTGCCACAGGAAATATAGCAATGTTGGTATCCATGCAAATTGAGATAGTTAAATGAGGTGAAAGCGAAACAAGGGGCTGGTGCAGGTATACCCTGATCTCGAAGTTATTTAAGGAGATTTGATTTTGGGTAGCATTTAACTACATCTTGGCAAAATTCAAATGGCACAATTCAAGTTGTGCGACAAACCCGCTTCCCCCAAAATCAGGCCTGTTGTGACAAGTCAATCACGGGGAAAGAAATGGAACGTTTGGGGTAACAATTGCTCAGTGTGCCACATATAACTTTTCCCAACAATACAACAACTGCTCAGTAAATTGCTGACACTGCCTAACCACCTCACAAACTTCATGCAAACAAATCAGGATGAATGCTCAATAAAGGAGTCACTTGGAAAAGACTTCAGAGATAAGCTCGGCGGTTTGAATCCCCGTGATGGGGTGAGCTCCCGTTGCTCAGTCCCAGCTCCTGCCCACCTGTAGCAGTTCGAAAGCACGTCAAAGTGCAAGTAGATAAATAGGTACCGTTCCAGCGGAAAGGTAAACAGTGTTTCCGTGCGTTGCTCTGGTTCGCCAGAAGCGGCTTAGTCATGCTGGCCACATGATCCAGAAGCTGTACGCTGGCTCCCTCAGCCAATAAAGTGAGATGAGCGCTGCAACCCCAGAGTCGGTCACAACTGGACCTAATGGTCAGGGGTCCCTTTACCTTTTTAAGGCAGTCCAGACTATTCGAGCAGTATACGCACCTTATGCTCAAAGCACATGACTTCCCCCATTGAATCTTGGGAACTGAGGTTCATCCCTCACGGAGCTACAACTCTCAGCACTCTTAACGAACTACAGCTCTCAGGATCCTTTGGGAGAAAGTCATGCTTACCAACTCTACAGTGTGGTCTGCGGCGATGAAAGGTGCCTTGGCCCTTTTTAACTTCGGATGCCACGGACTGAACTTGGGATCTTCTGCATCGTGTGATGCAGATGCTCTAGCACTGCACTAGAGTCCAGTTTTTGGAATGGCAGCAGGTCAGGTTCCCCTTGCACCCGCCGCCAAAAATAAAAAATAAAATTGCATATCTATTACTGTCCCAAGTAATATGAGCGATGCTTTATTCCCGAAAACCCCTTACCCATTTTGATTGTTATGGTCAATGCTTGTCTCGCATTTGCTTGTTTCTCATTTGTTAATTACCTGATCTCTTGTCTGGGGACACCCAAGCTGGAGGTGCATAAAGCCGCGTGTTTACGATAATTCCAAGCAAGTGCCGGTCCCACCCCAACCCCCACTCGCCCACCTCTTCTCCATGCAATAAAACCGTTTGCAGCGGGAAGGAAGCGCCCTTGAGCAACGTGGGGGTCTGCCGGGGCGGATCTCCCATGCAAATCTCCGACCCGCCCCCAGGCTGAGGCATGCAGACCCCGGAGAGGCAAAGCTCAGACCCCAGCGTGGCTTTTCCCGTCTGGATCTAGCGCGGGCTCCTCGGTCCTGCAGCTTTGCGCCCTTGGTAGCTGTGCTCCCCTGCCCCATGGAAAGGCTGGGAGGAGTCCAATAGCTGCGGAGAAGAAGAACGGCGAAGCCAGCTGCCAGGGAGGAACAGAAGACCCCGAGAAGCGAGGCGGGGGTCCCTCGGAGAGAGGGGGGCGTGGGCAGCAGCGTCCCTGGATCGTCGCGCGTAGGTTTGCCTTCCAGTTTCAAACTAAAGGACATCTCTCTGTCTCTCTCTCTCTCTCCCAGCTCTACCCAACTGCCTCCTGTTGCTGCCTCAGTTTCCTCAGGCATGGTGCTGCTCGCCTGGAACACTTTCCTAATTCTTGCCTGGCTACCCCTTGTTGCAGGTGGATTCCCCGAAAATGTCAGGTTAGTATCAGAAAGGGGCAGGGGGGTTATGGGGGTTTCTACCGCTTTATATCTGTTCCTTTGGAGCCAGTGCTTTTGTTTTAATGCATATTTTGTGTTTCTCATTTGGTATTTTTATGTCACGAGCCGCCCTGTGATCTTCGGAATGAGGGTGGTGTACAAATTTAATATAAATAGGTTTAAATAAAATAAGAGAGTGGGTGGGGTTTCTCTCTGGCCCTTGTCTGCCAGTCTTTGCGGCTAGGAGTCACCCGCCAAGGGCTGGTTCAAAGCAGCATTTAACTCACCTGGAAGCTGAATCTGTGACCTGCCTCTCCTGAAATTTATTCTGGTGGGTTCTCTGCAGTGCTTGGTCTGCTAGGGCTTTTCCACGCTGGGTGCCAGAGAGCCTGAGTGAGAAATACAGCTGCGAATTGCAGCTCTGTGAGGGGAATGCGTGCAGAGTGCATTTTCAAGTGATCACAGCCTGTGCCTGTGCATCTAGGAGAAAGGGCTTCCACTTTTCCGGATGTTGTTCGGAAGAATTTTGGGTGGCAAGCAATTCTCTTTTGGGGAAAAGAACAAACCAGTAGTTTAAAGGTGTGGCTGCTCTGAGGCTAGTGCTGTGGCGAGCCTTTCTAATCTGTACACCTGATTTAGTGAGGATTTCAATGAGAGTAGTGCAGAAGATAATGCCAGAAGTTGTGTCTGCATGCTGTATACATTAGAAGAGGGGCCAAGGTCAGTGTGCAAGGGATTGCATCTCTCTCTCTCTCTCTCTCTCTCTCTCACACACACACGTGTTTCTCCTCTTCCTGATGCCACCCCTCCCTTTCATCATAGAATTATAGATCTGGAAGGGAACCTGAGGGTCATCTAGTCTGACCCCCTAGAACGGTAGTGGTTCCTTCTTCTGCTTCCCCTTGCCACACCCCATTCCTCCTCTGCTTCCCACATTAGTGGGAAGGCAGTTTATCTCCACCTCTTCTGTCTTGCCTCAGTGCCTTGTTCTGAGGAAGGACCAGGGTGAGGTGGGGAGTCCTTAGCATTCTGTGTGTGGTGACACAAGCACCCTTCTGGTCACCACCCCCAGAATGTCTTCCTTTGAGGAAAGACACACACCTTCCTCACTGGGTGGGTGGGTCATCAGCATCACCAGAGAACAATAATGTAGTGAGCGGTGGACCTGGGGAGGCGGAGGCATCCGTTTGCTGCTTTCCTGCATTCATCTCCTGAGACAATTGTCTCATTCTGCTTCATGGTTAGCCACTTGCAGGGCAGCTCAGTTGTGCCCTGCCTCCTCAACAGCTGATTTCATGTGTTTGCCAAAGAATACTGTATGCTATAACATGTAGCTGGATCTTGCAAGGGGTGTTGTATGTTAAGCCTGATCCGGAAGAGTGTGAGGAGTTCTGTCCAAATCAAAGGGGCAGGTGGTGTTCTTAACTACCTCATGGGATCCAGATAGATTTACACAGCATTTGAAACTGCACATTGGCAGTTGGATGTTCCCAGTAAACTGTCCTGTCTTGTGTGTTTCTGGCCTGGCCACACAGTATATAAAATGTACTGGCAGCACCCCCAAACATGGGGATAGGTGAACTGAAATCAAACCTGGAAGTGGATAAGTATGGTCAGCGAGTTAAAAAAACCTCTGGTAAAACATAGTTTTGAGAGCAAGTACAAATTACCATTATAGAAGCGGTCTGAGTCACTCATTATGTTTTAAAATGTACACCTTTAAAAACCTGCATATGAAATGGATAGATTCATTTAGCTTTATATCTCTCTTGGTCCTGAACCTGCCCCAAAAGCCATAGCTTCCCCACCCTTATTCCAAACCACAGTTTCCAAAAGTGGCCAATATTGACAACCTGGGATCAATGGGATTATGTGAAGGGGTCAAAAGGGCATCAAAAAGGGTCTAGAGGTAGAAAAGAAGTTTCTGAGGTATAGTGCAAAAACCTTGATTAGGAACTATGAGAAATAAAGGGCATATGCACCGTATATACTGTATAATACATCTCCCTTGCCAATGAGGAACCTCTTTATTTAATAAGTTGAATCCACACAACACAACAGTATTCCTTACATGTTATGGTTCCTAGCAATGGCAATTGGTGATTAATAAAGGTTGCTTATATATTGGTATTTCATTTACATTTCTAAGAATTTTGTTTCTAAGCTCATCAAGCGTCAGGGAGCTCAGATGTTTGGGAAGCCCTGCTCTAAACCTGACTTCCTTAACTTGACACTATCCAGATGTTTTGGACTCTCATCAGCCCTACCCAGCGCAGCCCCAAAACATCTGGATGGCACCAGGTAGGGGAAGGCAGCTTAAGCTCACCCCCAGTGTTATTGGATGCCATCCCCTCCCATTTTGATGCTCTGGGGCTTCCTTTAAATGGTACACCTGCCTGAGTTCTTCCACTTGCTTCTTCCCCTCTTTCCTGTTTACTAACTAAACCTTAGCTCTTTCCCCCTCTCTGTTGTCTGCTGGCTGTTTCTCCTGCCTCCTTTCAAGAAACATGGGAGCTAGAAGCATTCCACACCAGTTGGGGCTCTGGCATTCTTCCTTTCACTCATCCCCATCCAGACTCCACAGTTTTCTCTACCATAAGGGATTTTGGGTAGGGAAAGCAGAATCACACTACCTTTCTTTGTACAGCAAGGTTTTTACATAGGGAGTGGGGAAGTCACATTTTGACGTAAAGAAATCGGCGTTGACCTCCCTGCCTCAACCCAGGAGGAGCAGGAGGAGGAGTGAGAAAAGCTCTTGAAGAAGATTCCTAGGAGGAGTTTCTATTCTGAGCCCAGCATCAGCATAGCTGGAAGAAGAGAGGTCTCTAAGGGAAATCTCTTATCTTGAGACCACTAATGGGAAAAGAGTGTATTTTCCAGCATCTGGCGATTCCTCAGAAGCAGAATGCTCAGAAGCATTTGAACATTGAAGAAGCAAGTGGCAACCTCCTCCATCGCATCCCTCTTTGGTTGTCTCCTTTCTACCTTTGTCTCTCACCTGACCCTAGAGGTCCCTGCTCTAGTTTACATCAATATGTTTTGAAGCCAGTAAATCTAGTATTGGGGCAGTGCTTGAATTACAGGGAGCTGAGGGTGCCTTGTCCCTCCAGTTACTGCTTTTATATGGCAATGGAAGCATGGTTGGCCAACCATGGAAGTTGAGGTTTCCCTACTTTCCTCTTCCCTCAACATTTCAAGCACTGTGTTGAGGGTGATAAAGGAAAATTGAGTAACGTATGAGTTTCTTCTAAGTTCTCCTGGAAGAATAAATAAAACACACCATGTCTTATTTAAAAATGTTACCTATCATTTAGCTACTTGAAGCTCACAAAGATATAAAGCTGCGCTACATGCACCACAAGCTCTGGGAGGGAGAGAGAGGTTCCAGTGTGTACTTTGAGTTGGTTTCCTTTAAATGAAGTCACCGGAGGCATTACTGTGGTAAAAGTTTTTATTTTCACATATATGTAGGTTGAGTATAAGCTGAGGGTTCACAGCATTAACACTCCCAACAGATTCTGCTTCCACATTCATGGTTTTTTAGGGGCTACCAGTGCCACAGTATTGGATTCTTATAAAGGACTAGTTGGGCCTCTGTGTCTCTTTCTACCTTAGTCCCCTTACCAGTTTATTGCTTTCACATCCGCACTTTGATGAAATCACTTCCCACACGAAGAGGGTAAGCTTAGCTCTGATTCCCAAATTGTTCTCTCTTTCCTGAAGAATCCATCCTTTGAGAGGTACCTCCTTGAGGAAAACAAGATAGTTGACCCCTCTGTCAGTGTCATCAAGATAATCTTCAGTGATGCTGCTGGTTCCATTAACCTCCACCGTCCAGACCGCTGCGACAGACCCGTCTGGTAACATTCAGACTACTGCCTCCTAATCAATGCAAATGTACTGATCTAGAAGTAAGCCCTATTAATTAGGATTGCACCTTAAATGAATGAGTTAAAAAATATTTGACCAGGATCATGAAGAAATCATTATCATCTATGGGTGGTTGGAAATAAGAGCAGGAAGTCACAAAATTAGAATCAGCTTGGAAAAAAGTGAAGCCAAAGTATCTAAAAAGAAAGTTTTAAAAAAACACAGGAAATGTGGAAATTTGTAGAAGATAAATGACAATAAATAAAAGGGTTTTTTGGAAACCTCTAGGAAATAAAGCAATAAACTTTTGGGATTTGCATTTAGCAGCAGATTTCAAAAGACGTAAATATTACATAAGGCAGGCGCTTTGACTGTACTCCTTTTGGCGCCTGCTAAAAGCATTTTTGTTTAGACAAATCTACCCAGATTGCTGGTGTGTGTTTAGTTTATTTCTGGTTTTGATTTTTTATTGTTTTAATTCTTTATACTATTAATTTTATTGATTTATTTCTTTTGTAAACTGCTTTGAGGGTTTTGAAAACAATCAAACACTATATAAACTTTATAAAATAAAGAAATAAATATTTTCTCTAATTTTGTAGCCTATCAAGTTTGTCAAAAACCTTAAGGAATAACTTTAAACTTATTACTGTACTCCGGAGTAGTTCTTATGACATAAATGTAATTCCTACAAAGTAGTTTGAGACCTTGTAAGAAAAGCCTCGGAAATTGAACAACTCTGACAACATTGCAACTCTGAGTGAGTGAATCCCAAAGCTAAGCAAATGCACAGACCTAAACTAAAAATGGCAGTCAAAGGGAAAGTTAGAGTGAAAAGTTCTCAGTCTTTTCCAACTTTGTAGATGCTGTGCTTTGTATGAGTCGTTGCTTCCTTTGCATGTATGCATGATGGAATCAGTGTGATGTGCTATCACAGGACCTATTGTACACACATGGTCTGCCTTCTGTGTGAAGAATGATTCCAGAGCCTGCAAGGTTGGCAGCTCTTCTGTAGATTGAAACCATTTTAACATGTATAGAAAGATTTTCATGCATGGAGATCTGCATTGTTGCCACACACTAATTGCGGCAGATCACAGTCAGGCCAATGTGTTTGTTTCCGATCAGTTAGCAGCTGCAAAGGTAATTGGAACCTGCCAGATTCTGGTAAGCATGGCTTTTTTAAAAAACTGAAGTTGGTTCTGCTGTTGGTGAATCACAAATACACTGCTAAATTTTACCTTGTGAGAAGTTCAGCAGTAATCCTGGCATATGCCTGGACTAGGCAGTGGGGAATGTTGGAACTCTTTTCTTTCTGTTAATGTGCTTAGCATGTTTTATTTATATGCAATGTGGATGTCATTTCCATTCGATTGACCACTACCCCCCTGCAACTCAGAAGTATCACTTCAGGGTTTCTGGTATCCTTTTGATAGTCTACAGTATCTCCCCTTAAGCCTGAAAATGTATTGGAAGAAAATCTGGAGCCATTTGATGCTGACATGCGATTTTTGCTTTTAATTTTAAGAGGGAGAATAAACCACAAGTTTCTTTTAAAGTATCAGTTGGTTATTATTATTTTTTTGTGAGGTTTGGACTTCGTTGTTGTTTTTTTTCCCCTCTTGGAAACTTTCGAGGATTTAATGCACTAAATATGTTTACCAGCAGTGTTTGGAAGCACAACATTGCAGCTTTTTCTAATTTTCATTGTCATCAATATCCCACAATCATTTCCAGTTTAAAAAGACAGCCCAATCATAAATGTGTTTACTCAGGGCTTCTTCTTCTTTTTTTAAGCTGGAACTTGCCAGAACTCAGTCCTTACACCTCTCAGGTGGGTGCAATTGCCATTCTAAGAGGGAGGTTGTTCAAAGTGACTTCTGGCGCTTCTTTTTCAAGAAAAATAGCACCATGTTTATTTGGAAACAAGACTCACTGGGTCAAACTGTTGCTGACTTCCTTGTAATTATGATGGCAGCCATGGCATCAGGCAGAATTCCTGCACTTAATGGCCAGGAAGTAGCAAACTATATCTTCACACAAGTTGGCAGTCACACATACCCCCACCCTTGACATAGCAAACCACTTTTGAAACTGAGGTGACAATTTAAAAAATCTTATGACGTGGCATAAACACCTGCTGTTCAAGGTGTGTGTGTGTGTTCTTAAAATACTACAGGCCTCTAGGTATGCTTGAGTTAGCAATTTGGATGCATGTCCAATGTTCCTACATCCCATGCTGAATATCACTGGTGATTCAGAATATAGGCTGAAGCTGTTGATTCTTTGATGATGATGACATGAACATTTTTTTAATAGTACCATAGAGCACAAAGTATAATATAATAGTGGGATTTAAAACCTATACAGCTTTTCTATTTAACCTTTATCATTTAAGTTTGAAAATAGTAAGGATAATTTTTTTCAGGGGGGTGGAGGAACTGAACCACGTTTTTTTCCATTCTGCGTTTCCCATTGCTAATAGCAAAGTTATATAGTAACACAATCCACAAAATAATGTTCCCGATAGCCTCTGTTTAGGAATGAATGACAGCAAGATTAAGTGGATTTGTCTTGTTGCTATCAGCTCCATCCAGGCTTATTAACCAAGCCATGTAAAAAGTTTTTTTTTAATAAAACAAAACAAAACAATTTATTTCTCTCATATTTCTTTCCCTAGGAAGCTCTACTACACATAAGGTTTGTGGCTGAATTAATCATGTTTATCTCCAGAGACAATCCATGGTTTCGTTTTACCTTTATGAAAGTTCATAGGAAGTTCATAATGGGATGTCCATAACTATTCTATGGAGAGAAGGCCGAAGGAAACGTCACAAGAAGTTCTGTGATTCTCTCCACTGCATTCCCCCCCCCCTTAACCAAAATCAGCTGAAGGAGATTTGACCTGGAAAGTGGTCAGAAGGGAAAGGGTTTAAGTCTACGAGGATTTGCAGGTGCTCAGGTTGCCTTTGGTTTAAACCAGGCAAAACCAGCCTGCCAGATGTTTTGGGACTACAATTCCCATCATCCCTGACCACTGGTCCTGTTAGCTAGGGATCATGGGAGTTGTAGTCCCAAAACATCTGGCGGGTCGAGTTTGCCTATTCCTGGTTTAAAGAAACAAACCCAAAGCATAGGAGAATGAATCACAGACACCTTGCAATTTGCCTCTTATTTTATTTATGTACAAACTTGTTTAACAGCACCTCTCTTGATAAAATGTTTTATGTGAAAACTATTCTTGCTGCTATGTATAGATTCATATTGGAATTTAACTGCAAAGGTGGCAGAAATGGCTGCGAAAACAGGTGCACATCATTTTATAACCACAGAATCTAGGTTTTTTAGTAGATTTCATAGGCTGACGCTCAATGTGTGATGCTAAAAACTTACATCTGTGCACCAAAAGTCTTTGTGTGCTTTCAAATTCAGCAAATTAGAACTGAAGGAAAATCATTAGATTTTGTGCTGTTATTTGCTGTTTATTTAATTGAGAACTATCCGCAACATTGGCTGGTAAGGGCAGAGATGTACATCTTAATGCAGCAGATGTAAATCTTTTGAGTTAAGGAAATTTGGATATATATGCAGGGCATAGATGGAAGGCCTTGAAAGGGGCAGAGGATTTAGAAGCTTAACAAATAGAAGATAACCAGTATTTTTGCTGGAGGGAGCAAGTCAGTTCTGCTGCAGTGAACCACATAGGCAGATAACACTTGCAATTAGGGTGCTTCAGGAGCGTTTAATTTCAGTTACTTCAAGAGAACACCAGTGTGGCCAGCCTACGCAATGGAGAAATGGAACATCTTTCCAGGTCCTGGTGCTGTAGGGGATCCGTTAATCCATCTGTTCTGTTTTATGCACAGCTCACGAGGTCGTAGGCAGCTCCTAACCATGAATCAACCTGGAGTCTGCCGCTATGGCTCTAAGCTTGACTGCTGCTATGGCTGGAAAAGGAATAGCAAAGGGCACTGTGAAGGTAATAGCAACAACCTTTCATTCCCTTGTCTCCAGAAATATATCCCTAAATTTGAATGGATTTGACTTCCTGACGGGCCTGCCCAGTGGTTTCGAAAATAAAGAAATGAAAGCTGCATATTGCTGTTTGAGGGTTTAAAATGACAAGACAGGGTTAAGTGAAAATGTTCTGTTGCAAGAAAAAAAGTATTCTGATCATTTTAACTGATTTGCTGTACAGCACAGACCAGCCATTAATCATTTAACAGATGCCACAGACCATAATCTATCCATTTATATACATGGATGAGAAGAAAACAGTCCATTAATATTATATTAACTGATACATAACATATTAGCACTGTTGTAGTAAGTACCATAACACGTAGCATCACAATTACTATGTGAAAAAATGCAATTTTCTGCATTATTATTTTTAACTTGTGGTGTAATGCTTCATCTTGTTTCCACCCTCCCTCCTATTAGTCCTGGGCAGATGCTGTACTTTCCAGGGTAGCCAAAATTCCTGATTCCCTGGGCTCTTTCCATAACAAGTTCACAAACGTAGCTCACGGAAGAAAAGAGCTGCAGCTATTACACAAAATGAACCACATATCTTGGAGGAGTCTAAGGTGTGACTTGTAGAGTCCACAAATAGAATAGAATATAAAACAAAAAGTTTTATCCCAGGATAGAGTTGCCCAACTAGCCAGAAGACAAGCAAATAAAATGGCTTGGGTGATTTCCCCCACATCCACAGATACTCTGCTTTCATTTGGACAACAACTGTATGGCCGAAAGTGGGGTCTTGTCGTCTGGGCACACACACTGCCCAGGCTTGCACTCCAGGGAGGTCACTTCAGTGCTGCTAACATAGTTGTTTCACTTCACACCCAGAGCCACACTCCATTCATTCATTTTGATTTGCACATGTGTGCCAGGGAGATGTGGCCTAGTGGAACTAGCTTTGCACACATGTGATGCAGGCATAGTTTAAAATGGCTCCTGTGTACTACTGAAGATGGTGGATAGGTGACACAGGAAGGAAGGAAAGAAGGAAGGCAGTGAGTGCAGTGACACCACCATTTGAAGACAAGCCTACTCGCTAGTTGCGCCTGGCAGCCTCACTCCACTTAAGGAAAAGAAATGGTTGTGGCAGGGAGTACCGCTTAAACAGTCAGGAAGGTGGAGCCAGAAATTCTCATCGCAGGTCAGACCCAGTATTATTATTATCTTAAATTAAATTTCAATACAGTGGTACCTTGGTTTACGATCAGTCCTGTTTATGAACTATTCGGTTTACGAATTCCACAAAACCAGAAGTAGTGTTCTGGGTTTGCGAAATTTAGCTTGGTCTAAGAACGGAAGCTGAACGGTGGAAGGGCACCGGCGCCGGAAGGCCTCATTAGGGAAAGCGCGCCTCGGTTTAAGAACGGATTTGGTTTAAGAACGAAGTTCAGAAACCGAGGTACCACTGTATTGCCTTTCATCCGATGGCCACAGGCCGGTTTACACTATTAAAACACCAAAATAGATAACATAGAAACAACTAAAACACCCTCCCCCCAGTTTAATAGGCCAAAGATTGTTTAATAAGCCAAGGCCTGGTAGAAGAGGAATGTTTTTGCTTAGCGCCTAAAGACATGTAGCAAAGGCGCCAGGAGAGAACGTTCCACAAGTGAGATGCCACCACAGAAAAGGCCTTTTCTCATGTTGCCGTCCACCAGACCTCACATGGAGGAGGCTCATAAAGAAGGACCTCAGCATCTTCTCTGTGCTTGATGAAAGAAAGAAACTGTGTTTCCTGCAGGCTTATTTCCTTGTGTTTTCCCATCATGCTCAGCTGTGTGATGAATATGTGAGCTTTGACCTGCATTCTTTGGTCTGGCTTACTTTCTTGATACATATAGGTTATTTTCCAACCCTGGTACTGTTACAGTCTGGATTGCACTGGGATATGTAGAGCCCTGGTATGATATGTGTATAGTATTGCTTGGTGCTAGGATTCCTGTGAACATATGCAGTAGTTGTATACCTTAGAATAGATTTTAAAAGAACCTTTTATGGGCTCTACCCATGAGCTCCACCCATTACCCTTCTTTATTATTATTATTTTAAGAAGATCACTATGGGATTTCTATGCTCAGTTTTTACCCCAAAGCTGTAGTGTTAGAAATTAAAATACCACAGGGAAAATGCAACCTTTAAGCAAGCCATGCAGAGGTATTTATAGCCAGGTGCTTTTGATTAAGTGGCATATGTTGTCCTCAGGTATTTATGTTAAATGGAGTATTTGCTAGATTTTTAACTGTCTAGCATCCTAATGCAAATGCACCTGAGGATTATCTGTGTTGTTTTCAGCCCTCTGGAGAATTACTTCAACGAAGAACCTATGGTTATTTAATGACTTCTAAGTTTTTAATAAAAAATAGTAAAAACACAAGGGAGAGGTTGAAATCTTTCTCCAGCTGGAGTCTGGCAAAGCTGAATGAACTAATAAAATGTTGACTCTTGGAGTCGTCTCTTTCGTAGACGCTGCATCTGCTGTCCTGATGAGCTTAGCTTTGAATATATGGGGCAGATGAACAAAAGTTCACATCATAATTGATATGCTCACCAGACTGTTGTCCAATCAAAATAGCTGCCAAAAGAGCTTTTTCTCCTTGAACCTTTATTAATGCATGTTGCAGATAATAGCTCTAGTTGAAAGCATTGCCATCTGTTGAATAGAGAAGTCCTTTATTAATAATTTTTGTATTGTTTGTATAACCCCAGTTCAGCTGCTTGAGTATATGGTGTGCTAAGAATGGATAATAATGTGAAGTTCTTTTTAAAAAAGCAAGGAGAGCTTCCCACCAAAAACCAATAGAATATCACTGACTAGTATCCATTTTTCAAAAGCTTTACATTCTTCTCTTGGCAGATATCTGGTTTGAGTCCTGCATGATATATAGTGAATATATAAATTAAGATGCAGACGTTATGTGCATCTTAACTTATGTACCTTGGTTCTCGAACGCCTTGGTATTTGTATGTTTTGGCTCCCGAACGCTAAAAACCCGGAAGCAAGTGTTCCGGTTTTTGAATATTCTTTGGAACATGAACATTCGACTCAGCTTCCGCAGCTTCCGATTGAGTGCAGGAAGCTCTGCAGCCACCTTGGTTTTTGAACGTTTTCAGAAGTCGAACGGACTTCCAGAATGGATTACATTTGAGAACCAAGATACAACTGTGTTGTTTTTTCTTTATTACACTATTCCTTTCATTAGACTACTTTTGGTCAGGATTTTTATAATAAACACCTTTTTCATTAAACCATTTGGAACAAATGATGGTTTAAATTGCCAGATAGTGATGTCTAATAGATTTTAGATTAACATTTTGGGAGACTCTGAAATTCAGTCAAGTTTGGAAACTTCTGAACAGTGGCCAAGGACGTCTACGATTCAGCTAAAAAACAAACTAAATTCCACATGTAGAAGACTCTTATTCTGTGGAGTCTAAACCTAAACCCTGTGACCAAAAGCCCTATAGATTTAAATATATGGGTAGGCGATATAGAAATATGGTGCGTATTTTACTTAATCTTGACTGCAGAAGTGTCACTGGGCATGTGAGCATGTTATGGGAGAAACTGCAGCATGGGACTGGAGTTTTTTGCAGGGTGGGGAGCTGGACATTGAAAGGGTGAGGCAAGTGCTTCAAACGTGCCTGTCCCTACTCTTTTGGTGGATGGATTAGCTGCATGAATTTCTAGAAGTTCAGAGCCCACCTCTACTTCATATTTTGGGATTCGCTCAAAAGCCAGGTGGCCCTCCCTCATGCAGTCAGCTTAGGAGGAGTGTGAAGCTGCCAGTCAGAAGTCCACATGGAAGTATTTGCATAGAAGGACAGTCCTCAGTTGGAAGGCACCCTTTATTTGAAGGACTGTCTTATTTAACCCATTATAACATCACCTGGGTGGCGGTCTGAAAAGGTCACCTGATCCCAGGTTTCTGTGCTTACAGTGAGATGTATTTCTGTTTCAAGTAAATTACTTATTTAAAGTATGTGTAACAGAGCAGCTTTTCCTGCCAACCTAGCAGTTTGAAAGCATGTCAAAGTGCAAGTAGATAAATAGGTACCGCTCCAGCAGGAAGGTAAATGGCGTTTCCGTGCACTGCTCTGGTTCGCCAGAAGCGGCTTAGTCATGCTGGCCACATGAACCGGAAGCTGTACGCCAGCTCCCTCGGCCAATAAAGCGAGATGAGCGCCGCAACCCCAGAGTCGGCCATGACTGGACCTAATGGTCAGGGGTCCCTTTACCAGAGCAGCTTACATACAATCAGTTAAATAGGGTTTCCTAAACTTGGGGACTCCAGCTATTTTTGAACTACAGTTCCCATCATCCCTGACCACTGGTCCTGCTAGCTAGAGATGATGGGAGTTGCAGTCCAAAAACAGCTAAAGTTCCCAGTTTGGGAACCCTGAGTTAAAACAAGATAGTCTCTGCCTACAAGCTTAACAGTCTAAAAGATACAACACCCAGTGAAAAGGGGTGTGGAGGGGAAGGAGGAGGGAAACAAACTCAGGTGCCAATCACTAAATTCAAAACAGTAGTGCCTGGCATGGCAACAGTCCACAGTTCAGGGAAAGGAGGCCGTTGATGGAGTCTTTCAGCAGAGCTGATGAAATGAGTCCTGCTTCTTTCCTCTCCCAACTGAAGCAGCCTGCTGGAGTAGCTGCTACTAAAATTACAGTAATTATTTATAAATTTACAGACATAAATATACATTAGCACATGCAGGTTGTATGCAAATATCTGTGCCCTCCCTTTTCTGGTGATGAATTTCCAGTTTTTTGGCAATGTGCAATGAATGAGTTTAGTAATAAAAGACATACAAATACTAGCACCTCTTTTTGTTGTTGTTAAAAACGTGTGGCACTTCCTATAAATAATAATATAAATAATAAATTATTATTATTTAGGGAAGCTTTTAATGTTTGATGTATTGCTGTATTTTAATATTTTTTGGGAAGCTGCCCAGAGTGGCTGGGGAAGCCCAGCCAGATGGCCGGGGGTATAAATAATAACTTCATGATGAGTACCGGCACCTGTTTTTTTTAGAAAAAAGGCACTGAGTACAGTGGCATAGCGTGGGTTGTCAGCACCCGGGGCAAGGCAACTAATTTGCACCCCCTAACCCGTGGATTTGCGCCCCCTAACCCTAACCCCCAGATGTTGCGCCCGGTGCAGCCGGCCCCCCCTGCACCCCCCATGCTACGCCACTGGCTCATGGTCACCAGTTGGTCTGAATGTGTATTGTATATGTAATGCCTAATACTTCACTAGACCACTGCTGAAGCATCAGATTAATTGAAATTCAGATTGGCATGGAATTTGGGGGGGGGGGGGCTGGGTATTGGAAGTCATCATTAACTTTGCTGTTAGTCATACCCAGTCATAGCCTATAGGAAGAAAATCTAATAAAAGTAAAAAAGACTTCAGTTGTGCAGAGAGATAGCTGTAAACTCTCAGAAAGTAGGGTTTTTGGCAAGCAGGCATTGTGATGCTTGGGTGGTATATTAGATTCTGATATGGAAAAGGGTTCAGGTCCAAATGTGAGCCTCTTTATTCCTCCTGAGCTCTCACTATAATTTCCAGGGGAAATTAAGTCACTCCAGAAAGAACGTGGATCTACAGTAACCTGAAGCAAATCTGGCAATGATTGGAAACAAAATCAAATCAGCAACATTACGTTGAAATAAACATTTTCTGGAGAACATTTATTAAATTCCATAGTAAGCAGGAAAGAAAAGAAGTAGGGGAAAGACAATGGTATATTACAAAGAACAAATCATATATAACACAATTAGAAGTGTTCTTGGGGTGAGTTTCTGTTGGTTTGATTTGCTAAAGTACAGAGTACATTTGGTTTTGTTTTGTTTTTAAAAACTTACCCAGATTCTAAATACATGTGGACATTTTTCAGACCAAGGAATTAGACAAACTCTGCTTTTTGGAGAGCCGGTGTGGTGTAGTGGTTACGAGCGGTAGGCTCGTAATCTGGTGAACCGGGTTCGCGTCTCCGCTCCTCCACATGCAGCTGCTGGGTGACTTTGAGGCAGTCACACTTCTCTGAAGTCTCTCAGCCCCACTCACCTCACAGAGTGTTTGTTGTGGGGGAGGAAGGGAAAGGAGAATGTGAGCCGCTTTGATACTCCTTCGGGTGGTGATAAAGCGGGAAATCAAATCCAAATCCAAATCCAAATCCAAAATGATAATACTGAACGATAATAGCTGGGCTATTTTTCTTCTGTGTTTTCACTTCCTATTTCTCTCCTCCTCCTTCTACAGCTACTTGTGAACATGGGTGCAAATATGGTGAATGTATGATGCCAAACAAATGTAAATGCTTTCCTGGATTCACAGGCAAAACCTGCAGCCAAGGTATGTACAATTTGTCATTTTTCTTGTAAGCGGTATGCTTCAGCTGTTCATCCTTTATTCTCCAGCAGCAGCATGTACATTCTTCAGGAGATGCGCATCCCTGCGTTTCGGGGAGACCCTTTGAAAGGTCAAATGGTTATTTCTGTTATATTTAAATCAAAGACCTCCTCCCATCCCAATACACACACACACACCCCTTTAATTTGAGTATGAAGTTGCAGTAATTTGGGTTCCTGCAACTACAATAGGCACATTGTGTTCTTATAAGAACGTCTGGTGCCTCTTTCTAAGTGTAAGAAATACAACTTATAGGCTAAGGAATCTTGGAATCAACTCAACCTAACACCACTTCTGGCATCCCACTACTGTACTGAGCTGTGCATTCTCCGTGGACTAGGAGAAGCTGTCCTCTGGCTTGCAAGGCCGTGTGAATAAGGGAGCAGAGTCTGATGTCATTAAAGCTGGACTGGAACGGAAGGCCTGCTCAGAAGAACTCTGGCTTTACAGGAGCTGCATGACTGCAATGTCCCATAAAGGGTGTATGTTAGTTTTTTCCTGATGAAATTTACATGTTTTACTATCGGGCAGGAGGCAAAGAAGTGACAGCATAAGCAGAAGAGCCAAATCTCCCCTTGTCTTTTTTTCCCTGTGCTCAAAAGCAGCTGCTGGAGGAAGTGTGACTTTTGGATCAGTACAGCAGCTGTGGGAAAATGGTTGTCCTCTGCACCTGCCTTTTGTACTTGCCTTTTGCACTGTTTCCATGATTAAAGTCACCCCTTGACTGAAGCTGGTATTCAAAGTGAAGTAGGGGGCGAAATTTATACAGTGGTACCTCGGGTTACAGACGCTTCAGGTTACAGACTCCGCTAACCCAGAAATAGTACCTCGGGTTAAGAACATTGCTTCAGGATGAGAACAGAAATCGTGCTCCGGTGGCCCGGCGGCAGTGGGAGGCCCCATTAGCTAAAGTGGTGCTTCAGGTTAAGAACAGTTTCAGGTTAAGAACGGACCTCCGGAACGAGTTAAGTACTTAACCCGAGGTACCACTGTAATATGTACCGTATTTTTCGTCCCATAGGATGCTCCGTCCCATAGGACGCACCTAGTTTTTTGGGGGGGAAATAAAGGAAACAATTTTTCCTTCATTTCCCCCCCAAAACGAGGTCGGGGAACAGCGGGATGGTGGCGCTGTGCCTCCCCGCTGTCCCCCAAGCTTGTGGGGCTGGCCGATGTCTGCCCGAAGCATGGGGCGCTCTGCTTCAGCGCGCCCCGTGCTCCGTGCAGCAGGTTGCTATCCGCAGCCTAGGGAGCCCTGTGGGAACTCCTGCAGGGCTCCCCAGGCTGCGGATATCTGCCGGGCGCGAGGAGTACTCTGCTTCAGGGTGCCTGCGCGCCGGGCGGCAGGCTGCTATTCGCAGCCAATTAATTCAGATGTCTGATCCATGCATAAGCGGGGGCTGGTGGTGGTTCTAATGTAAAATCTCAGGTGGTTCTAATGTAAAATCTCAGGTTACCTGAGTGTGGGTACACAGAAGTGAATTGTGTGGATGTGACTTTTCAACATACGTGGTGATGTTTTGCTGGGTGCTAACCCTAACTCACGACGGGGTGAGCTCCCATTGCTTGGTCCCTGCTCCTGCCAACCTAGCAGTTCAAAAGCACATCAAAGTGCAAGTAGATAAATAGGTACCGCTCTGGCGGGAAGGTAAACGGCGTTTCCGTGTGCTGCTCTGTTTCGCCAGAAGCAGCTTAGTCATGCTGGCCACATGACCCGGAAGCTGTACGCCGGCTCCCTCAGCCAGTAAGCAAGATGAGCGTCACAACCCCAGTCGGTCACAACTGGACCTAATGGTCAGGGGTCCCTTTACCTTTACCTTTAACCGTAACCCTTTGTTTCCACTTGCTCATCGCTTTTGTCTCCATCAGCACAAAGGAAAGGGTGCCACATGCCTATTACTATTGGTTGTTGCTGAAGGTTCCTTGGCAGTGGGAAGGAGGAAAAAAGTTAAAACAGCTGTTTTCTGTTGAACTGCTCTTCTGCAAAACAGCTGTATTAAAAATAAAATTGGCTCGTGCAGGTACAGCAGATGGGGAAGGGGAACAAAAATACTGTCTGCAAATCCCTTTCTCCCAAATCGCTCTCCCTGTCCTGCCTTGTCCGTTTTGTATTTGTGTGTGAAATGTGCAGCTCATGTTCTTCTTCTGAGCCACACCATAGCTTTCCGTGTTGGGAGGGAGCAAGGCTAGGGAAAATGGAGGCACTTTGTGTCTTTGCCTGCCAGCCATTCTTCCCCTGGCAAGACACTCCTTTGTGGGTTGCCGGTTCTCTACCTGGTGGTGCTGGGTGAGACACACAAATATATATTTATTTTTGAAGCTGCTATTTTGCATGAGTGTGTACCAGTAATTTGGAAAAAGATGATGCTGCTGTTTTGCCCACTGTGAAACATTGGCTCTGGCGAAACTTTATTACTATGTTATTCCACAGACAAAACAGTTCTTTAGAACAAAAGGTGCGCACTCACAGGTAAACAAATACCTGTGTGTGTACCCCCAGTGGAGCTCAGGTTTCCACAACTTCTGGAGGCCACAGAATTAGTAGCTTGAGGGGAGAGGACAATGTCACTCAGCATGATACTTCCCATAAAACACCACCCACTAGTATGGACAGGAAACATTGAGACAGATTTAAATGGAACATGCTGGGGGGGGGTGTCAAAGTATGCATGGATAAATTGGATCCATGCTACACACATGTGCATTAACACCTTGGTGTGTGCACAGCCAAATTGTCCTTGCTTTTTTCTTTCCTCTCCAGTTTCCCTAGGGTAAGAGCTATTTAAATCTTCCAGTCAATATATAGAGGCTGTTTCCCTAGGGTAAGAGTTTCCCTATGGTAAGAGCTATTTAAATCTTCCAGTCAATATATACAGGTTGTGTTTTGCCATCTCAGAACTTTCTACAGTGGAAATAACACTCAAAAGTCTTCTTAGTGTGTGTCCACTCCACTGCAGAGGCTACACATAAGTGCCATCAATTGCCAGAGCTGTGTGGTGGTTTTGCAGAGGCTGCATGTATTGCAAGGGCTATACATGTAAAACAATGCTGAGTTATTTTGTCTGTCTTGGGGAAACTTTTTCAGCCTGAAGGTGGATTCTGCTCAGGGACTAGGAAATATCCTCCACTATCCAAGTAGGAAGTCAAAACAGCTCCTCAGCTTCATGAAGGCTTAGGGGATGTGGGTTAGGAAGGCACATCGATTCCTCTCCACTAGTCTCCACTAGTCTCTGCTAGCAGAGAGGTGTGATGAATGCGGCTGGGCTTCACACTTGGCCTGGGAGTTCTCCTGCCAGGAGTTTGGTGTGTAACAAAGAGTGGCAAGATGAAGGTGGCTTTCTATCAAAGTCCCATGGGTTCAATTCTCAGGCTCTGCAGCTACACCAACCTGGAGCTGGCACACAGCAAAAAATGGAAGCTGCCTTTTGCACTACATTCCACACTGGCTGGCATGAGCTGGCATTGTTTCAAATGTAGTGGTGGCACCATTAATGCCATCTACCCCAGCTCCTCATTTAAGACTTTTCTGCTTTGCGAAGATTTATTTTCAGGTTATGAAAATTTGCTTAGGAGTGAACCTAGACCTCCAAATTTGCCAGATGGTTAAAACAAAGTATTTAAAACTGGAAAGCTGGCATTTCTTCATGCCAGTTTGTCGTTACAGATTTAAAAAGCACTTTTAAAAAAATCCTCTCTGTTTAAAAAAAACAACATGAAAGGAAAACAAATAAAAGCATACCCGCATTTGTAATCTCTGAAAATTGAATCCTGACAATGTGTCCATCAGATTGAATTAAAGACTGCTTTTCTACATGAAAGAAAACCATGAGGAAATATAACTGACTGGTTAAGATCAATAGTAAAGGCCACTGGAAAGCAGACGATAAGCATTTTCATTGTTCTAGTAGCAAGGCAGTATGCCTGCCTATTCAGGAAGCATATGAACTTCAAAACCGAAAAGTTGATTTAGATCAATGATATAAAACTGATGCTTCAAGCTTGGCTTTAAATCATTGATTTACAATGCCTTAATAAATCATCCAGCCACAGCCAGGTAAACGAACTAACTTGTTTGCTTGTAAGAGAAATTTACATTTCTTGTAAATGTAACCTCTGGTTATGTACTTAATTTGTTCCGGAGGTCCGTTCTTAACCTGAAACTGTTTTTAACCTGAAGCACCACTTTAGCTAATGGGGCCTCCTGCTGCTGCCGCGCAATTTCTGTTCTCATCCTGAAGAAAAGTTCTTAGCCCGAGGTAATATTTTTGGGTTAGCTGAGTCTGTAACCTGAAGCATATGTAACCTGAAGTGTATGTAACCCGAGATACCACTGTACAGATATTTACCATACCTAACTGAGAACCTCTGAGCTGTGGAGACAAGACTACGTGGCCATTCAGCATATACACAACAGTGTAGCAGCTGTTTTCTTTCCTCCCTTCCCAGTACAATCTATCTCCTGGTGTGAGACACTTCCCCAGATTCTGTCAGGTGTGGTGGGAACTTCCTGCTAGCCCTCCTAGCGCACAGCCCAGCAGATGGTCTGCTGAATTCTTTCTTTAAAGAATCTGGCTCGCTCGAATCCTGGAGACATTTTCTCCCTAGGAGAATTTAAGCCGTAAAATAGCAACTGCAGTAAACTATTTTGTTTTCTTCCAAAGATCTGCAAACTCATTCCCCCCACCCCCAATGATTTCTGCAGATATCAACGAATGCGGACTGAAGCCACGTCCTTGCGAGCACAGATGTATGAACACGCATGGCAGCTACAAGTGCTATTGTCTCAATGGGTACATGCTCATGCCCGACGGCACATGCACAAGTAAGTGACGGATATTACACAAGATGCAGCACGTGAGATGGGAGTCAAGCCCATATTGTAACTAATCATGAAATAACCTGTGCCTCATAGTATGAAGCAGCTGGTTAATTTATACTGTTACGAGTTGGTGGTGGTGGGGGAGTAGGCCATATGCCGAGATGCTGGAATGCTTGGGTAGAATTTAAACAAGATCAGCATTAAGCAAGCTTACCAAGAAAAGGCCTATTTACATTACAGGTGCCACAACTGAAAAGGCCCTCTCACCAGTCACCACCTGCCTAAGCTCAGGTGCCTAACCTGGGACATACAATGAAGAACTTAAGGTTCATGCAGTCTCATGTGGTAGACATGGTCCTTCAGGCATGCAGGTCCCAACCAATTTAGAGCTCCACAGATATCTAGTATTACGTTGAACTATGCCCTGTGAAATGGAACAGCAACCCATTTAGCTGTTTTTAAAACTGGCGGTATGGTTGTGCCACAGCGGTTCCCACTGCCAAAGAGACAAACCACTTTTTAAATCAGAGGCTTGTATCTATTTGGCAGTAGGAATAGCAGTAGCCAAATAGCTAAGGTATATGCTCATGTTCCTCCTCCTCCTTCTTTGCATGCCGGTGCATTAATGCTATTAGGGAAGATATTTTAAGATCATTATCATCTGTTAATGAAACAAATCCTCTTACGCAGTTTTACCTATGGCTTTGTCAAGTAACATGTTTTTCAAGATTCCAGGAGCTGCGCCATGGTGAATTGTCAATATGGCTGTGAAGAAGTGAAGGATGACGTGCGATGCTTGTGTCCATCGAGCGGACTTCAGTTAGCGTCAAATGGGAAAACATGCATAGGTACATAAGCATCCATTTATGCTCTTGCTGTCATTAGCACAACCATTCCAAGAATCCAGCCTGTGCTTGCTGAACACTATAGAATGGCTATACTTTTAGAGCAAGAGCGAGTAAACTTTTTGGCTTGGTGCGGCAGGTCCTTATCTGTCCCCACTCCTGCAGGTGAGCTTTGAGGCAGCACCATCTGACTTTCACACAAACAAATCGTGATGAATAAACAGGTGGTCTGGAACTGCCTGCAGAGTTTGGTGGATTTTTGAAAGTCCCTAAAAACAAGTTTTTCTTCATGTTTTTAGACATCTGATATATCCACTCTCCAACTGCAGCTATGTGAGAAGCCCTGGGAGAAATGGTTTGGAGGTTTTATTCTTTTGGAAAGGGGATACTTCCTCGTCCCAATGGGCTCTAGGGATCTTTTAGAACCTAGGTGAATCTTGACAAGCACAGGAAATGAACTCTTAGCTGTGATTACAGCCATTCATAACCTTTCAAGCAGCCCATTCATTAAACACATCAAACTGGAAACATATATCTGCAAAAGCCTGCTACTTTTGTCATGGATTTCATGACATGAGAGTATTTTTAGGCACTATAGAATGAACCCTTATGGGTTCTTGGCTCAGCTGTTAAACAAGAAACATGCCACAGAAGGAAACACTGCTCCTCTTCTCCCAAATTTGTCTGTATAAATGGGATTATTACTGCCCCTGCCATCCTCCCAGTGTTTAATTAATGTTTATTTGAGGCTTTTGTCCACAGCATAAAATCAGGAAACACAGTTGAAATCTAACAGCCAAGTTCCTCATGCACTCATGTTAGCTGTTTATGTTTGCGTTTTCTTTATTTATAAAATACTTCACTATACTTGGAGCAAGAAAAATAATCCTATCTGGTTGGGAGTTGATGATTCCAAATTAAGGACTGCACTTTAAAAATAATTATAGACATCTGAGGTTTGTAACTTTCTGTTGTATATTGCAATAGTTTATCCATAATGCATGTATTTATAGAAGGCGGGAATTCTAGCCAGGCGTCCATGTGAACAGAGTGTAAATTCCTTTGTACTTTTTTGTGCCCATTCAAGCACTGATACAAGCTGTTTCTGTCTTGAGACGAGGAGAAGAGGGTAGTTCTTTCAAGCCTGGAAAGGAAGAGGGATGAGAGTAAAATAGAAGGGGGGAAGGACTTGTCAGGGTCCCAAACACTTCTGTTCTGAGAAACTTGAATGAAGCATAGGATAGGAATTTAATACATAACCTAAATTTACTAGGGACTAGAAAGCTTTGAACATTTGCTGCATAAATCAATGAGATCAATGAATTTTGCTGAGAGTTCAGCTCCTGTAATAAAATAGGCATGCACCTGTTGGATATTTATTTATTATATGTATATCCCACCTTTCTTCTTTGATTGAACTGAAGGAGGCATACAGTGGGGTTCCCAAGTACGGGCCGAACTTGCTTAGCTTCAACAAAGTTGCTATGCTATTGCGTGCCTTCAGATCATAGCCTGGGTATTAGAACAGTGGACATGTGTTTTTCTTGGTATGTGATGTTGTGTCAGCTCTGAGACTTAACTACTAATTGACTTTCCAGAAATCAATCCTAACCAGCTGGCCTGGTAATGCCTAACATTATTTACACAGCCTAAGAAAGAGGATCAGAGATCTTAGGCAATAATTTAGGGTTGTTGCTGACTTCCATCTAAGACAGAATTTGGAACAAAAAATGGGTCTTGGGGACAGGTGAGGATTTGTTGAAACCATCATGCTTACACTGGTGTCTAGCTATGTATGGTTTAGAGTGGCATGCATACAGGTGGAGCATCAGGGGACATATTATGGATGGCAACTAATCAGAAGGACTAGGTGGATTTCATCAGAAATTGGTAGGCTTTAACTGGGATAAGCAAAAGTCAAGCTGGATTCCAGAGATGGATTTTGCATCTCTCTAGTATGGGACATATCATTTCAGCATTAGTCATTTTATTCACAAATGTGACTGTTAAGGGTTTGTTTAACCACCTTTATCCTGATACCTTTTCCTCAACCTTATCAGATTTCATTTTAATATCTTAGATATTAATGAGTGCTCCAGTGGGAAAGCTGTTTGCTCTTTCAACCGCAGATGTGTCAACACATTTGGAAGTTACTATTGCAAGTGTCAAATTGGATACGAACTGAAATATGTGAGTGGCCGATATGACTGTGTAGGTAAGAATTAGATTCTAGTTTTCCTCTCGTGTGTGTGTCTACACATGCACATATATGCACATATTTTCCTTTTCTCATAAACTTGGCTGATTTTGGTGTGTTTTTGAACTGTAGTATAAATTTTGCTTGTGCTTGTATAAGCTAATGCCCTGGAAACCACTTTTGGACCACTTCTATTGAGTCTCTACAACCTAGTGGCAAATAAATTAAAATAAACACTTCTCTTTATATATTCTCTTTCTAGACTGATAAGTGGAACTTATAACACAGTATTACAGTGTATCTTCTCTCCTGAAAAGAGCACTCTCCTTCAGAGTCTCCACCACTCTTTCTTGCCAAGCAGAACATTCCATTCCCCGATTTCTGCACCCAATATTCCAGTTTTATGTTTTCAGTTATTACTCCACATTGAGAGGCTACTCAGTAAAGTGCATCCTTGTGGCACTTTGGGGTGTGTTGGCTTCTTAGGTTTGGTTTTTTAAAATTGTTGTACGTCTGCAAACCTTGGGAATTCCTCCAACCTGATATCTCTTCCTTATTTCTCATTGGCCCTGTTTTGGCTACGAACTTGGTGATACTCGCCACCTGAAGGAATGATAGAGCATTTCTTTGTAGCGTAGCTTAGAATGTTGAAGAAGAGAATAACATCAATGAATCCTAACATAGGGAGTCTTAACATTTGTTTGCCCTGTGGATGTGAGCTTAATTTCTAATGAAAAATAGTTTCCAATTCTGTTTTGATGCCATGTGGATGACTGTATACAAGACTTAACATCTGTGCATGCATTTGTCGTGGCAGATAACACTTTATGCTTTGTAATTATTATTGTTTTTTTAAAAAAATCAATAAAGTTTGTAAAAAAAATTTAAAAAAACGTTTGTTTAGGAATTCTCTGCCCACTGCCTACTAGTTTTCAACCAAATGCTTATCCCTGTTAATGGTCTAGCGCCAGTCCCCAGAGTGATGTAAACCAGAGAAAGACAATAAATGGGCAGTTTGTTCAAATAGAGTTTTTGAATTAATACTCCTTCTTTATATTCATTGGCAAATGCAGTCTTTAACCATAGCACTTACAAAGAGGCTTGCCAACATTTTCTTCTGATACGGTTCCTGTGCTTGCATGACAGGCAGGTATTAAACGGGTGCACCTTTTCTCAGCATGAAAATAATGTTTAATTTGTTTTAAATCTCTGACTTCTCTCTGTCTTCAATTATTTGTTTTCTCTTGCCCACCCCCCACCCCTATTCCTCTAGATATAAATGAATGTACGACAACTATACCTAAGTGTAACATCCACGCAGAGTGTCTCAATACTCAGGGATCCTTCAAGTGCAAATGTAAACCAGGCTACAGAGGCAATGGATATGAATGCTCTGGTAAGTGCAAGAGAAGCGTCATTGATTTATTCTAACACCTTTCTCAAATGATGGGAAGTTGGGACATTTTCAGAATGTACGATGTCTTTTTGTTTCCTATAAGATCCTGTGAACTGGTGACTGCTATCAGGAATCTGGTCAAGGGGCATCATTAAATTTCTCTTTTATGCTCTTTTCTTTTCTGACAGTTGGTCTAGAAATTTAATAAACAAATAAGCAGAAATCCTGGTAAAGTGGGGAATTTGAGGTTGGGGCAGGAGGTAGAGATACTCGATACTCTGTCGAAGGTGAACATGACCACAGTCTTCATGTAGTTGCATAGGTTCAACTTATTTTATATTTGTTGCTCTGTTTTGTTGTTCTGGCTTTGGGAAATCAGGGGGGCATGACCCAAAAGTGCATTTATTTCTTTTGTATTTACTGTGAAATAAGAACAAGCCTTGCACTTTCACCATGGAAATGTGTCTTCAGTTTTTGTTACCTTTCCTAGTACAGGCCAGCCCAAGACATTTCACCACCTGAGGTGAACCACAAAATGCCCCCTTCCTCACTAGGGAAGAAGGTGTGAGTGAAGAGCTACATAATGCACAAGGGGGGGGGTCCATAGGAATCTGTTGTGGATCCTGCTACCTGATGCAGTTGCCGTACCTCGCCTTAGGGTGAGCTGGCACTGGTCTTAGTAAATACTTCAGGCGGGATCCTAATTCCCATCTGTGGGTGGAAGGCCTGAGCAGTGTCACACCTGAAGTTCTGCCACTCACATTGGCCAAGGCGGAAGGTGATGGGGTGGTTTTATCCCATGTTGCTGTGCCGTCTCCAGTCTGGTGCAGCGTAGAGACCCATATTGGGTCCATATTTATCACAAAACAAATATTTTTTGGAGAATTTCTTCAGTGTCATAAGTAGTGATTTTGGTTTCATTGAATACTGTATACTAAGCACTGATTTAACGATGCACACTGTGGAAATTTAATCCCACCTAAAGGGGGATTACAATTACAGTGCGAATATTAGCTCTTTCCACCTCATTTGACATACCTTTCCATAGTTCAGTCTAGACATGGCTTGCGTGATTGCCTGAGGAACAAACATTTTTACCATGTCAAACTGATTTACCCTGCTAGAACCCAAGGTGAAAAAAAGCTGATTTGGTGGGGGTGGGGTGAGGACCGTGAACATATTGAACATTGGTTTCAGCCTATGAACTGTGGCATCTTCAGTGTTGTCTGGATCTGGCTGAGGAATCTGACATGAGTAGACCTGCAGGGATTGGATGTCCTAGATGAGTGCATCCAATCCCCCAAACTGAGCACCATGTCATGCCTCCTTGATTTCCCAAAGCCAGAACAACTTTGCTGCGCAGTAAGAATATTTCATTACTTACAGAAAGACTTCAAAGCAAGAAGTGCAAGCAGATGTTCTGGTTTGCTGGGCAGTCATTCTGTCTTGAAAACCTCAGCAGACTCTTTATTAAAACGCATGGGGTTTGCCTTTCTTATTTCTGAGAGGAAATTTGTAGGGAATTGGGGGTTTCCAGTCAATTTTTCCTTGCTGTACCCTGAGTAAAGATTTCAGTGAACCATGTCGGTTAAATTTCACAGTGTACATCTTTTAACAAAACTCTGAAATGGAGGCATCTGGGCAAAACTAACCAGGAAATATTGTTCATAGGAAAGATTGAAACTGCAATGCTGTTTCTAACTTTGCAGTTTCTAACTTGTTAAGACTGAATGCTGTTACAATATGTGCCAACGAAACAGAACAGCCTTCTTTTGTTTCTGTCCTGGTTGATTGGGAAGAAATTATCTAACCAAGTATGTTAGACAAATATTCTCAATGTTATCTCTCTTTAGTAATACACATGGAATATGATATAGGTTTGTAGCAGGTTATCTCCCCATACTACTGCTACTTTTGTTGTTTAGTCATTTAGTCGTGTCTGACTCTTCGTGACCCCATGGACCAGAGCACGCCAGGCACTCCTGTCTTCCAGTGCCTCCCGCAGTTTGGTCAAACTCATACTGGTAGCTTCGAGAACACTGTCCAACCATCTCGTCCTCTGTTGTCCCGTTCTCCTTGTGCCTCAATCTTTCCCAACTGCTACTATTTAAACCCAAATGAGCCTATGTGAAATATCACATTTTCTATTTTATTCCCATGAATTACAATTATGGTGAAATCATATTTTTCCCTGAACAGATGGGTCACAGACATTAATCATGAGCAGAAAGGACATGTCTTGCTGTGCAGAAACTATCTGGCTTCTTCTCTAAACACACAAAGTTAAAAATATGGCATAAGGTCAAATCTGTCAGCTGCTGGAATAACTATATATTTGTCTTTTCAGCTTCATTTAATGGTCTTTCCCTGTTTTGTCAACATAGATGTTTAAGTCGCAAAGCATTGCTTTTCTCACTAGCTTGGATGTCCTTCTAGTACAAAGAACTTCATTGCAAGATCTTGGGGATTCAGGCCAGTGCAAATGTTATCCAGAGATTCCAGAGCCATATAGACTCAGAGCTGATTCTCATCTTAACCTCTTAATGAATCAAATCTGTACTGGTGGAATGCCTTCTGGATGCTATTACAGGCAAAGGTAGCTAGTAGGGATGGTTGAGGAATTCACTGCTTGTAAATTCTGATATGAACTGGCCTGATTTGCACCTCTTTAACTAATGAGCAGATTGGAACGTTGCTTTCCAACAGGTTTCATGCTTCTCTGAATGCTGCGACAGTTCTTATCTCAAAAAACATAAAAATGTATCTAGAAGTACATGCATCAAGATAAAATGTGTTTGGAAATGCATGTTTTGATTTATTTCTTTTTAATGCCAGTTTTCCTGCAGATTTTTAAACTGCACGGCTTACAGTGGAAACATGACAGAATGGACCTAAAGAGTGGACAAATGCAAAAATGATATGGACCAGAAATAAGACTGATCCATCCACCTGTAGTAGCTGAGGATTGTTCCCAAAGCTTACTTTGTCCTCTGGGAGACATAATTGGAAGCAGCTATCCATAGCTATTCTCATTTATCCCCATGGACTGTGGTCCTTGCTTTCTCGTGACAATTGGCAGGTTCCTGATAGGGAAGAGCAACTGCTGGGAATACTCCGCAGAATTTGTTATTTTCCTTTGTGACTGATTTGAGCTCTATGGTGCTTGACACCTGGCTGACCACAATACATGCTGATGAATTGTGTTTGACTTGTTGCTGACAAGTTATTCCGGCCCAGTGGTCAGACACAAAACTAAGAAATAGTCACTTACCTTTTAAATAGGATTGACAAAGAAAACATTCACTGCTGCCCAGGTCTTCTACTCTGTATACTCTTGGCTCTACATAGAGACATCTTTACAGATAATATACATTGCTTTGAATTTATTGTACTTCAAATACATTTTCAACATTGCCAACTGGTGTTTCATCATGTTGAGAAGCACTAATATTCTGCAAAAACCTAAAACCCTTAAAGGGTAAGCTAAGTCAAGCATATTTTGTGTTTTCTTGGTTCTTTACCCCGTCCCCTGCTCAGTTATTCATGAAAACTATGTGAAAGACATTCCCAGAATCTCTGGAGTTGCCAAAGAGAAGCTCAAGAAGCTGCTTGTGCACAAAAACAGTGTGAAAAAGCATGGAGACATAAAAAATGTGATCCCAGAACCGCCTGTGACCCCAGCGTCTAAAGTTCACGTAAGACCGTTAGACTACAAAGACGGTGTGCACACAGAAGGTGCCTATGGTGAACAGGGGGAAAGTACTGAAGATGTCAGAAGAGAAGGGAAAATAGACGAGGAAGAGGAAGTTGAGAAAGGAGGAGAAAGGGAAGACCTTGAAAACCAAACTGGTCACGAGAAGAAACTTCGAGGAGATGTATTTTGTAAGTTTCACCTTTAATTCCCCCCACCCACCCCAATGTCTAAGATGATGTTGAATTTTGAGAAGCAGTTATTACCTTCTGTGGTGCAATGAGGTTTCCCCCCTCCCCTTGTTTCTTGTTTTATCAACAAAACCCAATTTCTACTCCACCATTTAATGCTACCATTTAATAGCACTTACCTTAACTTACCAACTTACCAAGAACTTACCAAGAACCCTGATAACCGTGGGATATAGGAGTGAAACAAAGTCATTCCAATATAGGGTGGGATTCAACTGAGTTGTTGTGTGCTGACACAGAATTCCACACAATGAGACTCTCCACCTCTCTGCCCTCATATGCCTCTCTGTGCCCCATAAATCTTCTCTGGAGGATTGGGGTGGGGAAAAACCTAGAACAGGGTATGGGGCTTGCAGGGGAGGAAAGAAGGGAAAAGTCCCATTGTTGTGAGCAGATCTCATTCCCCCACACATATCCCACTTAGTGGTATGTTGAATTTCAGCCATAGCTGCTATAGTTGACAAATACATTCATGCTTATTTATTACAAGATTATATAGTGCACACGTTTGTGTGGTTACTGTGGTATAGTGCTGTTTCTTTAAATTGGTATATGTTTTGTTACTTAAATCTGGCTTATTTTACACTACTAAACCAAGATAGCTTTGAGGAGCCTGATTGCCCTTGCCCACTATAACTGAAGACTTCTGTTAAAGCCCCTGTTTCAACCTTTACGGACCTATTAAATGCAGGTATGTTTTTCCTGTCCTATCCTAGAGTCTTCCACTGGCTCTCCTACAAGACACCAGCACCTAGCATTCCAAACTGCCTCTCACTTCTTCTCCCTCAGCACTGTAGACCAGACATTGCCCACCCCTGCTATACAGCTTCTGCAGATGGAATGAGGCATGCATGCAGTGTGCACCTAAGCCCTCAGTGCAAACATATGGATACCAGTCTGTCCTGCTACCCCAGGACCTGAATTGGCTATGCAAACTGCATGGTTGGCTTCCACGTGTAAACTTGGGGCTGTCCTTGAAAGAAAGATGTGTGTATCTTTTCTCAAAACACTTCCTTTGCTTCTAGTTTGGTTGGAAAGCACTAAATCAGTGGCCATGACAATCTGTCATGCAAGCCCACCCTTATTTCACTTAAATCCTCAGGATTTCAAGTTGCCATTTTATTCATATGTGTGTGGTGCTTTTTTTTAAAGTGAACCTTGTTTGGCATAGAACCAGCTGTTTCGTTTTTGTGATGCACAAACTGTTTTTCTTTCTGTCTATTCTAATTATATTTCCTTTGCTTGAAAACATCCAAATGCCCACATCACTATAACAAAACACAATCTGGATAAATGAGATTGTTTGAATCGCGGCCTTTAAAATCCTTTTAGTGTTGGTGCTTTAGAGCACAGTTAGCTTAAACAAATAAGGAAACAGTTTACAAGATATGCCTTCGCTGTTTTCAAATATTTGTTGATTGACTTTGCATGTTGATTGGACCAGGATAAACTCAGGGGGACTTATGATCCTCATTTATCAAAACTAGGCAGACAATAAGATATTTAATGATTTCTCAGCGATTGCAATATGTTTCTTTGTTGACATATACCAAGCAGGGAAGGGGGGTCAAGAACATTTATTTTTGCTCGGTTCTCCTCCAACAGCATGTCATAGAGTGGCCCTTTTGGATAATGCTATGGTTGGATAATGCTATGGGACGCGGGTGGCACTGTGGGTTAAAGCCTCAGCGCCTAGGGCTTGCCGATCGAAAGGTCGGCGGTTCGAATCCCCGCGGCGGGGTGCGCTCCCGTCGTTCGGTCCTAGCGCCTGCCAACCTAGCAGTTCGAAAGCACTCTCGGGTGCAAGTAGATAAATAGGGACCGCTTACTAGCGGGAAGGTAAACGGCGTTTCCGTGTGCGGCTCTGGCTCGCCAGAGCAGCGATGTTACGCTGGCCACGTGACCCGGAAGTGTCTTCGGACAGCGCTGGCCCCCGGCCTCTTTGAGTGAGATGGGCGCACAACCCTAGAGTCTGTCAAGACTGGCCCGTACGGGCAGGGGTACCTTTACCTTTACTATGGTTTGGGTTACATGCAAAAGCGTCAGGTTCATATGCTACAGCTTCTCATCTTTGTCCTCCTCTGGTATGGCCATGAAGAGAAGATCAGAAGCTTTCTCTTCCACTTTTAAAGTAACTGACAGTCCCTTGTATTCAAATGTGGGAAACCTGCTTAGTTTAAACTAGCTTTCCACAACCTGATACCCTCTAGATCAGTGTTTCTTAAACTTGGGTCTCCAACTATTTTTGGACTACAACTCCCATCATCCCGAACTAACAGGGTAGTGGTCTGGGATGATGGGAACTGTAGTCCAAAAGCAGCTGGAGACCCAAGTTTGGAAAACACTGCTCTAGATGTTTTAGAATACTCTTCAGCTCCTATTGGCCAGGCTATTCTGGCTGAAGCTGATGGGCGCTGTAATCCAAAAAATCTGGAAGACATCAGGTTGAAGAAGGCTTGTCTAAATTGGCATATGATCCTGGCTTGCTCAGTAAAAATCAGCCAGAGTCCCCCAAACTCTGATTAGATTAGATGAGTCATGACTGCACCAAAAGATAAAGGTGAAGGATACTTGTGAATCCAAAGCTTGAGCACTTAATGTTAAGCCATAGTTTAGAGTCACATCTGAACCAGGCAAGTCTCCTCATGGTTTTGTGACATAAGAAGGAGCTGAATTTTGGTGAAGCTGTGAGGAGAATTTTGGAAGTTTTTACTTTTGTTTTAGATTAACCACACCTTGTGGTTCATTTTAACTATAGTTTGTTCAACCCTGGTTTGAGAATCTGGATTGTTTAGGGATGAAAAAACACACCAGGGGAGGGAATGGGAGGCGAAACCAAGGCTTATTCTCATAATGCTAAACCATAGTTTAGTGTTATGCCTGAAAACAGGCATTGTGTGTCCATAACGCTCCCAGCAGCTGCCAGAAACATGTGACAGGTACTTGAGTTGGCGCCGCACAACTCAAAGCTAAGAACTGAAACACATATTATGGTTGCCTCAAGGAAGCTGCCTAAAATGATCTCAGAGCCAATTATCCCAGCCGAAAAGAAAGAAAGAAAGAAAGAAAGAAAGAAAGAAAGAAAGAAAGAAAGAAAAGGTTTCCTCCCACCCAGTACAGTGGTACCTCGGGTTACATACACTTCAGGTTACATACGCTTCAGGTTACAGACTCCGCTAACCCAGAAATATTACCTCAGGTTAAGAACTTTGCTTCAGGATGAGAACAGAAATTGTGCTCTGGCAGCGTGGCAGGAGCAGGAGGCCCCATTAGCTAAAGTGGTGCTTCAGGTTAAGAACAGTTTCAGGTTAAGAATGGATGTCCGGAATGAATTAAGTACTTAACCCGAGGTACCACTGTATTTTAAATTTAGGGCCAGCAAAGAAAATGGAGCTCTGCTATGACAAGTGAAGACACATTCTAAGATTTCTTCCTTACATGACTCAAATTAACCTTTTGAACGAATGAATGCTCCTTGCAGAATTCGTACATTTATTGCAACTCCAATCTGTTGTCTGGGACAGCTTTCTTACCATAAATTGGCAGTGTTCAGTCCTATGTCTCTCTCAAAAAAACAACAACAACTAATACAGAGCATAGTAGGCTAGAGCATAGTAGGCTCCCATTATCACTAAATTATGGTATTTCCATAAGTAAAACTTGCACCAAAAACCAGCTTTGTACAGTTGTAGTGGATGCATGAGGTTTGATCAAATGCATTTTTAATGGTGTGGGTGAGATTGGGGGTGGGGTGGTCTGTAATGACTCACTGCTCTGGTTATTGTATGCTAAAATACTGCTTTATCGTTCTTATATCATATTCCATTGAAGTGTCTAATTTATATTTATTTACCTGCTGAAGTGCCAGAGAGTGTTACAAAGTAATTTGACCAAAGCTCTTCCAGATGGTGCCCTAAAGATTTATTCTGTGCTGTGTTTGTCATCCCAATCTCGTGGTTCCTCAGATGTTTGGCCAAAATGACCTCCTCTTTAGTTGATGCCAAGAACGTACAGAAATCAGGCAGCAGGAAGCACTTGAATGGAGCACAAATCACCATCAGTGGTGATTAATAACAACTACTGGGGTCACTGACACAGTTGATCTGAACTTTAGTGTTTCAGGAGTAATTTCTGGCTTCACCTTCAGATATGTCCTACATGCAAATCCTTCATTAGCACTGCCACTAGGCCTTGATACTCACAGGCCCCCAGGTTTAAGGCAGCAACTTTTGGCACAAGCAAGGGCTCAGATATGCTCACTGATATATATTTTCTTTTGCCTTCAATAGTGCCCCCCATGTCATATCTTTGAGTTTCAAACTGAGCATCAAAACCAGCTTGTGGGGAGATGTTGCAGAGAGGAGGAGGGAATGTTTGCTATTTGAGAATAATTAATCCAAACATGCCAAGTTGTGCAGTTCTCTGGATTATATCCATAGTTTCTAAGGAACATTTTGGCTGAAATGCTGCATAAACAAGTCTTGAATCCCAGCAACATCAATAGGATTTAAGCAACCTAACTGATATGCTTTAAATGGAACACCAAACTCTGGTTTTGTGTTATGCATACAACAAACTTTGGTATCATACCTCCTCCATATTCACCTTGAGTGCTGCTGTTTCTTAATTTATTTTTGGATTCGAGGCATGGTTTGCATTACATTTGAACCCAACAAGCTATGCCTTCCTCAAGCCATAGTTTGTCTGTACTCTAGAACCACAAACTGTGGTTGGTGATCCTGGCATGCAGGCAGTCTTAAGTTTTGACCAAACCATATTTTGCCCGATTCAGATGAAAAAGCAAGCTATGCTTTGCTGAGAATCCAGAAATAAGAAAATTGCTGTTAAATGAGGAGGAGGAGAAAAAGAAGCATGCAAACCCCCAGGCTCAAACCTGCTCATGGGGGGGGGGGACAAAACTATGGTTTGGCATTATGTCTGAACCAAGTCTACATTCAGGTTTGCCGTTGTACCTATATTCAGAATCAATATTCTTCTACAGTTGTTCAGAAACTACAGTTGGGCATGCCAGCAAATTGACGTATTAAATATCGTCAACAAGCAATTTTTCCTTCACTTAAAAACATTCTGTAAATCAGAAGGAATAATTAATTCTGACTGGTGGTGTTTTAGTTATCTCTCCCCCACCATGTGCAGTGAACTTAGTATCTCATAGTTAAGTCGCTTTCCATTTTAATCATAGCTCTTTCCCTTACCGCATATGAAATAAACACTTTTTTAGAGGCTTACACATTTGATATACTTCCTTCTAATTCAAGTAACAGAAGTCTAGGTGATTTAAACCATGGTCTTAGTAACATGAATCTTGCAATGGTACTAGACAAGAGAAGCTTTTGGCAATACATTATAGTCTATACAGTATTTCCTGGATCATCTTTCCTACGTTCTGTTGAGCATATTTAATTGCCTTGAGGGTCTTATGTCTTTCTACATGTGTACTTGTCTTTTCAAGTAACATCTGTCAAAGGTTTCACATATGGCCCCCAAAGAGACCTGTCTGTTTTCAGTTTTGCAAAGTGCTAAAGAAGAGCCTTATGTACCAAATAATCTCCATGAACCTTAACACATGTTTATACGGGAATGGCATGTTGCCGAACCAGGCCCTGGGTTAGTTTTCATGCCTGAACCAAACTTCCATCCATTTGTCACATCCATGTACGTGGAGGTGATAACTCAGAGTGTGGTCTTCAGGCACATACTGCAGTTCTACTGCTAAAGCTAACTGGGTATAGCCCCCAAAAAATCCCTGGGTGAGATTACCTAGGGGATCACAAGCTACTCTGAGCTTTTAGGAGTAAGGGTAAGGTTGTCCTGGGTCCTGTTTTGGAAATATCTTTTGAGTTATAACTCCTTACAAATATTGCTTTGCCAACACACAGTATTTTGCCCTGTCCCACAAAATGCATGTTCCAATCAGTAGCTCAAACACTGCAGCACAAAAACCTGATCATTGCATAAAAGAATGAACATGTTTTGGTGTTGCATTTGAATTTGAGCTCCTTCAGGTCTGTAGCATTTCATCTAATAAGGGATATTATCTGGAGATAGCTTAGCCATGAGTTAGTTTTAGACACTGGAGATAACTTAGCCATGTGTTAGTTTTGGACACATAATTATTTAAAAAATAGTCATGTAAACATAACTGGTAAGTATATGTGCCATATAATTTGTTACATTGTGAAAGCTTGGTGGTGTGTGATGTACAAATATTTCAGTTAATTCATATTTGTATTAACTGGTTGTGTTTTTTTGGAACTAACAATATATGTTTCAATCATTCAGCTAAAGAAGCTGCTGCATTTGGGCCTCTCCCAGCACAAAGGAAACTTCCAGTACAAAGAGCAGAGCTGGAAGGTGGGCAGATTTAAAAAGGATTACTTTTGTTTTCATCTAGTGGTGGTGTCTTTTCATGGGATCCTTCATTGGGTGAACTTTAGGACATTAAAAATGATAATAAACAGCCTTTTTTGACAGACAGAATCCAACACTGCAATCCTAACTATGTCTACTCAGAAGTAAGTCCTACTGAATTCAGTTGGGCTCGGGTAAGTGGCTTCAGAATTGCAGCCTTAGATTAGTTAAGTACTTGTAAGATCTTCCATAGGTCTGTTTATAAAACCTCATATTCAAACTCATCTGTTACCTCCCATAAATCTTCCTGTGCTTCTATCTGGTGGACAGGCTTCCACTTGTGTGTGTGGTTCCAATTTCTCATGTGTACCATATCCCATTTAACTTAATTGATTCTGACTGTGCTGGTTTCAGCCTGACTGCAGTTTATCAAGAAATATTACTGAAATGTGAGATGAGGTACACGGATACGCCAAGATGCTTATCCAGAGCTTATCTAGGCAGCATCACCTTCTACTGGATTCCACTTCACCTGGAAATAGGGCAAAAAGATACAACAAGAGATTGGTACAACTAGCACTCTTTGCTGATCCTAGTTTGCAGTTCAGAGTAGCAGCGATGAGCATAGACAACTGCATCATGTCTGCATTGTTTGCAAATATTGGAACACACACTGCTAGCAACGTGTGAACAAGTCAGACAGTTCTACGTCTGAAAGCAATATATTCAGTGCAATATAGTAGCCTGGCTAAGTGGGAATAGTTTGTCCATGAACAGCTCCAATGCAGCTGAGTGAATAAATATATATAGCTTATCTTAGGAGAGAAGGACTGAAAGGGAAGAGAGTTTTGCCTTGATTTACAGCATTTTTAAAATGCTTCATCCACTATGTGTAATACAACACCTTGTATTTCCTTTCTCTGAATACCTCATCTCTATTTCTGGACCTCACCTAAGTGGACTGCAGCTTTGGGCAAGGGTCTTGTGCCTGGCAGCAAGATATAAATGATGACTTTGACTGGAATCCTGCAGATCACGATAATGGTAATACTACTATATATGCAATGCCTCCCCCATCCCATGGCCTTACTTGGCTTCCTCTGTGTGTCCCTTCCTAGTTAAGAGGTGGAGTTTGATCACTAGAGAAAACCCAGGAAATGTGATTATATATCAGATCATTGGTCAGTTCAGAAAATAGACCATGGTGTATTGGACCAAGATCAAGAGTTTTCCTCGCATGCTCAAATGCAACGTTTCCCCCAGGGGTTTTATGACCAAACCAGGAAACTGTGGTTTAATCTCTGGCTATAAACCATGGTTTGATCCTGGTTAGATATCTTATAGATGGACATTAAACAACAGTTTAACAGAGAGCCAGTGTGGTGTAGTGGTTAAGAGCAGTGGACTCGTAATCTGGGGAACCGGGTTCGCGTTTCCGCTCCTCCACATGCAGCTGCTGGGTGACCTAGGGCTAGTCACACTTCTTGAAGTCTCTCAGCCTCACTCACCTTACAGAGTGTTTGTTGTCGGGGAGGAAGGGAAAGGAGAATGTTAGCCCCTTTGAGACTCCTTCGGGTAGTGATAAAGCGGGATATCAAATCCAAACTCTTCTTCTTTCCAGATGTAATGAGAAATTGGTTTATAACAAACCCCAGAGGGTTTGTATTACGGATGGGGAGAGGGAAGGAGAGAGTGCATGAACATATTTGTTATCAGTGCAACAAATCATGAATTTCTGGACCCAGAAAGTCACTTGTGATCCAGACCAATGTATGTCTTTGGTTTCATCTGCTGCCTCATCATTTTTATCTGGAGATGTCAGGATTTCAACCTGAGACCTTCTGCATGCAAAGCATAAGCAATATCACTGAACTATAGTCCTCCCCCTGTGGTAAATAACCAAAATATTTAAGATGAAACAAAAGTAACTTTCTGTTTCTCACTTTCTAAACCCCAAATATCTCTCTCTAGGTGATGGATATTACATGATGGTGCCGGGGTTCGTTGGTCACAAGAAGGATGTTGGTCGTTTGAAACTTCTTCTGACTGATCTTGAGCCAAAAAGCATATATTGTCTGATTTTTAGTTACCGACTTGCAGGAGAAAGAGTAGGGAAGCTACATGTGATCCTAGGCAGCAGCAGCAGTAGCCCTTCCTGGTCACAGAGTGTGGGAGATGATGAACAGTGGAGGACTGGACAAATGGAAGTCCACACAGGGGCCGAAACAACAATGAATGTAAGTTGAAGATTAAAAACCACCTGCAATGACCAGTGTAACTAGTTGCAGTTTGCTCTGACTGCTGGCAAGTTGTAATTATGGCTATATGGTACCTCTGGTTAAGAACGTAAGAAGTGCCTTGGATCAGACCAAAGCCCAGTATACCTGAAGGAGCATCTCCACCCCCATCATTCAGCCTGGACACTGAGGTCCACTTCCAAGGGACTTCTGGTGGTTCCCTCACTGCAAGAAGTGAAGTTACAGGGAACCAGGTAGAGAGCCTTTTCAGTGGTGCCCTCCCTGTGGAAGGTCCTCCCATCAGATGTTAAGGAGATAAAGAACTACACTTTTAGAAGACATCTGAAGGCAGCCCTGTATTGGGAAGTTTTTAATGTTTGACATTTGATCACGTTTTTATATTTTGCAAGGGAAACCCAACCAGATTGGGTGGGGTATAAATAATGAAACTTCCGCTATTTACCCCAAGCAACTAGTACTCAGTGGCATATTGTTATTGTTGTTGTTGTTATTAGTTCAGCATTGTTTTCTCAGAATGGCAAACCAGATGCCTGTGGGAAGGTCATAAGCAGCACATGATCGAAACACCATTCTTCCCCACATATTCTCCCCAGCAACTGGCATTCAGAGACAGGCCACCTCTGATCATAGCTGTCAACTTTTCCCTTTCCTTGCGAGGAATCCCATTCGGAATAAGGGAATTTCGCTTTAAAAAAGGGAAACGTTGACAGCTATGCCTCTGATGCTGGAGGGCAGTACGCAGCCATCATGGCTAAGTAGTCACTGATAGCATTGTTCTCTATGATTTGTCTAAGACCCATCCATGTTGGTGGTGTAATGAATTCCACTGTTTTAACTATGCAGTGTGTGAAGCGGTACTTCCTTTAGCCTGCCCTGAAATATTCCAACATTCAGCTTCACTGGATGAAGCTGGGTTCTAGTATTAAAGGACGCAGAAAGGTCCAGAGACAATATGCTACTGAGTACTAGTTGCTTGGGGGAAATAGCGGAAGAGTCCTGTTGCCCTTCAAGACCTTCTTGTGGGTTTCTTGGAGACATCTAGTTTGCTGCTATGGGAAGAACAATGCTGGACTAAATGGATCTGTTGGTCTGATCCAGCAAAAGGTGGTTCCTACGTTCTTATTCTATGGACCTGATTGTAGCATGATGGTCTCAAGGCTGGGACTGGAGTATTAGCATCAGAGGCCATTGGAAGGTGAGGAGGCTGGAATCATTTGTTGGGCCTGTTACCTTATTCCTCTTGCCCATATCTCCACCAATGACTGGGCTGATTAAATACGGTACATGTGAACAAAGGAGAAAGAGTATAGCATGCTGTGCAAAGATGGAATAACAAAACGGCAGAACTGGGCTTTGTGAAATGGTATGGGAATGTTAAGAGGGGCAGTTATGGTTTTGGTTTTTAGTTTTAGCTTTTAAAATAGGGATAGGCATTAAAGGGACAAATACATTCCACTAATTTTTATCTCAACAAAAGGGGTTTCAGTATAAAGAAATATAAACCAAAAACATACTAAGCAAAAAATTCCTTGACAATGCCGTTAAGGAGTTAAGGTTGAATCAATGATCATGCATAAGAACAGAAGACAAATTTGCATTGCAGCATACTACAGGACATGAGCAGAATTTGAATGCGGTATTTATTTGTGTTGGGCTTGTAAAACTGAATTTTATATCTTTAGATCTTATTTTGAAAATCTTCTTAATCCATAGAGAAGCATAAACTGTCCCATTATTCCAATGAATTTTTTGATATGGTGGTAATAATAAAAATGTGCATGTAGCACAGTTCAGTTTTCTAACTTATGAGCATCTAGTACGTCTTGATAATTTGCACTTCTTCTGTTAATAATGTTTTCCCCACTCATTTTATTAGATCACTTTTGAGGCAGAACGTGGAAAAGGTAAAACTGGAGAAATTGGAGTGGACAATGTTACACTGTTTTCTGGTCTGTGCCCTGAAGACCATTTGACATTGGATATCTGAGCTTACTATTTTAAATACTATTATATTATTTGTTGTACTGGTCCAGAATTTTGTATCGTTGTGAGCTAGATAAAGTGCAAATCTGGAAACCAAACTTCAATGCAGACAGATAAACCGACAGGTAAAAAAATGTCTCCAGTTAGATACTACATTTGTATATAAAATATACTAAACTTTGGTTTATGTGTAGCTCTACTGTATTATATCATTTGTGGTCAGGGTCTTATATAATGTGAAAATGTTTTGCCTAGATTTCCTGCAAAAAAAAAAAGTGCTTTACATATAATTTCTTTGAAAGAAAATGCCTATTGTCGTATATTCCCCAAGTTCTCCTGCAGGAATGTGAAACAGGATCTTCAAAAGGATATGCAATTTCTTGTAACACTTAGGACTCCTACAGTTTGCTACAGCTCTGTGGGTACCCTTGGTGTATGCCTGGTGGTTGCTGCAGTAAATAAGTAAAACATTAAAGAGAGATACATGTCTCCAAAGACACATGGATATGTTGACCAGACAGTTACCTGATGAGTATCTGCCCACCACACTTTAAATGTTAACTGACGCAAACACCAGTAATATTTGTCTGGACTCTGGAATCATTTTTCTGCCTAAATATTACAACTGTTTGAATTTATGTTTTTCCTAAAATAAAAAGTCAGCTTCTCTACTTCCCTTGTAAATCCAACTACAGCTATTTTAAAAGATGCTTTTATTAAAAAAAATGCCAGTGGATTTGGTGGGGCAAGTGTTTTTATAAATAAATGAAACTATACCATACTGATTTTGGTGAAACTTTTCTTTATGGGGAAACTCAGCCAGATGGGTGGGGTATAAATAATTTAGTAGTAGTAGTGGTAGTAGTAATAGTAGTAGTAGTAGTAGTAGGTAAAAGTGATGTCACAGGCGCATAAGGCCACAAATCAGTCCTAAAGTATTCCAAGCAATGGTTGTTGAGTTGCTGGGGCAACCCAGTCAGATGGGTGAGGTACAAATAATAAAATTAGTGTTTATTATTATGTTGTAATTGACAGTGCTGGGCACCCATGGAGCACAGTGGCAAGTTACAGCAGACAGAGACTATATGCATTCCTATGGGTCATTTCCCCCTTTCATAGCCAACAATGTTGGGTCACAAAAACAGATAATTCCCAATTCCTGCTTTTGCATGAACACCTGGGAGAAGAGTTCCGATGTGCAAAACCTTTCTTATTTCTTTCATTATGGAAGACAGTGCTGTGCAGTTCTTATGACTCCCCCAAACGTGAAAGTGAAGTGGTTGGGCCATGCTTGCTAGGGCTTTGTAAGCGGATCAGTGTGGTTTTGCAGTTTCATGGATGGGGAAAATATGAAGGTCACAATAACACAGAGAAATAAATATGTTTGAAGCCATTGAAATCAACCTTTTGCTGGTATCTGAGAAACAATGTGTTGGTTCTCTCCGCCTTGCATATATTTATTCATCATTAAGTTGATCAAATTTTCCATGATTGCTGAGGAGAAAATATATAATTAATGCCAAAATCGACAAATTGCACCGATTTACCCCCACTGTGTTTTCCTCTAAACTGAAGACATATAAATGGTTTTGTGTGGGTTTTAAAAAAATTGCTAGCATTACCTAGGAATTATTAATTTTCATATGTATGGATGGCTACCAAAATAAGCGAAAAGGAATACTGTTGAATGATGTGTATGAGTTACAGATATTGCTCTTGGAACTTATCCAATTATATTTTATAAATAACTAGATTCATTTTGAAAGTGCAATAGCACATCTGGAGACAGATTTGAGCTGAAAAAGGAAAACATTTCCTAAAGATGTCTAAGCAATACAAAGTGATAATTACAAACTGGTGACAGAGATCAGAAAAGAGATCAGAAGGATGGAGAGAGATGGCTTGTGGGAGGAATATGTAGAATCAAAATGTACTTTGTCAACCTGTGCGGGGTGGGAGAGGAGAAGGCTGGCAAGTGGCGAGATGTGCAGATACAGGGAGGTAGAAAGAAGAAAGACACTATGGAACCAGCAGGAGAAAGCCAGACAGTAAGAGGCTGGAAGGGGATAACCATTTGAAACTCCCCACATCCTTTTAAGTTGTGGATCAGAAGAGTCATATGCCCGTTTTTTGTTCTTTAGTTACTCCTATGTCCCAGATGGAGTCCTTTATTTTTATTTCTCTATCTCAGCTGGTACCCACCAATGTAACAGGCAACTATGGTCAAGTCGCCAGTGGTAACTCACCTGAGGCTCCACACTGTTGCACCCTCACTATAATATGCAAAAATGTTTCTGCGTTTGGATTGATGTACATGGGCACTTGCTGAACTATGGTTAAAAACGGCATGTTTTCCATAATATTGCGAGCAAATGGGTTTAGATTAACAAGAGAGCCCGAGATGATGGCAATAAATTTTTGGACTCACTTAGTGATTTATTTTCTTCTCCGCTGTGACACAAACAGATTCAGCTAGTGTCTGCTTGATTTGGGAAATGGGTAATTCTGCCAAGAAACTATTCCCTCCCTGTGTCTTCTTCCAGGGAAGGATAAAATGACACAAATATTGGTCAGCTGAGAGCTGAGCCAACATGCTCCAGTCATATGAAGCCCTGAGGTAGCATCCTCAATGGGTGCTTCCTGCCATGCCCCCACCTCTGCCAAAGAAGCAGTGCCATTATAGGTGCTGATTTCCTGCAAGACCTTTCGAGATCTCATCAAAGTCTTGCAAGATGTCAAGGAGAGCAGAAGATCTCACGAGATTTGGGTGAGCTTGCAAGCTCTTTCAGGAAATTGGCACCAATGCCAGCACTGCAGTGCTGGTACAGGTGCAGTGCCACTGGCAGCTGGCACTGTGGTGGCGAGTGTCCTACTGGTGGTGTGGCAAGAGCAGGGTGGCACTTCCTGTTTTGCGTCAAGTGGCAAAATGGAATATACCACCACTGAACACAGGATTCCAGAATTTACAGTTGTCAGTTCTGACGGAAGGCAGGCAAGGACCAACAGCCCAGGTGGGGCTTGCTAGCTCAGGGAGGAGGTGTGTGATGCCTTCGCTGGAGTGGGCTCAGGACAGCTGAGCATCACATGCCTTGTTAAGCCCAGATGGTATAGCAGGCCTCCTCCGTCCTGGCCAGGCCTGCCTCATGCACTGAAGTGGCATGAAGTAGCAGCCTTATGCAGAAGAAACCCCTGAGGCAACACCCTCATGGGCACCTCCTGCCACACCCCCACCTCTGCTAGAGAAGCGGTGCCAGTATACATGTGCACATGTAAACAAATACCCATGTACACTTGGAAGTAAGCACAATTGAGTTAAATGGAGTTTACACCCAGGGTGTAGTAGGGATGTGGGTGGCGCTGTGGTTTAAACCACTGAGCCTCTTGGGCTTGCCGATCAGAAGGTCGGCGGTTCGAATCCCCGCGACTGGGTGAGCTCCTGTTGCTCTGTCCGAGCTTCTGCCAACTTAGCAGTTCGAAAGCACGTCAAAGTGCAAATAGATAAACAGGTACCACTCCGGCGGGAAGGTAAAGGGTGTTTCTGTGCACTGCTCTGGTTTTGCCAGAAGCAGCTTAGTCATGCTGGCCACATGACCCAGAAAAACTATCTGCGGACAAACGTTGGCTCCCTTGGCCTGTAAAGCGAGATGAGCGCCGCAACCCCAGAGTCGTCTGTGACAGGACTTAACTAACTTAACTATCCTTTATCTTTACCTTTAAGATGGTATATTATTGCATCCTAGCTGTATGTCCGACTAAGACGCCCAGAGTGGCTGGGGAAGCCCAGCCAGATGGGTGGGATAAAAATAATAAAATTATCATCATCATCATCTCCATTCCATTCTGGTACATTTGAAGCCACTTTGCTTGGTGCATAGGTGAAAAGAATATTTTGATATTGTAATATTGTAATATACAAGACAGCAATGCATGTAGATGTACAACCCGTGGGAATCCTCTGCTTCCCCTGCGAATTACCAGTGCCTTTCGCAAAAACATCTAAAAGTTTTACTGATTTTAGTGCAGCTTCCAGCTGTTCTAAATGTTGGACTATACAACACCAGCAGAGGGCAGTAGATATTCAGACTTCGATCCTGCTGATGAAGGCATAAAACAGTTTTGTCTCTCGAGTGAATTTGCACTAGATCACTGCTATTGTAGTAAAAAAAGTTATTTCAGTGTGGGTCTCTTTGCCTTTGGGGAACTTGGTTGGTATCCCCAATGAAGAAAGTAAGAAGTCTTTATTGCGATTCCTCAGAGAGTGAAACTTCCTTTAGCTTCATTTCTTAATGCAGCTTCAACTTTGCAGAAGTTTGCACTAAAAAAGTGAAGTTTGTACAATTTCCTAAACTGCAATGAAGAGGCCAATTGGTTGGAAAAGTAGTTGTATTTTACATAAGCCCTTCTGGCTTGCACTCTTTCTAAACACCTGAGGAATGAAATTATCACCCCTCTTTTATTGTCCATTCCTGGTCGCCCAGCCACTGCCATAGAGTCCTTTCTCTTGGCAGATCAAGATGACGGCAAAGGTTGCAAGGTTTTTAGCTGGGGCAATCAGAATAAGATCCACTATCTGACTACTGATTCAAAACCCTAACATGTATTTTATATGATTGACTTTTTATTTCTGTTCTTTGTATATCGTGTTATTGTTTTATTGCTATGGCCGATGGCTGACGCAAATAAAGATTAATTCATCCATCCATCCATTCATTACATAAGCCTCTTTGCGGTGGAGAGGAGAAGTACGGTCTGAGTCTGTATTTCTATCGTTAAGAGCAGCAAAAAAACCCTCCTTAATTGTGCTGTGCTTTTCGTGTTTCGACGTGTTGTGAAGTAACGTGTTGTGGCTTGCACGAGAATTGGTGGCGGGGCAGATTGAGCTGTCACAACCCTCAGTATCTGGGCAAAGAGAGAGAGCGCCTGCGCGCCAATAAGAGTCCCTGCGCGCTTCGACCGCCTCACAACGGCGACCCGCGAAGTCCCAAGCGCGCCTCCTCGGCTGCCGAGGCTCCAGAGCCAAGAGCGGGAGCGCGCGCGCGCGCACCGTGCGTCCTTCCTCCAAAGGGGCGGGGCCGGGTAAGGCGGAGGAAGCTGCTCGGGCCAGGTAAGCGGAAAGCGCGCGCGCTGCTACGTGCGCTGCTGCGGGTGGGAGGTTTGCAACGCCTGTGTGTTGTGGGGTCTCCCTGTCCCTGCCCCCCATCCCTCCTCCCTGGTGGAAGCTGCTCCGGCCCTTTGTGGATGCCACCTCGGAGGAATGTGGCCCGCCGAACAGAGGAAGCTGCCTTATACCGGGTCTGAGCATAGGCCCATGTAATGTTGTGTTGTCCGTACGGTTTGCAAGCAGCTGTCCAGGGTTTGGGTCTCTCTCCCAGGTTTGTGCTGAGGAGTGAGCCTGGGAATGGATCGCCTGCATTCAAACGTTAGGGCTGTCACCTATTTTTGTTTTGTTTTCCCTGGCAGGCTAAAGGGGGCTTGCCAAGGAGTTGTTTGAGAGGCAGAACTTCCAATATCTCCCCCCCCCCCCAGCATGGAGATGCAATGGTTAAAATGACCAGAAGAAACAGAAATCGGGAAGATCAAAATGTTAATAAAGGAATTGGGAAAATATATAACTTTTCTTAAAGACCACTGTAAACGGTTAAAATCGTTAGTAGGCTTGGAGTATCACTTGTTGTTTAATGGTGAATTTTGGATACAACGGAGAGATAAAAGATTTGGATTATTATAAAAGATGCAGGAGGAAATGATTAACAATAGGACTCACAAAGGGGAGGAGGGAAGTAAAAGAGATTCCTTGGAATCTTGTTTTTATGTTGTATGTTGAATATGTGACTGTAAAATTTTAATCTGAAAAACCAAATAAATACATTTAAAGAACTTCTAATATTTTTTCCCTGAGCATAGAGATACATTGAGGGTGGAAGTTGCCACTGGCTGGCATTTGCCCACCAGTTTTCAGATGTTTGAAAGCTTCCCCATAGAAGTGGGAAACTGTTTCTTTTCCTTTCTTTCTAGCTTGAAGTTTAAGTCTCTGTGGAAGTCACACTGACACTGAGGAAGCCTTTACCCATGTGGGTGTATGTGAATGAAAGAGTGAGTTATGGATGCTAATAAATTGTGGCGGAAGGTACTCTTCACATTCTTAAGGGCCCTCTCTGCTTCACATTACGCAAGCAGAGTATTGGCAGCAGGCTCTGCAGCTCTGCTTTTGCTTGCACACACCCAATCTGTTCCCTCCATTTGACACTGCGAGCCTTGCTTTCTGTACAAGGAGCAAATGAAGAACTGCAATCTTTGAAGAGGTTCTAAATGTGACACGACTCAAGAATCACTATGTCTGAAAGTATTGAGGGACAAATGGTTTTCCTTTCAAGGATTGTCAGGCTTTTATTATGTTGGCAAATGGCCTTGTCGGTCATTCAGTTTCTTACATGGGTGGAGTTAATAATTTTGCAAACAGCATCTTATAATAACTACCTGATAAAATGTAGGAGCCCTGGGATTCCATGTTTGTATAACTAGGATTCAGCACAGCCTCGAATCACCGTTTGCTGGGTTTTTGTTGCCAAGCCCACTGTTTTTCTTTTTCCTATTAGCAGAACAGCTCCCGTGAGATGCATTTTGCATTTGGTTGTGTTCTATGCTTGGTAGACAGTCTCTACTATGGCCTTATGAAAGCTGAAATACCTATCACAGTACTCTGTGCTTAAAAGATATCACAGGGCGCAATTATTAACACTTCAATTACATAATGTACAGATGTTCTATGTTTACTTAAAGGTAAGCCCCAGTGAGCTCAGTGAGTGAATAAGATTACAAGCCCTTTTTATTTTATGTAGTTAAAAGGTTTGCACTCTGCCCTTAAAGAACCCCAGTGTGTTAATCACTATTGAAGGTGCAAACATTGCAATGACATTTGTATCTAGCTTTCTATGGAACATTTTATAGAATAGGTTTTGAGAAAGACCCTGTGTCATCTGAGAAATTATCTGAATCGGAGCTCTTCTGTTCTACTTCTGCCCTTAATACAATTCTATAGTGTCTGTAGAAAAGATGAATCTGCTTCTTTCATTACAGGATCTGAAATGTCTTACAAAAAGGTTCTCATGACTAGAGCTGATTGTATAGAAAACCTGCTCTCTGAAAAAAAATACGAAGATATTGGAAGTCATCTTGCGTATCTTGAAACTGTTGATATGACTGTAGACTGTCTCCAGGAGACAGATATTGCCAAAGCTGTGTTCAGAATCCTCAAGAACTGCCCCTCTGTGGTACTGAAAAATAAGGCAAAGCATTTACTATCGAAGTGGAAAACACTGTATAAGCATCATTGCAATCAATGCATACAAATTAAGCCAGTATTACCTGATAATGCAAAAGAAGATTCTGATCCCCTTAACATAGTCCTGGCAGATGCAAACACTTCTGGAAAACTGAATCAGTGTGAGATATTAGGCCCTGCCAGTTCCAAGAGTTGCCTGCTATCAGAAAACCATCCACAAGATACTGGAAGTAATGTGCAAAAAGACAACGCAATTCAGCCTGCACTTCAAGAGCACGTGAGTTCTGTTAGTGAAACGAGCCCATTTCAGGGTCATACTGCAGCTATGAGATGCAAATGTATAGAGCTTCTTTATGAAGCTTTGGTTGACTCAACAAGTAATGCAAGTGAAAAGCACCACAAGATTGCTGAAGAAGTTGAACAACATATCTTTGTACTTCATGCTAAAAACGACAGAAAATACAAAAACTGCGTCCGTAGCAAAGTTTCTAACTTGAAGAATCCAAAAAATGCTCACTTAAAACGTAACCTGCTTCTAGGGACTTTGAATCCTAAGACATTTGCTGAGATGTCCACAATGGAAATGGCACATGATGAACTAAAGCAGCTCAGAGCTTCGTATACAGAATCATCTGTTCTGGAGCATCAGCTCCCTCAAAGCATCAGTGGTACACATACAGACAAAATAAAATGTAGACGCTGTGAAAAATTTGATTGCACTGTTACTGCAATTGCCAGGGGAGCTCTTTTCCTTCCTGGTTGGGTACGAAATGCAAATCCAGATGAACAAATGATGACTTATGTAATTTGTAATGAATGTGGAGAGCAGTGGTACCACAGCAGATGGATTTGTTTGTGATTATGCATCCTTCAATCCCTACGTCTTCAGAGGAGATATGAATATGGAATTACCAAAGTACAGCTTTGGTATCTGAATAAGGAATATTTAAAGTGCTGTAATGCAATAAAAAGTGGATGAGCATTATGAAGTAAAATGATTATAAAGCTATTTGAGAGATCAAAGTTTAAGTTGCTTTAAACTATTTTTAATACTGTGTAATATTGTGTTTTAATATTAATGTTGTGTTTTAATTGTTGTAAAAAATAAATTCTTGTAAAAAGTAAACTGGAACCTTAGGGTGAAGGGCAGGTAAATAAATTGTAATAGTAAATATTATTAATAAATCAGAATATGACTCAATACTCCCCACTTCTTAATTACGACTGATGTCACTATAATAATTTTCAAGCATTTGTTAAAACTTTTATCAAGACTGATTTTTAAAATCTGTGTTCATTTTATGTAATACTGGACCAAAATACAGAAAGGAGTTTTATGAACTTTAGAAACACTAATTGAAATCCTAACCCCTTAGCTTTTTCCCCCATGGAGTGGTAGCTCAAAGATGCAAAATAGAATAAGAAGCATTTGGGAGCAGGGATGGCGTCCTTGCAATGTGGCATGACAAGGATCCTGTATTTTGCCAAAGTGGTGTGGTTGCCTTGACAATGGAGATATAACTTCCCCTTCATATCAGTTCAGACTGAGGACAAAGGAGTGGCTTTGTCATGTAGCCAGAGTTTTAAAGTTATGTTGTGCTTTCATGTTCATTACAGGATTGGTTGGGATCGCAATAAAGAAGGAAGCCTTTAAAATGGTATGGAAAGATCAAAAGTGTAAGGGGAAAGCAAAAGGAGCCCTGAAACTTCGGAGTGTGGAAATTCAGCACAGCACTTATTTTACATATTGTCAAGCTCTTATCTTGAGCATTTGTACTTTTGTGACGGATCTGAGAGACAGATTAGAGATTTTGCTGGTATATCAACCATACCACTGTCCTTCAGTTTCCCTTCTAGAATTGGCGGAAGTAGTTTTGAGTACGGTGTTGGAAACTGCCAAAATTATTGTTATGGAGGATCTCGACATTCTCACTGAGGCTGTCTTAGGACTTACTTCATGACCACTGTGACAATCATGGATGTATTTTAGCCTGTTATACACACTCAGCAGGGTGTACTTTGGAGTGCATGTTTTTCAACTGATCAAGTTTTTTGTAATTTGAAGGTTGAAGGGGGGTACTTTGAACCTATTGTCGAGGTCAGATCACTTCCTTGTGGGGCTTAGACTGGCTAACAAACCAGAATAAGAGACCATGATTTTAAGAGGTTAGCATGGCATGGTTAGTGCTATGATTCAGCATGATGACTCAATTTCATAGCTACAGCTCTTGCTCCACATTCAGAGTTGGCTGCACCATTAGGCAGGAGTGAATTTATTAAAAAAGGTAAAGGTAAAGGACCCCTCACAGTTAAGTCCAGTTGCAGATGACTCTGGGGTTGCAGCGCTCATCTTGCTTTACAGGCCGAGGGAGCTGGCGTTTGTCCGCAGACAGTTTTTCCGAGTCATGTGGCTAGCATGACTAAGACACTTCTGGCGAAACCAGAGCAGCGCATGGAAACGCCGTTTACCTTCGTGCCAGAGCAGTACCTATTTATCTACTTGCACTTTTGGTGTGCTTTCGAACTGCTAGGTTGGCAGGAGCTGGGACCAAGCAACGGGAGCTCACCCCATCGTGGGGATTCGAACCACCGACCTTCTGATCGGTAAGCCCAAGAGGCTCAGTGGTTTAGACCACAGCGCCACCAGAGTGCTTATAATGAAAAGTGGAAGGAGACAGTGTTAAGCTATAAGCTTTCTTGCAGGACCAGCGTGGTGGATTTAGGGTACTGAAAGTGGTGCATTTGCAAAGGCTGGGGAGGAGGGCATCAAATGGCCTCGCACAGGGCAGCATATTACCAATGGATACCCCTTCCTAGACTTTTTAGCACCTGAGGTGAACCCACAAAATGCTGTGTCCCTCTTCCCACCAGGGAAGAAGGGATGAGTGAAGATCTACAACAGGCCTTTGACTAATTAAACAATCAATGGCCTTTTAAACAATGCATGGGTTTTAATGTTTTTGTTTGTTACTGTGTTATGCATTTTTGTGTTTTGGTATTGTAAACTGCCCTGATATCCTTCGATGAAGGGTGATATAGAAATCCAATAAATAATAAACAGGAACAAGGGAAGAATGAAGAGCTATATTGGAATATGCTGCCCCTATGGATCCTGCCATCTCACCTTGCCTCATGGGTGGGCTGGCTCTGCATTCCTCTTATATAATAAGCAACAGAAGAGATGCCTTGTGTTTTAACCAATGATGTGTCTAAATGTTTTTTCTTTGTCACGGTTGCTCTTACCATCTGAACCATGCACCCGAGAAGCATATGCTTTCGTCCTGAACTATGGTTTTTCACATCATCTAACATTATTCCAGTGCTTAATCTTAGCAAAATAAATACGCACTGCTTAATATTCTCTAGCATGCTATGTCATGGAGCATAAGTGAATGTCCCAAATGTCTAACAAATGATGTTGCAAAGGGCATCTTATGTTCTTCAGAAAAAGGAACTGAGTGTCCTGTCCCTGATTCTTCTTCACAGCTCACTTACGCTCCTGCTGACTGGCATTCAACCTTCTGATGAATTGTAATTACATGAAACAGCTGAATTACAATTCATCAAGAGGTTCAGTGCTGTGACTTGTGGACTGAATAAAGACATTAGATTATCACACTGCATCCGTTAATTTGTTTTCTAGTGCCAGGACATCTGTGTTAACAGTAACCTTTTTGTGTGAATGTTCAGTGTTAGAATCATACGAGTTGGAAAGGACCTTCCGGGATGTCTAGTCCAGGGGTTGGCAAAGTTTGTGTGGCTTGGGCCGGTTCACGGTCCCTCAGACACAGCAGTGGGCCGGAGTGTGGGCATGCATGCACATGCAAATGCTATTTCCGGCACAGAGGAGGCATGCACAACTTCCCATTGGCTGCAGGAGTTCCGGTTTAGTGCGGCGCACAGGAGCTGACCGACCAGGTGGCAGGGGTCCCCAAGTGGGCGGTGGGGGTCCATGGGCCAGTTAAACGACCCCATGGGCCGCTTGTGGCCCATGGGCCTTAGGTTGCCTGGCCTAGTCCATTCCCTTGCAATGCAGGAATCTTGACCAAAGAAGCCATGGCCATTCAACCTCTGCTTAAAACCTGACCTGATGTTAGTCACATAATTCTCTCCATATGTACTTTTCTGCATTTCATTTTCCTGTGACTTGACTGCTTACAATCCCTTTCCCTTTCTTTCCCTGTGTATACCTGCAACACAGGATGACACTATATATTTGATGAAGTGGTCTGTAGTCCATGAAAGCTTCTGCTATAATAAATCGGTAGTCTCCACGGTGCCACAAAACCCTTTCAGCCATCTAGACATCATTATCACTATTTTGCAGATATGAACCTGAAATCAAAAGTGTGTTTTTACTTACTACTGCATATAAACGGTCACTAGCCTCTTGTAGTCATTATTTGAGGAAAGAAAATGTTAAGTCCATGTGGGTTCATTTAGGCTGCATCCCGTTCCCAATTAATGTTCAAATTCAGTTGCGCTAACTAGAATCAATTTACTTGAACTCAGTTGATGGGAATCCAATTGGACAATATGACTAGGTAAACAAAGGCTTTCATCGTCAATTTGTAGGCATCCTTCCAAGGCTCTGAATGTAAATGTGAAGGGCAAATATTTGTTGAATATTTGAAAACAGACTTGAGGAACCCCAGTATTGCTTAATATTGTAAATAGATTATTCATATACTGCAAACAGGTAATTGGCAACAGGTTGTTGTTGCTTTTTTTTAAAAAAAAATCCCCAGAAAGCAAAATCTGGAAAAATAGAGATAGGCAACTATGCCAAGTGAATGCCAAGTGGAGGAAAAAATATTGCATGAGGAAACATCAGTCTCACAATAAACACTCATCTGCAAGCAGCCAGAAAGGGGAAAAGTTGAGAGCTACATTTGGGGGGAAACTTTGAATGAGTGATCTGATGGGAGATGCACCAGGTAAGACCGCAGTTGTTGACATCTAAACCGAGAGGAAGTCAACAGTGCCAACAACTGCATAACACTGAAGGTGCATGAGGACAGACAGAGGAGAGGCCTTTTTTCAGCCCCGCAGCTTATGGAAAAAGGGGCAGCCCAAAGCGCGCAGCCCATTTCAGGTGCCACAGACAATATTACGGACAAATATGTGGCTGCTGCTAAGCGGCATTTCCCGTGAAATGGTACTCTACCCGGGGTGGGGCGTGAGAAGCGGGGGGGGGAGGCCCCTCTCTCCCTAGCAACAGCCCCTCCCTAGCAACAGCCAGCCCGTCCGCTCCGGACGGAGTTGCGGCTGCCCTTCCCCTGGCGTCACGTGAACGCCAGGCCCCGCCCCCGTGGCGCAGCCTCCGCCATGTTGTTTTTTTCTCCTCCGAAGCGGCCCCTCCCCCACCACCCCTGGCACCTTTGCGAACGGCGGCTGCGGGTGACTCGGAGAGCCTCGTCTTCGCTCCTCGCCGCCTTCGTGGTAGGTAGGTGGGCGCGAGGGAGCGCCGGGCCCCTTTCCTCGGGGCGGCGGGCAGAAAGGATGAGGAGGAGGAAGGCGGTCTCCGTTGGCTTTCGGGGGGACACGGGGGGCTTTACGGGACCGGGCAAGCTGGGCTAGCAGCCGGTTCATGCCTTGCTTGCTGGGGAGGGATGCTGTAGGGCTGCCCTGGTTCTGCTTCTTGGCTTTTGGGTGGCTGGGGTTCCCATTGTCGCAAAAAAGGGAGCCAGCGACTCCCCCCCCCCAAAAGAGTGGTTGTTTTGCAGGGTAAGTAAGCCGAGTTTAAATCGCTTCCTCAGGCTACCCAGCCGTGCAATGGGTATATATATGTTTCATTGATTTTAAGCCCGCGGTAGGACTGCGGTACTAGAGAGGGGGCGTTGTTGTTTTGTGGGGTGGTGTCAGGGTCCGCACCTTTCGCCATGGGCTCGTTTCCTCCGCAGTGACGAGAGAGGCTTTTCCCTATAGAGGTGCTTCGTTAAACTTCCTCGGAGCAGGAGGAGGGGGGCTGGGGTCTCAGGCGGCTGATGCTGCCCGCCTGTTTTCCTGCCTGACTTGCAAAAGGTGGCGTGATTAAAGGTCCCGTGATGGAGAGGCAGGCGGCGGCGGTTCGCTTGAGAAATAGCTGCTCTTCTATACTTATCGGCTGGCACATGACCAGTTTCTCCCTAGGGCAGTTTCTCAGAACTGATTAAAGTCACTGGACTGCTCAAAGGACAGCTCCGCTTCTTATGTATGTCCCCTTTGTCTGCCTTCATTTTTTTCTGGCGCTTTTCATGTGGAAAATCCCTGTACCTTCCCATTTGAGGATGATGTATGATACCATTTACTTGGCAGCTTGTCTGGTTTTTTGTGAACAAACTCTTCCTACCTGTGCATGAAAACAAAGAGCTTTTGCTTTATGCTTATCCAGTGCCAATTGAGATGAAGTACTGGGTCTATCTAGCTGTGTGGCAAATAACTGCTGTGGGTTGGTTTAAAACTGTTAAGAATTTTTTGCTTGTTTCTGTCATATGGAAGAACAGGGAAATGTAGGATGTTTGTCCTTAGCAAGGATAAGAGTTTCAAAACATTTTTTTCCAGAACATTGCGTAAAAGTAATTCTTGATTGTGTTAGAAAGCCACTTGAATGAAGGTGAAACTTTGTGGTATGTAAAGGACTACCCTGAGTGCTGCTTCAAAATTCTTCAAGACGCAATGGTCTGACTTAAGTTTCTCTAGCCCTGTTTTCTGAGCCTGTAACTGAACAGCTCTGGTTTCCTTGTGTCAGAGTCATAGTTGTCCTAGGGTGAAGAAGCTTTGTAGATAAACTTCGTTATGCCAAAACTGCCAGCGAAGGATATTCTACTGTTTTCCTAGGCCGCTTAGTACATTGCCTCACTGTACCTACAGTTAAAAAGTATTTCCTTATACTTAAGCTAACCGTGCCTGTCTGCAACTTAAAATCTAAAATTGGAGGGGAAATATTTTATGTCAACTTCTAAAAAAATCTCTGAAAAGATCAAGCTGCGGTGGGGGAAGATCCCACTTTTAAATTGCACAAATCACTAATGCAGGGGGGAGGTGGGGTGTCAGGAGTCCGACAAACCTATTGCTAAAGTTGTGCCATACAACCAGGAGTGGGGAAATTGCAGGTGCTTGTTTTCTTGAACACATGACACTTCATTCCTGCTGCTTAAAGACTGTTTATGAGTGTCTGCAGTATTCATTTGCGGATAGAATTAGTATTTTGTTTAGTACACTTTTATCCCACCTTCATTTCATCATGGAACTTAAGGTGTCTTACCATGGAGTTTCTAGGCACTGACCAGACCCAGACCTGCCTAGTTTCAGCAGGGTTGCCGTATCATCATTTCCCAGCTGTACATATTTTAAAAATTTAGCTTACATATTTAGAAATTGCCTCACAACCAGAAGCTATTGAAGTGGTGTACAATAAGATAAAGTGAGTTAAAATACAAGAGAGAGACTCCAAAAAGACTAAACCTAATTCTACAATTGTAGAATTAATATTCCATAAAATGACTGAGTCATTTGTGGGAAAACTTAAACTAAAACATCTCCAGTTTCCCCCCTAAATATCAAGATGTTGGGCCACTTTCAAATTTCAGCTGGTTACTGATTCCACTGGGCTGGAGCTGCAACACCACAGTGTGAGCAGGTCTGTGCCAGACATTTCACCAATATTTTTATTGGAAGCTCTGACTCGTGTAATTAAGTCATGAGGAGGGAAAAGGAATCTGATAGTAGGCACAAAGGCTATTATAGATAAAATAATTTGAAAAAAATGCTTAAGCCTTTGGGGAAGCTTTGAGGAACAGGTTCTGATGTGTAAATGACTGCATCAAGTTTTGCTTAATTTCACCAGAAGGACAAAAACCTTCTGGTTTTAGATTTTTATGGTCCTATTTTCTGAGTCAGTGATTAAATAGCTTTAAATTCCTGTAATGTGTGCTGTTTGCTCTCCACATCTAGTGCGTATTTATAGCTGGCCATGGATTTTGTGATATGGTACAGGTAGTATATTGGGCCTTAACTTTCTAGTCCCTTTAACTAGCGCTTCTTGAATACACAGCTCTTCAGTTTTTAAGTTCCTCTGGAATAGCTTGATCCAGACAAGAGGGGGATGGTGAATGGGGCCTTGTGATCTGATGAGGTAAAGTTACATGCTTCTGATAGGATTTTCTTATCTATGAGAGACCAGGCTTGCACCATGGGAGTCTGTAAATCCAGCTTTCTTCTCGAAGCATGACTGGACTGTTTCAATTAGTGCTATCAGATTTGCCTATCAAGAAAAATACATAAGCTATAATCCTGCACATGTATGACTTAAATTCCTCTTTAACTTCAGTGGGAACTTAGAAACCCAACAGACACCACTGTTTTAAATATCCCCATACACTCATGCGTGTTTCTAGCTTTATTTGGTATTAAATTAGACATTCATAAATAAGTGGACCGAAACCCCAGATCTCACTTTAAAAAGAGTCCAGCACACCTGATAGCTGGTATTCTGAATTTCAAAGTAATCCTAACCCCTAGCTTTCAGTAGTCAAACATACTTGTTTACATACTTTACAGAACATCTGAAGTACTTTGACTGCCTTTAAAGTAAATCTCATTTAACAAATAATTTGGTGCTACAGAATATATTGTTAGAAGCCAAAATTACAAAGCACCCTTGAAGTGATTTGTAAGTAATTAGATTTTTTTTTTTTTTACCTGGGGCAAAATAATATAGTGGGTTAAAATAATATAGTGGATTAAATCCCCCCAACACTGAATTACCTTTCACACCCCCGCACCCCTGCAAAGTGCCTTTCTACTACTTCTTCATCTGGTTACTTGAACAAAGTTTGATAAGAGAAGCAATAAGGCTATAGACCTGAAACATGAACAGCCTAATCCTGTCATACAGCCTAATCCTGTCAATGATTACTCAAGAAGTACTACAATTTTAAACTGAGGCTGCAGTGCTGTGATTTGGTACAGCTTTCTTTTGGGTAGACATGTATAGATTTGTGTTTTTATTTCCAGGTATATAATCACTTGCATTAAAAAGGCATAAGAACTAGACTATAAAGAATAAAATGCTTGGAATAACATGAAAACCATTAGTTTCTTCAGAAAGGTAGAGTGCAATATTTAAAAAAAATCTACCCTTAAAGGTAAAAACATCAGGGTGGTTTACAAAACATTAAATGGCTAAATATGTATGAAATGCAGGTAGTTCAAATTATGGCATTAAAGTAACATTACAAATCAAAATACGATATGATCTGGACTTTGGAGGGGACAGTCTAATACATGTAAATCTGTTGATGCTTATGCTAAAATTCACATATTTGCAGTGTGGCATGTGCTTTAAGTGAAATTGTAGAGCCGGAGTGGGGCTCCTATATAGTCTTCCAGTTGTATCAGTCCCCAAAACCATGGTCAGTGGTAGCAATGATGGGATCTGTAGTTGAGCAACTTCTGGAGGGCCAAAGTTTCCCCACCTGTTGTAGAGACTTGCTCAAACCTTTTTGGTTTATACTAAGAAGACACTGCTTCAGTTTGTGATTCTGTCCTCCATGTCCAGTCTTTTTCATATCTGCCTTGCCCTGCACAAAAGCTCAGTATCTGTGACTGGACTCCCAAAGCTATTCAGTGTTGCCTGTGTAGTTGGCATTACTTATATTCCCAAAGTCAATTCTTAAAATAACTGCTCCCACATTTATTTTTTTTATAGAAAATGCACCTTTACATTTTTCTGTTCTGTTCTGCTCTGCTTCCCTCCCAAACCTCAACTTACTAGCATACAATGAAAGCATACCTTGGTTTTCTGCTTCCTCTTTTCCATCTAGTTATTCTAAAAAGCAGCACGTGAACGTTTCACTTCCTCAAAAAAAGGGGGGTTGAGCTTACCATGATTACACAATAACTTATTATTTGCCAAGTAATCTTAAGTGTGGTGGTGGTGGGGATATTCTATGATCGAGCTACTGCCACTTCCTAAGCCCTGCTGGGTTGCTCTGCCAGGGGGGTTTGGCTTTTCTTGTTCTTCTCTAATTTTGACTTTTTAAAAAAGTTTTCCTCCTAAAAACACAAATGGGAGGGGATATATAGGGCATGTTGGTGGAATGAAAGCTTTTTGGATCCCTGCAGATCCAGGGGTTTTTGTGATCTGCCCACTTTCAAGCTTTCCTACCAGAGATACACCTCCAATGTTATACCTGCACCTACTGAGCTTTCTGTGGGTGTACTAGGTGATCCTCCTGAGATGTGTTTTCCTGTCTGTAGGCCTCTCCACTGGTAAGAGTTGCACACTACATCTAAAGGCACCTTTGCTGGTGTACAGCCTTAGTAGTTGTTGAGGTTTTTTTAAAGTGCATGGCATTACTGTGTCTAAAAGTGAATACAATGTCTCTCTTTTTTACAGGTGTTGGATTACAATGACTGAACAGTAAGGGTAGCTTATTTGGTAAGTGTTTCATATGCTTGTAATATTAGATGTCTTCTGCATTTCTAAAATTTCAAGTACAGGAAAGATCGAGGGGAGGAGGGTGTATCAGGAAATATGGCAGAAGTGGTTGCTTGGCAGAATACTGGTAAATCCCAGAAATTTCCCTTCAGACAGATGTTAGGAACTGTTCATATTACCACTGTTTTCTGAGATGCTTCATGAGGATCAGGTCAGTTCAAAAGCAGGATGGAGTTAGTTTAACAGCGGTCATGGTGGTTGTAAGACGTCCGGGTGGATGGAGACGAGAGCAAGCCTGATCTTATACTGGCAGCCTGGCTGTTAGCATGCAGTCAGTTTGTATAGCATGATAATTTCTCATTCACTGAATGATTTTAGTATAATTAAAATCAATCTACCATTTGTGACTAAACTTTAGAAAGCAGCTGAAGTGCCCTTGATTTAATTGCTAACATTTACAGCAGGCCTTTAGCATATAGTAGAAGAGCTTTATCTGTCTATTGTTGCTTACAGTTATATTGCATTTAAATCTATTATTTTTGAACTGATTTTAATGGATGAATTTATGAATACTGCTAGCCTCAGCTCTTTTGTGAGGAAGGGCCAGTTATAATAAATAAGTAAATCCCATATCAAATAGATATTTGTGTAACAAGTGGGAATTTCTTTGTATGATCAAGATCTGTTCTATTTTGCAGAACTGGACATAAGAAAATATCTGTTCTTGAAGCAACAATGTCAGCAAAATCAACGCTCCTTAAAGTAATCCTTCTTGGTGATGGAGGAGTGGGCAAGAGTTCGATTATGAACAGATACGTCACTAACAAGTTTGACACAGAGCTGTTCCACACAATAGGTGTCGAGTTTTTAAATAAAGACCTGGAAGTGGATGGGCACTTTGTCACAATGCAGATATGGGACACGGCTGGTCAAGAACGTTTTAGGAGCTTGCGGACTCCTTTCTATAGAGGTTCTGACTGCTGCCTTCTCACTTTCAGCGTAGATGACTCTCAGAGCTTCCAGAATCTGGGCAATTGGAAGAAAGAATTCATTTACTATGCGGATGTCAAAGAGCCTGAAACGTTTCCTTTTGTGATACTGGGAAACAAAGTTGATATTAGCGAGAGGCAAGTGTCTACAGAAGAAGTCCAGAACTGGTGCAGGAACAACGGCAACCATCCTTACTTTGAAACCAGTGCAAAAGATGCCATTAATGTTGCCGCAGCCTTTGAGGAAGCTGTTCGAAGAGTTCTTGCCACTGATGATAGGTCAGATCACTTGATTCAAACTGATACAGTAAACCTTCACCGGAAGCCCAAGCCTAGCTCATCATGCTGTTGACTATTTTGTTTTATTTTCCAGCCATATATAGTTCTAACTTAACTTGAAGTAATAATAGATCAAATATGATTCAGTGGGTGCCACTCTAATATATTAAAACTGTAACATTCTACTGCTTTATGTGTCGGCAGAGGAAAGCTTCTTTTCAATAAGTAGCCTGTTACTATGTTAGTGGAGTCTGACATCTGGGAAGGTACCAGCTGAAGAGTTGATTTAATTTAAATGTGTCATTTGAAAATTAATAAATTATATACTAAAACTTGAAAGTTCTAGAAGCACTACTTGGGAGGACTTGTTCTGAAATTCAGATGCAGAATAGATTTTTTTATATGTACATATATATTTTTATGAGATCACCAGCCCATGTTTTGCTTCACTAAAAACCCTTTTCTCATAAAGCAGTAATGGTAGGTGATAGGGTCTTGTTCTAGTTCTCATCTTTAAAGTGATTTTTCTTTAAAAAAAATCAAAGCTAATATAAATATTTTAAGGGCTTTTGCTATTTGCCTAGTGTCACTGAATTGCCTGTAGATTTTATGTTAGGAAATAAACCTGCATACATGGAGCCTGCCTGGTTGTGTCTTCCTGCCCCTTTCATCTGTAACTGATTTCTATAAGGTTGGAGAACATATCAAGAGTTTTCAAAAGAAGGGGCTTAATGTAGCTCCTCATTGATACTAAAATTTCCCTTTGGCATGGTTTTAATCTTAATTATGTATTGTCAATCTTAAATAGTTGTTTATCCTGGCCCCAGTGGGTGGGCAGTTACTTGGATTGCAGGATTTAAGGTTTTGAGTGAGAAAGCATTCAATAATTTTTGGTAGCAACATTTTTAAAAGTTAGAGCTGCAATCCTGTGCACACTTATCTTGAGAGTAATCTGTATTGGAAGCAATGTGACTAACTCTTGAGTAAACACAGGATTCTGCTGCAAGTTGCTTCAGTATGAGAGATGGTCAAAAGGTTCACTGCCTCTCCCTTTCTCACTGAGCAGTTTTCCATTATCTTAAGCAGCTGAAGTATGTGTGAATACCACAATGTTTGATACGAGCGAAGCTGAACCTGTGCTCTCCAGAGGTTGTTGGACTCCAACTCCCATCAGCCCTGCCCACACAGGCTGGGGCTGATGGGAGTTGAACTCAAACGTCTGGAGAGCCAGATTCCCCACTCCAGGCACTCCCTTTCATTAGATTGCTTTTTGGATGGATAACATCCATTCTCAGGCAGTTGTTGCCGCACAATGCAGCTCAGTAAGTGCGAGAAAGGGCAGGTTGGACTCAGGATGAGAACTTTTCACTCATTCCTTATGCCTTAGGCAGATCTTCTCAGAAGCATTAAAAGAGCAGTTGCCTTCAACTGCTTGCTCGTGACTTCATACAAATTATTTAATCTTGATCTATGGGGCTTTCTGTACTTTGATCAACTGAAAATAGAGCTGTGGCTGGAGATTTAGGCCATGCTTAATGGGCAGCATAGAAAATGGCATATGATCTGAACTACTCTCACACACATGCTAGAAAAGTATGTGGCTAGATGGTTGAGAAGAGAAGATATTTTGCTTTACCACTTGTGTGTGGAAGCGCTATACTTTTTGCCGGGGTACTCGCTATGCAAGATGCCTTATTGCCATTAGCTTTGTGAAGTTATTAAAAATGAATGCTCTTTAAGGTGATAAACATCTCAGAGGGCCAATATGCTAATGTTATCAGTGAAAACAGAAACACAGCATAACTTGTGAGAGGGTGACACTTCCTCAGAAGGTTTCCTATCACCTACCCATCTGCCTAACATCAGTGCAGGAAGGATCCTACAGATCTTTGAGCTGCAGGTTGACAAGGAGCTCATGTACTTATTCCAGTGAATATATTGTCAAACTACAGGTTTTGGACACTATGCAGAATTCAGCAGAGGGGGTGAAAACTAGAGTGTGTTGGTATATGGCTGGGTGGAAAAGGAAACCATCTCTTTATCAGTAAATATGACCTACAGGGCTTCATTACTGTACAGACTTATTTTAGTGTTTAAACTCGAAAGCATAAGTAATGACAGAAATATGTGTGTGTGTGTGTGCGCGCGCACACACACACACACACACTCTTTTGAAAAAAACATTGCTAATGTTCCTCAAATAAGATGTTTCCCAGAAAATAGTAACCCTACAAGTATATGTTAACTTGGAGTGGTATTCAGTTAAGTTTTACTCAACACAGACCTACTGAATTCAATGGACCTAGCTTATGTTCATTAATTTCAGTGGGTCCACTCAAGAGTAAAACTTTGTTGAATACCACCCTGTCTTGTGCCCATTTATAATGGGCTGTACCCAGTGCTGCCATTTTGTTTGCACAACAGACTCTTGCTTGTAAAACAGCAACTTTCTCCTCTCCTGAAGCCCCTCGTGCATTCTCCAAAATTGATCCAGCAGATTGGTGGGTAGTGGGGAGAGGAAGCAGAAGTTCTGCTGCATGAGCAGAACACTGCCTGCACAGTTTTGGGTGCCAGCCATAGTGTGTGTTCTTGAACAGCACAATGTCACAGAATCCTTGGGCCAAATGGTTTTGTGACTTGTGTTACTGTAATTCAGAGAGCTCTGAAGTATTATGACTTGTGCTAGTTATCCAAGGCTTTTTCTACATATACTAAAGAAAAGAGATCTAAATGGTTAAAGACACAGCATACTCTGTTTGTACTGCTGAATACTTCCTCCTGTTAAATTACAACATACCCAGGGCAGCAGTTAATATCAGAATAGTTTAATGAACTGAAAGACTTAATGACCCATTCAGAAAGCATCAATGCATATAATATTATAAATTTACATTTTATTTGGAATGTTAATTCAGAATCTCTGCAAATGAATCAAACATCACATATGTTATCCTATTACTTCAGTATGTTTGTCGTGAAACGTAACCCCCAAGTAGGAATCTAGCACAATGAAACTTCAATAGGCTTAAGCAAAACATATAAATGAGTTATTTAATGTAAGGCTTTATTGAGAACCAGACTACCTATAGATGTTTTTGGCTTTCTTCCTTACTCTTTTCCAGGCTAAGGCTATATGGTCTTTCATATACAGTACACATCACTGATGTCAAAGTTAGAGGATTAAGAATACAGGCTATTCAATCTACCTAGAATAGGACTGGATAGTGCTTAACCTGATTGGATTGTTCCCAATATAATAAGCGTATTATAGAAAACAAAGTAGTGGGATTTAGTTCTGACCTTTTAAATTTCAGTTTAGTTGCTTGGTGTTAATACTTTGAGTAAAAACTTGAGGAGCAGCAAGTTACTACAAATAAGTTTTCAGGCAAAACACATCATCCTTTTTGCATCCTGTTGCTTCATTCACATGTGCATGTGATAATGAAGTCACTTGTAAGCAAATAGTGCGTTTCTGCCCAACTATGTGCTCAATTATTCCAATAAAATGGTAGCAAGTTGAACTGAGGCGATTCACTTGTAACTATGTGTTTCGGGGTAGTTGTGTTTCTGTTCTGCTTTTTCATTTCAACACACCATTCTGGTATCTGGTTAGTCTTAATACTGACATAGCCCTGAACTGAATGCTTTCACACTGATCAAAAAATCCTGAGGTCTGGCTTGCTTTAGTTATTAAAAAAAACTAGGTTCTTCATTTAACCTTTTGCCAAGCTAGTGGAGGTGCTGCTTTAAATATTTAATTTTTAAAATTAATTTTGATATATACAAATGTTTTATAGCTAGAGTGATCACCTATAATAAAGACATCTGTTAGGCTCCTGAAATTGGTTTTCATACAAGGTAATAGATAGCCTTAAGTGGTTTGTTTGTTTTAAATATAGATGAGCCTTTATAGGTTCAGAAATGTCAGATATACAGCTGGCTAATTAGGTTCTAATACAGTTATAGTAACTCAACTTAAAAGATGCTTTTTCCCAAGAAACTGGACTTTTCTGTCAAATGCAGTTGATCGAATCTGGGAATTCTGTTCATAAAATGGATTCATCGCAAACTGAGGAAGGAAATTAACATAGTGAGAACATATTAGTAATTAAGACATGCCAAAAAAGGTCTAGGCTGAACCACTTTGAGTGGCTCAGTTCACACATACAGCTAAGCCAAATTACAGCCACTTTGCTCCTCTGCCATTCCTGCTGCTGTGAGCTAGTATGTTATCTGAATCCAGTCTTGTGATTTATCTTGCTCTAGACAAACTGCAAAGTATTGCTCTTTGCTTACAGCTCATGGTTTGTCTGGAGCAAGACAAACCATGAGCCCAGGTTTGGACATGCAATGCCAAACCATGGCTTAGCGCACAACAAGAGGAGAATGGTTTTTGTTTAGTGTTGCTTGTGAATTAGGTAAATATGACTATTCAGTTGATGAGGTTTTTTTTAGAAAAGGAAAATTCAACACTGCATGAGGGTACTTCATCTTCCAACTATCTCCAAAATCTTCACAGGAGTCCCCAAACCCTGAAGCAGATTTTGGTGTACACAGGGGCTAGTGAGAGAAGTCCCACTATGCAAGCAAAAGTCTCTACTACAGGTGGGCACAACTGTTATTTCCCACTATGATCAACCATCTCCAAATACTTTTTAGACAATAAGTTAATGTCAGGATCTACATGACTGTTCTAGCCATACGTAGCTGTCTGATACCGCCCTAGTTTGTACTTCATATTAAACCATAGTTTAAAACAAACTATGGTGTAGCATGCTGCTACAGAGTTCTCCGCTTCTCCCCTGCTTCTGTGCCACCATTTGATAGCTGAACCTAGGCCTGTTTCTTTCCAAACAAACCATGAGCACAATCTAAGCTTTTCAGCAGCATGGACTAGCATGGTGTGCATTCACAAGTCATAATTTAATGCAATGTACAAAGTGAGTGATCATATTATTTCTGTCCTTGAATGAGGAGGCAGGGCCAAATTTCTTTGCCTCTTGTTCCTGAAAAGCAAAGTAAGTGCAGATCATTTGTTTCTACTGTGAAAACCTGGCAGGAAAGAAGGGGTGTGCATACAACTCCTTCCCTCCTATGACACATGTTGCTTCCTAGCATAAGTCACTGACTCATTTCAGAAGCGGTCCAGCTTGCTTTCCTGTATTGTCAACACAACTTGTTATACCTGTGCTGTGGAATCTTCCTTTCCATCACTTTGGGGGTGAGGCAGGGGGGAGTCCTTGTAACGTAAGCCTAAATATGTCATCCTTTATAATATAAACATGCTAAACAGCAATTTACACTTCCTTCTAAATGCGGTTCTGTTCATAGACTTGACTGCTAATTAACCTCCTCTAGGTGAAAACTGAATAAGATAGGGTGCCTTTTCCAGACCAAGATTCCCAATATTAATACTACATAGCTTCCTATACAGCGGTACCAAGGTTTACGAACGTAATCATTTCTGGAAGTCCATTCTTAAACCGAAACCGTTCTTAAACTGAGGCGCTCTTTCCCTAATGAGGCCTCCCACTGCCGGTGCCCTTCCACTGTTCAGATTCCATTCTTAGACTGAGGTAAACTTCGTAAAACACTACTTCCGGTTTTGTGGAGTTCGTAAACCATATAGTTCGTAAACAGGGCTGTTCTTAAACCAAGGTACCACTGTATTAGCACAGATAAGAGTTGATCAATGAAGGAAGATATAGGGCTCTCCAGCTGTTGCTGGGTTACAACTCCCATCATCCCTGACCATTACCTCTGGTGTCTTGCACTAATGGGAGCTGTAGTTCAACAATAGCCAGAGGGCACAATGCTAGCTACCTCTGTTATGGATACTTACCTTTATATACAAGTCATAGACATCACTAAAGAAGTTTTTGATTCCATCTTCTTGCCTTACATCATGAAGCATTATAAATCTCATATGTAGAACAAATTAAGAAAATAACAACTTTTTTAACAGTAGTGGGTGCCTAGGGGTTTTACCAACCACCCTTCCTTTATCCCTGATCTTTTCCTTCCTCTCACAGCTTGCCCCCAGTCACACCCTGTACTCCCTGTCACTTATTGGGGGCAGCAGGTATGTGTGGATAAACGGGAAGAAAGACCCCCACCCCCACTTCTGCCAGTAGCCCTACCTGGGCTGCCACTTGCTTTTCTCAGGCATGCACACTAGGTTATCAGCATGAAGACAGACGAGTGCAAGTACAATATAGAGATAAAGGTACTAAGTCGGACTAGACCTGAGGGTCCCCTAATTTGATTCCTGAACTAAAAGGGAATTGCCTAGATTTGTAGTATGTGAAACAGATGGCAGACATCAGCCAAGTGCACCTTGTATGAGCGGGTCAAGATGGCCTAAGCAAGTGAGCAATAACATTTGGAAATATGAAATCATACTTCCATTGGGTACAAATTGAAGGGCCGCTTGTGTGACCCAAAAGCAATGTTTAATCCTCTCCAGATGGCACCATGTATTTCAGTTCATAGTTGCCTCCCATTCTCAAATGAATACACTCTGGTTCTGCATTAGCTCAAAATCAATCATATCCATTTATCCCTTTTATTAACTACAGAACAACAAAAAATGCTCTAAAACAGGTGGGGAACCTATTTTGACTACAGCCATTTCCTTATCATTATCTGCCTTACTTATTGGCTTAAAAGGGGAGACTCGCAAAGCCTTTTCCAGGTCTCTCCTGCTTCCCCTTTAAGCCTCTGAAATCAGGGCCTGAAAGAGGGAGGGATGAAACTTGCAAAAGGCTTTAAGAGCCTCCAGAAGGCTCAAAGAGGAGTGTAGGAGCTGCCATAAAGTCTTTGCAAAAGGCTCTTTGAAGTATGGTAAATGAAAGCTACTTCGAGGGACATTATTGCACAAGGCTTTGATCCAAATTCAGTTTATGAGCAGGGATTAAATCCTGCTTCCATGGCTGTGCCATCTTGTTCCCTACTGGGAACAGAATCCTGCAGCCAAGGTAGGACACCATCAGTGATGTCAGCTGATGGACATGGTTTGTAGAAATTGGACCCCTTGGCAAATTGGACACCTTGGCAGACCAAGACATGCCCACAGGTTGGAGGTTCCAGCAAAAAAGGATATGTCCTGCTGTGACAAAAGCAGAAACAAACCATTCATTAAACTTGTCCACAGTCTTCAGGTACATATTATTAGACAGCCACATGTTCTCATCTACTAGGTCAAGAGCAGCATGAGCTATGAACTGATTGAGATGGCGATGGTCATCCTGAAAAAAACAACAAAACTGAGTATGGCATAAAACAACTTTCTGTGATGCGCTGCAAAATGTAATATACATTTGGCCAGTAATGCACCAGATATACAGACAGTATTCTTTCTGCCTCCATAAAATGTTAACCCAGGGTATGACTGGATGCTGAATCAGCCTGATTTGGGGGATGAAGTGGGGCTGGAGGGGAGGGAAGAGGGAGGAATCAAGCATCAATCAGATACATAGGCCCTACATAAGGGCAGTAACATTTTCAATGGCAGCAAATTTAATTAGAAACCAACTATTGACATCAAATTAATACAGACCTTGAGCTATCAGCTTTCTGGACTTAGACATGCTCATGACTATGTAAAAATTCAGTATTTATACAAAAATTTGCACCTTAGACTCTACTTTACCAGCTGGTAGAAATTCCATTTCAAACACTGGATTATCATGGTGACCCACAATTACAAAGTAGAAGCTTCCAGACATGATTAAGATATTCCTTCTGAAAAAGAGAATAGATCATACAGCTGAAGTCTGAAAAAGAGCATAGATCATACAGCTGAAGACTCAAGCTGGTCTTTCTCTCCAACCTTCTTTCCTAAGTAGCTCTGCTTTCATCTGGACCACACTAGTGAGGCCAAGAGTGAAGTCTTGTTGTAGGGGAAGCCCAGAACCTCCGTTCACAGTGCCCAGGCTTGCATCCTGGGGAGGTCACTTTAGTGCTGCAAACGCAGCAGTTAACTTCACCCCTGGAGGCACACTCCATTGTATCTCCAGGCAGACCGATACCAACAACAAAAAGAAAAGAGATTATTGATTTCAAGGTCGTGGGTTCGAGCCCCACATTGGCCTAAAAGATTCCTGCAAATCACAGGGGCTAGACTAGATGACCCTCATGGTCCTTTCCAACTATGCAATTATATGATTCTATCATCCTGGCAGACATTCAGGCCTCAGGGTGAGTGGGCATGAACCGCACAGAACCTCAACGGGGAACCACCGGTGTCCCCCATTAATGCCTCTACCCTCGACCGTTCAGCGGGGGGCCAGTTTTACTATTTTCCAAGCAGACGTTTTAACAGGAGTAGGAAGAAGAGGTTTTACCTGAGCTCCAGAAAGCAGATACAGAAACAAGAGAAAACAGAAGGCAGCGAGGCGCTCCTCCCCAAAACATCCGGCGCAGAGTGATGTAGTCATAGAGACCAGCCCCTTTTATTGGTTGATTCTGATGGGCGGGTCTCTCAGCGGCGAGTTGTCGCGAGAGTTCTGCAATAGCGACGTGTTTGGCTGAGCGCAGTAACCGCGGCAACGAGAGCCTAGAAGCGGCGGTTGGGAGCGAGTGGCCGTTGGGAGTGGGGGCGGGACCTTGAGAAGCGCGTCTGCGCGAGGCCGTTGGAAGAGCCTCTCGTCGCGCCTCAGAGGCGACTTCACGGACTGCTGCTGCCTCCCTTTTTCTGCCCGTGTCAGAACTTCCCCGCTCTCCTCGCCACAAAATAGACCCTGAAACTCGGAAGGAGGAGCTGAGAAGGGCCCCGCCGCCGCGCCTCACGAGTTGTGCCCGGCCGGCTTCCTGAAGCGCCTCTCCTTGACCAGAGAAGCGTAGCCGCTCCCTTTCGCAGCCGCCCTCGCGGTACGACCAGGCGGGCGGGGAGCGGAGTGCGCTTCTCGGGGCCGGCCAGAAAGCAGGCGGGGAGCGAAAGGTCTAGCAAAGAGGTGGGCTAGTAGGAAGGGTCGTTTAAAAAAAAAACACGTAAGAGAATGTGCTCTGGACTGCGCGCAACTCGCATTGTTATTATTGGTATTATTTAGAAGGTGTCTGAAGTTTCCCAGGGACTACGAAAAAGGTCGGGAGACTCAACCTGTAAAGTAGCTTACCCCCTAGTTCGTTTCACAATTGAACAGACACCGTATTGGGGAATGGGTAGGAAACGGGGAAAACCCTGGCGTTGTCCACTGCTAACATGGCCTGTATTAAATTCGGTTGCATCTAGTAGTTAAATGAAATAGGCAGCTCGAATACTGTGACAATAGCTCCTCCTCCAGGGCAAGAAGATGTATTTTCTTTCTCTTTCTTTCCCCACTTGGCATTTACCAGGGCACTGGATGGAGATAACAGGGAGGCATACTTCCTTACAGGATGAGCTGTTTGACAGAGGAGCATATTGTTTCACGAGGTGGTGGTGCATGCACATAGCCAGGATTTATTGGGGGGGGGGGAGCATTTATGTTAGGGGGCAGAACCAAGCTAGCTGTGATGTGATTGGTCAGTTAAGTATTTGTATTTACTTGATTTAGGGGTAGCAGCTGCCTCTCCTTGGCTACGCCTATGTGGTGGTGACTTCTTGTAGGTGTTTAAGTAGAGATGGCTGTCACAGGTGTTGTAATCCTGCATTTCTGATCTGGTGTTGAGCAGGTCTAGATGACATCTCAGATTCCTTTCAGTTCTGTTATTCTAGAATCTTAAAACAATTGTGTCACCACATACGTCAATTTTCTGTTGATTCTGAATGTTATGCATATCGTAATATTTCATAGGCAGAACAATCTGAGTCGGCCCTGGGAGGCTGGTCACAACAAATTCTCAATTACACTCACAGGCTTGCCAACCAGGATGAAAAGCAGTGTTTAGAAACAAAGATATGAAAGGTGTCAGAGATATGGCACCTTAAACCTAGGTTATGAGCCCAACACCGGAATGTCTAAGCATGCTTTTTTAAAAAATACAAAGCTGAAAATGAATGAACTACAGCTAAAATAATTCTATTCATTTTTCACATGGTGTCTAGTCCTTATCCTGCCAATCCCCCTAATATTCTTAAGCGGGTCTCTTTTTCCAGTCTTCAGAGAGTAGCTGGAAGTGTGGAGGCAGAAAAAGGTCGTCCTCTCCTTCCACTCTGTAGTTTTAATCTGAAATCCTAGGCACAGCACTGTGCCCAGAGCTCAGGAACTGCTCATGCTAATGAATTTCCCTGTCACAAAATGCGCCTAGAACAATGGGAGTTTTGAACACTGATGAAAATGGAGGGGTTTTTTGGCGGGTTTTTTGCTGCACCAGCTCTAAGCTGCTATAGCAGAGAGGCATAAATCAGACCCCTCTCCAGAGAGTGGATGGGACTAAGATCCAGTGAATCCTACCCCACCCCTTGTAGTGCCCATTTCAGGGCCTCATGCTGGCTACTCTCTGTGGCAACACAACTGGCAGAAGCATTGCTGTGTTTACCACAGCTGTATAATGCAAGGGTTGACGTCGTTGTGACACTGGTCAACTCACCATTGGGAATTGAGCCTATTATATCTGCTGTACTGGCCTAATCCCCAGTTCTGTTTCTTGATCATTTTAGAATTGGAAGAATATCGGGAGGTGGGATGGAATGTTACTTACATTTTGTGCACAGTAAAAGTGAGATGTTTTAATGTATGGTCCTAAGTGTACTTATTCAGAAGTCACTGAATTCTGTGGGCCTTGTTCTTTGGTAAGCACATATAGGACTGCATTCTAGTTCTGTTTTAGGGGCATTCAAAGTATGCTTTTGATGTACCGGTTTTCATTCATACAGAATATAACATTAAAGAATCATGCACATTAAAGAAACAAAATAAATATAGAAAGTTCATTAGGCTGTTCAGACTTCAGTAAGGCACCCTTTTTTAATTATAATGTGTGTTTCAATCCTACCTTCAACCTTACTTGCTTCAGTTACCCTTTACACTGCCACAATCCCTAGTCAATCTCCTTGCAAACCCATTTTAAAATTTCCATCCCATTGGGATCAAACCTATTCATACAATTTTGAGGCCTGCATTTTTAAAAATGGACAAGTCTCCAGTTCTTTGCCATTGTAGTTTCAATGCTCTGAATAGAACAGCTGGCAACAGAAGAACATAGGAAAGTGGCTTAGATATATAACTAATCATGCTTGTTTACTTCCTTTGTTGAATACTGCTTTTGTAAGTACCAGGATGTTTGTAGATGGCAAGTGTTTACTTCACTAATTGATAGCCCTGCATTTGCAACTCAAAAATGCTGATTTGATGCATGCTGCTAAGAATCACTTAAGACTTTAAAATTTTGAAATTCGGGGTTTTGATATGCGATTATTAAAAACCTGGCAACATTTCTGTTACCATGGCTTGTGTTTTTGGTTGTCTGCAAAAATAGCAATATTGTTTTCTCATGTTTTCAGATCCTAATGTCTTCAGATGAATTTCCAGCTCTGTCACAAGATGAACTCCGGAGAAGACTATATCAGACATTTAAGAGCCGAGGTGTTTTGGATTCACTTAAGGTATTTGATATAATTAAGCAAGATTAAAATAAGGGTTTTAATTTATTAAGCAGTATTTATACCCTGCCTACTCACTGAAATTCTCAAGGCAGCTTTCAATATATTTAAAGCACAATAAAGTAGACATTGATATAGTAGTCACAACTGTAGGGCAAAGGTGTGTGTATATAAGCCATGAAATTGTGAGATATATTGAAAGAAATATTACTGCCAGATTTTCTCTTGATGTATTGCTTGACTGTTCAATGCGTAAAGCATTATACACACCAGTGTAACACAAGGTTTCAGTACACTTAACATATCAAAGTCTTAAACTTTTTTCAATTTATTTAATGTTTCTTTTTCACTTTTTCTTCTAGAAATCCCAGTTAACAATAATATAATTTTTTCTTTGTGCCAGACACAGCTTCGAAACCAGCTCATACATGATCTAATGAATCCCATTTTAAGTGGAAAAATTCAGCCACAAGCTGTTTCTAGTGAATGCAGTTCATTGTTAATTGGTGCTTCTAACAGTCTGGTGGCAGATCACCTGCGCAGATGTGGCTATGAATATTCACTGTCTGTCTTCTATCCAGAAAGTGGATTAGAAAAGGATAAGGTAAGTACCTTCTTTTGAAGGATGTGTTAAATTATGCTCAGTACATAAATGAAGTCCTGTTTATCCAGTGCAGTTATTACATTGTCTATCAACCTATCTAGACCATCTTTAGTCCAAAAATGCATTTGTCATTTTTTACTAGGTAAGTAAGTAAGTAAGTGTGGCCCAGTAACAGATCTTAGCTATCTTACTGAACACCAGTACACACACACACACACGGCCATGCACACATTGACCCCCTAGAATCCTCAAACAATTTATAACACCACCACTCCAGAAGAGCATAATGCTGTGTGTGTGTGTGTGTCCACATTTTATATGTAACTACAAACAGTCCAAAAGTGGGTGTAGGAAAGTCTGTTGACTTGCCAACAGGAGACAGAGGGATCTGTTTCTGCTAGGATCAGGCCTTTAATTAGTCTTGGAAATCTCAGGAAGAAGACATTATGGGTACGTACAGCAGGATCAGGTTCATCTGTGTAGGGCAGGCACCCCCAAACTCGGCCCTCCAGATGTTTTGGGACTACAATTCCCATCACCCCTGACCACGGTCCTATTAACGATGGATGATGGGAGTTGTAGTCCCAAAACTTCTGGAGGGCCGAGTTTGGGAATGCCTGATGTAGGGTCTTCTTTCCAATGCCTACTGGAGGTCAAATGGTCCCACAAAACATCTAAAGTACAGAGAAGAAGCCACTTCAGAATGAATGCTGTTGATTGGAAAGTTAATTACAGTTGGATCAGCCAGCTTAGAAGCAGTCTGAGATATGTTATGGAAAATTCTAGGAAAGACTTTGTGCATGCCTGACTGAGTGGCTGTTTCTGAGCCTCTGAAGGTGAGACATTGTGTATGTGTGAACTCGTGTGTGTATGCAAGAGTGAATGATTGTAAGACTCAATGCGAATCATTGTGAAACTGTGTTAACTTCTGAGTGCCTGTGTGTTTGACTGCAAAAGTGTGTATGATGGCATGCAATAATTGGCCTTGATACAAACAGTGAAGGTATATGTGATATCCCAATCATTATCTCATTTTGATTTTGTTGGCTTAGTTGTTTAACTTTTTTGTTTTGACAATATGGATTGTCAAATGTATAATTGAGAGTTATCCGGTTTCTTTATCTCCTTATAAAGGCGCTCACCATGCAAGATTTACTACAGCTGATAAGGATCAATCCAAAGACTGATCTTTACAAAGCACTGGTAAAATAATTTATTTCTTGCAATCTTATTTTTTGTTAAGCATTGGGTAGATAAGAATGCAGTCAAAATCCTCCACCTGTGCTGTGGAAGAGGGTTAGGATAAGGTGGTAGAGACCCTTTGCTTCACTGCTGCGAAGGCCCTACTGCACTCTGTGGAGTGGGAAACTATTAGTGGTTGTTCTCTCACTGGCAGAAGCTTGCAGAAAAGCCCCAAAGGGAGTATTGTGGGATGCTGCCTGTTCCTCAGGCCCCTCTGGTGCACCTGCCTGGAATTCACACAGCAAAAAAGGGGGAAGGATATGTCCCATAGCTTTTGCCCTGGCCAGTGGGAGTGGCAGGGCTTGGGGTGTGGCAGCTACTTTGCAGCTCTTCAGCTGGAGCTCGGGACTGCAGTATAAATTGACTAAATAATTTTTTTGTTTTTCCAGATTTCAGCTTCAGAAAAAGAGAATACGAAAGGTACAACTATAATGTACATATATTCTAAGTAAGTTAAGATTGTAGGCCACAGTCCAAAGATATTGTGTGTGTTTAAAATTATGCACACGTGTTTAAACAATTTAATTAATTGTTTAAATAACAGTTAACTCAAAACTGGGTTTCACTCAAAATCTCCATGGTTTAATTTTTTTTAATGTTAATAATAAAAGTACAGCAGTTAAAAACAGATGGAAACATTTGACATTAAAATAAGTGTCCAGTGGTTTCTTTGACATTTTCGCATAAGCAGATCCTGCTGCTGAAGAGGCAAGCTGCTGTTTGGAGGAGAGGAGTTTGAACAGCAACTCTGGATAGCATACATAAATATTTAGACAGAAAAACAAAATAATGCACATTTTGTGGCCACCTGAAGCCTGTGTGCAGCAGTATCAAAATATAATACAAATACAAGAAAAAGTAGCATCAGTAGCCATCACAAACCTTGCTAAACAAAAAAGTTTTCAGCATGTGCTGGAGTTGCCTCATTGTTGGCGCATGCCTTATTTCTAGGGATGACAATTTGGGAGAGTGGACACAGCCAGGGAAGGCCCTCTTACTGGGTAATCCAAGTGGATGTCTTCTGGCTGTGGCTTATCCATGATGTTAGGTGATGTTAGGGAATGGGCAGATTTGCGTAGGTGAAGATGTTCACTTTGATAACCTGGTCCCAAATTGTTTGGGGCCTTATACGTTAATACCTAAAACTTGGTGCTGTAGCAAATTAGCAGCCAGGGCAGTTCCTTTAAAAATGGTGTTAGTAACCTAACTGCTTCATTCTGCACAGCTTCTAGACCAATATTATGGAAGCCCCATGTAGAACACATTGCATTAATAAAGTATTGAGGTTACCGGTGCCTGGGTCACTGCAGCAAGACTGTCTCTAGGAATGGCTGCAGCTGGCATATCTACTGAAACTGATAGAAGACACTCATTTCCCCTGGAGCCACATGAGCCTCCAGTGTTAATGATGGATTCAGAAGCACCCCATTGTATGAACCAGCTCCTGCAGAGCAGGTGCAACCTTATCCAGACCAGGCAAATTGCCTAATTCCTGGACCTGGGGACAACCTACTCACAAAGCCTCTATCTTGCTGGGTTTCTGTTTATTGGCCCTCATCTAGTCCATCACTACTCTCAGTCACTGATTCTGAATCTGCACAGCTCCTGATTCAGATGTTGCAGAGAAATAAGAAGCACTCCCTTAATGACCATTCCCAATAGCTTTATATAGATGTTGAATAGTAGTGTGGACAAGATGGTTCCTTTCATAACTGCTAACAAACGGTTACCTAATGCTATCTGTGGAACCAGCCCCACAAATAGTGGTAACACTGCAGAAGAGTGTCCCCTGCTCCCAACTCACAAGGCCGAACCAGCAGGAAAGCATTGTTGATAGTATCAAAAGCAGCTGAGTGGTAGAGTAAGAGGGTTACAGTCCCCTATCCTGATAAAGAGCATCCAAGGTGATCAAGACCAATGGAGTCTCATAACCAGGCCTGAACCCAGACTGAAATGAGTCTAGATAATCTGCTTTCTCCAAGAGTACCTGGAACTGGGCAGCCAGCACACTCTCAAACAACTTCCCCATAATATGGGTGTTGGAAACCATATGTACATGTTATATGTTAAAAATGTTTTACCTGTTTTGAAATGTTTCAGATATGTTTAGTTGTTTTTTTTTAAAAAAAAACATTTTTATGTATTATTTGCTACCATAGGCTCTTTTTGAAGAAATTTTAAAAATAAGAGGGGCAGCTTTTTTTCTTTAGAATTGTTCAACTTCCGTTCATTGGTACTCTTTTACTGTTGCAAAATATTATTTATTCCTTCTTGAGTTTGAAACTTGTCATTTGTTGGAGAAGAGATGTGTGATTAATGGTGTATCTCTAAGGCTTTCTTGTACAGATATTAACTGAACTGATAGACCATAGCCTGCATAAGCAGATCTGCAACACAGAAACTCAGACCAGTCCCACACCTGGTAAAGAATCTCTTGGTAAGTGGAGTTACTGCAATTGCTTTATCCTCAGACTTTCTTAGCTATTTATATATTCAGCCTTAAGAAAGAGAATACTGTAGCATCTGTTCTGTAGCCTTGCTTTCCTACTGCTTCTGACATAACTCTTCACTAACTGGAGTATATGTACAACTTTTTACCTTTAAAAAGCATATAATCCTTCAAAAAAGTTGGGAAAGCTTTTAGCTAGGAAGGAGTTGCACATATTTATATGTTGCAGTTTCTAAATGTGGATCAAAACATAATTGTGGGTTCACATTTCAACACAATATGGTTGTGAGTTTTGTGCTTTGAGAGAAAACAGAAACGTTGAAAATGGTACAGAGAGTTCTCTGGAAAGATAGGTATGTGATTGCATAGGTATGTACTAGACTGGTCCAATGAATTCGCTACACCTAGCCAGCTGCACAAGTGTAGAACAAAAATAGCAGAATTATTCCCCTCCCCCCCAAAAATAATCTTGCAGGGTTAAAAAGTATACTAATGTATACACCAGTCACATCATCCTCTTCTACTTCCTGCACCTGCAGCCCAGGCATTCTCTCTATGGTTGTGGGGAAAAGGTTATTTTCCATTTTAGCCATTGCAGAATATCCTTTATCATCACTGTACTGTATACTCCAAAACACTGCATAGGACAGAAAACATATTTCAGATGAACAGATCTAACACAAATGCAATACTAGCCCAAGCAATCTATTCATAGAATGAAAGTTAGGAATGGAATACAGATGCAGTCTGGAGTACAGTGGCATCTATTTAAGCTGGAGCATAGCTTCAGGCTGCTAGATACCTGATTTATTTCTATATTGTTTTCTCTCTTTCATTTATTCCTTGGTGCTCTTTTTAGTAGAGGTTAGTCATAGATTTATGCTTTCAGACCCTTTCCCCCTCATCAGAGGCAGGGGACCAATTAGGTTGGCCTTCCCGTGGAGGCGGATGGCTTCCAGGTAGCTCTTGGGGATTTTCCGACTCATATGACTGGTGCTTCTTTTGAGGCCCTGGCTAATTTGTGTAATATGTGAATGGTGCAGGCTGTTGACACAGTCAATCACAATTGAGTGCCCTCTGCCACTTTTCAGTAGTTACTTCCTGCTTGTGGACTGCTCTCTAACGGGACTTTTGTCTGGTGCTATATTTATCTGTTAGGCACCAGGCAAAGACTTCCTTTTAACCTAAGCTTTAGGTCATTAATTTGAAGATTTTAAAAAGTATTTGTGGACTCTTTGGGGAGGGGGCAGGATCTGTAAGACATGTCTCTTATTTCTATAGATGTGTGATTTGGGATGGGGGGAGTTATTGATGGTGTTTATTGTAACTGGTTTTAGTATTTCTTACTATGTTTCCATGAGTAAAGCAACCAATAAATATAAATCATCATTGGCATCATAGCATAATAAAATGAATTAGGAGAGCTGGCCCCTATAAAAATGTCAACAATGTAAATTTCTTTTGTTTAGTATGATCACATATAATGGAACAATCCCTTTTGTATATTTTTTCATAGCTGAGAAACTTCAACTGATTGATGAACAGTTTGCAGACATGTATCCTCAGTGCCACAAATCTGAGTCGTTTGAAGTAAAACTTGCTGAATATAGAAAAGAAGTAGAACAGCAGCTTCAAGAGGAAATGTCTCAGAAGGTGAAGGGAAATGGGAGGAGAGGCAATGAAGTTTTGTCAGTCTTAATGCAAATTTTCATGTGCTTATTTGATGCTTTTGTTAGTACAACAATTTACTTTTTCTCAGAGTACACAAAATACATGAAGGAAAAGCAGAGGACAAACATTTATTGAGCAAGACATGGCTGTTTACATTATGATTAGTAGGAGTAATCATAGGGATAAGTTGCAGGATCAACTAAATGCTCTGTCTCAGTTGCTTGTTCACTTAATGGCCAAACTTACATTAAACAGGAGATCTGTGATTAGATCACTTTGTCTTTAAAAACTATAGGAAGTGACTTGGATCAGGGCTATAATGTGGCTTAATCCTTGCATGCATCAGTGCTTGCTGCAAATGCCTGTTCACCCAACAGCTGCTTTTAAGAAAAGGAAAATTGGGAGATCTGATTAGTTGTAGAGCAGTGGATTTACCATGGTACTTTATCACATTCTTACACAGGAGGGATTTGCTAGTCACAAGAATTAGCCATCTACCTGTGATCTAATGTTTTTATGTGACAGTTGACACTTATAATTTTATTTTGAATGTCACAGTTGCAACACTTCAAAGAGGTTGAAATAGCCAAAATTAAGATGGACGAGAGAGCACAATCCCAGAAAGAGATTTCAGAGCTTCGTAAAGAATTTGAAAAAGTTCACAGAGCCAAGTCAGAGGCTCTAAGCTCTCGAGAAAGAAATGCTATTGAGAGGCTTCAGAAGCAGCAAGAGGTAATGTTTGAAAAAAATGAACTAAATAGAATGGAGGTTTTATCCTATATCAAGAGCCATACTGGGAAATGTATTGGGAATGACTATGTATTTTGCTTGCAGGTTACTTCTATGTGGTTTGTTCCTAATCTGCAATTTGTGCCGAAAAATGTGACCACCTGCTATTAAAATGCACTGCATAAGTAATTGTGTGGGATGCTGTATTTGAAAAAGTGGAAATGCATCTTCCATGTCCTAATATTTGCGTCTTATTCCCTTCGCACTGTTAGCCACCTAAAAATAAATAAATCATAGAACTCTTCCCATAACTCATAAGATACCTGTTGTAACTACTGCTAAGTCTTCTAGTAGTAACTAATTTTATCAGCAAACTGCATAATGAAGTACAGGCAGTTCCAGCAACCAGTTAACAATAGAATGCTAGTTGTGAATACAGCCTTCCAAATCTCATATAGAATGTGCAGCTGTTGCTACATTTGGGGCTGCTTATAATACAAATATGTTTTTTCCAATAGATTGATGCAAGGGAAATTTATCTGCAAAGGCAAAGCCTGCTGAAAGATATTGAAACAGTAAGATCCCGAGAGGCAGAACTGAAGCAGAGAATAGAAGCTTTTGAACTGTGAGTTGTTAAACATTCATATAACTTTAGTTGGGGGGAAACCCCATATTTTTCTTGGCCTTCTAAATGCTACAGTTAGTATGAAGCTTCATTTAATCTTGTTTCATTAAATGTAATGTTACACCTCTAGAAACAGTATTATCCAGCTGCTTTTAGCGGCAGAATTGTTCCCTGTTAACTTGAGTTTTATGGTGTTTCATCGAAAAGTTGGCATTGCTTTGACAGTTTGTCTTGAAGTCAATACATTTTTTTTGTTTTTTAATTAAACCATCTAGATACTGACAACAGTGCATGTTGATGTTTTGCCATTAGTCCTGATGTATATTTAGGAGAATATGGGTTTGTGAACTGCTTAGAAGTTTTCCATCAAATAAGTATGCAACTTTTGTTAGTTAAATACATACAATAAATAATATTTAAGCATAGTTGCTCAGGAATCCATAATTAACTGATTAGGCAGTTTAAGTTTGTCGCCTTTGAATTCCCTTTCCCTCTCCTTCAGTTTAATGATAGATGAAAATCCCTCTGATTACCCAGAAGAGGGAGCTGGTGAACCTTTGAAATAGAGGAATAAGCTTCATCCTCTCTTGTAATTCCTTTACTTTCAGCATTTGCAGTCCTAAATAATTAGTTCGTGAGCCGGTGTTGTTCAAGATTTCCTGAAATCAGTAGTATATGTTCAACAGTAGGGTTGTCAGATTTAAGGCCTAATCTTTACCACAGTCCACATTTAGATCTGCCAGGGCTTGGTAGCTATGCTGTAAACTATCTGACATACCAGTGATTGCTGCAGTATGCTTTAATACAGATCTCTGTGATCATGCAGTGCAGAGTGTGGAATTTGTAATTTGCCAGCATTTGCAGTCAAACCGGAATGGGTAATAGTGACCCTGGAGAGTTGTATGGCAAGGTAGTTTAAGCTGCCAGGATGTTTTTTGTTTTGTTTTGACATAGTGAAGAAATTTGGGGTGGGGAACAGTGCCATGTGGGAAGGAGATTAAGCTGATGATAAGTTTGGGATTGACTATGGGAAGTAGCATAGGTGCTGTTAAAAGTGGCTTTGCAAAGCACAGTGTGGGTGGAAGGGTTTGGATGCAGAGGGGTATTTGAAGAAGCTGACATCCAGCTTTACTGCTATTCTTGCTCTAAACAACTGATTGGAAGGGAAGTGTAGTTACAGAAGGGAACATTTGAATATGAAACTATTGTCCATATGATAATTATGGGAAATGTGGGGGTCTGAAGACACATTATCATCTGAGTCACTTTAAACCTACCAAGTAAAAACATAATAACAAATCAAATAGCAAACTCAGTTCTCCATGTGTGGGTACTTAAGATAGCTGCATCCACATATGAGGGAGATGGTAGGAAGCTTGGTGAAAATCTCAAGGGTTGAGGGGTACAAAAAAAGAGAACTTTAAAAAAAGAACTCTAATGGGGTGGCAGAATAGCCATTTGCTTCTTACCTCAGCACCCCACCCCCCACGAGGCCAGAATATTAATCCAAGATTATTGTTCTAGGCTGGCCAGGGTGTTGGACAAGAGCACTCCTAGGCGCATATTGAAGCATTTTGTTGTGAGTTCCACTGTAATAATAAGTTCCCCATCATGTTTCTGATGCTTCTGTCACCTGATTTGTTCTGTTAGGATTGTTTTATTGTGCATTTTCTTTCTTTGCTTCAGAGCTCAAAACCTTCAAGAATCAAAAAATAAAACTGTAGAAGATGCACTTCGTCATCGAGAGGTAACTGTGAAGAACATTGAAGAGACTTATGACCAGAAACTAAAGAACGAACTCCTAAAGTAATTAATTTGCCTGTCTCCTTCAGTAACTGCATATGATGCACATAGAAAAGTAGTTGCATAGTAGAGACAGACAGAATATACTAATAAGTGAAACATTTATGGAGCATTTTTATATACTAGGGATGTTTCTGTCAGTCTGATGTGAAGAGATGGAATTTGGAGCTCTTGCCCTATGGACAAGAGGAGAGTAATGGAAGCAGCAAGCCTATAGAGGTTTCTTGTTCATCCTCTTGCAATGACCTGAAACTCTACTAGGGCAGGGGTGACTAGCCCACAGGTCGTATTTGCTCCCCTATATTTTTTTGTACCGTACTTTTCTGTATGTAAGATGCCCCCATGTATAAAATGCCCCCTATTTGGGGGACTCAAATTTAAGAAAATGGGGGAGATGGCACAAAGCTGTTGAGCTTTTTTGGGGGGGCGGGATTACCCAGGGTTGTTGAGCTTATCTGTTCCCTCACCAGTAGAAGCTGCCAATTGCCTGCCCAATTGCCGCAGCGTCGGCCACTAAACACCACCCATTGACACAGCAACCAATAACAACCAATAATAGCCGCTGGCAGCCATGGCAGAAACCAATCAAACGTACACCCTATGCACTCCCCTTGTATAAGACGACCTCCACTTTTTAGCATGATTTTTAGAGAGAAAAACCTAATTTTCTACACAGAAAAGTACGGTACTTCACACATTGCCCATGCCCACCTCTATACTTCAGTCCCTGGAGTGCTGACCAAAGGGCAATGTGATCCTCTGCCTTAAAAAGGCTAGCAATTGCTGTTTTAGGAATTTAGATTTTAATTAAGAGATGCTCAAATATTCAATATTTAATCAGGAGATGCTCAAATATTTAAACTCAGATTAAATTTTGTAGGCTTGTCATGATTGAAGGAAATGCTGCTGGACAGGGTACACAGATATACTGGCCTCTTTCCTCCTGTGCCAACTTTGAACAAAAAGAAACCAAGAGTGCTGTTTTAAGCAAGTTTCAATTGAGTTCATCTGCTCGGATTCAACTAGCTGTTAATTGTGTTTAGGACGATAATTTTATATATGGGTTCTCCCTCTGATTTGAATCTGAAGATTGAATATGGTTAGTTATCCAGGATAAAGCTACTATGACTTTAGTTATAAAGACACATGGAATCGAAGCTGACAGTGCTTAATCAATTAAAAGTCTTCAATAATTTGGCAACACTCCACAATGCTTTTTATTCTTAGGTATCAGCTTGAACTAAATGAAGAATACATAGCTAGAACCAAGAAAATTACTGAAGATGAGAAAAAAATTAAAGGTGCTTTTTATTTCTATCTCTCTATTTTAAAAAACCCTACTACAGTGGTGCCCCGCAAGATGAATGCCTCGCAAGACGGAAAACCCGCTAGACGAAAGGGTTTTCCGTTTTGGAGGTGCTTCGCAAAACGAATTTGCTATGGGCTTGCTTCGCAAGACGAAAATGTCTTGCGAGTTCCTGCGGGGTTTTTTTCCTCCCCCCCCCCTTTTTCCCAAGCCGCTAAGCCGCTTAACAGCTGATCCGCTAAGCCGCTTATCAGCTAAGCCCGCTAATAGCGCTAAGCCGCTAATGGGCTTGCTTCGCAAGACGAAAAAAACCGCAAGACGGAGAGACTCGCGGAACGGATTCTTTTCATCTTGCGAGGCACCACTGTACTCAAAAACAAATGTTTGACTTTTATTTAGTGAAATATGTCTAATATAAAACTTCCCTGTTTTTGACCAGATAAAGCTATGCTTTTGCATGAAGAGACCATTTCTCTTAATTCAAAAAAGCAAGAATTTGAACATGCTGTATCACATTCAAAAGAGCTTGAGGTAATTGAAGTTAAAATGTCTGTTTTAGCAATATATTTTTACTACCTTTATAATTCAGATGAATAAATTATCCAGTTATATCCTGGAAGAGGTCTACTAACTCCCCCCCCCCCATATGGTATTTGTTTCCAGCTGGAAATAGATTCAGTCAAGGCTCAAGTTTTATTATTAAGCAAGCAAAATCAGTTGATGACAAAAAAACTGGAAGAAGTCTCAGATTATCCAACACTAAAAGAAGAGAAAATGGAACTTCAGGTGCAGAATAAGCTACTCAAACAACAGTTGGAAGAGGCTCGCAATGAAAACTTGGAACTCCGAGACAGTTAGTGTGAATCTAATATTCTTTGAAAAAATTTATTAGCAAGATTTGCAAAGAAAATACATTTTAGAAATGTAATAGCATGTCTGCTCTTTTATTTGTTTCTCTGTGTTAAATATCTATTTGTTTTTCTTTTGTATTTCTGTCATAACTAAATGGGTTTTTCAGGGTTTTCATAGTGCTTCAGGAAGTAACTCCTAAAGTTCCAAACTACTTATCTGCACCTATCTTTTGCAAGACTGTCACTGGACCTATTGAATAGTGACAATGACATCAATGGGCTTTCTTTAAAATTGTGTTGCACAAGATATAAAATCTGGAGTAGCTAGCCAAAGGTAAAGCATATGTGCTTTGCTGATTATATACATATGACTGATTCAAGCAAGGAGCTAAAACCTCAGATATAGAGGGACCTCAATTGGCTTGGTTATATGCCCTTATTATAAGTTGTGTATGTCAATGTGTATATTATGTACTTGAGTGTTTTGATGCCCCAGAGGCTAAGATAGCCAAAAACACAGAACAATGACTCACGTTTTTGAAGGAGCTTCACCAATAGGACTTCATAAGGCCTATCTGCAGTCCACTGTTTGCTCCTCTCCTTGGTTTGTTGTGCTGTGCTGTCCTCAGTATCCATGTTGATTTGTGCAAAACCCACACCAATGTTTTTCTGATTATTGGATGGAACCTTATTAATCTTTCGTTAAGTCCTGATTAATGCTAAGAATAATGTTCAGTGACTGCCTGCATCCAGGGCTTTCCATGAGTTAAACCATTTGAATCATAGCACGGGACACTAAAGAGTGTACAGTTGTACCTCTGGTTACGTACTTAATTCATTCCGGAGGTCCGTTTTTAACCTGAAACTGTTCTTAACCTGAAGCACCACTTTAGCTAATGGGGCCTCCCGCTGCCGCCGTGCCGCCAGAGCATGATTTCTGTTCTCATCCTGAAACAAAGTTCTTAACCCGAGGTACTATTTCTGGGTTAGCGGAGTGTGTAACCTGAAGCATATGTAACCCGAGGTAGCACTGTAGTTGGGTGGCCTGCTACAGAGTATCTGTTTATCAGATGCAGTGTTTCCTGGCAAGGTTAGATTTTAACTTTATCCCTCCCCCCCCCCCCCATTTATAGAGTTGAGTCGGCCATCAGCTGAATATTTGGTCCTTGAGGCAGAGCTGAAAAGAGCAAAACATGCTAGGAAGCTTGAAGGTGAAGAATCTGACACTCATAAGCAGCTCTTGGAAAAACAGTTACAAAATGAGGTAAACGTGCCATTTTGTTGTTGTTTACGCTTGTTCTTCTAAAAAATACTTTTTTAAACACAATAGAATCAGCATAAATTCATCAACCACATTTTCCTCACTCCAAATTATTAAAGTCTAAAACCAGCGTTAAAAAATACAGTCTGATCCTGCAAAAGCAGTGCACACCCTCTACACTTGTATTTGCTGCTGAATTGAGAACTCTTTGCATGACACTAAGTAAATTGTTAGTGTTGTAAATGCTTACTGTGCTAATATTATACTTTAGGAATTAGACAACTAAATTCTCCGAAATAAAGGCCAAGTGTAGACTACATTCATATTCTTCATTTCTCTAGATGAGGAACTGGTGCTCTCAAAATCAAAATATCTGTTTCTCTCTGCCTCCCTTCCACCAGTTCATTCATTTGAGACCTGGGGGGCTGATTGCTCATTTGTAACTATATGGATTATTTGCTTCAGTGTGTTAAGAATGCTCTTGAATTAGTAAGGCATTTTGTTTCTGAAATCTTTTTAGATTGAACATTGTGTACAGCTGAAGACTCAGTTGTCGGAATGTGAAAATACTATCAGGAAGTTAAATCTACAAATGGAAGACCTTAAGCTACAACTGAAACAGACACAGACAGGTTTGAAAAATCCTCTCCACTTTTGGGCTAACTCCGAATAAGATCAGGCTTTATTTAGAGCAATTTTATTTAAGCATTGGAGCGGATTGAAATAATACACATGAAAAATGTCATGTATTGGTTTTTTTGTAAAAGTCTGATATTGTGATTTTTTAAATTTAAAACATTTTTTTATTATGGAGAAAGATCTTGACCATATGTAGACAATATCTGACAGTTCAGAAACAGAATCAGCAAAGATTCTTGTGGCATCTTAAAGAATAACATTTTTTTATGGACTAAAGGCTCCTTTCATGGACTAAAGGCTCCTTTATCAGAGCCAAGAAATGAAAAGAGTCTATGCCATTTTTAGCCAGAAACCTTCCATAACTATATTTTATTTCTCCCAACTCAGATTTTCTTATTTACCCACCCCAATCATTCCTTTCTGTTACAACATTATTTGTTTGAAATCACAATTTCTGAAATTGAGTTAAGTCCAATTTAAATGTGGCTTTCTGTGTATTTGGTTGCGTCCCCCCCCCCCCCCCCCCGCCTTGGGTACCTTACTGTAGCTTTAAGAGACCTAATACTCCTCCTCAGATCTTGAAATGACTAGGCAAATACTCTCATTATACTTCTATATTTGATTTTAAACATTTTATTCTTGTGTGTGTAACGGCCTTCTGCTGGTATAGGCAGCTCTTTGGATCTAACTCTCTTCTTTTGTGGCTCTGACACTTTCAGCTTAATTTGAATATTTTCTGTGCATTTTGTTTGATCATACTAACTTTAAAAACCTGAAATAAATTTGAGGTTTTTTGCTATATTAAATCATGTTGGATTTGTGTGTATAATAACTATATTAAAATGTAAGGTAAGTTCAGTTTTCATTTTTGCATGCTAATTATACAATGACCAAATCAAAATTTGTCTTAAATTGTTTTCTTTATCTCTATTAAATTCTTGCCTGTAGCATTAGAAAATGAAGTGTATCGGAATCCAAAGCCCTCTTTGGTTGATCGTTCTGTCATTGACTTGTTTGGTGACAAGACTGTACCTCCTGATATTTATATAGATGGTGCTTTCCTGAAAACACAGCCAATGGCTGATTTTATTGGAATGGGAAATGGTACAAGCCCCAGACATCATCACCACATACTGAAATCTAACACTTCACAAGATTCTGATTTAGAATTTGTAGCTAATACAAAGACTAGAATAAAAGAATTGGAGAGAGAAGCTGAATATTTAGAAGAGGCCTACAGGAATTACCAATACAGAGCCATTCAAACCACAGCTGGCCCAGCAAAAAGCACATTCTCTTCACCTATGGCAAGTAACATGGCATCTCGCCAAAGACTTTGGTTTGCACAGGATGATCTATATTCCCAAGAATTACCCTTTCACTGCCAAAAAAATAAAAGCTATAGATGGACACCAGGAAATGGGGATCACTTGAAAGATCATCTAACCCCTCCACGGAAGAAGTCTACTTCTAGACGTCTGTCTTCTACTCCTGTTTCCAAAGCAAAGAGAAATATTAGTAACAAGCTGTTTTCTGAAGGTAAGCAATTTGATATTCATGAATTATGAGTGAAGTTGCTTTGTGTGGATATCAAGAGCTACTGATATTAAGAGTTTTCTGCCGTGATGGTTCCTTCCCTTGGTCCATTTCTACTTGCTGCAAACATGGAAATGCTGTTTTTCATCTAACCCCCTTTTAATGCCACACTATCATTGAAACTGATAGTCTTTTACTTACTGACACTCTGTAGTCTTTGTGTGTGTGTATGTATGTGTGTGTACGTACACACACACACACACACACAGAGAGAGAGAGAGAGTGTGTGTGTACTCTGATTAAACACTCTCTTGCTCCTGCTATTTAATCAAAACATGGAGATAAACTTAAGTGAGAAGTACTGTGCAAAAAAAATTATTTTGTATTTTTTCTAATCTGAAAACCAGTGTTAGAGAGTACCAAGCCTATCTTTTAAGCACCCAAAGTCTTCCAATGTTCCTGTGTTTTTACCCCTCCTTAAAGTATTTTGTGGTTTTCCAGGAACGATTTCCAATGCACATCACTGGTATTAAGTGTTTTGTAGCTTACAGTAGCTGTTCAGATACTATTGCACAGTAATATGTGGCTGCCTTCTGTTCTGCAGATACAGTTGCCTCATCTTTTGCTGCCCCTCATCAGAATGCAGACCAACCTCTCTCCCCCATTCAAAGAACAGGCAACCTTTCATCTCCTGAACATGCTTCTAATATATCAGTTTCTTCTTCCCTAGCCTCTTGCAAACAAAAACTAAGGTAATGTTTATATAGGGGCGAAAGATCTTCAGCTATATCATGTCCCATATTTGTGTGTTACCTGTTGATATCCGTAATCAAAACATTCTTCCAAGAGAATGGTTTATCCTCAGGCACTTTAGTAGTTACAGTATTTTTTTGTGTACTGCATTTTTAATACATTACAGAAACATGGAGATATACCAAACATTTCCTAATCCCTTATACAAGCTGTGTGGTTTTTTTTTGCTGCTGAAGGCTGTGCCCTTGCATTCAAAAAGAGATGGAGATAGTAGTGGGCCTCTAACATGCAGACTCGGGGGTAGTGGTGAGTGAGTAGAGGTTGCTTAACTTTTGTGGGTCCATATCCTGACCATGTTGTTCCACTTTGAGAGCTGTATCCCATAAGAGTTGGTGTGTTTGGTAATAGTGCATCAGGAAGAAGGTAGAGAGTACTGTACAGTGGTATGCAAGTTGATAAAATGATGAGGCACCCTTGCTATTGTGAATATGAGATCATGAGTTTAGATATTGGATAGTATGACTGAAATCTGAATTATTAGAACACTTGGACAGCATGGAAGCTGTCATCCAGACTATAGAACCTCACTATGGAGGAACCTCGCTATGGTTTTTCCCCTCCATACAACCTTAACTCAGTTTTCTGATGGTTGATGCTGGCATAGGGAAGACTGTGCATAAAGGCTCCTCCTGCAAGAGCAAAACAAAGAGCTTTAATAAACTTTTCTTGTAACTAATGTTCATGTCTTTGTATGTTATGCCCAGGGTGTGCTCTGCAGATGTGACACAGGGCTATTAACTTTACGTTTTAGAAACTTTTCTAAACTAAATATAATCACTTTTCTCCCATATCCTTCCTTCCTTTTAGCCTTCATCAGCAGCAAGGTGAAACTCAGGGTGTTAGTGACTCTGCAAAACCTGAGAAGCTCCTGTATAAAGACCTTGGAAATGATGACTCTGACCTTGGAAATGATGAGTCTGCCAGTAAATGTAAGTTTTTACTATATTTTTCAGAAAGAAGCAATGCAAAAATTTTATATCTGGGAGCCACCTTTTTTTAAAGGCAGAAATCACTTAAGTATGACTCTTGAGGTGTTATTTTTTTGGCTTTTCATAACCTCTCGACGCGTTCTAAGGAAATGGGGGTGTCTTTTAAGCCACCCCTTTTACCAAGCAACTGTGTAATGGTCTTAACATATAAAATGCATAGAAGTGAAGCCTACCCTAATCCTTTTGTGTGTGTGTGTGTGTGTGTGTGTGTGTGCAAATGTTAGTGGGAATGGTATTGGACATTGTATGATTTACACATTGGGCTTGGGAACCCACATTAGTAGAAAAGCAAAATATGCAGAAGCTGAAGCTGTACAGGTTATATTGGTGAGGCCTTTAAAGATCTCCATTGCTGGCATAGGCAAAGTATGAAGTCAGAGCTTTGGGAAACTCTGGCACTCTCCTGATAGACATTTTAGTATATTTGATGTTTGCCACAACCTGGAAATGAAAAACTAGAGTTAGTTTAAAACTGAGCTTTTCAAACTGCGTGTCGTGACACATTAGTGTGTTGGCTGCAGTGTGTAGTTGTGTCATGCAAATGCTCCTTGCGCTCCTTCCGGGGCTGGAAAGGGATTACTTTAACTTCCGGTTTGCTAGTAAAACTGAATTACTGTTTTGCAAAATGATGCATGTCTTAAATGTGTATCACCAACATGAAAAGTTTGGAAAGCTCTGGTTTAAAACTTAGAAGATGTGATGTAAAATAATGAGATTTAATGAAAGTGAAAAATGTTTGAATTGGATAATGCACAGGGAAAACCAGTAAGTGCATGAAAGAGGGGGTTACTGCACTGGATATACAGTACAAACTATAATTTTGGTTGGACAGAACTATTGAGGGAGTGCAAATTAAAGCTTTGCCAAAAAAATGCAACTATAACTTGTTGGCTTCTGCTGCCATCACACAGTTCCTTGTGTTGATTTTCTCAGTGTTTGTAGATGGATATGAAAGGATGGATGGGCACATGTGTACACATGCATACATTATCACTGGCAGCAGAGGTTTGGCTGAGGAGGGAGGGGCATGGTATACAAAAATATTGTAAGATGTGTGGCATGCTGCATGTGACAGGTACCTCATACTAATCGTCTGGATATTGAGCCTGTAAATTAGCCAGGTTATGTTTTGATATAATCTGTTTTGGGGATGGAGAACCTTTGGCACTTCAGATGGTGTTGGACTGTAACTCCCATAAGCCACAGCCTATGTGGCCGTTGCTTAGGGGTGATGGCAGTTGTGGCCCTACAGATGTTGCTGTTCCTTATAAAAACAAGATGTATATAATAACAGTAATGAAAAACCTGATATTAAAAGATAACAGACTGCTGCTTTCTGACAGAACCTGTTACAGTGATGTTTATGTATGGTGACAGAGGAGTTGAAACAACTGGAGAGGGACATGATTCTTGCAAGCCCTACCAAACACCAATAAACTCCAGCCTGAGAAGAGGCAAAACTATAGGAAACTTGAAAGTTTTGTTTTATGGAAGTGACTCAAATGCAACCAGGCTCTCCATATTTTGCATTCATGCTTGTGTCTCATTGGTGGATTTTAATCCTACAAAGTCCACATTGAGTTGAAGCTGTTTAGACTCTTTGCTTAGGAAACATATTGTAAGAACTAGTTTCCAAGCCAGACAGTCCCATGATTCTGATTAAAACAGCCCATTTGAAGTTTCTTCATTCTTAGGGTAATGGTTGGCTTGGCCAAGAAGAGCACTTAATTAATGGCTTACACTTATGCATTCTGAACTCAGTCATTCCCACACTGTGTCCATTTCTTTGCCCTGCTTTGATAATTGCAGAATAATGAGGGCATTGTTCCTACTTCTCCCCTAGATCAAGAGGACATTCCAGAACAGCTCGAAAGCGATGTGTCACATCCATCTCAGATTGTTAGTGGAATCCATGTTCCGGCTACTGTGCCAGCAGCGGGCACTTCACAGCAGGACATAAGTGAGTTTTCAGCTCAAACAAGTGTGAATAGCCATTTTAGATGGCTTGTTTATCAAAGTATATGGAAACTGAAGCTTTTGCAGCTATTGTCTGAAATACAGTAAATGGTATTATTTTAAACTGGCTACTGTCCATAACAGAATATCTTCATAATATATTTCAGTTTAGAGCTGCTTCAGTCAACTTAAGAACATAATTTTTAAGCTTTTCCATACCTGTAACAGGAAGGCACACAATTATGTTAGACATTTGAAGATAAGGCAACAAGGGTAGAGGGCTTAACAAAGGAACCTAGGGGAATTCGAGATGGGTGGGGAGTGAGCTTGATAGTAACTATTCTCCCTGCATAGTGACCACTTTCAACAATTTGTATGGAAAATGGGGATTCCAGAGGGCAAATGTTGAGAGAAACAGAAGCTCTATGAAGTAACATGTTTCTTGTTTGCATATTGGGGCAGTTGAAAGGGTAATATTTGTGACAGGGAGCCCTGCAGCAGTCCTCTTCTCAAGCCTGCTATTTCTGTTAGACAGCTGAAACTGGTGTACTTGAAATTTTGTTTTGTGACATTTCAACAAAATGTACCCTAACTATTAATATATTTCTGTACCCTACTGCACCATCATGATGACTAGGCACAGGTAGGTTTTCTGTAGCTTACTGATCTTGCACAGTCTTATGTAGAGAGTTTATTGGGCAGCCATAGAGTTGGAAAATCACCAATATACATTAAATGGAGGTAAAGGAAGCTGAATACAGTTTGGGCAGGACTTGACATATTCTGCTTCTCTGGATTAATTAGTCTTTTCTATGCACTGTTAAGTACCTATCTGTTTGGAATAATATGCATCCATATACTTTAACTGTGTTTGATTTAATGCTTTGGAATGCAAAACTGTCTTTCTTTGCTTAATACTGCCCTCTATGTATTAGGTGGAGCAGAAATAACAGCCCTGGAGAATCAAAAGCATCCTGAAGAACAGGAGGAAGAAGAGGAGGAGGAGGAGGAGCAGGAGGAGCAAAAATGGGAAGAGAGGGAAGGAAAAAGGCAGCAAGAGAGGCAGGACACTTTGGAAAGAGAGCAAGGAGAACTGGAAAAAGCAAATGAAGAATTGGTAATGCATTTCAGAGTCTTGGTGATTTAAAATAGTTATTATAAACTAAAGAGTACTTTCTTTTTCTGGACTGGGACTGTAGATACAGGCAGCTCCCCCATTTACATGTGTCCAGTATGTGTTTGATCTTGTAAACGCACATCACGCCGAACCCAGAAGTGACCTGGAAACGTCATAAAAACATCACTTAAAGGGCGCAATGGGGTGGGGTGTTTGCAGGCTTTTTTAGTGGGTTTCAGTTATACGCAATTGAACCGATGCACACTCGGAACGTAAACCCTGTGTAAACAGGGGGGCTGCCTGTATAGACAACAGATTCTCAGAGGCAGTTTTGTGGGGTGGCCGTTGCGTGTAGTGTGCTGATAGAATTTCTGCAGAACTTGTTTTCCTTCCAGTGGAGATTGATAGATCAGAAGCTGTTTGCCACCTGCCATTTTACCACCATATTGATTTGCCAGGGATATGAGTAAGCTGCTGTAAAGCTGCATTAAATTGGGTTTTCCCTGCTCTATTATATCCCCACTATACCCCAACCACCCTGGTTGAACAGAAATCAAATTTATTATGTTGGATTATTCATAGTGCCTCGGTACTGGGAAAAGGAAAGTGTTTTACAAAAAAATAAACTGGACAACCTTTGAATATTTCCTTTTGGAAGAATGAGATGGTTTATAGAGCAGCTATTTTTGAAGCTCTTTGTGCAGAATAGGAATTTTTAATAAATGATCACTTCTGAGAGTATGCTGTCTTGGGGTGCTCTGATGATAGGAGGCTGCAGCCCTGCTACTTCTAATTGCAGGCTGGAGTCCTTCCCATCCAGTGGACTTCCTCATGAGGAAATACCATTCAGCATTTCTTACCATTTTTGTAATAAAACCAAGATATGGCACATTAATCTGACACCACCAAAGATGGAAAGTAAACTGCATCAGTTGTTCTTAGTATATGTTCTGGGGAAAGAGGGACCAGTACAAACATTCTCTTGGAGAACTGACTTTCTAACAATACTTTGCATTTAGCTGTTTTACTTTTTTATTTAAGTATTTCTAAACCACCATATAAAATATCAGGACTGTGTGTAACATTAAAGTCATAAAACACCATTTGAGAAAGCAAAATACAGATAATGGTTAAGGTCACTGGCAAATCAAAAATTAAGCTGCTACAGTGAGCTTTCAACATTAATAAAAGGCCTTCAAGAGTCACCTGAAAGTCAATAGCAAGGGTGCCTGCTGAATCTGCTGGAAGAATGTTCTCTATAGCATGGGATTGCAACATCAAATGCCCAACTTCTGGTTGAGGCCAGTTGCGCTTCTGTAAAATGGGTGATTTGATAATCAAATGTAGTTTAGTTCTGGTTGAAGTAAGCCACTTATTACTGTGAGGATTTAACTTGTGTGTGACGAGACATCATTATTGCAGGCAATTTGCTGCAACTAATTTTGTGCTGTTTCTTTTATATAGACCTTTAAGATCCTTATAAAACTATAGGATGCTGAGTGTAGGTAGGATTATGTTACCAGTGGGCCACATTTAAGTGGAGCATTCCTTTCTTCTCTGTTAAAATGTTTCATGGTGTTCATTCTTTGGTTTCATAAAAGTGTATGCAAGAGTCAGTGGAAACTGAGAAAAAGCATGAAGATGTGGCAGATTTGGAAACCATTATCTCAAAGTCTGAAGAGCATGGTGGTGACGCTATTCCTAATCCAATGGAAAAATACATGAAAATAATACAGCAGAATCGGGAGCAGGAGTTTGCAAATGAGGTGATGTTGTCCATTATTCTTACATCTAATGTCCTGGCTTTCTTCCATTATGGACCCCAAGGTGGTATACATGTGGTTTATAAGAGGTCTCACATCTAGGTTCTGATCTGAACCAGATATGCTTAGCGTCAGCAAGATGGTGGTTTAATGCACCTGAGATGTATTAGTTTTGGAACTCACGTACTCCAAGAACAATCTCAGTAGTTCCTTTGTCTTTTTCACACTGGACAAGCAAGCATGCAAGATAGCATATATACAACCAACTAAAGAGTAGAACAAGATCTGATTAATTTAAAATGTTGAGGTCTAGCTTTTGTTGTATCAGAAACTTGGGATATAAAGTCTACCTTATGTTTCCCCCACTTGAGGTCATTTAATAGTGTATTGCCAAATTATTTCGGTTAATAACCAACAAAAATTTCCAGTGTACTTGATTGTTGTTGCAAACCTTGTGGATATTTGCAGTTGAGCTGATTCTTCTGCAGCTTGCTTTGCGGTTATCCAGAATTAACCATCTTCAGCTGAATTAATGATTAGCTTACAAGAACGGATTCCAAGCCATCATACTTCCTTGAGTACAGCTTTTTGGCTTAATGAGTCATGCTTCATGCATATACAATAAATTTGTAGTAGCCACACTTGAGTTCAGCTTGGCAAAACCTGCTGTTTATAGCTACACTTTTTTGCTGCATGATATCAAATTCAAAAAGGAATAGTAGAATGTTAGATCCTCTCTGTGCATCAAAATATCTAGGACTGAATGCTGTAAGCAATCTAAACGAATCACTGGACAGCGCTATTATTTGTTACTGTGGGGGTGGCTTACCTGTGGCCCTCCAGATGCTGTTGAACTCCCAACTCCTGGTCTGTGATCAGTAATAATAGGTATTTGTAGTACAGTAACAGTTTGAGGTTCCCCACATCTGTTCTAGTGTTGATCTCTGTTAGCCATTTTGAATTGGTAATATGCAGTGATACCACTATAATTCCATCACGCTGCAGTACAGTGATCTCTACTTGGTCTTGTAACATACAAATTCTTGCATCAAACTACTTTCTTAATCTTTTATTCACTGATCACTTTTGACAAATACAAGATCATTTGAATTTGGCAATGATACTAGAAAAAATAGTGGGCAAATACTTAAGTGTGTACATTCTGGTTTTAAACAGTTTAAACATACAGGTTTAAGATTACCCACAGACCTATGGAAACCACAAAATTTTGTCTGGAAAAGGTCATACTATGGTAGAAAACCAGTAACAGGACACGTGAAATATGCCAAACTAAAATTTCTGATAACAAATTCCATTACAAAGCTGTTGAGACATAAGCATGCTATTTCTGAAATAAAGACCAAAAAACCCCATTGCAATCAATAAGATTGTGTCTCTATCAGTGGCTGTTTCAATTGGTTGAAAGCAGAGAGGAAAGAAGACCAATTGCCATTTAGCACCTTCACTCCTAGAACTGCCCCACTCCAGCAGCCATTCCACCTTGCCATGTACAAGCTAGAACATGAATGTGTGTGTTCACCTTCATTCCCTCCCTTTTGCATTGTATCTGTTAGATGATAATGCTTCGTGGCAGTGACCTGTCCTTTCTACTCTCTGTATAGCACTTAGGGTAATTTTAAGTACCTAATCATATTCCTGTTTTTTGAGTAGCAGTGGAATGTGGAGACCACACAAAAGCAACCAGTAACAACTTTCTTTTCTCTATTAGGACTTCAAGAAAGAAGCTGAAGTATTTTCTGAGAAACTCTCAGGTAGTGGAAAGGAGGACAGGTATGTATCTTGCTAGTGCTTGACATGTATGGTTCATATTTATTTTTGCTTTTTTTATCAAGTGGGGCCTTTTTGCATTAAAACAAATCCTTTCCATTAAACACTTTTAATTGCATACTAATTACACTTGTCTGGTAATCTTTACTGTATTGCAGTTGAATTAAGATTTGTTAAAGTTTTAAAGCAAATGTCCAAAGAATGGATTGCATACTAAGTTTATTTGAGCAGGTCTCTATTTATAGATTGTTTGTGACAGCAGATGTTGGGGAAGGAGATTTCACCACATCCCTATAAGTGTCCAAATTATCCCTCCCCCTATAAAAACCTCCTCTAGATGATTGGGGGACTTACGATTTGATGTGTATGCTGTGTGAGGGAAGGGTAGATGAGAATCATAAGAAGGAAGTGTACTAGACTGTTTCAAAATTCATTATTATCTGTGTTCCAGCTTTAGTGCTGCAGCCACTCTTCATGGAGAGCCTGATGATGATTTCTGGTGAATATCGATTAGCAGGGACTACCTGACCAGAGATGTGGACTTCTTTTTCATCAGAGGAAGCACCACAAACGAGGGTGAGATTCTGAACATTGGAATATTGCCATCTGCATAATTCAGGAAGAACATACTAAAAGTGAAACATTGCTCTTTGTTGGCACAAAGTTGCTATCAGTGCGACTGAAACAATGTTTCAGAGAATTGCTTCCTACCTGAACAACCAATTTTATGTGTTTAAAATATGCCAGTACAATAAAGATAGCTTTATATAGAGGCAGTGGGGGAAACAATCAAATCAGGTTGGTTTGCCTTGTTATACAAAGGAATATTTTTTAAAAAAATAAAGCAGCAGTCATAGAAAATTCTGTGTTTAAATCTATTTGAAATATTTTCTTCCAGAGTTTATATTACAGACTTTACAGATGATTGACCAGCTGTCTATATAAGCATAGCTCAGAGCTCTAGAATGAAAACAGTGTTTAGACATTTAAGTTTTGGGGTAATGTGCTTAAGCAGCTTTAGACTTCATTGAATAGTGACGCTTCAATTTCCTGCTGCTGCACATCCTTTAGCTACTCTTTAAAAACAAACTAGGGCATCAGCAAGAGTTCAGTCAAGCACACTTTAAAAATTACGTAAGTGCTTGTAATTGGGACTACTTCCTATTAAAAGTACATGGTATTGAAAACGATGATTTACACTATTATGGTGTTTAAATTTTGGAAATGGTTGTCATAGTATGAAACTGGCCTGAAAAAGTGGGGCAACTGTGTCTGAACTCACTAAAATTGAATCATATTATCAACTCATTTTAGAGGAGAGTTCCTTGGGAAAGTGATGAAAGAATTAACCCACTTTACAAGCTTTGTAATTAGTGGCAAATGCTGGTACAGATGAATCGATGGCACCTGATTTGTTGAAATGCCAGAGATTTTGGAAATTGAAATATATCCTGGCTTCATGTAGTTTGACCATGCTGCACTAAAATATTGAAACACACTATAGATGGGAAACTTTTGCAGTGAGCTTATGAGAGATGCCAGGCATGCCTCAAGCAGCAGTTCTCCTAAGACAAAGTTGAGCAAATAGTACTCTGTTTCAAAATCAATTACTGAGAACAGGCCCTTGCAGATGAGCATCTTTCAAAACACTTTTGCATATTTGTGTTTGCTAATTTGGCTGCTCTCATTTCTTAAGAGACAGAAACGAACAAATTTATGTTTATGTCAAACTGTATCAAACCTGAACTGTGAAATACAATATTGTTGTTTTTTGCCCCAAAGGTAAACTGATAGAGGCAAATCCATATACCAAATAATGTGGACACTTTTTGAAAGTCAGACTCAGTCCAGAGGCACCCTAGCACTGAAGGATATTCACATCTTGATAAGATGCAGGGAAAGGTCTGTCTTCCTATGTCCATTGGTTGCCATATTTTTCAATAGATGCTAAAACTTCCAATTATGTGTCACCCAAACACTAGCTTTGGGATGGCTGTCTATACTGCTACAACTGTTTCAAAACCTTCTTAAAATAAGCATACACAAATATTGGTTCTATTATCTACAAATATTTATTGTAACACTTGGATATAACTACAGGAAGCCCTTGGCACTGATAGAAAATATTGATTCACGGTTAGGTTACAAAAATTTATACATAGCAAAATTTAATGCTCTTTACATAAAAAATATTAGACTACTTAAACAAAACTTCAAAAAACTCCCAGTAAATAGCTACATAGAATTAGAAAAGAATTAGGCTTTAAGACACTGTCCGTTACCTTTATGCAAACACTGGACTAGTAAGAACATCACCTGCATTGCTGTAGAAATTTGTTTCCTTCATGCAACAGGTAAAAACAAACACTAAGCTATTTTTTTATCTGCTCTATATAGATTTTGCCTCTTTAAAAAGAAAGTCAGATTAGGCATGTAACAAACTCAAATGCAAGGTAATACCTGAAGTTTTTTCCACATTAATATTTTTTTTCCTTTAAAAACTTTCTAAAGAAACATGTGCTTCCTTTATCTTTATACACTTCTGTATGAGCTACAGGAGCATGTTAATATTCAGCAAACGTTCAAAACGAATCAAACCACACATTAACATGGATGTATGACTTGACTTTTTTACTGATTAAAAACTCACTGATGTACTTAAAGTTTCTCCAACATTTATATATTTTTTTATTTAAAAAAAAGCACACCAAAGATACCATCACTAGTACTCAAGCTAGCACTGAATGTTTCTGAAAATGTTAGAAGGCAGATTTTGTGGGAAACACTTTTAAAATGGCACCCAATATTTTACTGAACACCAAATTTCTTAAAAGAGAAAACAAATAAGCACTGTCTATAAACGTGCTGAGCACCAAAATTGAGACGGGTGGTTGACCTGTGCTCTGTATGGCTATGGGTTTTTATGTTCTACAAATTGTTATCTGCTCATTTGAAACAATTATATCAGTATAATTTCAACAAGGTAACACTTTCTGTTTTGATAAAATACATGATAATGATCTCCCACTGCTATATAAATGCTTCAGACATTTATAGAAAATAAATATTAAGGCAAAGCTGACATTTATTTTCTGAGAAGGGGATCATTATCTTGATCCAAGGGTCTGTCTACATTCCATCAAACGGTATAAAATTAAAAGAAAACAAACTCTGGGCAACAGTGCCCAGCTTACTCTGGTAAGTGCAGTAGAACAACAGTGGCTCATTACAGCATCAGTGAAAAGGGAGTGGCTCAGAAAATAACACTTCTGGCATTTAGTCCACAAAATCCAGTTTTAATTTTGACAGAGACTGAATAAGATTATTTGTAACTTCCTGAAACCGTATCAAATAAGCACAACTATCAGTATTCAGAAGAAAGGGAATAACTAGTCATACTAGAATCTTAGTTACTTACATCTGTGTAATTATATACAGCCTTTAAAATCTTTTAGTCATTGTAGGGCTGGATACCAACTGTGGTAGCCTGTTTTGAAAGGAGCGTGTTCCTTTAGTAATTCTTTTATAATTGCCAAGAGATATCCATAAAGATCCTTGACCTGGTAACATGTTTTTCTAAAGTGGCCTAGAGACAACCTCTCTCCCCTCCCTCCCCCCCCCCCCAAACCCTCCAATCGCAGTGCTAAAGGAATGGAGGATATCCACTGCAAATTTTCCCTATGATCATGGCCCAGGAGCATGAATGTGAAGTTTTTATACTTCTGCATTTGCTTGGACATGCATCTGTTCTGCAGAGCAGCTGCTTGATGATTTGTCAGAGCTACAAAATTCTTCTGGCAAACAATTTATGTGTAAGAATTGAGTTGCTCTTTGGACCGAGACTGGATATCCTGAAGCTCCTGTTCTTCTTTTGCTTTGATATCCTGGTAAGCCTGCATTTTGCTCGCATCCTTTAAGTAGGCCCAGTTAGAGGACAGTATCATGAGGAAGTGTATCTGGAAAAGAAGGGTGAGCATGATGGCTAGTGAGCATGTCAAGAGGCAAAGCAGGCAGCTAGTAAGATTAATTTTTAAAAGTTATTCTACATTATTAAATATTAAAAAAGGCAAAGAGGCTTATTTCTAAAGATCTCTAGAATTTTGCATGCTTAATTCTACTAAGTAGGTACTGGCAAAAGTTAGTAGGAAATAGGAACAAAAGCAGTTAATGCGAAAGAACAACAGAAACGGAAAAGCTTTGAAAATACATTGCAAGTTTACATGCTGAAGCCTAGAAGAGCAACTCAAGATAAATCTGTGATTGTTTCTTCCTTTCCCTGTTTCTTCCCCCATCCTCTTGCGTAAAGGAAAATTGTAATGTGGAAATTTTATATAGTTATCCTCTTAGAAAAGTTGCGTTCCGCCATACTCACTGGGGCAAAAATAGTTTTTTTCTAAAATGCAGCTTTCTATATAAAAGGGTTTGCTTTGCGTGCTGCATGGTTATACTTCGGAAGCTGATCACTGACAAATAAGTTAGTAGCACATAGCCTTTGCCACAAAAGTTGATGTTTTCTATTTCTCATAGGCCAGGGTTGGGGTGGAATGAACTTGTTTCCATGCTTTTGCTAGAGAACTGCATGGCTTTTGTTTCTTATTTTTTGGGGGGAAATGAAAATGTCAGCTAATGAAAAGGGTGTTCTTCAATGAGCCTAATTAGTTGTCTCTCAAAACATTTGACCAGTAAAAACCCAAAGGGCTGGTGTTATACAGAAAAAATGAGAGGCAAATGTGTGGTACTTTAGAAGAGCACTTTGACAGCAATCTAAAAAGTAGGCACTGACAGTTATCAAGAATCAAGCATGTATCTTGTGTGTCATCTATTTGTAGAACAGATGCTTTATTATTTTTCAGATTAGTGAACAGCAGAGACAAAATAACTTATTACAGGCCCTTAATTGATCCAGTAATTATTTCAGAGATGATTGTTAGAAAAAAATATAGCTTGATGTTAAATGAAAGCCCTCCTTCCTTTAAAGGGATGATTTACAACATCACTGAAAATAACAATCCTCTCATAGTATAGAAAATAGCCAGCTCTCACCCACATCATTATTCATATACAAGAAATAAATTTGAATTAATCTAAAATGCTTAAAGATGCTTACTGAAGCTATTTACAATTTACTGTAACAAACTTCAAAAAAGCTAGACTCTTTAGTCTAGGGTGTCAGTGGTTTTTCAAGCTACACAGTGCAGCTCTTTACTGGGCTTATGCAATTTAGAATTTAGTGCAGCAATCTTCCCGACTCTTAAACTTCAAAACGGCATAGTTATATGTGGTAGCCATCATGTAGATCAGCTGGTGGAAGAGAACAAAACACAGCGTATAAGAGACAACAAATTCTACTGGCCTTTTAGGCAGTTCTTTGTGTTAGAATGAAAATTTATACTGTGTCAGGCACGGATTTCACTGAGAGCTATGGCAAAAATGACTAGCTCTGCTTTACCTAAGCTATGTAAGGGTCCCTGGTTGTTTCAGTGGGAAGTACATTGATAAATTATGACTTTAAATGAATTTGGCAACAGAAGATTGAATGCAGGTTGCTGCAACAGTTGATTGACTATAAATGGGTCTTGTTTTTAATCAGACTAACTAGCTTCAGTACATTCAGGTACTTTTCATACTCCCCAAAGGACTTAAAGGAAGGAAAGACAGGAGTATTAATTAAAACTATTTTCAAATGTAGGAAACCTCTGAAGTGTCCTGATGCTGGGAAGTTCTACATACTAATGGCAAAATAGCTATATTCAAAAATGCCATAAATTGGCCATGCAACAGGATGGAGGTAAACGAATAGCAAAATACAACAGAACCAAAAGAACTATTTTAAAGCTTGCTTTGGTGCAAAGCTTTACTGGGAAATGTAAGCACTTGCCTGCTATTTGGAATATCCTGAGAAAACTACAATCAGGTGCCAACAAACACAAAAATTATTACTTAGTTTAAGTTAAACAATATTTTAAAGATTACATCTGAAAAGGGAATACGTGGTTATTTTATGAGAGAGAGAGGATGATGGTACTCACCAGGGCTATGACAGTAGCACCAGCTCCAGCACACGCCACAATGAACAGGTGGTAAGACAAATAGAACTATAACAGTAAAGAGGAAAATCATTGTCCTAGGAGCTCCATGGCACATTAACAAATATAACTCTTGGGAGGCTGCCTAGTGTGGAGGAAGGTCTGATTCCATGAGCCACTGCACCAACAAATATTTTTGAGGGGACGTAGTGAGTACTCTGCAAGTCCAATGTCAAAACCTATGGCACTTCAAGCTATTCTGACAAGGAGTCTGCGCCAGTGTTGCTGCAACATAACACTGCCAGTTGTACCTAAAGGCCAGGTTCCTTCACACAACTGTGAACACAGGTGTGACCATGATAGCATGGAAGAAGCCTAGTGGGAATCAGATTCTGCATACAGGAAACTTCTACTCATCTCTCTGATTGCGACTGGAAAAAAAATATTAGCCTCAGTAACTGGATGCTGGTCGCCTCATGTGCAGCTTATTCAGGGCAATTTTTATCCATGCCAGCCAAGAGAAAAGAATGAACAAATCCAAAATTACTATTCTGAGTGAAACTAGGGCCACCACCACGGCAGTTCCATCAGCACCACTCCAACCTCTATTAACATTATTCTAGCCCACAGTCGTAACTGAGGGATGCTCCACACATTTAAAAACCTGTGTGCGCCCTTGTTACCCACATGCATGGAATGACATGGAAGGCATCATAATAAGGCAAACCTGCCCAACCTGCCTGGAATAGGTGCTTTTATAACTGGCAGCTGTGTGTTACTGCCTGTCACTAACTCAATCGCAGTTAGACAAACTGATTAGGAGGAGAGAGATGCTGTGGACCACAACAGCCCAGTCAGTATGATGCCTTAGCAATAAAGATAGGAGACAGCCTATTCCGAGGGCACTATTTTTGCAGTTGTTCCTTATTCAAAGGAAGCCTGGCATATTAATTAAGCATTGATTACTTATCTATACACTGTATCCTAGTGTTTACCATATTGATGTGTTTTATGCAAAATTGATGTCGCTTGATGAAATAATTTTTCAGCACTATGTATTCCAGCTACTGAAGGGGTGGGAGGAGAAATACCGTTATCTCTCAACTGGCTATCCACAGAACCACTTAGCCTCGCAACAAGTAGTGCAGACCTATATCCTCAGAATGTTGTATCATTCATTCTGCATGATTAAGAAACCTTTTTTAAAAAAAATAAATGGCACGAGCATTAATGTTTTAGCAGACCAATTGTTTATATCCCAGTTGTCAAGATATGCAACACAAGCACCGGGTGTTGTAGTCTCGTTTACCTCAGGGGTGCTGCACATATCTGCTAATGCTGACCCACATGCCTTGCCAGGCACAGCATTCCAAGGGATGATACCTGAAGTTAAAATATCAAAAAGCCATTGTTAAAGCTGATAGCTGATGTCATTCTTCCTTCTGAAATCCATTTCCCTTCCCCACCTACACGCAAGTTGTGTTCCTTTAACAAGCACCCACACATTGACCAGTTCAATCTGGAGTTGGCACCATCAAGTACAAAATCACTTAACAGTGTTCCCTTTCTACATCCAGGAGAGATTCTCCTTGCCAAGAGATGTTCTCAGATCTAGGATTCCCATATGGCGGACAAATGGTTGTTTTAGTCACTATGGACACTCTTCTTTTTAATCACTGTCATATGCTGTGCTTCCTGACTATTGAATGGGCAAAGGGATTGCTGAAAACGGTGCTTGCATCTTTACAGGCTCTGCCTTAAACTTTGTGGATTGAGATTGCAATTGTGGTCAATTGCAGAGGAACTATTCAGAATTATCTCTGCAAGCCACCGTTCTTCCTCCATTAAAGCCTCTGTTCCTTTTCTTCATTACTGATCTTCAGGCCATTTTCTTCTTGGTGGAAGTATACCATGTGGCAGCAAAGTACCTCAACATATTGCACTATAGAAGATATTCATCAAATATATCCATCTTTGACCCTTTTGGGGGGTGGGGGGAGCTATACAGCAGTAGGTATGTGTATGAGAGTTATAAAACAGTGGAGAAGTGTGTGGATCGCTAAGCCATGTGGAGTGAGAAAAACTATGAGCCAAGGTTTGGGCAACATGCCAACTCAACAGTCATGAGTTGCAGCAGCACAGAAGCAGCAGGACTAGAGGAGAACAGCTACTTTGTCTAAAGTAGTTCTATTGGCTTGTATCCAACTAAGTTGGATGAAAGTGAGTTGTGTCCATTAACTTCAATGGGTTTACTCTGAGAAGGACTAGCAGTGGATAAAAACCCATTATTTCCCAAGCTCGCCTCTACTGCGCCCTCCCCACACATCTCATTTCCACCGGCCTTTCTGAAAGATTTGCACTCTTCTTCAGCCAATATCAGAGAAAGTATGTTAGGAACCTTAAAATACCTGGAATCTGGATGTAACCTCTAGAAGTAAATTGACTAAACTTCTCTTATGTGTTCAACTGCCCTGTGTTCTATTGCATTTCCTTTTTGGAGGTGACCGTGTCTCTCACGCCTAATCCCACACAAATAATCCCAGTCCCAGGGGAGAGTGGGGGCTAAACAGTATTTGTCACCAAATAAACATTAATGATAGGAACAACTGCATAGTGTGTGTGACGTTAATCAGGTAAAAAAGATCTGTTCCCATAATGTGTGATTCTTGGGTGCACAAATCTAGACCCCTGTTCCTTCCTCACACTGTTCTGACATTGTATTTCCATTCCAAAACAAAAGGATAAATGAAACTGCTTTCAACGAGCACATACACAATTCACATTATTACAGAAATAGTAAGAATATGCAGATATATAGCTAAATTCAGGAGACTAGCATGGTAGGTTTTCAAACTATTTGGTGATGGGCTCAGGCTTGCTTAAGCAGTTTATTTTGCTGATTGTTTTATTATTAAGCCTGATAGCATAATGCGGATAACAGGCACAAAATCACTTTAGATAAATGACTTGCCAAATGCAGTTAAACTGGGTGCATCTGGAAAGAGGTCAGTGTAATCTGCATTAATTGAAAAAGTAATGACATGTTCAGAGACTCCACACTTGGTTGCTTTTTGGTTCATCTCATAAGGCTAAGACAAACCTGTTGAAGATAGGACAAGGAAAGAGGATAAAGCATTTAATCAGGATTAAAATAAGTACCGTATTGCCTGATATCCACACAGATCTGGTCCGCTGAAGCTGTCATATTTGCTGGGAGTGATCTGATGACTTCGCAAGTTGACCATATGTTATAGAACATGAAGACCGGCACAGCCGAGAAGCCAAAGACGCCAAGCCAGGCCACCCCCAGTACGTAGGTCAGGAAAACAAACTGAGGAGACAGGCACACATTTTACACAGAAAACCCCTTTCTCATTAATTTAGGAAATCAAGGGTTAATCTCATTTACAGTACACACACTTCTGAACTTTAAAATCCAAGAGTATGTCACAGTCTCCATGTCTGATGTGAAGTCTCGGATTTTCACTCCATAGAGACCTTCCCTATAGCCCATGTTGCGATGTTAAAAGCTTGACGTTTTAAGTAAGCAAAAGAAAAAACAGCCTGACTTTCCGAGCAGTAGTCATTCTGGGATGCTTTCTTTGTCATTGGAGTGGCACTTCATTACTGGGAACTGTGACTTCCTTACAGTATCTGTGGGTACCTCCCAATTCCTGCTGTACGCAATTAGGATAAGAGGGCATAGCTTCTAACAACAGGGAGTGCCAGCCTGTTGTCTCGGGTGAGCCAACTGAAAAGAATGTCATGCTTCAGCCAACTAAATTGGACCAAGAGATGGGGGCAACTTAATTAGATTTTGGGGGGGGGGGTCTATAAAGTTAAAAATGAAGTGCGCTCAGTTAGGGGGGGGGGAGAAATCCCCACCCCCCAAAAAAGCACAACCTGGCTGCAAAAAGCCCAACACTGGACAAAAACACACAATATATAATGTGGACATTTTTATGAATGGTGTTAATGAAAACTTTGACAGAACTGTGGCCCACTTAAAAGTTGTAATTTCTTGGAAGAATAAACTTGGTAAAAAAGAGGATTATGTCCAAATTATTTTTGCCTCATACCTCTCTCCAATAAAGTACTATTTGAGAGAGAAAAAGCAGGCGATTTCACTTGGGATAAGAAAACAAGCTATAATTAATATCTTGTGACCATTAAAGGGAGATGTATAGCCTCTGCTGTTTATGTGGATGACTAAGGTTCAACTGCTAGCATCTCTAGCTAGGGCTTTCTGAAAGCCTAGAAAGACACTGCTTTCTCTCTTATCAAAGGCGAGCGTAAAGAGCTGGTGCAAACAACACTGTAGATAATGCTATGGACCACTGGAGTAGTGTCAATCCATATTCCTGCAATGGACTCACCATTCCACTGATGCAGCGGCCACAGATGGTTGTCTTGAATTCACCATGCAGCTCCTTCACAGCACTTGTTGTATAAAAGCCCTCCGCCAACAGGATAATTCCATACAAGAAAAAAAACGATGCAATGCCATAGATCACATACTGCATTAGTTTTATTCTGAGAAGGAAACAAACAGGGCAATCAAACTCTTGTCACTCTGAAATAAAGTCTCATTTCATAATCATCCAAGAGCACAAGGACAGAATGAACATCTTAGTGGTAAGTTCACAGGTGAGACCATTTACTAGTTGTGTGAAGAACCAATGTAGTTGGTCATAATTTCCATCAGGTTGCAAGATTTGGCCTTGGACCATGCTGGTGGTTGAGGCTGAAAGGAATTGGTGTCTTCACCATATGGAGAGCAGCAGGTTGAGCAAGGCTGGTCTAGATTCTGATCCAGTTGCTCTTCTTTTAATGTTGACTTGTCAACTGGAACTGGTTAAGCTGTTGTAGATTTTTACCTCATCATATTCAAGAATAAAGGGAACCGGAGCAGATGGAGAAGCTGAATTTCACATACGAACTGAACTAGTCAGTCAAATCCTCGGATGAAAACATCTAGTATTTATTGCCCTTCTATACATCTATTACACCATGGGTAGGCCCGGGGGCCAGATCTGGCCCAATCGCCGCCTAAATCAGGCCTGCGGAAGGTCCAGGAATCAGCGTGTTTACATGAGTAGACTGTGTGCTTTTATTTAAAAAGCATCCCTGGGTTATTTGTGGGGCACAGGAATTTGTTCATTTCACCCACCCAAAATATAGTCTGGCCCCCCACAAGGTCAGGTACAGTGGACCGGCCCCCTGCTGAAAAAGTTTGCTGACCGCTGTATTACACAGCCAAAGTTGACCACCAGTAACTTCAAAAATGCTGCAGCATCTAATGCTTACACATAATTAAATAGCCTCAAGCCCTACCCTCACCAGTCACTATAGAATATTTCTTACTGCAAACATCTTCCCTTACTGTATCCCAGAAGGAACCACAGCAGGCTTCTGCTGGGAAGGGAGCTTTGTTCTTGCTTTGTTTCAGCAGCAAGAAAAACATTTAAAGGGGTTCTGCTCCTACTCAAATAGACAAAATGAGCACTGCTGCAAGGATGGAGACCCAGACCGACACACCTCTATGCCATCTAGCAACAAGAAGGGGCTTTCCCCTTTCGTCTCTTGTCAGTGTGTGCACTGCATCCACACAATATAAATTCCTCATAGTAGCAGTAGGGTACATTGCCCCCACCACTCAATAGAATGCAGCTTCTAGCTCTACCCATTCATTTGTGTAATTAACGTGCAGTTATTTCTCTTTTGTAACAGATCCAGCCATCTTTTCCATTAAAAGTAATATGTAGCCACAATTTGTGAGTAATTTGCATTGTCCCCCTTTGCTGCAAAATTTCGTTTCTGGTCATCACCGCACCCCATGGTATCCTCACAACCACCCTGTAATGCAGGTTTTGTTTCCTGTTCCACATACAAAATGTCAGAATACCCTGCATCTAAGGCACTATGCAAAAGTGCGTTCGTTTGCACTTCTAGGGGTATGTAAACCATATTTGTTTGTTTCAGTTTTATGCAGCACAATTAAAAGAATTTTAGTTGATCCACTAGATATCCAAAAGATAAATCATAATGCCAAAGGAATTATGCAGTGCTGTCCTATAGAAGTGAAGTAAATGACAGCCACTAACAATTTTTTCCAAGATCTAGAACGTGAAAAGGAAGACAAACTCTGTTCACCAAGGACAGAAGAGGCAACATGTTTTAAGCTTAAGTAATGTAGATGAGAGGTTAATAATTGAGGGGGGGGGGGAATTTAACCATAAGAACAGTTCACCAATGGAAGATCCTGTTGAGGAAAACTAGCATGCTTCAGACACAAACCAATATAGCCTATTTCACTGGGAGGCAGAATATTAGATTCATAGTCCATTACACATCTACTATGGAGTTATGTGGCATGTGAGAGAAATGTCACGACTGCCTCAATTGCAGTGGTTAGTGATAACATTTATTATTTTATCCTTAGATTTAGCAGTATTGCTTTCCTGTGTACCTCTCCAGTATATTTTTAGTGGTCTGTCATCTCCTGGCAACAGCTATTTTTTCTTGCCTTCAGTTGCTATGGAGCTGAATAACTATGCTCTTTGGGAGATTTATCGCTACCCTTGTTTTCCTTCTCTCTGTTGAACTAGAATATACATTTGGGGGGGGGGGAATATATGCTGAATCCCTAACAGCAGCAGACTTCTGGTGGAAGTGTTACAAATTCCCCAACCCACCCAACAAATTTCATAACTATATGCTGTCTATAAAAACAGCCCCAATCCAAAAGATGTTTTGCTTGAAGTGGACTCTCCAAATTCACTTCAAATTTTGAGTTTTGCTAGGCACTCTTACCTCCTTGCAGGCTGAATTGGCATGCGCTCCTAGCTCTGATGTTATTAAAGTTATCCCTGCAATTGCTTCACAGAGTAAGAGAAGTGGTTTTGTACTTACACTTCAGATAACAAAGCATGGTCAGTAACATTTGTGGAAAAACGCTGTTCGAGGATCGATACGGTCCCAGCGAGAGCCACATGACCGCAGCCGCAGAACAATGCTACCCCAGAGAAGCAGAGGATAGTTGCCACAAGGGAAGCATATGGAACTCCTCCCAGGCACTTAATGCAACATTCAAAGCAACCTAAGCAGAAAAGAAGAGGGGGGGGGGACACACAAAGACAACATTATTTAAGTACAAGAGCAAGTTATGAGAACAACATCATTTGGACTTCATGTGGTAAAACTGGTAAGAACAATTAGCAGAGTTACTTGTTCAAAGCTAATGGGTTGCACTTCCTACTTTCATCAGATGACCTTCCTCTTTACGTCTGTCGCCTCAAAGTACAAGAGCGACAGCACCCCAGATTCTATGAAAATCAAAGGCTGCAGATGAAGCAAGCTTGTGCAGGATGCTTTAGAAAAGAGTGTGTGTTCTCCACCGACACATCAAATTAACACTTCTATTTTAAGCACAGACAACAAAAATAAAGCTTTGAAACTGAGTGCACTACACTGTCCTTTCAGACATCTTTGCAGGGCAATGGGAGCCAGAAGCCCTCTAGTTAAAAGTCTCATCTGAGCCACAAATTCATTTGACAGCCTTAAGTAATCCACCCACACTCGGTAGCTTTATAAAACCTCAGGCCCCATTTGACAGCACACTGGTTCACCCAACATGGATGTTAAAAAGTTTACTGGTGTGTGATGTACTCAAAAGGTTCTATATAAACACAGCTGAAAAGTTTGTGCTTTCTCTGAAGAACATACAGATATGTTCAAATACAGAACACCCCAAGCTTGTTAATTGACATTAGGGATGGAGAATCTGTGGACGACAGTTCCCATCATCTCAGGCCAGAATTGTATCTGGAGGGCAGCAAATTCTCCCTAGAGTAGATAAAATGCTACACGCCCACCGTGCTTAGAAGCACTACTGGTGCCCTTCCACTTTAGTAAATGCCTAAAAGACTGATTATGGAAAATGGGTGGCCCTTCAGGATGATCTTGTTACTACAATTTCCACCATTCCTGACCAGACTTCTGGCTGAGGCTGATGGGAGCTGGTGTCCAAAAATAACCCGGGGTGTGTGTCACAGGTTAGCCACTTGATTCAAAACCCAGCATGGGAACTAATTTCGCAGTGCAACACTACTCCAATGAAGGAATATGCCTTCAAGACTTCAGATGCAACTAAATTAGAATAATTAGCTGAAAGAGGAGTTTCAGATACTGGTGAGGTAAAAAGAAAAGAGTTAGGAGAAGCAGTTCATATTGCTCTTAGATGGTTAAAAATGGCAAATTCTACAGCATCACTGATATACAGCAAGCATGCAAGTGTATCATGAGAGTAGAAAAGCAATCCCAAAAGCCCATTTAGTTCCTTAAATTACATATGGGACACTGTTTCACTGGAGATTCTGTGCTGCAAACCCTCTGGATTTATTTGCATATTTTGTTTGTCCTCAGTATCGGGAAATATTTCTATGTCCTCTAGGGGATAGTTTTATATTCATTAGTAACATCAGAACTGCTAAGTCTAGTCTGCAGTGTAGTGAATGTTCAGTTTCAGATTCCACTTTGAGCTGCTAGCTTTGTACAGGCACAAGGAGATTTGGGCATGGTGGAAGTTTAAAATGATCTGACCTCCCAGGTGCTTTCTGAGAAGACACAGACTGTGCCTCAACCACCCTGCTGTTCTTATGAACTGGTGTTTCTAGAACTGTTGTTAACAACAAGCGGTGGCTGAAAAATTCACAGCCTAAGATAAAAGGAATTGGCCTTGAACTTGGAAAACTTGGAAGTCTGCTGCTCCAAATGCTCACAGTCACTCATGTGTTCAAGAGAAGAGGAAGCCATTTTGCTGATCGCCATACTAACAAACTATCTAGTTGCCCAAGACACCACTTAACCAAGTTATTGTCCTAGAACTGCTATGCTATTCTCACTAGAGATGACGCCAGAATCCAGAATCCCAAGCATTGCATTTTGAAATAGGGTGGCTTGCAACAGTTGTTTCAAATGCAAGGTAAGCACCACCTGTTCCACTTATGCGTTTGCCTCCAAGCTCCCATCAGGAATTCAGGGCAACCAGGGTGCTAGGTGCTGACAAGAGAGAAACATTCCTTTCTGTGCCAGACCAGCAGCCCCAATGTGAATGGGTATTGGTGGGAGGGGGCAGTCATGTGTACAAAGGTAGTGTTATGTGGCGGGGGTTGGAGAATCAGAGTATTGGGAGAAAACTGCTTCATGTACCAAAGTCTCAGATTAAATGCAGATTGGCTTGGAATAAGCCAAGCACCATCCTGAGTCTATTTTATTTTTTAAAAAATTAAAAGTTGGCTTATCCAAGCCAATTTAAGGAGAACTGGGGTGGCAAGAGATGCACTCATAAGTACATATGTATATATGTACTCATAAGTACTGATGTATATATTATTTGCTACCCACCAAAAGCAAACATTACATGATGTCTTTGTACAGGTACACAGAAATTATTATAGTTGGGCACATCCAGAGAGCAATAAAGTCCATGTAGCAGTTAAAGAAGAAGAAGTCTTGTAGCACCTTAAAAAGCTAACAAATGTATTGTGGCATAGGTTTTCATGGTCTGCTTCATCAGATGCTTGAAGTGTCATCTTAAATTGGCAAGCATATATGCACATTGGGAGAGAGATGTCAGAGGAGGAAGGAACAGTCAGGTTCCATTCCTTTCCCCTTTTTGCATGGGCCTCCTGTCCTCAGTCCACTCTGTTTCAAGCATGGTATACAAATGTATAAAAGAAAAATGTTTATTGTGTAGCTTTTTTGTATAAAAATGTTTTTAAAAGTAAAGTATTGTTTGGGCTTTAAAATAGATAAATAAAAGAAGAGTGTCTGTCACAAAATAGCTGTTATGGAGTGGCATAACACAAAACTAGAGAGACAGTCACCCCTGACAACCTTATGTTTACAGTGGGAAGTCAGCTTTGTCCTGGTACCCATTGTGCAGATGTCACACACACACACACACACACACACAGAGAGAGAGAGAGAGAGAGAGAGAGAGAGAGAGAGTCTAATCACAACAGTACCATAAAAAGTATAGAAGGCAACCTCACTACACTATCATTTCACAGAAATAACTTGCTTTCCAGAAGGGCTCAAGACTTTTTAATTTCTTTTTTAATGAAAGCTCAGAGTTTGGGGCACCTGTGCCAGGACACCAGTTAAAGCCTTCCCAGGCACCTTGTGCACCAGACTGAAGACACCTGTCCTAGCAACTCCAAGCAGCTATTACCAGTTGGAAAAAAGAAAAAATGTGCAAGGCAGCTGACTCAAACTACCTCACAGAACTTCATTGGGGTGGGTGGGTTCAAAGAAGTAGCTTAACCTGTCTGTCCATTAACCTATGAAGGTGAAAGACCAGGTGAGTTTGCTCAAGATACAGACCTCCAAGATTCCTCCAGTGCCCCTCGTGTCAGAGGAAAATGATGTGTATAAAGAACTGTTTCAACTGCTAGCTTGAAAACAAAATAGTCAACACTATTTTGCACTATATCACAGCAATGGTGATAACAAACATCCTGGCATTGACAAGCTAATTGACACATGAATTGCAATAAAACAGTTCAAGCCATATTTCAAGCCATAACTGAATTGCCTCATAAATTGTAATTCAGCACACTAGAGTTTCCCACTGAAGCTGCTTTGTTTAATTAGGGTCAGTTACAGAGTATCCTGAGAGGCAGAAAAATTCTCCGACAGGCTTTTTGCAATTGCCATTTATGATATATTTGTGTCCATTTGTTGCTTTGCGGAGACAGGCCTGCTGGTTCCATGTAGAATGCAGAAGAGCACAGTGGCAGATGTTACATTGGACAATGAGGGGGTTAATAAACTCCTGGAGTTGCGGCTGACAGTATGAGATCCTGTACTAGTGGTGTCTTGGTAGCTCAAGTTCCCCCCCAGGGTCTGCTTCTAACAGGTCTTAGATGGGGGCATCCACCCAAGGCTTGTGAGAAGGAAGTATCATTGTCCAGATTAAGCTGTAGATTACTGAGGACACATCAGTAGACTCATCCAAAGCTTGCTGTGACATGTTTGTGAGGAATTCGGAAGTTAAAATTGCTTGCATAGACCAGGATTTGGATTCCATCCTTGGAGCAGTTTATTCTGGTGAGGTTTCTGGTGATGTTGGGGGAGCTTCAGTTGGTGTAACCAGAGATCATGGGTAAAATAGTTGAAGGTTAGTTTCCATCAACTACCTGTGTCTTGAATCCTTGCCCTTCCTGATTACTAAAATTGGGCAGGGAGGGGATTGTTGGTTGGGCTTCAAGAAGAAGTTGGTCCCAGGTCTTCTGAAGGTGGTGGTAGTAATACTACTCCTGAAGAAATTGTGGATAACTATGAAGTGACAGAGATTAGTGGCTAGATGCACTATAGCAATATTAGAGGTGATACTCTCAATGATATCTTTGTGGGTATAACGGCCTCAGCAGCCATAGTAGCTGGAATGGTGTTCTCTGGGAGATTTTCAACGGGTTGCTATTTCCTCAGGATATTGATATTATCCTGTAAGAAACTTGGGAGTACTGGTCACACACAGTTTTGAGTACATGCATGTGTTCACTTTTCATGGGTGATGTGCATACTTTTCACAGCTAAAAGACAGAAGCCATGGTGCAGCATATACCTCTGTGCACAATATCAAGACTTGCCTGAATTTTATTTTCTGTAGAGTATATCTGTGGTGCGCTTAAACTAGTAACACATCTAATCTAGATAAATAGATGTTTGTTATGTTTTTAACTCTGCATTTCATGACATAAAATATTTTCTTTTGCTGAAAAATGGTTTATCTGCTGGTCTCATTCTGAAACAAACATAACCACACAATATTAATCATGTTGGCGTGGAAGAAACTAAATGGCAACAGGAGGATAAACAGGAAACATTTAAGAATGGCCATATTAGCAGAGTCAAAGAGATGAACTACTCTTGTCTTTATATAAATTCCGCTTTTTGAAAAGAGGAAAACCTTAACATCCCTTACAAAATATGGTGGAAGATGTTAAAAACAGAATTTAAAAGTATGCCAGGCATGTCCAATACTACCCTAACACACCAGAGTAAAGTAGTTTAAATATAAATTGTACAGATACACACATCAATGCAACTCACTTTCAATGGCCATTTTGTCTAAAGCATCACTAGAACCTTTTGTGCAGTTCAGAATAAAAACAATTTTTTGTCCTCAGGCTTGTGAGCAGCAGTTGCCATGGAAGCAGGTTAATAACAGCTCAGTGATTTGCCCAGAGCTAACGGTGAACCTGGCTGCAGATTTAACACACTCACAAAAGGAGGCCAACTAAAAAAAAAAGAGAGGACTGAAAGTATTCTCTGGAGAAGGGTATAAAATGAAAGTGGATGTGTGCACACACACATGCACACACATTTTTTTTATAAGGAATGCAAATAGAAGAAAAAGAACAGGAACCAACTATGGTGCATAAAGCACTGGGAAAAACTCATGCTTTTCGAGCATGGGCAACCCCTGCACAAAGGGGTGCTGTCAATAGTATAAAACCCATACTTGGAGGTGTAAGACTTGTCAGTGTGGCAGCCCCTGTTCTGTGGGACAGTATCCCTGTTGGAATAAAACAGGCAACCGTTATTTGTACTTTACAGAAACCACTGAAGACATTTTTTGTTTCAATAAGCTTCACCAGCTGGGTGTATTGTTTAAGAACCTATATTTTATGTTGTTTGCTGTTTTGACTGTTTTCCAAGCTATTTTTAGTTATGCATGTCACCTGCAAGTTCATGTGGATTCAAACAATAAATAAAAGTGATCCTGCACTATCGCCACCTACATGCTCTCTTAAGATGACTAGTGCTGTGAGTCTGGTCTCAAACACTATCTATACTGGCACTTAGTAGAGCAGGGTATAAATAAATTGTCATTATTTATCATTGTATCAACAGAATAAAATGCAGAATGGATTCCCGCATTCATCTACATACACACAGCCAAGTATTTATGGATCGTCCTTTACAAAGTGGGCAAAGCAACTTGCCCATACTCACCTTATTACCCAAAGCAACAAACATTGTTCAGGAGAGGGTGGGTAACCTGTGACTCTCCAGATACAGCTGCTGGATTGTTTGCAATTTTGGTTGTCTGCTTGTGTGTGTGTGTGTTTTCTGTTTGTTTTTGTAATTGTTTGTTTTCTTATTATTATTTGTCTGGATTTAGATAATATGATATTATGCACCCCTCTGGGAACTTTTGGGTCCAAGGGCGGAATGCAAATTCCACAAATATACAAATGCAACTCTCATAATCTATGGTTTAATTTAATTTTTTTTTTAAAAGTTTGCAACATTCCTGCAGGTTAAGAAGGTCTTAAAAATTCAAGAGTGAACAAAGCTTACTCTAACCAACAAATGGTTGGCCCTGAATTAATAGAAATACTGAGTTTTGAAGTTCTAACTGGAGAATTCTTGTTTCACAAGCTCCAATATAAATCTACAGTTTATCATATTATGTGAAATGGTGTGTAGATTCTGTGGAACAGTGTATTAAACTACTGGCAGACCTTCAAACAGCTGGGAAAGGAGCTTTTCTGTAAGTTTAAATGAGAAGCTAGCCTTGCCCTTGCCCTTGCCCCTTATGGAACACTATCTCTAGCCATGTATAAAATGTAATGCTTTAACTAGAAGTCTCTGTATTAAATAAAATAAATACTGTGAGCATGTGAATAAATGCTCTGCAGGGGTTTCAGGCTGGAGAAACCTCCAACTTTACAACATGTTGAGGCCTGGCAGGAGGTGGCCTCAGGATGACTGAACCTCTCTTATTCTTCCCATCCCCTGAATCCCTTGCCTTCAATACACTTGCCAACTCAGCTCTTCAATTTTGTACCCAAGGATTAAGCCCTGTTCCTTCATCATTCCCAAATAATTGGTGCAGAACGGTTTGTGGCAGTATATGCAGAAAGACACTCAGAGGCAAAGGTAAAACAAGCAGTTTGTAAGAGCCATCGAGAACCAGCTGGGCATTCATTATCAGTTTGCTTTAAGCTATTTTTAAAATTGTATTTTTAAATGGCTGCAACCTGCCCTGGGACCTTATGGTGAAGGGCAGATAAGAAACTGAATGCATAACAAATAATAAGCAATATTTTTCTGGTTTTGAGCTATGCTGTCAAACAACTTTGCCAGAAAGGGAGAACATGGGAAGAGCATCCTATATTATGGGCTCACATTGAGCAAGTTTCGAACACTGATCTGGGGTAGCAAGTTCATCCAAGGTGACAAATGAAGGATAATGGTTGGAGAAAAATAAACACAGTACTACACAGTTACGGTCCTCATGACAAAACTAGCATGATTAATTGTAGGCTGGGAAAGTTGGAAATCAGAAGTGATTGCTCACCATATACCTAAAGAAAATTTGTCCAGAAACATAGGTGCTGCTTACAACAGTGGCCACAGAAGATGACTGCTTCATATTGGTGGACACATACCAATTCATTTAGATTTTCAAGCTTGTTGCAGGCCAAAGTTGTTGCATTTATCAGCTGTATGCCTTCAAAACCAGTCATATCCATCTTTCCATTTTGATAGCAGCAATAATGCTTCTCTGCTGTCTCAAATCATGATAACGGGATCCTTCTTACAAACAGTGAAGCAGCAAACACTGGGCTACATGCTTTTCCTATTTAACCTTTTCAGATAAATTTAGTGTGCCATGAAGCTGGCAGCTGATGACAAAGAGGGTTCTATTATAATAAGCTGAGAGAGAGAAGGACCTAGACTGGCCTGTAAAATGGAAGAAGCTGATCTAATGTTTGACATCAACACTGATTCAAGTCTAGCTGGTTTAGATCATCAAAAGTGCTCAAAATACAGCACTTGAGACAACATAAGCAAGAAGAGACCTCTTGATCCATTCGCTTGAGATCAAAGTAGGACAATGCTACCCCTTCTGGGGTGGCAAGGCAAAGCTGAATAAGCCCTTCTGTGTTGTGTTTGAAAAGGTTAAATTATTTTGCAACACAAGGTACCACGAAACATCAGGAGGAAATTTGCTGCTCAATTATCTTCCAACAAATTTATGTTTTCTGACATACTCCTTTCAAAAGGAACTTCAAAGCTGCAGGTTTACTGTATTTTATAGAGCTCCCAAACATTGATCTAAAGAACAGTAAATTCAACAGCATATCCCGTTGCTATGGTTAGTTTGATCATCAGGAAATTAAGGATTTTGGGCCCCAAAGCACTGAAAGGTATGGGCCCCCAACTCGCTACCCGTAACATACGGAAACGATTTGCGAAGCCCCTCAAGCAGTTCTGTCCACACAGCTTGCCTCTCTGTCCTAATCACAATACAGTCTCTGGATCCAAACCAAGATCTCACCTCTGTATGGCTTGCTCATTCTATGCCACTCTAATGCCATTTCCTGCTCCTGAACCTCCCTCCTCTACATAGTATCTTCTTGCATACTCAGTGTTTCCTCACTAAACATGTCCCCCTATTTTGATGCCTTCCTTTCCATTCCTTACAGCCTTTAAAAAAACCAAAAGGGTGGGGATCCCATACCTGGCCAGTCCTACCTTTCTCTCTTCCTCTACCATACACATCTCACAAATTCTGTTATTTCTCCCCTCTCATGCTCCCCTTCCTCTCCCTGCCCCACTATACACCCATGCCAGCTTCTAGCCCAATTATCCTCTCTACCATATCCTACAATTCCTGGTGTGCCTCCTATATTGTCCCCTCAGCCACTGTTAACAACTGACCTGTGCCAAACATCCTACCTAGCGTGGGCTACGGCTGTTGCAGCCCTATCTGTACCTTAGGGCAGAAGGGAGATGCATAAATTGGTAGTGAAGCCATTTCATACACTGCCACTTCCAGCACATACATTCAACACGGGTGCTGCTTCCATGGGGCAAAGTAACTGATAGAATAGTTCCATCAGGCATCCAGGTATACTGTGCAAAAAATAATAATGCACATTTCTCTCTTTTAAACTGGAGAGAAATAGGAATAGTGTGTTGCTATACATCTATTCATCCAATAGGTTCCATTTATTATTGCTAATATTGCTCTGCCATGCTGTTTGCTAATGCTCTCAGAACAAAGCCACACAGGAATAAGATACAGAAAACTCAGTAGCAATCCAGAAATATCACTACTTTGTGGAAATAGCTTGAGAAATATGAGAGTTCACTAGTTTCCCCACATTTCTTAACTGCTTCTAGGATCAACTGCTAGAGAAGGAAGAAATAATAATAATAATAATAATAATTGTTTTTAAGAAAGGAAAGTCAACCCAGAGCATTAGGAAGACGTAGGCTAAGTAATCTGAAAAGCCTTGGGTAGGTTTGTGGCTGGTGAGCCCCCCCCCCCCCCCGAAATAGCAGTACTAAGACTTAAGATAGATATAGACGAGGTGCTGGGCTAATATAAATTCCTTCCTTGTGTGCAATTCTACCATTAAAAGGATTCTGCTACCTAATACTTGCTCCAACATATGCAGCGTCCACACAAAGGTGACGCATCTATGTCTGTATGGCCTGGAAGGGAGCTGGTTGAGCAACTGATATGCATGCAGAACATCCCAGGTTTAATCCCTGACTAAGGCTGGGAAATATTCCTGTTTTGAACCCTGGAGAACTTCTGCCTCTGAGTATAGACAAGATGAGCTCATGGTCTGACTCAGTTTAAGGCAGCTTCTTCCTATATTCCGCTGGCAAGTAAATGCTGCATGCCTGAGTACTAGTAGGCACATGGGTTAAGAAGCCCTGGAACAGTCTGGAACCCTGGGTGGGCAACTGCTGGAAGTGAACAGAACATCTTGTTTAATCAGGCCACAAAACTCCAAACAATGATAATACAGTAGAACATCAAACTGGCTTTCTACCCACAGCTCTCAACTTCTTCAAAACACCTAATATTCACAGAACACATGTCCTTCAGAACCTGCTCCCACCAAAGAGAAATGCTTAAAATTGTGGGTTATCAAACAACAAAACATGGCTTCAAATAGCACCAACACTTGAAGGGTTCAGACAACCAGGAACCACACACTAAGAAACTGCATGGCACTAGTAACCACATCTAGTCCATCATTAGCACCTCTCAGTCTTGGTTTCCCAGTGTTGCCCTGTCCTCTGTTTCCCCCCCAGTCATCTATTGAAGTTGTCAGCATGTGACAGCAGCCACACCCTGAGAATGGCTTCGACTGGCCGGCTAAACCAGGTGAGTGTAGCCAATAGGTCTCAAACCCTCAGTGAGTTAGAGACATCCCCTGCATGCAAAGGTAAGTTACGGTGGATTGAGAGGATGAGACCAATAGCAAGTCCAGTGGTCAAGAAGGCAGTTGTAGAGGGAAGTGAGGAGCAAATGAGGGTTAGGGATTAGAGCGGGGCAGCGGGTGTGGCTTGGGGATAGTCTCAGGCCAGATAAGAGAATCCTGTTTTAAAGTATATCACTAGAAAAGGGAAGCAAAGGGATTGTGGGATTCCTTCTCTCACACATGCCTAGGCATTGTATTTTATTATTATTTGCTGTTGGTTGTGTTTGATGGATTAGTCTGTCCTACCCAACTCCAGCCTTCCTAGCAAACGACACAGAGACCATTCTAAGATCACAACAGTGTGCATTCCGTGACAAAACATCAACGCATCATCACAGAAGCCTCTCCCCCAACTGAAAGAGTAAGGTGAGTTAGCTCAGGGCTAGCTTCCAATTATATTCATTACAGAAATTACTAGTATATGTAAGCAACCACTTTTCTGTCTGGGATACCCAACAGATTTCAAGTGCTTCCATATTTGCTTTTATTTTAAAAAGCCTATCAGCTCAGTTCACAATACATGCAATGCCAAACCTGTATCAAGCAATAGCATTAATAAAATAATACAAAACATACATTCATAATATAAAAATCTGCAAAGACCCCCCCCCCCACACACATTTTCTTTTCTTTTTAAAGGATTTCCAATATATCTGAACAGGAGAATTCACTCAGGGACACTTCATTACATCACTTTTAGAACATGTGAGCGCACTGGGTCTTTTAGGAAAGTCAGACTGTAACATGGGAAGAAATACACCAATCTCTGTCAGTAAGCAAAAACATTCAGAGCAATAAGGTAGAAGATTATCCAGAGGTCAACGCAGATAAATGTGTGCGTATTCCCTTTCACAAGCTACACCTTCAAACTCATTAAGGCACAGATGCATTTTAAATTACCTTCAAAATAAATCTGTATTTAAAACTGAGGGGTATTTTGCCAACTTTCCTTACTTTGTAAGGATAGCTGACTATTATGTCAGTGTGGAAAAAATGAAAAATACATTGACATGCGAGCCCTGCGCTCTGTTTCTAATCCATTCAAAAGTTTGTTTTTGAAAGAAGATCAAGGAGAAGATGACTCTGTGATGGAGACAATTTATTTAAGCCTAGCAAGAAACCCATCACATAAAAGAGATTTGCAACTGAATGTTGAGTCTGGAAGAAAAAAGGAAGGAAATCTTTACAAGCTGAAGAATTTAAGAGACCCTGAATCAACAACTGTGTCAAACATTTTGCAGTCAAGAGCATGCATCTAAAACCACTTCAGAGCTATCTGCATCTGGAATTGGACAGAGCTTGTTCACTGCCTTTGCCTACCATAACATAACATAAAGCAGCTCCTTGCATAGCTGTCAACGTTTCCCTTTTTAAAAAAGGGAAATTTCCTTATTCCGAATAGGATTCCTTGCAAGAAAAGGGAAAAGTTGACAGCTATGGCTCCTTGGGAGTCCATGGACAATAAACATCAATGAAATAAACCGGTTAACAGTGAAAGACCTGGCCTGTATGAAGGGATAATTCACGAAGGGCAGATTCTATACAACCTATGAGTAAAATGTCTACCCTGTTTGCCCAGCCTGGTGTAAGAAGAGGTAGAGTATGCTAGATAGAGTGGGAGCCCTATCCTATGGGGGAAGAGAAAGGAGCTACGAGTAGGGAGCCCCCAGATGCCTTGCAAAGATCTGCCTACAGTTTTCCCCACCTGGATCATGGATTGCTCCAGGTATGAAAAGAGGGAGGGCAAATAGGAAATTTGTGCAACTACCCAACCTTACTAATGGTAGGGTTGTCATATTTTTGGGCCAAAGTTGTTGAATTTTTATTGCAACATCTAAAAAAGAGTGAGAAGTTGTTGAGCTAATTTTAAGGAAATTTGCCAGAAATCTAGGTTTCTAGCATGGGTTTCCATATGTCCAGATTTTCCCGGTCATTTAAGCGATTTCCGCCCAGACACTGTTTCTGACTGCCATATTCCAGCTATGTCAGGGAAATTCCAGATGTATGGCAGCCGTAACTAATGGGCCTCCACACGATTTCAAAGGCAGATCTAGGGAATCGCCACTGGTTCAGTTGCACTGGGCCTGGAGCGTCTAGGATGCTGCAGCAGGAACCCCAACCATGAAATCCAATGGAAGGCAAGTGGCTGGTGGGTGGGGGAAGATTTTGTCGTTGGGCAAGCACCACTGAAATTTGAGACACCATGGTCCACCATTGATTCTTTGTTATAAGGAAAGCAAAGGGGAGCCAAGTTCCAGCATTAGTTACCATCTATCCCTCCTGCAGTGGCTTTATAAGGTGCAACCCTGCTCCAGAGTATAACACCTACCCAGGGTAAGAACAGTGATTTTTCCCAGCTGTTCCTCTCTGGTTCCTTCCTGAAGATTTTTTTTGCCAATTGGCAAAATCCTCTAGCATAGGAGATGAGTACCTAGGTTGGGAGAATGCAAAAGACAGGCTGGGACCCTACTTGCTGTCAAGGGTTTCTTACTTCCAATTGTTTTAACAACTGTAACCATGGAAAGGTTGTTTTAATTGGGCTGCTGAAACAAAAAAAGCTTAGTGGAAAACCAGGTGTGCATTTTTGTGTGAAAAGGCTGAGAATGAGTTTATGCTGCTCCCTTTGACTATGTAAACACTTGGCTACTATTGGTAGATGAAAAGAAAAACAAGTATATCTCACAAAACTGAAGTCTGTCCTCCACAATCTAGGATTTCTTTCTTATATCTTTCCAGCTGAGGCAGTGATCCCACATATCTCAAAATGTACCCCAAAGCCATAATCAATAATAAAGCAAGCATTGACTGTGATGGAGCTATTTTTCTAGGCTTAAAAAATCTAGACCATTTGCTTTATATTACTGAGGGAAGAGATAGTTCGCAGATCCATGTTATTTCTCTGCATCTGATTACTGACATTTCAGTAAAAAAATATCTACTGAACTGTACATCCAGTAGACTGATAGGCTACTGTAGCTTTTAAGCTGCCCAGAAAACCAGACTAAGCACAACAAAACTTCATTAGACGGTCAGTGACACACTGATATCATTTGTCTTTTCGTCTTGCTTTCTCAGATCCAGTTTAAAATTTATCCTTCCTATCTTACTATACATTCTTACTGGTTGCTTAAACTAAGACATTTTCATCCTCCAAGTTAAGGCACTGCTTAGAAATGCTAATAAGTGAGTGAAACAGAAATGCCTTAAATAAAATGAAATAAATAACACGTTTCATGCCAGCTGCAAAAAAAGTGGTTGTAAAATATGAGTGCCATAGCAAATCAGTAGGTTGAGAACTTTATGCATTACTGCTAGAAAGCTTATATTCTGATCTTCAGGCCTGCTTGTCCACTAAGGATGATAAAAGAATTTGGAAGGGGGGAAATTATGAAAGAGTATATGGTGCAAATTAAATATGCAAGTTTGCTTTTAGCAAGGAGGAAGGCCATGGTCAAAAATGCATTCAGATGAGACATTCAAAACCACTATATATTTTAAATATGGAACCTTTCCCAACCTGGTGCACTGCAGCTGTTGTTGAAATATGGCTCCTATCACCCATAATTGTTAGCTATGATGATTGGGACTTATGGGCATTTGAGCCCAACAACAACAATAGGGAGCAGAGTTAGCGCTGGCTGCTATGAAGGATACCTAACTCACAACCTCTTCACAGAAACTACCAGTCACTGAACCAATGGGAAAACAGCCCAAAGAAACAAGTATGAGTGTAAATTAAGTCTAAGGTGTAAATAAAGTCTAAAGTAGGCTATATTACTCCCTTGGGAACCACAGAAGTAAAATGTCTGGACTGCAAAGGATATGTGGAAGACCATTTGACTTTTTGTATATGGGCAGTTTTAAAGATTATTCTGAGTAGCCAGGTAAGTGATGCAAAAGATGTCTTACTCTGAAAAACAGTTCTGAACAAATGCTTTGAAACAGACAACAAAAAAACTTGCCAAGTGAGAATCAGACACATCAACATATATATTTAGGAACATTTTTGCTACAGCTAGGAAAATGACTATTATGGTGCTATCATATTTAAATTCTCCAGTTAAGATATTAGACCCCCAGGCTTTTATTTACCTTGAATCCCCAAAGGACTAACATTGCCTCTCAATGCTGGCACATGACGGTACTGGTGTAGCCTTGAATTCCTGTACATCCATTGGTACCTGCCAATTTCCATTTCTGGTCTGGTGATCACTGCCGATTTTAGGTGGTAAAAAGTCAGTGTCTCCAGCAAAGTTCAGTTTTACTTTAAGTACTTTTATCAGATTTACTATAAAGAAAGCAGGAAAGGGAGCAAGAATGCAGAAATTTATGCTGAGATTTCGTAACAGAAGCCAGCCACACCCACACACCAATCAGAAGAAGGGGGAGAAATAACTTAGCATTAGATTCTAGGGGCTGCAATTATTAGTAGAATTTAGGAAGCCCGCTAGATTCCTCAGATAACATATAAATTCGCATGTTGACATATCAGTAGCATCCAGTACTCTAGAGCAGCTTCCCCCAACCTGGTTCACTCCACACTTTTTGGATAACATCTCCCATCTTCTGGCTGGTTGGGGCTGATAGGAGTTGGGGGGCAAAAGGTTGGGGAAAGCTGTTCTCAAGTCATTTTTATGGCATCTCCACCCTTTATCACATGCATTCCTCTGTTCCCTTCTTTACTGGCAGCGAGCCATTCTATAGCTGATAGATTACAGCAAACTTTTCTATCCTAATTGTGGGAAACCACATTTACTATTTTTAACTTTTCACTAAACCCAGCAGAGCAAGATTATCATTCCCAGATGGAGTGAGGGGAAAAAAATATATATCAAAGCACAATTTCAACTGTTGCAGTATTACACAGTTAGCATCTTGAGAAAACAAGTAGATAAGGCAAAGCTGTAGCATATTGTGCAAAATTGTTCGAGGTTACACTGGCAAGTTCCTTTGATAATTTGATAGCATGCTATTTATTAGAGTAATAGAAATTAGGGATGAAGAAATCTCTCTTTTTCATTCTTCCTGTCTTAAATTCAGTTCTTTACCTTTCTGAATCAGTTTAGAAATTCACCAGCACTTTAGTGCAAATTTCTCCTAATAAACACGTTTTTGTATGCAGTTTTAATATGCACGTTTATGCTAACAATTTCCCCATATATAATGCATATTTGTATGCTACGTTACTTGCAGAAATATATGCATTTTTATGTACGCTTTCCCTAACATGCATTTTTGTACACATTGCAAAATTCAGATAAGTTATGTTTCAGTTCACATATTTGTTTGAGAGCATGAATTAGGTAGTTTCCCATTTAATGCTAACGAAATCAAATTTCTTCTCTTTCCCTAATAGCAATGAAATCAACAACAAAAAATGAAATATAAATATTACAAAAAATCTAAATGCTGATTTAGAAGTTAAAAAATAATTTATGATTTACAAATTAAGCCAAAGTTTTATGCATTATCTTCAGCAAGTCCCCCTCTTCATACTCCTTGGAGTTGTCAAACAGTAACTAATAACATGCAGTACTTTATATTCTACTAAGAAGTAACATCTAAGTCTAAGTGCCCAGAACGTTGGGAAGATGCTTTTGATAAACACCACCAAGGCATTTCATTATCAGGTGTTTTTAATTGTGGAGAGATCAACACAAGATGGACCCTTTCCTCAAATCCACTGTTGTTTTTTGGTATTTGGTTCCATATTCTTAAGACATTAAAATTTTATTAAGGAGCATGCAACAGGTTTTATGGAGAAATGGGACCCAAACTCTCCAAATGGTATTACTTCTGCACAATGTCTGTTCATTACTATGGGGTTTAAGTGGAAATCCCACTCAAATGAAAAAAGTTGTGAAATCACCAGTGCAGTGTTTATGGAGTATGCTTTAAATATTCTATTCAGGCTTTTCCAAGTCTTCTTGCAAATCAATCTTGAGTTCAGTTTGGTTTTGAGGCAACTAAACTGCTTCAGATTTCCCTGGAGAATAAAAAGCAAATCAACGCGGTTGCAGCTATATAACCACAAAATTAAAAGAAATGTTTGTGGGTTTCAAGTGGAAGTGAATTCTTTTGCATCTGCACCCATCTCATCATAAAGCCAACGCTGATTCTATAAAGAACCTGAGTCCTTGCAGAAAAATCTAAGGAGTTTAACCACCATGGACTAAGTTATTTTTGATCCATACACTTTTTATATCCATCTAAGAAAAAGATCCTCTCTTAGATAGCTAATTATCAACATTTCCTTGAGCATATGTCTATGTTATTCAGCTGTGGCTGTTTCCGCTTAATGCACAATCAGTCTTCTGTCTTTAGGCCCACAATGGATGCCACAGCAGCTGACCATGATCTCAAACAAGAAAATGGAGGGCTGGCTGATCATTCACAGCATTTTTATTTTTATTTTTGCATATATGGGTTATGCAGTTGTCTCTCTGTGTGAGCTTTGTAATTATGCTTCTTCAAACTGCCTCCACATTAGAGTCCTTTAGTATTACTGGAGCACTGCTTCTTCACAAATTGCTGGAGGAAGATTCAAAATGGAGGTTCCTCACAGGATTAAAACATAGCACTATGTTAACTAGCATTTCTATTACGCCTGCTCACAAGTAAGTTCCATTCAGCCCTGCCAGCTTTATATATAGTTTATTGCTTACAAGTTCAGCCTCTGTTATTGCTTCCTATTGATCCCAGCTGGGGGTTAGTGAGCAGTTACTCCTTGAATAGCCTCTCTGAATTGCCCTGATGTCAGTTTATGTTCCCACCAAAGGGGACACTTTAATTACTTATTTCCTTTCTCCTTTCATTTTTAATAGTGAAATGGTACTTATTCGTTTCTCGACGTGAACAGAAACTAACATTCAGAGCTATTCAATGCGCAATTACTCATTAAATCTTTCAGACTGGGATCAACAGGAAGCAATTACACAGGAAGAACCTGAAAAAAGGAAGTGTTTAATTTAAAGGCGCAAAAGCCCTGGAAACATCTTAATAGTGCTTTGTGTATCCACACTTGACAGGCTGGGGCTCCCATTGCATTGTATTGCAGGAAAATTAGTCATAATTTATCAGATTGTGGGGCAGGAGACATAGGAGAAAAACATGCAGTGATCTAACAACAACATGTGTACACTCTCTCTCTCTCTCTCTCTCTCTCACACACACACACACACACACAGAACGTTCAAGCTTTGTCCACTCTTTTTTTTTTTTACAGAACATCCAGATTACGTTCAAAAGTGAGTGAACAGCAGATGATAATCCCAGAGAAAAAGGGCTAACCATGGAAGCAACCTGCAATTCCTTCCCTTTCTTAAAGACACTTTTATGGCCCGGTGAATTGTAGTTTTTCCTTGAGGAAACTAGTGACCAGTACAGCACAATTAAGAGGCAATACTCTTCTCTAGATGGGATGTGGTAATCTAAAGTGGAAGCACACCCTTGTACAGCTTTATTTTAAACAAACAATTTTTAATATGTTCTTGGCCCGTGGCAGGACATATGGGCAGACTCAGTGCTAACACAAGGCTACACCTTCACCCTTCCATCACTTGCTGGGGAAAGACTCCTCCACCAGAGCAAGAAGATCATACAGGGGTCATGGGAAAGGAAGAGATGAAGGTGCCATTAGCACAAACCTGTGCCTCACAATCCTAGCCCTGCTGGTAGACCAAATTTTGCACCTCTTGGGACCTGTTGCCCTCTCTCTCTGTACATAAAGAGTAAATAAATGTCAAGTTTTGCACAGCATGCCGCAGAGGGTTATGCTGCAACAGCTAAAGCCTTCCATAAGAATATTACTTAGATTATGTAAGCGTATTGACTTCATTAACATTTTCCTCTGCAAATTATTTGAGCCCCTCTGATCTAAGCAATCTCCTCTTGTATGACTGCTTTTCCGGATGCAATCCATGCACAGAGAAAAGCAGCGATGCTTTGGGGACGCTCAACTCTTATCACCAGGTGATGCCCCAGCATGGCTGAACAGATGGCTGACAGCACCAATCACATGTGATGGAAGGGGTATGAATCCTTCTCCTGTCCTCCCAAACAGGTGCTTTGCACTGTAAAAGCAGACAAGCACCAGCCATCTGTTTGGCAGAAGTGACCTTCGAGCATAGAAGCATGTGCAGACCACTCCTGCACTCTCTAATGTTTGGCCCATTTCTTTGTTCAGTCACCTCTAGAAGCGTGATCTGTGTATGAATACCCATTTCTACCTATCACCCTTTGTATACCATGATGGTGCCATTTTTACTGTCACCATTTTTGTCATTCCATGGCTCTGTGCCTACCTACATCATTGCAACTAGGTGCAACCTATCAATCATAGGCCCCTCTGACAGTTGCAGAGAAACAATACATGATAAGTTGAAGTTATAGCATCCCTCAAATCAAGAATTCTGTGCGAACCTGAATATGACTGGGGAGATGTTCATTTCATTGGAGAGGGCAGATCCAGGTATCCATCAATTTGCACACACAGAGCTGTCCATAAAACTAAAATGAAGTGGCATAGCCTTTGCAGGGCATGGGAGCTGTGTTCATCAACACTCACATGCCTGTGAATAGTTGCTAAACCCGGAAGAATTGGTTTTGATTTATTTATTTTGCCATACTTGTACAAATTATGTAACTAATCCCATTCTCCAAGGATGAGCATTCACCAAGTTTATTAAACACTGTAAGGATCAGGTAAATTTGCATTTTCTACCCCCGATCTAAACCATCGTTTCTGACACATCTGGCTTCCGTGCCGTCACACAATATGCCACAAATCCTAAGTAAGTATTGAAAGCTTAATGAACCTTAAAATACAAGTAACTTTATAAGGTGCCAGTGACCTACAGTAAAATGTAAAACACATAGGAAGTCAACAGTATGACTGGGCATGAACAGTATCCTACTGTGACTGCTGGTGTTCAGAAGTAGCTGGAGTTAATTCAAAGATTCTGTAACATTAAAACTGATCTCAAATATACACTCTTAAAAGTGCTTGTACTATGTAAGCCTACAATTTAGATTCCTGAAAACTCTGATTTTATTTCTTTTTTTCACCACCATTTCAGATTTTCGGTATTTTTAATGGCAACGCACCTTCTACCTGAAATCTCTCAGCAATTTCTCACAGGAAGGTCAATAGTCAAATGTTGAAGTCCTTCTAATATGCATGTCTTCTCAGAAGTAAGTACAGTGGTACCTCAGGTTACATACACTTGAGGTTACAGACTCCGCTAACCCAGAAATAGTGCTTCAGGTTAAGAACCTTGCTTCAGGATGAGAACAGAAATCATGCTCCGACAGCGTGGCAGCAGCGGGAGGCCCCATTAGCTAAAGTGGTGCTTCAGGTTAAGAACAGTTTCAGGTTAAGAACAGACCTCCGGAATGAATTAAGTACTTAACCCAAGATACCACTGTACCACTGAGTTCAATGGTGTGTACTCCCAAGGAAGTTATTATGGCACTGCAGCCTAAAAGTGCATTTTGTGTGTTCAGGTTTTTCTTGCTTGCTGTAAAAAACAAGCATCATTTCATACATTACTCAAATATAGCAATTCTTTTGGAATTTGCTTTTTAAATCTACCATAAGCTTATAGCCAGTTTGCTCTGGATATCTGCAATAAATCTTGTATGACATGTTTCCCCTGTGCTTTATTTATTGGGATAGTATCCCCGCCCCAAATTAATACAAACATCTTGTCTGTGTTAATATGTATCTGGGTGTATTTCCTCCTTCTCTGCTGATATAAAATGGCATTCATTTTACCCATTTATTCCATCTCAGTAAATCCGCCTATCCCCATCCTCACTTTTTGATTTAATTTAATGCCTGCAAGATAAACCCTGTCATTTACAATAATTTATAAACCTTCAGCTTTAAATGCACTCAATCTGTCTTGCAGCCTGTAAAATATCTGCTCAACATTTCCACGGACAATGTTCATAGCCTATTCCTTTGATATTTGATAATCGGAATAAAGCAGCATATTAACAAGAGTGTCACACAGTTTCACCAATTAAAAGAACAGCAAATGCCACAATGGCTCCTCTCCAGAGAAGCCTTAAGGATACTGCAAATCACACTGTGTATTTTTTTGGCTAATCTTTTTTCATGCAGTTCTAGAGATTTATCGTGTAAGACATACTTAGTTCAAAACGTATTTTAATTACACATTCACCAAAAACTGAACGTCAAGGACTCAAGTATTTAAAAACATTTTACAGTACATTAGAATGAAAAATTAGCGTGCCACTTCAGATGTAAACCACCATGGGCATATAACCATCATGTTAATGGCACGCAAGTCCCATTGATTTCAATGACACCTAAGTTAGTCATAACTATAATTTCATGTTGATTTCAATGGGACCAAAGTGTAAGTAACTTGCTCTGGTATCCAACTTATTCACTCTGTGTGCTAACCTTTACAGCTACGGATTCCTTTCTATGACAGTAGGTTATTGCTGTTCAACAATTCAAGAAAAGCATTATTATTTTCTTGCTGTGCGTTTCTAGAATGTTACAAAAAGGATGATAGGTCCACTGCACTTTTTTTTGAAAATCAATTGCAGAATTCTTATGGGTGTGGACAGAAGAAGATTTCACTCAAAATGTACCAACAATTACTTCAACCACCTCAACACTTGAATCTTTATTTGCATACAAGGGGATGTTTAAAATAATCAAAACGATATATTTTAACAGTGACAAGTGTGCGGGTATTTCCTTGTTCAATATCTGACATTTCGATAACACACCAACAATTGCTTCATAGAGACGACCAATAAAAAAAAAATGCTACAATTTAAGACAGGTTTGCTTTTAAATGGATGTAATTATACTTTTTAAAGTCATGTTATTTAGAAAACAATTGCATTACTTAAAAAAATATCTAGGGATTCTGATACAGGTTTTAACAGTGTGAAAGGGTTTGTGTATTGAATTTTTTCTCCATAGTAAGTTCCCATGGTGTGTCATACACCTGAAAGCAGTACAAAATTCTTATGTGTCTTGTAAATAATATTGCCAAGGGGATTGGAAAAACAACCCACAGTAATATCCATAAAGGTCCTTGGGTGTTAAATACTACAAACAAAATCTAAAACACCAGGCAAAGAAATTATGCATATCTAAATTCTATTCTAAAAAATGGAAGAGAAAAAAACCCTGACAGGATCTCAAAGCCTAGTAAAATGCTCCCTTCCTCTTAATTTCAGTTAGGAATGTCTCCGAAATAGCCATTTAGAAATTTAAATAATTTTTTAAAAATAGTAATAATACCCAAAGCATAAATAGTCAGAGTCTGGTCTGAGTTTTAGGTGAGGGGAGCTATTCATATTTTATTTATCTTTGTAAACCTAACCCATTCTACAAAGAGGAACATCATAACGTGGGTGATTACTTTCTTTTAAAGACTTTATAAGCTGCACCCTTTACAGACGATCAAGGAAAAATGGTATACTTCCAAATAAGTCCGTGCAATCTAGCAAACTAACTAAAGTCAGGATACAATAGCAAAATCAGAAGTGTCATCTTAAACATAGAACGATTCCGCAAGCTTAGGTGATGTTTAAAGGCACATACATGACACTAGTCCTGAAATGCTTTAGACACGGGCCATGATCAAAAAGACTATGAGCCTAAGGGGACTTTGCACTTGTGTTTCTTAAACAGCAACACAACACCCATCCCAAGTTGCAGAGCAAACTGCTTCTGGAATACAGAAAACTTTCAATAGGGGTTTGCGATATGGCACTGAGATAGATATAGTATAGAGATGATAGATAGATAGATAGATAGATAGATAGATTATATCCATCCCATCAAGCTGGTGCAAAGGCTAAGCAGTTCTTTAGATGCCACCAATTAACTTTCTTTGCAAGGGTGGTGTGGTGAAGGAAATAATGAATATACACCTTACACGCCAATCCTAAAGTTTCACTGATTTTAAAGACATTCATTCAAGTACAATTCACTTCTTGGCCTCTTCCGTTCACTTAACAAAGAGTGCTAATTGTATTTTTTGAAATTCAAAATGCAACTGCTTATGAAGCAATATTGAAAAAGGATCTGTACACACTTTGGAGGGCTCATTATATAAGAAGCACCTTTCAAAAACAACTTTATCCATTGAAACAACAACAAAAACAACCTTCTGGAGTGTTTGTCCCCATCACGGGCATGCTAGTGTTTTGATATGTTTTGATTCCTTAGCATTGCCATGTTTCAGGTAGAATATTCAGGCTATTATTTTATACAATGGCTGAACTATTCACCAAATTTTACTTTATTGAAATTGAAGCTCTTATAATATTATATGTTTTAGATGTTTCACTGAGCAACACAATTAAAATTTGCGGAATATTTATCGCATCACTGTACATTTAACTAACAGATTCTTTTCCGGACACTCTAAACCATTAATTTAGAAGTATTCATTAGCAATTTAGGAAGAAATACAAAGAAACCACTAGTAACAATATATATAACAGGTCCTGTAAGTTTTAAAATTTCTCAAACAAGATAAAATACTGGAACCAATCCTTTAGGGTGTGCTCACTCCCTTTCAAGTCAGTGGTTTTATACAAGTGCAAATGGCTGCAAAGTTTCTAAATAACTACACTAGCTGCTACAGAGAAGTGCAATCGAATGAAATAATGCAGGCTGTTAACTTTGTTTCATTGATCTTTAAGAATAACAACAACCAGCAACATTCAGATTTGATTTCTCTTGCCACAATGCCATTTTCTGGTCTGTAAGTCTCTCAGTTGGAACATTTGCCCCCAAACACTATTGTGCACTTTAATTATTTGCATAATATTACTGCCTCATTCTCTTCCCCCAAATATTATAGAAATGCAACACATAAGTGCTGTACAAGAAAGAAAAAGAAAACAAGCTATTATGTCTACACTGGCAGAAAGCTTCCTGTTACAGTAATACTGGATCACCCAAACCCGTACCATCAGACTCAAAATGTGTGAATAAGGCATGCATGTATGTATGTACTTACACACACACACACACACACACACACACACAATTTTTCTCTAAACTGCAAAAAATGCAGTCCGGGTTTTTTCATGGGATTCGAGATGGCTGAAAACACCAACTTAGAAATGTTGGGAGAGATGGCTGTTCCATTAATCTGCTGTCAAGCCATACAGCATAAAAACCACTGGAAGCTAGAAGATGCCATAATGATAATTTAAGCACTGCTCTAAAGAGAGTGACAAACATAGCCTAAATCTTTTCACTTAAGGTTCTTAAAAAGATTTAAACAGTCTATTGTTCGGTCCTCTGGGTACCTTTTTTCTCTTGGCTTTGTTCTGTATTTTCCTCCGCTGCAGTTTCCATGGCTGGCTTTATACCATCCACCAAAAATGCTCTCGCTCCCCGCCCCCAGCAAAGAGTCTCTCTTCCTTCTTTCTTCCTTCCCTTCTGTCTCCTATTTACCGCCGCAGTGATTGAGTGGCTCTGTTCCTCACTACAGTAGATTACGCTCCTTTCCAAAATGCACAAAGTCGTGTCAGCTTTAGTTTCGATCTGCCTACTGGTCCATAAAGATCTCTGCCAGGAAACACTCAGCCATACGTCAGAGACCCCAGTTATAAAATAGCAGGTCTGTGCTCGATTGTCTCCCCACTCTCTGTGTGTTTGCAATGGGAGCGTGAAGGGGGGGATAAACCCAGCTAGCCTCCCTTTTTTCACATGGTCTCTACTTTCCTGTTCTCCCTATGAATGTTAATCAATTCTGTGGTGCAGAATAGATTAGTGACATCAGAAGAGGGGCTGCATCTGAGGGAGTGAGCAGAGCCCCCTCCTGTTGCATGACTCAGCGATGACACTCACCCCTCACCATACGCCATCTCTAAGGAGAGCCCATGGCATCACATGACAACAAGACTCCCTTTCCCATGATGATCGCCTATTTATTATGCTTGGAATTTTTATTAATTCCACATGCCCCCAGTTCTTACAAAGAACACGCCTGTTTCCTTTGTAGTTTTAGGTTTTGACTTGAAGGATGCATGGTTTGAACGCAGTTTAGAAAATAAATGCATATTTATGCCCATCAAATAACTATGCACCATGTGCTTATATGGTAGCGAGGAGGTTCTCACATCTCTGGGGCAGTTAAGCTATTATGACCAGTGAAGAGAGGAGGTGCACAGGTGAGACGAATACTAGAGGTACATAAGATCTCAACTTTCCAAGTTCCAAAGTTAGATTCCTTCTATTTACGAAGGAGCGTCCTTATTGAAATAGAAGCTTAAAAAAGATGACAGGATGTCCTCATCCAGTCATAGGCAAATTTTTATCAGGAGATGACGGAGCATAGCACATCATTCGCCAAGCCCATGTAATAGACGTTGGCTTGAAGATTTTTGCAAGTCAAACATTTTCTTTGCCAGTTATTTTGCTTGTTTAGTACTGTGCACAGGGAATCTGAAGATTAAGATCTGAGGCAGATGTTACATTTGCACACGAACCATATTCTCAAGTTTAATACAGATGATGAAAAACCAGATGAAATGTTTTATTTCATGGAGTGTGTTAGAAGGTATTCTTCAGAGTCATAAACTCCTAGCATTGGAGGAGAGTTGGGGAGCTTCTGTCATGCTAGATTTCCATGTGCAGGGGTTGCCTGCAGTGGCCAACAGCATTCAGACATGTTTTCTTCCCCCTCACCCCCTGCATTCTGAGCTGACAGTCCCATGAGCTTTTTCTTCAATGCTCAGATCTGTCCTCAGAGAGCAGTAAACTAGACTACAAAGCTATCAATGACAAAGTCAAAAATCCCAGGTAAATACCAACCTGCTAAATTCAATGCAAGAGACAGTTAGCATAAAGGAACAGCTAATTCAGCAAGAAGAACAATTGGATACCCTTTCCTACAACTACAATGGCTCCTGGGACTTCTCACCTGTCGTGTCCACTTATCTCCCCCTGTCTTCCAGGGTGTGGACGGGTGGGGTGGTGGTGAAGCATTCAATATGCTTGAGGTTACTTAATCGCATGGGTTCTTTTTCCCTTTCAAAACACATGACTGGGGCCTTGCTTTTGTGAACCCTGAGTAACATCGCTTTTCCATTTCCAGAGTTCACCAAATGTGTGTGCTCAGGAGCCTTGGAAATTGCATACATGGCAAAGCATTGCATTATCTGAACAGTGTGCTATGGCTTCACCCTATGGTCTTCCCTATGAGAAACCCCTAAGATATAGCTAGATATTTACTGATAAAACCCAACTCCATTTTTAAAAAGACATTTTCTAGCATCACATGGAGACTATCAAGACATGAACATCTAGTGTGAGATGCAACAGGGCTCTTTCAGTCATACAAGAAGAAGAAGAAGAAGAAGAAGAAGCAGCAGCAGCAGCAGCATTTGGATTCGATATCCCACTTTATCACTACACTAAGGAGTCTCAAAGCAGCTAACATTCTCCTTTCCCTTCCTCCCCCACAACAAACACTCTGTGAGGTGAGTGGGGATGAGAGACTTCAGAGGAGTGTGACTAGCCCAAGGTCACCCAGCAGCTGCATGTGGAAGAGCAGAGACACGAACCCGGTTCACCAGATTACGAGTCTACCACTCTTAACCACTACACCACACTGGCTCTCAACCTTGTGTGATGCACCACTATATCTGCAGCTATACTTCTCACCACACCACACTGTAAAAGAAGATTCCTACATTCTCCCTCCTTCAAACAGTAACCCAGCATTGGGGAACCTTTGGCCCTTCGGATGTTGCTGAACTACAACTCCCATCAGTCCTAGCAATCATAGCCAACACCCAAGGATGATAGGAGTTGTAGTTCAGCAACATCTAGACGGCCAAAGGTTCCCCACATCTGCACTACCCTATGGTAGATGGGATGGGCACTTGCAGGAACCAGTGCAAATATATGTATCCTTGAAGATAAGATAAATCTTCACCCCCCAAAAATGCAAGAAACAATACCATAAGTGAACCATATCCAAACCACAAACACCAAATTGGAAGCGAGTGTGACACAATTCAGGAGAAATTTGGAAACAATAATATGACAAGGCTTGGGAGAGAATCAGTGACAAAAGAGAAGAAGCACAATTTTACATTCTTCAAAATTCAAAGTATTTTCGAAATGTTCAGTGTGTATTACAGGAGGATATTAAAGAATAACATAGATACAACCCAGCTAAGTTCGTGAATTTTGTCATCAACAGAAAACAAATTTCCTTCTCTGACCACCACCCTACTTGGACTAGCAAGTCAAGACATTAGAACAGATGTCTTTCAAATTTGCAGAAGCAGATCTACATTAATGAGCACAACTTAAATGTATATTAGATTATCAGCACTCATGCTTTCTGCCTAAATATTTTACATTGTCAGTACCAGCATCTGAAATTTTATATGACACAACCGACTATGAGGATTGCTCCCTACACCGTGCTGCTTCAACATTATAAACAACAAAAAGGGGGCGGATAGTCTAAATCAACATGTGTGGATTAGAAGGGAAATTGTGACTGGCCCAGAATACTGACTCACTCACATAGGAAATGTAACTTTTGGCTAAAAGATAAAGGGAACAGGACATGCAGAAAATGGTACGGATTCTCTGTCACCTGATAGTAACCAATTATTCTCTCTCTCTCTCTCTCTCTCTCTCACACACACACACACACACACACACAAACTTCAAAGGGCTTTCTTCCCTCATGCACCAGAATTTATTCTCCATTGTAGCCAGATGAGTCCAGCCCCAAAGAGTCTGTGGACAATTACGTCTGAAGACCAAGAGACATGACTCCTCCCTTTCCCATAACTTCACCAAGCCCTGATCCAACATTAGGGAGGGAGAGGGAAGCTGTTGTATTGTGAGACAGAAGAAGTAGCAAGTGCATTCTTTTCCAGCTACAACCATTTCATGGCAGTCCCATTGTGGGGTTTGTTTGTTTTTTAGCCATCCCTTCTTCCAAAGAGTTCAGGATGCTATTCATGATTCTTCCACCCCAATCTTATTATAGGAAGAGTCTGCTGCATGAAAACAGTGGCCCATCTAGTCCAGCATCCTCACAGTGGCCAGCCAGATGCCTATGGGAAGCCCCTAAGCAGGAAGTAAGCATAACAGCACTCTATCCACTTATGATTCCCAGCAACTGACAGTCAAAGTACAACACTGCCATCATGGCTGGTAGCTCTTGATAGCCTATTCTACCAGAATGTGGCCTTATCCTCTTAAAGCCATTCAAGTAGGTGGTCCCACTTCTTGTGGTAGCAAATTCCATTGTTGTTGTTTAGTCGTTTAGTCGTGTCTGACTCTTCGTGACCCCATGGACCAGAGCACGCCAGGCACTCCTGTCTTCCACCGCCTCCCGCAGTTTGGTCAGACTCATGCTTGTAGCTTCGAGAACACTGTCCAACCATCTTGTCCTCTGTTGTCCCCTTCTCCTTGTGCCCTCCATCTTTCCCAGCATCAGGGTCTTTTCCAGGGAGTCTTCTCTGGAAGTATTAGAGCCTCAGCTTCACGATCTGTCCTTCCAGTGAGCAGTCAGGGTTGATTTCCTTAAGAATGGATACGTTTGATCTTTCTGCTGTCCATGGGACTCTCAAGAGTCTCCTCCAGCACCATAATTCAAAAGCATCAATTCTTCGGCGATCAGCCTTCTTTATGGTCCAGCTCTCACTTCCATACAAATTACAAATTCCATAGATAAACTCTATTACTTCAAACTATAGTTTTATCACCACAACCACTTCGAGGGTTAGACAAGAGAGCGCTATAGACTGGCCCAAAATCTCCCAGTGAGAGTCACAGCTGAGCAGAAATTTGAACTGGAGCTTTCACAGTCCTAGACCAACTCATTAAGCACAACACCACATTGTCCCTCGATGCATGGGTGAAGCTGCAAACAACTTCAAAGCCTTGTTGATTTCATACTTTTGTATTGTTTTTAAGGATGCATTTAGTAATATTGTGTGTGTGTGTGTGTGCATGCGCGCACCTGCAGATAAATAACCATTCTTCCCACAGGATTAAATAATTTTAAATAATGCTTTTAAAGCCTCCCACTTCTCCCTCCAAGCACTCTGGCAAACAAAAAGGACTTTGAGGAGTGTGGGGATACTGCTCAGTGGCAGAGAGCTCTGGGCAACAAGAGAAGCAACTATTTCTCTCCACTGTTGTTTCCTTATTCACACTTCTCTGCAAGTGAGATAGGACTCTGCCTCTCTTCCAAGCAGTCAGTTACATCATGGCTAGTTTAGACTACGATTTATTGAAACATGCCTGTTTCATAAACCACTGTTAACCCACAGCATTTCTGGGTTCAGGCATAAAGTTAAACTGCATATAACCCAAAAGTAATTTTAAAAAATCTTCCATTCTTCTTGTGGCTTCACTGCAGGTGTAAAAGGGAGCACGTGAACCCAAGGTACGCTCTGGTTCATTAATCTAAACCATATTTTAGCATAACATCCAAACAAGGCCTTCATATTTGAATCCAGGTATATTACATATCCAGGACCTTAAAAGAAACAGATGGATGAAATCCAGCTATGCTGTCCTGCCCACTGAACAACTACTGATCCAGAGGCACCAATTCCAACTTCTATGCTGACCTGTGCGGTTCCTCTGCTGTCCATAAGTATTTTCAGGGGTTGTAAAGGGCTGCACTAGGATGTGAAAACTGGTGTAAGCATTAGCGGATGCCACCGCTGGATCGAAAGTGGGTCACCAGCATTGAATTTAATCCAGACGTCTGTTAGACTGCTATCTGTACACAAGTACAGTTCACATTTTAATACTGTAAATATATTGGCAAACGTTTTCTTCCGCTGTGCTCATTGTGGATTTCACCGTGGATCTGCTCCCTCTGCTTCTCTTTCCGAAATGGAGTGTGCATCCTTCTAATGAAGTCTCATTTCATTAGATCACATACCAGTTTGCATAATTGATAACAGCTTACAATTTACTGCATTCACAGAGATCCTGTAGGGATTGCTTTTTTCTACATTGCAACCTTTTTTCTTTTTAATTCACAGCAAATTGAAGTCCTGACCTTGTGGAATTAAGTACTCAGAAATCCCAATTCCAGTCCTTCGTGTACCACTTTTAAAGAAGTGGATACACTTTGGTTATCATGATAAAGTGTCACAAGCCACCTATCGCATCTGAATGTGCACTGTACTTTCCCACCTTCAAATATTCTTCATGAATTACTAAAATACTGGATTGCAGAGCTCCCAACTTATCACCACGCTCTTCACAACCTCTTCTAAGCTGCCATGCCCTCATACCTCGTGCATAAGAAACCCAGGCTCAAGTCGTATCTTGATTGGACCCCTGTGTATGCATAAAAAATAACTCTTCTTTCTCCCCTTCACAATGCCCAAGAGAATGCAAATCAGGAGCAATCAATTATGACAGCTGAAGTCTAATAGTTCTCTTTCACTCACATCAACACTGTATCATACACTCAAGTAGAGCATGCTCTTTGAAACTCCAGGTGATTTTTTTTTTGTTAAGTCTACTTTAATATTGGACTACTTGAAGTGACAGAAGCTAAGAAATTTGCATGTTTAGTCTGGGACTATGCATTGCCAAATCTCAAAACAGTAGGGGATTTTATATACACAATGAACTTGAACACAAAAGCACATGATCAGAAGTGATCATGCTCTTCTGAAGTTTACTATACAACGGAAAGGAGCAGCCAAGCATACTAGGACTCAATTTCTTGACTTTAAGAAAGCCGACTTCATAAAACTTAGGGAAGTGCTGGGTGAGATCCCATGGACAGTAATACTAAAAGGAAAGGGAGTTCATGATGGCTGGGAGTTTGTTAAGAGGGAGATAGTAAAAGCACAACTTCAGGCAATACCAATGAGACGGAAACATGGAAGGTGCCTAAAGAAGCCAGGGTGGCTATCTAAAGAACTTTTAACTGAGTTAAGATTAAAAAAGGATGTGTACAAAAAATGGAAAAGGGGGGAAACCACCAAAGAGGAATTCAAACAAATAGCCAGCACGTGTAGACACAAAGTCAGAAAAGCTAAAGCACAGAATGAACTCAGGCTTGCTAGAGAGGTTAAAAGCAACAAAAAAGGCTTCTATGGGTATGTTCGTAGCAAAAGGAAGAACAAAGAAACAGTGGGGTCACTCAGAGGAGAAGATGGTGAAATGCAAACAGGGGACACAGAAAGGGCTGAACTCCTCAATGCCTTCTTTGCCTCAGTCTTCTCCGATAAAGAAAACAATGCCCGACCTGAAGAATTTGGAGCAAATGATTCAGCAGAGGAAACACAGCCCAGAATAACTAAGGAGATAGTACAAGAATACTTGGCTAGTTTAGATGTATTCAAGTCTCCAGGGCCAGATGAACTGCATCCAAGAGTATTAAAAGAACTGGCAGATGTGATCTCAGAACCACTGGCAGTCATCTTTGAGAATTCCTGGAGAACAGGCGAAGTCCCGGCAGACTGGAGGAGGGCAAATGTTGTCCCTATTTTCAAAAAGGGGAAAAGAGAGGACCCAAATAATTACCGCCCAGTCAGTCTAACATCAATACCAGGGAAGATTCTGGAGCAGATCATTAAGCAAACAATCTGTGAGCACCTAGAAAGGAATGCTGTGATCACCAATAGTCAGCATGGATTTCTGAAAAATAAGTCATGTCAGACTAACCTGATCTCATTTTTTGACAGAATTACAAGCCTGGTAGATGAAGGGAACGCAGTGGATGTAGTCTACCTTGATTTCAGCAAGGCATTTGACAAGGTGCCCCATGATATTCTTGTAAAGAAGCTGGTAAAATGCGGTCTTGACTATGCTACCACTCAGTGGATTTGTAACTGGCTGACTGACCGGACCCAAAGGGTGCTCATCAATGGTTCCTCTTCATCCTGGAGAAGAGTGACTAGTGGGGTGCCACAGGGTTCTGTCTTGGGCCCGGTCTTATTCAACATCTTTATCAACGACTTGGATGATGGACTCAAGGGCATCCTGATCAAATTTGCAGATGACACCAAACTGGGAGGGGTGGCTAACACCCCAGAAGACAGGATCACACTTCAAAACGACCTTGACAGATTAGAGAACTGGGCCAAAACAAACAAGATGAATTTTAACAGGGAGAAATGTAAAGTATTGCACTTGGGCAAAAAAAATGAGAGGCACAAATACAAGATGGGTGACACCTGGCTTGAGAGCAGTACATGTGAAAAGGATCTAGGAGTCTTGGTTGACCACAAACTTAACATGAGCCAACAGTGTGACGCGGCAGCTAAAAAAGCCAATGCAATTCTGGGCTGCATCAATAGGAGTATAGCATCTAGATCAAGGGAAGTTATAGTGCCACTGTATTCTGCTCTGGTCAGACCTCACCTGGAGTACTGTGTCCAGTTCTGGGCACCACAGTTCAAGAAGGACACTGACAAACTAGAACGTGTACAGAGGAGGGCAACCAAAATGGTCAAAGGCCTGGAAACAATGCCTTATGAGGATCGGCTAAGGGAGCTGGGCATGTTTAGCCTGGAGAAGAGGAGGTTAAGGGGTGATATGATAGCCATGTTCAAATATATAAAAGGATGTCACATAGAGGAGGGAGAAAGGTTGTTTTCTGCTGCTCCAGAGAAGCGGACACGGAGCAATGGATACAAACTACAAGAAAGAAGATTCCACCTAAACATTAGGAAGAACTTCCTGACAGTAAGAGCTGTTCGACAGTGGAATTTGCTGCCAAGGAGTGTGGTGGAGTCTCCTTCTTTGGAGGTCTTTAAGCAGAGGCTTGACAACCATATGTCAGGAGTGCTCTGATGGTGTTTCCTGCTTGGCAGGGGGTTGGACTCGATGACCCTTGTGGTCTCTTCCAACTCTATGATTCTATGATTCTATGAGGACAAGAGTAGCAGCCTTGATTCTGCATCACCAGATTGGCTGTCTAGTAAATTGCCTTGCCAGAGTAGGATTATTGCCTACAGTATTTATTTCTAACATTTTGTCTACTCTAGACATGGGTTGTCAACGCTTTCCTTGGGAAACTCAACATGAGTCCGAGAAAATGGGGGGCGGGGCAGAAATCTACATAAATATTACCTGCTTTTACATCTTAAATGCAGTTGACTTCCCACTAAAACCAATGGCAAAATCATCACAGATTTGTATCCCCTGCCACACAAAATTCATGATCTGTGACTATTATTTTTCCATCCGTGCATCAGAGGTGGGACATGTTCAGGTAGGCAAGCAAGTCCATCAAAGGACTTCCTCAAATGGACTAGTTTTTCTCTTGTACTCAAAGTTCACGCATCACAAAATTCTTCATGCTATGGTAACTGGCACTGAAATTCTATGTTTGTCCGCGCAGAAGTAAATTCTATTGTTTTTAGTGGGGCTTACTCACAAGGTAAATGTGAATAGGATTGCAGTCTGAAGCTCTAACTCTTAGAAAAATAATAATACATTGATGGCAAACACAGCAGTCAGCACATCAATTCTGAGCATGGCACCAAGAACACATGATTTTCTTCCTTGGGCTTCTCTTCTCTTTGAAAATTACACATGTATTTATGAAGAGGTGGGCAGAGAAGATGGGCAAGACATGCCTGAAATTGTGTGGATTTAGACACAGAGATTTTCCTCTTTAAAAGACTGCTGAAGAAAGAAGGTTGCCTGCTTGGGAACAGATATGCATGAAGCAGCTTCTGCAGTCTCAAATCTCCATAGGTTGTGATCAAATCTGGATATACAACCTTTTCATTTCAGGTAGGTAGCCGTGTTGGTCTGACGCAGTAGAAATATATATAAAAAAATCTGAAGAAGTGTGCATGCACACAAAAGCTCATACTAAGAACAAACTTAGTTGGTCTCTAAGGTGCCACTGGACAATTTTTTATTTTTTATTTATATTTCTAACCTTTCCATTTGTTAGGAAAGCCCAAGGCCAATAAGCTGGCAGGCAGGGCTAGTCTCCTCTTTTGACTTTGCTCCCTCATAAACTTAACGAGTTAATTGTACATGGCCTTGTTGTACTTCAGGGAGGTGTGTGGCAGCCCCAGATATGGGATGCCTGAGAAGGGAAGATTTCCAGAAGAGCTGGCTGGGGAGGAAGCACAGACTGAGTCCATGAGAACCCACTCATCCCTGAGCAGCCAAGAGGCCATGGGTCTTCATGGGTGACTGAACTCTTCATCTCTATTCATCCCTTTTCTCAATGCATAACAACAAAACAGCAGTGCTCTCATAATACAGGCCTCTCCATTCTTTCCTCTTTTATCATCATTCATATCTCAACTATGACATGACTGAAAGGGATTCTGATGGGAAATGTGCTTCACATTAGCATATTTTCCCTCCATACAATAGCGGCATTAAGCTGCTGCATTTTCAAAGCCTAAACAAAAAGCAGCAAGACTTTTCGCAGCAGCAGTGTTTGAAGTTTAATTATCTGTCTGTCTTATCTCCAACCCATTTTTATTTCTTTTTAAAAACGAAAGAGGGACATATGTTTAGTTGGAAAGTTTGACTAACAGAAAACAGTAGGATGATAAACACTGATTTTTTTTTAATGCAATGTCTTTAAGATGATTTTACTGACATGTGATGGTGTTAAAACTCATCTTTACTTCATTGATAATTGTATTTCATGCTCAGAGCCACTTTGTGGTGATAGTTATTCTATTTTAGAATTAAAGAGATCAGTCTAGGCAACTCATTTTAATACCTACAGAAGTTTTTTTCTTAATGGTGGTATGCTGGCATTTTCTCATGCAAAAAGCTAGGCAGGCACAACACTGCCTAAGTACACAGCAAGACATCTACCCACCTTGTATTGTCAGTTGCAACTGTCTGGAAGTGTACAAAACCTAATTATTTTAGAAGAGGGCATTAGACTTCAAATAATTAGGAGAGAAATTTTCAAAGAGAAGTGAAGCCCAAGGAAGAAAATCATTCCAACTGCATTAGTCAGTAGAAACATGAAATGCAATTCACCTCACCCTGAACTGACGGCTGAATGGCTGACTAGTGTAGTTTTCAATGGGAAGTTCAAAACAACTTGATCTGAAATAAAGCCAAAATAAAAAATATATCTATGGAATGTAGTTTAGAAAAGCTGCTGTTCTCCTTTCTTCTTCAATTTTATTTATCTAAAAAGATAGTAATCTTCATTTACTTGAGGCCCTCTCAATGCCTGAAGGCTCTAGTTAGCAGAGGATGAAACAAGACGATAAACTGCAGCAATACAGAAACATCCTATTTTTAGGCTTAATTCGGGCAACCAGAGGATTTACCCTCATCTATAATACCCATGTGTCAAACTAGAACCCACAATTTCCCAATGACAAACAGAACTTTCTTGCCTGGGCTGTCCCTAAGCCTTTTGCTCACAGAGCCAGGGCAAGAAAACCTCTCTTTTTAGACAAGAGGACAGTGACTTTAAGAGTACCTTAAGGGAGACTAAAAGGGGACGCGGGTGGCGCTGTGGGTAAAACCTCAGTGCCTAGGACTTGCCGATCACATGGTCGGCAGTTCAAATCCCCGCGGCGGGGTGCGCTCCCGTCGTTCGGTCCCAGCGCCTGCCAACCTAGCAGTTCGAAAGCACCTCCAGGTGCAAGTAGATAAATAGGGACCGCTTACCAGCGGGAAGGTAAACGGCGTTCCGTGTGTTGTGCTGGCTCGCCAGATGCAGCTTGTCACGCTGGCCACATGACCCGGAAGTGTCTGTGGACAGCGCTGGCTCCCGGCCTATAGAGTGAGATGAGGGCACAACCCTAGAGTCTGGCAAGACTGGCCCGTATGGGCAGGGGTACCTTTACCTTTAAGGGAGACTAAAGTGACAGCAAGGCCAAGCTCCCAGTAACAATTCAAGGGAGAGCACCTCAGTAACAACTATGCCCCAAAAGTACATGAGAAGCTGCTAAATTATTTGTGGATTAGAAAACTCAGACCGTTTTAGCAAGCAAACTGCCCCATAGATGTGCCAGCCAATTGTCTTTGCTGCTGCAGGCAACTGGCATATTCTCTCATCTGTGATCCGTGCTGGCTTTGCACAGATGTAAACATGCAGGGTTCAATCCAACTTTGGACCTGCTGAAACTGATGGACAAGTAGCTTCATCATGCTGATTTCAGTTGATTTACTCGCAGAGTACGATTTAGTTGAGTATCACCTGCAAGTGCCATTGCATTTTCTACCTTTCACTCTACCTGTTCTATCTACATTATTCCTCACATTTAAACATGTACACAGAAGGGCCAACTTTTAGTGGTGTAGGTAGGGCTTGGTACTTTATTAGCTTATTGTTGGGTGAACATTTTATGTATCTTGTATTGTTAAGAGTTTTAAATTTTTTATCTGCTTTTGAATTTCCTTCTGCTGTATTTTATTTTTATTTTTGTCAGGTTGCGTTGACACTTTACTGTAAAATAAATAAATAGATAGATAGATGATATATAGGTGATTTATACCCCGCCCATCTGGCTGGGTTTCCCCAGCCATTATGGGTGGCTTCCAGCAGAATATAAAAACATAATAAAATGTTAAACATTAAAAACTTCCCAATACAGGGCTGCCTTCAGATGTTTTCTAAAAGTTGTGTAGTCATTTATCTCCTTGACATCTGAGGGGAGAGAGTTCCACAGGGAGGGCGCCGCTGCTGAGAAGGCCTTCTGCCTGGTTCCCTGTAACTTCACTTCTCGCAGTGAGGGATATTATCGTTATTAATAGAATTGTAAACCACTCCCACCTCTCCTGCGCTACAATATGTGCAACAAAATCCACTATTTTGAGCAAATACGTTTAATAAATTCATTTGGGGAAATGCAGTCAATGCAATGAGACAAGAAGAAAGTAAAAAAATGGAAAAGTACTAAACAAAAACAACAGAGTCCTACCAGAATCCAAACAATAAAAAAGATAGCAAGAAAACAAGCTTAATATGAACCAAATGCCTTGAAGAGGGTTCGCTCTCTTTTTTGTATGCTTAAAGCAGAGTCATTTAAACTGATGGTCACAGGCCATTATTCTGTCTTACAGCTGGGTTATTTGTGGGTCTTATCTCCCCAGTTCCATATCACTCTGCTACACTTACAGGCTATACATAATTAGCAACCCTTCCCCAAGTTACTGACTGAAATCAGTTGATTGTCAGACCTTAATTGGTCACATGCTTCTCATAACATCAGAAAATCAAAGCCACGCTGCAGGCCAAGCCAATTCCAACACAGGAGACTTTTGTTGTTTTTGAAAAGCACTACAGTGAGTTTTTTGGGGGGGGCAGGGGGGCATCAATATAACCAATTAATATTAATTTGTAATGGAATGCAGTAAACAGTAGATACAATTTATCCACTATATAGAATTAAGGATGATCAATGTTAATAAAGTGCCGATTGTACTTGGTCCCAGGGTTTTATCTGAAGATGCAAGAACACAAGAAGCTTTTGTAAACCAAGCCAGACTATTGGTCCATCTAGCGCAGTCCTGGGCTCTCACCCCCTTCCTCTTGTTCCACTGCTTTTCCTTGGAGGAAATCGTTCTTTAGCACTCAATTGGAGCAAACAGCAATTCAGGTTCTTTCCAGATTGATGTTTGCTCTGATTCAGCACTAAAGAGCAGGTTTCCTCCAGGAAATGAGGAAAGGGGGAAACCGCTTGGCCTTGTGCCCAGAAAGTGCAGGGCAAGAGGGAAATTGTGCTTTCTAGGCATGGGGCAAACAGAAGTGTGGAATGACTGGAAGTGGTTCTGCAGCTCTAACTGGAGATGATTGGGAATTGTACCTGGGACCTTTTGCAGGTAAAACAGGTGCTCTACCCACAGCCCTTCCAGACACAGGTGACCTCCACCTTGCAGAAGCCAAGCAGGTCTGGGTCTGGTCAGTGCATGGAGCGAAGGACTCTTAGTGATGATTCAAATGCCACTCTGGAAGAAATGTGGGATATAAATGTAGCAAAAATATTGAAAATCCTTTATCCAGTGGGTTTTTTGAGGTGGGGGGTCACACCAGCCTGTCCCTGACTTTTAAATTGGCACTGCAGTAGTATCAAGGCAATGGGAGGGGTGCTGGATCTTCTTTGTGTCCTCTAGCAAACCAATGCAGAAACAGTTGCTGCTGCTCTTGGTGCACAGATGTCACTTGCGGCCATAGCTGTCAACTTTTCCCTTTTCTTGTGAGGAATCCTATGCGGAATAAGGGAATTTCCCTTTAAAAAAGGGGAAAGTTGACAGCTATGCTTGGGGCTGGATAGGTGGTTTGGTTTAACTTGGGTCCCTGGCTTTTGCACTGCCTCACCCAGAAGCCAGCCTACACAATAAACAACCAGGCAGGCTCATAAAACCCAACCAAAGTGACAGCCAAAGAAGTCTGGATGGGCAGTAGCACCTTGTTAGTAACAACTAGCAAAAACTCCCTGCTATGCAGGTGTCACACGCATGGGATAAGCAACAAGAGATGTCTATCACCATCACCATGCCCCTCATAAGTGCCTAGAGCAGGGAGAGGGAACCCCTTCAGATAATAGGCAGTATTCAACTAACACATCCTCTCAATCCAAGGGTTTCCATTTGTGCAAATGGACTTTCCCCCTTCTTCACAGCATGTGCTCTCCCCTAGAACAGATTTAGGGGGCATGCAGGGAGAAGAGGAAAGAACATTCTATTGCACAAGCAGAAATCCCTTGTACTGAGAGAACGTTCACACAGTGCTATGCAGAATACAACCCTCAGTATGTGTTCTTTGGGGTTGGTCTAGCACGGCAATTTTCGAAGTGTTCTCACAGTGTCTTACAGCCATATGCCCAGAATGGTGTTGATAAGTCTTGCAGTGGGGAGGCTAGTGTTGACATCATTTTGCCATCTTGCTATGACATTGCCAGAGTCAATTCAGCTGGCCTGGCTGGCTTGGAGAGTGATCCTTACCTCTGCCCCGACCATTCTGTATATGTCCCCCAACCCATCCCAAAGTTGCACTTTTGCTGGTCCATGGAAAAGAAGGACCATTTCAGATAGGAGATTTGATCAAAGATCAATATCATTTTGCTGTATTCATTGTATACCATGGGTGGCAAAAATAAAGGCTAAAGGACTAAACCCCAATGAATGATCCAAGAAAGGAAGCTGTGAATAAATATTCATGAACTTCGAATTCATTATAAAACATCACGAGGCAGTACACAACCTAAAAAAACAGGAAAACCATTTTTAAATGTCAAACATATCAGTAAAAGCTGGTTGCAAGTATATTTTAAAAAGTCTTGTCAGTTAAACACTGTCAATGAATATGTAAAAGCTTCAGTTAACATGATCTGCACATATGATTCTCTGCAACATAGGCCTCTTGGTATGACAGTCCTCTCACACCCAACACTCCTAGGAGAAAGCCCAAAGAAAGTCCTCTGTCCTTTTGTGTTGTGCTGGCAAAAACAGATCATTGTATGCAACAGTGTCTTCATATCCCAGCTTGTTGACATTCTAAACCATTTCAGTTCCTAAGTTCATTTCGTCTCTTTGGACCACGCATCTAAACTGTCTTCACAGGCTTCTTGTTTGCACTTCCACCAAGGTTTTTCCACTTAAGAGGATTGCTCTAGCTGTACATACACCCTGTATTTAAAATTCTGACAGGTCTTGAAACATAGTATTTCTTACCCACTCTTTGTTGCCAAGACAATCCCAGAGAGGGCTACATTAAAAGCAACACAAAATACATATTACAACAAGTAACAGAACAACCTAAAATCAACAAGATTAACAACCCAGCAGCCTCCTCCAAATGTCTCAATGAATAAATGAGACTTCAGCAGGTGCTGAAAACTCTAAGTTGCCACTAGCCATATCTGAGAGGAGATTTCTTAACTGAGGTGCCAGTACTGAGAAGGTTGGGGGTGGAATCCAATGCCTTCATTCCATTCACAAAATGATATGTGCTTGTGCAATGGAATTCTTCCCCTCTCACCCCCCCCCCACTGTGCATGCCCTATCCCCCCCCAATAGGCTCTGGAAAGTTAGGGGAACCCCCAAAACAGATTTAGGAGGGGTGGAGAGGGAGGAATTCTATTGCACAAGCAGAACCAATGATTTAGTGCTACTTTGGACACAAATCTTACAGTTTACTTACTTGCCATCTAAGCATGCAAGTTGATCGTGTGAAGGGAAGATATTGCAAACTGTGGGTGACTATTCAACATAAGGCTTTCTTAAAAGAAAGAAAAAGAGAGTGCATTGACCCTGTATCCCAACTGGCCTTGAGTTTATGACTTTGCAACCACAACAATAATTTCCCAAGGAGTAAGCCCCCTATCAGTCCAGCAAAGTAGCGCCATTAAGTCCTTGTAAGGCGTTGTATAGGAAACAGCCAATGTTACCTTGGCTGAGATGCATCCATATGACATATGATTTCGTATGCTGGGTTCCCAAACTAAGGATTCTCATCTTTATCAGAGTACAGCATTCCAGTTCAAGAAAACAATTGGAGCATCTCCTTATGTGACTAAGAAACGACATTTCACTTGGCAGGGTGCACTGCTGTTCTTTGGTCTTAAAAGAAGTCCATGAACATAGAGAGGAAAAGGAGTGTGAGACTGCACGAAGTGTGCTTTAAAGGCTCATTGGGAAGGAAATCAACATGTTATTCCTCTCTAAGAAAACCCCATGAAAATCAGTGGAAGGAACAGAATACCTTATCTACTGTATTGAGCTGATATATTGGCACTCTGCTTCTTGTCCCAAGACAGAGCTTAGGATGGCCAGGAGGTTGTTCTGCTCTCCTAGCAACCAGGTGCACCTAACACTTTCTTCCACAAAGTCCTAGAATGAGCTCTTCATATGGCTACTAGAGGAGGCAGAGAGAAGCATAAGTAGTGCAGAGTCCACAGTTTCTGCTCACCCCCTTCAAGAGGTGGGCAGGGTTTGTGACACCACGTGGGCTTACCGGGCCAGGTGCCACCCACCTTGCTGCAGGGTGGCCGTTGGACTGCCCCCATCTCAGCAGGACAATGAGCTATGGGCTGGGGGTGGGACGAGGGCTGGGAAAAGGGCTGATGCTCTTCGGCCCAGACTCACTTTGTTTCCTTTCCTTTTAATCAGAACACTCAGTAGCCAATGGCCACTTTAGACAATTTCATTTTAATCATTTATACGATAAAACTCAATAATCAGATACTGGTGTACTCAATAATGTCAGATCTCATGTACTTCTGTAAATGTAAAATGGTAGCTACAATTTCTGTTACATTGCTAAAATGCAGAATGCCAGTCTTACTAGTTGTTGAGAAACATTTTGCATTAGGCATGAATTTCACCTTCCTATGGATAATCTATGGACCTCTTGAAATACATCTGTTCTCATAGTTGCAATAAATCTTACACATGTAGCAAACCCAATTTGTCGCCATATTATCCAAACTGAGACATGCAATTAATCTTAAAAGCCCTGCACTGAGGATAGACAAAACACATAATTATGCATCTTGTTTACATGTAAAACTTCGTTTGCACTTGCTATTAGCATCACAGTATCCTGAAATATTGCAATATAAATTAACAGTCACATATTAAATGCTTGGGGATTGGCAACTTCATATTGCCAGTCTCATTTAAAGTTCAAATTAGCCAAGCAGAGGCACACATGATGACATTTGAACGTTTTGTTATTTTACCCTTCCCTTTCCTTCTCACAGCATGCTGTTCTTGAAAGTTTACTTTTACATATAGTGTTCTGAAATCCTACCAAGATCGCAGCAGAAAGAGGCATAAAAGATAATCAAAGGAAGCTACATAACCTCAAAACTACTGCTGGGGAACAAAGAAAAGTCAGTGGGACCCTGGAAAAAAACAAACCGACAATTGTTTTGTCTAGTTGTTCTGTCACACAGGCTGTGTTGCATAGTCTTCCCAGACTAACATCCAAGTTCTTGGGTTGGATCCAAAGAACTATTAGCTGAAGGGCAATGGTTCCCAGTTTTGTAACAAATGCTTGAGCAAGATCTTGGCTGAATTCAGACCATTTGATTTAAGGTCTGAACAAACCATAGTTTATTGGGGGCTGAAATACTGGGAAGCTTGTGCTAACTTTAATTTGCTGTTATCTCTGAATTCTCAGACCACTGAGAAACCTCAATATGCTGTTGTATTACTGAGATTAGAGAACTTCGGGTGCTGAGCAGACTGGAAAGTGAAAACAGCTTTAAACCATACATTTGCATCCATGTTAACCAAGTTTTACAGTTACACATCTAAGCAAGTTAAAATTACTTAACATGTAATCAGCCACTCTTCCAAGCTGTAATGTGATGTAATCTTACATCTTAATCTCAAGATCAGTGGCCTTCTTCACATGTCACATTAAACCATTGTAATGTTTAACTATGGTTAATGTGAACAAGTAGTGTTCACTTCACTCCTCCCCTGCACAAAGAGCAACAAACCTTGGCTTGTTGTGTTGTCCAAACCAGAGCTCATTGTTTGTTCCTTTCCAAACAAGTCATGAGTGGTAGTCAAGGTTTAGTGCTTGTGGCTTATTTGGGAAAAACAAAACACAAGCCCAGATTTGAATGAAAGGATATGCCAAGGCTTGGGGTTAGTTGCTTGAGGCTATACCATGAGCAGAAGAGAAGCAAGGTGGGGACTTTTAAGAAGTGTGTACCTGTACACTGCTCTTTTGCATTAAACCATAGTTAAACTGGGGTTTCAAGCAATGTTCAAACTAGGCCAATGAAAAGTACAATTAAGACTTTTAGAACAGAACAAGGAGAAAAGGACTATGGGTTACCACCCCTCTCATCATGCAGCTTGTATAGAAGATCAGGGTTCTTAATCACACAAGTACATTTTGGCTATGTTAATTTGACACTCACCTTTAAACTTTGGGAATGACTAAGTAAGCTCCACAGTACATTCAGACTATGTATCAATCCCATAATTGCTCACATGAGGACAGAACAATTTTCAAGTTGACAGATGTGTGAACTTTCTGAGAGTCATAAGACAACAATATCAACTCTTTTATGAGTGCTGTAGAAACCATCTACTAAGCATTTGGCTTGGATCCTATTTGACTATTTAAAGAATTGGCTAGTCCTAAAAGGAGACAATTAATAGCAAAGACCAGTAGTTCTTACTCAGGTGTAAAACTGATGCAATATTTCTGCAAGTAGGTAATATTTTATTTTATAGCTGGCTGAAGAAAGGCCGACTTTTGTACTTCCTTCTATTTTTTCTACCAGTATTTGACATTTTCATGAAAAGGTTTATCTGTACAGGAAGACAATTGGCTGATAAAAGAACAATAATGGTGTATATTGAAATATAATAGACTTCTCTAGATATATATTTATATCTTGAGATATCAAATGAATAATAGAATGTGAAAGAAAATTCATTCTTTGGGTGCCAGCAAGCAGCAAATAGGATATTGATAAAGCAAAATTGCTTTAACAGAATTGTGTTAAAGCAAGGTGTTTAAAAAATCAGGACATAGTGGGTAAAAAAACAAAACAAAAAATGAATACACCTGCTAGAACTGCTGTATAAGGTTTGGTTTAGGAAGTGCCTTTACCAACTTTCAAAAATGAATGAAAAAGATTTGATTATACCAACCAAAATGAATGGCCATTAAAAATGTAGTCCATCCAGCAGAACAAAATGATTTAAAATCCAATGAACTTATCTAATTTAAGCCATTACAAAGGAGTAGCAGTTTTGTGCTGCATTGACCAGAGAATGTTGTTGTGATAGAAGAATGTCACTCTAGGGTCCTTGGGGAAAATAATGAGATACAAATGCAGCAAATAATTTGTAACAGTTGATTTGGCCCTCAAATAATTAAAACAAAATGTAACTGAGGTGCACTTTTTGGACACAATAAATTGGAAATGTCTCTTTTGCAAAATTCTACTGGAAAGAACAGAAGTTCCATAGCAGCACAATATGGCTAATTATGCATGTGCAATTCTGCATGCTTATTTTAAGGTTTCCTCCAGGACATATCATATGATTCCGGCTATAGCCTTTAACATAAAGAGTTCACACAAAGCAACATGAAGAGATATGCCTATGAGTTGTGCTATTTATAGTCTGTTCAGAGAACAAACGTCAATGCTTTCTCAATAGGTTTCCTTTTCCTTGCTTAAATTCATTTTTAGAACAAGGGGGGGGGGGGAGGAAGAAAAGATTGCATTCAACATTCAAAATAGAAAGTGAGCAACAGTCACTGTTTGATAAGATATGGTAGGAGTTTCTAAAGCCATAATTTCAGAGCCGAAGGTATGACACTTATGTGGGCTTTGACCAAGGATTATATTGTACCCTTTGGCATCTGAAACTAAATCCTGCCAAGGTGTGAGCTGATGTATCACAACAAAAACACAGTCCTTTGAGAAACTATTGAAAAGTCATTTCACATTATGAATGGATTGATGAATGAACAACCTTCTTGTGGAGGCAGGGGGAGGGAGCAGATATTTATTGTTTCCTTGGGTTCCAACTTAAACCACTACAAATGAGATCTGCAATAAAATGTTTCAGTGTGGAATGCTATAATTCAATATGTCAGCCAGTTAGCTAGACAGTTTTCCAGGATAAAGATAAAGGGACCCCTGGGCATTAGGTCTAGTTGCGGACGACTCTGGGGTTGCAGCGCTCATCTCGCTTTATTGGCCAAGGGAGCCAGTGTACAGCCAGCATGTGGCCAGAATGACTAAGCCACTTCTGGCGAACCAGAGCAGCACATGAAAATGCCGTTTACCTTCCAGCCGGAGCGGTACCTATTTATCTACTTGCACTCTGATGTGCTTTCGAACTGCTAGGTTGGCAGGAGCTGGGACCGAGCAACGGGAGCTCACTCCATTGCAGGGATTCGAACCGCCGACCTTCTGATCCCTAGGCTCTGTGGTTTAACCCACAGCGCCACCCGCGTCCCTCCAGGATACTCGTTTTCTAGGATACACACACCCAATTGTCAGAGTTATTTGGCTACTGAGCATGCTCAGTCCACACTGTACTGCCTCAGAGTCTCAATCCCCTCAGATTTTTCTCCTAGGGGTTGTTTGTACTTCTGTGAATCTTGGGGTTCCCCTGAGCCTGCTGGTACGTCCCCTCTTGGGTGTGTGTGGGCGGCATTTTCATTATGTGAAGACTCACACTTGGTGAATGAGTTCACCATTAGTATAGATTATGCCCTTCATAGCATGCTGATCAAAGAAATATCATGCAGTTGAACAGAAAGTAGTCCATTGCCCAGACTCTTCTAGCTAATGTCAAAACGTTAATTCCTTTTAATCCTTTAAGCTTCTTTCTGGATTGAACAACTGCTCCCAACTTGACTATTCCCCCCCCCCAAAAAAAATATGAGGCTTCCAGATTCAGCTAGCAAAGCAGTTACACACTAGTATTAATATGCATATTGTAGAAGGGGAAAGATGCATTCTCCTTTAAAGAGGCATTTTCCTTCCAAAAGGTATGTTTAGCTTCATATACATTGTGTTTAGCTCCAACAGTGCCCTGCAACAATGGAACCCTCTTCTCAATTTAATGGGGGGTGGGTGAATGGAAATCCAGATATGCTGTTCTATTTGCACAAGCTTTTGTACCACCATTTGCACATTATCTTCCCCTCTGGGTGTATAATGTTTTACTTTTTAGAACTTAAATCCCAATGGCTAGAGGTGCATGGATGTTCCCACTGCAAAACACTTGCAAACACAATGACATGAAATCCAAAGGGCAAAGAAAACAGTTAGGAGTGAAGGGCAGATGTGCCAGTCATAGCATGCTTTGCAAGTGTGAGTCTTCACATGCACCACATGTATGGCCCTGTAGCCGTGAAAAGTTTCCCACTAGGCATTGTGCGACAGTACTAATGGATTTACTCTTTCTGCTCCTACTTCTTTGGTGGGTCCACTCCATTGCCTTTGGGGCAGCCACAAGTCCACAAAAAATGGAGAAAATTAAGGACTATCCACAATATTTGATGCCACTGATTTCAGAAACAATAAAATTAATCCAGGTTTATATCCCAACATAAAAGAGTTGGCATAACTACATAAGAAACAAGCTTGGGGTCTCCAACTGTGGTGTGTGTGTGTGTGTGCATGCATGTGCATGAGAGATCCTTTTGATAATTGCTGCCAAAATGCATGAAGTTTGCTAAATGGAGCCTCTGTATTCAGAGACCACATTCTCAATCCAAGACTGGGATAAACATCTGTGCAGTGCTGTTCTCTTAATTCCTGACATGTGAAAGGGGATACAGCAGAGATACAGTGTGAAGCATTGCATGATTCAAAAGCTATGCCAACTGTTCTTCAATTGAGTAGCCATTGCACTTATCACACATGGTCTCTGGGAAATATAATGCTCTACAAAAAGGTTAATTGGAGCTTTGTGAAGTTAGGGGTTTTTCTTCCTTGACCTGAAACCAGTCTTGAGGCATTCTGAATTGGCGTCCATCCTTACATGAGATGACACAGAACTCTTGAAAGCCCCACTTGCTATTTCCATAATATGGTGCATTTTTGCCAAAAATTAGACAAAATCATTTTTGATAAGGCTATCAATGGCTATTGGCCACAATGACTGTGCTGTTAAAGGCAGTATACTTCCCAATACGAGTTTCTGGTAATTGCAAGTGAAGAGAGTGCTGTTGTGCTAAAGTCCTGCTTGTTGGCTTCCCATAAGCATCTGGCTGCACTAGATGGGTCATGAGCCCAGTCCAGCAGGACTCTTCTTATGCCAATATATTCTTAAAACACACCTTAGTTTGCTTAGTGCACATGCTGAGCTTGTTTCAATAATGACTTGAACATGCGGCAGGTAACCTTTTCCTTGAAAGGAGACAAGGCCCATATGAGGGACCCAAACAAACTGTGGGTGTGGCACTTTGTCTTGCTTTCTTCCCTTATCCCTCCCTACCTTCTCACTTTTCAGACTGGGGAGGGGGTCACGTCAAAGGAGTTAGAGAGCGACAGGTTGCCTACCAGTGACTTAACAGGAGACATATATACCAGCAATTTCACAACTATGTTCTCAGTTCATCATTACCTTTAAATTAGCAAGGTTAAACTTTAACCAGGCCACCATATTGTTTAGACATCAATAAAACCAATCTCTTTTTTCCTTTTCCTCCATTTCTGCATGTTAAAACTGGGAACTAAACAAAGTGAATGCATTTCACAGAAAAACAGTATACAGTGGCAAATGTTAGAGAGTATTAATTGCAGCATTTTTTCAGCCTTTGAAAGTAGGTACTGAAATGTGTTTTCCGAAGCAAAACACTTTCATTTTGGAGCAAGGCTGGCCATTAAACAGCCTACAGGCCCCTGAAGAATCCATAGGCGGCCTACACACTTCATCCCACACACTTTCTTCCAACAGTCTTGAGAACACTAGGTATATTTTTACTCTCCCTCCCTCCCCTTTCGGAAGAGGAATTTTCCGGCTTTTGTGGCTGCAGAGACAAATGTGACAGCAATTTAATGTCATAATGAGTAGTGATGCAATTAGAAGGATGTTGACCCTTTGTACAATTCTCTCCATTTCTAAAGCCCATAATCAGAATGGCTGGCTCAAGTGTGTCTGTGCTTGTTTGCAGCTCATAATTTCAGTGTGTTACCACCATCGGAATACAGGCAATGCTTTACCCAGCAACAGTGCTGGGTAAATCATTGCTATGATCTTCTCCACACATGTGTGGAGATATTTCTGGAGATACAGCCCTTGCACCTCCACACTTTCCAATATTACCTATAGCTCCTTGAATACTCTTTCCACTTCTTCTCTGGCATGTGCCCCATTTGGTACCATGTAAACAGACTATCGTTATCAAAAGCAAAGCGTACCCATTCTCTTCACAAATAAGCTTAATCCACTGCTTCCTGCAAGTCCAGCAAATGGGTACTGCATATTCTTTGAGCTCTACAGGATGAAACAGTGCAGGGTGGTGGGGAATGCAGGAACTAAAGAGTTCATTTGGTTGCATGCACTTGCAAAAGGCATTTATAAAATTTTCTCTTTCTTGCACGTAACAAATTTGAGAAAACACTGGGTAGTCAACAACACATTTGGGAACACCACAAATTTAAAGATGCATGATAATCTATTGGCTACACTTTTCACGAGCTGACGTGCATCTGCTTCAGATCAAAAGCTCTCATTAAAGGTGATCTAGTTGTTTACGGAGTCCAGGCAAAAATAAAATACAAATTTGCTTGTTTTTCACCACTACCATGAAAGTTGGGTTTGTGCGACCGGGATTCAAATAAGCAAGTATATGCAGTAGGCTATAGAAATTAGAGATACTTCAGTTGGCTGGTTATCAGCAGTGCTATGATATGGCCAGAATGCGTTCTGCAGGATTGGCCTGCGAGAACCACAATGATCTAGGTCAGTTTCTAAATCAGTGCTTGTTGCTTTTAGGGGCTTTGCATCTGGTTCAGGCTGGCGCTTTAGCGTATTGACACAGCCATTAGCCTTGGCTGTCAGCCAAGCGGCAGGATGATTGCCCTGTGCACCACAGGGAGTAGTGCCGTCTGTGCACACATGTTGTTCTGCAGCACAGGGCCTCCAAGCCATGTCACATCAAAACCCACTAGCAAAGACTCAGAGATGCATTTCAGGCATTTGGTTATCTCTTTCGCAATATGGCAAAATCAGAAAGTGTCATTTAGCACATCTATGTGTGGGCTGATGCCGCTGAGTAATACAGCTATTTTAAAAGCTGCTGCTAAGCAACACTGATGAAGTTGCCATGGACGAGAACTTATTTTTTTGTCTTTTAGAGACACTCTATTTTAATACATGTTTATAAGTCATCTTTAAAGTTATTTATTCAACTTTTGCTTTCTATCCCACCCTGCTCTTAAAGATGCCAGGTTTAGTGAAAAATGCTTCTTTATCTCACTCATCTTCACAACAAAGTGGGATGGGGGAAAGCAAAATCATCATTAATTCCCATTTCACAGACAGTGAAGTGCAGCTTAAGGAGTATGGCTTGTCCAAGCTGTTGTGAGTCTTGAGGTCACATTTTGAAGAGGATGACTGGATGACAAGGAAGAATAGGACTTTGGACCAGCTGCGGAGCATTCCCTGCCTGTGCCCAGTGCTGCCCAGCTGGACAGCTTCTTGAGAAGGACACAACAGCTTAAGGAGCCCTTCCTGTGAGCCCATTGCCACTCGCAGAAGCAGCACTGGGCTTGCAGGGACCAGGGTGCAGTCTGTTGAATCCTTCTCAGCCACCCTCCAGGTGGAGGTCAGCTAAGAAGGATGCAACAGCTCTTGACGGGGCAGGGTGCCTTGATGGACACCCCCAAAAACCTGCCCAGGGCGACAGCCACCTCAGCTCCCCCATACTACACCCCTGGTTTGGACAACTGGAGGAGGCTGATTTGGGGGAAGGCCCTATTGGGTTGGGAGATGAGAATCTGGGACCCCAGGAAAAGTCTGGGCATCCCAGTGGTTTGAGTCTGGAGGACTAGAGGAATATACTTATGGGATGTCAGAAGAGCATCCTGCTCTTGTGAAACTGAACCCCCACAAGTGCAATCTCACAAGCTTTAGAGGTGGCTCCCATGCCCTCCCCCTCAGTGAAGAGCATTCCTCTTCTATGGAGGTGCCTGGGGATTAAGTCTGGCATTGAGCCAACTCCATCTCCAAAGTTGCAGAGACAACAATACCAGCATGAACAAACTCTGCATGCCCAGCCTCTACAGAGGAGTACCTATTTGTACGCCCAGTCCTAAGGATCAGAAAGTCAACTGTGCAAATAGCTGTGCCTGCCCTGCTTTTCAAAAGGAGAGCACAGGGTGGGCATGTCAAGTGTTGGATTCATGTCTTATCTCCAGCCTAGCCATGTATCAAAGAGCTGTGCCATGTCGTATCCATTTGTAAGCTGTAGAACCATGTTGGGATGCTGTAGTGGCTCCATGAATAAACCTTTAGAACTTCCAAACATGGTGGTAGTTAGAGTTCTGAGTCTGGCAAGGTGAGCCAGGATACCAGCAATATCCAGCATCTCCGTGAGTATCAATGCCAGTCACTGAGGTCTGGATTAAACAAGTCCCAGCTTTCTGTGGTGTATGGGCACAAGTGAATTCTGGGTGGGTGGGTGCATGCATGTGTTTTGAGGTAACAAGAGTCTGATCTTCATAAAGCTTCTTCTGAGAATGCACTGCAAGACTGTAAATCTAATAGGGGGATCAAAACTTTGTTTAAGCAAGCTCACAAAAGCATCTCTCATAAAGCTCAAGTAGTTTGAAGGAGTCCTGGACAACGCCGTAATCTTAAACCACAGTGAAAAATGAATTTAAGGACAATTCTCACAGAAAAGTTGATTTATTGATAATGTAGTGAGAGCAGGCTTGGCATATGGTGATGAATCAGCCACGGAATTGCTTTGCTATATGCAGAACTTCACAACTGAGGACAAAACTGTATGAGATGCCATTCATGATATTAGCAACTCATGCAGTTAGCAGGCGGCCTCCCCAATCCAGATCAAGGCCCTGATAGTGATAATTAAGGTCCCTGTTATGGTCCCAATATAGATTGAGACCACTGCACCTGCCATTTACTTGTTAAAAAGCCATTCAACACAACTGATAATGGCACAAATAGCAGCATCTCCTAGCCTGGCCCAGAGTGCACATTTATTGGGCAGCCAGAAACCAGAAGAACCTGGCAGACCAATAAAAGGTCTGCTTCTGTGGTTACCACCAGGGGAAAGCTGCAGCTCCTTTTGCCCTGCCCCCTCTGGAATCTACACCATGCCATCAACTGCAAGGGGTCAGAAGAGACTGCCATCTACATATCCATGCTCCCCATATATATTGCACTGCATCTTTGGGCTGGATTTTCAAATTTGGTTTGAGAATTGCTTTGGGAGCTGAGCTATAAGGCATGGTAAAACATGGCTCAGATAGCAAGCTGAGTTCATGCTGTAGTCAGATGACTCTGAGCTCTTAATCTTGAGTCAAACTGTGGTTACCAGTAGCCATCCATTAGTGCCATCTTCCTCTTGTGTGCACTCAACAGACTGACGGACCATAGATTTTTCTGTTGACGTCATTCATAAGTACAATTAAATGCTAGTGACGTATGACAACTTCCTGTTCATCGAGGAAGAAGAAATGTTAAAGTCTAGCCTTTTTAAAGAATGCTATAGTTGTTTGCTTTCCTTTATATATCTAAACTTTTTTTTCAAGACATGAGATGACAAAAAAAGATTAAGAAGTCATTGTATACATATTCATTGAAACAATTGATACGACAGAACATGGAGGCTCTCCTATTGTTTGCTATAAACTGACCAATCATAATTCACTATTGTTGCCTTATGTGTGAGAATGATACTGTTTCAAAATCTTGCAAAAGAACCCAATGTTATACAAAGTTGTCCGTTTCTGTAGCATTTGATATCTGTGGGGGGCAGTACAAGGGAATAATAATTCAGTGTTGCATGAGATTGTTTTGAGGATAATCTATTTTGTCTCATTTATAGGGGATTCAGTACATTTTAAGCAGATAGAAATGCTAAGAGTTAAGCACCACTAAATTAATAGGGAGCTCTGGGAACAGGAAGGAATATAGAGTTTTCACTACGAAGCTATTGATATGAATATGATGTAGATCAATAGTGACTTTCAGATATTGCTGTCATGTAGTTACACATCACCAAATCAGCAGGGTGCCCATACTAAAAGACCATGTGAATAACTAGAAATGCAGACTAGAGACAGACTGTTTGCCCTGAAACATGAAGTCACAGTTTTTCAGGAATTTTCTCATCTTCAAGGTTTATACTAAAACAAAGTTACTTATATTTTAACATATTTTAATTAACCTTTAAGCTTCCCCCAAAACTTTCAAATACCAGTGTGCAAACATTATTTCTACAATAGATAATCTGCTTTGTAATTTTTTCAACATGTACTATTCTTTGAAATTGCTGAACCTGTTCCCAAGTAGAGCATTACTACTGAAGGTTTAGATTTTGTTGGAAAGGGGGTGAGAACCTAAACCATTTAAGGATTCTTATTTGTTATTTTTTTAAAAAAAAAACCCAAAACAAAACACACCTGAGAGATAATTTCACAATTGCTCTCTATGCTGCTCTGTTCATTTGCTTATACATTCTAAAAGAAGCCAAAGCCCAGGCTCAGAACCATTTTCTTAATTGTGAATCAAGGTAAGTTGCCACTATGTGCTCAATATTCATGGGACTTCAGTTCTTACATTGGGCCGATTTTTCTCCTCAAATCTATGGGCAATTTGTATGAAAGGGGATTGCCAAATTATTTTTATTTATTTGCTCAGAGAATGCAAGATTCCCCTGGACTGAAACATGTGAACTTCTGTATTTAGCTAATTCAGGGACATATCAAGATTAGGGATTTCCCAGTCATGTGCAGGTAGATGAAAGGTCCACAAAATCCAACTGCCAAAGCCCAGGGAATCTGGCCCCCTAGCAGAGCTTGAATAGGGAGCCACCTGGGAACCTTTTGCAGGCCATTCTTAAACTACTTGCTATGAGAGAGCAGGGTATAATATGCAACTCATCTGAACATTCTGAGAGAGGTTTGGTATTCAGTTTTATAGGAATGTACAGGACTGTACAGAATGTAAGTTAAGCGAAATCTTGCAATAAAGAAGAGAAGAAGGATAGTTTGGATTTGATATCCCACTTTATCACTACCCTAAGGAGTCTCAAAGCGGCTAACAATCTCCTTTCCCTTCCTCCCCCACAACAAACACTCTGTGAGGTGAGTGAGGCTGAGAGACTTCAGAGAAGTGTGACTAGCCCAAGGTCACCCAGCAGCTGCATGTGGAGGAATGGGGAATCAAACCCAGTTCACCAGATTATGAGTCCACTGCTCTTAACCACTACACCACACTGTATTATGTATTTAGTGTATTAGGTTTTAGAGACCGGACAGTATTATGTTTTAGAGACCGGATATGTCCTTCAGCTGGCATCATCACAAGTAATGGTTTCCACTGAGCCAAGGAGAGTCTGCAAAAAGACCCACATGCAATCGACATTATAGAAATAATATGGCTCTCTGAAAAATGTGTTTTCTGTCTGAACAGACTAGAGTGGAATCTACACACATTTAAAAAAAAAACTGATTTTTAAAAAAATGTTTTGAGAAATACATTGAGTTTGGCATAGCTTACGGTTGCCATCTAGTGTCACGTTTGTATATTGCACTTTACAACACATTTAAAACGTTTTATTTGCAGCTGTGTAGCAGAGTCCCCAGTTAGGGATGGGGTCTACCTGACCTTGCAGATGTTGCTGGACTCCTGCTCCCATCAGCATGACCAATGCTCAAGATCAGGGATGATGGGACTTGTAGTGCAAGAACATGTCGAAGGCCACAGGATTTGCACCCTGGGCTAGATGGATTGAGTACAAACATCATCATTTGGAATAACTCCACATCAGACCAGTCTTTTCTTCTCTTTTTAAATAGATGAAGCTAGCAGCCAAGACTACACAGCAGCACTTATCATGAGATGACACTTATGAGTCATAGCACTCCAAGCCCAGGATGTGCATATGGTACTCAGCATCATCTACTTACGTTTGGAGAAAAATTAGAAATATATCACAGCAGGTAACTAAGTGTATCCTTGTTAGAATTAAAAAAAGTTAACGAGCTAATATTTTTAAGATATCTTAAGATAGCACATAACAAAAAGTATATTAGGTCAGAGATGTAAAAATGTTATTTTTACTAAGCATCCTTGATTCAAGGAGCAAATGGTTTTAATCTTTCCAAGTGTAACTAAAAAAAAAAAAAAGCCAAGATGTCTGGCAGAATTTACTCATGTCCCAGAAATAGATCAGAAGGATGAAAGGGGGAAAGGGTGTATTGCACCCTATGGAAGTTAAACTTACGGTGTGGGATAAGAACCCATTTCTCTTGGGTAGAACATTGATAAGTACTTGAAGAATGAAGGTCTCAGACTGCATTTGTAAGCTCTACTGCATTAGACTGAAAATCAACCATGCAGGGGTGAATCAGATGTCTATAGAAAGCCCACAAGCAAGTTGTTACCTTTAACAACCATCTCTCTCACTTGTTCCCCTGTACCTGGTATTCAGATGCATCCTGCAGCTGTTCCTAAAGGTAGTATACAGCCATGAATGCTAGAAGCCGCTGGTAGCTTTTTATTCTCCCACGGATTTGTCTAATCCTCTTCTAAAGTTGTATAAATTGGCAGCCATCACTATATCTTACTTAACATTGCACTGTGTGAAGAAGCAGTTTCCTTTGTCTGTCCTGAATCTTCAAGCATTGGTGGACCCTGCTTTCTGGCATGAGGACACCCCCATACATGTGACCCTCGGGGATGAATGCCTACCTCTGCATTAGTGAGACAGAAATTGCCTTACAGAAGCCATGCTGATTCTTTCTTCAGCAAGACTTGTTCTTCTATATGCGTGTTAAGCTTATCTTATTAACACTTTCAACCAGTTTCCCCCCTGAAATGTATGTTCTAGTTAGTTAGCCTATACAACCCTCGAACCCTTTTTAAAGCTTGGTGCTACTTTGGTGGTACAGAAGCCAATCTTAGAGATAAGCAATATATTTTTCTTAGAAGGCTATTTGTCTCTGTTCTTCAAACTCCCTTCCAGAAAAAGTCAGTGCAGGTATCTGCAGTACATATTATGCAGTGAAGACAGCTACAAACCTATCAGGGTTTGAAACAAATAACCAGCAGAGGGAAAACAGTAATTGCTGGGTTCCCGTAGTAAAGAGTTTGATAACTGTCTGATAAAATCCTTTGTCTACATACATTTCAATTATTTTTTATTCGAAATGGAGTTCATTCTACTTTCTGAACATAGCTAAAAATTACTGCCCACCACACAAAACAAGACACATTTCAGAACAGTTTGGTAACACTGCTAATTCTCTCTAGCCTTGCCTTGAAATATCGCAACTGCATCAGAGCCTTTTACTGAGAACATTTTGTTTTGTAAGTCTGAGATGTAACCACAGAATGGATATTCTGTGAAGACAAGGGTGGCATTTCTTTACAGGCCTGACAGCTGCACTTTCCTATTAGTAAGGACGAAAATAATTTAGACATTTCAGCTCATAACACACACACCACTAAGAGAAGTTATTATCTGTACTAGAGGCTCCCAGTGAGAGTATGGACCATATTAAACAGATTTCAAAAATTCCTGGAGGATGGGAATGTCAAGATCCTGTTTGCCATTGTGACATATTGGACAGGACATAAGAAGAGCCAGCTGGATCAGGTCAATGGCCCATCAAGTCCAGCATTCTGCTCCCAAAGTGGCCAACCAGATGCCTGCGGAAAAACCACAAGCAGTTCATATATTCGTTTTTGTGGTTTCTAGCAGCTGGTATTCAGAAGCATCACTCTCTCTGACCATGGAAGCCAAACCAAGCCATCATGGCTAGTAACCATTGATAGCCTTATTCTTCATGAATTTGTCTAATCTGTGAATTTGTCTTGCTACTTAACCAGCTGCTGATCCACAAGAGGAGCTCTTCTCTTATTCTATACCAGCTAAGGAGTCTTTGGTGAGGTACCTTGTCAAAAGCTTTTTGAAAATCCAAGCTCATTATGTCAACCAGATCACCTCTAGCTACAGTATGCTTGTTGACAGTCTCATACAATTCTATTAGGTTCATAAGACAAGACTTGCCCTTGCAGAAGCCACGCTGGCTCTGCTTCAGCAAGGCTTGCAGTTCTATATGCTTGGTTATTTTATCTTTAACAATACTTTCCACCAGGGGTCATCTGGAGTTTTGGAGTACGTTGTCAGCAATATGCTGATGACACATAGCTCCAATTCTCCTTTACGTCTGCAGGTGTGGCAGTAAATGTGCTAGACTGATGTCTTGCCTCAGTAACAGGCTAGATGAGAGCCAACAAACTGAAGCTCAATCCAGATAAGACTGAGGCACTGTTAGACCAGATGGATGGGAGGTTGCATGTTCTTGATGAGATTACACCCCCTCTGAATGAGTGGATATGCAGCTTGGAGGAGGACTTCTGGATCCATTCATGTTACTTGAGACTAAGGGGGCACAGAATGCCTTTCATTAGCTTCAGCTGGTAGCTCAGCCATGCCCCTTCTGTTGTCTATGCTCAGGTAACCTCTAGATTTGATTTCTGCAATGTGTTACATGTGGGCCTTCCTCTAAAGATGGTTTGGAAACTTCAGCTGCTGCAGAATTCAGGTTGCTACCAGGACAAGACAGTTTGAGCATATAACATCAGCCCTGGCCTGAATGCAGTGGCTAACAATTAGTTTCTGGGTCCAATTCAATTTTTTGACCTATAAAGCCTTATATGGCTCAGGACCACAATACCTCAAGAACCACCTCTCCCCATATGAACCAAAACAGACCGTACAATCATCTCCTGAGGCCCTTCTTCATGTGCCTCCCCCCCCCCCACGAGAGGTCTGGAGGGTGGCAACATGGGAACAGGTATTTTTTCTGGGGGTGGCTCCCCATATGTGGAATGCTTTTAGCAGGGAGGCTTGCCTGGCACCATCATAACATATATTCAGGTGCCAGGCAAAATTTTTCTCTATAACCAGGCAATCGACCTTCAACTCTCTGTGGCCTTTTAGAAGGGCACAGAATGTCTTTTAATGTATTTCTCATTCCTCCTGGGTTTAAGGTATCTATGTGGGGTTTATTGTCTGTCTGTAAGTCTGGGGGACACTGACCCAAATGTTCTAGGGCACAGTCATTTTTAGGGTATATGGAAATTTCACTGGAACACATACGTAGCCCATCTATGTGAGGGTAGCTGAAGTCACACATTACTACAACATTTCATCTTTCGAATGTTTACTTGATTTCATTCCTCTTCTCAGTATCTCTATGAGAATTTTAGCAGTGGGGTGATAGCACATCCACAGTAGTAAATTACTCTTGGGGTCTGATAACACCACCCACAAAAATTTTGCGTAGGAATCTGCTCCTTTGGGGATTTCTGCATTGCTGGACTCAATGATGCACAGGATGACACCACCTCCAGTACATCCTTCCCTATCCTTCTAAAAACATGTCCCGCTGTTTTTCTCTGTTCCGCCAGGTTTCCATTGTGTCCTGTGAAAAGGGTCTCATATCTGAAGAATGACTCGTGAAAAGCAAACAGCCTTACTGAAGTTACAAGTGTAGCCTAACAATTTCTGGGAAATGGGTCAGCAATGTCAGGCTTCTTTTCCTTACCATGGCTAGGGAAGTTCACAGTAACAGTTGCTCCTACATTCCCTCTCCCTGAAATCCTGCAATAACACCAGAAATAGTAGAAGGTGATGAGATGTCATCAGATATGCATTTACCAGAGCAGACAGTATGGTTTTTGAATATGTGGTGCTCCCTTTCAACCACACACACACACCTCTACCTCTGAAACTTATATTTTCAGGCAACAATGGCAACACATACTTTGGATATTTGTGAGTGGAGGAGAATGACCAGTGCATCCAAAGCACCCACTAATGATCCTTGTACCCCTTTCCCCACGAGTACTGAGTGGAAGTTGGGGCCATCTACTAAACTCAACAGGGGATTTTGCTCAGGAACAAGAAACATTCAGGCTCATCTCCCACAAACATCAGCAGCTATCAAACAAGATAGGCGTGGTATCCAACCTAATGTTTTGGACCATCAACAAACTGGGAATGAATGGAAGGAGTTTTAGGAAGAAACAGAAGGAAACTAACAGTTGGACATATTGTGAAGTGGACACGGAGCAATGGATCCAAACTACAAGAAAGAAGATTCCACCTAAACATTAGGAAGAACTTCCTGACAGTAGGAGCTGTTCGACAGTGGAATTTGCTGCCAAGGAGTGTGGTGGAGTCTCCTTCTTTGGAGGTCTTTAAGCAGAGGCTTGACAACCATATGTCAGGAGTGCTCTGATGGTGTTTCCTGCTTGGCAGGGGGTTGGACTCGATGGCCCTTGTGGTCTCTTCCAACTCTATGATTCTATGAATGTTCTAATCGGTTTCCTTCTTCAAGAAAGATCACTTTACCTTGGTCCAATACTCTCTGATCAAGTTTAGGGCAAATAACACTAAGGTAACATGATTAACAAAGTTTCCAAGGCACTAAAATGTTTTCATTTCAGTCTAATTTGGATGGTTTTATTGTTCTGTGATATTAGTTAAAGTTTTATCCACCAATGAAGAGATTTTTCAGATCCAAGATAAAATAAATAATCACATTGTGGAAGGCTAGAAACGTCCTTCACTTTCAAAAGGTGTTTTAGAAGAGGCATTTGAAGAAATATTTAGATGACTAATATTGCATGGAAGGTTCCTGTCATGAGCAAGAGAGTTTCCGCCCCCGCCCCAAAGAAAAAGAAGTAGTAAGTAATACCTGTATCTCTGTACTTGTGCACAAGGATGACAACCAAAACAATTCTCAAGGCATAGCAAGTTTAGAAACAATGTTTTACTCAGGGCCAAGCTAGGCATGACATTGGGGAATCTGTGATCAGAGTTCCTGCAGTTTTTATTTGTTTAAAATAACAACTGCAGGGAATCCAGCTGGGCCTGCAGTACTGGGGGAGTGAGAGTTAAGCCTTTTTCCCACTCTGTTTTCTCCAGTCAAAATTACTCCTCCCACAAAGCTGCTATTTGCACCATGGGGAAAAACACAGAGATGCCATATGTCACATCTAATCTGTTATTCTCAGAGGGAAAATGCAAACTATGGAGTTGGTAAATCTCCAGATCATTCCTCTTGCTTCACTAATCTGAGTGAATCCTCAGTTTCCTGGGAAGGTAAGCCTCACGAGGGTTACTTCTGAGTAGACATGTACAGAATTGCACTCTAAATTACTCAGCTGTAAATCAATCTATTAAACTTTAATTAATCAGGCAAAAGAAAGCTTCCTCATAACAATTGCTATTTTAGCATGTACAGCAAGAGGTTAACGAAGATTGCAGAGATGCAAGAAAGCATCGCTCTGTACTCATGACATGGAACAAACAAATTTTAAAAGGCACCCAATCACAACACAATGAATTGGCATCTGACTGCCAACTAAAAAGAGAACAATGGACAATCTGAGCGGCTTCTGGTTTTACAATGAAGCCTTGTCAACTTCTAAAAGCAACATTTTCCACTTGCAATGTACTGTACAAGTGTACATTCTCCATGCAAGCATCTATTTGAGTTGCATAGGTCATGCAGTTTTGGAACATTCAGTTTAAGGGTGAAAAATGGAGTTCTATAATGTAAACAACTAGGTATCTTATGACTTCCATAATATCTCAGAGAGAGGAATGCAACACTTAATGTATTAATAAGGTTTGACATTTCTAGAACAAATGAATTATCATCTGGGCAGCTAATTATTAACAGTCAGCTGATAGCAAGCACTTAACAGCTCAGTTAATACTAGGACTGCTGGCAATTCCTAGCATTGTAGTAAATTTCTAGTATTTATAGTCATGTGCTTTATATATTTTCCAGAAATGACTGGAGCTGGAAGAAAACTAATAGCTGGATTAACTTTTTAAAACATCTCATGTGTTTTATTGCACATCAAATTGTGAATTCCAGGAGTAGTGCTATATTGCTTAGGATTATAATTCTTAGTTGGAGAAACGCCCGGTTCTCCAATGATCTATTATGCCATGGCGAAAGGAAACAGTGACAAGCTTTGGAATTTGGGAGCATCTGATATGGGTTTCCTGCCCACCAAAACAGAGAGTCAGGTGACAACATTCGCGTGAATGACAGCAAGTGAGGGAGTGAGAGACTACTGAGCAGCACAAGGCAGGCATTCAATGGAAGAGCAAAGTGCCACTCCATTTAGCCATACAGGTATCTTATTTGTCATCGGTGAGACTACAAAAAGAGTGAGGATGAAATGGAATGGAACAGCCTTAAGTACTTTGGCTCACACAATGATTATAAGATGGCAAGTCATAAGCCCAGGACAGCGTGATTACTTTGAGTTCAAGCTTTACATCCATGTTTTCATTATTTCCAAGAGTTAAGCAGCAATTAGAAAAATAGCGAGGCCAAATACTGTATAAACACATGATGCCAGGGCTGTGCAGCCCTAGCGGACAAGATTGTTCCTAAGATTGAAGTATGTTTCCCTTTAAGAGGAATCGGATGTATCAAAACTGCTTGGCCCACCTTAACATTCACAGAACATTGGGGTTTAGGTTGTGGGGGGGAGATAAGGGAGAATCACCATGCAGCCAAATCCCTCATACTTGTTGCATGGCAGCCTCTAATTGGATTCTCTCTTTTGCCAGGTCCCAGCTGCATAAAGACAGAGACAAGCAGATGCACTCAATTACTGAGATGATACCTTAATGAGGCTTCTGAATACAGACCAATTCAATGGCCATTCGTGACAATGGATACATAGGCATGCCAAGTTATACTTGCACACGCAATGTCCAACATTGCTGATGCAATAAGGAGGGCCTAATTTCTGCCATCTGAATATAATGTGCATTTCAAACATAACTTTCTGAATTCCTTAACTATGACAGAGGGTATATATTTCAGAATGGGGCTCATTTCAGTGCAACATCCCTTTTTTAAATTTATGCAGTAGAAGAACAAAAGAGGGATGTATCAGCCAGGCCTAATTGTTTGGAGACTCTTAATTTTACAAAATACACCTTTTCCCACACTAGCTTAGCAAGAGAGGAGGCTCACACATGTTTGAAGAAAAAAAAATCACATTTATGGTTTGACATCTTCTTTTGTAAATAGATTATATTTCTGTTTTTAAAGACAAAACATACTTCCAGGAAGAAGAAGCCTCCTGAGTTATATTTAAACCAGTACGTATGTCAGTTCAAATTGCCTCTATTACCTAACTTTTAAGAAAGAGTAAAATGCAGCTAAACAGATGAAAAGCAAAGCACCAGACTCAGCTGTTTGCTTTTCAGAAAGCAGTACTTTGCCACGGTTCTTTTGAAACAGTTATTTTGCAAATTTCACTGTTTGAAATGTTCAGCATAGATAAATCATGAGTTTTCTGAAAAACAAACATCTTTCTACATTTATGAAAATGTCTTCCTACTTGCCAGTTTAAAGTAGGTGTCTGGGGGCCCCTACTGGTGCACCTTCACATATTACCAAGTTAGACACTGCATTTCATAAACATAACGGAGCTAAACAAATACTTTCACCAAGGCCATTATATGCCGATCCATACTGGGTTATAAAAGAAAACTGTGCCACACCAATGACTGAAGTGGAGCTGCAGGAATCCCCTAACACCAGCACAACTTGTGATGCACCAAGCTGAACTTGTTGCCTACTTGTCTTGTATAAAGGTCTGTGTCATGGCCTCAATAAACCTCCTTGTTTTGCTGCCTGTCTGGGGCTGCAAAACAGGAATTCAAGATATTCCAGCAAAATCCTGGTGCAATGAATGCTTTGTGGTTGTCCTATCAGCCATCCCTCGGGTCTGCAGCTGTTGTTGCTGAATGTCAGGTTGGCTTTGAATAAGTCCTCCCTCTTTCATGATCTGATTGCAGATGAGGAGACTGATCTGGTCTGTGTCACTGCGACCTGGGTAGGTGAGCAAGGTAGAGTTGGTCTCACTCAGTCCTATGTTAACATTAGCTTAGAAGTGAGGAACAACTGGAAGTTTGGGTACAAAAATAATGCCTCACATTTCACTGGGGCTTAGTAGCCAACCATCATTTCTAGTAGCAGGCAAGGTGGACTTTCTTGCTCCCAGCTCCAAAACACACACAAGTTGTGTCCCCTTTGCACCAGTTTCCTAGCAAGAGCGTTGTATAAAACAGAAACAATGAGCAGAGTGTGCATTCATATTAACTTTCCCCTTCAACTCTGTTTGACACTGCTGCTTGCTAGAGATGCTTTCTCCCTTCCCATCTTTGCCAGCAGCTCTTAACAAAATGTTATTCCTGCAGTGGACAATTAAATTTCTGGGTGCCAATAACAGTGGAAACTGTGGACTCTTGGCAAAGAAAAGCCTTTTGTGGCAGCACTGGTCCCAGCGGAGCCCTACAGACATGGACATATACACGTGAGAAGTAGACTCTGAACCCATACTTTTTTTTTTTTTTTTGCGGTATCTGCACATAATTGCAGAGTACAACAGACCTGAAGGCTGCTCACCTCATAGGATGCAGATGACTCTGGGGAAGCCCAGGATCCCCAAATACCTGGCAAAATGTCACACATCGCTATAATACAGAGGCATGCAACAGCTGCATACTTATACCTCAACAATATCTTTAATTGTCTAATAATTTCCACTGTGCTCTAAAACGTACAATAGTCCATCTGCTAGGAGTTTACTTTGTGATTAACACTTCGAACATAGATGTTAGCCAGCATTGCAACGTTTTCTTCCTATTTTATGTAAGTCCAGCCATCATACTCAAAACAAACATTGATTAATGCTAAGGCTACTTTGTCTGAAAACAAATCTAATTACGTTTCACTGCACTCTGTTATATTGAATTCCAAACAGCTTATCACCTACCCTTAAAAAACCCTTTGGAAGTCTAAACTTGTAGCCCAATTTTCAGAAATACCACATGCCTCTGTTTCCTTTAATGTCAGTTCAGCTGCTAGCCATTACTCAAAATGTTTTTAAAAGCTTATTGTGCAAATACATTGGTTTAAAGCCTAATTCCTAAAACTTCCCATGTTCTAATTATATCTACTGTCTTGTAATATGAACTGTCTTACCACAGAATTCTGCCAAATGAGTTTTGTTCCAGTTTGTATAAGCTTTTACAAATTCTGAGATATCATTGCCCCAAATAGCTTGGGGATGAAGGCATGAACTATGTCTATGGAAGAATAATGTGTCCAAGGCAATGAAAGCTATCATTTGGGATGTTTTTCAAAGCCAGTGCATCTAAGGCAATAAATGACACGAAGATGCTCAAAACAGAGAGAGAACCAAAGGCGACTCATCGCCATTGTCTCTGTATAGAAAGCTACCGGAAAGGCCAAATTTCTTCCAATATTTGCACATTGAAAATGATGCAAAACACTCTGAACTGCTTGCAGTCTGCAGTCAACAAAGTGATGAATATTCATGGCTTCTTCTATCCTGAGATAGTCTTCCTACTACAGAATTCCCATACCTTCTTTATCTGCAGTGGACCATGGCACTTTGTATCCACATAATTCTGTGCATGCAACAGGAGTTACAGTGTCCAGGTAAAATATTACAAAACTCTACCCTGTTTTTCACGTTATAATAGTTGATGCCTAGAAATGAACTAAAACTTTTGAAATAAAAGTGTTGGGCATCTTGCATTTGGTGGCCCCATAATCGGATCCACTGCCATCAACTTGCCAGCATTTGGGCACCCCTTCACTCAGCTGCCATGCCTTTCAGGTCCCTTTCCCACCAGGCTTTCAAGTCCTCCACCAGCATTCCTCAGTGTCTGACTGAGCCTCTCCAATTTTCTCTCCCAGTCAACAACACACAAACCACCCTCTCCCTAGGCCCCAGTATGGCAACCTTCCTCTCTAACCAAACTTAAGTTTTCCACTTCCCTTACAGCGACTACACTGTTTATATTACAGGCAACTCAATATGACTCATTCTCCCTCCTTCAGCAATTAGAAGCACTTGTTCCATTCCATGCCATCATAGCAGTTAGACCAGTGGGTTGAAGGGAATTTCTTGCTGGAGACAGGGAACAGCTTTTATATAAAAGCAATAAATTGCCTTTTCGTTAATGTCACCCCAATCTCTCTCTCTCTCTCTCTCTCTCTCTCTCTCTCTCACACACACACACACACACACACACACACACAGTCAGCTGGTCAGCAGTGGTTGCAAACTCTGCTTTTGGCAGGAATCAACTTTCCTTAGGAGCCCCTGAGTGGAACCAATGACAGTGGGTTTTTATTTGGCACCAAACTCAGAAGGCACCAGCTACAAGCTCAGCTTGCAAAGGGACAATTTGAGAGTGCACTTTAAGGCTCCCAACTGCTTGTTTATAGCTGCCTCTTTACCTGCCCCACATGAGACATTGCATATGATGTCAGGTGGGTGTGACTTTAAGAAAAGGAACACACAGACCAAATTAGCCTTGCAAGCTGGAGGTTTTCTATAACTGGTATATAGGGACTAAGGTTTTGTCTACATGAGGTGCAGTATATATAAACACACTTAGTATCTCTAATATTTAAAGTATTAAGGCAGGGGAGGGGAGAGAGAAGCAATCATCTACCTCATGGACACAGAGACTGTCGTATACAGAGCCAGACCACTGGCCCAGTAATGATTATTTTAGCTGGCAGTGGCTGTCCATGGTCTCAGGGAGAAGTCTTTCCCAGACCTGGTACAAAGGAAATTAAGAATTATGTTGCTGCCTAAGTGCTCTGCCATTGAAGTATATTGGGAGTGTACACACACTCCCAATATAAAGGAATTCCATGGCTGCGTATGACAAAATGTAACTTTATGCTTTCAAGTGCTATCAAAGGAGAGAAAAATAAGCTATCTGCTGATTTTCACCATGTTAAAATTAATGAAATGCTGTGATGATTGGAACAGAATGCACTATTCTGTCCCCCTCCCCTCGAAAAGAATAAGTTGAACTGAAAAATAAGATGAACAGGATGTGCCGCTTAACAGATTGCGTACATGGACGACAGACAGCTAACTCCCTCTGCTGCTATCTCAAAGGAGACAGCAGTTACTTATTCCCTCCCACATCATCCCTTTCCTAGCGAGAGTGAAATGCTGGAAACATAAGTGCGCATGCACATGCGCATGAGGCTGCCATATAGTCTCAAGTTCATATTCCCTATGAAAGTCAAAATCAAAGAACATATAGCTCCGTTCAACTTGCTGTAGTGGGAAGTAAGCGTTTCCTTTAGGGTGGTACAAACTTGCTGAGCCAGCACAGCAGAAAAATAATTTATCGTACGGTACCAGCATTTACCATGATGTTACATCAGGGCTGCAGGCAGATTTTTTCAGCACAAATATTCGGACTCAGAATGACAAATGGGAACCTCATCCTTCCACATGGATGAGTTTTATATCTGCACTGCAATTCCTCTCCAAAGTACCACCACTGATCTTCCTGGCACTTCAATTAAAACTCCTGAAGCGAATCTACTGACCAGCATAAGAAACTGAAGTCTTATGTTATCCAAAAGGCTACTAGAAGGGAAGATAAATTTCACTCCTGGGCTAAATCCAAAGATCTCTGAAGTCACATGTTTCTTCCTCAGACTAAAAGCTGTATAGTAGTAGACACTGTGCATGTGCACACAGTTGACTATGTGAAGCTCAACACCAAGAAAACGAACATCATGGCCACTGGGCCCATCACCTCCTGGCAAATAGAAGGGGAAGAAATGGAGGCAGTGAGACATTTTACCTTCTTGGGTTCCATGATCACTGCAGATGGTGACAGTAGTCACGAAACTAAAAGATGCCTGCTTCTTAGAAGAAAAGCAATGACAAACCTAGACAGCATCTTAAAAAGCAGAAACATCACCTTGCCAACAAAGGTCCGTATAGTTAAAGCTATGGTTTTCCCAGTAGTGATGTATGGAAGTGAGAGCTGGACCACAAAGAAGGCTGATTGCCAAAGAATTGATGCTTTTGAATTATGGTGCTGGAGGAGACTCTTGAAAGTCCCATGGACTGCAAGAAGATCCAACCTATCCATTCTTCAGGAAATCAGTCCTGAGTGCTCGCTGGAAGGACAGATCCTGAAGCTGAGACTCCAATATTTTGGCCACCACATGAGAAAAGACTCCCTGGAGAAGACCCTGATGTTGGGAAAGATGGAGGGCACAAGGAGAAGGGGACGACAGAGGACGAGATGGTTGGATAGTGTTCTCGAAGCTACCAGCATGAGTTTGACCAAACTGCGGGAGGCAGTGGAAGACAGGAGTGCCTGGCATGCTCTGGTCCATTGGGTCACGAAGAGTCGGACACGACTAAACGACTTAACAACAACAAAAACAAGGGACCATGTGCACAAGTGCAGCATACCATGGAGATAGGGAAGGGCATGGTTAACCTAACCCTCCAGCACCACTTTCCTGATCCAAATTTGCTCCCGTGGCTGCTGCTGTTATTTTGATGAAGAAGATTCAGTTCAGAGATATCCTGCAGCATGTATAGTTTGCTCAACCCCTCCCCTCCCCCCTGAAAGTGCTGTGCTTAAAATAAAGGACATAATGGCGTAATATTACTGAAAGGGGGAGATGTTCAGGAAGGAAGCATTAGTTGACTCTGCCATTCCTCCAGGAGCACAATGGAGCTTGCTTTCAGCAGCGCAGGGCAAAGAGAAAGAGGGAGCATATTCCTTCACCTTTTGCAGCAGCCCTTATGAAACTGTTTCCTTTGAAAAATATTGCATTTGAAGCAATATGGAACTTCAGCCTGTGAGTATATGCAAGGGATTTTTGATGTTCTAGGCGTCCAGGGAGGAACATACTTCTATTTGCATTTCAAGGGAAGGATCCACTGAAGCCAATGGGAGGCTTCCCTTGAAATGCAAATACTAGTCACAGAGAGGTGATTCTTTGTCACCACTGTGACAGAGAGAGGAATAAGCAGTCCTGAGGCTGCTGTTTACATAACAACAGAAAAGCATATTAATTGTATTCACACAATTAACCCACACATGTCTAGTTTGGTGTGGCTGAACAATAAGAGGTGCTGTGTCCGTTTTCAGAAGAGGAACTTCCCACTTCGCTACAGTGGAAGCATCTTTGCAAAAATGAGCAACTGAAGTAGTATTACAGGGAAATGTTACTCCTTGGTGACACTGGTCACAAATATGGCTGTAGATAGATTAGTGATGGGAAGGAAGGCACAGATAAAGAGCCTTGAAGGGCGATCAGCACAGCTTAAGGTGCAACTGCATGGGGGCATTTGTGGGTAGAACTGATCGATGCAGTACACTGCAACTGAAGATTTTCTTTATCCAACTAACAAACTGAGACCAAAATGAACCTTTTGCAGTCCCTTCCACCATTATATTCACCATATTATCCATACACACTCCAGCAATAGCAAAGAAGATCAATTTTTTGGTCTCTCCAATACAGTGTTGCTGCTTTTAATTACTATTAAAGCTCCCATCCTAAATGAACTTGGAGCAAGAGAATCAGAGTCGTGTCCTTCCATCATCAATACAGTAAGATACCGTTAGTAGTTCACACAGGTTTTTATTTGGAAATCACCAATTGCAATTACAGAATGAAACCATATGTGCATTTAATAGAATTCATTGTTTGCAAATAAAGCACCCCCCGTCTGCTGCATTTTAAAAAGATGAAGAAGATACAGCTAACAAGAAGAGATTCACACAGATCCAATTTGATCTAAGCTTTGATCTGCTATGTTGTGCCATAGCAGTTACCGGTATTTTAGCTTTAGCAAAGAGAGAAAAATAAACTAGACTACCCTGATCATTGAACAGTTGGCTATCTATTTAATATTTCCCACTTGTTCTCCACTTATAAAAACCTCTGGATGCAACTGAGCCACTGTATAATCACCACTACTTTTAAAACATTTAATAAGTGTCACTTAGCTCTATATCAGGGTTTCCCAAACTTGGGTCTCCCAATGTTTTTGGACTACAACTCCTACCATCCCTACCTAGCAGGAGCAGTAGGGTCAAGGATGATGGAAATTGTAGTTCAAAAATGGCTGGAGACCCAGGTTTGGGAAACCCTGCTCTATATGGTATCTGGTATGATAAACATGTGATAAGCCATGCTGATCAGACCAAACGTTCTGTTTCTGCAGTGGCCAACCTGTTACCTATGGGGAAGTCCTGTGCGCTGTGTTAATCTGTGGCCCTCCAGATGTTGCTGGGCTACAACTCCTGTAACTCCTAACAGCTGGCCATGCTGACTGGGACAGATAGAAGTTGGGGAGCCAACAATATATGGTCAAAGGCTCCCCACTACTTGCTATACATAACAGTGAAACTCCAGGTAACACTGGAAGATGATGGGAGAAGACTGGAAAGGCATTTCAGTTAGCACTTGCAATAGGCAAGAGAGTGTCCAGAAAAAGAAGAGACCACAGTGTCCTGGAAATACTTTCTAGAAGGAGGTTTCAAGGAAGGAACCACAGGACGACAGCGAGACTTGTGTTAACTGTGCAATCTGTGTCACTGTAAATGTATCTAAGGTTACCATGGATTCTTTGAGGAATGTTATGGGGATATTTTCTAAATATCTGGATAGGTAGGACACTTAACAAAAGAAAGAAAAGGAAAAGCTGGCTAGAATTTATGAAAACTGAACATCCTGACCAATAGCTATCTAAACCAGGGGCTGGCAAGGTTTACCTTGCCTGGGCCAGTTCACTCCAGCAGAGATCCCTCCGTGGGCTGGATCGTGTGTGCGCGCGCTCGTGATTTCCGGCATTTGCCGGTTTAGCGCAGAGCGCGGGGACTCACCGAGCGGGCGGCTCGGTTTGGGGGCGGCTCGGGGGGCGGTTAAACAACGCCCATGGGCCGTTTGTGGCCCATGAGCCTTAGGTTGCCGACCCCTGATCTAAACAGACATAAACAAATACCAGGGTTTTTAAAAAAAAGCTGGGTAGGATCTAAAGTGCAATCCTATACCTGAATACTCTAAAGTATGCCCCACTGAGTTCAATACTGTTTAGTCCCAGGTTAGCAGGTATAGGATTCAATTTTTAAGGAACACCAGTCTAATACCAGTAGAATATGAGCCCTATAAATGGACCACCATTATTTAAGGGCTTTGTTTGGATTAGGATTGTTACACCTGTGGTATATGCTTCAGTTTTGTTTTGTTTTTTGGTTCTAAAGCCAAACTGCATTCATGAACATGGGGGGGGGGGAGAGAAATGGTCTGGTACTTTGGAATTCCCAAAGAGAACTTTCTAGAATTTTTTAGGTACGTCTCTGAAGCATATGACATTTTTTATTTTATTTTTTGCAGAATAAGAGTTTAAAGGACAGCATAGTGCTTAGCAGATGACTGGAATGTGAGCTGGACGAAAACAATTGTATTGCAGTTTGAAAGAATAAAGCAAAGTTATTCAGATACTTTTTACAGCTTAGAAGCAAATAAGGAATTTAAGAATTATGCCTCCAACTTCTAACAGCTGCTGTGAAAGAATTCTCTCTCCCTGCCCCCCCCCCGTCTCTTTTCATTCCTTCTCTGCCCATTTTCTTCCTAGCAGCTGCTTTTTTATCCTCATCCTCCTCCCTGTCTCTTCAGCTACCAAAGTTGGGGGGGGGGGAAGCATGGGGGTGCCAACGCACAAAGCGGTACTTGTTAAGAACTGAATATATCCAGGCAAACTGCCAAATTTCATTCCGAAGTTCCCCATCAGTTTCTCGGCACTAAAACAGAATATAGTAAGGCTGTATCCATTTCTAGCACAGAGTGTCTCCTATGCATCCTACAAGGAAAATATTAATTTCATCCAGGAAAGCAACATGGTTTTTTTGCATCTTTAGGCACTAGAAACAAGATAATAGACAGTGGAACATGGTTTAGGCATAGCTGGTTTCACAAATACAGCACTGCCTTTCAAAATGATACATATGGATCTAGCCCAGTTCATACATGGGATCATGGCTTGATAGTTACTTTAAAGTATGTTAGATTTATATCATTGTGATGGCCTCATTTGAAATTTCTTTAAGATTTTAAGTTATTTATTGGCTTCCCTCAGCACAGCAGCATAGGCAGAAAGTGTGTGTGTGTGTACACACCCACCCACCCACGTACCCAAAAATGCAAAAATTTTGGCATTAGCACCAGATGTTCAGTCCAGCCAGCTACTCATGATGGACGATAGTCTATTAGTATTAGTCTGATCCTAAACGCACAATTACTTGGAAGTAAGAAACAATTCACAAACATATTTTTGGGTGAAGTTTCTCAGCCTAAGTCAAATGTCTGTCTGCAACCAGAAAGTCTGAATGAACTTGTCCTAAAATCCATGAAGAGCAGCAGTCTACACATTCCCAAGACACGGAAAGATCAGTCCATCTCAATATTGATTTCCATTACTGCGCCACAAGCAGCTAAGCATAATGAGAGCTCAACGTGCGAATCCCAGCAAAATGTGTACTAGTGTTGGGGTGGTTAGCTGAAGCACAGAACAGCCATAGCAGATCCACAGAACAGTCATAGCAGTGGAAGCAGTTGCAGGCCAAGATCGGAGCTAAACAGCCAGACCAGAGAAAGGCAGAACAAAAAATGAATGGGAGCTGAAGGCAGGCAGATAGGGAAGGAAGCAGATGGGCAGGGAGATTAGATAAAAACAGAGGAAGACACCAAGAACAAGACTAGAGGCTGGAGAGGGAAGGGGGTTATTGAATAGGCAAAGGCCCAGCAGTCATGACCAGAAAACATGTCTAAATCGGAGAGTGGGAAATTGCATTCTTCTAGGAGGCCAATCCCGTCCCTTTTGTCTTCTTCCACTTTGCAGCCCTGAGTGGCTCACAGCAATAGATACAACAATGGACACTACCATACTCATCAACTGTCCTGATTTAATTGGGACATCCCTGATTTTGGCATCACAGCCCTCACCCTTGGAGGTGGTGGAGGCAGTGCTACGTAGGTACCGCCAAACTCCTCGGGACGCTGCTGGGCTCCTGCGTTTCCTTGCATGTCAGATGCCTCAGCATGGTAGTGAGGGCAGGCAGTGAGTGGAGAGGAGCGTGTGGTGGCAGAAACTGCATGCAGCTCTCCTGGCTGGAGGCAAGTGGCTGAGAGAGAGCGCCTACAGTCTCCAAGTGGTGGAGCCAGTGGCGGTGCTGCCTAGACAGCTGTTACCTCCGTCCAACACTGGAGGAAGTGAAAGCAGGCTCCAGCTCCCTCCACCTTGTCCTTTCTACCTCCCGACTGGCTGCGTTCCTCACTGGAAGCCGGCTTTAAGGAGAGAAGGTGTGCTCTTGGCCTCCAGGAAACCTGTCCTCCCAGAGTGAGTTGGTAATTTTGGCCTTACAAGGGGGTTAGTCAAGATGACCCCGAGGAGCCCGCCAAACTCTACAGTTCTCTTAGAGAAAGACACGCACCATGTGACTCAACTCCGAAAGAGTTTCCTCTGCAGCATGTTGGAAGTTATGCACTACTGTACAGACCAGAAAGTTCCTGAAGCTCAGTGTCCCTGCTTCTGACACTGGTTCACCAGCATTATCTCCTCCTCTTGGAAAATAACCGATTACAGACTCCAAACTAGTTTCCATGGTGCAAATATCTCCAGTTCAGGGCTAAAACCATGTGCATGATTCCCACAGCTGTATCTTCCACATGCCTGGAAATTGAAATAGTAGATTCAGCTGCATGGACTCCCATTGTGTCCATTTCAGTGAACAGACAAGTCTGGGACTTGGGTCCACTCCTCTGCCACTGACAGCTAACTGGCTCCAAGGTAGTGGTGAAGCTTAAACTAACGACACAGGATTTCATACCACAGTACCTAAATAATGTGTCTGCTAAGAACATCACACTTAAAAGCTGTGATTTCCAAGCATTCTGGAGCTTGAGTGAACACGGAAAGCACTTGACACAACATGCTAAACCAGTTACCATTTGTGCCAGCAGAACTATGGGTGGGGTGGAAGGCCCAATCCACAAGCGATGTACTGTGCCCAGAAAACCCTGATGGCATCCCTGTGTGCATGAATTGTGCATGCCCTAAAAACATCCCCAGAGTCTCCCCATAACATGCTATGGGTTCCACAACAGACAAGTCAATGCAGAACAGGTCTTAGTTTGAAAGTCACAATCCTAATTAAAGCACATTGATAAGGGATAACCTCATTATAACTACCTGCAGTCCTCAGTCAATTACACCCATTCACTGGATCAGGATAGCTGCCTAGAAATCTATTTAAACCCAAATATATGTGGTGGACAAATTACAGCCCTCTTACTAGCTCTTTATATTTTACTATGCAGATTGTTTGCCAAAGAGGACATTTTTGAGCTAAAAATTACTGAGAGGCTGTTGACCCAATATTTTTTTAATCCAATTACACAGAGTTATTTCAGACCTAAAATGTATTTTAAACTTTTCTTTAGCACATACAGCCTTACATGCTTTTCATTCCCATCATGCAGACAACTCTAACTAAACTTCTTACTATCAAGGGACATAGAAAGTTGCATCCATTCCAAGCCATTTTAGGTGCCAATCCAAAAAACTGCCAGTGCTAATGAAAAAACTCTGCATGTTTCAGAACAAGGCAGAGTTGAACTAAGGTCCTTTCTTGCTTCAAAACAGATATAAAACAAAGAGACTAATTGAAATGCAAGGAAGAACACAAGCAATGAAGTGTTTTAAATTTTCCCACCCTCTCTGAAATATAGTTTCTACAGGAGAATGAAGTAGGGATTTGCTATGTATCTTTCTAATAAGAAGTAAATCTTAGAAACCTCTTTGTAAATTTTGCAACTGGACTGTTTTTTAATGTTAAAGCTGAGAGAGAGAGAAAGAGAAAGAGAGAGAGAGAGATTCCATTTACAAATATTAATATCGAAACTTGCTGTTGCAATGTTAACCAGAATTTTCTTGTACCTGATGAGCTGGTGGAACCCAATGTGAGGATAAGTAAGAGGGAAGCTTCTTCAGGCTCACTTCTTTGTATGTGGATTGAAGATGATAGAAGGATACATATACATATATATTTCTGTTTGATTATTGATAGGCCTTATTCTTAATGTTCCTTATCTCTCTGCTTCCTCCTTTTCTTTTTACTCTATCTTTTCTTGTCCTTTTCCCTTTCCTTTTTGTCTTTTTGATTCTACACTAGATATTATTTTACTGTATTGTGAAAACTTTCATAAAATATATTTGGGGGAGAGGGGTAAGGAAAGAAAGGTGGAATCCTAGGCATCTCTTATGTTTTCACAATGTCAACTTGTGAAAATGTGTCAGATGATGTCGGTCTATCCCACTTCTTCTGCCGCCCCGCAAGCAGCAGCAGCTAATGAGCAGGGAAAGGGAAACATCAAACACAATGTTGTCTTTTCACACATTTCTTCTACAGATGTTACTGGAAGAGCCTATGGTTAGCAGCAAGCATATGCTCCCCATAAAATATAGTCAGACCCTATGAAAGTGCATCCCACATAGGAAGCTGCCTTGCACCGGGTCACACTATTTGCCTGTCTAGCTCAGTGCTGTCTACACGGACTGGAAGCAGCTCTCCAGGGTTTCAGAAAGGGTGCATTCCCAACCCAATCTGGAGATTCCAGGAATTGCATGCAAAGAAGGGGCTCTACCCTACTGAGCTGAGCTGAGTCCTACCCTTTTGTTGTTGTTGTTGTTTAGTCGTGTCTGACTCTTCGTGACCTCATGGACCAGAGCACGCCAAGCACTCCTGTCTTCCACTGCCTCCTGCAGTTTGGTCAAACTCATGCTGGTAGCTTCGAGAACACTATCCAACCATCTTGTCCTCTGTTGTCCCCTTCTCCTTGTGCCCTCCATCTTTCCCAGCATCAGGGTCTTTTCCAGGGAGTCTTCTCTTCTCATGAGGTGGCCAAAGTATTGGAGCCTCAGCTTCATGATCTGTCCTTCCAGTGAGCACTCAGGGCTGATTTCCTTAAGAATGGAGAGGTTTGATCTTTTTGCAGTCCATGGGACTCTCAAGAGTCTCCTCCAGCACCATAATTCAAAAGCATCAATTCTTTGGTGATCAGCCTTCTTTATGGTCCAGCTCTCACTTCCATATATCATGACTGGGAAAACCATGGCTTTTACTATACGGACCTTTGTTGGCAAGATGATGTCCCTACTTTTTAAGATGCTGTCTATGTATATGTTTGCACTGATGTGAGGCTAGGGGTGGAAGGCTCAGTCCTTTCAATCTTTATTGCAGTTGATAATACAAGCAGGGGGCACATTTGGTGATGACAAGTCTAATTGCCTGCTGTTCTCCCCCTTCTCACACTGCTATCTGATGACTTTAAAGTGAGGTCAGGGATTGTGCGACTCTTCCCACTTCAGAAAATGCAATCACTTAGACAGATGCCATAATTTAATACAATTCATGTGTACGTCTACAAATAAGGATTTAAGAAACTAAGCCAGGGTACTAATTTGGAATGATCACGGAATTATATCAGAGCAAGATACAAGTGGGGATATGGAACAATAGAGAGAACAGAAGGCGTCTGAAACAAACCACAGCTTACCACAAACAAGCAGGTTGCTAGTGTACACTGCTCAAATCATGCCTGTCACACCAGTCCTTTTGCCAAGGCAAGAAGTAACAAATCAGAGCTCTGGCTTAGCACTACGTGTGAACTAACACTCATGGTTTCCCTCCAAACCAACCACTAGAAGCCGCCAGGGCAACATATTACATATCAAAATATTTTAAAAGAAATGTATCAGAAAATCTTGCTACTAGACTTCTATTTCATATGATTTTAGAAACCCCTACAAGTTCAGAGAGGAAAGAAACTGGCTGATACTTAGGGTATCCCAGCCCCCAACCTGACGTCTTATATTGCTGTCCTGACTTGTGGAACGAGAGATTTTATTCTGTGACCTCTAGGTATAGGGCAGAATAGAAATTCAATATAATAAAAATAAATAACAACCACAACAACTTTTCAAGAGTGGAGAAATGGCACTTGTTTCCATTTTCCTAAACCAGGACTCCTTAAACCATGTGGATGAACTCCAAATCCCATCATTGCCAGCCAACAACATTTGGAGGGCCACAGGTTCCCTAAACAGTGTCTGAAATGGGAGGAGGAGAAGCAGGGTGATCAGGACAGACTCAGTCATGTTCACCAGAACAAAAGTGTGACAAGTTAAAGGTCCATATGAAAAGAAATGGAATGACATCCCAACTTCGAGCGCTGCCCGTAGATAATAGGAAACTACTTATAAATACAACTCTCCTGATTTTCTATCTCTCCCTGTGACTTGAAGTTATATATGTGCTTGGGAGTGGAAAGACAATCATCAAGGACAATCCATGGAACAGACTTCCCCAAATGAATTTCCCTTCTGTTTCAGAAGCCGGATCCAGGCAGGAAGCCGCTACATTGGGAACAGCAAGAACTTCCCACAACCAGCATAGGATGCCCTTGTGTGTGGCGAACCTGCTAAACAGATGACTGCTATGAAAGCATCAGTAACAGGTTGTGGATGGTATGACGCAATCCTGAAACCCTTCTCCCTTGTTCAATAGGTTACCAGGAAGGAGAAAATCAATTCTGCTGGGGTTTATTTTGCTTCCTTGTTCTCTTGGACTCAGCTGCTTTTCCCTATAGTTGGGAAGCGGAGAAGAGCAGGAGAAAGCAAACAAGCTGAAGGAAAAGTGCCGGATGGCAGCAGTCCAGAGATTATTAAGGAATATGAGAAATATTACCAAGTTCAACTGGATATCTCAGAGGTAAAGGACCCCTGGACGGTTAAGCCCAGTCAAATTCGACTATGGGGTGCGGTGCTCATCTCCACTTTCAGGCCGAGGGAGCGGGCATTTGTCTGCAGACAACTTTCCAGGTCATGTGGCCAGCAGGACTAAACTGCTTCTGGTGCAACAGAAAACCCTGATGAGTGCCAGAGCACACGGAAACGCAGTTTACCTTCCCGCCCCAGTGGTACCTATTTATCTACTCACAATAGTATACTTTTGAACTGATAGAATGAAACACTCACATTTGGAGGGCGACTTTTTAAATCTCTCAAGGGCTCAGAGGTCCCCAGAAGCCAAAATCTTGATTGTGACAGGGAAATATTAGCCAAATGTCAACTTCCTCTAGTGCCTTTAAACTGAAATATTTTACAATGTAGAAAGGAGCTAAACTGAAGATGAGGATATTTGTTGTTATGGGAAAGCCCCACATCCTGTGGTCCTTTGGGGAAACAGTTATTAAGTGCGGGAGATGTTTTCTTACTGGCTTGTCTAAAGATAGTACGGGGAATGCACATCTGTAAATATAAGCAGCAATTATCGCTACTTTCTTTATACAGAGAGCCAACTTCATCATACTATTGTACTGTTCAACAAATAATAAAAAATCAGAAAGACAAGACACGTCCTACCACAGTATTGTATTTCAGCACATTAAGAGGAAATGCACTGGCAAATCTTACAACAGAGTTCCTATTTCAGATGTGATTTTTTTAAAAGACCATTTCTTGTAAGTTAGGGAACTGGATAGCAACCCTGCTTCATCCTACTTGTTTAAATTCCATCTCCTACAGAATTGGAATTCATGCCAATGTCAACTTCTTAACTACTGTGAAAACAAACAACGCTGATTTAAAAAAGCAAACACGACATATGTTCTACTAGGCTGGAACATAGGGAGCACACGATTTCCCTACGCTGCTGGAACAGTGAACGGGCCCATTCATTTGGAAGCACGATGCAACACTGCTGGGAGTACAGCCTAGAAACCAATCAGCCCTGAAAAGCAAAATGTATGTCTGGACTGGACAGGCTCCACAGAAACTAAGCAGTGTTGGAAACTGAGATATGAAAGCTAGGAGCTAAATGGAACCTTAAACCTAGGTTATGGGCACAACAACAGAATGTCTAGGCACGTTGTTGTTTTTTAAGAATACAAAGCTGAAAATGAATGAACTGCAACTAAAATATTATGTTCATTTCCCACATGGTCTAGTGACTACTCCTTCCCCTGCCCACCCCCCTAATATTCTCTTCTCCAGTCTTCAGAGAGTAGCTGGAAGTGTGGAGGCAGGAAAAGGTCCTCCTTTCCTTCCACTCTGTGCTTTTAATCTGAAATCTTAGGCGCAGTGCTGCACCCAGAGCTCAGAAAGTGTTCACGCTAATGAAATTCCCTGTTGCAAAATGCACTTAGAACAATGGGAGTTTCGCACCTGATACTAGGTCTGCCTGTCTTCAACCATAAAATAAGAAATGTCTGTATATAATCTCCTCCATGGTATTCTCTGTCCTCAGTTGAAGTTTCTCAAAGCTCCGTTGTGATTTGGTGGTGGTGGGCTTATTAGGGAAGGGCTGTGGCTCAAAGGGAAAAGACATGAGTTAATGGAAGAGCACAACATTTTCATGCAGAAATTCAATCCACGCTTAATCCTCAGCATGTCCAAACCAGGACAGAGAAAGACTCCTACCTGAGTCCCTGGATAGCCACTGCCATTCAGTGTTGGCAATAGTCATCTAGAGAAATACATGAAGTGACTCAGTATAAGGCAACTTTCTATGTTCCCAAATTGCATGCATTTCAGTCCCACCTAGATGCTCAATAGGCAGCTACAGGTAAGGATGGGGGTAAGCTGGGATTCAGCTAGGATGATGCTTCTCCTGAAACAATTGGGGGGAAGGGGTAGATACACCACTTTGCCACATCCCCTTTAACTAAAATTCTGGTCAACACTGATCTGACTACTAGAAATTTCCCTTCATCTCAGTTTCTTTCACTTCCGTTAAATATACATTGCCAAAATCATGCCCCTCCACAGATTTCCCTACGCTGTCATTCAGCACAGACTTCTTGTCCTTACCTTCAAAGCTCCCCAACCTTATCTTTCTGTCCTCATTTCCCACTTTTCACTCTTACAATTATACTACCTTTCTCTACCCAAGCCTCCCACCTCACTTAAATTACACTATTTCCCAGTGCTAAGCTTTACATGCTCCTTCCAATAATTTTTGCTATTAGCCTCATCATTGTCCTCTATCTGAACTCAAAACCCGACAGCTTTTGGCTTAACTCTTTAGCCCTGATTTAAATGGCATCTAGGTACCAATAACTGCATTTGCTCATATTCAGCCCATTACCTCTGCCTCCCCCGACTTCTCCCTCACAAACTGTCACTATTAAGACTTTACATTTTCAATAAAGGTACCACTTTGCCCATCTGATGTAATAATAAAGGAAGATCATATTCACTGCACAGCTTACTTTTCTTTTTAAAAATCAAGCAGTGCTGTAACTGCAACCAGCTAATTCCTGAATATACTAGTCAAGAGAATTAAGGACTAGTTTTAACTATGAGATGGGTCACTTCTTAACTGAGAAGACGACTATTTGTTGGAAGCTGCCCAGGGTGGCTGGGGCAACCCAGTCAGATGTGCAGAGTACAAATAACAACAACAACAACAACAACAACAACAACAACAACAACAACAAGATTTCAATGGGGTTCAGTACAAAAAAAAATCACTCATCAAAAACCTGCATCTAACACTTAAGATAGTGTTGTATAACATTCACGACTCTTCATTGCATGTTGCAGAAACCTGGCTACTATCTCCATCTTATCCCCATATTGAGCAAGCATAAGAAAGGCTACATTTGTCTGAATGCCACTCCCTACTAACAACCAACTGATTAATAAACTAATATCAATTTGTCTGATACCAGGGGCAGTGCAAAATAACATGCACACCTATTATATCTTGCACCTTTCTTAAGAAAACAGAGAGAGATGACGCATGACAGCATTTGGATCACTAGAAGATTTTCCAAGTGCTTCCATACACACACAGCTAGATTTTATATCATCAATAAGATTGCTGCAATGGTCATGTCTGTGTTATGGCTCTTCTTGGACATTTTCACAGGTCAATGCTGAAACAATGGCAGTATTTCCACATAATGCTAAGCCAAGGATGTGGTGCACTGACCACACATGCAAGCCTGATCACTTCAGCTTCAGTCGTTCTCCTGTATGAGTGGGGTACAAACCAGGAAAGGGATAGGCAGCTAAGTGCTATATTCAAACCTAGGATTATGGTTTCTCTCTCTCTCTCTAACAAGTCACAACTGCTAGCCTGTGGCTTTATGAAAAAGGAAAAAGAATCATTAAAAGGGGTGCTAACAAAAAAATGTCCAGCTGCTGAAATCATCAGCCAGTTGGAAATTTAAAAAGATTGCTCCCACCCAGAAGCAAGAATAAGAAGTCCTAAAAGCAGAAGGCATGAAGGAGGACATGGACGTGGGTGGGGCATGGTGGGAGAAGGGTGGAGTTCAAGATAAACCAAGGAGAGAAATCAGGGTAAATGACCAACTATGTCTCTTCAATGGTGTCTTGTGACAGTACTTTCCCTCCTTTCCTGATGTTATTGTCCCGTAGTGAAAATATGGGTTGTGCGAAGTTAGAGGTTCATCCAGAATTAATGTAGGGACAATCCACATTAAGCAAAAGTATGGATGGGCCCGAAGTGTGACATGGCTCCACCCACAATTCCATTGGCAACAATGGCACCATGGGATACAGTTTCCAGAGCTGCTCAAGCATAGCTAAGCCAACACAGTTTTAACACAAGTTAAAACAAGGGTGCGCTTCTCTCCATCAACCACATGAAGCGGGAATGAGCTATGCCCAAGTGTGAAAGTACGTCATTATCTGGCACTTCAGAAGAGATGTTAGCAAGAAGTTTTACACCAGGAAGGTAGCATTTGCAGGCAAAAGTTAGTCTGTTTTTATGAGCAGTGATGAGTACACCCAGACTGCTCTGAAAAACAGTTAATACTTTGCTTCACGCTTTTCACTGACCATGTTTGGACTATTAGAGCATGACATAATAAGCTGAAATATGAACAAGTCTTTCAGCTGCACACAAAGCTTCTTTGCTTTTCCCTCTGAACAAGTGAGCAAGCAAACAGGAGGTCCTCCGTTAACTATAAACCAGGGAATTATGGCCAACAACTTCAGAACAAGTCAGAATATTCAAACATGGTTTGAAGTCTATTCATTGCAAAGCTGTTAACCATAGTTTCCTGGTTCAGACAAAACAAGAAACTCTAGTTAAAAGATAAAAGAAGATTTCCTGGCTAGTTGGTTTACCCCTTCACACATGGGTGCTGCATATACAGCAAGGAGGCTTCTTCATATGTCAACTTACTAAGTCAAAATATGACCACCCAAACTCTCCCACAAAATGGTACAATTAAGCACTGTCTTCTCTCAGCATTTTATGCAAGGGGCGTCAGCTGTGAGTCAATCGCCCAAGGAGGAAATCTGAATCCTACATTCTGTACTGCTGCCTCTGAAATGGACAGCTGCAATAGTACACTGTTTTAAAGGAAATCCATTTGACATACACAGAAACGAGTCTGCTCTTCTGAATTCAATATGCCTGTGTTGTGTAGATTAATGCCATGCTCCAGCTGTGCTTATATGTTTTTTCCCCTCCATGGAATAATGCTGTTAAAACCACAGATCCCTTTGTTATATATCTTATGGGGATAATTCACAAGAGTAGTACTTGCCTAAACAGAGCTTCCATCAGCAGCTGCTCCCACCAATATTTATTTTCAATTTGTCACAAATATAAGAGTCACTGTGTCCATGGCTTAGGAAAATCTGGGTTCAAATCCCTATTTACCATCAAGCTGAGTGGTTGACCTGAGGCCAGTCACATGATTTCAGCCCACAGGATTGTTGTGAGGTTTGAATAAGTGCAACCTCCATGCATGTGCATTGTTGTGAGCTGTTTGGAGGAAGGATGGAATGAAAATGTGAGATACAAATAATGGATATGAAGATGTGGCAATAATTATGGTATCTGATTGCAAGATCTAGTAATCATATACGGTAGGAATTATACTCTGTTTCCTATTCACAGCAGGGAACAACTCCCCAAGGACTAAAACCAGATTACTGCGTTTGGAATAAAATTTAGATATGGATTTGTGCACAACTGATGCTTTTCTACTGGCATCTTGTCAAGCTAGACAGAAGTTAATAGGTGTCAAACATCACAGGGAAGCAAAGCTTTAATTTCCTCAGATCAGCATTCCAGACAATGTTTACAGACAACTTTTTTTGCAAAGGGTTATTCAAGTAGTCCTCCCCCCCCCCCATAAACATTGGCTGGCTGGAATCTAAGCTGGGGGGGGGGAGAGAGAATTACTGCCAGGATTATACCAAACTCTGCATTTATTTCCCCAGAATCTCTTCCCCTTTTCTTCAGCAAGCTCTCCAATATCAACAAGAACTCTCCAGACATCTGTGCTGTGGGTATTGTAGCCCCAGAAAGTTGGGTCACAAACATAACCTCAGTATAGCATCAGGCTGGTACATCTATGCTTCATCAGAATGTGCCACGATTTCCATTCCGTTTTGCTGACTTGCTTTAATAAACAAGCAAAATTGCAACTTGGAAGAGAGGGGCAGAGGACGTGGGCAGGCAAGGGGATGTATCTTTGAAAGTGTCAGTTGCAGACTTTTAAAAAAATTATTTCAGTTATTTATACTGTGGGTTCCTCTAGTGGTGCATAGTTACAAGTGAATAGACATTCCACTGAGTGCAACTTGGTGCAAAGACACATCCATATCTAGATGTACATTCTGACCTGCTTTTCTACCAGCTGCATTGACTGCTGGTAAAGGTAGATCTGCAAGCATGCACATATAAACCATTCTGCCTTGACATTAAGATCCACTTGAGAATCCCTGCATATAGGCCCACTGTAAGATCAAACTGGCTGGAGAGCACAAGAGACAAGGCCTTCTCAGTTGTGACTTCTAGCTTATGGAATTCCCTCCCCACCAATCTCCATTTGGCCCAAAGTTTAGAAACTTACCTGTTTTGAGTGAGCTTCTCTAAAGTTCTTTAATGCTGCTGGTCTGGAATTATTAAGTTGTTTTAACCATCTTTTAGAGGTGTGGCATTGTTTGGAGAATAATCTGCTGGGTTAACTAATGTTTAAAACACTCTGGGCCATGTAAGCTTTTATGGTACTGTTCTCCAATTCTGAATCATCAATATGAATGTGTTGTTCTAATGCATTTTGTATGCTTTATTTCTGTTGTGAGCTATACCTGTATACCTGAAGGAGTGTCTCCACGCCCATCATTCAGCCCGGACACTGAGGTCCAGCTCTGAGGGCTTCTGGCAGTTCCCTCACTGTGAGAAGTGGGGTTACTGGGAACCAGGCAGAGGGCCTTCTTGGTAGTGGCACCTGCCCTGTGGAATGCCCTCCCATCAGATGTCAAGGAAATAAGCAACTATTCTACTTTTAAAAGACATCTGAAGGCAGCCCTGTTTAGGGAAGTTTTTAATGTTTAATTCTGTATTGTGTTTTTAATATTTGATTGGGTGCCGCCCAGAGTGGCTGGGGAAACCCAGCCAGATGGGCGGGGTATAAATAATAAATTATTATTATTAAGACTGACACAAATATAGATCAAATCAATGATATTAGGAGGATGAAACACCGGGACAGTGATACCTGTTAGTTATAGGGAGACACCTAAATACAAAGACACTTTCATCCTTGCGTACAACAGACCCATGTGGTGGACTTCAGTAGCAAACGGAGAATTCTACTTCTTGTTATTTATCAGAGTACAAAATGGAAGCAATGGAGGAACTTGCTGGGGGTGTTGCACTTGGTGGAACAAGATGCATAACCCTTTTCTTGTCTGCCACCACTTATTGCCTGCAGCCCCCCCCCCAGCTGCTTTTCTTCATTTGATGAGCAGATGGCAGAGTCCTTAGCTAGGGAAAAACCAGCATGGGTAAACTGCAGAGGATCCCTGCTCAAATCTCCTCACTGCTTAGTAGATGTGTGGCAAGCACGGGACTGGGAACTGCCACATTTTAATGAAGCGCTACAGTAAGTCACTTTCTCTTATATTAAATTTTATGTTTTTCACCTTTCTGACTAAAGGTAGAAGGTGATAATATTCAATTCCATGGATGAACAGGTCACCTCTAACGATGTCATGCTCAGGAAGCCAACATATCCATAAATGAAAACTTTACTGAAGGTCACACTTGGGAAGGCAATGCTTTCTATCCTCTGTATTAATTTATTCTCTTTCAAACTTCCACAATGATTTAAGTCTGTATAAATAAATAAATAAATAAATAAGAGGAACTTGTGAATCTGTTGGGGTTTTTTTTTTTTTTTTGGGAGAGATATTTATGTTTCTTTGTCTCCAGAGCAACTACAATTTATATTCTGTTGAATCTTCATTGAAGACCACTGCTTGGAATATCTAGACTACAGACAATCTGATTGCCACTGTGAGTGCACACTATAGCCCCCATTAAGTTAAGTAGTGGAGACAGCACTACACTCTTACTTTTTTCAGAGGCACAGTGTCCCTCATCATCCTTCCTTTTATTTTCTGTTTTGTCAGAGTGGTAACCAAAGTCATCTTTCTTGAGTCTTGTTCAATAGCAGATTGATATCTGGGTCAGCAACCTTTACGGTCAGTGGACACATCTGGAATTTTGAGAGAGCCACCATGGGCACCAGTCACAAAATGGCTGCCATGAGGTCTGTGGCATAACACAATAACTGCCACATCTGAAAGAGAGGCAGTACTACAAAATGGTGTTGGAATGTCCCCACATCAGTGGAGAAAAGGCATTGCTCACTGCTCCACAACACTTTACAGCTAATCTCTATTCAGAGTAGAAGAGAGGATGGGTGTCTAACCTTGGCATCCAATGTGGACAAGTTTAATGCAGGAGCATAACAACTCGGAGTCAGGAGTGGAGCAAAAAAACCACTCACCAGTCTTTTGTGTACTGTGGATTTGCTAAGATCATTCTCTGGCACCCTAGGAAGTACTGACAGGCACCCGCAGGCACAACGTTGGCCATGACTGTTCTATATCTACATTACTGTGCAAGTAAAAGGGCAACATTGATCCCAGCCTTAGGCAGGGAGTTCCTTGCATGACCTGTCCTGACCCTACATAGATTAGATTTCAGAATTCCACAAGATGGGGACAACCTTCAAGGGTGTGTGTAAGGATGTGAACAGATGTTAGGAGAGGATATTATTATTAGATATTATCCTTCCTTCCTCACATTTGTGAGTTCAGCACAGTGCATCCCTTTGAAGCTTTAATAGCTATCCCACAGTGTGGGTGCTCATGTAGCTGTGATGACTTGATATGTGAACTTAGATATCATGCATGAACTGAACACAATGGAATTTAGGCTCAGTTTAAGAACGTTGAAAAATGAAAGTGTGGAATTCTTTAGTACTTTAGAACAAGTGTTCACTATGATCTTCCTGTTACATAAGCAAGCAAAATAACCTAATAAAGTTCAGAGGGCAATGATATACATTAAAGTTAAAACAATCCAAAGTGCCAAATTCTGTCATCCGACTTGAACAGAGAACTTATTCAAGGAACCATTGATCAAAGCAAGTTCAAGATCTCTCATAATATTTTAAACAATACAGTCCAGTGTGTTTTCATGCTTAACTTTAAAAGCGTATTATGACTCACTACATTGTAAGAAAAGAATCAGTTGTGTGATAGTTCACATACAAAAACCACGACTTTTTTTTTTAAAAAATGCTTGGTTCCCTTAGTTTATCATTCAAATGAGATCTGAAGCAAACAAACAAATAGACAATAAAGTTTCAAGAACAATGGATTATTTATTTAGGTAAAGAGAGATAGCAATTAATATTTTTAAGTTCACCAGGGGAAAAGTATGCATATGAAAAGCAAGGATTTAAGCGTGGACTGGACCAAAGGATCCCACAATTGAAATGTAGCCAACTATAATGACCAATACTAATCAAATTTGACCATTACTGTGTCTCACAAAGGGTTTTTAATCCTGCCTGGACAAAATGTACAGTTGAATAGGAAGAAAGAGGGCTGCTTTTCTTTCAAGATTTGCCTCCAGCTGTTCAGAAGAAGAAAGCACAGTTTAAACACAAACAGATTTGTCTTTCTTTTCCCAGTTCAAATCGTACGTTGGAGCCCTAACTCCAGGTAGTTAAAAGTATGCTGTTCATGGAGTTTGTAACTAACATTACTTTTCAACAGTAGCAGTGTGGCCAAAGGTCTATCTAGTTGATTTTCTTGAAGTTACCTTTTCAAAAGTTTGCTGAAAAAATGTGTGCCATCTTCTCTCTCAAACAAAAAGTGGCATTAGTCTTCCGAGGAGAGATGGAGATGTAGAGAGCTGATGTTTGCATAACCAACTTTTCTTTAGTATTCTCCAGCTATGTCCTTTAAAAGTGTAGGGGGGGGGACTGGCCTGCTCATTTCCTCTTCTCTTATGAAAACCCCAGTGTTCAAGACCCATTCAGCTTAGTCGGTCTCACGCCAAGGAATCTGGCTACAAGATTGTTTCTCAGGCATGTAACAGGGTTTAGACTGAAAAGGGAGGGGTTGGGATGGAAGTTAGTAACACATGGACAGTTAACAAGCAGCCAGATCCAACTATTCCTCTGGCACAAGATCTTCCTAAGCCTGCTTTAGAGGGAGGAGCTCTGTTGTACAATCCTCTGTCAGCAAAAGGTATTTGCATGCACAAGGCAGGTTTGCCAGTGTATCTATTGACACCAACGAGGTATACAACAAAACATCCTTCTCTTTGAAATTCCCAAGTCCTTTTTGCTTTTAGCATGGCATTCATACCTAAATTCTGCTTTTCATCCAAAGCTCTGGGAGGCACAGCAAAAGTCTACAGGGAACAACTGAGGTGCAGCTCTGAAATCTGGATGTTCCTTCAGCAGCAGTTCAGGGGAACTTGCTGGGCAATGCAGAAACTTGAAAAGGGTTGCCTGCCCTGGACTCAAAAGCTACAATAACCCCAAAAGGGTATAGTGGCTTGCCTGATCTAGTATTCAAACAAACAAGCACGAAAGTCAGAAAATCCATCTGATGTAGTTAAGTCTATAAGCCAGTTAGGAAATTTCCTAATAATTCAAAATCTATCAAGAGGTAGACACTACCAAGTGTCTGCACAGCTACCAAAAGCATGAGGACCTGTCTGGAACTGAAGCTCCTGTTGAGGTGGCTAGCCTAATCCAGAGTGCTTTGAGAATGTCTTCACAACTCAAAATGCATTCTGAGGACCTGTTTAAAGATGGACAGAGTTCAGAGTCCTTTCCCCCCACCTCAATTGGTAACATCAGGTGTCAAGTAACTACTTACCATAACTGGGCAGTTCCTGTTAGTTTGCTCATTCCTTAATGTGGTTTACTGATCAAAGCTTGTTCAGGTTCTCATTAATTATTGGCATCAATTATGCCAGCTAAGCATTGGTATTAGAAAACAGTATCTTATCCAACTCTCACCCCTCACTTCCCTGAGGTTCCCTAGTGAAATCTATCCAACTCCCTTTGCACCAGAAGGGCAAGTCAATAGCCCAGGTAGATAAGAATATTGGAAAGAGTGTGACTTCTATAAGTTAGCTGTTGGGTGAAGTGCATTCAGAGCTCCATCGGAAGGAACACAGTTAGTTGCCCTTGTGTTACAGAAGCCTGAATGGAGTCCAATGGAAGTTGGGTATTTAATGCCACTAGTCCTGTGATGGAAGGAACATTCTTTCAGCAGAGATTTGGCAGGCAAAACCGCTTGGCTTTCAGGTGTATCTTGAATGCCCTTTCATGCCAAGAGGCCTTAACAGGTGTTTAAATTGATTAACAAGTCACTTAAATGATTTGTATTGTTTACAATGGTATTTTATGTTTTACAGCTGTGCACTACCCACCAACCATAGTTTACGATATGGCTGTATAGAATAAACAAATGTTCTGATTGCAACTAACAGTTTCAGGCAGGATGGAAGATTTACAAATGTTTTAGAGTGGCCTTTGAGAAAAGAAGAACTCGCTGTTTTAAAACAAAGATCAAGACTGTTGCTTTAACAGCCCTGGCCAAAGCAACATTGTTTCTGGATGCTTCCAATCCTGCTCTGGACAGCAGTCCTTTTGCTTATCTTCTTCACATGCTTGCTATTGCAAGCAAGACTCCAGTCTTGCCCCACTGTAGGTCACTGTCCCCAAATGCTGTTTATCGAGCCTAAAACTGTCAAAACAACACTAAGTCTCCAGGTCCAAATATCTGATGGTACACTTTACAGAACTGATCACACAGTATAAAGTTTCTTCTTTTTTATCCTTTGTTGTTATCATGTTAAAACAACAGAAATGCAAACATACCCCCACCCCAGTTTAAGAGTCCATATCTTATTTAATTAGCTAAAAACCTGGGAGAAGAGGAATGTTTTTTGCCTGGCATATAAAGTTATGTAACAAAGGTGCTAGATGAGCCTCCCTGGGGAGAGCATTCCACAAATGGGGAGCCACCACAGAAAAGGCCCATTCTCATATTGCCACCTCCAGAACTCTCATGGAGAAGGAACACAAAGGATAGCCTCAGATGACGAGCACATGGTCGGGGTTGGTTCATATGGGTAGAGGCAGTCCTTGAGATATTGTGGTCCTGAGCCATTTAAGGCTTTATAGGTCAAAACCAGCACTTTGAATTGCAGCAATCTAACCTAGAAGTTACCAGAGCATATACAACAGAAGTTAGGCTATCCCTATTCACATAGGGGTGCAACTGGGTCGTCATTTGAAGCTGATGAAAGATACCCTGTGCTACTGAAGCCACCTGAGCCTTAGGTGATGCAAAAAATCAAAAAGTACCTGTTCTTTCAGAGAGAGTGTGTGTAACCCCATCAAGAACAGGCAACCCCCCCCATCCATCACTTTCTAGGGAACTGCCCACTAAAAGTGCCTCTGTCTTATCTAGATTGAGCTTCAGTTTGTTGGCTCTCATCCCGTCTATTACTGAGGCTAGACCTCAGTCTAGCACATTTACTGCCACACCTGCAGATGTAAAGGAGAATTAGAGCTCTGGGTCATCAGCATATTGCTGACAATATACTCCAAAACTCTGAATGACCCCACTAATGGTTTCATGTAGATGCTGTACAGCATGAGGGATAAAACTGAACAATAGGGCCAAATAGCACTCCTAAGCATCACCTTCTGGAAACAACTATCCAAGTAAGACTTGGGAGAGTCACTCCAAAAGGATACCGTAGCCAATGGCATTGAAAGCTGCTGAGAGGTTGGAATGAACAGGGACATATTTTCCCCCTCTCTCTCCCAAAAGAGGTCATCATACAGGGCAACCCAAGCAGTTTCTGTGCCAAAACAGGGCCTAACCCCCAATTGAAATAGATCTTAAAAATCTGTTTCCTCCAGGAGCACCTGAATATGACCCTTGCCCAAGAAAGGGAGATTGCCAACTGGCTGGCAATGATTTTTCTAATCTGGGGAGGGTTTTTTCCCCCCTTTATCAATGTTATAATACAGTGGTACCTCAGGTTAAGTACTTAATTTGTTCCAGAGGACCGTACTTAACCTGAAACTGTTCTTAACCTGAAGCACCACTTTAGCTAATGGGGCCTCCTGCTGCCGCTGTGCTGCCGGAGCACGATTTCTGTTCTCATCCTGAAGTAAAGTTCTTAACCTGAAGTACTATTTCTGGGTTAGCGGAGTCTGTAACCTGAAGCGTATGTAACCTGAGGTACCACTGTAATACTTTAAAAACATCCTTTTTTACCACAAGTAATATTAAACATATAAATTGAAAACAAAGATATCTAAGATTCAATATCAGAATAAATGGCAACAATAATCAGGAAACATTTCACCTCTCTCTCTAACTCTTGCTTATCATTGTGATTGTACTCTTTATCGTTCTCTCCTCCCCCTTCCACATTTTAATCAATATTCTTCAATACTGCCCTAGTCTCATGATTTAATTTAGTCAGTCAATAAACGTTTAAAGTCTTAATGTTTTACTGCATTAATGAATCTTAGTAGAAGAATGGCCTACCAAATTCCATAACAGTTAATCAGTTTCAAGTCATGTGTAGAAGCAATTAAGTAGATAGCACAGGATGCCAATAAAAAAATCATTCTGGAACCTTAACAGTTTGGCTACCATTTCAATTGCCAATCTTTCAATCTTAGGACTAAGAGGTGCATATCCTTGGATAGGGTGCAGTTGCTTAGCAGACCTGACCCGCTTCTGTACAATGAGTTCAATGTTTAATTTTCCTTTTCAACTCTTAAGCACACAGCTCAAGGAGACCTGTATCCAAGTTTATGTTTAGTGGCCCATTTCTGCTGCAAAGAGGCAAAACAATACAGATTGCTTGCAACCATCTTCGACGAATGGGCAGAAACTAGTTTCAAAACTGTTTAGCGTGCTTTAAAAAAAAGAAGTTAATAGGAGTACATTGTATCATTTTGGAATTGCGAAATGAACCGCGTGCATCCACATACACAAAGCCAGTCTGTTTGAGCTCTTGTGCAAAATAAACATACATGTATCCATATCCACAATGCTTATCCAGGCCTGTTTGAACAGGCTGAATAAGTTTTTTTATATGCAAAATGCACACACACACACACACACCACCCAGAAGCACTAAATTGTCTATAACCAAATCTGGATCAAGGCCAACACAAGTAGATTAATATAAATGGCACTTTCCCCATCAACTTCATTGGAGTGGAGAGTGAACTCCCTATCTGTCAAGGTTAAAAGGGGCAATTCTTCTTCCGCCTGCCCTTCCTCCCTTCTTTCAAAGTTAAGCAAGCACTGCAATTCAGGAGCCTAATCTTCATTCCCAATGTATAAGGAATTGTGGAAACCATAAAGCAGTTTGAGAATGTCAGCTAATTTGATGCTGTACATCCGCTTTGGCTTTGGTCAACCAAGACCATATAGACATATAATTTAAACTAAAACCAGATGCACGGCACAAACATCTGGATACTAACATAGGGATATGAGCTGATAAACAGCAGTCTTGCTCTGATAACCTTCGTTGGGTCATATAAAGTCTAAAACTGAGCAACTTGGTCTTCTTTATCTGAAGCGTCAGCATTTTATAAAACTTCTGCTCTGCCCAGGAGCCAAAGGAATTCATTTTAACCTTCCAAACCAAAAAAGCTTATTGTAAGCAAACTATACAATAGATAGTCTGAGATCCATCTGTGTGCTGAATTTCAATTATTCCAATTATTATGAGAACCAAGATATCCTGTACATATTAAAGTTTATAATTCCAAAATACAATATTAGGGTCCCCCCTCAATTGTATCTGCAAAGACACAAGAACAACCACAATCAAACAAGAACTCTGAATAAGCTCTTCTGATTTCAGTTTTTACATCTTTTTTAAAACTTACTGCTCTTATAAGTATTGCCATACTCCAGAAATTCCCTTAAAATTGGTCACAATTGAGTTCACAGTTGATTTTTTTTCTGTACATGTTTAGCTAGATCTTGCCTCTTTTTTTCTTTTTTCTTTTTTGAGCAGCCAGTGTTAAAGACCTTCCCTAAATAAATATTTTTTTTCTGCATAAATTCCTGTTAGGACACCTATGAAGTTTTGGTCATAAAAAATACACTGTGAATATACTCTGCCACAATGGGGGAAAACATTCTTGGCTATTTCTCCTGCCACTTCTGTGTTATCTCTAACCTACAATTTCTATACCTACTCTTCCTGATCAGTATGCCACACTTTCTCTACCTCTGCCCACCCCCACCCCCCTGCAATAACGGGCCCTCACTAAATAAGGACTTCCTGCAATTAATTCAAGTCAGTCACCACACCTTCCATATGCTATGTACTATATACCTATTTATTTGATGACCACATAAGCAAAGCAGCGTCTCAGGAGTGCATCAGTACATTTATGCTGACTGTAAAATTATTACACGTGTCACAAAGAACTGATACTGTACTTAATTCTCACAACTTCATCCAAAAAATAAATCCCTGAGACTTTTTTTTAAGCAGTCTACAGCTGGAATGCATTAGTGAAATCTTTGCCATATACTTTTAGCCATCAAGACTGAACTCCAGTGCATCGTTATTTCAATAACTCAAAAGAGCTTTAAAAGTAGTTAAATACCGTTTTTGTGGGGAGGGAGGGATATGTAAAGTAAAAGGAGGTGTAAAGTAGAGAGGGTTGTCATTTGCACAAAGATCAGGCAAAACCTTTCCCACAAGGACACCCGCTCGGTCCATGACTTTTAGAATATATCTATTGATTGTGTTTAATGAAGCAGGCTTTAAAGTCATACAACCCTAAACGAAGACACAAGCCAGGACTTATGACTTATAGCCAAGTATAAATTCTCAGTTGGGCTGGGTGGACACACATAATTCAAAAAAGCGAACACCGTGGCCAAGATCTCAAAAAGGTGAAACTGTTTGCTTATGCCTTTCCTCTAACCATCCCTTTCCAAAACCCAGCTCCAACCCACCAGAGGCAGATTAGATCTGATTTGTTACAATTTAAAAAAGGGACACAGTAAGAGTGTGAGAGTCCATGAACTATATGCAGGGCAGTATTGCCGTTTTAAAGTCATGTTACAGTTTTGAAGTCATGTACCAAAACAAAGCATGCATCTTAAGCTTGCTCCTGCACACTGCTTTGTGTCTGGTCAGAAGCTTTAAGAGAGCAGACAAAACTCCACTGCAGGGTGATCTGTAGCCAGCGGGGATCTAACCTTACTGCAAAGTTAAAGGGAGAAGAGGGAGCCTTCCTGGTATCTCAGGGCTTCCTCGGCTGCATTTCGTCGCTTCCCCTTCCCTCCTCTCAGCATCCCGAGGAAGACCCAAGGATCTCCAAGGGTAAAGCATCTCCCAACTTCTTCCCAATGCTCAGCCTCCCCAAAGAAAGACCCGCGCGCACAAGAGCATGTGCAGAGTGCCTCTCCCATCCCAGCCAGTATCTGCAATAAGAGGAAAGGGGGCTTCTCCAGAGGGTAAAATGCAGGGGCGCTTGAGAGTTTGAGGTTCCCTCAGCTGCAAAAATTAGTCAAGTTTGGGTCCCGCCCTCCTCACACCCGCCTAAAGGGCTTGAGGGGAAGGCAGTTCCAAGCCCGGAGCCGTTTTCAAGGCAAGAGCCGAAGCAGCCCTTCTCTTACCCATGGCGTCTGGCAGGCGTGCAGGTGGCTCGGCTGGCGGCGGCAGTGGCGACTTCCCCGCTTGCCCTTCAAGGCTGGCTTTCCCCGGCTGGCTGCGAGGCGACGAGCAAACTCCTCCCGGCGGCGTCCTCCTCTCTCCGAACAGGCGCCTCAGCTGCTCCTCCGCGCGCCGCTCGCCTGCGCCCGCCCTGGATGCGCTCTCGCGCCTGCTTGGCCGAAGGGGGCGGGGCCTGCGCGGAGCCGCCTCAGAGAGGAGACCCCGCCGCGGGTCCGCAGGCCGGGGAGGCGGGAAACTCCGTGGAGGCAGCTCTTCGCCTCGGACGCCTTTGTGAGGGGCGCAGCAAGGCAGGGCGAGGAGACTTCAGGTGCCTGGAGCTTCTCGGGCATTGTGTGGCTCTCTACATGCGCCTTGAACCCAACTCTCTCTCCTAGGGGAAGGATATCTCCCGAGTAACACCACTGGAGCTGTAAGGATTACACGCTTGTAGTGGTGCGCGCGCGCGCGCCCTCAGGTGCGCCCGCAGATAAGGCGCCTTCTAGTGAGCCAACCCATTGACCCATCTAGCTCGGTTTCTAGATGGCACCTGGGACCTTCTCCACGCCCAACAGAGGCTCCACCAATGAGCTACGACCTTCAGTGGTGTTGTTGTTTAGTCATTTAGTCGTGTCCGACTTTTCGTGACCCCATGGACCAGAGCACGCCAGGCACTCCTGTCTTCCACTGCCTCCCGCAGTTTGGTCAGACTCGTGTTTGTAGCTTCAAGAACACTGTCCAACCATCTCGTCCTCTGTCGTCCCCTTCTCCTTGTGCCCTCCATCTTTCCCAACAGGGTCTTTTCAGGGAGTCTTCTCTTCTCATGAGGTGGCCAAAGTATTGGAACCTCAGCTTCAGGATCTGTCCTTCCAGTGAGCACTCAGGGCTGATTTCCTTAAAAATGGATGCGTTTGATCTTCTTGCAGTCCATGGGACTCTCAAGAGTCTCCTCCAGCACCATAATTCAAAAGCTTCAATTCTTTGGCGATCAGCCTTCTTTATGGTCCAGCTCTTACTTCCATACATCACTACTGGGCAAACCATAGCTTTAACTATACGGAGCTTTGTTGGCAAGGTGATGTCTTTGCTTTTTAAGACGCTGTCTAGGTTTGTCATTGCTTTTCTCCCAAGAAGCAGGCGTCTTTTAATTTTGTGACTGCTGTCACCATCTGCAGTGATCATGGAGCCCAAGAAAGTAAAATCTCTCACTGCCTCCATTTCTTGCCCTTCTATTTGCCAGGAGGTGATGGGACCAGTGGCCATGATCTTAGTTAAAATACCTAATGAAGTGGGTGTGGCCAAAGGTTCCTCAGGTGCCCCAGTGTGTCCTCCCTCCACCTGCAGCTTCCCCCATCTCTAGGCTTGGAAAAAATTCTGTGCTTGGAAAAATTTTCTTTATGGTCCAGCTCTCACTTCCTTACATCATAGAGCTACAATATTCAGAGTGTATTAACAGTCAGTCCCTCTTCCTAGGGAACTCTGAGAATTATGAACGCCTAACAACTCTCAGTAGAAATGTTGACATGCTAATGTGCTAAATTATGGTACCAAACCAGTTCAAACCTGCTGGCACAGATTCTCCAATTAATATAGGGGGGGGGGGGAATCTACTGTTTGATCTTATGGCCTTTCAAGTAAAGGCAAAAATTACAGTAACTGACTAAGATGGATGTCTATCGATGCTTCTAGGCTGGGGTCACTGATTCGCCTTTTATTATTTTAGACCACATGGGGAGAAATAGTTCACATGCTGTTACACACACAAATTGTTATGTTTGCTTTGATAGTCAGAACATATTTTATTTTATTTTACCTTTTTAGATCATTGTTCACACTGTGGGTGATAATAGTCCTGAAGTTTCTACACCTGAATGTGTGATTTCCAATTACATTTTTCAGCTATTATGTTCTATTATTGTGTGTGTGTGCCATATCATAATATCAATTCAGATTATCGAGAGTGCCAGGGAAAGAGCAAGCCATCTTTGAGATTGATATTTACAAGGTTATTCCATTATGTTCCGAAAATTATCACTGCTGAGCTGCGCACTCGGGGAAAACTGGAAATAATGATCATAGATAGAGAAAGTGCATGATTCTTAACCAGATGTTAGCTTCATAGTGTATAAGAAGCAAAAACAAAAAAAACCCAAAACCCTGCAGGCAAAGGAATGCTGTGTTCTGTACAATTAGGAAAAAAGTAGCTCATTTTATATGGTTCATTGATTAATTTTATGGGGAGGCCAATGGAGCATGCAAGTTATTAAACAGAAGTGTGGTCCAGATCTTATAGATATCACTACACAGGCATCTTTACCTATTATTTAAAACATTCATAAAAATGGGTGATGGAGCAAAGTGGCTTTTAATGTGATTAAATTGAAAAGTCTTACTGCAGTTCCTTGGAAGATCATATGCTGGAATGGATGTTGTGATTTCAAAATGGATTAAAATGAAATAAAAAAATCATTTATTTAATACATTTGTTTACGGTAATTCCCCTCAATATAAGTATTTCCAGCAATAAAACAGAACAACAAAAAACCCCATGCAATATTGACTCAGAGAATGAAACAGCAGCTAAATCCATTAAGACCTAGTCAGTTAAAAGTATAGTGTGAGAAAATGGGGGTTGGTCTAAACAGCATAGAAGACCCCCCCCCCCAATCACTCTATGGTTACAAGTTTGGGGTTGCACTAAATGCTCGGGTTTTGTTAAAGCACCGTCAAAATTTTGTAACTCTGATAGTAGAAAGAAACTGCTAAAGCAGTCAAAGTGCTTCGATTGGCAGATTCCTTTTCTTTGGGAAAATGTGTCTTTGCATAAGTAAGAACATAGTCAAGTATAGGTGATGTGTTTCCACAGAAACAAATGGTGCTTCCATGCAGATGTTTATTGTGGAATTGGTGATATCCGTGCACATGTTTAATGCATTGTCCACATGATGCTGTTGTCATCAAAATGGCAGCCTGTACTTTTTTATATACATTTAACCCAAATTTCCTCTTACGATGGAAAATCAGTTAAGGAAAAAAGAACCCATTATACATCCACAATTAGTGCATTTTTTGGTTGTTGGTGGAGGGAAGTTGGTCCTGTCTGTGAGCACAACCTAGCCATTTGTTTCCAGTAGCCTGAAGTATAAGAACCTGTTTATTTCCGATTACCACATGCTGAAGGCACATTTTAATTTCTGCAATGCAGTTCAAAGGAGCTGTTTTCTTAAGATCTCAATATGGCAGACTATGTTGGAGACAGCAATTGCAGTGCTTACATTGAGGCTTGTGGGTTATTGACGGAAGGGGCCAGAATACACAGCATGGAAGCATTCCATCAAGGACCACCTACCAGTGTTGATGGGAAACACTTGCATGGTTATGAAAAGCAGAAGACCTAAACTGTGTATGTGAACCCTTATGTTCCAATCACATGCACAGAAAAATCAGATCTCAAATTACTTATTTGAGAAATCTAGCTTTAGAACCTCTGGAAGGACATATCTTTCTCCCCTTTCTTCCTTGGATGGAGCTGGTATCGTCATAGTGCTGGTGGAAAAACAACAACCCAATAAGCTAGGGATGGACAGAAGGTAAGACCATAAGAAGGATCGTGTTGGATCAGGCCAAAGACCCACCTACTCTGGCATCCTTTTCTCACAGTGGCCAAGTAGATGCCCAGGGGAACCTTGCAAGCAGTAACATTCTCCAGACTTATGATCCCAATAACTAGCATTCAGGGTCATTCTGCCTCTGGCAGTGGAAGCAGCCATTGATAGCCTTGTTCTCCATTAATTTACCTAATCCTCTTTTAATAACGTCCAAGTTGTCCATCGCTGCCTCATCTTTATGGGAATAAATTACACAGAGGAATAAGAACATTTTATTTATATGTATTTTCTCACACATCCCTTCCAGAGACATGCTTTTTTTAACCTCTTAAAAGGGATGAATAAAGAACAGCTGTTCAAATATATATTGTTGTTCAACAAGCAAAGAGACTTCCAAGTTCCAGTCATAAAAAGTAAAAGCAGGGTTAGTGGAGCTCATTGTAGTACTGCCCACCTCTGAAGCGAAAATCTCTCAACGCTTCCCACCTAGAATCTAGAATAAATAGATCTAGATAAATCTAGAATCTAGAATAAATAGAATAAAATAGAATCTAGAATAAATAAATCTAGAAGCATCAGGATTTATCTTATAAGAAATAAGTCTGGCTTAGTCCCCCATTACTTTGTTGTTCATCTGCTCTGGATTTACAGTTTTTGTATTTTAAAATTCAGTGGTGGTTGGTGCCCCCTGGAACTGGTTGGGCAGAAGACAGGAAAGCAAATCGTAGGTGGAATCAGAGCCAATGACAGGAAGAGCAAACCAATTTTAGTTTTGTCTCCATCCTCCTCTCTGCTGAGTCCTGCAAGGGCATCACTGAGGCTGAGGAGGAGGAGGAGGAGGTTGACAGGCCTCCCTATCCCAATGGTACCTCCCATTGGTTGTAAGACAGCAGGAAGGTGAAGGTGGTTTTTTCTATGGAAATTAAAGCTCTTGCTTTGAGTTGCCTTTGGCAAGAAAAAGTGGTGCCTCAATTTAATAAGTTGTTATTATTATTATTTGTGTTCTGGCTGATGCCATTTGGACTGTTCTCACAGAGCTCACATAACTGAGATTTCTTTTTAATTCTAGCCTTATAATTTGTTACACAGCAAGGTTTAAACTGTGCGTATAACATTAATTTAACTTCTGGTTCAGCTTCATAATCACAAGGGTGGTTCCCTTCACACCACAGTTGTTACGCCTACACAACCATCTCCACGAAGCATTCAACATGAATACCACAGCAGGATTTGGAATGGCAACTGCAGCTTGCTGCAAACAAGCCCTCTGTAGCCCACAGTTTTGCAGTCGACTTAAATTTTAAAACTGAAGTGGAGATCCATTAGATGAAAAGTGGGCTGTCTACACCCTTTCCAGCAGAGCCCTGTACCCATGCTAGCTTCATGCATTGACAGCTGTCCTTCCTTTGCAGTTCATTCATTCATTCATTCATTCACTTAATTATTTACTTATATGTATTTCTGCCCTATCTTTTCTCCAAAGAAGTCAAGGTGTGTACGTAAGTTTCCTCCCTCCTGAGAGATTGTGTCTAATGCAAGGTCACCCAGTGAACTTCAAGGCTGAGTGGGGATTAGGACCCTCAGTCCCCAGGTCTCTAACCCCTATGCCAAGCTAGCTCTCTGTATTACTTCTCAGGCTTTTGTTTTAGCAAGCCACAGAGAAACCACTTCAGCCAGAGGTACATAGCAATTTCATAATTTGATGAAGGCAGACATATGGTAAAAAAACTGCAAGCAGCCCTAAGACACCATAAAGATATATTTTTCATGGTTACATCCCATTCTTCAGAAGTTTTCAGTACAAGCTACTATGCCTCCAGGGCCACAAATAGAAGGGCAGAAGGGGGGATTTGGGGGAGCCAAGGCCAGCAAAAGTCCCAGACTATTAGCTTTCATTTAAGAAAAAGAAAGTAAGTCAATCAGACATTTCTGAAGGAAGTCACAGCTCAAAATGCAAACGTAGCTCAAATGCTTCAGCACTCTTCAGGCAGTGTCATTGCTAAGAATTAATCACCTAATAACTGTTGCTAAGCAATATGATGAAGAAATGTTTACTCCTCCACTTGGGACTCAGTGGAGGACCCATTTGAGATAAAGATTACTAATTCAGGCTTTCTGTTGACATCTGTACCTCTAACATGAGCTATCATACTTTGGATTCCAGCTGTTGGGTACATTTAGAAGTTTTGGTTCCAACTGCTGGGTACCATTAAAATTTTAATTGACCTTAGAAAAATCATAATATTCATGTCAGATGTTCATCTAATAAATTCCTTGGTGGGCTGTCTTCACCATTACACCATCTATGAAAATAGCAGCCATATTTCAGAAATGAATTAAAAACAACACCATTTACACTACCATCTGATACATACCTACTCAGAAATGTCTGATCGAGATAAATGGGACCTACTCCCAGGTAGGTAGGTATGGGATTGCACCCTTAAGAACCATGTGGCAACAACACTGATTATTAAAATAATGAATCAAAGAACGTAAGAAGTGTCTTAGATTGCATTTCCCTCAATCATTTCTTAGTATGTAAATGTGAGCAGTGATTGCTTAAAATAATTATGGCTGCACATTAAACAGAGTGCATAATTCCCCCCTCCCCAATGAACCATAGTTAATTCTATCTGGAAATTAGTGAGTACCATTTCAGAGTTAATTACAGCATGCTAACTAGATTGTCACTAATAAGAGGCATGCCCTTATCTCTACAGACGGGAGCTAAAACAATGAATTTGTGACTCACGAGTGTCTAAAGAACACCTAAAAAGAAATTCATTTATGTATCCTACATAAGAAATACAAATGGTCAACATAAGATTGCAGCCTAGGTAGACAAAACGGGTGCTAAAATTGGAGGTCTCATGCTTTTTATGGATATGCCTCACTTTTGTCTCACGGGGACTGGGGGGTGAGGGAGAAATTTAAAAGAACTGGAAACAGCTCTATACATTGGGCAGCTTCTAAGTCTATATGAATGGCTAAGAGCTTGTGGAAATGACTTGGCCACCTAGGTGAGGTGTCCAGTTGTGTAGGTGGTTCCCAATGAATCAGGTGCCAATTTTGTCAATGCAGTTGATATCCTTGGGCCATTTAAACATGTGATAAACCTGCTTGCAGTTACAGGATTCCTACCAAAGCCTGGATGACGTCTTCTAGGCACCTGCAAGTGAGGAAAATGTGAGGAGAGTGATCCTTTATCCAACGTTCTTGGCTTTTTTTGGTGCCAGTTCTGAAAGGGAAAGCTAAAAAAACTTTCCCTCTCAATTCCTAATGATTTAATCCAATTCTCTTTTCCCCTGCCCAATCTCTACTGCTTTGCAAATTGTCAGGCGCAAGCATTCCAATGGTAATTTTGGACTTGTAATCATCAGAAAACCAGAAGAACCACAAAGAAAGAGAGAGAGAGACATGGAAATATAGGAAATGTAATCAGCTAGAACTGAAAGCTGACTCAGCACCTCACTGGTGGATATACCAGAGGAGTTTGCTAATGGTGTGTTTCAGCACCCTTGATTGAACTGGGTTTGTAAAGGAAAAAAGCAGCTGCAAATTCTTTTATATTTAGTGTCTGCTTATTTTGGTTCTTTTTTTCCTATGCAAATAATATTACCTACCCTTCTGTTTTTGCTTAGTAGACAGCATTCCTTCCACTGAGTAAAAGGAAAAGATTTTTCTTCTTGTACCGGCCAATGCTTAAAATGCTGTTTCCACTGAAATGCATAACATTTCTGCTGCCTTTCATTTCTTTTGAAGACAGCACAGACCTGTCTCCATGTTAACTACACTGGAATTTGTGGTTTAAATGTTGTGCTCAATATGAGGATAGCAAAACAATATTTAATGTCACAGGCCGTGGTACAAATGTGAGGGTTACTGAAAGGAAAACATGTTCATGGTTAAAGCTCTAGACTACAGCCAACTCCTTACCATTCTTGTTTATGCAGGAGTTAGCCTCATTTAACTCAACGGGGGATTATTAGGATTGTACTGCTTGTGCGTATGGGTTTAGCTTTATTGTTCAAGGACAAGGCCATCAAACCTCAAATGGTTTGGAGGGAATCCACAAAATGTCCCAAATAATCTTTGTTGTGATGAAACTCTCAATGGGGTTATTTTATCCAGATTTGGGACAAACAAACTTAAGAAGAGCCCTGTTGGATCAAGCCAAATTTCTGTCATAGTCCAGCATCCCTTTCTCACAGTTAGGGCTGCCATACGTCTGGGTTTCCCCCCCCAAATGGCGTTCGGCCAGATTTCTGCTGAATTGGGTAAACCCAGATGTATGGCAAGTTGGGGTATTTGTTTATTTTTAAAAATTCTTTTTAAAAATATAAGAAAAGCCCCCAAATGAATGTTTATTTGGTAGATGTTCCCAAGAAAAAACTCTGTCCGGATTTTCACTTTTCGGAATATGGCAAACCCTGTTCACAGTGGTTAATGAGATTAATATTGCCCACATGCAGGTGCCGGGTACAAAAGTACTCCCCACACATGCAATTCACACTAAGTGGTATTCAGAGGCATATTGCCTTCAACAGAAAATAATAATGGCACCAGAGGTTTGAGCAGTTGCACAGGAACAGTGGATGTTTGAAAGGCCCATCTTGCTGAGCCTTGGACTATGCAGTCCCTCCAAGTGTCCCTATTTTCCAAGGACAGTCCTGGATTTACAGAAGCCATATTAGTTTCTGATTTGATCCCGGAATGTCTCGCTTTTCCTTAGGGTGTCCCTATTTTCATCAGAGCAATGTTGGAGGCTATGGAGTTATGCAAGCTAAAGAGATAAGTAACTATACAACCATTAGAAGACATCTCTGTGTAGGGAAGTGGGTTTTTTTAAATGTTTAATGTTTTATTATGTTTTTATGTATGTTGGAAGCTGCCCAGAGTGGCTAGGGCAACCCAGTCAGATGGGTGGGGAATAATAATAATAATAATAATAATAATAATAATAATACAGTGGTACCTTGGGTTACATACGCTTCAGGTTATATACGCTTCAGGTTACAGACTCCGCTAACCCAGAAATAGTGCTTCAGGTTAAGAACTTTGCTTCAGGATGAGAACAGAAATCGTGCTCCGACGGCACAGCGGCAGCAGCAGGAGGCCCCATTAGCTAAAGTGGTGCTTCAGGTTAAGAACAGTTTCAGGTTAAGAACGGACCTCCAGAACGAATTAAGTACTTAACCCGAGGTACCACTGTAATACATCCGTGTTTTCATTGGAGAAATGTTGGGGGGCATGCAGTCTTTATCTTGTGTCTATGAGTCCAGTGAAGAGAGTGAATTAAGATTCAAGAAGTGAACAAGTGACAGACTGCTGAAGAAAGTCTGTCATCTTCTGCTTATGTTTTTGTGCTTGTGTCCTGTTCCTGCCTGTCAGCTTCCCATAAGTATCTGGTAAATAGAATGTGGGACTAGATGAGGCTTCGGCCTGACCCAGAAGAGCTCTGCTTGTGTTTTTACCCAAACCTTAAGGTCCTCTTTGGAAGCCTGCTTGGGTAACCTCACCAAATGAAGTCAGGTGGATGTCCACAAAGGAGAAGACTTTTCCAGTGCTGGGATCTCAGCTATTGAACAGCTTCTCCACAGAGGCTCCCCTAACACCTTCTCTATGGTCAGTTCAGCACCCAGGCATTTAAATTTAAACTATTCTTGGTTTGTTCTGACTGAGTGTAGTGCTATGAACAAAAGCTATTTTCTCTGAGTATTGTTGCTATACTAGTAACAAATATTGTTCACCAGAGAGTAAATGAAGAAAGTAATTAATTAAATGAATTCATTCATTTGTGGAAATTCAAAACCAGCAAGCTTTTGACATTTTAGAGGGCTTTTCCTTTTTGCTTCAAAAGAACCTACATTTCTCCCAACAAGCTATCATCTTAACTTATTCTGTTGTTTTATGCTGGCTTTCTGTGTGTTGTGCTACTATAACCTAGCTAACCCACTGTATGCTAAAAACGCAGCCTTATTTGACACTAATTTATTCCTTGGAGACTTCATCTTCAAGCCCACTTGATGTAATGTCAGATTTTGAAAAACATGGTGTGATGTCAGCTAATTTTACAAGTCAAATCTGTGTTGCATTAGTGATTTCATACATACTGGGTTGCAAAGCTGCTTTTCATCACTGCAAAATTACATACGTGGGATATTACAGCATTTCTGATTAAATCATGCCTTCTGGATCCATTCAGATTGTTCCATTTAACTGAAGATGGGCAGTTTTGCAATGAACGTTTTGGCCTATGATTTTGCCTAATTCTACCCAGCATCAATGAAGTATTGAAGAATTAACAATGGTGTTCTTGTGTAAAGAACTGATTTTGCTACATTTGCATGCCATAAAACTATTCAGTTGTCTAAAACAGCGATAACAGGAGAAAATTGCTGCTATTGTGTCCCTCTCTTTCTAATAAGATTTAATTGCTTTGGACAACTAAGATAGAGTACCTTTCCCCCAGGACAGCTTCAGTACATCATCTGAGTTTTTCCCCCTTTTCTTTAGAAACTAATTATTTAGAAGTTTTCTGTGGCAGATGTTCTGCAGTCAGAAGAAATGAGCTTATGCTGAACGGAGGTGAGTTGTGAGAGACTTTCACGATGGAACATTAAAACATTGCCAGACGCTCCTTCCACTAATTATTTGCATTTCCTTTGCTGGGACCAAAGATGATGATGCAGACACAACTTTCCCTGCTAACAATGCAGCTGTTCTTGTGACTGGATCCTGCAGCGAATTCATCAGACAATGCTTATAAAGACCATTGTTAATGGGGGACTGCCATCGAATCACAAGTTCAGTTTTGACTTCCAGCACCCAAACAAGAGGTAACAACTTCAAAAATGTAGCTGCTCTGACAGTAGATAAGAGAAATAAAGAGAAACTGCAAAAAATAAAAATTCTCGACCAATTCCAAGGGAACCGGCTCCTTTTGAGAATACTCCTCAATGCTGAGGAATATGAATATAGATGTTAATCTGAAGCTTTTTTGGAGCAATTCCTTTAGGCTGGAATGCCTGTTGTGCATTGAAATTGCAAATAAACAAATAAATCTGTTGCTGGCACAAGCCGTGGCAGAAGGAAGATGTTGTAGATTTGGGGAAGCAAGTTTTATTCACCCCAAATCCAAGATAAACAATGGATTGAACGAGGCCTTTCTTGCCTAAGTGGGAAACAAGGCCGGTTCTATCATTAGGCAGACTGAGATGGCCAGCTCAGGCAGGAGACGCCAAATCTTCTCTTGCCTATTCCCTCCCTGCTGTTCTCGCCCTCTTGAGCTGAAACTCAAGCAGCATTCCTTGCTGGCTTGCTGCTGGTCTGAGTTGGCAATAGTGCTGTTGCGAAAGTCCTGAGTAAGCAAGCAGCCAGCTGAGGCCACACCATTCCATCAGGCACCACCCATGCAATGTATGCAGGAGTTACCCTGGTGGCTGCATTGCAGCACTTGAACAGGCAGTGAGCAGCTGGCAGAGTGGTGAGCAGGAATTAGATATTGGATAGAGCTGTGTGGTCCACCCAGCCTATCCTGCACCCATGTGCTATCCTACTGCCCACAAGTATGCTGGTTGATGATGCTCCATTGGCAGCATTGAAGCCGATTCAGCTGCCGGTCCAATGCCCTTCTATATATGGAATGGTGGTGGCAGCTTGTTCCTTTCAGCTAGCAGAATGACCCTTGATGTTGCCAAGATCTCAATATGCCCCTCCTCTCAACTCTATGCATGGTTCGTATTGATGTCAAAAGTCAGAAATACTGGATTGCATTCCTATATGTAAGAGCTAAACTTGGGTGGAGAAACTCCCTCAGGAGTTGAGGCCAAGGAGATTTGACCCCAACCACCATGAACAGGCAAGAAAAAAGAAAGACTGCTGTTGTAGTCAAGGGGAACTGATAAAGGAGAAGCATAGTCTACTTTAAGTTTACTGTGCCGGGGGAGCAGAGCTAGGGTATGGAGGAAGCCGTCAAACTGAGCTAAGAACTAATGTGAGTCTGAACCCTGAACACTGAGTTTCCAAGTTCGCCTACCATTCTGTATTAACAAACTCTGTCTTATCAGTTGTTAGGATCCCTAGTGATTTTAATTTAATACTGAATTGTCTTCAGCCCCTCCCACTCCAAAATAAAAAATTCTGGAATTTCTTGGTTCCATTAATAAAAAGTGGTGGCCCAAACAAAAATGCTGCATTTGTAGAACTCTAGTTCAGACAAAGAATAATATGGAAAACCCTGATCCTTAGGTGACTTGGTATGCTTTTTATAATATGGTGGTTAATTTGAACTAATGAAAGTGTGCCTTTTGTTACATCTAAATATTATTGTCAGGCTTTCTTTCAGGGGCAACTCAGTGGAACTCAGTTCTGGCACCTCTCAGGTGAGCGCCATTGCCATTCTAAGAGAACAAGGGCGGCGTTCATGGTGAGTTCTGGCACTTCTTTTTCTAGAAAAAAAACACTGATTATTAATAATTATTAAATTGGTTAGTTGCTTGATCTTGCCCAGGGCAACCCAAAGCAACTTAAAGTAGCTTCTTACAATAGTGATCTAAGTGACTATTATGCTTCAGACACATAGATAAGGTGATACACAAGTGTGTGAAATGTGTATGTCTGCAGAAATAAATATATCAAAAACAACAAAAATGATATTTGTGCTGTTGAGTAAATATTGAAAAATAATACTGTTTTCCCTAAATAAAGGAGTGATCTGTGGTGGAAAAGAAGCAGATTATTGTGACACATATTGTAGCATGTGATCCATAAAGATGTACACCAAATACCACAGACATCAAACATGTTTACAAGTCTGGAATTGGATTACATTAAAGATGCAAAGGATCTGTATGCAAAAAAACAGAAAGAAAAACTAAACAAAAAAAAAGTATGTGTCATGAGACATCAAATGTATTTTTATTAGAATCCTTGCTGGCATAGTAATTACATAAACTGGCAAAAAAATGCATGCCTACAAAAAAATGCCTACAAAATGTTTACTAATATCCAGGGTGTGTTCTAACATGTTGGTTAACTGGTGCAAGTTGAATAGGAGGCAGGCTAATGTCTACTGCAGTTAATTACACACTAGCAAGCCCTGGAAGACATGGCTGTGGCCTGGATTTCAAACAATGCGTTTTGGAGAAATACTTTTCTATGGAGGGGTGTCTGAAATCTGTTAACACTTTTAGTGTGTGTTCATATTTTTGGCATGCATGAGACAGAACTGCAAATATATCCAAATCAAATGCACTGCTAGGGATTCTTGAGGCATTTGTTTTTTGTAAATTCTGATATGAACTGACCTGATACATACTTCCCAGATTTATGGGCTGATCAAAACGTAAATTATAAGCCAGAACTCCTGCAAATTTGCGACGTGGTACAGTGGTACCTCGGGTTGCATACGCTTCAGGTTACAGACTCCGCTAACCCAGAAATAGTACCTCGGGTTAAGAACTTTGCTTCAGGATGAGAACAGAAATCGTGCAGTGGCAGTGGGAAGCCCCATTAGCTAAAGTGGTACACCGCAGGTTAAGAACAGTTTCAGGTTAAGAACGGACCTCCAGAACGAATTAAGTTCTTAACCCGAGGTACCACTGTACTTCGTTTGAAAAGGCGTATTTTGTGTTTAGGAATTTTCCATGCAATGCGATTTTTCAGAGGCTGGTCTTAAAAAAAATGCAGATCAATGTAGAAATGTACTAGAATGGCCTTGGAGATTAACAGATTCAAAAGTAGACTGATCCCAGGATACGGTCTGAAGACACCAAATTGCTGAGATTAAGTCTGGGTTTGGTCAATGCCTGGATGAGAGACTGCTTGGGAACCATATACATGCTGCTTTGGGTTTCATAATGGAAGAAAGGTGGGATATAAATATTATTCAATGGAACAATCTGTCCATGTGTATGCATGGTAGATGGCATCTCAGGTTCACAGGCTTAATTGTCTTCAAAGCTGCACCTCAGCTCCCTTGAACACTTGGCAAGAGTAGATTGGTGAGCTCCTAGCCAGAGTGGAGAGGCACAATTCTTGTCCCCCTCTGATTCTATGCCCTTGATTGACTTTTGAACTGTGGTCCTTGAGCATAGGAAACAGTTTTGAAATATTTATCCCCTCCCCCCTCCTGAGTATTAAGACCTTTTAAGATTGTCCTGCTTTTTGGTGAGGAAAATGCAAATTTGGAATGAGCTGGAAAACACACTTTTAATCTCATACTTCTTTATTACCTAATCATGTAACAACAACAAACTGAAAGGAGAGGTGGGGGAAAGCTCTTCACACGTTTTCTTCTGAGGTGAAACATCACAGGCCAGGTTTCAGTCTCGAACAGAACTTTCTTCTACTGGTAGAATATCTGAGAAAAACCCTCAAATAGTTAAACTACAGTCATTTAATATATTGTATCTTGGCCAATAGCTGGCTCCAGGGTATTGGTGGAAGTGACAGGAAAGAAGTCACATTTAAAATCTAGGGCAAATCTAAGATAACATTAAAAAAAAGTGTAAAAGAATAATAATTCTGGATAGTCTCTAACCTTTTCCCCAGCACAGCTAAGTGAAAACAAATGCTACTCCTCATTTCCTGCAGGGCCAGGGCAAGCCAAAATCAAATTACTTGAAATATATTTTTATAGAGTATTTTCCCTATCCCCTACAGTACAAATGACTAATTCAGCTCTTCCTGTTGGGTTGGAATGGGCTCTGGAAACTGGCAGACAAATTCAAATAGAGTTGGAAAGAGGAAAGGAAAATAAGAAAGGGGGCTTTTGCTGACTCTTGATTCATTCACTGAATCCTTCTGCTCGGTCGAGCATCCGTTTATGGAGCCCTGAGATTCCTAAAAGGAAAACGGATGCAAACCTTAGAGTTTCAGGGGAATAATTGGCCAGTACTTGGGTTGCTTTTTATCACAGTTCCTATCAAAGTTGAGCTGCATGGTGGTCTCCATAGCTTGGATTTTGCTGGCACCCAAGCCATAGAGTTTCTTCATTTCAGCCCCTCTCCTTTCGCCGGGCTTCTCAGCTGGGGGCTGTGCCGATCGGCCTGTCGACAGGTGAAGGTCGTGGTCTGCTTCGACATACATGTCCTGGTGTTCTGCTTCAAGCTCCTGCTGTTTTCCTGTACAAAACACAAGACAGCTCCTTAAGCTGCTCCTCAGTTATGCCAGACAGGTTTAAAATTGCACATGGGCCACATACGCGGACCTGAAGACATACACAGTGATGCGGGGCAGAATTTTTCCCCCAGTGCTTAATTTTTCCATGGAATTCTCTCTCCCCCCGCCCCCAACTTCCTAAGTTCATTAGTAACAACGAATACATGCCAAATATTACGCAAGCTTGGTGGTTTTGGAGTGTTTCGCTTTTGTCTGCTAAATACAAGTAAAATAAATGTGCTAAATTAGATCACTTTCCAGGGCACCAGATAATCTGACAATTTCCCTATTCAAAATTTTATGGGAAACACACATCACTGGGCATATGCATAACCTTTCAAACAAAGACAATCTATATACAACTTGAGCCTTGCGAGTATGCTGGTTTCCGTTTCAACAAGCCTTGAAGCTGTAAGAATATTATCCCTTTTTTTAAAAAGCTGCACTGCTTTGCCTATTTAATTGGGCACAATTCAGAGTGTTGGCAGTTACCTGCACAGCAATAAATAGATTCAGGTAGGTAGGTAGCCATGTTGGTCTGACACAGTTGAAATAAATAAAAAATTGTCCAGTAGTGCCTTAGAGACCAATTAAGTTTGTTCTGGGTATAAGCTTTCATACGCATGCACACTTCTTCAGATACAGTGGTACCTTGGGTTACATACGCTTCAGGTTACATACGCTTCAGGTTACAGACTCCACTAACCCAGAAATAGTGCTTCAGGTTAAGAACTTTGCTTCAGCATGAGAACAGAAATCGTGCTCCAGTGGTGCGGCAGCAGCAGGAGGCCCCATTAGCTAAAGTGGTGCTTCAGGTTAAGAACGGACCTCCGGAACGAATTAAGTACTTAACCCGAGGTACCACTGTACATGCACACAAAACCCAGAACAAACTTAGTTGGTCTCTTAAGGTGCTACTGGACAATTTTTTAGCAAAAAAATAGCTTGAGGCTAGGATACCCGAGGGACTGTCTTCTCCCAGGCCAGCACGTCTGCTTCCTAAGATCTGCTGAGGAGGTTGTGGCCCAATGGTGGCCCAAACAAGACCTGGCTAGGATGCATGAGGAAGCTTCCTCTGTGGTTGCATCTAGTCTGTTGGAATTTGCCTGCTGGAATTTGGCCTCAACTGTCTCTGTTTTATGTCGCCTGGGTAAGACTATTGTTGTTCTAGTCATCATGGCAGGCATTTGATCATCACAACCACCATTATTTTGGCAGGCATTTGACTTGCCACGGTGAAAATTCTTCTGTAGCTGCCCTTCATGGGTGCATCAGGTAACAGAAATCTCTTGCCTTTTTTATCTTCTTGATCATTTCATTGGCTTCATTGCTTTTAAAACTGCTACCCTGAGCACTGCAAAGTAGTTTAAAATTAAAGTTAAGGAGGGGGAAGCTCTCATGCGAAAGTATGCAGGGGATGAGGACTATGACAAAAGGAATCAAAAGTGGACTGGGGGGAAGATAACATTTATTCCTGTTGTAAACCCTTTAAAAAAAGGAATAAGAGTGTGAACAAATTATTAGAGCAGATGTTGCACTGGAAAGAACAGACACCTCATACATGACAGAAGTTAAATTAAACTTGGTTCTCCCTCCCACCCACCCCCAATAAAATGGGACCACCAGGCCTAAATTGTTTTGCAGCTGTGGCGATGAAATGATAGAACAGGACAGTGTAACTTTAGCCAAACCTCTGCTGGTGAAAACTGCTGACATTCTCCAGGGTAAGAGAAAGGACAAGCCTCAGCCTGCCACACATACCCAAGTTAAGCTTGTCTTGTGAAACCCAGCTGTTGGCATTGTCAAAGCACCTGCCAAATTGACAACCTCCTGAACGCTCACACAAATGCACTTTGTTTTCCCCCCTATTAAACACTACCCAAGGTGGTAGCAGCAGAGTGATAAAGTATTAAACGAGAATTGCCAGTCTTCAAGCTGATGCACTCAATCCGGCGCTGCCTGAGCGAGTTTAATTTCTGGTTAAGACTGTTAAATATTTAAGCCTTGTGCACCCATGGAAATCGACGGTGGCCCAAATTTATCTGCAGATTAAAAAAGTAAATAATTTGGATCCACAAATCAGTCTTATTCTACGAAGCCAGTTGAAGGCTGATTTCAAAAAGGAGGGCATTTTTACTTCTATTGTAATAACAAGGGATGTCACACTGGAAAAAGGAGAAACTCTACCTAACCATACAACTGAAAGATATTTCTGACAAAGCTTTAAAAGAATCAGCATATACACATTTTATAATCCCGTATGTTAAGTTTATGTGTGTACATCACTTAAAGGTTGCACGCTGATCTATTTTACTGTGGGGTGGTTTTTTGCCAAAATGTGCGTCTTTGCAGGAAACAGCCAGATGTGTAGATCTTCTTAAGCAACAGCTGTGTGCACCAAAAGCCACACTGGAAACAGCCCATCTTTGTTCTTGCTTACCGTCTCCAACAGTGAACAGGAAAGATTGTTATCTTGCATGAGAAACAGGCTGATTGTATTTATTTTATTTTGAAAATTTCTACCCTGCTGTTCAGCCCAGAAGCTCTCCGACTGGCTAACAATAGATATTAAAAAATACAATTTAAACAATGGAATGGAAAAAACAAAGACAAAAAACAGTCAGAGAAGTTTCAAAAATATGTTAGTGACGGCTTAGTCAATACACAAATCCAACACTTGCCTTTGTGTTTCTATCTACTTTTAATGATATTACGCATAAATCACATTGAGATAGTGGTTAAAAGGTGCTTAATAAAATAATAATAGTAATGATGGTTGTTGTTATCTATTTCATTTATGAATCGCTTCCTATGAAGCATTGTGAAATGATTTCACAATGAAATAAAATCATATACTGAAGAACTGCATCTTTGAAAAACAGATAAAACAACAGCATGTATAAAAACAATTGCATAAATAAAAATAAATAAAAATAATTTTCAAATCCAATGCAGCTACTGACTCGGATAAAAATCTTTATCACATACAGAGAGAGATAAGGCTCCATTTAGAGGGTCACTGTGTGATCCACATGCACATGCACACCAGAACTCATCCAGATTTCACTCATCAGTGAAATCATCTGCAGATTGTATACCAAAATGAAGTGTTTTGCAATACCTGCTTTAAAACATCTGCAATATATTTTAAGGCTAGGGGAGGGGGGGAAACTATTTCTGTGTGTAGCAGCTCACTGACAATCTGTCTGGTTCACAAGACAAATGATACCTCACTCATGGACAATAGATATTTAAACAGTACAATCTGGAACTTCAATTTCTGGATTCCTTTCTTTGCTGGGAAGCAACGCTCACAGACAGAAAGTCTTGCCTCGCCTCTAAATATTGCCATAATTTACTCTGTATCTCTCCACTATTGGCACAAACAAGCACAATTGTTTCTGGTGGTGGAAAAGCAGTTGAAGAGCATTTACATTTTCACCTCTTCCCCTTTGCTTTTATTACTGTGTCACAGCTTTTAACACAAGTCTCCCCAAACCAGAAAAGAATTCTCCGCCTAATAGCCCCCAGTATAATGCGCTTAAATAAATTTTGGATGGCTGAACACTGTTTTGTGCCAGGCCCAAGTTTGACGTCTAGACAGCACTGAGGTAAAAATGTATAGCATGTGTATCATAGTAAAGTCCTGAGCTTTCAAATGTCGATGGATGGCATTGTTTCTTCCCATATACTGCTATTAGATATTTTAAGTATCTGTATTTTATAGTGTTCTACCAGTGTTTGCACTGGGGGCGCGGGTGGCACTGTGGGTTAAACCACAGAGCCTAGGACTTGCCGATCAGAAGGTCAGCGGTTCGAATCCCTGCGACGGGGTGAGCTCCCGTTGCTCGGTCCCAGCTCCTGCCAACCTAGCAGTTCGAAAGCACGTCAAAGTGCAAGTAGATAAATAGGTACCGCTCCGGCGTGAAGGTAGACGGCATTTCCCTGCGCTGCTCTGGTTTGCCAGAAGCAGCTTAGTCATGCTAGCCACATGACCTGGAAGCTGTACGTCAGCTCCCTCGGCCAATAAAGCAAGATGAGCACCGCAACCCCAGAGTCGGTCACGACTGGACCTAATGGTCAGAGGTCCCTTTACCTTTACCTTACCAGTGTTTGCAAGCTGACTTGCAGGCTTTTATAGTAGACATATGGTATAAGTCGCTTGAGCAAAGGTGGCTATTCTGGGCAGGGACACACATTACTCTTAAGAAAAGCTCAGCTCTACAAGCAATACAACTTCGGCAAATTATAGAAATACAACTATTTCCCATTCTTTAGATTAAGTACACAAAGTTAACTGATGTCCCCGGAAGGGAACTGCGTGTTTCAGGGTAAAGATTTCACAACTCTAACCTAGGTGTTTAAACCTTAAAGGAATGTTGCCATTTTCTGTCCACAGTGGCTAAGAAGAAGTCAAATATTCTGCAACTCCTACTTAAGCTGTCAGGTAGATTTGTAGCTAGATTTGTAGCTGAAGAACCAACAGAACAAAAATAAGACGAGGGAAACTTGGATTGCCAGTAAAGGTAAAGGACCCCTGACAGTTAAGTCCAGTCGCGAATGACTCTGGGGTTGTGGTGCTCATTTCACTTTACTGGCCAAGGGAGCCGATGTTTGCCCACAGACAGTTTTTCCGGGTCATGTGGCCAGCATGACTAAGCCGCTTCTGATGCAACACTGAGACCAGAGCAGCGCATGGAAACGCCATTTACCTTCCTGCTGGAGTGGTACCTATTTATCTACTTGCACTCTTTGGCGTGCTTTCAAACTGCTAGGTTGGTAGGAGCTGGGACCCAGCAACGGGAGCTCGCCTTGTCGCGGGGATTCGAACTGCCGACCTTTCGATCGGCAAGCCCTAGGCTTAGTGGTTTAGACTACAGCGCCACCTGTGTGGCGGTAGTACATGTGAAAAAGATCTAGGGATCTTAGTAGACCACAAGCTGAACATGAGTGAACTGGGTGATGCAACAGCAAAATAAATCTAATGCTATTCTAGGCTGCTTCCAAAGAAGTAATTGTACTACTCTATTCTGTCTTGGCCAGACCACACCCAGTTCTGGGCACCACAATTTAAGAAGGATATTGACAAGCTGGAACATGTGCTGAGGAGGGTGACCAAGATGATCAAGGGTCCAGAAACCAAGCCTTATGCGAAACAGTTGAGGGAGTTGGGTATGTTTATCCTGGAGAAGAGACAGAGAGGAGACATATCTTCAAATGTCTAAAGCGCTGTCACATGGAAGAGGAAGGAAGCTTGTTTTCTCCTGCTCCAGAGGATAGGACCCAAACCAATGGATTCAGGTTACAAGAAAGGAGTTTCGGACTAAACATCAGGAAGAACTTTCTGACGGTAAGAGTTGTTCGACAGTGGAACGGTTTCCCTCAGGAGGTGTTGGACTCTCCTTCCTTGGAGATTAGTTGTGATTCCTGTATCTCAGGGGGTTGGACTAGATGACTGACAGAGGTCCTTCAAACTCTACAATTCTATGATTCTATGAACAGCACTTAGGGGACTTTTGGACTAGAGAATTTCCCCTGATTTTTATGTTTTTTGTCATTGCAGAAAATGTTTAAAATATACTCTGAGATAGGCTTTATTTCTAATCAACAGATACGAAACAGCCATTTGAACTATGCAGCGACATAAAAACAATCTTACAGATTCTTGAAGACCATCGTTTATACAATGACTTCATTGTGGGCCAGTATTTCAAATTAAGCAAACAGAAGTTCTGCCAACGCACACAAAATGAACCAACAAATTGGACGGCAGCGTTCATTAGTTTTAAGCTTTCAACCTAGAGCATTATTTACTCCACGCTTATGGAAGATTGCTGGCAACACAGGAATTAGAGCAAAGGATAACTACGAAGCATGCCGTTTTTATTGGTTTCCCAAATGCCGAAACACATTGCAGCAAAGTGCATGACTTTAAAGAGCTCCATCCCTATCTAATTACAATTAGGAAGTGATTTTGTTTCCAGAAAGCATTATATGCACAAGGCATGTACAAGATCGGGTTTGGTGGGGTTATAAGAGAGGAATGTAGAGAGCTGCCTTATGGAGACTCACACCGTTATTCCATCATTGCTGGCTGGTTGTGGGTATCCAGTGTTTCAGACAAGGGAGATTCCCAGTCCTGCCTGGAGGTGCTTTTTGCTTTCAAAACATTTGCTCTACCACTGAGCTCTAGCTCTGTCCTTTATGTTTCTAGTATTTTCTGTGTGCAAATCTCTACCACTTGAGAAGCACTTTTTGTGGCTAGGTCCCACTTTTGTCCTTCCACCATCATAGAATCACAGAATTGCACAGCTGGAAGGGATCCTGTGGATCATCTAGTCCAAGGCCCTGCAATGTAGGAATATGTACATGTCCCATATGGGGATGGAACCTACAACCTTGGCATTATCGGCACCATGCTCTAGCCCACAGGTTTTCAACCTTTTGGAGTCCCCGGCTCCCTTGACCAACTACATTCTTTCTGCGGCAGCCCTGTGGGGCTCAGGAGCCCAGCTATGTCACCCCTTGCCTGCCAAGCTAGCAGCCTCTCAGCCTTTTTCAAACACCCTCCTTTGTGGAGTGTTCCCTCAGCCTCCTCTTCTTTCCTCTCTCCTTGGGAGTCCTCCAGGCAGCTGCTTGCAACCAGCACCCCCTGGCCAGCTCCAGAAGCACCATTTGCCTGGGGAGCTTGTAGGTAGGGCTGCTGCAACAATCAGCTGTGCAAGCCTTTGGGAGGCAGAGATGCAAGAGGGCATCAGAGGAGGGAGGGAAGGAAAGAGGGACAGAGGCTAGTGTTGCCCATGGCACCCCTGACCATCATTCAGTGTGCTACAGCACACTTTTAAAAAGACTTCCTGAATTCAAACAGGCCCTTTATATTGTGCCAACTGGATTTTTGTCTTTATGGCTTTATGGCTTATCTTAACATGTTTCATTGTGGCCTCTGCTGTTTCATTGCTGATTGAGCTTTTATTGGTTTTATCTGCTCTTCTTTAAAATCTTACCGTTAAATTGTTTTAAACTATTTTATTGTATTTTTATGCTATTAATTTGCAGATTTATAATCTGTGTTGCAAGCAAAGGTTACCAAAGTGTGTTCATTTTTATCGTCACTGGGTGTTATTGCAAAAATTCTGGTCTTCTCCAAACCAGAATCACAATCCATGGTTCAATTAACAAATATTCCTGATTTGTTTGTTTGTTTGTGATATAATTGGAACCATTATGTATGTGAGCATTCAATGTCATGGGACAGAGCACTGGATTTGAAGACCCTTAAAGCTTACCGTGATTTTAAGTCAATCAGTCTCTCTTAGTCCAGCCAATTTTACAGAACAATTGCTAGAATGACTTGGGCATGATGATGTGGCTGGAATTGCCCAGAAAGTGATGGCTAAGAAAGGGACCACACAACACTGCTTACATCCCTCTGAGGTGAGTCCAACTGTTGAAAAGTAATGGAGTCCAGTGAGTTCTTGTGTGGGACAAACAGAATCATGACTGTGTGCTATGTGGCCCCTTCTTTGGTGCTTTCAAACATATTTCAGTATACCTGAAGGAGCGTCTCCACCCTCATTGAGCTCTAAGGGCCTTCTGGCGGTTCCCTCACTGCGATAAGTGAGGTTATAGGGAACCAGGAAGATGGCCTCCTTGGTAGTGATGCCTGCCCCGTGGAACACTCTCCCATCAGATGTTAAGGAAATAAACAACGATCTGACTTTAGAAGACATCGGAAGGCAGCCCTGTTTAGGGAAGTTTTTAATGTTTGATGTTTTATTGTGTATTTAATATTCTGTTGTGAGCCAGATGGGTGGGGTAATAATAATAATAATAATAATAATAATACAACCTGTGAAACCTCAGGTGTTTTGCTGAGGTACAACTCCCACCATCTCTTACCATTGGCCACGATGGGAGCTGATCTACCTAACTCCTCCAGAAGAAAATCCTAACAGTGAATGGACACTAAATCATACTGCCAGCATGAGGATTTAATGATCTGTTAAATAGATGAGCTGTCCAGGATGGCAACAATACTGCAGTAGAAGCCAACTGCTATGAATAAGATAAAACTATCATAAGGATTACAAACACAGGCAACTTGCCATTCATAGACATGTCATTTCCTTTCCTTATAGATAAGGATGCATTTACACACAAATGGCCAAAATAACCATCAGTTTGGCATTGCAACACACTGTTCTTCCCAGGCAAAAAAAATTCCAAACTAAAGGGGAAATGTCAAAATACAAAACAGAAATGTGTTGTGCTATAGAGCCTGCTAAGGTGCTGACAGAGAGTTTTACTGGACAAAGAAGAAAGGAGGAATTTCTAACAGTGGGCTACCCAACCTGCAAAAGAGGGAAGAGGTGTATGAGAAAATCCAATATGGCAGAAACCATATTTTCCAAATCAAGTGCATTCAATGCAAACTACGGTATGCCTTTTAAGCTGAGGGACTCCTAGAGGAAAACACACAATTGAAACCGCTGTAAGGAAAGCTGCTGTCGATAAGACATCAGCATAATGGCTGTTTCAATACAGGCAGAGTGGGAGAGGAATTGGCAATAACTGTGCATTGATCTACAAAATTATTATTTCTTTCCAACATCGTAGGGTCTTTGGAAAGAGTAATCAACTAATGGCCTTTTAAAGATCCTTGGATAAAAAACCAAAACCCTATGGAATCAAATCAAAATGTTTTCTTTTTAAAAACACACCGTATTTTCTTCTTTATAAATACGTATAATAACTACTTTATTTAAGCTAGCTTGCTTGGCAGCATCGGGAGCAATGGTTTGTAAAACCAATGAAGGCTTGGGTTCTGATGCAAGAACAAGACAGTCAGGGCACTTTTAAAAATTAGAATGCAAAAAGATTAGCAGCCCTACAGAAGTGTAAAGAAAATAATTGAACATCACCACTGAAATACTCATTCCAATGTGATATAAATAAAAAACCCTTTTTATGTAGTTGCCTGTTTCTGTTCCTTCCTTAGCATGTGAAGAATAAGCAAAATGTGTCCAAAATGGTTTTATACCAATTAGATGGAGTTGGTGGCTGCAATTGTTTCTATGATGAAACAGTACCATAGCCTTCCTCTACCTGGTGCCTTCCAGATATTGTTGGACTCCAACTCCTATTAATCCCAGACAGAATGAACAGTTGCTCAAGGATGATGGGAGTTGTAGTCCAGCAACAGCTGGAGGACTCCAGGTGTTGGACAGCTGCAGTACAGATTCTGGCAGAGGTTACTGAACACACGATCACTTCCAAAGTACGTCATTTAAGATACTACAAGAGCAGCGTTTCTGAGTATAGTACTAGGAATTTCATATCATTTTGACAGTTCTATCAGGGGAGAGATAACAGCGGAACTGGGCTTTTGAAAAGGCTCTTACATTAATATTTTTTACATTGAAAAGGCTCTGTTACATTAATATATATTTTTTTTGAAATATTATCCCACAATCAGATCCGTTCATCATCAAATATACTTTCCCCCAAACCCCATTCCAATTTGTGCTTGAAATGTAATTTCCTCTTATTCATTGACAGAATCAAATAATATCATTTACTTACTAATCCTCTTGGCAAAGGGGGCAGTATGAGCTTTTCTGCAAAGGTTTCCCCATGTTTATTCTGGTATTTCTGAGTCCTTGTAACATTTCTAATCTGAAGATAGTGAAACCAAATTGGCCCACTGCCTGCCATTTCTTGAAATGGAGAAGTATTGTCTTTCAAAAGATCTGTAATTTTAAATAGCTGAAACTGATACCAAGCAGGAAATCCCCCAGCAGTAAATCAGTATGATGGAATACTGATGTTAGTCAACCTAACCCTTCTCTTATCAAACCATTGTGAACTGACAAGTGGCATCTTCTTGTTCACGTTTTAATCTAAGATCAGCCAGTCAAAAGTTGCTGTGAATCTTTAAGCAAAGGGCTCTTTTCTGGTGCTTTCTGCTAACATGTTGGGGTTTGTGAAAATCCCAAGTATGAAGATTAACTGAACTGTGTAATTAGGTGGAAATAGGCAAAGATCTGTAGACCTCAGAAGCCTTCCTTGTTCAGAAGGTGCCTGTAAGAGTGTACCTACCAATGGATGTCATTGCTGAGAACAATGGGTGGAAACCCAACTAGTCTTGCTCAAAACAGAACCAGTGAAATTAATGAACATTACTAACTTAGGTTTGTTCACTTCAATGGGTCCACACTGCTTAGGGCATTTAGCATTAGATAAAACACAGTGTTAGCCAAGTATCAGCTTGGCAACTTAGACCTCATCCATCCAGATGGGGACTGGTGGAAGCACCTTAACCATGTATAAGGCCACAATTAATTCCACTTAACTTTGCCTGCCCCAGCCTACCACCCATCAGTTCCACTGAGTGAACCCAGTTCTAGCATTTGAGAAAGATATTATCTCTGTCTACTTTTCCCACTGCAAGCCAATCCAATCCAAATAACTTTATTGTACTAGCCATTGGCCATGACAAATCTGAATCAAAAATAAATACAAGCAAAAGGGGTGTCACACCACAAATAATGGTCTCTATTTAGATCTCTGCGTCTCCCTTACAGTTCACTGCTATATTGTCCAGGGTCTTCTTTCTGATCTTTTTGGCTGCCAAAGCAAAAAGGGTGACATAAAGCCACTGAAGAATTTAGAACCTTCTCTGTAAGGGACGCGGGTGGCGCTGTGGGTTAAACCACAGAGCCTAGGACTTGCCAATCAGAAGGTCAGCAGTTCGAATCCCCGTGATGGGGTGAGCTCCTGTTGCTCGGTCCCTGCTCCTGCCAACCTAGCAGTTCGAAAGCACGTCAAAGTGCAAGTAGATAAATAGGTACCGCTCCAGCGGGAAGGTAAACGGCATTTCTGTGCGCTGCTCTGGTTTGCCAGAAGCGGCTTAGTCATGCTGGCCACATGACCCGGAAGCTGTACGTCGGCTCCCTCGGCCAATAAAGCGAGATGAGCTCCGCAACCGCAGAGTCGGCCATGACTAGACCTAATGGTCAGGGGTCCCATTACCTTTACCTGTTGGGGAGAGACATCTTTCCTGCATGGACGGTCAGGTGAAAAATCGCCTCCTGGGTCCGATGTATAGTGGGCAATATACTGTGGTACCTCGGGTTACATACGCTTCAGGTTACATGCGCTTCAGGTTACAGACTCCGCTAACCCAGAAATAGTGCTTCAAGTTAAGAACTTTGCTTCAGGATGAGAACAGAAATTGTGCTCCAGCGGCGCGGCAGCAGGAGGCCCCATTAGCTAAAGTGGTGCTTCAGGTTAAGAACAGCTTCAAGTTAAGTACGAACCTCCGGAACAAATTAAGTACTTAACCTGAAGTACCACTGTACTAAATAGTGCAAGATGTCTTCCATCTACGGTTGCCCACATATACAAAGTCTGTCTTCATACAGTACCCTGTTATAACTTCCGTCTAGGACGTCGGAGGGGACAGCTTGAAAACACAGCTCAGTAAAAGCGAATCTAAGTGAGGCTGGCCGGAGATTCAACAGGTAACTGGCTCTAAAATGGACCACATTTAGAAGTGGGAACCAAGGAGAGCATTTAAAGAATTTGATTGTACTACTGCAAGCTTGATTATATAAACTCCCACAAACTAAAAAATTCAAAAAATTAAGCTTTTCCTTGGACAGTCAAGGAATTGTTCCAGATTAGAAAGTGTATTAGAGAATAAAGAGCCGGTGTGCTTTTGTGGTTAGAGTGCCAGAGTAGGACCTGGGAGACGAGGGTTCGAATCCCCATTCTGCCCTGAAGCTCACAGGGTTACTGTGGGCCACTCATTCATTGCCTCTCAGCCTAACCTACCTCACAGGGTTGTTGTGGGGATTAAACATAAGCCACTTTGAGCTCCTTGGAGGAGAGGTGGGATAGAAATATAAAATAAAATAAAATAAAATAAAATAAAATAAAATAAAATAAAATAAAATAAAATAAAATATTATTATTATTATTATTATTATTATTATTATTATTAATGTTCCAGCTTGCCTCCATAAGGGCCAGAGAAGCATTGTCTGTCTTATGCTATGCCATTGGGAATTGTCTTCTCCAGTCCAGAGGAGACGGTAAGCACACATTCAATTTACTTCAATACATCACAGATACCACTATGAAATCTGTAACATCTGTGGTCTGGTACATTCCAACTATTCCCTAATATTACCAAATAATAATAGTAATAATAATAGTGCAGGATCAGACATTGGCAGTTGCTTTTAGAAAGGATCAAGTCTACAGCAATAAGATTACAGGCAGACCAGTTGACTCTGCTGCACTGTCTCCCCCCCCCCCCCCCGCAAGGCTCCAATCTGTCTCCGTCGACAGCTCTGATACCAGACGAAGCCAGTAGCTGCATTTAATGGAGGATTAAACTCAGCACATCTTGGTGTGTTTTTACTCACATACTTTGCACACGGTCTATTAGAATAATGCATTATCCTATTCTACTAGGATAATGCATCGATATACTGAAATAAAAATGACTGAAACCCAGAAACTATTTGGCCAATAATCATATTTGCCTGCGCTTTAAGCAATAATAAGATTAATAAAGTATCAGTACAGTTGTAAACTCAATTATGAACGAAGAAGCTGATTTCAAGTAACATGATTTTAGCGGAATGTAATCCATAAGTAAATGTGACGGGTGGGTGTCACTTCAACATAAAATGAGACAATTGTTTTAGAAAGTATCTTTCCATCCTTTCAAAGACATAAAACACACGTGCACACAATGAAAGAAATTGAGTATTCTGGTGAAGCTAGGTTTAACAAAGCAGAACGGGGGGGGGGGGGGGATATAATGCCTACTATATTCTGTATTTCCCCAGTAAAAGATTCTAAGTGTTAAACACACTATGTGATTGTTAACTACTACTTCTTTAAATACAAATACGCTACCGCCAGGAATAGTACCTCCAGCTGTCTAGCAGTTGTCTGAGTAACTATTGGTGCATAGACAAAGGATAACGTAAGTTCCACCGATCAGGATAAAGCTGGTCTCAGGAAGTAAAAAAATAAAATAAAATAAAATTGTTTCCATGCTTCTTGGCAACCCAGCCGGCCGCCTTGTCCATCAGTTTAGCAAAGGGGCCCTTAAGGGGGTTATAACTGAAGAACACAAGTTTGTGCAGTGAAATCCTATGTCCCCCTCCTCTCCCTCCCTTTCAGTCGTCCTTCATATTCTGGTTTTTTTTTTTTTTTTTTGCCATCAGATCACTCTTAACAGATAAGCTGTGTGAAGCTTCAGTTTTTTCTTTTTTCTTTTCAATTTACAGATTAATTAAAAGCCCTCAGGTTAAATCAATGGCACCCGCCACTCAGCATGGGTGCATAGCCATTTACTCACACACTAAATGTGTGACATGGAAGAGGAGGAATCCGGCCACAGGGATTTTCACGTGCCTGGATACTGTCCTACTGTCCTCAATTCTTCGTTTTGCTTCATCCTAGGAGGCAAGTCTGAAGACGGAGCTACAATCTCATTTTGCCATTAGGAGGTCTTAAGCAAAACACTCTCTCCAGAGCCGGCCATAATATCAGGTGAAGCGAGATGTCTGCCTCCAGAAGCTGATTTTGGGTGTCACAAAAGGGCAGCCAAATGCTAATTATTTAATCTGTTTACTTGTGAATTATATTGTTAAGGCCAGTGAAGGGGAGAAGCGCTTCTGGGTTAATATTTATATCCCACTCAACCAACAACAAATGTTGAGGTCAAAGCCACTTGCAATAATCACAGTAGCATTTAAAAAAGCAACACATGTTGCATCACTGTAATATGAAACACAAGAGTATATAAAGCAAACAACAACAACAAATCCATCAAAACAATTAATGCAACTCAACGAAGAAGTAGAAACTCATGCAGTTCAACAAAGATGTAAAAACTCGTAGTATAGCCAGAGTACTTCCTGCTGTGGGTTAGGAGGAGGTTCTGAGGGGGCAATTTTCAAGATAGCAAGTCTGAGGAGTGTTCTATATGAGGGATTTTTGACTTGAAAAGCCGACCCAGTCGACACTCCTACCCCTCTGCAATATTAATAGGAGAGTATTGCATAAGGCTGTGGTGCATGACTCTGTAAGCTATACCTGCCTCTGCATACCTGCAAAAATAATGGGCCATTTTTATTTTTAAAAAACTAGTCAGTAAATAATAAATCCCAAGAAATAAAATCTGAAAGGAAAAACAGCAGGAACCCTCCTCTCTTTACTGCTGTTTTGTGTTTGGCTGTGGAAACGCCAGTGCCATGATAGAAACCCAGATATCTCCACCGGAGAGTTTTCATAGAGTTCTCATAGAATCACAGAATCATAGATTTGGAAGGGGCCACGAGGGTCATCTAGTCCAACCCCCTGCAACGAAGGCATTTTTTTTGCCCAATGTGGGCAACCACAACCGTGAAGTTCAGAGTCTCACAGGCACAGAAAAACCAAGGGTGATAAGTCAACTGAGTTCTATTTGGAGGAGACACACTGAAAGGACCTACGGTTAGTCAGGTCCGTTAATCTAATCCCTTGCAAAGCTGGTGTTGCACGAGAGAGAGAGAAATGGTGCTTTTCTAAGCTAACAAGGGCCTGCAGGCTATGAGATTCACCACCCCGATATACAGTATTGGGGTTGTATCCAGTGTCAGTTATACTCAGCGTAGTCCCATTGTAATTAATGGGCAGAGGTTCACCAAGGAGGCCCAATAGAGAACCATCTTATCTGGGCCCCTCCTGGCCACTACTGTCCTATGACTCAGAGGATTAGCCTCCCGCCCCCTTTCCCAGCCTCACAAATTGCAAAATAAGGCCAGGGTGTTTTAACCAGCCAGAGGTGGAACAAACCAAGGCTGCTTTGGAGCTGTCCAAGGTCCTGGCCTTGCCTGCTCTCCAATTGGACTTGACTTGGCCTGGCCATTTCCTGCTTCCTCTGCAACCCTCAAGCTCCTGAATCATCTGGAAAGACCCACAGAGAAGCCTGGAATCATAGAATTGCAGAGTTGGAAGGGATCCCGAGGGTCATTTAGTCCAACCCTGTGCAATACAGGAATATTCTGCCCAAAATGGGGAGGGGGGTACTTGAGTTGTTCTTGTTTTTATTTTGATTATGTATTTCATGTTTTTATATTGTGATTTTATCCTTTAACTACCCTGAGACCTGTGTGTATAGGGTGGTATACAATAAACAACAACAACAACATGGGGCTCAAACCCACAACCCTGGGATTAAGAGTCTCATGCTCTACCAACTGAGATGGTCCAGTAACAGTTGGTCACGTAATAGATGTTCGGTTTCAAGAGCCAACTGTGTCCTCCCATACATATTCAAGTAACACTATCATTGGACCAATGACATTAGAGCAATATTTTACTGAAATGTATTATTTCTGTGATCATTGCACAATCCAAGAATCACACTTTATAACTATGGAGATTGAAAAGCTGCCCCTTTGAAGTTTGATAGACTGCAAGAACATCAGCTGAAATGCTATACATGAAGGATCTTTCTATAAAAACAAACAAATAAGGGAATTGGTCAGAGTTTCTGAAATCTCCCTGGGAAAAACAAAGGACAAGAGTTCCCACCAAGTAGCACAACTGTTTCAACCTATACAATATAATTATGTCGCAGCATTTTACAATGGCAACATGAGCCTTCCAGCTGTGGAGCTATCCAGCTGCAGCATGAAGAGCAAATTATTCTAAGTGACATTTTTATCACTAAGTGGACAGTTTCGCTGATGCTTTGTCCAAGTATTGCTAATGTGCTTTCACATGTCTGACTGATTTACTGGTCCCCAGCCACATTTCATCATAAAGTCTCCCCAAGCGACAAGTATCAATTCAGTCTCCCTCCCCTTCATCCAGGTGTGCTCAGACATACAGTCAGTCTTTAAATAACAGACAGGTTGACAAGAATGAATGAGGTGTCACACAAAAAACCAAAACAGGATCTGGAGTGAATAAAAGAAATATTAGCCTACAATGCCCACTGGAGCCTGTCACTGAAAAAAATGTAACCACTACAAGCATGTCTTATTTTACTTCAGAAAGGCCTCTCAAAGACAATGAACACATTTCATTTTTTCTTCAGACAGAAGCCATGACAGAGAGACACACTAGACATGACAAATGTCTGCCCCGTTTACATATAAAGGGACAGCTTGGGGGAGGGGTTTTGCCCTTTGCACAAAATGGAGCAAAGCTCACACACAGCTCGTTCACTTAGTATAGGGGGGAGCCAACAACATGCCCCCCAGATGTTTCTCCAACTGCCATCAGCTTCAGTCAGTATGGGCAATGGTCAGGGATGTTGGAAGCTGTAGTCTGGCAATACGTTGAGGGCATCATGTTGGCTGCCCTGGAACAGATAAAATGCTTGCGGCCTTCCATGACATCACAGAAACCCAAGACACTCATTGAATTACCAGCACCACACCCTTTAGCAAGCTCAGGACAATACAGAAGACTCTCCAACAGAACTGAGTGCTTCAGAAGAAGAAGAGTTTGGATTTGATACCCCGCCTTTCACTCCCTTTAAGGAGTCTCAAAGCGGCTAACATTCTCCTTTCCCTTCTTCCCCCACAACAAACACTCTGTGAGGTGAGTGGGGCTGAGAGACTGTGACTGGCCCAAGGTCACCCAGCAGCTGCATGTGGAGGAGCGGAGACGCGAACCCGGTTACCCAGATTACGTGACTACCGCTCTTAACCACTACACCACACTGGCTCTCAGTTTCTCTTCACACTAATCTCTTAGTAGGGTACAGACACTGAAATCACTCCAGCCTAAAAACAGAATGCTGAGGAAACAAAATGATGGACTGCGAAAGGTCTTTGCTCTAATGTCCTCCCCCCCTCTCCCCCAAGACCATGGAGTGGTCCATTTCAGCTGCTCTGTAGCCTCCAGAAATTGCCTCCAGTAGCAGAGGTGATGATGGCATATCAGAGCCGAAGCCCAGTATTGAAAGTGCAATTATTTGCCTTGCAGAGTGACGCCTCCCTTCCTTAAGCTGTACCCCTTTCAGAAGACAGCATAGTTGTCATATGCTCCGGTTCAAAGATCTCGTAACATGCTAGGTAAGGGGAGCAGAGGCTGCTCAGTTTGGCACCAGCAGTCATGGCTGAAGGACACCTTATCCTGTCTCCTTTGCTCCCCTGCTAACTGGAACACCTGGAGTCCGGAGAATGTAGAAACACACAGCCATGGTGGTGGGAATGGAACACCTTTCCCTAAAACACGGTCTGAAATGGCAGCCATTTCCCACATCCAGATGTAGTGTGTAGAACAAAGTGACAAGCCACTCTCGATGCTATGGCTAGGAGCTGTCCTTATGTAGAAACAGCAATTTGTAAACTAGCCCTTAAACTTTTGGCTCAGCTACAAACTGACTGGACTACAGAAGGAACAGGTGTTTTCTCCTCTTTCAGTGTGTGTGTGTGTGTGTGTGTGTGTGTGTGTCTGTATTCTTCCCCTCCTGCTTCCCCATCAATCTCAATATGGAGCAAAAGTCCTCAGATGCCTGTGGCAAGGCAGCTCTGAATCATCTGGAACACATTTCCTAATAAACCTCAAACTACAACGTTTGACAGAATTAGATAAACATCGTAATATCCATTACCGGCGCTATTTAATCCAATACAAAAACTCCGTTCAAATCTGAAGTTTAAGATTGGTTTCTAATTGTATTTTGCGACGCGCTGCAGCATTCTAAAACAATTCGCTACATTCAGAAAGTACATTAAACTTGGCAAGGGGCTGAAGGCAAAAGTTGAAGGGCAAAGTCATGGTAGCGGGGAACGAATGTAACAGCTCTCGCAAAATAAATCTGATTTGGGGAAGATCAGGCAGCTTCCTGTCTCAAATGCACCTTGCTGTCCCTTCTGCAAGGAAAGAGCCATTTTCACTGGAGAGGAAAGCAGCAATCATAGTGACATTTGTAACTGAATATATGCATGGACAGATGTTGGACTATGTATGGCCCAAGGTCCAGTTCCCCACACAGCTATAACCTACACCGGGTGACCTTGGCTTCAGCTTGCTTGAGTTGACTATTGTGAAAATGAAATTGAGGGGTACAAACATTGTGTGTTCCTTAAAAGAAGGGCAAGATTAAAAAGCTAGCAAATATGGGGCTTATTACTATAATAATAATAGCGGGTGGCGCAGTGGTCTAAACCACAGAGCCTAGGGCTTGCTGACTGGAAGGTCAGCGGTTTGAATCCCCGTGAGAGGGTGAGCTCCCGTTGCTCGGTCCCAGCTCCTGCCCACCTAGCAGTTCGAAAGCACGTCAAAGTGCAAGTAGATAAATAGGTACCGCTCCAGCAGGAAGGTAAACGGTGTTTCCGTGTGCTGCTCTGGTTCGCCAGAAGCGGCATAGTCATGCTGGCCACATGACCCAGAAGTTGTCTGTGGACAAACGCCAGTTCCCTCGGCCTATAGAGCGAGATGAGTGCTACAACCCCAGAGTCATTCATGACTGGACCTAATGGTCAGGGGTACCTTTATCTTTACTATAAAGTGGCATATTGTCACATATTTCTGATGAATTCTACCTTCAAAACTGATTTAGATAATAGCTGGCAAGATCTGATGTGGTTTAATCACATGGGATGGGAAGATCATGGGACAAGTTTCAGTGAGAGCATGATTCAAATTTTAAACACATTTAAGAGTGGCATGGGACCGAACCACTGGGCAACAACTGTTGCAGAAAGATAGGGATTCAACAGGTTATCTTGTACAAAACGGCAGATAACTAAAAGTCTGTATCCAGCCTCTGTTTCGCCCAGATCCCTAACCTTCTCTGTCTGTGTGTGCATGCAGAATGTTGTATCCAATGGTTAATCTTGGTCTGACAGCAGGGGATGCAAAGTGTGATCTTTGCATTTTTGTATGTTTGCTTTGCTGTTCTTGCTGTTCACTTTTAAATTAATTATTTGTATTCTACGCATTGTGACGGCTTATAGTTTTTAGCAATAAAGATTTTATTCATTCATGCATGCATGAGTTCTGCAGACAAGTTCCTATAAATAAACAGCAAAGTTTATGCTAAGGTTACAAACTAGAAAAGCCCTGCTTCCTAGTTCCATGTTTCATCTTCTGCCCGGGGGGGGGGGGAGAGGGGGGACTTTTTATTTCTAACTCAAACCTGCTGCCTGGTGCTGAGGATATTTTGGTGTAGAGTTAAATTAACTGCCTCTCTAATCAGTTAACACAAGCATTAGAAGTCAGAATTCACATTTTCTCTGTTTATTTTTGGAGTGAAATTCTACGTTCCATTTGTTCTGTGAACAAACTTAACTTTTTGGTTAAAGTAAACTGGCATGTTAATCTGGTTCTTCTTAGAACAGATTCTAATTTAAACTTGTCTGGAATCCAGGATCTGGCTTTTGAAGACTGCTGTTGCCTCCCACTTGTCTCTCCTGGAATCTGAAATGTCACTGTAACATCCAAATGCTTAATTTCTGGATTATATATAGCAGGCTTCCAGAATTTGGACTGTGGTCTAGTGCAGAAGCACATTTTGCTACACAATCGGACCCCCTGGGTGGCATTGTGACAGCATCACCTAATAGTGGGGGCATTAGATATACAACATTAGGGAAATCTAACATTAGGGAGATTAATTAAACAGTAACATTAAATATATATGCTAACATCAGTGCATGGATAGCTCAGTTGGTTAGAGCGTGGTGCTGATTATGCCAAGGTTGCAGGTTCGATCCCCGTTATGGGATGGCTGCATATTCCTGCATTGCAGGGGGTTGGACTAGACAGCCCTCAGGGTCCCTTCCAACTCTACAATTCTATGATTAAAATATTTAACATTAAAATGTAGAATCTCTCTCGCTTACTCACTCTCAGACACAATTTTTTTCAAAATAAATGTCTCTTCTGAATGAGATAAAAACATAAGGAGGTATTCTTCCACATCTTGTAAAAATTGTTAGGCCACAAGCTCTTGGGAAGGGGATGGTGGTGAATAATAATAATAATAATAATAATAATAATAATAATTTATTTACACGCTGCCCATCTGATGATGCCTGTTATCTGCCTCTTTATTTCTTCTCCTTTTTCAAGGAATCTATCATTTCCAAGCTTTTTAGCTCCATTTTTAATAAAAGGCAATACGTGACTATAAAAGAAAAGGAAGCATAAAATGTCTCATGATGCGAAGCAACAAATGAGAAACAGGCAATTGATATAATCTAATCAAGGATCTTAAATGTTTGGACCAAACAGAGTGCAGTTCGATCTTCCTCTCATAAAAACCAAACCACAGTAAAATCAGCAGCTGGGAGAAAGCTGGACTTTCCTGGGAAAAGAGAAAGCACAGGAAACAGAAACAGGATTTCAAGGTTACGGGCCAAGAGTGGGGCTCTGACAAGAAGTCTCAGAGGGAGGGAATGACTTTTCCTGAGAGGTGCTCCTGGCAGTAGTATCACTTGCTCCCCTCGCCAACAGCTGTTCTTACAGGCTCCCCTGAAGGAAGATGGAAGGGAAGAAAAATTACAGGAGGCCCTTCAGGCAGCTGCAGACACTAGCAGAGCAAATCCATAAAAAGGCCAAGCTTAGAAAAGACACTGATGGTGGGAAAGTCCAGAATCCTGAGGAGAATTGTCTACTGCTCTCTGCAAGGAGCCATCAACATGAAGCTCCCCATAGTCCCTAAATATAGCATCTGCTCCAGCTATTTGCCAATCTGTTTAAATTTTTGCTTGTTTCAGAAATGACGCTTCCATGTACAGTGGTACCTCGCAAGACGAATGCCTCGGAAGATGAAAAACTCGCAAGACGAAAGAGTTTTTTGTTTTTTGAGTTGCTTCGCAAGACGAATTTCTCTATTGGCTTGCTTCGCAAGACGAGAACATCTTGCGCCTTTTTCTTAAAACCGCCAATGCATTTCCTATGGGAAACCGTGCTTCGCAAGACGAAAAATTCACAAGACGAAAAAACTCGCAGAACGAATTAATTTTGTCTTGCGAGGCACCACTGTATCTCAGCTCTGCAAAGCACAGCCAGTGGAATTTGTTCGCTGTCTCTTACATTAATTTGGTAGCCTGAGCCCAATACAGTGTTTGGGGCCATGCTATTTCCTTACCTAAAATAAAGAAAGCATGGTGAATTTCCTGCCAAACTATCTCTTGCCATTAACCCCCCCCCCCTGTGGTTGTTCAATGGCTTTGGTAGCAAAAAGTCATGTGCAAATTTTATTTACTTCTTTTTTTAAAGCAGATACCCACATTGGCAGAAGTTACGGGCAGAAAAAATACTGAGAAGATCAAGAACAAATGCCATAGCGCTATGCACTAAAGAAAGGCAACATGATTTGCAAAAACTTTCTGGGTATCCCACTGTGTGATATGGTGAGGCAAGGCAAAGCCCAACTCAGGTGCAAGACAAAGCCAGGTTCAGCCTGGACACAAGGCAAGACAAGGATCAGATTGGATATACTGCAGGGCTCAGTTGTCCTGCAACCTACAGTTGCTCCAGAAAGGAACACAATGAAAAAAGTCCTTATGTAGCAGCAGCAGCAAGTGATACCTAATTGTTAGCCCCACTCGCACTGCGAGGTGCTGCTGTACTAAAAAGGGTTAAACCACAGAGCCTAGGACTTGCCGATCAGAAGGTCGGCGGTTCAAATCCCCGCAATGGGGTGAGCTCCCGTTGCTCGGTCCCAGCTCCTGCCAACCTAGCAGTTTGAAAGCACGTCAAGTAGATAAATAGGTACCGCTCCGGTGGGAAGGTAAACAGCGTTTCCGTGCGCTGCTCTGGTTCGCCAGAAGTGGCTTAGTCATGCTGGCCACATGACCCGGAAGCTGTATGCCGGCTCCCTCAGCCAATAAAGTGAGATGAGCGCCACAACCCCAGAGTCAGCCACGACTGGACCTAATGGTCAGGGGTCCCTTTACCTTTACCTTACTGCAATGGAGCAGGGAAGCCTCAGGTCTTCTGTTCAGCAAATAAGCAGCCTTCTATTATGTTTTTGATTTTAATCTTGCTTGATTTAATATGCAGAAAAATCAATGGCAAAGAAAATTCTTAGGTTGAGCATGGATGTGTTGAAAGTGAGGCCACCCATCATTAGAGAACTCTGCAAGCTTCTGCCAGTGTTTTATATTCCTTTCGGTTTTAAGAACTTCTCGGCAAATCTAAGAGGGCTATTTTGCTGTCTCGTGTTCTTTATAACCAGCATTTCTGAATAGCTTCACAACAGAATGCTGGATACATCTGACAGGTGCAATAACCCGGAAAAATGACTTCATGCTCTTCATAAACAGCCTCTGGGAAGTCATTTAAACACAACCACAAAAAGTCTCCTGCAGGTTAGAATTACCAGTTCTGCAAGGAACAATGAGAAAGAGTTGCCAATTTAAAGCAATAATGTAAGCTATTAAATAATTTTGAATACGGTGGTGGGAGGGAGAATCACCGGATGTAAAGTCTTATACTGCAATGCTATGTACATCGTCTACTTCAAAATCCTACTGAATTCTACTGGGATTACTCCCAGGTAAGTGTGTGCAAAGCTGGAGCCTTATTTCCTTACTGGAAAAACAACAACAACAAGCAAATGGATGAGGTCTGCTGGGAAGGAATCATTTTGTAGCTTTCTAACAGTTGTTTCCACACTTTGCCTGCGGTATACGACTCTCTACAGCGCAATGATGTAAATAACTTGGCATATTGTAAAAGCTCAGCTAAGCACGGTTAGCACAGCTAGTTTGGGGGCCATCTAGGAGCCTAGCACATGATGTGAATTACAAAGGGTTGGAGAGCACTTGAGAAGAATTCAAAGAAAGAAAAGAAAAGCTGTTTGAAGAGAGAGGGAGAGAGAAAAAAGAGTGGGTTTGGTGGAGGGAGGGGGAGAGACACAACACATCCTTATTGGAGTGCTAAATCAGGCACAGGGTTTCAGGAGTTGCCAGTTTAAAAAATGCTTCACTGTCAAAGTTGGGAGTCGAGGCAGCGCACAGAACTGAGGCTGCAGTGTATAGAAGCCCACAGGCTGTCAGAATCTGAAGAGGTTCCTGGAGTGAGGGCGGAAAGCAGGAAGGAAGGAATGAAAAATATTTTAAGGCCAATTATTGTTCTTTTTTCTTTACCCTTGACTCCAAAGAATATGAAGTAGTTTTTTTTTATAAAAAGGATTATATTCAGTCTTGACCACACCTCTCAACCGCTTGGGATTTTCCAGAACATTCCATGGGCACAGACAGCAAACCATGTATTAAGTCATAACGCATCACTAGTAATGGGCAAACCCACCACACTCCCAATCAGAATTAAATCTGATTGGGAATTAATCTGGAAGATAGTTTCCCCCCACTGTCTCCTGAAAACCCCAAACGAGGTCCACAACTCTCTGGATTTGTTCTGGAGGTCTTGCTGCAGGGTGATGAGGCCAAGGTCCACAGGCCTCAGTACCTGTCACAGCACCTTAAACTTTTCTGGACTGCCCTCACTTTGCACATATTACTAGGAACGTGGGCAATGAGCAGTGGTAAGTTGCACAAAGAGGGTCGGGTAGATTTTAGGGGTGCAAAAGGACCAGAGGCATCCCAGCATTTGCCCTCATTGGGATTACAGATAGCTCCCCCCTGCCACAGGCTTCAACTTCAACTTTCGAACTAAGCTCAGTTCCCTGTTATGTCCAAACTTAGGAGCCGCAGTTAGCTAACCAACTATGATTTCAAACCATGGCTTGATCACCATCACCTAACTGCACTTAGAACTAAAATTTCTGAGTTCTAATGCTATGAGGAACTGTGCTTAGTTCAGTGCATTCTTTTAAGAGGAAGCCATGGTTGGCTGAACCAGGCCAGTGTCAGTGTCCTACTAAAAATCAATGAATGCAGAGTGATGAGGCTAGAGACTGTGGATTGAGACCGAGAAAAATAGGCTGAGGGCTTGAAAGAACAGGACAAACAGAAAGACAAATGCCCTCTTTAGTCATTCTTATTGTTAAGTAAAGAAGTGGGGAAGGGCTCCACGGCCAGGTGCATTAAGCTCCACCCCCAGTTGCCATTCTCGTCACTGTGAGTTTGGCTCCTGTGATCATAGAGGCTTCCTGCCTTTTTAGAACCCTTTCCAGGGTTATAAAATGTGCAAGGATTCCTCTACAAGCACAGGAGGTTCCCTGCTTCAGACTATCTCCCCCCCCCACCTCCTCCAGCCAATGAGCATGGGAGAACTGTAGATTACAGTGATGATGCCTGGCATTTTTCTTTCTTCTTTTTAAACAGTCTACAGTTCCGTCAATATCAATATATATATATTACGAGGGGTTTTCTGCAGAGAATGAAAGACGAAGCACGATAATGCGGTTATCGCATTTGGCCTAATCAAATTCTGCCCTGAAATTTTGTTCTGCTTAAAAAACTGCACTCTGCAAAATCAATAGCTCGATGTAATTAAAGGCAGTGTTGGTGTATCTCTTCCACACACCCAGGTCTCAAGGGGCTGAGCGGGGGCACCACTTCTAGGCTATAATGGAGTTGGAAAGACACTCTTCCTCCTCCATCTCTGCTGTTATTCTTAATAGACACTCTAGTGGCTGAAACGGCTGCTGAGCAAGGGACTCTTGTTAGCCTAGAAAACAGGCGCTGCATTTTGTGAATGCCTCAGTATAAAACGCACAAGGGAATAATGATTTTCTTCACATGGTAAAACTACGCCAGTCAAATAAAATAAAAAACTCTCGAAAGCCCTTTTAACCCCAAGGCATTTTAACAAACTATTACACAGAGAAGATGCTACTGATTTGTCTAAAGGCTTCCTCTCCCCAAATACAGCACAGTTCCGATTATGAAAGTGGAATATAGTTGGGTTGGAAAGAGAGAAAGCCAACTTCCTGCAGTACTCAGAGGTTAAAGATGTCCTGGAATCAAGCCAAAGGAAGAAAGAAAGAAAAGCAAATGGCTGATCCATATTATAGGTTACGTCAGGGCTTCCTCCAGACTTCCAACAACACAGCCAGGAATTTCCATTGGGCTGCTCCAACTATCTGCTCAACTTAACCTTAAAAGTGCCAGATTCATATGTCTATACAGTGGTATCTCAAGTTATGAACTTAATTCATTCCGGAAGTCCATTCTTAACCAGAGGCGTGCATTCCCTAAATAGGCCTCCCGCGGCCCCAGAAGCGGATTGCGTTCGTATCCCGGGGCAAAGTTCGCAACCCGGAACATCTACTTCCGGGTCTGTGGAGTTCATAACCTGAAGCGTTTGTAAGCAGGACTGTTCGTAACCCGAGGTACCACTGTATTAAAAAGTATACTGACAGCACCCTATGGCTTTCAGGCTCAGCCAAGAAGAGGGTTTTCTAGAAATGTTTCTGCCATGGTAAACAAACCGAAGAAGCAGTTCTGCAGGCAGCAAAAGAACATAAGGTAGATGGTGGGGTGGCATAACAAAAAAAGAACTAACAGGGGGCTCCTTTTAGTGGTAGACTGATAGAGGTGCACAAATTCAGGTTCTGAATTCCAGTGCCATTAGATCAAAGACTTCAAGAAGGGGTGGAATTTCTTAATGGCAGGGTTTTTCCTCCCAGAAAAGCCCACTAGGCCAGTTCTGCCTCTCTCCTTTAACATGCCATGCCATGCCCTGCATGTAAACCTAAACAAAGGTGCAGCTACACATTTAAAGATGGGAACTGCAACTCTGTGAAGGTTCTCCGAAAAACTCACAGCACTCTCAGCAAATGACCACTCCCAGGGTTCTTTGGGGGATGCTATGGGCAGCATTCAACTAACCGCTCCCAGCGGTTGTGGGAAAACACAGAGCAGATTTAGGGGTGTGCACATGGGGAGGAGAGGGGGGCAGATTATTCACCTTAGTGCTACATTGAACGCAACCCAATAACTGTTAAAAGTGCTTCGAGAGCACTTTGAATGTATGGTGTGGATATAACCACGATCTGGGGCTTGAATCCAACATTACTTGTACTTAAGAGTAGACCAATTAAAATTAGGCCCATTCATTTCAGTGGGTGTACTCTGAGTAAAACCTAAGTGAGCTAGAACCCTTGGACTAGAGAGATCTGGATTCAAATTCTGTCACCCCAAGCTGCTCAGACGAGGTGGGATTTTGAAAGTATGCCCCTTGGACATGTTTGACCTGCTACTGAATTGCAAAATTTGCTTTAAAAGTTATTATTCTGGGCTGAGCTGCTACTAGCGCTTTATTGTTATCTTGTTGTTATTTACTTTCCAGTCCTGTTTTTCATGGTATTTTATTGAGATTTGCATTTTTCATCAAATATTGCCATTTTAATATTTTGTATGTGTGTAAGCTGGCTTGTGAGGGCTTGGTCCTAAAAGGCAGCCAAAAACTGATCACTAAATGTATGTATGTATGTATGTTATAGATCAAAGAAAGAGAGAAGGGAGTAGCTGTATTAATAAATGGGGAACATGGTCGAAGGCACTTACGCAGCTCTTCCCGGTGCTTCTCTGTTTGCTCAAAATACTGGCGGAGCTCTTCTGTGATCTCCATGTTGCTCAAGTCACACTCGATATCCGCTTCGTCTTCGGAGTCGGTGTCTGTTTCGGAATCGCTCTCCGTGACCCCTCTGCCTGCGGCATTACGAGGGGCACGTTGAGACCTGGGAGGGAGCCTGGGTTGGCTCCCTCGTGTGAAAGCAGAATAGGACCCGGTCCTCAAGGGCTCCCCTTCATCCCAATCAGAGTAGCGCCCACTGAGAAGACTTTCAGAAGGAGGAAATGGCAGATTGTACAAGGACTCCATGGCTTTCCTGTAAGCATATCGGTGCCTGCTCATCCACTCCATGGCTTGGTTGTAATGCTTCCAGTATCTCGCATAGACATTTTGGGAATACCATGGTCCTTTCTCTTGAGGCACTGAATCCCCCTAAGAATACGGGCAAAGATAAAAAAAATCAATTATTTCTACAGCATGTCCTCCATCTCCCAATTAACTTATGCAGCCCATTCCTGCCACTAATTCGGAAAGCGATGCAACTTCCTGCCCTACTATTAGCTTAGTTGCAAGAACATGGCTCTTAGGTGGTTATCACCTTAAGGTGGTTGGTAAAATATTTTGATTTATAAGGCACTAGCAGCTTTGCACCAATCCTAAGATCACCTAAGTTGACAGAAGTCCCCAGGAGTAGCTGAAATTGGTTAGCTTAGTAGCTCCAAGTGGATAAGAGATAAGGCCACAGGTTGTGCTTGCTCTGTGTCTACTATAACTCTATCCTTAAAGGGAGAGCATTTTCCTTGATTCACCCAAGCCAGAAGAGAATCACTCATGTAACTAGGATATCCTCTTGCTCCTTGGCCACCTTCTTCTGTTCAAGGCAACTTACGATTAAATCCAGCATTTGTTAACAGAGAAGAATCAATCAGATGTGCAACCTCCTTTGCCTGTGGAAAACCCCATCTCTAATTAGCAAGATACAACGTGCAACAGTTCAATAAAGCATTAATCTCTCTCAGTCAACACACACTTGTGAACCTGGTTGCACAAACTCAACCCATTTGCTTAAGCCGAAAAGGATGCTCAAATAGCTAAACAGCGGTGGGGCGAGAGCTAAATGGCGTGTAGAGATCCCTCAAGCATTTAAGCTGACAAGAGATTTAGCAAGGCAATCCCAGTTTATACGTTATCTAGTGTCTCTTCCCTCCACTATGCAGATGACCTGGGGGTCTCTAACTGAAGGGACCCCCATGAATACCGTTTCTCTCTCCCTCTTTTTCAAAGGAGAGAAATCATGTGAACAAGTCCTCCAAACTATTAGCGTTGGCATGGAAGACGACATGCTATGTCATCTGTGTGTGGGGTGTCCTGCTCCTCCATCAAGTGAAGGCAACATGAACTAAGGCACTGACACCCCCTCCATACTAGGCACCCCCCAAAAAACCCAAATTCACTACTATTGTGAGAAACATTGCACTCTTATTTCAACATGAAAAAGCTGTCAAGATTAACTTGAGGTCATGAAGCAGCCCCGAGTCTCTGTGCTTTATGAATATACATTTTGGAGGCAAAATCCTGAACGCTTCAGAATTTGACAGGATTGACTTCTGCCGCGTGAGTATTCCACCCTAAACTATTAAGAATAAATGAATTCCAAAAGCCTAATTGTATTTACTCTTGCCATTCAGTTTGACAATGAGTCTTAAGAGGTCAGTCTCCTTTTGTTTATGGCTAGTTTCACTTTCTGGTTCCCATGGACTAATAGGACGCACTTTTTTGTGTCAGACATACTTGAATACAAGTAGAAGTCTCCCCCTCCCCTCCCAGCCCATCTCTGAAAGGCTTCGGTGGGGGAGGGGCGGAGCCCTAACAATGGGCTTGATATGCATCCCACTGAAGTCAATGGCAACATTCCCATTATTTTAATGGCACTGGACTGCTCCCAATGGCCTTTGGAAACCAGCTTTTAAGAACAAGGGCAAATAGCTCCAAATTATTTTTATATGCAACTTTTAAAATTAAAAAGTTCACGCATTCACAATTTTGTATATATTTAAAATTTCAGAAAATAATATTGGGAACATCAGGACTTACAGTGCAGTCCTAACCATGCCAACTCTTGTTTAATTTAATGGGGCTAACTTTCTTGTTATGACTGCAGCCTTAGCTGTAGAAGCCCTATTTATTTCAGTGGGTCTACTCTTAAGTATTACCAAGTCTGGATCTAACTGAATCAATTTGGTTCTGGGTTTGGTATACCACATTCTGGATGAAAATAAAATGCCAGGTGGTGATTGTAGCATTCAGAGCATATTGGTAGAATTGCATCCCAGAACTTTATCATCGCAAAAAGTACATGGATCGCTGTGCATTTGAAAGTGACCCACATCAAATGTCCACTAGCTTAACCTTCCCCCTAACATGCTACCTTTACCTATGTAGATCTGAATTCGTCACATAGCCAAGTCAAGACTGTATCCATTTTGAAAGCAACTGCACTATATTTTAATAAGGTTTGCTAGCTTTACTCACTGAATTTTTAAGGATACATCACCAATAGTTCTAACAGTTTTGAGTGGCCATTTACACACACACACACACACACACACATACACACTCCCGCTCCGCTGCAAGGCAATGCTGAAGCGCAAAATATTATCAGCTGTTCTTTTTAACCAAACTGTTTCTCAAGCGGATCTTGGTGGCGACTGCAGCAAAGAAAGTAGAATACAGCTGGCTGATTTGCCTAGCTGTTGTTAATTTAGGAGAGGAACACAAAGGATCGTTTCAAGTAGTCAGAATTGTGATTCTGATGCTTAGCCAAATTCTTCTTTTAGGGGGAATGAGGGGAGGAGGAGGAGGAAGGGGAGGAGGAGAAGGGGTAGAAGTGACCCTGGGAAACCTCAGAATGCTGCAGGGAATATTAAGAAGCCGCCTAGGTGTTTAAAAACATTTAAAAGGGGGAGAGGGGGAGAGAGAGGGGGGGGAGGGAACTATAAAGCCCAGTTGAATCAATTGTATTATACATTGCATCAGTTGAAACAATTGTATTACACATCACCACCATCATCAGGCTGTTTCCAATTGGGTCTCTTCACTGGCTCTGTAACCCAGATGAGGTTTCTGTTACTGGAAAGTGATTTTCACTTTCCCCCTCTTCCCTCTGCAGTTCCCTCTCAAAATCCGCTCCAGAAGATTGGGGAACAGTATGGCAGGTGGCACAGAGAAAGGGGCACTATGCAGAAATTGCCTTCCTCTCTCCTTTTGGCTCATAGAAGCTTCCACTGGATCAAAGAGCCTTCCATCAGTGGAAGAACTCAATTGGGCACAACCCAAATCATCATCACCACCATCTTCTTCATCAAAACATATGGCCTTCCTGAGCTGTATACAGCGGTACCTCGGAAGTCCAACCGAATCCATTCTGGAAGTCCGTTCGACTTCCAAAACCAAGGAAGCTCCTGCAGCCAATCGGAAGCCACGGAGGACGTTCGGGTTCCAAAGAATGTCCGCAAACCGGAACACTCACTTCTGGGTTTGCGGCATTTGAGAGCCAAAACGTTCAACTTGCAAGGTGTTCGGGATCCAAGGTAATACTGTGTATTATGCTTGCAGTGCTACCTTTCACAGACCTCTTATCTCGAGAATCTCATGTCTTAAGATGTGTGCAACATAACACTCATGGTTTTAGGTTATAGGTCTGTGCATTTATTATGCCAAAAATAGCATATTGCTCCCACTCCTATTCTCAGCTGCTTCCTTATTTACCCTGCAAGAAGCGGTCAAGTGTCATTTAGGGGGACACATAAATACGTGGAACAAAGCTGCAAACAAACAAGTGTTTGCAAACACAGTTACTAATTCCTAATAGGGGTTGGCTGCAGCTTCTTGTCAATTCTACGCTGGGGGCAAACCTGTGAAATGGCCTCAATGGAGTGAAGGGAGAGGAAGATTCCTCAGTTAGGGCTTCCGAGGTTTGGGCTTCCTGAGTTCAACTTCTCCTTGATAATATAGGAGGGGGCTTTATCCATCCTCAGAGTCTTCCCTCCTCCTATATTTCTGATTCCTCTACATACAGGTACACCACCTACATGACTCAACTGTTCTCAGCAGCACATGCACTTCTTCATATAGAATCAGCACCATGGACTCTATAACCAACTGCTATCCATGTACTGCAACTATTCGCTGCCAGCTGCCCAGAGGCATTTGTGTTTTGCAGCACCACTCAAATGCTGTAGGGATAAAGACAGAGACAGAATCCAACAAATGTTTGTTGGGTCCCAAAGGCCCACCCGCCTCATGCCCCATTTCTCTTTCCTCCAAATCTGCCATGATGCCCTCTTTACGCTTAACCATTCTAAGCAATCTGAGCACATGTCTTTATTACGAGACAAAGCTTTAAAATGCTCGTTTGTTAAGGAAGGACTCAGTGGCCATCCCTTTCCCCCATTAAACACACACAAAAACACACACAAACACACACACACACACACACACACACACACTGTCTCTCAATTAAAAATGTGCCTGTGATCCCCCACAAAAATAACAATGCTCTACAAAATTATTCATATATATATATGTGTGTGTGTGTGTGTGTGTGTGTGTGTATATATATATATATATATATATATATATATATGGTCCCAATGAGTGTTCAAAGGTGCTTACGACCAGGCAAGCAAGTGTAGTAGGACTGCAACACAAAATAATATGCCACTGGGGTTAAAAAGCAACAACTTGTGCTTGAAGTAGCTGCCTTCTATGCTTGTCATCGGCTAATTAGCAGCTGAGATAGATGCTCCTGCCTGCTCATTTCATGCCTGCCTCCTCAATCAGGTTATCTTGACAGGCTGCTCTGTTGTGTGTCTCTCCCCATCACCTCCTTTGCACAAGGAGATATGATTTGTAAGTAGCCCTATGGTGGTATTGGGCAAGAGATCAGCCAACTTGGCCAGAGCTACAGAGAGCTGTGTGGTAGAAGGATCCCACGCAGGCTATTCTCGCTTCTTCCCCTTTCTCGCACTTCAGAGGGCCTTTGACAAGGTAGCCTATACATATGTGAATATCAATTTTAGTAACAATGGATTCTAAATACAGAAGTTATCTTGTGTTTTAACCTTTCTTAAGGTGCTTCGAGAGGTTTCATAAAAAGCGTTGAACGAACAACAATATATTAATGTGGATTTAGGTACCGCAGCTCACAATCTGAATACCAAACTGATACATGCCAAAGACCATCAATAAATAGAAAGGATCTTACCATGATCTATGGGAATGTGCACCAGCGACCGATACAAACTAAAAGGCAAGAGGAAAATAAAAAGGTGAAGAAATCAAATGTTTACATAGAGAGGAGCACAAAATTAAGCCTGTAGCCAGTTAGGTTTTCAGATTCAACTCAAGGGGCTTGTTTTGATCTTTAAAACGCAAGAAGGTTCAAGGCTGAGGGGTGGACTATGGTAATATGGAGCCCTGAATGAGGACAAGATTTGATGCCCTCCCCGTTCTGGCCTTCTGTTCTGCACATACTCTCAAGTGCACTAAGGCGTAGTTGTGGCAACTCAAATCGCCCAGCTGACCAGGGCCTAACTCTGAGTAGGTGCCCATATATACAAACAATGAGGGGTGTGCAATACTGGCCACATGGGGTGCAAGCAGGAACTCCAATTATCCTTTGCAGCAAGATTTTTTCCATCGCTAAAGCCCAGCGGATCTGAATGAAAGGAGATGAGTGATATCAGGATTGCGTCCATTCATCTGAAATGCAAATTAGGACACCACTACAAGGCAGCACAAAGACACAGCTAGCACAATTGTACAGCTGAGAAAGAGTGAGTGAGCGAGCGAGAAAGAGAGAGAGAGAGAATGATCATTACTCACTCACCCTTTGCCGCAAAAGGTGTTGGAAGTTCATACACCCTTGCTGACAGACTGCTACTCGCATGGGAAAAGATCTGAAATTTCTCAGGCCCAAAGATGCTAAGGAGATGGAATTTATAGTCATTCTCCCTAGTTTTCAAGGGAAGCAGAAAAAACCTACAGGAATACTAAGCTGGCGGTGATTATTAACAGAAGACTGCAGAGACTCTGCTGCCCTCGGAGCCTGCAGATCTGTAGCACATTAAGCTCCAGTTCCATTTTGTATGTCCCAAACCGTTCTGTTTCCCATGCTCCAGCTCTTTTAAAGTTTGTCCATGTCTCTCATAGTTTATACATGCTCACTGAATTTCTTTAATATGACACATCTGGTCTCTGGCAAGGTTGCTGTTGTAAGTATAACAAGGTCCCTTTCCCACATGTAGGATACAGAGTCTTTTGTATTTGCCTTTCCTGTTTCCTGACTATTCTTAGGGTGCCATTCAACTAAGTTTGACTCAGAGTAGACCAACTGAAGTTAATGAACACTAAATTAGGTCCATTAATTTCAATGGGTTCTACTCTGTGTAAAGCTTATCTGGCCAAATATCTTTATTATTAGACTGACTGCCTAAATCAAAAAGAATCACCTCTGAACTGCCCCAGTTATATGCAGAGCTGTTTCAGACAAGGGCAAATGTTTTCCCCTTTTCATTTTGCATTTCGACAAACTGGCAGCTTGATAGGAGCCAACATAATTGTGGACTCAAAAGTTTAATTTGTGAAGAGCTGTTGGTTGTTGAAGCCACTGTGTGCAGGACCTCTTGATTTCCGCCACAAGGTGGCACCAAAACTATATGAACTGGGGGTGCTGCTTGTCTGAGTTCATTTTATAAATCCAGGGTGGGAGCTGATGGAAATCCAACAACACAGATTTTCCATCCCTAACGTAAATGAAAATATTATCTGGTCCCATGTGGATTATTATTATTATGTATTAAATTTCTTTACTGCCCTCCACCGGAAGATTACAATATATAAAACTGCAATATAAAAAACCACAAAAAATACATAGCATAACAACAAACAAAAACTAAAACCCTCACAGTTTAAAAGGCCATAGATTGTTTAATTAATCAAAGGCCTGGGAGAAGAGGAATAATAATGATAATAATTTATTATTTACACCCTGTCCATCTTGTTGGGTTTCCCCAGCTACTTTGGGCAGCTCCCAACAAAATATTAAAAACACGATAAAACATCAAACATTAAAAGCTTCCCGATACAAGGCTGCCTTCAGAGATCTTCTAGTCAGATCGTTGTTTATTTCCTTGACATCTGATGGAAGGGCATTCCACAGAGTGGGCGCCACTACCGAGAAGGCCTTCTGCCTGGTTCCCTGTAACTTCGCTTCTCGCAGGGAGGAAACCGCCAGAAGGCCTCAGCGCTGAACCTCAGTGTCTGGGCAGAATGATGGGGGTAGAGACGTTCCTTCAGGTATACTGGGCTACTCACAAAATGTTTCTGCCTGGCACCTAAAGGTATGTAACTAAGGCACCAGGTGAGCCTCTCAGGGGAGAGTATTCCACAAACGGGGAGCCACTGCAGAAAAGGCCTGTTTTCATATTGCCGCCCTCTGGACCACTCGTGGAGGCCCACAAAGGGCCTTAGATGATGACTGAAGGGATATGCACCCACACATACATCACAGAAGACCAGATCAATGAGTTTTGCACAGTAGTGGACCCCAAACTTCCCACCTGCCAGCCCCCACTTTTTTTTGCTGAGGCTTGTTTTAATTTTTTTTTAAACCTGTGGTAGGTATTGTAATGCACTGTGCTAGATGCAGTATGATTTTTAATTGCATTTCTACACAGATGCTGTGGGCCACCTGAATGAAGCTTGCGAGCAACTGGTGTCCATGGACTTCCGTTTGGGAACCCCTGACCCAGAGTATCCTCAAGTTCAGGCAGACAAAAAGGCGATACAGGGCCATAAAGGCTGATAAGGGCAGTTATTGTCCACTCTTGGTGGCTGAAGCCAGGATACCTCGCAAAATATTAAGGGAATCTGCTCTGCCAGAACACTTTAATACAATTGCAATTAACCCAGTGGCAAAAGTTTTCATTGTTTTACACACTTAATCCTTCCTCTAAGCAACATTTCCTCCATCCCAGCTGATTGCCACTGTTGCAAAACCATAAACACCAACATGGGGCCTCTCAGGAATTCATGACCCTGGCAAGGGAACGTGTTCTGTAGCTTTATGGGGAAACCACCACATTCCTGAGAAGTGGAATTGTGGGTTACGAAGTCTTGGCTGTGCTTAACGGGGATGGAGAAAGAGAGAATAGATTAATGGCAGAAAGGGTTCAGATTGCTAAACTGTTTCAGCCACCATGATGTGAACAAGGGACTTGGTTTAAGAAAAGAGGAACTAATTCGTAACAAACTGGAAGAACTCCAGCATAAACTGCAGAAAGTAGCATTTTACTAGTAAACAAAGTCAATTTAAATGCTCTACTCTAGATTATGCAGACATCAGAAGTCTCTGACCTTTTCCCTCAAACAGAGAGGTGGATTCCTCACCCAAATGTCAACTTTTTGTCTCTCATAAAAACCACACAGAGTGGTGGACTTTCATTCACCATTATGACTTCTATAATTGCTAGCATTGCTAGAAAAATCTGATTCATCTTCTAAGTTTTTGCTGTATGTTAATGCTTGGGATTTAAATCTAAAGCAATGGAGGCTCTAAGAAACTCTGTTCTGCTTCAACATGCAGCCTTACCCTGCATTTCTGCACAAGTTAATTCTGATGGTAAATGTAATCAATTATCGCATGCATGCAAATCCCCAAGCGTGCATCAGTGGCTGGCTCTGAAACTGCTACGTCCAACAGCTGCACTAATTTAAACCCTGTACAGCTTTAAATCCTGTACAGATTTCATTTCTTGTGTCAGAAAAGTTAAGTCTGTTCGTCTCAGCATGACATGACTGCACATAACATGTAATTCAAAGGAAAACCAGGACCAAAGTGACCCAAATTTTGAATAAAGAAAAGTTGAACCATGCAATATGTCACACACTTTTTTGGGGGGAGGGGCAAGTGTGCAGATATGTATTTTTTTAAAGTGAGAGATTTTGGCTAGGAACAATTGTACAGTGGTACCTCTGGTTATGAACGCTTCGGGTTATGAACTCCCCTAACCTGGAAGTAGCTGCTCCTGGTTGCAAACTTTGGCCCAGGATGCGAACGGAAATCGCATGCCGGAGGCCCCATTAGCGAAAGCGCACCTCAGGATAAGAACGGACCTCTGGAATGAATTAAGTTCATAACCAGAGGTACCACTGGTTATGAACTTCTACCTCTTTCTGGTCTTTACTGCTGATAAGCCCACATATCAAAGAAATATGGGATCTAGGTAACCTTTTAATTTCCAATTAAGAAAGCATTGCATTCTCTCTGTCCTGCCCTCCTCCTTTTATATCTTTGAAGAAACTAAGCAAATGACCATAAATACAGTAATATCCTAGAAGACAATGCAACCAACCTAACTACATTTACTAATCAGATATCTGCCAGTCTTTTGAAGTTTTCGCCGCTACAGTTGCGCCATGTCAGCTTCACCCCACCAACTAGGTTAGTAATTTATATTTAATTATTGCATTTCTATGGCACTTTTCCTCAGAGGAGCTCAAGGCATGATTCCCCCCCCCCTTCCCATTTTATCTTCACAACAACCCTGTGAGGTAGGTTAGGCAAAGCGACTGTGACCAGCCCAGGGTCACCCAAGTGAGCTTCATGGATGAATGGGGATTTGAACCCTGGTCTCCCAGGCCCTAGTCCAATGCTCTAACCACTACAGCAGAGTTATTATGCCAAGGCCAAGACATAAATGTGCGTATGAATGGAAAAGATGTATTATGCCACCCGCAAGAAATATACCACACACCATTTCCTGCATTCTGGAGTTCTAAACAAATAAACAAGCAGCCCCTGCCCTGGAAACCAACTATAAATAGTTTTGCTCAATACATGGGATGTTTACATAAAGTAGCACAATAAAGCAAGCATCTCTGTTTTGAAGATTTGTCACTTGTATGCAGAGTGACTTTAACTGTCACTTACAGTAACCTGCCAGACTCCATGCCCCACCACACCTTTGACTTTATTTTTCATTTCATCTACTTACGGTAATTGCATTTTTAACCCACCCTTCCACCAGGGTGGCTTGCAACAGTACTTTCCTCACCCATTTTATACGTAACTTCACCCAGCGAGCTTCAGGGCTGAATACAAATTTGAACCTGGCTCTCCAGTCTCAGTAATCTAGCCACGGCATCACACGTTGTTCTCAATATATGCCAGCAATAAATTAACAGCTGCCTAGGAGGCAGGCGTCCACCAGGGGTAGCTTTCTCCTAGCCAAGCAAGTCCTCACAAGAATGGGTATCATATACAGTGGGCTGCTTAATTTTTTAAAAAAGTAATAATAATACAGCACTTCTGTTTATAAAGCAGCTGCCCAATTTTAATCCTCTTCACCTTGAAAAGCAGAAGGCAAGAAGGCCTCAGGAGCATCCTTGATATATTTTGCAAGTATTTTGAGGGCAGCAGCCCAGAACAGACCACCTTTCCTCAGTTGGGTACCCTTACCCATGGCTCATCTTGGCTGGGAAAGGCTGGTGGGGCCAAAGTTAGAGATTAGATGCCCAAATGGTCTAGCTGGGTCTCTAAGGCAAGCTTCCTCAACCTTGGCCCTCCAGATGTTTTTCGCCTACAACTCCCATGATCCCTAGCTAGCAGGACCAGTGGTCAGGGATGATGGGAATTGTAGTCTCAAAACATCTGGAGGGCCGAGGTTGAGGAAGCCTGGTCTAAGGCATTGCGCGCCCTCCCACTAACTCGGGGAAGCGAATTCCCAGGTGGTTTCGCGGGCGCGCAGTAAACGGGGCGATGGGAACAGGATGCGGGAAAGAGCAGGACCCGATCCCTCCCCTCGGCAGAGCAGCGTGGGCAGCAGGGCACCTGCCCTTGGGAACTCCTGGTCTATTTCTCCGCTGGAGAGGCTTCAGCAGCGGCATCGGCAAAGCCCCCCCCCCCCCCGCTGCCCACCCAGGAAGCAAAAGTAACCGGCTGGGATCGGGGCAAACATACTTCGGGCGCAGGGCGCGCAGCAAGAACCGAAGACCGCGCCGCGCCCGGCTCTTCCTTCCTGCAGGCGGGGAAAGGGAAGAGGTGGAGCCTCGCCGCTACGGGGAAGCCAAGCGCCCGAGCTGCGTCTCTTTCGCGGGGCGAGGGCGGCATCTGCTGGATCGGAAGCGAGTAACGCTGTGCCCGGAAAGAAAATTGGCTGCCTATGCCTCATGCTTTTAAAGCACGTTCAACGCAGGCGCCTACCCATCCCACGTCCTGGGAACTGTAGTTTGCTCAGGGTGCTGGGAATTGAAGCTCGAGTAAATTACAGTCTCTCTCTCTCTCTCTCTCTCTCTCTCTCTCTCTCTCTCTGTGCTTTTAATACATTGTGTTTTAATGTCGTAACCGCCTTAACAGTGAAAGGCTGGTAGTTAATAATAATAGTAATAATAATCAGCTCCAGTCAGCATGACCAACAGGCAGGGATTTGTAGGCTATCAACATCTGGAAGGCCAGAGGTTCCCAGCTCAATGGGCAGGCTTGGTGTCTGCATGTGTCATCGTGTGCCATAACTTACAAGCTATGACTCCCAGAGGACAACAGCTTGAAAAGGATGCACACACACACACACACACACACACACTCAAAGCAAACAACATTATTGAGCTTTGTCCAAAGTTTCAATGAAGCTCAGAAAGACCGAGCCAAACAGGAATGGGGATGAAGGTATCTCACCTATCACCAGTGCTGTTTTCTGAGGGTACGCAGGGGTACCTCTACCCCTAAACATTTTGTAAATCTTAAGTTTGGCCTCATTGCAGGGCAGTATTTCAATGTGAGTAGGAAAATGAGAGTAACCCTAAACATTTTTTTTTTTAAAAAAAGCACTGCCCATCACTATGACAAAATGCAATCCTCACCATTGCCACACTTCACAAGGCTGTGCATAGGAATGAGAGAGGAGTTCTGTTCCATAACTGTTCAGAGATTCCTGCACAACCGGGGTCCTGTGTGACACCAAGCATGAGACAAGTGGTTGTGGCTTGGGAAAGCCACTTTGCGAGCCAAATTAGGATCCCTGATGGGCCTGATTAGGACTGGGCTGGAGGTTCCTCACTCCTGATTTAATATATGCAACATTTGTACAGTTTTAAACTGCTCTTGGGGTGGTATTCTCTGATGAACTAGAGAATTAACCTATGGCTAATTTCATGTGTATAACGAGGAGGGGGAGAAAAGGAAGCACACACACAGAGAGAGGAAGAAAGAAACAGAGAAGGGGCACATCATCCATTCTTGGTTCTGACTCCACCCACTAGCAGCATGTGCCCCTTGACAGATTAACCCCCAAGGGACTGTGGACCTACTCACTCCTGTTTTAGTCTAGTTAGTGAGTTTATGTTTCCTTTGGTGCATTTTATAGCCTTGGCATGCTGTGAGCTGCCTTTTGAATGCTTATCCTCAAAGCCAGTGTAATTTATAAATAAATAAATAAATAGGAATACTTTGTACACGCTCTTTGCATCTTTGGGTAAAATACATATATAACATTGCTTGACCACCCCATTAGTTTTTGACTTTGAATGCTGGCTGGGAGGATGAGAGTTTAAATCCAACAGCTAAGTTGGAGAAAGCAGACCTGCTGCATAAGTAAGCACATTTGTTGAGAGTCCTACTGACCTAAAGCTGAATGTTTGTATATTTCTGATGATGTTTTCATTGCTGCTGACATTTCAAGCTAATACAGACAGCATTTGCTTGCAGCCGAATGGTCTCCAAGCAATTACAGAAGTGGAATTGCATGCAAACTGAAAAGAAATCTTTGATCTCTACAGGCCTGGCAGCCGCTCTGCTTTCTTTAATAGAGTATTGAACAAAGTCTATCATTACGGTCTTGTTTTAATTGGTTCTATAGTTCCCATCAACCCTCTTCAGCCTGATAGACAGGAGGCAGTATAACATCAAGGAACTGGAGAGTTGGCTTTCACAGACTGTTAATAGCTCTGCAAACATGACACTACTTTAAAATAAAAGGGGGACTAATGACCCCCAAACACCTTCATTTAATAGTCCTGAGTTTAGGAGATGATTATTTACAACAAGCTATCAATAACAATTGTCTCCTGGACAAACAGACTCAGGAGTGAAACAAAAAGACCCATATTTAATGCAGAATATCATTCTGCATAAGGAATGCGGGTGGCACTGTGGGTTTAACCACAGAGCCTAGGTTTTGCCAATCAGAAGGTCAGTGGTTCGAGTCCCCGTGACGGGGTGAGCTCCCGTTGCTCGGTCCCTGCTCCTGCCTACCTAGCAGTTCGAAAGCACGTGAAAGTGCAAGTAGATAAATAGGTACCGCTCCGGCGGGAAGGTAAACGGCGTTTCCGTGTGCTGCTCTGGTTCGCCAGAAGTGGCTTAGTCATGCTGGCCACATGACCCGGAAGTTGTATGCTGGCTCCCTCGGCCAATAAAGCGAGATGAGCTCCGCAACCCCAGAATCGGCCACGACTGGACCTAACAGTCAGGGGTCCCCTTTACCTATCATTCTGTATTTATAACTGCAGTACTGTAGGGAGGGAACAGGGAGAGAAGAGAGAGTGATGAAGGAAAGAAGCAGAAAGGAAAGAATGAAAAAACTGTTAAAGAAACCATTTCGTCTGTGTTCAAGCATTCTGTGCTCTCTTTACCAGGAAATCAGCTATGAAAAAATGGGGTTTCTTTATTGTTTTCAGAGAACTGGTGGGAAGTAGGCTTACATCAAAAGTGCAGATTGTGGTTTCTTTTATTAAAGGAAAACAACTGACAAAAATGAGACATTTATGCCTACATTTATTCCAGCTCCAATTACTAAATCTGTGTTCCAAAAGTAAAAAAGGATTACACCTTTCAAATACATGCCTGGCTCTAAACTTCAAAACCATCTTTCATTGGAACAAGAAATACTTAAACAGAATCTTAAGCTGTTTGAGACACAACCAGGCTATTGTCAGTTTCCCTTTGATGTTCTAAAGGTTTATTTTTAAGACATCACCAGCTTAAGCTGACTGACATGTTTCTGCCTTCAAACAGCCATGTTAGTTCTCCATTGTTCAGCAGAAAATTCAGATGCTGGTTGGGGATTTTAGCCCTTTCCCCACTTCCTCCAAAACTCCAGGAAGCCTTGACTATTTGCAATGAGTTTCTGCTGGTAGAGCGGAAGGACATGCACACTAAGTGATCTTCCTTGTCACTACATTTCTACTTGCGGTTTTTGAACTTCCTGGGACTATCATTTCTGCCTTGCAACTCCAATCCAATGTGACCGGGTCATGGTATCCAACTTCTCCATATCACAGCAGCAACGCTGCTTTTGCGGAAGGGATTTAGCTCAGTGGAAGAGCTTCTGCTTTGCATGTGGAATGCCCCAAGCTTGATCCCTACATCTCCAGGAGGGCTAGGAAAGACTCCTGCCCTTCAGAACTGCTTCCGGTCAGTATAGACATTGCTGAACAAGATGGTACTAGGAAAGTGGTACGTACTCCAGCTCTGCTTCATGCCTTTGAGTCTGTGGTGTGCCTCAATAGTAGCCTATTCTGTCCACATTGCTCTTTAGCACCTACATGAAACTGCTGGGAGAAGTCATCTGGAGGTTTGGGAAGCATCACCAATATGCAGACAATGCCCAATCCTGCCTCTCATTTCATTCACAAAGCATGGAGATGCTGTGAAACCCCTGAACAGGTGCATTGACATAGTTTTGGAGCAGATGAGGGTGAGCAATAGCCATTCAAAAATCCATAACTTTTAAGAGACCATGTACTACAAAAGGGAGAGAGTTCCACAGTCTGGGAGCCAGTGCAGAAAAGGCCCTGTCTCTTGAAACTGTATTGTTTTCACATGATTTCACTGGATTGATTTCACATGAGCAGGGCCTCTGAGGCAGGTGCTTCAAATAGCCCAGTCCCCACCTGTTTGCGTAGGCCCTTAAATGTTGAAAGCAGCACTTCAAAATGTACCTGGTAATAATGAGTTCAGCTGGTATAGAACTGCTCCCACCAGCAACCAAACAGCAACATTCAACACTATCTTCAAAGGCAGCTCTATGTGCAGTGCGTTAACGTAAGTCTAACTTGGATTTGACTGGATGTGCATGGTTTATTGACCCATGGTCAAGCTGGCCGTAGCTGATAAATCTGCTATGTATGGGCAATTCTATCCATTTTGGTTTCTTCTATAAGACACAATTACGCCTAATATACATGATTGCATAATATAATGCATTTTGTATGTTATTGTTACTAATATATACATTTGTATGCACACTAGAGTAAGGAACGGCATTACAAAATTTGGGGAAGTATGAATTTTTGAAGGGTGGCTGCATTTCAGTTTAAGTGTTGTTTCAGAAACTGCACATTTGGTATGTTTGCCTTTAAATCCAAATTGAATAGAGGGTTTTTTGCCATCCCTAGTGCAGCCTAGGCTGCTGAAAGGCACTCCTATTCACAGTCTCTACCAGCACTTCCACAGATAGAATGATTGACTATTAAACCACTCAGAACCGCAGCTCTGTGAAGGGAACAGGGGTCTTAATAAACTACATTTCCCAATATTTGGGGGGGGCATGGCAGTTTAAAGTGGCATGATACTGCTTCAAATGTATAGTGCAGATGAGGCCTGAGCAGGATTAGCAACAATTGTAGCCCTATATTTTCCACCTACAGTCTCAATGTACCCTACTATGCTTCTGTTTTATTTCTTATCTCTGCTTGATAAAGAAGCATTTGCTCTGCTTTCCTTCTTAGTTGTTCTCATTTATGATAACAAACCTGGAAACCAAACTCACATGATTTCATTAACTATTTCTTCTCCTATTCTCTCTTTGTTAATGTCTGTACATGAACATACCTTTGCTCGTCTTCCTTGCTTTTGGAATTTTTCTGCCTGTTTCTTTATTTGTTCATTGTATTAATTTCTATCCTGCACCATATGCCCTCCCAGGAGAGACTGCAAGTTTTTAAAGAAAGAAAGAGAACAGCAATGAAAGCAGCTAGAAAATCATAAAATAATGCTCCGCAGTAAAATAGCAGATAAGGCACAATGGATTATAAATGCACACACAGCTGATAAGATGCAGCTTCCAAAATGTCTTTAAAGGTGTGTTTTTTATATAAAAAAAATTAGGATAATAATGCGCTTTCCACAGGGAATCTGAATATAACTTTTAAATGTTAAGATTTTAAACTTAGTATGCAGCCTTTATTTTATATCTGAACAATTGGGACACAGAGATTAATGTTTCTCTATAAAGTACAGAGCATTTTCCCTTAGTCCAATTTTGGGTACAGTGGTACCTCTGGTTAAGAACTTAATTTGTTCCGGAGGTCCATTCTTAACCTGAAACCATTCTTAACCTGAGGTACCACTTTAGCTAACGGGGCCTCCCACTGCCGCTGCGTGATTTCTGTTCCCATCCTAAGGTAAAGTTCTTAACCAGAGGTACTGCTTCCAGGTTAGCGGAGTCTGTAACCTGAAGCGTTTGTAACGTGAAGAGTTTGTAACCCGAGGTACCACTGTACCACAATTTAGGAAGGTTGTTGAAAAGCTTGAGTGTGTGCAGAGGAGGGTAACCAAGATTATAAAGGGTCTGGAAACCAAACCGTATGAGCAACGGTTGAAGGAGTTAGGAATGTTTAGGCTGGAAAACAGGAGACTGAGGAGATATGATAGCCACCTTCAGATATCTAAAGGACTGTCACTTGAAGCGGCACAAGCTTGTTTCCTCTTCTCCAGAGGCTAGGATCCAAACCAGTGGTTACAAGAAAGGAGATGATAAGTAAACATTAGAAAGAACTTTCTGGCAGTACAAGCTTTTTGACAGTGAAACAGACCCCCTCAGAAGGTGGTGGACATCCCTTCCTTGCAGGCTTTTAAGCAGAGGCTGGATGGTCATCTGTTGTGGATGCTTTAGCTGAGATTTGTTGGACAAGTTGACCCCCTGGGGTCCCTCCCAACTCTAAAATTCTATGATTCTATGGGTGGTTCTGGATTAAAAGTATCCTGTTTTGGTCAACAGATGGCAGCATTGTCAGCATTAACTTGGTAGCTTGGCGGCTATATATCATACAAGACCTTTTGGGTTTTGTTGCTGTGAGGAGAAATGTGTGTGTGTGTGTGTGTGTGTGAGCGCGCGCGCGCGCACACACACACACACACGTTCTGGAAAATAAAAGGAACAAATGTGGCTCAAATACCCTTGAAATGTTTTGCCTTATACAATTTCAGGGATAAGGCTCAAGGATTGGAAGAAAAATGTTTAAAAGGCTGAGCAGGTTGTCAGCTGCAGTGGCTGACCCATTAGCCTGAATGCAGCCACACCAAGCTCAGCTAGGCCCCATCCGCCTGCCTTCTTCTGGGTGGAGCTGCCTGTCAGATTCCTCCTCCTCCTCCTCTTCAGTCTCAGTGTCACCTTTGTGGAACTCAACAGGAATGACACCAGAATTAGTTGGCTTTCCTTCTCATTGGTCTCTGCCTTCACCAGCCACTACAGCCCCTCAGAAGGGATTTGTGAGGCTGAAGGGTGAGAATGAAACTTCTCAAGTTGGGTGATGTGTTGGCTGAACGGTGCTTCCTACCCTATGTTAAAACTTGAGGGGAGGATTCCAGGAGTCAGAAGCTGCATTCAGCATTTTTTAAAAAAGGATTGGGCTGGTACGATTACTTCTATCTTTCTCCAAACCGGAACTCTGTTTGGAAAAAGAGCTGTGTGTAGAAAAAGGACTATGTAAAAGTCCTTGAGAGGAAAATCCATCATAGTTGAGTAGCAAAACATCTGCTCTGCATGCAGAAGGGTCTAAGTTCTACCCCCAACATCACCCGGTAGCATCAGAAGAGAACCGTGTCTGAAATCCTGGAGGGCTGCTACCAGTCAGTGTAGACAATATTGAGGTAGATGGACCCAAGGGTCTGACTTTGTATGAGGCAGCTTCCTAGGTTTCTAAGCACATCCATATACTTTCAGCAATTCTGGCAACAGTCTTGTAATAGCCCATTTTTAGTCATGTATTATAGACATCAAAACATGATGGGACATGGTGAACTGAGCTGAAATATGTACCTGGGGTTTCAAGTAGCAATTTGTTCTCATCTCACAGCTTACCCTCTCAGCCAGCCTCTCTCCCAGCCTGGTCCAGACGTTTTGGACTACAACTCCTATTAGCTACAACCTGCTAGCTCTCACACAGGTGTTCAATAAAAACTACATAATTTCAAAGCCAAGACTAGGCTCTCTATATTCGAGTGCTATTTCAAAGCCAATACACCCACACCAGCATTTTTGACATTGTGAGCTACGGTCATCCATCAGCTAAACACAAGCCGCTGTTAGACGCACCAGAAAATACGCAGACAAAGCAAATGACATTTACAGACACACACAAACATGTTTACTGTGGTAAAAGAGAATAACCTTGCAATAAATGCATTATGCATGTTCACAAATTTCAATCAATTTGCCTATTTTGAATGTCAATGGTTGCTCTGCTTTGCTTAATGTTAAAACTATCGATTGGGCTGATTTCCCCTGAGCAGTTATGCCAGTAGTATAGCTTCAACCAGAGTGTTCCTTCAGATTATAGGTTTTGGTTGAAATGCTGATGATTTGTCACACGGACCCTGACTCTCATATCACGGGAACTAGTGTAACGGCTGGCCACAATTAGTGTGACCATCTACTTTCCCTGACATTTTAAAGTACTGAGAGTGGAAATTGCAGGTGGGATTTTTTTAATGTCACTCAGAGTCTGGATAAGATGTGGGAGGCGGAGGAGACAGCTTCAGTGCTGAATTTGCAAACTAAAAATGCCAGACCAAAACTTTACTGAAATTCAAAACCTTTGCAGTTGGGACCCTTTCTACTTCTTCTAAATGGCATATGAGTATGTGTTTGGGGCCAATTATTGGTAGTCTGCCCCAGAGCTGAATTGTTGCATTCTCAGGAAGCTTCTCCTCAAGCACAGGAGTGGGAAATCTGTGGCCTTCCAGATGTGGTTGGACCCTCCTCTCAACATCAGCCCCATACAGCCTGGCCAATTGTCAAGGATGATGGGAGTGGCAGTCTAACAACAGCTTTATGAACAGATTCCCTATCCCTGCTCTATTGACTGGCAATCACTGATTTACAACTTAAATGGGCTCTTACCTGTGTATTTTCCTAACATTTCTGAACTCTTGAAGATTGCAATATACATTAAAACAAAACTAAGAATGTAAAAGCTTGCCGGATCAGGCCAATGGCCCCGCTAGTTCAGTATCCTGTTCTCAAAGTAGTCAACCGGATGTCTGTGGAAAACTCACACGAAGGATCTGAGCCCAATAGCAGTCTCCCCTCCTGTGGTCTCCAGCAACTAGTGTTCAGAAGCATTGCTGCCTCCAGACTGAGATTCTCTGGGTTCTCTGAAAGGTCTGAACACCACCTTTCCTGTTTAACAAACTCAAACTAGAAGATGTTGCTGAGTTTCAGAAGCGGCACACCACGGGGCAGAGTAGCTGTGCTATCTGGGCAGCTGTGCTATCTGGTTGCTGCTGTTGTTGGGCAAGGCAGTGGGGAGGTTGTCATGGTGCAGACTCACTGGTGGAACCAATCCAGTGCTTCTGCCAATGTGTTTGCACCATGCCAACCTCTCTCTCCTTATAAGCAAGACACCCACCAGGAAGCTAGTATAATAGCTCTACCTCACTCAGCAAGACACTTCTGCTTAAACTTTGCAAGTCCTTGGCTTGCAGCACTTAGGGTGAGGCTCTTATTTGGCTTGGATTAAACTATTTCCTCTTCTCCTTCCTATTTATCAACCCACATACTTGGCAGTGTTTTGTCCCAAGTTGGGTCTCAGCTAGATGGTGATTCAGCTCAAGAGGGGGGGTTCTAGACACGAGTTTGGGTTCTACCAAGGCAAAGTCAAATAGCAGAAAGCTCAGCTTCTGTGAAGGCAAAGTTCAGGTTCTAGTAAGGCAAAGCTCAAGTTCCAAGTTGAACCCAGATTATTCTGGAGATTCATGCCAGCAGGCTCAAATGTTTATGCCATAACACGACAGCTTCAGGTGGATACCAAAATAAGCCTTCAGTTTGTTCTGGGTGCCTAGCCCTGCCTCTGTTGGGAGAAGACTTGTGGCTTCACCAGCTATTGGCTGTAACAGTGCAGTGGAGATCATGTCTTCTGGGCCAGAGTAGTTGGACCCGGAGGATAGCAGCATGACTTTTACAGGCTCAGGAAGTGGTAGCAAGATGGGCTTATGATGAAGAGGGGGTTATGAGAAAGTGGAGTCATCTGGGATTGGTGCAAAGGGCAATTCCCCCACCTGATGCTTCCTCCAAATCCTTGACCTCGTGATCCTCTGAGCCGTTGCTCAGGGTACTGTTCCAGCAGTGATGACTATCCCTTCCCCTTAGCACCGGGAATTCTGGAAATGGTTGAAGGGGGGAGGCAGAGACATGTGGCTTCTTCCCTTTCATCCCTTGCCATGTGGCCAAAGCAGCCATTTTAAAGGAGGGAAAGGGAGAGGACGCAGCACGGCCATTGCTACTGAAGGTTTGTGGCTCAGGAATGGTGTAGTGGGAGAAGCCGCTGCCTGAAACATTACAGTGAGCTGCTGCCACTTAGCTGTACTGGGCTTGGCTAGATGGACCAATGGTGTGACTCAATGGGGTTTGGAGGCTCGATTGATTGGTGTGTTTTTGTTTTTTAAAAAACCTAACCAAAACTTCTACAGCTCTTGAGAAAAAAAAAAGACATTTTCCCCAAGTGTCTCCACTTTGGCTTGCAATTACTAGTCCCAGTTGAAATCAAGCCTAAGCGAGCTTACCCATTTAGATACCAATTTGAAGGGGATCTACAAAACACAGAAGCGTGAAAACCAGAAAGCATGTTTTCTTTCTCAAGTACTTGAAATTAACTAGAAGTGACATGAGTTCCCAGAGCATTAATTAGATATTGCAGCAGCGTCCATCTCCTGCTAATTTGCATGATTGTTCAAGGTTTTAGCATTTTTATTTCCTGAGCTTTGATTTTTCTTTAAAAAAACACAACCCACCGGTGTAACAATAATCCACAACAAAGAAAGAAAATGCCTTTTCTAAAAGCAGCAGATAAGTGTTCGTTTCACCACCCCAAAACTAAGTGTCAGCTCATTTTCTGAGTATAATTATGGTATAAGAAAATTGACTGGGTAGGGGAATAAATATGCTAGTTCTTAGACCGCCATTTGGGTAAGTGTCTTTATTATAGAATCATAGAGTTGGATGAGAACCTGAGGGTCATTTAGCTCAGCCCCCTGCAATGCAGGAAGCTCAACTAAAGCCATGACAGGTGGCCATCCAATCTCTGCTTAAAAACCGCCAGTGAAGGAGAATCTACAACATCCCAAGGGAGTCTGTTCCACTGTGAAACAGTTCTTACTGTCAGAAACTGCTTCCTGATGTTTAGTCAGAATCTGCTTTCCTGTAACTTGAAGCCATTGGTTCGAGTCCTACCCTCCAGAGCAGAAGAAAGCAAGCTTGCTCCATCTTCCACATGACAGCCCTTTAGATAGTTGAAGATGCCTATCATATTTCCTCTCTCTTTTCCCCCAGGCTAAGCATACACAGCTTCTTCAACTGTTCCTCATAAAGCTTGGTTTCCAGACCCTTCATCATCTTGGTTGCCCTCATATTTGTTTTCTCCCTTTCGTGAGCCATTCATGAGATGGGCTGTCCCTCATTGCTTTTGAGGGTTTTGCAGTAGTGGGCCAAAAGCACAATCTTGCTATGGAGGTAGATGGTCATGGCCTGTTTGACATGGGCTGACAGCAATAGGGGCCAGCATAGAAAAATCTTTCTCTAAGGGTAATAGGTGCCCAGATAAGATCTCAGGTAGGTCATCATGATGAAAACAGATCACCTGTTGCATATAGTGTAAGGGAACTACCAGGCTGAGCACTCATCCTAATATTTTCATGGTTATATTGCCAGCTAGTAGAGGATATTCTGCATTTTCCTTTGCAATATCCTATCATTTATCAGACTTTTTGTAGCTTCTAGAAGACTGAAGTTCAGCAATAACAACTAAATTGTGTGTGAATAAGTAATCTGGAAGTGTGCTATGGGTGGTCAGATTTGTTCGTGAACCAGATGTGGCTTGTGATTTGTTGAAAAATTCTCTGAGAGCCATTTATATAACCAAATGAGAAATTCACAGTGATTGTGTAAAAGATTAGCTGCAAACGAATACATGGACTTTCCCCCTCAGCTCCTACTGGTAAGGGGAGAGGAGCAGTTCAGGTGGTTATTCGCAGAGTGGTTTAACAGTCAATTCCTCTCCTCAGAAAACTCTTGGGGTCTTTGAATAATTTTCAGCACCCTTAGCAAACTGTACTTCCCAGGATTGGAGGGAAGCCATGACTGTTTAAAGTGGCATGATACTACTTTAAAAGTATAGTGCAGATGCTTCTTATTTATTAAAATTTGTAAATTGCTTGATTGAAATTTTGTTTTTCACAAAGTGGTTAAAAACCCCCACAAAGTGCTTAGAAAGTAGAGATTTTTCTATGCAATTGATAGGGTTATTAACTTCCATTCCCATGGGGGGGTCTATGGTGCTGTCTTTAATAGATGCTTGCCTAATAAAGGAAATTTCAGTTGGCGTTTCAATGTGCACAAATGACTTAATAGCACTGAAATAAGGAGACCGTTGCTACTTTGTTGTTTGAAAAGTTATTCATGAACTACGTTATCTTGTGCATTTAAAATATGCTTGCTGGCAACGTGATCCATTGTTTTAAAATAGATGAACTCTGCTTTTATTCCCTTCAAGCTTTCCCTGGCCTATGGAGGAAATGTTTTTATTGGCAAAAAGAACTGTGGTTTGCTGACTTTTCTTTTGAGAATAATGTCAAGATGCCTTAAGAAAACAACATTTTGAGGGGAGGAAAAAATGTTAAGTAGACAGACGCCCTCCTTGGCAGAATCCTTGACCTCAAAAGCAACAACATCTCATGAATATTGGTTGCCCATAGCCAAAGTGGTTAAATGGCGCTCCTTGCTCTTCAGGCATTGTTTGCTAATGAACTTTTAAGACCTGTTGTGTTCTGGATAGGTAGTTTTGCAGGTGATGGGTATGAAAGTGGTCCTTTCTCATAATGCCTAGGTGACCTTTGAACTCTTCCTTCTCCAATATTCTGTTCTAATCATCTCCAGTCTTAAACATTTCTTGAGCTTTTAATATAAAACCAGGTGTCATAAGAATGAATTGCCATGGGGTATCTAAGATTTTAAACATTATCCTCAATCCATTTAACTTTTAATAGGCTTCAGTTTGAAGAAAAGTTTTATAAGGTGGTTTCCTTTATGCAGGCCAGTCTTAGACGAGAGAGAGACAGAGAGAGAGAGAAAGAACACAAGCAGCTTCACATTTGAATTAAGTATTATCTCAGGTGGATACTATCCAGACCTAGTGATTTCTTTCGTATTTAATTTGTTAATGAAATTTAGAACTTAATCTCTTGCCACAACTGTTCCCCTCAGTCCATCTGTTTCCTACTTCTGTTATATCTAAGGATGTTGTTGTTAAAATATGCTTTTAGTGATGTGCTCCTCAAATTCCTTTCTTGCTTTCCTCATTTAGGCAAGACCTTCATTTTTTAAAGGAAGACCTTTTGCCTCTAATAGCTTCCTTGACTCTATTAATAATGCTGGCATTCTCTCAGATTTGGTGGTACCAATCCTAATTTGAGATACAGTGGTACCTCGGGTTAAGAACTTAATTCGTTCCGGAGGTCTCTTCTTAACCTGAAACTGTTCTTAACCTGAAGCACCACTTTAGCTAATGGGGCCTCCCGCTGCCCCCGTGCCGCCGGAGCACGATTTCTGTTCTCATCCTGAAGCAAAGTTCTTAACCTGAGGTACTATTTCTGGGTTAGTGGAGTCTGTAACCTGAAGCGTATGTAACCTGAGGTACCACTGTATATAATATTCCCCCCCAAGTATTCTGGAGAGATTTGATCCACTTGACTTTCCTTTTTACCAATGCCTTCATGGTTTTTTTTAGAAGTCCCCTATTTTGGAGTAAAATATGATGGCTGTGCTGGACTTTCCCGACCGTTATTCACTGACATACATGCCAAATTTTGAAAGCCCCCGGAGCTGAGAGTGCTCTTGTGTTCAGGTCCATAGCCATCTGGTTGGCCATTGAGAGAGTAGGATGCTGGAACTAGATGGAGCATTGGCCTGATCCTGCAGGCTCTTCTTGCATTCTTAAAGTGCAGTGGAAACCATTTCCAATCAATGTAGGAACACAGAAGTCTCCCACAAGGTAGTGAGCACCATTTAAGATTAAATCCAGGCTCACCTTCCTTCTTGGTAGTTTCCCATATGTTCTAGACATTTTTTTGTTACCAAAACATGCACTTTCCCCAGTCTAAGCGGAGCTAATTGAAGCCTGTGCTTTCTCCCTCAACTGCTTCTAATGATCTCCATCCTGAGATCATTTAGAGCATTTGGGTTAGAGGGTAGACAGTTGCATGCCTGTAGTACTAAATTACTTTTGGGACTTTCAATTGCCACCTACAGAAATTCTGCGGAGGAGTCTGCTTCATAATGGTACATATATATATGAAATCATTGTTGATGAGATGTGGACCATTTATTAACTTTTGGAGTACACTAACTGGTCAACAGTATGCTTATACTAATATGCATAGGATCCCCCAGTGTCCAGTCTTCTGTCCTTTTGCTTTATCTTAATGATTTTCTCTAATTTTATTGCTTCTTGTTGTTGCCAATTTATAACAAAACAATTCCATTTTGTTATTTTATAAGGGATTCTTACTCTAAGCTGCATTGGTTGTGGTTTATAAATAGAAGTCATTAAGTTCAGATACATTGACATACTTTAGATACTTTAATATAAAAAAGCAGTACCTAAACATTTTCAACTACCATGTAAATAAACACCATCATAAGAGGAATATTAAGAGCATCAAGGGAAAGACAAAAGCACTGGACGCTGAAAATAAATTATATAAAGCTTTCTGTCCAACGCTTATGTAAATTCCATCGCTCCCATTCTGATTGCGTAATCATTCCTACCATCACACCCCCTCTTCAGTTTTATTGTCCACTGAGAATTTTAGTTGAACTTTCTGTACTTTAATAAGATTTTGCATTTTCCAGAAGCCTTAAGGAATTGTAGCTACTGTATCATCATATAATCACAACCTCTTTCTCAAATAGATTTCGCAAAAGCTCCTGTGATTTCACTCATTTGTGTTAAGCTTTCTTCTTTGTATGCCTTTCGGTTTTTGGTGCGCTGGTGGCAAAACAATGAATGAAGGCATTCACATTCGGAATGCGTAAGCATGCTTTCTGAATGCAATTTATGAAGGCCACATTTTGATGTAATATTAAAAAGCACATCCATATTTGATTGCCACTCCTAAAACCAAGGCTTAGAATGGCACACCAGTATAGTGACAAAGCATTGCTTTACACCAGGGTTGCAAGATTATTACACCAGCAATATTACATTTTTTAATTGCATTTATGTACCACCTTTCATCTTAGGAGCTCAATGGTAGTGTATACATGGTTTCCTCCCTTCATATTATCCCCACAACAACTCTGTGAGGCAGACTAGGCTGAGAGCTGGTGGCTTAAAGTCAACCAGTGGCTTTCATGATGAAGTGGTATTTTGATCCCTGGTCTTCCAGGTCCTAGTCTGTCACTCTGCCCACTTAGAACACAATAACATAAGATGAGCCTCCTGGGTCAGGCCAATGGACAGTCTAGTCCAGCATCCTGTCCTCATAGTGGTCAACTAGATGTGTGTGTGAAGCAGGACCTGGGCACAACAGTACTCTGCATGCCTGCAATTCCGAGTAACTGGTATTCAGAGGCATACTGCCTCTGACATTAGAGATGGAACATAGCCTTATCCTCCATGAATTTGTCTCTTTTAAAGCCATCCAAGTTGGTGGCCATCAGTGCCTCCCATTGGAATGAGTTCCCATAGTTTAACTATGGAAGTACAGTGGTACCTCGGCTTACATACGCTTCAGGTTATATACGCTTCAGGTTACAGACTCCGCTAACCCAAAAATAGTGCTTCAGGTTAAGAACTTTGCTTCAGGACGAGAACAGAAATCGTGCTCCGGCGGCATGGCGGCAGCAGGAGGCCCCATTAGCTAAAGTGGTGCTTCAGGTCAAGAACAGTTTCAGGTTAAGAACGGACCTCCGGAACGAATTAAGTACTTAACCCGAGGTACCACTGTACCTCCTTTTACCTGTCTTGATTCTTACAATATTAAGTTTCGTTGTATGTCCGCAAGTCCTACTAGTTTCATGAGAGAGGAGGGAAAACTCCCCTCTATCCATTTTCTCTGAGCCATGTAAAAATTTCTGCCATGTCACCTCTTACTCACCTTTCCCCTAAACTAAAAAAGTCCCACATGTGGTAAAATACCTTACAGAAGAGATCAGTCTGCTTGCCTATTTCTGAATTGTTTCCCACACTATAATAAACCTTTGGAGGGGAGGCGATCAGAACTGTGCACAGTATTCCAAATGCGGTCTCAGTAGAGGTAAAGGGACCCCTGACCATTAGGTCCAGTCGTGACCAACTCTGGGGTTGCGGTGCTCATCTCACTTTATTGGCCGAGGGAGCTGGCGTTTGTCCGCAGACAGCTTCTGGGTCATGTGGCCAGCATAACTAAGCCACTTCTGGCGAACCAGAGCAGCGCACGGAAACGCTGTTTACCTTCCCACCAGAGTGGTACCTATTTGTCTACTTGCACTTTGACGTGCTTTCGAACTGCTACGTTGGCAGCAGCAGGGACTGAGCAATGGGAGCTCACTCCGTCACAGGGATTCGAACCGCCGACCTTCTGATTGGCAAGTCCTAGGCTCTGTGGTTTAGACCACAGCGCCACCTGTGTCCGGTCTCAGTATAGATTTGTATAAATGCAGTTTTATTTCCAAATCCTTTGCTAATGACCCCTAGCATGGAATTTGCCTTATCCACAGCTGTCACATGCTGGGTCAAAGCAACTGGGTGCTCCTTACCATCTCCTTTCACGTCTGCTTAACGCACCTCAACACTTTGTCAACTAATGTATAGGCACTTTGTCAACTGGAGCTCCTTGTAGCTCATAAAGCGGCAAATTCCACTATACCACACTGGTTTAGTGCTGAATACAAACCTGTCTCGACACTTGATATGATGTGGGCATTGGGTAGTTATTCACAGGAATCTCCTAATGTAAGGAAGATAATTTAGTATTGGGGCTGCCAATATCCCTTAAGCCTCACACTTGAGGATCCTGGAGCTACTCCCACCTGAACAATTGGAATTGCATCAGCCCGAGCCTTCCCTACTTTGGAGTTTCCCTAAATGAATATATGAAAAGCAGGTTTTGTCTAAATTCCAGAGTGTATAAATATTTAAGTAAATATGAATATATGAAACCGTGCAAAGTGCAGATTTTTTTTTTTTGCCGTAGCAAGAATAATATTGTTGGAAAATATGTAAGCTGTACTGCTTATAAAATATTGAAGATGAGCAACAAAACAGTGAAATAGTTATATTGTATGACATTATACAAATGAGCGAACTATGCTTGTTTTTCACCTGATCGAGAGTTTGCATATTTATTGCAGCTCACACAGAGTTTCTGTATCTCCAGATACCCTCATTTATTTAAATGAATGAACTGATGAGATTATTAGTCATGTTAACGACTATATAGAGCTTTCAACCTGAATAGCAGGAGGAAGCTATTGTCTTCAAGCCCTGCTTGCTGGCACCCCAGAGAGAACCATTTGCAGAGTGCTGGACTAGATGGAAATATGGTCAATTCCCCAGGGCTCTGCATAGTTTGGGTCATTCAGCCACTGTGTAGGCATGGAACGGTCTTATCTACTGAAATGATTGGGAAAGTCATTTCGGGCTTAGGAGCTTCATGCCTGTGCTGGCACAATGGGAAAGTACAGTGGAGTGGTTTTAGGTGTGGCCATTTTGTGAAACATCTGTCCACTGGGTTGTATTCAAGCCTTTTAGTCCTTAAAGCTGAGAGCAGCAAGATGAGCCCCATATAGTTGTGGAGGGACATGCAGAGGAGCACAGCTCCATGGTGTTTTCCAGAGCTGGAGTAATGGCGTTATCTGCTGGAGCACCAGGGTCTTTGATGGACCCCCCCCCTTCGTAGGACAATGAATATGGTCATAATGAGGCTTTTAACTTCATTGGTGATGGGTTGGCATAGAGCAGGGTAGGGACCTGTGGTCCTCCAGATATTGCTGGATAATCTCCCTTGATCTTTGGCCATTTTGGTTGGGGATGATGGGATCTATGAGCTGATGGGCTGGAGTCCAATGACATCTGGAAGGATACAGGGTTCCCCACCCCTGGTGTGGAGAACATCAGAGAATGAGGGAAACCATCAAACAGGGGCTGGAAACTTATTTCAATTTCTTTGACGAGGTTCTTACATTATTCTAGCAGTTTAAATGGTAACACTTCTTTGCAAGTTTGTGTTTCTAATTAAAAGTGAAAAGCTGCATTTTAGTTGTCTGAAGAACTCTTTTGCCAAAGCTCAGTGTGCTTTACAAGTTGATCTTGTGTGGTCAGAAGTAAGCAGCACTGAGATCAATGGATAGATCAATATCAGGAAACTATGCATAGAATTGAAGCTACGTTGCTTCTGATAAATGAGTATTGTACTATGTATTGCTGCTAGGTAGATAGATAGATAGATAGATAGATAGATAGATAGATAGATAGATAGATGGGATAATGGATCAACACAACTGCCTGTACTTTTGGACTTTCCTTGGAGATGTTGGTATGGGGGTTGTCAAGATGAACTCTTGCAGGCTAAAATTTACCACTATACCACTGATTCCATAACTCAAAATGTGTTCTAGAAAACATCCACTTGTTGTAGACAGAGTGATGGATCTGTTGGGTCTTGGATGGTTTGAGCTAGTATGGCTAACAGCTCTTGTCATTGCCTTTCCTTCATTTCCTTGTTTGTAGTGCAAACCTATGCAATTAGCACTTCAAAATATCCAAATATCTGATTAATCTGAAAGCAATGGCTTTTCCCTCAGGCTAGTCAAATAAATAAGCATGCACTTCAGATCTAAAGCAGACATTAAATATATTTAAGTATTGCATCCATAAGCAAATCTATTATATATCTATAGATTTTCTAAAACTCATACCCTTTCTCTGTTATGAATTTTTGAACATTTTATTTCAAGCTTGCAAAAAAGTCCTGTATTTTTAATTGTTATTTTACTATGTATTCACTTTAGTCTTTCAAACAGTAAGGCCAAGTGTCCTATTAACCTTGTCAATCTGACAGTTTTTGGAAAGAGTTAGACGTCAAGGGCAGTACAGCTGATTTGAATCACAATGGAACATGCAAAACAGCCCATCAATAATGGTAATTTCTACAAGTTATCAGTCATGTAACCTTGCAAGCCCTTTGGCTATAAAATATGGAAACAATTATCTTCACGGAGAGTTTTCTTGACCAAGATAACCTTGTGTTTCAGCAGCATGTCAGTAATAACCCTACATCATTTTAATTATAGTTTACATGCATCAGAGAAGAACTGGAGTTGTTTACAATAAGACCCATTAAAAAAGCTGTATTTGCATCCTGGTCCTAAACATTTGCATTGATGTAGCATCATTGCAACATTATTGGTATGCCCCATCGTAAACTTTTTTTTTCTTTTTGCTGGCACAAACATTTTTTGAAAATCAGGCTGTTGATTTCAGTTTTAGCTTCTGTAGCAAATTATTCATATTTTATTTCTATTTCTATTTGATCATGGGAAAGTAAAGACGATTTCCCTCCTGCTCTCAAAGAGATTGCGTCAGGAATCATGTTAGAATTGAAGAGGTATTGTATCAACCACTGACTGGTGTCACGTGCCATTCATCCTAAATGGTGGGGGATGAACTGGTATGCTTCTCATGGCGCAGTCAAGACATGTATCAAAATGAACCCGAGAGGCTAAGGAAAGTTATTCCTTCCTTAGAAATTCTACACACTTCCTAATGGGGCCTCCTGCTGCTGCCGCGCCGCTGGAGCAAAGTTCTTAACCCGAAGTACTATTTCTGGGTTAGCGGAGTCTGTAACCTGAAGCATATGTAACCCAAGGTACCACTGTATTTAGTAGTTATAGGGCTAATTCAGTGGCTGCTCTTAGGCAGGAGGGAAGGATGGTCAATGTAAGATAAGGCTTATCTGCACTTCCTCTTCCTCTGCTGCCTTCCCCCAAGGAAAACTGCTCTTTAACACTCAATTGGAGCAAACAATGGGTTTTCCCTTGGACCTGTGCCTAGAAAATGTGGATCAAACAGAAAACTGCTTGGACTCGTGCTTTCAAGGCATGCCACAAGTGGAAGTCTGGACAAGCCCATATAAACATGGCCCTGCAAATTCCACTTTTCTGATGCTTTGGAAAAGAGATTGGAGCATGATAGGAGAGTACTACATGATCTAGATGTATTTTTTCCACTGTAGTTTGATTACATCTTTTCTTTATTATTGGAAGGACATTCAACCAACTATGTGTTTAATAAATGTTTTCAGACACACACATTGTCCTTCAAACATCATTATAAAGATATGTCAAATTTGCTGTAGCCATGCAAAAATAAAGTCACTTCTTGAAATGGAATTGAATAAAGCATGTTGTCTAGTAATGCCCCCAATCTAACTCCAGGATACGTAGAGTGGATGTTTTGATTAATCAGGTCCATAAAGCATAACTGTGCCAGTGAATTGAGTGGTTTAGTCTATGCTCACAAAAGAAAGGTGGTTGGTCCATTTGTCAAGGTGAACATCACATCTAGACTGGATGTCACTATGCAAGTTATCCACTGTATCTGTTGATATCTTTAACTCGAAGAAGGTTTGCTACATTCAGGTTTTATAGGTATGAAGGGTTGTGGAGAATAAATGTTTGAATCGGGGTAGGGAACCTGTAGCTCTCCAGATATTGTTGGACTCAAATTCCCATGTGGTCAATGGTCAAGGATAATGGGAGTTGTATTCCAGCAACATCTGAAGGATGAACCATTCCCCATTTCTGGTTTAGATTAATTCTGTTTCTTGTCCCAAGTAATTCCTAAAATAACAATTTGTGAAATAATATTTTCAATGTGATAATTTTCCTACCATACAAAAGAGGGGATATAACAACAGGTGGGAGCTCAGGTTTTCCAGAAGGGATCCCAGGCCACTGTTGTAACAGTAATACCCTGCTGTTGAGCTTCAACTGATAGTGATGTACTCCAGTTGAAAGAGTATGCCATGTGTGTTGACATTTCAGTCGAAACCTCTGAAGCGGCAACCTTTGAGGAGGACACGATCAGCATGAAGGTTGACCTGCTCTCATACCTGACCTTTCCTCCAGCTGATCTCTTGGCACCTTTCAATAGAGTTATCAACCTTCAAACAACATTTCTCCTACTCATGATGTGTAAATCTCTCCATTTGAGCGAAGCAAACTACAGCCAACTATACTGAAAAATTTCCATGTGAATCCTACTCTTCTCTCCCTCAACCTGCTGTGAATCTGGGGCATTATCAATAGATTTCCAGATATGAAGAAGAGTGCAGTAGAAGAATTTGGAGGTGCTATGTTGTATTGCTTCAGAATTCATATTAGGAATATATTTCTGAATGTTCTTTCCATGTAAAAACAAACAAGCATAAAACACCACAAACTTGCCAGCAAGTAAAGATCTAGCAGAGCAGGAGGAAAGTGTTCAGCCCAATTATATTACTATTCTGTTCTACTCACAGAGGGGTTTTTTTAATGCAAGGGAGCATTCAAAGATGTGCAGTGTGTCATTGTGTGAGTCATTATACCACCCCAGCACACCACCATCTCACTTCCATCTCATTCTGTTGCAGGTGCAGAGTATTGCCCCCCACTGGAGAAGGGAGCAGCAGTCAAAATAAGACACTCAAACAACCATTGCTGAGAAGTTGAGCATACAAGGGATTGGAAGGACAACCATGGACAAGTAAGGTGACCTCTTCTCATAAAAGCTTTCTCCAACATGGGTATTTTATATCCACAAACTACTGAGAGTCTGAAGCTGAACATGTGATGGTGGTGGAGGGTTGGAGGGCTCTTTAAAATCCTGAAACGGCACATGGGCAGGAGCTATTGAGACCTCTTTGACACCATCTTCTCAGTGCTTTCCCTCCAGCCAGGCTTGTTTCCAGTTTCAGAGATTAGCTAGGACAGGGGTTCCCATAATGTGGTCTGCAGACCACTTGCTGTCTGTGAGTATCATACAGGTGGTCTGGCAGTGACTGCATAGCTCTGTGTGTATGAAGAATGGCAGGTGCAAAGGCTATATATATTTGAAGAACAGCAATCAAATGTTTGCATTCTCTTTCACCCACTGAACTTGGTTCAAGGGATTTTTCTTTCCAACTTTTGTTGGCACAAATTGCTAATGCTAAAAATGGTTGAATGTGCAGTATACTGAGAATGTGATTTGACTGTCTGTGTTAGGTGGAAAGAAGTGGCAAACAAGGACCATGTGAGAATTCATTTGTGTTTTTCTCCCCATTTGCCTATTTTGTTCAAAAGGCCTGTGAAGTTGGGTATCATGTTGGCGCTGTCTGTTCCATGGGGTTCAAAGGAACTCAATGGAATATCTATTTCTTGGGACTCTGGAGATTTTTCCCATGCAGAAGAATATCTGTTCCATAAAATACTGTATAAGAACTAGAGTTTTGTGTCTAGTATGTTCTATGAATGGCAAAGCCTTTTGGGAAGAGGTCATATACTTTTAGGGATGCAAGTGGCGCTGTGGGTTAAACCACAGAGCCTAGGACTTGCTGATCAGAAGGTCAACGGTTCAAATCCCTGTGACGGGGTGAGCTCCCTTTGCTTGGTCCCTGCTCCTGCCAACCTAGCAGCTTGAAAGCACGTCAAAGTGCAAGTAGATAAATAGGTACTGCTCTGGCGGGAAGGTAAACGGCATTTCCGTGCGCTGCTCTGGTTCCCCAGAAGCGGCTTAGTCATGCTGGCCACATGACCCAGAAGCTGTATGCTGGCTCCCTTGGCCAATAAAGTGAGATGAGCGCCGCAACCCAAGAGTCGGCCACGACTGGACCTAATGGTCAGCGGTCCCTTTACCTTTTGCATATACTTTTGGCCCTCCAGATGTTGATGAACTCCAACTCCCATCAACCCCAGCCACTATGGCCAATGATCATGGGTGATGGGAGTTGTAGCTACAGGCTCCCCGCCACTGTGATAGAGGTTCAAGGCAAGAACAGAATGCCCCCATGAAACTCTAGGTTATGTGTGGATAAAGTTTAGTATTGAATGGAGTGTGATTTAATGCAACTGAGGAACACTACATTCTGTAGAAATAAACCCCACTGATTTCAGTCTAGGATATTTCCTGGAAACTGCAGTTTGGAAATGTGATCAAAGTCCATAGGACTACTCTGATGTGAGTGGTTTAAAGAAGGCAGTTTTAGGAGCCTGTGGTTCTACTGACATTCAGTGTTTCAAAGTAACTATTTTGACTTAAGCTCCTGAGACACTTAGAGGGTTTTCAAAATATTATCTCGAGATTCCACAATTCTATATCCATCTCATTAAATCTGTGCAGGGGGATGCCATTAACTTCCATCTTTTCGCCTAATGATATAATACATGCTCTTTTCTTTAAAAAACACACATTCAGCATTTATCTTTCTGCTGGTCATATTCTTCCCTGTTCCCCAAATTTTACTGTTTTTAGTGTGGTTCTAAATTATGCAAACATAGTTTTAGCAGAGTGTGTAGTCTGCTGGAAGCAGAGATGGTCCTAAGGAATGAGGTTATGTGATAAGTAGAATTGGCTGGGGACTTTCCTCCTACCCCCGAATTGCCTTTTTGCTTAAGCATTTTATTGTGCCAGCTTTTGCTGTGGGGTTTTCTTTTCCACAAGGACATGTGCAAAGCCAGCATAATCATACAAATCCTGGAAGTGCCAGTAATAATTGGTTATGCCCAATTTACACATTTAATTTTCCAGTTGGAGAGTTTGTCCAAAGCATGCCTATGAACTGTCTATTACAGGTTCTGAGGGTTGATATTTTGAAGAAACTTTGTAGGGAAGCAGGTTGTTTCTTTTACTCATACTCAGTTATTCCATTTTGACTGGTATATCATCTAGAACCAAACCACATGTAATATTAAATGTGTAGCCATTTCACATTTACTATTTTATTTTATTTTATTTTATTTTATTTTGAAAAGCGCTCTCTCTCTCTCTCTCTCTCTGTGTGTGTGTGTGTGTGTGTGTGAGAGAGAGAGAGAGAGAGAGAGGGAGAAAGAAGAATCAAAATCACGATTATTATTTTTTATGCTTTCTTTTCATGTCATGGCCGCAACAAAAGTTTACACTACACTGAAAAGCTGCCAACTGTGCCACTAGTGATCATGGCATGGAAAAACTTCTCTTCACTGCCATCCCAACCTGATTGCTCTGTCATCCCCATTGTTTCTGTTTACACACCACACACACACACACACACACAACTTACTATTTACAAGGCAAGTGATTGTGGTGTGTTCCATGCAAAGAAATGAAACATAAATGAGCAAATAAAAACATTAAGGTAGTATTTGGTATACAAAGATAAATGAGACTTGTTCTGGGGTTCAACAACAAAGACATCAACTAGAAAATGCACCTCTCTCCATCTTTTTCTCTCCCCTTGCCCCACCACTGTACACGAGGAATATTTACATTTATCAGCTTTGCCTGATCCTGTTAATACATTACAAAAATGAGACATGCGGGTATCTCTGGAAAGTGACTTCGTTTCTGTATTCTAGTTCAAATCCAGAGTAACTTGAAGACTATAAAAGGAATGGAACTTCTGCTAAAGATTGTTAAGGCTGGAATGTATGCTGACATAGTGAAATGGCTCTTGAGTAGTTGAAACTGTCACTTTCCAATTAGCAGTTCATGAGCTTAATCTGGCCCACAGCTAATCTATATCTCTTTCTGCCGCTCGATTTGTCTTAAGTGGCAGGGGCTAACATTCCAAACTGGCCTTATGCCTTTGCTGAGATGGGGGCAGAAGAGGGGTAATTGCAGAAAACCTTCCAACCTTTGGCTCCACTTATCGACTGGCTGAGGCTGCCAGAGGAGCACATGGAACCATTAGCACAGTGGAGCTTGTGCGAGTAAACAGCTCTGAACAGGAAGACTTTGTCTTGGCTCAGTCTGCCAGCGCTGTGCTCTAGAATGGTAATCAACCTGGGGATGTTTACCTTCAGTGTAACACGGAGCTTTACAGAATATCATAAGCGCAATGGACAGCTCCCAGCTCCAAAGCGTTTACAGCCTAAAATAAAAAGCTGATATAGCATTCTAGCTCTAAAAAATGTTAAACAGTAAGGAAGGGCTGCACGTTTCCAAAGTCATTCCTTGCATATGTTTGGGATGCTTTTCATACTACTGGCAAGCTATGTTTATGTGCACCCTACTGGCTTCTGTAGGGACGCAGGTGGTGCTGTGGGTTAAACCACAGAGCCTAGGACTTGCCGATCAGAAAGTCAGCGGTTTGAATCCCCGTGACGGGGTGAGCTCCCGTTGCTCGGTCCCTGCTCCTGACAACCTAGCAGTTTGAAAGCACGTCAAAAGTGCAAGTAGATAAATAGGTACCGCTCCAGCGGGAAGGTAAACGGCATTTCCGTGCGCTGCTCTGGTTCGCCAGAAGCGGCTTAGTCATGCTGGTCACATGACCTGGAAGCTGTACACCGGCTCCCTCGGCCAGTAAAGCAAGATGAGCACCGCAACCCCAGAGTCGGTCATGATTGGACCTAATGGTCAGGGGTCCCTTTACCTTTACTGGCTTCTGTGGGACTTACACATGAGTCACGGGAGCTCAGAGCTGATGCCGTGGGATTTCTCCCCATCTTGAATTATTGCCCTCTGGCCTTTTGGTTAAAAGATGTGCTCTCTGCTGAACACAAGTGTTCCTGACACTATGTATTTTTTTTAAAAAAGTCTTCATTTTGGCACCACCTTTCGATTGCACAGCTGGCAACAGTCTCCAAGGAGCAACTGGGTTATTTTGATCTTGGAAGAAAAATGCCCATGGTGCATAGAAGGTGGTGAGGAAGATTAGCATTTTGCCAAGCTGTATAGGAGCTCTTCATTTATAATCATGCATTCCTTCACAGATTGTTTTGGAGCCTTGAGCAAGGTTTCCTGTTTTTAAAGAATGGGTTTCCTGGGGGAATTTGCTCTGTGCTTTGTATTCAGGGATAGAAATCTTGGCTCAGGCGCCGCATAGAGCTGCCACTAATGAGCCGCGCGTTTCTCTTCCCCATCAACCTCTGGGCAGAGGAAGTCCTGGAGGCAGCCCTGCAAGCAGGATATTGCCGTGCAAACAGAGACAGTGCTCCCAAGGTGGTTACTCAAAACCATTCTCCAGGAATATATCTGGATTTCCCACACCTCTAGCATCATGTAGTGGGGAAGGCATTATGGTCTCTTCTTGGCTGCCTACTGGATATTGCATATGACAGGTGTATGAATTGCACGATGGATTGCATGATGGGATGGGATCATTTGGCTGGTTGCTGCCTTATGTGCTTGAGTCATGGGGTGGGATGGTATACAGTTCCTAGGGATGCTGTAGGAATGTGGGAACAGTGTATTCTTGTGCTATTAATTCTGATTTGGTTTAAGTACAGGACTGAGATTCGTTTGCACAGGCATTAGCCTACTCAGTCTACTAGAGCCTGAGGGAGCACAATTTGCCATTATTTATTTCTGTATTAATTTTCTCCAAGGAACACTGTGTGGCATGCATAGCTCTCCTAACCACCACTCTATTAGTCCTATGAGCTTAGACTGAAATATGGTGTCTAGCTGAAAGTCATTCGGTGAACTTTGTGGCTGAGTGAGGATTTGAACCTGGGTCTCTTCAGCCTCCCAACCTAGCAGTTCGAAAGCACCTCAAAGTGCAAGTAGATAAATAGGTACCGCTCTGGTGGGAAGGTAAACGGCGTTTCCGTGTGCTGCTGTGGCTCACCAGAAGCGTCTTAGTCATGCTGGCCACATGACCCAGAAGCTGTACGCCGGCTCCCTCGTCCGATAAAGCGAGATGAGTGCCGCAACCCCAGAGTCGGCCACGACTGGACCTAATGGTCAGGATCCCTTTACCTTACCTCTTCAGCCCTAGTTTGATCTCTGCACCACAATGAACGTGCAATGCAAAGGTATTATTTCATGTGATTTTTATTTGAGATAACTGATTTCTCCAGCCCACTCATTCTGCAATGGGTGTGCATACTAATGTTAAAGCAATGACTTGAAAAGCAAACTTTGATTCTGAAAGAAGTATAGTGGCGGAGCAATAGATGCATTTCCCATTTCAGGTGCTGCTAGAAATGAATATCTGTTAGTACTCTCCTGAAGGAAGGCAAGATGACAGCTGCTTCCAAATGAAGAGTATATTGAACAGTCACTTTGACAAAATTTGTGTGGAGGTTATACAATGTCTCTCTCAAGTGGTTATTACCCTGCACTGTAGTTTTCCATCACCTTTTCCCATCGCCAATATTTGTTTTTCAAAATGGATTGTTTTGCCACTGTGATTTCTTGCAATAAGATCATAAGAGCTTTGCTGGATCAGGCCAAAGGCCAATCTAGTCCAGTATCCTGTTCTCACAGTGGGGAAAGAGATAGATGCTCCCCTAGAAAGGCAGCATTCAATGTACCCACTTTCACTAAGGTGGGCTGTGAAAGTGCACTCTTATTGTGCAAAGGGCCAGCAACTATTGAAATGTGTGTGAGATCCATAGAAAAGTGTAGACTGGAAACATCTAAGATGGCAGGTCCTTTCTGCAACACGTTTCTCAGCAACTTTTTAAAATGCTTCACATTTGGAAGCTGTTCAAAAGACGGACATGCGAGTCATTCTTCTGCTCTACTGCTTTCCTAATTTGCTGTAATGGGAACACAAGATTACTTGTTCTGATATCACTCACCTTATGGTACCAAGCTTAAAATGCCTTGTGCTGAAAAGCAATTACCTTTTCAGTAGCAAAAACAGAAAAGAAAAGTCTCATGTAGATGTCCTGGCCATTTTAATTTAAAAAAGTGACTGTAATGATATTGGACATATGCATTAAAAAGTAATATCTGTTTAAAATTGAAAAAACGAAGTTACCGTTCTTAAAACCCTTTTGCATTAAGAACGGTATGAAAAGCACTTATTAAAATGATTTTCTTCTTCTGGTAAACTCTTATCACTCCCTTTGCAAATAATTTTTTTTAGTTTTTCATGGGATCAGATTAACATTACAAGTAACCGGATATTATTGAAATATTGTTTTCATCTCAACTATTAGCACTTATTTGGTTTACCGTGCTACTTTGAACACCTTTCAGCACAGAACTAGATGTTTTAAGTCCAGTGAAATCAAACTTGTACTCAACAAACAATTACAAGGACTTGTAAGTTCATCTCGCTTCAGGCCAAGGGAGCCAGCGTTTGTCTCCAGACAGCTTTCCGGGTCATGTGGCCAGCATGACTAAACTACTTCTGGCGCAATGGAACACCGCTTGGTGTGGAACACTGCTTCTGGCACAATGGAAGCCAGAGTGCATGAAAACACTGCTTACCTTCCCACCACAGCAGTACCTATTTATCTACTTCAACTAGTGTGCTTTCGAACTGCTAGGTTGGCAGAAGCTGGAACAGAGCAACAGGAACTAACCTCGCTGTGGGGATTCAAACTGCCAATCTTCCGATCAGGAAGCACAAGAGGCTCAGTGATTTAGACCACAGCGCCACCCACATCCCCTTACATATGAACAATGCCTTGTGAGTATTTGGCCATAAAAGGCAGCCCAACATTCCTTTAAATAAAAACTTGACTAAGAGGTGTTAATACTGGGATAATGTGGTGCTTATATAATTGTAAGAAGAAAGCATTGGCCACAAAAGACTGCAGATTTGGAATTAGTAATCTGGATATAGCATTTTTCTGTCATAACCTGGAGCATTGTTGATTCATCTCAAGTTGACTCACTTATCTTTCTGCGTCGTTAAATTAGCTATAAATAAATTAATTCCCATCCTTAATAAAGTAATCATGGTGGGAAAGCAACACCACTTGACTAAAAGACAGCTATATTAAATTTGCCTCATCTAAGATAACTAGATTACAGCTTCACTTCCTTTAACAAACTACAAGTCAATTGAATAACTAACTCATGTGTAGCATCCACAATGAACTTTCTCAGGCAAATAAACTTTGAAGTATATTGAAAGTCATGTAAGGGATATATAAACTGGAATGACACCAGATTGAAAGCAGAAATGACAGTACAGTGGTACCTCAGGTTAAGAACTTAATTCATTCTGGAGGCCTGTTCTTAACCTGAAGCACCACTTTAGCTAATGGGGCCTCCTCCTGCTGCTGCGCCACCGCTGCACAATTTCTGTTCTCATCCTGAAGCAAAGTTTTTAACCCAAGGTAATATTTCTGGGATAGCGGAGTCTGTAACCTGAAGTGTATGTAACCCGAGGTACCACTGTATCCCTTTCCACCCCAACCATGGCAACCTAATGATGTGTAGGGTAGCTACCTACCTGTTCTAATGTTGTTGACTTAGAAAGTTTTTTAAAGGTTAAAGGCGTATCTCTATTTTTATCAAAAGTTTATACTGCATATTAATAGCATACAATAATACATACAAGAAACAGGCATTAACAATATGCTTCAATAATTACTTACTTTAAATGTCTACTGTTTCTTTAAGGAAGCTGTTATCTCCTTCCCTACACTTCCTTAATGAAAGACCTCCATGCCAATTACTGTATTCTCAGCTGCACTCCAGTTAACTCTCCTAGAAAGACAGATAGAACAAGACCTGAAGGTCTTCTCCATTGGATGAGGGTTAAATGTAGTTCCTTGGTTGTCACTCACAATGGAGCAGCCTCTTCCTTCAGTGATTCCAGGATCTGCTTTACCCAAACCCACTACAGTGAATAAGGCAGACACACAGCCTACTTAAACCCCCAAACAGGGCATTTTAAGGATAAGGACGGGTTATTGCTGAGGATCTACTGCACCCTAGCCCAGTGCAGCCACCAGCAAGTTGTGCCAAGGGGGTCTGATACAAAATGGTTTGCAAACATGCAGGCTTTCCTTCTCCTTCCCTTTCCACCCTGGTCAGTATGAGCATCTGGGCTCTAGATATGGTAGTGATGGCTTTGTTGCCCCCCAGAGGTGATTGTGCCCTTTAGACTACCCCTTCATGGATCACTGCCTTGCCGTGGCGAAGGGGCTTGAATAACTCAGAGAAGCTATGAGCTATGCCGTGCAGGGCCACCCAAGATGGACAGGTCATAGTGTAGAGTTTTGACCAAACGTGATCCACCTGGAGGAGGAACCAGCAAGCCACTCCAGTATCCCTGCCAAGAAAACTCAATGGACAAAGACAACAGGCATAATAAAAGTTATGACGCTGGAAGATGAGCCCCTCAGGTCGGAAGGCGTCCAACATGCTACTGGGGAAGAGCGGAGGACAAGTACAAGTAGATTCAGAGTTGATGAAGCGGCTGGGCCAAAGCCGAAAGGACGCTCAGTTGCGGATATGCATGGAAGCGAAAGGAAAGTCCAATGCTGTAAAGAAAAATATTGCATAGGAACCTGGAATGTAAGACTTCAGCTAGAGAGGCCTAAGAAGTAGGTATACTAGCCTAACATTTAAAAAACATTTTACCTCAGTAGTCAGGCACTGTGAATGTGAAGGGATGTGAATGTTGGGCAATTCTTCCGCAGCTATTCCAGCTGGCAATCACAACTATTGGTCCCGGTAGTGTTCTAGCAAGAAGGGGCAGGATAAATGTCCCCCACCAATCACTGTGAGCCAAATTATTTGGTATTCTTACCCAGCCCTAGTACTCCCTTATGTCACCAATGGAATAATTTTCAAGAGATGAGTCAGAGAATTAGTTTTTGTGTTCTTGTGCCTTAAACCTGAGAAAATTGTAGCTTAGATCATTGTAGGTTGCTCAAATAGCCATAAGGAAGTAGTCTGTCTAAAAAAGCCAATATGTACCAGATAAATTCAACTGGATTTGAAAATCTGGCTACATCACATTGGGGAAAGCTCAGCTCATAGGATTAGGGTATAAACAAACAAATAAAAAAATTGCATTATAGAAAAGTGTTGCTGAAACCTTCTGGCCACTCTTCACTCTTCGGGGAAGAATTCGACAGAAACAACATTAGACCAACTGAGTTTTCTTTCCATCACATTCAATCAAAATGATTTCATATGACTTCTCCTGGCTTCATGAAGCTCTGCTGCCATGCTCTTTCTTTCCAATTGCATTATCCATACAGGCTCGGGCCGCATTATTGCAGTCGATATTCCAGTTACATTCTGTCTGGGCCCAGCTGTTCTGCTGATTAACATCCCACGGTGGCTGCAATAAGCCCATTGGCTATAAAGGGAGGATTGATGCCAAACAGCTGCAGTGCAGGGTCACTTGGAAGAAGGCGGGCAGCGTATTTGCAGAACGCAAGGAAACAAGACAGGGATGAGGCAAAGAATTATTAAACCCCAATGTGCACAGTGTTTCATACGAGAAGCAAAATCCTTCTGGCTGTGCAATCTAGAGGCAAATTATGATATTGTCTGGTTTTTAATACAAACGGAAGAGGACAGGGAATGTTTTCAAAATCCAACACCACCTCGGTGAATATAATAGTTATTTTTACATTTCTATCCAACTCTTCCATGGGTTCACCGAGGGATGCTCCCCAAGGACAGTGAGTAAGGAGGGGATGCTGATCTGCATCTGACCTCCAACAAGTGATGCCAGTACACTTACTGGGAGGGAGAGGGGCAAGCTGTTGGGGAGGCCAGCATTGTGTGGTTGCACTCACAGAGCCAGTCTGGGGTTGCCTGGGATCGAATCTGGGAGCTTCTGCATCCAAAGCAGATGCTCTGCCTGTTACGTTGTGGGTGAACATATCAGACGACACAGCGATTCTTCAAACAGCTCTTGTTTATTCACAGGCCAGAACAGAACAGAACTGAAGGGTTCAGCCAGCCTGCTTATATAGAGCTTCACTACAACACAACTGTATGGGATGCGGGTGGCGCTGTGGGTTAAACCACAGAACCTAGGGCTTGCTGATCAGAAGGTTGGCGGTTCGAATCCCTGCGATGGGGTGAGCGCCTGTTCTCGGTCCCAGCTCCTGCCAACCTAGCAGTTTGAAAGCACCTCAAAGTGCAAGTAGATAAATAGGTACCGCTCTGGCGGGAAGGTAAACGGCGTTTCCGTGCGCTGCTCTGGTTTGCCAGAAGCGGCTTAGTCATGCTGGCCACATGACCCGGAAGCTGTACAACGGCTCCCTCGGCCAATAAAGCAAGATGAGCACCGCAACCCCAGAGTCGGCCATGACTGGACCTAATGGTCAGGGGTCCCTTTCTTTACCTGTAAAGAACTGTAACAACTTTCTGTAACTATCCAATCACTGAACGTCACTTTCAATCCCTTATTTGCATATGTGGACCTGAGTGAAAACTATCTACTGTATCCCCCTGCTGCCCCAGGATGAGAAATTCAGTACATAACACTGCCACTGAGCTAGGACCCTCTCCCCATTCCACTTCCCCTCAAGCTAAGTGCAGTCATGCTGCTGATGAGACGAGAGGGGCAGGGCAGAGCCCCTCCCCACCAGCTACCCCTGCCTCTCTCACAGTTAGGCACTGAAAAGGTCTGTCACTGCTTAGTTTCAACAGTGTCACACCTGGGCAGATTCTTCACTGTGCCTCTTTTAAGCAATGGCACTGTTATATATTTCTTTGGCTCACTGTGTTGGGTAATAAATACCACTTAGTGACTGCAATATATTGGGTTGTTGTGAACACCACCAAAGGTTGCCAAATGGCCAAAGCAACTCACAATGCTGCTGTCACAATGAAATAGATGATACAGGTCATGGCTGCTAGGCTGCAATCCTCAAATATCTACTGTTGAGGGGGTCACGGAAATTACTTTGGAGTAATTAGTTTGTGGCCTGAACATATCATTGACAGATACCTGGAAGTCCCAGGAAACTTTCAAGTTTGCCCAAGGACATCTGTCAAGTTTAGGTTTAATGATGTTTGGCTGTTCTTCCTAAAAAAACTCCAACCCCTAGTAATACAACTCTCTCTTCATTGTGTGTATTGTAAACTGTCCTGGACAGATGACTTTGCCCCATACTTTTTGCTGTCCTGCTATCCCTCCCTTCACATGTCAGAAAGCATTGCAGAGTCAATTGCAGTCATATTAACGTCAAGAAAGTGTCTGAACTATCAGAACAATTTGCAGTAGGAGCAGTTCAGCACAGAAGTATGTCAGTATTAGTACTCAGGAAATACAACTTCTTCAACAAAAAGTGACAGCCTTTGACCTGTTCCACGGAGCAGAGAATCTGGGCTTGCACAGCCAATTTTGGCTTAGTTGCTCCCTGTCTGCTGAGACAGAAAGGTGTAAAAGATGCCATCACATACTGTCAGAAGATATCTTTGTACATTAAGCTCCAAGCAGTTTGTTCTCTGGGTATTTAGACTGCTATCCTCAAGTTCCTACAGGTGTCATACTTTTTGGCAGCTTGGTAAGAACTGAGATTGCTTAGACAGCCAGGTTTCAAGTTCATTTACCCAGGAATCACAACAATGTAAGATGTATCCTAAAATTTCAACACGTAGTTTCAATAGTGTGTGTGTGTGTGTGTGTGTGTGTGTTAAAAAGAGTGTAGACTTGGTGTCAAGCCAGCTTCTAAGTTTGAAACACTCAGATTGTAAACATCTTTGCTCCAACATTACTGATGGTGATGCAGCTGATTTCCAGAATGGTGCGTTTTGATCACAGCCCAAGTCTAGAAATATTATTCCTTCTTTCTTATTCCAGCTGAGTACAGTTAGTGAATTCTAACCGCCCACACAATTTCTCTTAGGATTGCCACAGCGTATGAACAGAGCCTGCTGTAATCCTCAGGCAAATGTTGTGCCACAGGCTGTTGTTTTAAGTCAGAAATTGCCAACTGGTGAGTCACATGCTACTTCCAGCAATTGTACTTGGCCCTGCTGTCTTTTAATGAAGGTGTGGTTGTCCCCAGAGGTTTTCCAGCAAAGTAAATGAGATGGTTTTTAAAAGTACGTGAGAGTGTGTGTGATGAAGAGAATCAGTATGGTAGTTTTTCTGTCTCTTTGGGTTTTGCATTCAGTATCCAAGTAGATGTGTTCCGTGAGTATAATCACAGTGCTAACTTTATTATAGTGCCTGAATACCTGTGGTGAAGTTGGGCACTCAAAGGGGCACAGCTACCTCACCAAAGCTTCCAGATATATGAATAGATCCCTTTATGGGTGGCATGTGAAGATGAAAGACTGGGTGGACAAGGACACAATGGCCCACACGAGAAGAGGCTGCTAGCTGCAGAAGTAGTGGGCAGGCATTTCCCCATAGTACAGTGGTAGAACAACTGTCTTGCATGCAAAAGGTCTCAGTTTTGATCCCTGACATCTCCAGGTAGGACTGGGAATGTCCCCTAGGAAATCCCCCCCCCCAAAGGCACTGCTGGTTAGTGTAGACTAGGAGTCACCAAATGTTTTGGATCACTGGGCAACCTTTCAAATTTTGAGAGAGTGATCTGGGTGCCAGTCACAATATGGCTGCCATGGGGTGGGGGGGTATGGCATAACCCAAAATTATAAAGAGAACAGCCATGGCAAAGCTTTCCCCCTATTCATATTTGTATACAAGAAACTGCGTAAACCAGGGGTCAGCAAACATTTTCAGCAGGGGGCTGGTCCACTGTCCCTCAGACCTTGTGGGGGGCCAGACTATATTTTGGGGGGGAAATGAACGAATTCCTATGCCCCACAAATCACCCAGAGATGCATTTTAAATAAAAGCACACCTTCTACTCATGTAAAAACACCAGGCAGGCCCCACAAAGAACCCAGAGATGCATTTTAAATAAAAGTGCACATTCTACTCATGCAAAACCACGCTGATTCCCAGACCGTCCGCGGGCCGGATTGAGAAGGCGATTGGGCCGGCCCCGGCCCCCAGGCCTTGGTTTGCCTACCCATGGCTTAAACTGTTGAATATTCTACCTGTTAAAGAAACAAGAGCCCTGTTCCCACCCCCAAGGTCAACGCTAAACGAAAACATAGATCGTCATTCTGTACCCACTTACCTGGGAACACGTCTGATAAACAGAAAGAGACTTACTTTTGAGTACACCTGCATATCTCTGTACATTATGAATGCAGTGAAGACATACCTAAGCCTCTTTGCTTTATTTCTCTGGAATTGCTGTCCTTTGCTCACTCACATTTTGGTGGGCATATTGGTGAAGTTCTCCTGAACAGAGCTTGGCCAATAACTTTGGGAGCTCATAAAAGTTAGAGCTCGCTAAACCATGTAACAATCACTGCTTCTCTCTCCTCATTCCCACCAGCCTTTCACTTCCCCCACTCTTCTTTTTAACTTATTCAAATGGTTGTCGTGGTGGGAACAGAGCAGCCCCATGCAGAGAGGAAGGAGGCTGGTACCTTCATTGTTCTTCCTTGCTGTGTTGTGTTGTAACTGCGCTAGCCCTAGCTCTATTTTCTCTGGAGCCTTGGGTCATGCGCCAGAGAGGGAGGGGGCTGGCAGGGAGGGTGTTTTGGTGCAAGGAGGGGTGGAATCTTGGATTTCCACATCTTGGGTTGGTTCAGAAAATTATCTGAGTTCTTCTTCATTTTTTTATTTTAAGTCCAAGATAATTTCCAAGTTTATCCAAAGCAAGTTTATCACAAAGCAAGAGCACACCCACCTAAGCGTCTTATAGAGAAATGATGCAACATCAGTGTATTTGGTGTTTTCCATTTGTGCCTTTTCAGTTCTGATTTGTGGTGATATTTTGGCAACAACTGCAGTACTAGCTTATCTAGAATAGAAAAGCAGAGCATTACCGAGGCATTTAAGGACTACTAGTAGAGTTTATTGCCTCCTGATGAGGACAGATTTGGAATTAAATAGCCCACTAATTGCCCTATGAACAGTCTCTCTTAATTATCCATATCAGTTTCTGGTGGGGAAGTGGGGGGGGGGCTTTATTTGCCTTTTTGTGTGTAGAAAAAATAGCACTATTCCACTTCTGTGCATGAGCAGGAATTGACATTTGGGCAGCTAATAGGCTATTAATCACTAATCCACCCACCCACACTCATCAGAAAGCAATTAAATGAGCGGAATTTACAAGAACTAAAGTCTTACTAATATTGCTGAGAATCGTTACTGAACAGAACTTACTTTTGGAGGAACATTGCAGGATAATTTTAGTGACGGAGCATTGTTCATCAATATAGGCCAACTAAATGATACTTCCATTTAAACTCAGCTAGCAGCGGAAAAGCAGCGTCTCAGCGGCATTAATGGGTAATTGCATATGTCTCTTTGGCTGGGTGGTGATTTTATGATTAGACCCATTCAACTGGTCTTTGCCTACGTGGGTATGTTACTTTAAACAATATAAGATTTGTTGTATGAACAAAATGTTTACATCAGTTACTGTGCCTTATTTTCCTCAGAAATCCAGTAGTTCACTGCACTTCATGAGGAGGAAAGCAGGGAGACAGTTAATGGGGGTAAAAGCCCATTACAATAGAAGGATGCATTAAGAACATTTATGTTCCACCAAAATCAATGAGACTTACAGCCCAAACCTAATTGTATTTACTCGGAAATAAACTCTACCAATCTCAGTGAAACTTTTAAGCATGAATACCTTGTTAGTACTGCTTTGAATTCTACTAACACACACACAAACACATATACATACACATATATACTTTTAAGTCCATTCATTTGGATTTAGGAATGCAGATTTCTCTAGATTGCTCAAATCTATGTTGAAATGTGTTGGATGCACATGCATATTGTATCAGGGCTACAGTGCAGCATAGGACTCAGGCTGTTTATGACATGCATACACCCATTTTGCTAAATATTACATTGGTACAGATATAAAGAATGAATGTTTCAGAAGCATAAACACATTGAAGACTACTTGAATGGGTGTGCAGAAGGCTGAACAAAAGGATTGCTGTGTGAAGGATGGCTTTCTAAGCTGCCTGAATTTTCAAGGAAATATTTGAATCCGAAAGAATGACAGTATTTGACTTAGATTCCATTACCATCATATTTTTTTTCAAAGGCACTGTAATATCAGGATTTTCGCATGAGCTGGTGACAGTGGCAGTTTGTGCAAGCAGTGACTTTAGCAGTTTTACTGCTTCAGCTAAACCAATTCTGTGGCAAGCGGAGTCATTTATGGCATCTGCAGTTGTTGGGTTGTACTAATGGCACAATCTGTGCTGGCTCTCCTTGTAGCTCTTTGTTCTCAGTTGTTTTCACATCTTGTCTTTAGTTTGCTCAGTTCAAGCAATCCTTTGATAGTGTATCTCTCATTAGCAACTTACAGCAGTAGTGTGGTAATGGAAATTAGAAAAAAATAATAAGATTGAGACTTTCCCTAAGCAATGAAGCTAAAAATGCAGCCCTATTTTCCCTTATGATTCTCAAATATGGCTAAAGTCTTAGGAGAATGGGAAAAAAATATAACCTGTGAAATGTTGGCATCAAAATAAAAACTTGAGAATGTGTATTATCCCTCACATGTTTCAGAGACTTCATCAGCGTTATTATTAATAATTCATTTATAACATTTACGGTATATACCACTTTTTGTCAATGGATTTCAAGGCAGTGTACAAATATTAAAGTAAAATAGCAACGAACAAAACAAACAGCAGATAAAAGCAGAAAGCAGTGTCATATGCTGTGTAAGCAGCATTTTGGCTTTATAGAAGGGTTTCTTGGGCACCTCCAAAATCTGCCCCAGAATAACGGCAAGTTCTGTTGCACATACAGAAGTCTGCTGAATGAACAGAATGGCAGTGCTGGATACAATCCACAAGTTTAAAACATTTAAAGTATTATGGGTGGTTTTAGAATGTTTTTAAGTTCCTGGGTTTTGGGAGGGGTGCCTAAAAGACAGCAAAGTTAGTGCCACAAAGCTGTAGCTATTTTGCGATAGCATCCCAAAGCTGGGGCACCAGTACTAAAAAAAAGTCAGCCATCTTGGACTTCCTTGGGCAGTGGTGAATTCTCCTTCCCTGGAGGTTTTTAAGCAGAGGTTGGATGGCTACCTGTTATGGATTCTTCAGTTGAGATTCCTGCATTGCAGGAAGTTGGACTAGATGGCCCTCAGGGTCCCTTCCAACTCTATGATTCTATAGGAGGCTAGGAGGGCAGGTGGAGGCGGCGGGAGGTGGGCATACTGCCCGCTCCTAGGGTGGCTCCCTCAAAGGAGGGACCCCAAGCCCTCCTTCTGGGCTCCCTTCCAATGGCTGGACCCAGGGCATGTAGCGATCTTGTGGTGGTCAAGGGCTAGTCTCAATATTCTGGTGATTCTATAAGCTTCACCTCCAATTGAGATGGTATTTGAAGAATAGTCTAAGCAAAGGGGAATGTTGCTATGAGAGAAGGTGCCCCGTCAAGTGAAGAAGAAGAGGAAGAAGAGTTTGGATTTGATATCCTGCCTTTCACTCCCCTTCAGGAGTCTCAAAGCGGCTCACATTCTCCTTTCCCTTCTTCCCCCACAACAAACACTCTGTGAGGTGAGTGGGGCTGAGAGACTTCAAAGAAGTGTGACTGGCCCATGGTCACCCAGCAGCTGCATGTGGAGGAGCGGAGACGCGAACCCGGTTCCCCAGATTACGAGACTACCGCTCTTAACCACTTACACCACACTGGCATATGAGTCATATGTCACTTCTGATTTCTCCAAGTTTTTTTTACAGTCAATACTTTTTTTAAAAAATCAAACAAACCCAACCACAAATACATATCGACAAAATGTTGTGTAGAAATCTGCATTGTGCATGGTCAATGAACATCTTAAAAACTTCACAGTAGAATTGACGGGTTCTGATTTACATGCAAGAGAACAACATCCAGCTTCAGCTGAGGTTTGACATAAGAAACCGTTCCACCAAGAACACAAGCACTGCTGAAGAAGGCAGCTGCTGCTGCTGCTGCTGCTTTTTTAGATATTAATTTGCAATGCATCCACTTCCTATTATTTCATGCCATGACACATCCCACTTAAGCTATTTTAGAACATCAGATGTGACTGCAGTGCGTACAGTGTGTCACATTATATCACATCATGAGGCAGCACGGGGTAAACATGGCGCGATTGGCAAGCTTTTAATTTGCTTCTCGGGTTGAACAGTTTGGCCCCGTCAGATAACAGAAATGGAAATAAGGAAAATAAATGAAAATACTGCAAGTGAACAGAAATGGAACAACCTGCCAAGCGTCTGCTTAAAACGCAGCTCGAAAGCATTCCAAATGCCTGCATTTCCTCTCACTTGCAGGATATCCTTGTTCACTTCCATTCGTTTTTCTTTTAAATTCTTATTCTTGCCTGTGATGTTAGTGCTGAGCTTGCATGTCTCAGCTCAAATGGACTAATTGTCCCCATCTACAGATATGGCCACTGTGCTATTTATTTCTCTAGATGCATCCCTCCAGATGTTGCTGGGCTCCTATCGTCCTTGGCCATTGGCCATGACCACTGGGACTGATGTGAATCCAACAACACCTGGAGGGTCTCAGGTTTCCCCTCCCTTCTCTCGATCTCCATATTTCCCAACCTGTCTAACTGCATGCCACAGCAACCAACCAGGAATGTGAGGGTACACCCTGTACTGGCATCATTAAATTTCCTGGTGATATTTTGTGTCATTTTGTTTGGATTCAGGCTGTGTGAAAAGTTTCCTGGTTTGCATTTTGTACTGAATATCACGGATAAAGAAAGTTTCAGTGGAATCTGATTTCGCCAAATTCCATGGGGAAAGAATTTTAGTTTGGTTTGGGGTGCAAGTGTTTGCAGTTGTTCGTAGGTAATGGTTGTTTCCTTATTGTTGGTTTTAGTTTCCATATGCTGATCTAGAATGGAGGATGTCATGTTTTCCTACCAGCAACTTCACTTTATGAACAATATAGCTGAGCCTCAACTGGCTTCTGCATATTCCCTTAAATATTCTTTATTGTGATGACATTTTAAACACTTACTGCATTGTACTTGCCCTCTGAACTTTCATGAGAACCAACTACCCACTATATTTTCAGAGGGTGTGCCTTCAGTCCTGCAGTATCATACTGTGGCGATCACACAGGGCCCACGGATGTTTGATGGTCTATTGACCCTGTGCCACCACTGTAATTGCGTTCTTTGCTGCCACCAACCCCTTTCTCACGGGTACACACGGAGTCCAGTCAGTTGGTAACATTAACAAATAATCAAGGTTATTTTTATAGGCATGAACAAGCTTATGGTTTCAGTTAATTTTTCTTGGCAGTTTCTTAATCTTAGTTCCTTAACTGTCTTATTCGTTCCTAACAACTTCAAACTAATTATCCCAACTAATTATCTATCTGACTCCACCTAACAATTCCTCTCACAACACAACTCAACCAACCCACAGACTATTCCTCCTTCCTCCTTCTCCAACTCCCCACTCTCAACTGACTTTCACACAACTCCCCCTCTAACCCTAACTCCTCCTATCAGTTTCCACTGGCCAATCACATCATACTCATTTTAACCCTTTCCTTATGACCCACCTAGGACGCAAACGCCACACATACCTCTCCCTCTCTCCCATTACTTCTCAACACCGCTGTGCTTATGCTGCAAGCCTTTTCTCCAAAATGTTCATTTTCCAGGGTGGGGTGGTAATTGTGATTGTGGCAACAGCTACCTGCATGTCCTCCCAGCAACACAGCTTCCCTAACCTGAACCAACCCAGGCACAGAAGACTAGATCTGTGAAAATGACTGGTGGAGAAGAAGCCCAGCTCCAGGGACATTTGGGTCAACAGGGTCCTTGCTGGGAGGGATAAAGATTGCCCCAGTTGTTTCTGGGGGTGCACGTTTTCAGTGCAAGTTACTGGGAGAGCAATCCCTTCATTAATTTGCATGTGGGGGTGGGGAATAGGCTGGATCCTTAGAAACACCTGGTGGTGGGAGAAGTGCAACCTCTTGCCAGGGGGCCCCTTGGGTCACTACTAGTTGCTTGTGTTTAAATTTCTCATTACTGTTCAAAGAGATCCTGCCATGTCTTCTCTTAATCATAAATCACACACTCTGCCATAGACCATCCGTGCAGACACTGACCCAGGTATTCATATGTGTACAAAATATATTCAAAAGTTTACTTGATTTAAAAGACCTTTCAACTATTTCCTTATGATTAAAGACCTTCCCATTTTTATTGCTTTCCACAGTGCTATGGAGCACAGAATGGCACCATAAACAAGGGAAGTACACCATTCTATGCCCTACAGTGTGCCCCATGAATGGCCTCCTAGGACAGTGATGTCTCACGAATGAAAGGGGCTTTGGTGTGAATGGGACACAGGGCAGAAAATGCAGGCCCAGGAAGATGCACACCTCTTTTCAAGACTGTTACCTTTTAGGACCTGACCAGCAAACTAAAACAAGACTGAAAATATGAACCTAGTTAACCTTTTTTTCCCGTACAACCTTTACTTGTCATTGTTAGGTTTTCATCTAAAAAGAAATGAGTTGCATATAGGGTTGTTTGGGATACTGAACAAAGTAGCCCTTTCATCTTAATTGCTTAGGGGATGGATAGGGCAAGCCTGGAATTCTTCTTTAGCTCAGTTTTTGGAGCATGGTGGGGTTTAGAATCTGCCTGCTTTAAAAACCAGGAGCTTGCCTCTTTTTGACACAGGATTTTAACAGTTCCTGAAGTTCACATATGAGCCTCCCCAGTTATTTTTAGCTGCCTTTTCAAGGGTGTCTGTCACTGGAGATGGTGGATAGGTTTGCTTTCCACCCCCGATAGAAGTGATTAGGTAAGACTTCTGCTGCCGAGAGGGAGATGGACTGGTTAAACCCGTGGGATTTCTTCCAGCTATATAATGCATGATTTGGCAATCCAAGCAATACATTAGGAAATGAAGCTTCTGCCTTGCTTCCCTTTTCTGTGAAAGAAGAAACAATGCTTTAGGAGGGATGATGATGATGATAAATCTGGGTTACTTTACTGAGAATGTCAAAGCTTATTTTGTTTTGCTGGTGCTCAGAAATCTGGACTTGTCTCCCAGGTGAACAGCTAAGCTTCCTCAATAATTAACAAATGTTCACAGGTCCCCCTATGGAACAGGAGTACAAGGCAGTCTTGACAGCTTAGTCTAAACTGCTGCCAAAGTCCAAATGCCTTCTAATATAGTCCATTCTATCTCTTTCCTAAAATCAATGCTTCACTATACAATTAGCAAAACTGCAATAGATTCCAACGAGCTGCTTAAATGAGTTGATCTACAGCTGGAAGAATCTTACAGTCGTTTAATATCCACATTTTCTGCTCTCCTTCTGTAAGAACAAATTGATTTTCTTTAAATGTTTATCTCATCCTCAACTGACCTAAAATCTCCTAATAACAATACTTAGCAACCAAATAGTGTTTTAGATGTGGCCTGCTTAACCAGCGACCCACAATATCCAGTGCTGTCCATCAACCAAGAACTGTGGCCTCCTTTGGGGTTGGAAAAGCATAGTACAGTGGTACCTCAGGTTACAGATGCTTCAGGTTACAGATGCTTCAGGTTACAGACTCCGCTAACCCAGAATTAGTACCTTGGGTTAAGAACTTTGCTTCAGGATGTGAACAGAAATCGCGTGGTGGCAGCACGGCGAGGCCCCATTAGCTAAAGTGGTACCTCAGGTTAAGAACAGTTTCAGGATAAGAATGGACCTCCAGAACCTGAGGTACCACTGTATCATGGTAGGTGAATTGCATGTTGGGATTTGTAGTTAAAGAGATAGAAATAATCTGGGAGAATCAGGAAAGAAAGGGGAGACTGAAATGTTTGGAGAAGGGCAGAGTTGAGCTTTAGTCTGAATTCACAGGGAAATTTATTCAGCTTCTTCAATGTTTCCCTAACGGTTAATTTCTGTATTATATTAGAGCTTTTACATGACATAAAAGCCACTTCTGGAAATCTAGTGGAAAAGTTTAACACTCATTTCTGGTTAATTGCTTCCAGAAAAATCCTTTTTGCAGTTGTGGGAGTAAGGTGACAGAATTTGGGGCCTGTGATTCTTTCCTGCTATTTTCATGAATGAATCATGGGGGGTGGGGGACAGAAGCACACATCTGTGGAAAGGGCAGGAGAGTAATGACTTTATCCAATAACATTTGTTTGCTGTGCCCCACTGGTGTGAATGGAGCATGGCATGCCAGTATATTGGTCAAAGAGCCGCAGTTCCAAAATGACAACCCTGTGAGGTAGGTTAGGCTGAGAGCGAGTGACTGGTACAAGGTCACCAGGTGAAATTCATGGCCAAGTTTGAAACCTGGTCTCCCAGTGCTCTGCTACACCACAATGCCTCTTTACTCAGCTGCTTTACTCTGCCTCCAGATTCCTGCCATCTCTGCTTCCCACTATTGATACAAAATTTAGCAGGCATTAGAGTCCGCTAAATTACAGCTACTATCTTTGACACAAATTTTCTTTATGAGATCTTGGTATCACTTGGATGTACCTTTAATGGCAATATGCTTGAAAATTCATAGTCCTCCACTTAGACATTAATGGCAGTGGTATAAGACATACGTGATATCATTATTCATGCCAGGTGATACATGACTGAAATCTAAAATGGGTTTGCATATCAATCAACTACTTGAAAATTTGCCAGTAGGGTGATCTAGAGTTCATTGAGCCTTAGGTTGTAATCCTGCTCACATTTACCTAAGAGAAAGCCCCATTGAACATAGTGGGATTTACCTTTGAGTAAATAGGTATAAGATTATGAAAGATGGGTGGATCTTACCAAAAAATCTCGGCAGTGTGTATAGCAAATTTCGATGACCTTCAGGATGTAGTTGTATAACCACTTTTTGTTACTTTCCCCTCTCAATATTTCTAGTAAGAATAATAGCATTTGTCATTTTATACAAAATCTGTCTCTCTCAAAGTAACTTAATAACAAGGCAAAAATGAACAATTTAAAAGCCAACAAAAAACTGAAACATAATCCTAACCATTGGCCCCGTCAGACATTGCTATATTACAACTCCCATTTGGTCTGTTTTTAGGACCTGCTGTATTCCTGCAACTGTAGTTTGCTTTAACTCTTTTTAATTATTATTTTTAAATGGCTGTAACCTGTCCCCCGATCAGCTGGCAAAGGGTGGGTAATAAATTTCATCATCACCATCCTCTTTTTTTATTGGCTTTGTTGCCTGGGGCTGTGGCATCCAAGTGCCATAGGTTAGCAGCCTTTAATGTAAACAGTTCCTAAGAATCCTCAGCAGTCCTGGATTTGAGAGGAGTTTCAGACCACAAATGCATAACAGGGTATTTCCTGCCCCCACCCCACTTCCGTAACTTTTAAGAATCCCCAGGTCTTGAGTTCTGCTGGAGCTTTGGGAACTCTTATTTCAGAGCAGCAGGAACATATAGTCGACTGTGTAATAGATCTGAGTGATTCGTTCCCAATAATGAGCTCAACAGGAAAGAAGAGAAAATAGCCTCTCGAAAATGTGAGTCTGATTTTTCTCATGGCACAAAAACAAGCCGCTCTCCAGAGAAAATGTGAGATTCCGCAAAGTGGACGCAACTGAGACGTTTTGTGTAATGCCTGCATAATTTGCATGGGAGGGATGTTCAGAAACCACAAAGTCCTAATGATATTCCTGACAGTCATATGAAAAATATGGCTGGTGGTGGGGGGAATAAGGAACAACAACGATGCATCTTAAATTGTTGTGGAGTTATGCAATTAGATTAGATTATGCACAGCGCTGCCAGTTATTTCAGAAAAAGGTTTAGCCCTTTAGTTAGTATATTTGTTAATATATGACTGCTCAACAGCAGCACATTAATGAAGCATTAATGGTAATGCGGTTTCCCACTCATAAAGCATGGAGTCTGCTAAACTGCTCTTACAGCTGCTGTCTCCCATTGCTGTTGACTTCATCTGTCTTGATGCCTGCAGCAGTTCAGCAAGACCAAGAGAAACAACATTAGACTCTTCATTATTTATAACCTTTCCCCCCACCATCCACCACCAATAAAACCGAAATGCTATAAACACTGTTTCCATGGAAACACAAGAAAAGCGCAAAATATCATGAGTTTTTGCTGTCATTGGTATCTCTGAGGCCATAGGTAGGAACAGGCTGAAACATTGTGTGGTAAGGTAGACGAGGGGTGGTTGCCCATGTTTATCCCTAGTTGAAAAAATAGTGCAACAGAGCCAGTGTGGGGTAATGGATAAACTATTGGACAAAGACTGGACAAGATCCACTGTCTGTAAGATATTGCAGTACTGGGCTAAGCCTGGGGGGAGCCAGGTTCTGATCCACAATTGGCCATGAAGCTCATAGACGATCTTGAGCCAGTTGCTATCTTTTGGTTTAACCTACCTCACAGGATTGTTGTGAAAATAAAATAGAGGGTGCAGGGGGGACTTTGAGATCCTACATGGAAAGGCAGAATATAGAAGTTGTTATTCATACATACTAATGTACACACACATTCACAGGGCAACTTAGTGTTTATTTCTGCATGCCAACAATTACAAATCAGTATTCCTTTCTGAAATGGAGGCAGTGAGAGATTTTACTTTCTTGGGCTCCATGATCACTGCAGATGGTGACAGCAGTCACGAAATTAAAAGACGCCTGCTCCTTGGGAGAAAGGCGGTGGCAAACCTGGACAGCGTCTTAAAAAGCAGAGACATCACCTTGCCAACAAAGGTCCTTATAGTTAAAGCCATGGTCTTCCCAGTAGTGATATATGGAAGTGAGAGCTGGACCGTAAAGAAGGCTGATCGCCGAAGAATTGATGCTTTTGAATTATGGTGTTGGAGGAGACCCTTGAGAGTCCCATGGACTACAAGAAGATCAAACCTCTCAATTCTTAAGGAAATCAGCCCTGAGTGCTCATTGGAAGGACAGGTCATGAAGCTGAGGCTCCAATACTTTGGCCACCTCATGATAAGAGAAGACTCCCTGGAAAAGACCCTGATGCTGGGAAAGATGGAGGGCACAAGGAGAAGGGGACGACAGAGGACGAGATGGTTGGACAGTGTTCTCAAAGCTACGAACATGAGTCTGACCAAACTGCAGAAGGCAGTGGAAGACAGGAGTGCCTGGCGTGCTCTGGTCCACGGGGTCACGAAGAGTCAGACACGACTAAACAACTAAACAACAACAACAAAATTCCTTTCTGAAACCCAGAAGGATGTTTTCTGTGCTTTTCTTTCTAAACATTGTGCCTCCCCTCCATTCGTTTAATGCCTACTGGAAAACTGAGGACCAAAGGCATGGTTCCAGTTCCATCTTTTTTTGTGACTTAATTGTCAGCTGGTTGTGTTTGGCCATCAGCTCATAGATGAAGTATGAAAGCAGTCAAAGGAGCAAATATCAGCTATATTTGGAATATAGTTAAGCTAGGCACTTATGAATTGCCCCCCTGCCCTGTACAGCTTAGGCCCAGGCTATCTGACATATTCTCCCATACAAACTTGCCTGGGCTCTGAGATAATCAGGGGAGGCCCATCTCTCTCACACACCTTTGGTGGGGATGCAGGAGAAGGCCGCCTCAGCGGTTGCTCCCAGTCTTTGGAATTCCCTTCCTAGAGAAGCTTGATTGGCACCCTCCTTGTTGCCCTTCCACTGGCAGGTGAAAACTGTTTTATTCCAACAGGTTTGGGGCTGAAGGTTCCCCATGTCTATTGTAAGGACTCCACAGGTAGCTGCTTTGGATAGGCACAAAACCACATGTATATTTTGTATGCTCAGATTATAAATTATGTTTGAAATCTATTTCCCTGTTATCTTTTCTTTTTTAAAAAAAGAAACACTGAATGAAATTGAGTGGGCATTACAGCAGAACCTTCACTTACCAGTCCTCATGCCTCAATGTACTTTGTGCTACTATTTAACTTCCTTAAATAGAGAAATATGATGCAAGCTTTCTCCCATTTCTTCTTAAGTGCAACTTTTAAGACTAATAAAAATCTAGGATGGTTATATATATATATATATATATATATATATATATATATATATACACACATACACACACACAATTTGAGTGAGAGATGGTCCTTCCTTCACCAGCTTGGTGTTAATGCTGTTATTTTATTTTTATTGCTAAACTCTGCTTTCCAGTAATTGCCTAGAGATATGGCACTAGGTAAATCTTTCTGTGACAGAGCCAGGCAGGGCAGCCATTATTCAGCGCTTACTAGAAGAAACAAGTTGTCTTTATCCGTTGATCAGCCAGCAATTTGTTTCACCACATTGATTGTGCTCCATCTTTCTGTCTGGGATTCCATTCTCTGAAGCATTTTGTCATTCACCCTGGCAGTCTTAACAGTGCAATGCCATACATTAAGTTCAGTGGCACTTAGTTAGCCCAGGTAATCCATGATTCAGCTACAACAGAAAAGTGTCCGTGAAAATCCCTCAACATTTTAGTATGAATGTCTCCTAGTATGCACATTTTCTATGCATTTTCCCCCTAACATTTTTGGAAAGCAGTTTTCCATACTATAATGTGTTCTTGTATGTTATTTTCACTAATACTTGCATTTATATGTGCATCTTACCCTAATATATGCATTGGTGTCCAGACCCCTTGTCTGGAGAACTGCACCGCAAAATTCAGAAAAAAATATGAATATAAAAGGATGGCTTTGTTTTGGTTCACTAATTGTTTTGTTAAAGTGTGAATTAGGTCGGTTCACCTTTGCAAACTGACTTGAATTTTCTCCTCATGCCTACCTCCAAGTGAAACATAATTGAACACAATCCTCCTTCTATCCTGTAACACTAAGACCTTCCAGTTTATACTGAATTTTCCCACTGGTCAACAAGAAGATTTGAAACAAAAAGGACTTATTTAGCAGAAGTTGGAGGGTTCCTCAAAAAAACACAACTCCATTGCATCTGAATTATACCAGCTTTTTCATTTTTCTCGAGAAAGTCAGTGGGGGAAAAAATCCCCCAATTAAATGGGGGATGGGGGAGAGATGGAATAGCTGGAAAATAGTAGGAGCACTAATAAGAGGGCTTGAAATGGAAGAAAATCACTCAAAGTGAGGATGGAAAAAGAGAAGAGCAGAACTCATAGGTGATATTAGACAAGGAGAAAAGAATGAGGAAAGACAAAACCCAAGAATGAAACCTTCTGTTTTTTTTTATAATAATATTTATTAATTTTCCAAGTGTACAAAAAAGAGAAAAGCTAGAAATAATAATAAAAAAGAGATACATACAATAAAATAAAAAAATAAAAAAAAGGAGGGGAAGAGAAAGCAGGGGGAAAAAAGCAAAGCCAAAATATACCCAAACAAGAATCCCACACCCTCCCTCCACCCTTCCCTTCAAAACATACAAAAAGAACATCAAAAAACAAAAAACAAAAAACAACAACAACAACAACAAAAAGAATAAATCTCCATCATTCCACATCTATTTTCAAATAACTTATTTCCTTGGCCTCCTCCCCTCTCCCCTTCTGCATTCCAGTTATTAATCAGATCAGCAAATTCTTTCCGTCTTTTACTGCTTACTCACTTATTTACTTAATCCATTTATATCTTATTATCTTCCCAGTTCAAGTAAGCGCCTAAAAACAAATTTAACTAAACTCCAATTCCCTAGTTAAAAAGAAGATACAAAAAACAACCACAATAGAAACCTTAAAACTTATACTTTTAACTCATATACCTTTAAATCTTATTCCCTCATTTCCTTATGTTGTTTCCACAAAAGCCGAATGAAGTCATTCCACCATCTCCCATTTGTTCTTAATTATACCATATTATTTAAATACTGTTTTTTATTTTCCCAATTTTCCCCACCGTCTCATCTCCCTGGTATCAGGTACTGCCAGTCTTTTTTACCAGTTTTATCAATCTTATCAGTCAAAATTAATTTCCTAACCCGGTTCCCTTATGTCCGAGGCCCTCAAATCGTCTCCCTGTACTGCCTGCAAGTTTCTTCTCTGGCCTAAAGTTAAGTCCCAAAGAGCTTTTCTCTCAACGTCTTCTTTAATTTTCTTCAGCACGCTCGCCCAAACTTCATAATTCAGTTCGTAAACCAGTAAGTATTCCAAGGCGTGCTCCACAGTTTCTTTGGGGTAACAATCGTCCATCCTTTCAGACTTTCTCGCAGTGTCCCCCTCCAGCGTGTTTATCATCCATCTTGCGTCACTCAGTCCATGAGGGACACTGCTCTGTCTTTCAACCTCAGTATCCTCAAAGTCAGATTTGTCTCCATCAGTTTGGGACTCTGCTCCTAAGGCTTCCCCTTGCAAAATCGAGGCCGGTTTTAATTGCTTCCTCGTCTTTTCCAGTGCTTGACTTTGTGAATTTGGTTCCTTTTCTCGAGCCTCAGTTATTAATTTGTTCCCATTCTGTACCAAAGTCATTACATTCTTCCTCAGATCAGAAACACTCTGCTCAAAGATATTCACTTTATTTAAAATGTCATTCAGTAGAGCTGTTATTCTCTGAGCCATATCTTCCAGCTTGTTTTCCCAGTATTGTCTGCTGCCTCTCAAGGTCACTTCAGAACTTCTTGTCTACCATCTGGTCAAAATTTTCCATCTGCTGTAACTATGTAACAGTCCCATTATCCAAGCAGGCAACATTTAGAAACTTTTGGCAACAACTTACTCTGGTGATTTTCCATTCACTTCAGTTGTAAAAATCTGCCTTTCCACTCCTTTTTTCTTTCAAAACCTGCGAGTCGGTGCCAAAAAGTATATGTCTCTGATCCTCTTTCTCATTAAGATATAGTCCATTCCACCATTATTGTTGTTTTTAAATTATACAGGCTGACAGCCCGGTCCCAGGTTCTGAGACGGCAATAATCCAGGTCAGGTTTTCTGTCCTGCAGGGCTCAAAAGATAAAGATCTCCCCCTCTTCCCCTGCTTCCGAGGGAGGGTCGGCAAGCTTAGATGGTAAAATTCCTCGCTTTAAAAGACACCTTTCCCAAGCTCCGGATTCTAGCGTCTTTGCTTTAGTCTTTATGCAGAACGGAAGGTGAGCTTCCTGTTTATACCTTCACGTTCAAATGCCAAATTCAAATAATTTATCATCCAATTCTGTTACTTACGAGGTCTTTTCAAGTCCAAATGTTCACAGGAAAAGTCGGCGCTTTCTGGCAACAGCTGTGCGGCTTCACTCCCTGAAAACAGCGATTGATCCGATGTGCCGTGCCACTCACCCCACGTCGCTCCGGAGCCCCGAAACCGGGGTCTCCCCGCGAGTAGGGGGGGCACTGAAGGCACCTACCGAACCCCAAGTCCACGGTCTTCCTCCGACCGTGGTTTTTAGCGGGTCTCCGCCTCGCCGTGGCGGTCAGACCCTTCTTTTCAGGGAGCAGTCTCCTCCGCAGCGGAGGAAATCCGCCATTAGCCAGCGCGTCGACTCGGAAGCTCAAAACCCAAGAATGAAACCTTCTGTGGTACATGGTGATGTTATTAGGAAAGGATGTTATGAGGAACAAGAAAGAGATTGATAAAACACATGAGGGAGAACAGTACAATGCACAGCAGGAGTGCTCCCTAACAAGGACAAAGAACCGCAAACAGATGACACAAAGGGGTGATGTGCTTAAATTGCTTATTATTTATAAGTTTTCATAAAACTTGAGTCAATAAGATGACATCAGTTCTCATAGCTCACGAGACAGAAAGATCCAGGCCACAGTTCTATCTTATGCTGACTTCAGTGGTGTATCAACAGGCAAACACACTGCTTTTTTTCCAGGGGGTACTCAGGGGTATGCAGTACTGGCACCTCCTGTTGTGTTGTTAAAAAGTGTGGCACTTACTTTAACAACTTCATGGTGAGTACCGACACCTGTTTTTCCTAGAAAAAAAGCACTGGGCAAATGTATGTCCCAGGTTAGAGTCTCAGTGATGAGGAGGAGAGCCTGGAGAGTGAAAAAAACACATCTTGATACCACCCTTCAATAATATTTCTAGGGCAGTTTACACAAATCTGGACTATGACTGCATTTTTTTGCATCTGAATCCCTATAGACATTCAATCCTTGTACAGTACATCTTGCCCCTGCTCCTTTTCCAGAAGGGAGGTCATTAGCTGGCCATATTGCTGTTCAGCTTGGGTTCCATTAATCATGGGCATTGCCCTCTGTACAAAACTTGGGGCATTCCCATGTGGAATGCAGTGAAAGATTGAGATCCCTTAATGTCTCATGCTTTACAGACTGTTTTATGATATGGCAATTAAAGGTGACAAGCTGTAGCTCTTTAATCCTGGGTGGCTTCCTAGGCAGCCAGAGAGAAACCGCTGATAGTTTTTTGATGTGGATCATTAGAAAGCCATGCAGTGCAGCACAGTAGAGCTCTGTCGTCTCTCTGCCTACAGGACAATCGAAATTCAAAAGCTACTGTGAAAAATACTCAGTGTTGCTTTGTGACGATGCACATTTTTGGGAAGGGAATTCATAAAATAGCTATTCCAGAGAAACAGGTTTGTGCTCTGAGTGTTAATTAGTCCCTGTGAGGGAGCCAGAAGAGCTGATTCATGTGAACTTTTATATTCACATCTTTACAAACCATTTGTTTCCAACTCTTGTCCAGGAACAAGGTATGTTGAAGTAGAAGAATGGAAGTCTGTCAGGCACAGGGATTGTCAATCATTTGGCTTAAATACCAGATGAATGCAAGATGTAAGCAACACTATTATTCTGCCCCTTCTTATAATAAGTCATGGCTTCCTTTCATTTCAACTAATGATCTGACCTTGTTTGTCAGTGAAATATCTTACGAAAGGTCACCCTTTTAAAAAAAAGTTGGAATAAAAAAAGAAACATAAATCAGAAGTATTTATCTGTGAGAAAACCACTGAAGCGCATTCTACTTAATATTGTAAACAGGAAACACATATCATGTAGACATCAAGATTCCACTGAAGCCAAGGACAGATTTCTAGTTTACTGCCTTGGCTGAGCTTTCGGGTGTGGAAATACAGGCAGGTAATGCCTCTTTTACAGTCAGATTCTTCCAGCGGTAATCCCCTTTCGTTTGTCCCATTCTCTGTGATCTTGGTTACCATTCTGTAGATTGAAATGCATTACTGGCTCACCTCTGAGAGAGGCAGAGTTGTTACTCTAGCTTCTCTGCACTCTTATTACTAGGAGTGAGGAGGCGGCAGGAAGGATGGACCTGCCTAAAGCCTCTCTCCTCCCCTTCTGCAAGCTTAGATAAGCTTATGGAGTGTGGGGCAGTTTTCTGATACACACAGACACACAGACACAGACACAGACACAGACACAGACACACACACACACACACCTTTTTCTGCTCTGTGTCCCTCAGTATCTGCTCTCAGCTATCTCAGTCTGTCCAGCGCTAGGGCTGGCCCTGATTCTGCTGCTGTTAGAATCAAAAACGGCATGTTTTGTGATTGCCACTTGCATGTTGTCATTAAAGGTGCTGAGCTCTACTTTCAGTTGTAACCAATCATTCTGCCTTTACACACAAATGGTCATGGAAATCCTCCCATGCCAATTCTAAAGTAGATAGACCTCAGATGGCATCTATTAGGCTCCTGCGGGGCAACTCTTAGTTACATTCAAAGGGGTGATGCATAATGATATAATTTAATCCATTCCGTTTATCTCGAACAAAGGTAACAAAATCAGAATCTCAATTACAGTTTATTTCATACTTGAAAGAAAATATGTTTATTCATTTGCTCATTGGGATAAATGGATATAATAGCGCATCTCCCTTTATTTTTCAAGAAATGATGGTGTATGAGAAATGAGACTGTGTCCTCAATTTATAAAGGGTGACGTTGTCGGCCATGCTGCCAATTTCCTATAGTGGTGCAAAATAACGGAAGTTCCTTTTCACAGTGCCAAGAGCGATCGTAATGAGATTGGTTCATGTGTGTCGCATAATAAATGCCATTAAAATTGGCTAGCTCATCCCTATCTTTCACAGTTATCTAATTTGGAGCCGGATAGTATATTTGCATGCCCTACTGTGAAAGCAAAAGTTCTAGCCTTGAGAAATATGTAGAGATTAGGTAAATCAATCAAGTGAATTCTATTCTGCCTTTAATCAACCTGTCCTCTGGGTTGGCCCCAAAATGTCAGTTTGCCTCTCCTTGAGAAATGAAGCCATTGAAACACACTCCCCACCCCTTCCAAGATATAAATATATTAATATATCCATGAAACTTTGGGAGCATTACTAAAAGTCAAATGTTACAATACAAAAAGCATGCTACCACATTATGTCTTCACTGGTCTTCTGGCTGTTAGAGCAGCTAACGGCATTCCATACTAGAACTGAGATGATCCTGCAAGGTATCATTCTTGGCCAAGAGGACCCATAAGTGGAATAGAGTGTTATGTGTTCACCAACAAAAGCTGCAGCGCTCTTTATTGCTTTCATGGGCGGCTGACCTGAAGCTAACCAGCCTTTGGGGTTTATGGACAATAGGCAACATGCATGCTTACTTTGTGTCTCCTGTGTGGAAAACAATGCTCCTACCTGTGGAGAGTTATGGAGGCTTGATAAACTAGTGCATAGTTCCCATTGTGCAGGAAAGAAGAGGAGGCCACAGGCACCTGGCTGCTATGCACATTTTCTGCTCAGGGCAGAAGTTTGGTGCTTCTGTGGCTAACAAAGGTGTAAAAATCCCTAAGATATTAGAACACCCATCTTTTTATGAAGGAAAGCTGCCTGTTGGCTCTATTAGTAGCTGCCAAGCTAACTGTAGAGCAATCTCTTGATACACAGCCCTTTTATAGGAAACTGAAGCAAAAATACAAGAATGGATGGTGCAATGAATGCATGATGCCCAAAATTATCCAGCCAAGGATGGAAATTTTAAAGTTAGGTTTTTGAAAATATTACTAATTGATCTGAAGATTACTACATATTTTCTGGGCAGAACTTCTGGACAGATGCTTCCCATGTTTTATTTTACCGTTGACATAGATGTCAGATCTCCCTTCCTCCCACGCACTGGAGATCAGATGTAAATGAGGTTCCCTGTATTTTAATAGTTGTATAAAAGGGCATTTCAGCAGAAATTATGCCTGTGTGAAAATCCTCCCCTAATGTGTTCCTTTGCTCGCACAAGTATTGGGGATACATGTCTTTTGGCATCTGGTTACCTTGTTCACAAAAGGGACAAATTAAACATCTTGAGTGTCAGATCATCGTTGTTGTTGTCATCATCATCATCATCAATGACAACATCTAAATCATATCTACCAGATTTAACTAAATAGTAGCAATAGTAGGAGTCAGTGCAAGTCCAGTAGTGCAATGGATCTTTTTTTCCTCCCTCTCCTCTTCCTGCATCCTGCTCCACCCAGTCCTATCCCATCTTTTGACTGGGAAGTCAAAAGAAGCCCAAGAACAACACATGGGAGGAGGGAAAAGGAGACTCTTTCACCTGACAAGCCGAAACGCTTGTGCTGACAGATCTCCTTAGTGCTACTTTGAATTCCACCCATATTTAGGATACTTTATAATGAGTTTTATAATGAGTTACTGGACTGTTTGAGAACAGGGCTAATACATCATTCCAATGATTTTATTGAAACGTTATACTGTGCTAGAACACTAGGATAAATGTGATGTATACCAGATGAGAAAACGAGAATATTAGATGAGATATGGCAATTCTGTGACTGAAACTCTGTTCTTCTTTTCTTATATATATAAAAAACAGGCACGGGGAGGATTTGGACTAGAGCTGTCAAAAGGTTCTAACTCTCTGACCCTATACCAATTCTATATCTGAAATTGCCTTGAAATTGTGATTGGGCAGGGAAGGGTGAGTTGCATCAAAGTTGTGTAATAAGATCATAGGTGTAATATTCTCAAGTGGGTCCCTTGTATATCGCCTCGCATGATCGCATACACTCCTGTTAGCCATGCATTGCAGCAGATTCCAAGATAACACCAGAATAATTGCTGTATGAAACAAAAGGATAAACTCCGAGACCAGCTAACACAGAACTGAACTGGCAGAAGGCTGAAATACACCACAGAAACCTCACCCACCGAGTTAATGGAGGGGGAACAGTGGCTGCAGTCAATCACCTTTTAACCCTTTAAACACCATATACACCACAAAAGTATCTCAAGGACATGAGAAAATCATTGCTGGATCAAGTCCTCTGGTCAAGCATCCTATTCTCACAATGGGCAACTAGAAGATGTCTACAGTGGTACCTCGGGTTACATACGCTTCAGGTTACAGACTCCACTAACCCAGAAATACTACCTCGGGTTAAGAACTTTGCTTCAGGATGAGAACAGAAATAGTGCTCCGGCAGCGCGGCGGCAGCAGGAGGCCCCATTAGCTAAAGTGGTATTTCAGGTTAAGAGCAGTTTCAGGTTAAGAACAGACCTCCGGAACGAATTAAGTACTTAACCAGAGGTACCACTGTATTGGAAGCCCATAAGCAGGACCTGAGTGCAAGAGTGCCTTTTCCTCTTGTGATTCCCAGCAACTGGTATTCAGGGAGATACTGTCTTCCACCAGTGGAGGTAGAACATAGGCATTGTGACTAGCAGCCATTGAGAGCCTTATTTTCTACCAAGCATGCCAACTTGAATAAAATATTGGGGGGGGGGGGCATGTAAGCCCTGCCCCGCATAATTGATCACAAGACATAGCACAGACGTACACATACACACACACCATTTGAATGGCAATGCCCATCAACATTTTTTGGGGGGGTGGCAACTGACCCCCTCAAATACTTTATTGGGGGGGGGCTGGAGGGACCTCGGCTTCAAGGAGTTGGCTCCTATGTTCTCTACAGAGTTCTGGAAGTGGAAGAGGCTGCCGTCCCTCCTTCTCCACAAACATTAGCCAACACAAACTTGACATATAAGCGTGGCTTCATCTTTTTTTTGGGGGGGGGGAGTAGCAGCTGCCCTTGCAATTCTGCTTTCCCACTCCCCCGAACCTCTGTTTTGTATTGATTTAGAAGAGTGATGCTGACAGGTATACAAATCACCTCATTAGTTCTTGTGAGACCTTTCCACAGTATGCACATAGAATAAGTAATTAAAACCAAAATCACAGCAGGGTGGAATTCCCAAACTAAATATTTGTCAAGAAACACATTATATTAGTGCCTTGAAAAGCAAGGGAAAGAATTGGACTGACCTGCAGGTCACAGCAATTCTTTGATTGTAGCTATGTCTCAGAAGGAATTATCCTCATCCATCGGTTGGCGGGGGGTGGGGGAATTAACCCAAATAATTACCAGGCATGCAACCATCAATCACAGCCCAAAACTATGTACCACTACCCTTATTTTTTAGGGTGGGCACACTATTATTTTTGTAGCAGATATGATTAAATTATTCGTTATATAACAACCTAGTATCCTTGCACCAGATTGAATATATTTGTCAGATTGGATATGTGGGAATTTCTGGTCCTCATTCTAATCAATAATGGAACTGGAGAAAATGGCATTTTTCACTGAGAATTGGCAGCGCTTCATAACAAAAGCATATCTGGAAAGTTAATCGTTTTGCACTATGGCACATCTCCATTTATCTATGAACTGACACTTGTATTTAATTTTGGAACCCTGATACCTGAATACTGACACGGATTTTTGTTAGGTGTTGACATTATCTATAAGGGATGCTTAAGTTGTTCAGGGAGTTGGACTAGATGGTCGTTGGGATTCCCTCCAACTCTGCAAGGTCAGACGGTCACAAATCATGCATCTTGTATATCTGACTTTCAAAGCAATGCTTTTGGAGTCATTTTGTATGGAATACAGGACTAGGCGGAGTCCTGATCTGAACTAGCTAGGCTTTTCTTATCTTGAAAAAATTCAGTAGAGGGCAATGTGGATATAGCATTTGATACTTACAGGAAAACTGAACCAAAATGGCCTCCCCATGGCATTTTATGAGTAGTGAAATGGGAGAGTGGTGGCACACACACACATATCGACATTGGATGAATTCTTCAGTGTTTTTTCTCAAAAAACTCTCTTTGGATACATTTTGATTTACTTAATGTTGTCAGTTCATGTTGGTGGATGCAGGAAGCAAGCAGGATAGGAGAGGAGGACTGGAAAGTGTATGGTCCAAACCCACTGAGTTCTTCAACGATATCAAAGAAACATTAAACAATAATAAAACCTGATCTGCAGCTGCACCCAAAATTAAAGGACAGAAAAATTGAGGAGGCCATCTTGTTTACAATTCTCTGGGGGAGGACCAAAATTCCAAAAGTTCAAATTCTCAAAGAAAGCACTGAAATTCTCCAAGAGGAGGATCTAAAAAAAATGGGGGGGGGGGGAGCCAAAACTTTGCCAGAGAATTATTTTCTGAGAAAGTTTGACTCAGTCCTAATGCAGGTGCTTCTGTGCAGTCCTCTTCTAGGGCAAATGATTCTGCATGGTATCAGATGGAAGGGGAAGGCAGACCGTCGCCTTTGTCTGACTCCTGGTCCACTGCATCACTACTGCATACTGCGATGCAGAGGGGAAGGGCCAAGGTGGTGTGAAGGCACACACACTTTGCAGACAGCACTGCTTTGGCAGAAACAACCTGGGTGACCCAAGATAAAATGAGCTCTGCGATCCCACCACTGGCTACTTATTATGTCTTGGTTTTAGGAGCATTTCAGCCACCCCACCCCATTCCACCTGTTTCCATGTTGGTATTAGAAGGTACCGTAACCAGGTGCCAGCCAGGATTTACTGGTCATGCAGTGCAGCTCCTGCTATGTATGTAAGGTCCAGACTGGTCTTAAAAGCAGATCACTCACATGCTTAACCTGCTTTACATGTATCACGGCTTACATTCCTGCATCCCACCTTGTGGAAGGAGCAACAGTGGAACATGTCCTTCTGGTTTGCAGAAGAAACTGAATTTGTGTAATGCAGAATACTTAATTTACCCAGTTGTATATATTCAAAAGGACTTCTGCCCTTTTCAACAACTAATGGCAATAATTAGGAAAGATAACAAATGCCACTATGTAATTGCATCCCTTGAGAAATGTAACTTAGGAGAACAGAAGTGCTGTGTCTGCTTCTCTTAGAATTGAATAAACATCTCACCAGCCACTCTGTGGTTACCTGAGGCTGAAGCGGGGCTGGCTGTTCCTAGCCTTTGAGGATATGGATAGCTTATTGCAGGGGTATGCTTTTGCCTGTTTTATTGCATTACTTATTTATTAGAGATGGTAATAAAGCTTATGCTCAACAGAGCTTAGGAAAATGATTTCAACTGCCAAAGGCACTGTTGCAAACAGATCCACCAAGGACAAACAGAATTAGAACACTATGGCCCATATAATTCATCTTCAAGAAAAAGGAAAATCAAAAAGTAACCCACAGGAGATAAAGGAGGAAAAAAGCAGGCACAAATGGCAAAAAATGTGACCCAAATTTGCTAAGCTGCACACAAAGCAACCACCAACGGAACAGGAAGGACTCTGGGTTTCATTTGCATCATGCCATGCAGCAACAAGTGTGGATGTAGCGCCAACTGTGCACATGACAGGAAGTCTCACTCAGTTCTGTCTCTCTTGGCCCATGTACCTGTATGATAGCCACTCTTCCAAATACCCAGGGCTGCATTCCAAATCCACATTTTCACATGCACCATCTAAACATCTGGGGTGGTATCAAATTAAGTTACTTGCACCCATTCATTTCGATGGGGCTCCTGAGAGTGTGGCCAACAAAGAGCTGTGCCACCCACTTGAGTCTATGTTGTGAGACAGAGAAACGTGATGTGGAAAGAAGCCTTGAGGTATTTTACACATTCGTCACATCATAGCAGTCAAATAATCCAAGTTCACAGACCCTTTTTTCTATTATTGGTGTTACTGAATGTTCTATTGCCTGTAGTGGTGTGTTTGCACTCTCTCTCTCACACCCACCCACCCACCCACACCCACCCATCCACCAAGGGCTGCTACACGAGTATGTGAAAATAAAGGAACTCACTCTGAAACTCACCTACAGGTGGTAGCTAACACCAAGAAAACTAGAGATAATACGCCCAGGAACCTCTCCAAAATGCTGGAGAGGGTGCACCTCCACAGGCACATACCTCCACATGTGGTGGGAGTGCCTCAAAATCCAACTATTCTGGACAACAGCCATATGAGAAATATGTGAAATAACTAAGCAAGTATTAGACACCACCCCAGAATTGGCCCTACTAAACATCTTCCAAGACAACAATGACCATTTACACCACAAAGAACTCATAACCCACCTACTTTCAGCAGCCAGAAACACCATAACCAGACACTGGAGAGACCTGTCAGGAGTAAGCATGGACCAATGGTACCAAATAGTATGGGAAACATCCCTACTAGAAAAATTAACCAATAAACTGAAACCGGCCCCGGGACAAACAGAAGAAGATGCCTTTACCCCGATATGGCTCCCCTTTATCACATACACAGCCCAACAAGACAATGACAATAATCCACCAACAGCATACAAATCAATATGGCTGACCTGATCCAAAACACCCACCCACCCCACTCACACACGAAAAAAAAGATCACCACAGCCAATCACAAACAAACAACCACACCCTAGGCCAACCCCAACCTCTCTCACAACCAAAGAAACACAAATGAACAGCACGAGCATTGCTGACACCAAACCCTACATACATTAAGCAAAATAGAAACATTGCCACCCGACCCCACCCCCACCCATCTTCCCCCCTCCACCCCCTTTCCCCCAATGTCTCAACAAAAAAAGAAAAGAAAGAAAGATTGGGGTTGCCAACGTGGTACCCTCCTGATGTTGAACCATTGTAGTCCAACAGATTCTGGAGGACAGATTGGGTACCCCTGAGAAAGAGGTTAGGATGATCTTAGTAAACTTTTAGGATCTTAGAGCATTCATTTAATAGCCTAACTCAAGTGATCAGAGAAAAGTACAGGCAAATCCTCCCAGGGCACAGAACCTGCCAGCAGAATGAACTCTGATCTTGTTTGGATTCTGTTTCAGTTGGTCTACCAGCATCCATGGCATTGGGCCGGCGAAACAAACACCTGCTGTGTGTTGGTTGCTTAAGAAAATTCCAACATGGTGGCTCTAACCACACTAGAGTTCTGGGTGAACTCTTACAAACAGCAGAAGTGCAAACCTATGCATGGATGCTACCATTTCAGAATGCAAATGAAAGCTTACAGGAGGGGATGCTCCTCCACAATGTTCCCATACATTGAAAAAGTATCATTTTGGGATGGAAATTATATGCTAGAACCCTTCTTTCCCAGTCTAGTATTCCATGTGCAGGCAAGAATTTGGATGAAGAAGGAATTGAGTTATCATCTGCCCTCTACAGTGGTACAGTCTAAACACAATTATATGACCTTGCCAACTGTTTGTGAGAACTACCATTGTTCAGATTATTATTTCCCCAGCACCTCCCACATCCTTCACCACCAAGAGTTATGAGAGCTAGGAGCTGTTGACACCACCTGTCCAGATGAGATAACTCCTCACTCGCTTTAGTTACCATCATGTTGTGCCTGGTGCTTGGTAACATTCTCCGTAGGGTGGTCACTTACGCATTGCCAAAAAAGAGAGGAAACGTATTAAAAACTTCCCCCTGAAAAAGAGGGTACTGGTGTGCATAAATTTGCACATACTAATTTATAGGTGCAAATTTAGAAATACAGCACATCTCTCCATAGTGGAGAAGACCTGCTCAGTCTGCTGTCTTGGTGTAAACCATTAAAGGACAACTTCAAGGTCCCTTCTCTCCCTTCTTATGGTTTTTTTTATATCGAAACTGGACTTGAAATGGACATACAACCCTTCAAACAGAGGATGCCTTCAAATAGATGACTTTCCTCTGACAGTCCTTCTCATGTGGTGCTCCTCTGTGGAGCAGGAATGCATGTCCACACTCTGTTCACTAGGGAGAGAGGTCTTCCTTGTGGCCTGTTGAGCAACAAGAGGGTTGAGTACAGGAAAGTTGACAGCACTGACCCTCCAGCGCCTCTAGCCAGCTTCCCCAAATGAGAGTCTTGGGAGCCAGGAGCCATTGATTCAACTTGCCTGATGAGGATGAGAAGACTAAAGTTACTCATAAAGGAAGAGTGAAAATGAAACTGTAGTGAAATTTTAGTAATCTGCTTTGAGAGCTTTTTGTCAAAAAGCCTTATAAATATTCCAGATGAGTGAATAATAATGAATCCTTGTAAATAAAGCAATATGGGGTTTTGGAAAGATGAGGCAGTGGATTATGGATTTATCTCATTGCCTGAAATTACCATTTTATGAAAGGCTAATGATCTAGGACTCTGTAGGACAATGCATGTTGTTTATTTATTGACAGCTGCACAGAGGAATGGATTCTGAATGCACCCAGAAAAAGAAGGATCAAAGCTTTTAATCTCTGAAAGCAAAAAGGCCAAGGGTTAGCTTTGGAAAGGCGGTTTTGCTGTTGTGTGTTTCAGGGCTTATTCCCAAAGTATCCACTGTGTCCAAACGTAAATGCGGAAATGCAGATAGAAAAGTTTGTCCAAGGTCACCACCTTCAATGCTCTTTGGCAATCCATAAATTCATTGCTTTCTTTGATCTCATCCTTCATCTTAAAGGTCAAATTTAAGTGCTTTGAACTTTCCATAGTCTCTTGGAATTTGCTAGAGAAATGACTTCAGGGTTCCCGCTTGAATCACTTACTGGTGGAATGCTGTGTTACACTGAGTAGACTCTATGCAGACAGTCCTGACTAGTGGTGCAGTTAGATGATTTTAGACTCTGAGCTTCGTAGTCCTACAGGGCATCTTCTCTTTAGATGGTAATATGTGTTACTTTACTTTCTTCAAAATGTAATAAACCAACCCACTGCATCTGAGGGCCCTCCTGCTAATTTTACGGAGTGGCACATTGAACTTCTGCCTTTTAATAGAGGTGGTTCCAATTCGGCTCTGAGTTGCTGATAAGACCATGACATCAGCTGTCCTCCATGCCTGCAAGAATCATTCCTAATTATGTAAGCTATGCAATTGCTGCCCAACTCTCCAAAATTCCTACCAACATACTGCAAATATCTAAAAATTTCAATCTGAGAGTTAAGAAGATGATTGCGCGGTGCCAATGAAACAATGGCAAACTTATTTGTTATTCCTAATTTCTCATGAGTATTCCAAATGTGCTTTTATTTTTATTACATTTATCCTTATGACAACCATAGGAAGTAGGTTAAGCTGAGAGACAATAACTTACTGAAGGGTCTCCATTAAGCTTCCTAGTAGAGCAGTGATCTGAAACTGTGTTCCCAAAGTTCAAACACAATATGGCACCCATTGTAGCACCATGACCTACTAACTGACATGTCCAAAGTCAGTATATGCATAATTGTCACTTGTTGGCAACACCACACAATGTCTTGCATGTATGAAAGAGCCCACATCAATCAAACATCTATCCATCCACCCACCCATCCACTCATTTATCCTGTAATATAATGATTCTCAATAGAGGTAGTTCACACAGCCAGCTGTTGAATGATCAAGCTATGAGAGATTAAGGCTGTAGTCTTAAATACAGTTAAAGGTAGAGGCCCCTGACAGTTAAGTCCAGTCGCGAAAGACTCTGGGGTTGCAGCGCTCATCTCGCTTTACTGGCCGAGGGAGCTGACATTTGTTCGCATACAATTTATCCGTGTCATGTTGCCAGCATGACTAAGCTGCTTCTGGCGAAACTAGAGTAGCGCACAGAAACACCATTTACCTTCCTGCCAGAGTGGTACCTATTTATCTACTTGAACTTCGACGTGCTTTCAAACTGCTAGGTTGGCAGGAGCTGGGACCGAGCAACAGGCGCTTGCCCCGTCACAGGGATTTGAACTGCCTACCTTCTGATCAGCAAGCCCAAGAGGCTCAGTGGTTTAGACCACAGTTACTAGGCAGTAAATCACATTGAAGACATTGGGGCTTACTTTTAAGTAAATGCTGTATATAGTACCAGCTGTTCTGTAAGTGATGAACATGTATTTGTCCTTCAAAGTCTTCGACAAATTCCTTTATTGTATTAGCACAGCTCTAAAAAAACAAACAAACAACCATTGCCATCTCATGTTTCATTTCATTTCAGCTTCTCTTTTTGTCTGTTCTTCATACTCACAGCAATCTTTGTCTCAGTTAGCGGGTGGGTTAATCTGTCAATTTCAGCTTGTCTCAAAATTCTCATTTTTCTAAACTTAGGGTCAGCTCTTCCCATTTCCACATCACTTTGCAATCAAGTTCCACATCGTAAAAATTCATCAGCATTTTAGTGCAATTTTCTCCTAATATGCACATTTCTATGTACAGTGTTGCCAAATAAGTACATTTTTAGGAAATCAATTTCCGCTAACATTTTTGTATATTTTCACCAAACTTTATGCACGCTTTACGATATGCATTTTTGTAAACATTACTTAGCTGTAGAACGATGTTGCAAAATTCAGAGAAGTCCAAATGTTGATGCATGCCTGTGTTTCAGTTCTCATATTTTTCAGGAAGTCCAAATCAGGTAGATTCACCTTTAAATGTGAAATGAATTTTCCCCTCATCCCTATTCATCCCTATTCCCAGCAGGTCTTTCTCACTTGAGTGCCTTTCTCTAGTTATGGTCTGTGATCCATGAATCAAGTCATTCATTCTGGGTGCCCAGGAATTTGGGTTTGCATTTTTTCCAGAGCAGCGTGTCATGCCACATGCCAATCTGCTTTTGAAACATTGTGATGTGGCATGTGTGTGGATTCAAAGAGAGAAAAAACCCTAAGTTACTACTGAGCACACCCAAGGCCTTGGCAAGCCAAAGTGGATCGTGTCCATGGGCTATAAAAGTGGAAGCCCAACAAGATGGATGATCATTCATTAAGGCAATTTGTACAATATATAGAGAGGATTTACTTTATACAAGAGACAACTGGAAACTGTATTGCCTGCGTAAGAAAGAGCTGACTGTGGGGGAACCACCGCCCGGCGCGCCCGGCGCGCCCAGAACCACCGCCCGGCGCGCCCGGCTCTGATCTGTCAATCTGAAAACACAGGGTAAAGGAGGGACTGTGGAGAGAGACTCTGAGATTTTAAGCTCTGCAAACTGGATTATACTGTTAAAAGCTGAGACTGTTTAAGTCTTGTTACTGGGAGGAATTAGCTGCAAAGTTGCTGGGAAGGAGAAGGAGAAGACGGGAGCCATTGTTCCCAGGGGCTATTGTATCCCCCTGGTGGACATAAGGATTGTTACAAAGACTGATACAAAGAAACAGAAAGCAACTGGGAATTTTCCACTGTTTGGTTTTAAAATCTGACAGCTTGCTGCAGCTGGGAAAGTGACTGGGGACTTTCCACTGTTTTGACTTCAAGTCTGACAGCTAGCCTCAGCTGAGAGTGACCTTGAAATAAGTTGCTGTGGTATGGCAAGTGATAAGGGAAAAGTAGACCAGCTGCAGGAGAAGACTACAAGATCTGGGAAAACCTTTTACTCAGGAAGAAGAGCCTCTATACCTGACCCAATTGGAGGTGCATCTGTACAACCTAAACCAAAAGCTATGTCTTCAACTGAGGACCTTTTCAATACAGGATTTGCAAAAATTCAAGAATCATTAAATAAATTGACAGAGGAGGTTGTAGAAACAAACAAAAAGGTGTCAGAGACATCTTCTAAAATAGATCAAAATACAGCTTGTATTAAAGAAAATACGAATTTAATTCAGCAATTATTGCAGGAATCATCAAAAACAAGGAAAATTGCAGAAGAAGCTAAAGCAGCTGCAGAGGCTGCAGAAGAAAAAATACCACTGATTAACAGGCAACTAGAGGACTATAGAACAAGATTTTCCATGCTTGAATTAAAAGATAAACAAACGAATCTCAGGATCAGATCCTTGCCAGAAATTGAAAAAGAAGGTCTTAAGGAATTTCTTGCACAGGAATTTGCAGATTTCTGGAAACTGGATCTGGATAAAGAAGAAATCAAAATAGTAAGTGCTTTCCGACTGGGTAAAACAAGCAGGAGAATCAAGACAAGAGACTGTTTGGTCACCTTTGGATCTAAAGAGGAGAGAGATAAAATTTTGGGACTACATTTCCAAAGGCCTTTGGAAGTTGGTGAATCAAGAGTGGAATTGTTCAGGGACATCCCCAAACATCTCTTAGACCTCAGATCTAGCTACAGAGACTTGGTCACACAGCTGAGAAAGAACAACATCATCTTTAGGTGGGAGTTCCCTGAAGGGCTTTCGTTTAGTATAAAAGGAAGGAAAATAAAAATAAAATCAGTGGAAGATAAAGACAGATTTTTAAAGGACTACGAGGAGGACTTACAGAAGGAATTCTTTAAAGACCAAGACCCGTCCGATACACAAGAGAGAAAAAGGAGAGATATAGCTAAAGCAATCTTGGATTTGGACAAGACGACACCACCGGGACCAGAAGAGAAAGAAGACACATTGGGAGCTTCTGGAGGAATATAGCAGACCAATTTCAAGATGTCTCTGCAACTATTAAGCTGGAACTGCAACGGTCTAAACGTGGTTTCTAAGAGAAAATCAATTTTTCACATTTTAAAAAAAGAACAATTGGACTTGATTTGTTTACAGGAAACACATGTAACTAGGCTCCATAGAAAAATTCTAATTAATAAAAGACTAGGTCAAGAGTTTATTTCATCGGACAAAGTTAAAAAAAGAGGAGTGGTGGTATATGCAAAAGAGAGCCTAGCACCAAAATTAATTTTTAAAGATGAACAAGGAAGATATTTGGCAATTGAAATTCAACACCATGGACAGAAATATCTGATTGTTGGCGTATACGCACCGAACGAAGGAAAATCGGAATTTTTCAAAAAGTTACATGAGACATTGATGGACTATCTGGAGTACAATGTGATCTTGATGGGAGATATGAATGGAGTTGTTTCTACAAATATGGACAAGGCACAACGGCAGGTAGTCACCAAAGATGGGAGACTACCGAAAACCTTTTTTGAACTGACTGATAACCTGGACTTGGTGGATATCTGGAGAACCAAAAATCCTTTAGAAAGAGAAGGAACCTTCTTTTCTGAAGCCAAAAAGACATGGACAAGAATTGACCAAATCTGGATCACAAGAGGACTGGCACCAAAGACAAAAAAAGTAGAAATCTGCCCAAAGACTTACTCCGACCACAATGCTGTAAAGATGGTAATGAACTTACAACCAACTGGTTCTTTCAGATGGAGGATGAATGACTCTCTGTTTAGAGATGAGGAAATAACCAAGAAAGCCCAGAAAACTCTGAAAGACTATTTTGAGATAAATTTAAACACTACGGTGGAAAAAAGAACTGTATGGGACGCAAGTAAAGCTGTTATGAGAGGATTTTTGATACAACAGAACGCACTCAAGAAGAGATTACAACAGGAAAAAAGAGAAAAGATATTGGAAAAGATTAAGGAAGGTGAAAAAAGACTGAGATCAAATCCAAAATCACAACAAATCTTGAGAGAGATAAAGTTATATCAAGTACAATACATGCAAATGATAAATCAAGAGATTGAATGGAAGGTCAGACAAATGAGACAAAGAACTTTCGAATCAGCAAACAAATGTGGAAAGTTATTGGCATGGCAAATAAAGAAGAGACAGAAAATGAATACAATAACAAATTTAGAAGAGGAAGGAAGAATTATTCAGAACCCAGTGGAAATTAGGAGTACCTTTCAAAGATACTTTAAACAGCTTTATTCACAACAACCACAGAAGGAAGCAGATATGGAGGAATTCTTGAAAGAAAATGGGCTACCGGAAATATCTCAAGAAAGTAAATTTAAATTGAGCTGCAGGATAACAGAACAAGAGGTAGAGAGCGCCATCCAAAATATGAAACTTGGCAAGTCGCCAGGACCTGATGGGTTGACGGCAAGATATTATAAATCAATGAAAGACTGGCTAATTCAACCCTTGAAGGATATATGTAATGACATATTACAGGGGAAAAGGACACCAGAAACGTGGAAAGAAGCTTTTGTGACTCTCATACCAAAGACAGAATCGGAAAAACACCAACTTAAGAACTACCGGCCTATATCATTACTTAATGTGGATTATAAAATTTTTGCTGACATTTTGGCTAGAAGATTAAAGAGGGTTTTAGCGGAGGAGATTCACAAGGACCAAGCAGGCTTTCTCCCAGGAAGGCACCTATCTGATAATGTAAGGAATATAATTGACATTTTGGAACTTTTACAGGAAAGAATAAACACAAAAGCAGCTTTAGTATTTGTGGATGCGGAGAAAGCCTTTGATAACATTTCTTGGGGTTTTATGAAAAAGAATCTCCATAGTATGGGGGTAGGCCAAGAGTTCGAAAATGGTATAGGTGCAATCTACTCTGAACAAAAAGCAAAATTAATTGTTAACAATGTTTTGACTGAAGAGTTCAGAATAGAAAAAGGAACACGACAAGGTTGTCCTATTTCCCCTCTGCTTTTTATATCGGTCCTGGAGGTGTTGCTGAATATGATTAGAAAGGACCAGATGGTAAGAGGGATACAGGTCGGAGTTAAACAATTTAAATTAAGAGCATTTGCAGATGACTTGGTTTTGACATTGCAGGAGCCAGAGTCCAGTGTGAAGAGGGTTTTAGAACTGATTCAAGAGTTTGGTCGATTAGCAGGTTTTAAACTCAACAAAACAAAAACTAAGGTTTTGACAAAGAATCTAACAGAAAAAGAGAAAGAAAGGTTTCAGAATGAGACAGGTTTGACAGTGGTGAAAAAAGTGAAATATCTGGGAATTATTATGACCTCAAAAAATGGGAACTTATATAAGGATAACTACGAAAAATGTTGGATGGAGATAAAAAAAGATCTAGATATATGGTCTAATCTAAAACTCTCACTGTTAGGTCGTATTGCTGTGATAAAGATGAATGTATTGCCAAAAATGTTATTTTTGTTCCAGACACTGCAGATTATTGATAAAATGGACTGTTTCAAGAAGTGGCAGAAAGATATATCCAGATTTGTCTGGCAGGGCAAAAAGCCAAGAATAAAATTTAAAATATTAACAGATGCAAAGGAAAGAGGAGGCTTTGCCCTGCCAGACTTGAAACTTTACTATGAAGCAGCAGCTTTTTGCTGGCTGAAAGAATGGCTACTTCTTGAAAATACAGATATACTGGACTTAGAAGGATTCAATAATGCGTTTGGGTGGCATGCTTACTTATGGTATGACAAGGTTAAAGTTCACAGAATGTTTAAGATTCACATTGTCAGGAAAGCATTGTTTAATGTATGGATTAGATATAAGGATTTCTTTGAAAATAAGACTCCAAGGTGGTTATCTCCGATGGAAGCAAAAGCAGTCAAAAAACTCAATATGGAGGCCAATTGGCCAAAATATTGGGAGATACTAGAACAAGATGGAGACAAATTGAAACTGCAGAGTTTTGACAAATTAAAAAGTAAAGTCCGTGATTGGCTCCACTATCATCAGATAATGGAGGCATATAAATTGGATAGAAAAATTGGCTTCCAGGTGGAAAAATCAAAATTGGAAACAGAATTGCTAGAACCCAAAACTAAGGTATTGTCAAGAATGTATAATCTGCTGCTGAAATGGAATACACAGGATGAGGAAGTGAAATCAGTAATGATTAAATGGGCACAAGATGTGGGTCACAACATAATGCTAGCCGACTGGGAACGGTTATGGACCACTGGGCTAAAGTTTACGGCATGTAATGCCCTAAGAGAAAATATTATGAAAATGATATACAGATGGTACATAACACCAGTCAAACTAGCAAAAATTTATCATATGCCCGATAACAAATGTTGGAAATGTAAAGAAACTGAAGGTACTTTTTTTCATCTCTGGTGGACATGCCCAAGGATTAAGACCTTTTGGGAGATGATCTATAATGAACTGAAGAAAGTATTTAAATACACATTCCCAAAGAAACCGGAGGCCTTTCTCCTGGGCATGGTCAACCAAGAGGTACGTATGAAAGACAGGATATTTTTTATGTACGCCACAACAGCAGCAAGAATACTTATTGCAAAGTATTGGAAGACACAAGAATTACCCACGCTGGAGGAATGGCAGATGAAAGTCATGGACTATATGGAATCCGCAGAAATGACTGGCAGAATCAGAGACCAGGGTGAAGAGACGGTGGAGGAAGATTGGAAGAAATTTAAAGACTATTTACAGAAACACTACAAGATTAATGAATGTTAAAATAACATCAGATTGAATGTAGAAGGTTATTGGAGTAAAATTTTAAGGATCAGAAGACCCAACATTCTAAGTTCTAAGCATTGAATAAGCTATATTAAGACATTCAAATCAGAAAAGAGGTTAATTATGACAGAGGGAAGGGATTTGTTGTTTAATTGTATGAATTGGAATACAGGGAAGGGAGACTCGGGGAAGTCAGAGAAACAAGTTAATGCAAGATTAATATGAAGATAAGATTGTTTTTATTTCTGTTTTTTGTAGTATGTTATGTTTGTGTAATTTTGTATGTTTTTGGTGTATTGTTTGTTGTTTTGTTTTGCTTTGTTGTCTTTTATGCAAAAACGAATAAAATATTTATAAAAAAAAAAAAAAAAAAAGAGACAGTGTACATGCTGTAATTGCAGTATTAACAATTCAAGGGTAATAGTTAACATCAGTTTGAAAAACGCTATTTAGCAGTAAATCCTTAATTAACTGGAAATGTGTCTGCCTGTTTTTATGAGGCCAGGTATATTGATACTTAACTCCTAATTGGTGTTGGCTCCTGAAGCATAATGATTCAACCTGCTTTTCCTTCCTATGACTGCATACCCAAACGTGCTTGCCTGAGAGCAAAGTCTCACTGAAGTCAGTGGGTGTTACTTCTCAGTGATCATATATACTTAGATGTGTGCAGATATACACTGCATCTGTACTCAAAAGTAGAGTAGAAATGCATTTTCGTGAGTTTTTCACAGATATGAAACAGCACATAGGAGGTCCTATAATGAGAATATTTTTGGGACTATGCCATAAATAAAAAGTAGAAGAGCTATATTTGACAGGTGTCCTTTTGTGGGAATGTGTAGCAGACTTTTCCCAGTAGTGATGTATGGAAGTGAGAGAAGGACCATAAAGAAGGCTGATCGTCGAAGAATTGACACTTTTGAAGTATGGTGCTAGAAGAGACTCTTGAGAGTCCCATGGACTGCAAGAAGATCAAACCTTTCCATTCTGAAGGAAATCAGCCCTGAGTGCTCACTGGAAGGACAGGTCGTGAAGCTGAGGCTCTAATACTTTGGCCACCTCATGAGAAGAGAAGACTCCCTGGAAAAGACCCTGATGTTGGGAAAGATGGAGGGCACTAGGAGAAGGGGACAACAGAGGACGAGATGGTTGGACAGTGTTCTCGAAGCTACCAGCATGAGTCTGACCAAACTGTGGAAGGCAGTGGAAGACAGGAGTGCCTGGTGTGCTCTGGTCCATGGGGTCACGAAGAGTCGGACATAACTAAATGGCTAAACAACAATAGCAGAGTCAATGGGGGCTTTTTTTTGGCAGGGGGAGAAGGACCCTCCACAAGCGACCTCTTTTTCTCAAGTATTTATGGTGACCTGGTCCTGTGTTTGGATAAGCAGATGTAAGTGATGCCCCCCGTAATTTGTGAAAAGGTACGGTGAGAGAAAAGTTAGGGCTTCTAGAAAGAAAGAGGGTTGATTATTCAGTGGCTTAAGGAAGTTTGTGCAGGTGATATGAACATGTGAGAAAGACAGTGGGTCACAATGATTAGGGGGTACATACATATTGAGAAAGTGAGAACCTAAATTGCAGGATCAGAAATGCAAAGCAGTGATGGGAGCATTGTGGAGTCATGTGATGGCATGGCATATAAATAAATAAATATAACCTGGGACTAATGTATGCCTTCATTATATTTGCATTGGAGAAATGCAAGTGTTTGCCTGTTTCAGGTTCTGGTGTAGGAGAACAGATGCTATGCTCTTAACCCGAGGTACCACTGTATGTTTTGTGCCTGTTTAGTAGTCTTCAGAAGGACTAGTACATTCACAACAGGATTCTTTCTGGTACTCCTTTCTCCTGTAATGTCAAGGACAAGATCATTCCCTCCATGTGCAGAAGCTGATTGGGGTGGCAGCTGGATCTTACCTCAGTACTAGCACTGGGATAGCATCCTCCAGCTTAGCGGGTGTGGCGCAGGCTGCAGAGTGCACACAGCTCTGTCCTTTATCATCTCACTGCTACTCTTCATCCCTTACATCTGATGCCTGAACTAGCCACCTCACTCTTTCTAATGGCAGGTCTGGCCCTGGGAAAGAAAGAACCACCTGTGTTAATAATGAAATCGAGAGGATGTGCATTGAAATAGCAGCATTTCAAAGACACTAGTAAAAATAATAAGATCAGTGTGTCTGATCTTCTTCTTGCAAGGAGTGGGAGTTTTGACATTGACTTCAACTGGCTAATTATCAGTCCCTTAATTACCAAGTAAAGAACATTGGAGAGATAATTAACATTCCTCATCTTGGGGAGTCTTATTTAATTACTCAGAATGATAACTCTAATATTTATTTGCCATTTCATCCTTATGGCTTGTTAGTTATGTACAACATGCATCAAAGACACATTGAAAACAGGAGCAAAGGAGGGCAAAAAAGAAGCTCAAGCTAGCACATCAAATCCTAGCACACACACAAAATCACAAACATTTCATCAAGCCAACTATTTAATAATCCCTAATTGTTGCATTGCACACAAACGTTGACACACACACACACACATACAGCCAAAGCTTGTCATTTGCATCTCATCTTAAAAAGGCCAGCAGACAAACAAGACATTAGTATTATCTGCGAGGTCTTTTAGAACATATTTTACAACGTCTTTTAGCCCAATGTGCTCTTTGTCACTTCAGGAATATACAGTGGTACTTCTGGTTACGTACTTAATTCGTTCCAGAGGTCCGTTCTTAACCTGAAGCTGTCCTTAACCTGAAGCACCACTTTAGCTAATGGGGCCTCCTCCTCCTGCTGCTGCTGCGCTGCTGCACGATTTTTGTTCTCATCCTGAAGCAAAGTTCTTGATCCCGAGGTACTATTTCTGGGTTAGCGGAGTCTGTAACCTGAAGTGTATGTAACCCAAGGTACCACTGTATGTGCATAGAGAGCCAGTTCAGATATTTTAGAGAATGGTGAAGTCCATGCTAGCTGAAGCCATCCAGGTCAGGGATGGAGAATCTGTGGCTCTCTAGATGTTGTTGGATTCCAACTCCCATCAGCCCCAGCCAACATGGATGGTGGGAGTCATAGTCCAGCAACAACTTCTGGAAGGTGAAAGGCTCTTGTTCCTCTTCCCCATTTTCAGTTTAGGATGCTGTTATCAAATCAATATCTTCATTAATCAGTATTTTCATTAATTTGTCTAGATTGAAATCAATATCTTCATTAATCAGTATCTTCATTAATTTGTCTAGATTGAAACGTAAACATTGATGGATATTCAACAAAGATTGTTATATCATTCACTTTAAATCATCATCATCATCATTCATTGCACTCATTAGTTGTTTGTTTTAGAAAATGAACCTTAAGGAGACTTATATTGCAAAAATCAAAACCAATATAAAAGGAAAACAAAATGAAAGCTTAATAATGTCCACATACATAAAAGGAAGTCTAACACATCTCAAGGGACGCGGGTGGCGCTGTGGGTTAAAGCCTCAGTGCCTAGGGCTTGCTGATCGTAAGGTCGGCAGTTTGAATCCCCGCGGTGGGGTGCGCTCCCGTTGTTTGGTCCCAGCGCCTGCCAACCTAGCAGTTCGAAAGCACTCCCGGGTGCAAGTAGATAAATAGGGACCGCTTACTAGCGGGAAGGTAAACAGCGTTTCCGTGTGCGGCTCTGGCTCGCCAGAGCAGCGATGTCACGCTGGCCACGTGACCCGGAAGTGTCTTCGGACTGCGCTGGCCCCTGGCCTCTTGAGTGAGATGGGCGCACAACCCTAGAGTCTGTCAAGACTGGCCCGTACGGGCAGGGGTACCTTTACCTTTTTTAACACATCTCAGCTGCTAAAGGAGGCCACAAAACACATTTCTAAGACATACTGGGTAAGGCTAAGATCTAAGTTCTCCAGCACAAGCCCCACAGAAAGGAACAGGTTCCATGAAAAAGGAAAGTCAAGTACACAGGCTATCTGTCCAAAGGAAGAAGTCACCCATTTCCAGATGGCATAATCTGTAGGCCATAAATCCACAGATTATCTTGCTTTGTGGCAAATTAATTCTCCTATTGATTCAATTTCCTTCTAATGTAAGATACTTCTTGACAGGCAAAGTGGCGTTTAAAAAATGCCTCCTAGGAGTGATTAGCTATTTCATGCTGTAAAAGGCTCCAATTCTCTCATCTGAAACTTTAACTATAGTTTTAAATTACTCATTTAACACTCCCTCAAAAAAATTAGTTGCATTAAATTCAGTGCAAGAATGTAATGCATTTGTCCAGTGTACAGGATTTTAGGTTTTCTTTCCTACCTTTCCATAAGTACAGTATCCAGATTCAAATAAATGAGCCCGTTGCTCTTAAGCGGCTGCTCGAAAAGTATAAATCCAGATTTTAGACTAAAAAAACTATCATGTGAACGGTATATTTTCTTTTTTAAAAAATAAAATAAAATACCACGACGCAAGAGATTCCAATGATATTAATAAAAGCTGCAGTACTTTACCCATTTATTTGGTGAGTATGCTTAACAGTGCAATCTTTTGCATATCTACCTCCCACGAAAGCCATGGGGCTTGCTCCCAAGTGTTCCTAGAATTACAGCAGGGACTGCGAAATTCCAGGTGTCCAGCTCCTATAATTCCTGACCATTGGCCATGCTAGCTAGGGCTGATGGAAGCTGAAGTTCAACAACACCTGAAGAGCCACAGGTTCCCCACTCCCAGATTAGAGTAAAGAAATGTAGTGTAAAGGAAAATCAGACACTAACCAAATTCACTGAAAAAGAATAGAATCTGTACAAAAGTGTTCACATGCCATCTCTTTAAAAGAGCAGGCCATATACAAATCCCTCATATTGCCCCGGAAATTTATACTTTCTGATGCAATTATGCAACTCAAAATGAGTTCAGTGACAGCAATTCAGATACAAGTTGATGGGAAGTTTCCTATTTTCATTTGAGGATTGCTGAAAGGTGTGTTGCCTCTTTGGTGTCTGTGTTTCTCACTTCCACACAACTGACCCTACTCGACTCTCCCTGGAAAATTGGGCACTTGGAAGGTATGGAATTGGGCAAAAGAACTTTCCAGCAACTTGTATCTGAATTGCTGTCACTGAACTCATTTTGAGTTGCATGAATGCATCAGAAAGTATAAATTTCCAGGGCAATATAAATGAAAATATCCTTATTTTGATCTGAAGCATGTTGGAGGGTATGCAATTCCCAATGAAATGAGTAGAAGTTGTGGAAGCTGTCTCTCACACAACTGTGCACACCTCACATCCATCAATGGAGCATGTGCAGGAGAACTTCCTGGTGGATTGTGGCCTTTGAATAAAATATAGAGAAAGTAGCACGTTATTCCCTCAAGGAATTATTTTGAGAATAGTGAGGTGAGAACCTTTTTCCTATTCAAATATAGCAATTTGAATTGGATTTAGATAAGGCTGCTTTGTGAATGCAAATATGAACATAATTAATACAAGAGAAGGAATAGATAATACAGCATTCTGATGATCATGCAGTTAAAATTATTTAGGTGCGGAGGAAGCTCCAGCATAAAATTGCTTCCATTCTTTAACAAGCATTAATGAAAAAAGAGGGCAAAAGAGTCACAGACAAGCTGACACCATACAAATGTCCTTGCTGTATATCAGCTATAAATAGCTTACTGACTAAAGTAGATATATGTATATGGACTTACAATGGAGAGGCATGAAAAGAACAACTATATGCACTGTGAAGGGCCTTTCCATCATTTGATTTACTACTGGAAGCCAATAGGCACCATCCATTTTTCCATCTTTGGGTAATTTAAAAGCAAGGACTATACACAGGATTTTTAATAGGCTGCATTGTTCAAGAAATCAGCGAAAATATGTGCATATTTAAAATATGGAAGCTCTGGGAACATAGTTTGCCTCGAATGTCTAATTTCTTTGAAGGTTTCCCCCTTTCCAACGAGCAGAAATGGGACTAATTCTCAAAGTCAATGTCTAGTAGATGATTTAATTCAGTGATGGAAAGGTGCTGTGGCACAGGTAGATGCAAATGCAACTTATTCACATTGTTTGTACATGATTTCCCACCACCCCAATTCAGCTCACATGTGGGGTTAAATGGTTCTCAGTCACCTCTTCAGAGTGTGATAATTCAGTGGTCCTTCAGGGCAAGAAGACATACAAAAGCCCTGTTGGCTTTAGCACTTTGTCACTAGCCATATCAGTGCTTCATTTTAATGGAGTGTAAAGCATCCGTCATTCATGGTGGCAGCGAGTTATTATTGATCCAAGGGACAGATCTACTCTATAAAAATAGGGAGCTGCCTTATACAGAGTCAGACCATTCCCTGCCTGGCTCTGTATTCTCTACACTGATTGACAGCAGTTTCTCCAGCGTTCCGGACAGGGGATGTTCCAAGCCCTACCTAGAGATGCTGGGGATTAAACCTGGGACCTTCTGAAGGGAAAGCAGATGCTCCACTAATGGCTATGACCCTACCCCATCAATATGGTTCCTGTCCATGCTTTCTCTGCACACAACATCAGTGGCATGCAGTGTTCCATCTGCACATCTCAACAAGGTGAAAAAGGTAGACAAATGTGAGTCATATTATGGTGAGAGTGACTCACAAAGGATTATAAAGTTGCATAAGAGTATAGTGAGATCCAATATTTTTTTGCCCTCATGGCTAGGTCCCTTCCATCAGGTATGGAACACACACACACACAGAGAGAGAGAGAGAGAGAGAGAGAGAGAGAGAGAGAGAGAGAGTTTTATTATAGCAAGTATGGCCAATTTGTGGAAAGGCTACAGTCCACTTCTCCCAGGTAGTGTGAGGACCAATTGGGGTCACGCCAGCCCGAAAACCCCCCTCTAGCCATGCTCACCTTCAGTTCAAAGGAGTGGGAAGGCCCCATCTCACAATGTTGCCTGACTGTGCATGGTAAGTGGATTTCATGCTTGGGACTGGGTTGCCCAAATACTTTCTTTAAAAAAAGTAATAGAATGGAGAATCACAATAATCTTATTCTATGTGTGTATTTTCAGACATAAGTCCCACCAAATTCAATTGTGATAGGATCTATTTCTAAGTTAGTGGGCATATAGGAGTGTCGTCTGAGTTTAACTTATGTCAGATTGTGGCTAGTTTGAGCAAAAGGATCTGTTTACACTTTCTATTTTGCATTCATATCGCATGAGGAAAACAGCATTCAATCACTGCATCCCCTTTCACCACAAACCAGCCAGGAGTTATCATACCATAACATTTCAGATTTTGATCATTGTAGGAATGATTCACAGCCTACTATAACTCATTTCACATTCATTCTTTATACTGTTATCCCGGCTAGCCTAAAACCGTGTCCTTTGAGAAATCTGCAGATGGCTCTCTAGATTGTTGGCATCAGTCTATCTGACATGTGGGGCAGCATAAATCTATCAGGCCTTTTCCTACAAGGCAGCATGGATTTTGTGCTGGGTCTGACTTTCAAAATCTATTTAAAGGTTCCAGCTGCTTACATTGATATTCACCTTGTATCAGAGGCTCAGTTTAGCTGCATGTTTTTATTAAGCCAAAATGTAATTTTTTTTGGGGGGGGAGGGGAGTCATAAGAAGGAAAAGAAGGAAAAAGATGTCTGGGATGTTGCAATTACTTTCTTGAATGATTAAATATAAATTTCTCCTTTAACACTCTCCTTGCTAGTGAAGCAGCTGTTGACTGGATGAGCTAAGAGAGAGAACAGGTGTTAATACCTGCTGCCAGGAATGATCTTGGAGGTATATAGGAAACTCTTCATGACAGTTTGAAAAACTGCAGCTACATGTTCACAAGTATTGTAGATGGTGGTCACTTCCAGATGGCCGGTTTCTTGATCATTCATCCTGATTTGTTTGCACAAAGTTTATGCAGAGGTGAAACGATGTCCACTTTTCATTGAACATACCTTTGGATTTCTTTCAGGGAAGTTAGATGATGTTGCACTGCAAACAAATGTTATCCTACGCTTTCACATTAAAATGTTAATGAATTTTCATGAGGAATTGTTTTTAAAAATTGCAAACTGATGTGGAAATGTAGAGAACTAAACCTAAAAAAATTGGAAAAGTTGGAAACCGAGAGAAATGGAAACTGACAGATCTTCCCGTCCCTTGTTAGAAGGCACGCCCCCCCACTAGTCTGAACTGATCTGTGTCAGCCATGTTCCTTCAAGAAAGTTTTTTCCTTTATTTAATCACATTTATTGGTGCCTGCCTCTTCTTCCCCCTCACTACCAATGGAGAGTTACAGACTGAAGAACAGAGCAGTTTCTGAGGTGGAGGCAGAAAAAAAAAAGCATAGTTAAGGAAGACAGTCTATAAAGAAGAATAGAAGATTATATTGATCAGAGAAAAAGGGAGAGAGAAATATGGTAAATATGAGAACGTTCTATGTCTAAGGAAAGAAGGAAGGGGATAATGGAACATTAAAAACCCTCTATTTGAAGTACTGTCTGTCCCACATCCAGTTCAAATATAAAGAACAGGATGAGAACAGGTGGGGCCTTGAAGTTGCCTATCAACTGTTTCACCTTGGACAGCAGCCTGAGCAGGCACAAAGGTACCCTGGTCCCTGTCTTCAACACTATGATGAGATGTTTGTTTATTCAGCACTTATGTCTAAATTAGCATAGATACATATACATCTGCATATGTAAATATTATGCAAATCTTTATTTTTGGTGACACTTTTTTCCTTTGGAGCAACTCATAAGTGGCCACCCAGCATAGGGTTTCTGAAACTGGAGATTGCACACAGCCAATTCTTTCCCCCCAAGAAAAATAAATTCCAGTGTTCACCATGAATTTGTTACAGTAAGTAGGAGAAGTCAGTAGGTCCTAGGAGAAGGGGGGTCTGGAATGCCTTCTAACGATAACGTGTCAGCCAGCTGCTCCAGCTCTGCTGCTTCCCCCTCCTCTTCCATTATCTCCCAGCTTTGTTCCTCTTCTGTCTCAGAGTCATGATCTTCTACAGACCAGCCATCTAAATCTATACTGTCCTCCTCTCCTCGGGAAGGTTCAGGAGAAGGCGGAGCAGTCTCCCCCATTCTTCCTCAGTCTAGTCCCTGACAGCAGTTAGGCTGAGGATGTTGTGCATTGCCTGCTGCTTTGCCCCTTATATTCAATGCCCAGAGACATTCTTTTATGACCTGTTCTTGACTGTCTCTTAGGCAGATTCCCCCCAGGAAGTGCCAGTCGAGCTCCTTGCTGATAAAGATCTCCAGATTACACATCTGGTAGCCAAATTTGCTCTGGCAACTAAGAAGCTCCATTCTAGATATGTTAATGCTTTCTAATTTTAAAACCTCATGCTGTAAATTTTTATGCTTTAACTTTTATAGGTCTTGATTTCAGCCTTGTTCTTATCCCCCGCTGTACATTGTAAAGGCCTTTGGCTATATAGAATAAATTGACTGTTTGAATTAAAATAGCCTGAAAGCAATGTAACAAAACAAAAATACAAACAGAAAAAAAAACAATTGAAAGTCATACAATTTAAAAAGAAAACACTGCACAATGCAAAATTCCTAAGATGCTCATCAAACAAGGAGGCCATGTTTCCGTGTTTTACTTTCAGTTTCTCTTCTGACACTGGGCAATGTTGGCTGCTGCAAACTTTATAAAATGAGGCCAGAAGAGACTGACGTCTATAACAAACAAACTTCATATATACCCTACCCCAGCTTGGATGGCTTTGAAAAAGGAGTAGACCGATTCATGGCTCTCATTGGGACAACACTCTTGGCACTCAGGTCCTGCCTTCAAGATTCACATATGCATCTGGTTGGCCACTGTGAGAACAGGGTCATGGATGAGATGGGCCTTGGGCTTGATCCAGCACAGCTCTTCCTATGTTCTTACTGCAATAACTGAACACAGAGTAGCTGCTGCCCTTGGTTTCAATTCTCTTCTGGTGATTTGCAGAACTGCTCCTCACACCCATTCCCAGAATGATTTGTTTCATACTGTCATTACAAACCTAATGAAGAATGCAGGAGAGACTTATATACCTATAACTAGAATATGCGTTGGATGAAATGAAATCCCAACATGGAAATTTGTCTTATGTGAAGGGATGTTAAAACGTGCCAGCCCTATAAATAGTCAAATTACTGTGGAAGGCTATTGCATGGTTGCCATCAAACATCCCGGTGCCCCCTTAAAGGAGGATGTTGGCACACAGCAATTTTTACACACACCACAAAGCACCAAATACTTGTTTTACAAAGCCATGTTGCCCTTTTTGCAGTACCTCATAAATAAATCTCATCTTCTCCGTATAATAAAATATGACATGCCACTGAATACAAGAGTGTGCGTATTGGGCGGGGGAGAGAACCTGTGCTTTTATTTTGCATAAACTATTTCTACTTGCCTCACAAGGGCTTAGAGTTTTAAAATAAAACCTCGTCATGGGTTATGACAGCATTTTGCAGTATTGTAATATACGATTTTTAGAAGCCTTTTCCAAATGTTCAGCTGCTGACATATGAACTGCCTCTGCTCAAAGGTTACTGATTTTTGCCATGAAGTGGAGTGCTGCATTAACCTTTATTTTATTTCCTCTAAATTAGAGGAACATTTCCTTCTGTTGAGGCCCGTCTTGTTTCAGGGGTAATCCACTGCATGCTAGTGGCATACATTGCTCACTTGTGTGGCCGCCACTTCTTCCAATGCCTTCCATTTGCATTTTGAGGCCCCATTTGAGAAAATGAGTAAGGTCACATCCACGCCATTCGTCTAAAGCTCTTATACCACTTTAACAGCCACGGCTTTCTCCAAAGAACCCTGGACACTGTAGTTTGTTAAGTGTGGCATGAGTTATTAGGAGACTCCTATTCTCCCCCGCAGAGCCACAGTTCCCAGAGTTTCCTGGGAAGAGGGACTGACTATATTAAACCACTCTGGGAATTGTAGCTCTGCTTGGGGAATAGAGGGGTTTCCTAACAACTCCCAGCCCCCTAAAAAGCAACAGTTTCCAGGATTCTTTAGAGGAGGCCATTTCTTAATCAAAGTGAAGTCTGGGGTCCTTTGATGCTGTCCTCATTTTGGTACAATGACATATTTTCTAGAATGGAGCCATGTGGCTCTTCTTGTTCTTAGTAACACTCTCTTATGGTTAGTAAGACTCTTTATGGTTCTATTAAAGGAAGAAAAGAAATTGCCAATGCCAAGAGAATCTTTCTGATAGGGTTCAAGCCTATTTGGTGTTTTTCGTCATTTATCGAGATATTACAGCTGTGGCAGTTAACATTGTCATTGAAATGAAATATCACTTTCCCCAAAAATGTTAACTGCTCCAAAAAGGTAGAATCTTCTCTCATGTTTCTTAGAAACTGCTCACATAAAGCTTCCCTTAGTGGCAGAACCCGCTTCCATTAAGTTTATCTTTTTTTTTTCTAAACTGCCTTATGAAATGTCATCATTAACAGCAATAGCTGATTTCACATAATTTTTGAGGAGCCTGTTTTGATCTCTTGCTTGGGGTCGGGAAAAGGTCCTGTAACAAAGTTGTGACTTTGCTATATATCAGAGGGCCAAACTTGATGAGACAAGGTATATCCAACTAGGGATCTCCCATCTCTTTACATTTTGATAAAAAACACACACACCAACCTGGCTTTTTCTGCAGTGGCTCCCTGGTTGTGGAATGCTCTCTCCAGGGAGGCTTGCCTGGTATCTTTAAGTGGGGTGCTTATTGTTTTTGCTTTTTACTATGGTATGTATTTTGTGTTTTTATCTTGTAAACTGCCCTGTGATCTTCGGATGAATGATGGTATAGAAACTTAATAAATAAATGATACAGTGGTACCTCTGTTTAAGAACTTGATTCGTTCAGGAGGTCCGTTCTTAACCTGAAACTGTTCTTAACCTGAGGTACCACTTTAGCTAATGGGGCCTCCCACTGCCACCACCGTGCAATTTCTGTTCTCATCCTGAGGTAAAGTTCTTAACCCGAGGTACTACTACTGGGTTAGCGGAGTCTGTAACCTGAAGTGTTTGTAACCCGAGGTACCATTGCGATAATATATTTTCATAATCTTGGCCTCATTTGCAGTGTGATGCAAATGGCTATACCAAGGGTATATGAAAACCCTGATATAGGTTTAAAGGGTAGGATGATCTGTTGTGGACTTATTTCTTGTTGGCTCAAGCTTGTTTGCCGAAGAGTGTCCACCTGTGGATGTCCTTCCACTGTCACCATCACAATTATGATGGTGGCTTTACTTTTTCCTGCCACATTTACAACACGGAATTGCTTTTCCAGAATCTTCTGGATAGTTGGGTACCCCCCACCCTTCAAATGATAGAGACAGATGCATCCATTCTTTATATCAAAAAGCACACCCATTCACAGCACAAGCCCATTCACCTTTACTGAGAAATAAGTCCCACTGAGCTTAATGGGGCTTACTCTCAGCTAAGGAGGTTCAAGATTACAGCCTCAACTCCCAAAATGAAAAGGTGTCACCTTCGTTACTATGTGGGATCAAGCATTTATTCCACACCCACCCACCCCTCATTCTTACAGCAAAAACAGGTCACATCTGTGCTGTTCTGAACAGGAATAATTTTAAAGCTTTAGAAGTCTATAAAGAAATTCACTTTGGGGCCAGAAACGTCAGAGAGCAACCAAAAGGAGAGGGGGAAAAGCAATTCTCCTCTGTAAATTTTTCCAGGGCTGCACAGCAGGGATACTTTGCTGCTCACCCAGATTTCTTTATGAAGATGAAGGAAGACAGGGGCTTTGTTTTTTAAAGATATATATGATTAAAAAACCCCAAACTTCTGTTTTTCTCAAATATGCAAATTTGGGTCTCCATAATTCATAATTTAACATTCTGTTAAGGTATTTCTTTGCTTCCCCTCTCCGCTCTCCCTACCTCAACTTTGTCTTTGTCTCTAACAATGGTGCCAAAGAATGCTGAATGAGTAATTGCAACAGAGGAATTGCAGACTTTAGGTTTGATGGTTTTCAGTTTAATATCCACAACACTGCAGGATTTTCAGCTACTCATTTATAGCCCTTGCCTGTGCAATCAATCAGTTACCCTAAACAAAAAAGAATAGCAACACCAAGCCTATGGGTGTGAAGCTTTTCAAGTTATTATTTCAAGATTTCTTTTAATATAAAAAAATCCAGCCATTATTATCCACACAGATTGCCATGAGCAGCTGTATATTCTACCATTTGCATGACTAAATTAAAAGCTATCGCATGCCTTGTGTGACTCACTTGGCATCATTGTGAGGAAGGCTGTGAACATTCACTGCAAATTTCACAGCATTCAATTTAAGCAGCCCTACAGCAAAAAGGCCTCATTCAATGCCTAAATGAGCAGAACAACCAGACCAATGGCATCACATGTCATGTGATGCCATCTCACATCTTCTCAATGTGCTTGGCACTGGGGATGACACAAACCAGAAATCGAGGAGTTCCCAATAGAAAAGAATAACATCTGAAGATTTATTGAAGTATTTTAAATTACCAGATCTTACCTAAATAAAGGCAATGTACCAATACAGTGTGATGTGGTGGTTGGAATCTCTGGTTAGGAAGACTCAGATTCTGTCCCTCCCCCTTCTGCCATTTTAAAAAAGTAGGTTTTTTTGTTTGGATGATCCATATTGAAAGAAGACTTTTGAGTAATGCAAATGTAATGGAAAATGTGTCATATAAATCCATTTGACTATAACTAAATCCCTGCTCAACCAAGAAGGTTACTAAATGACCTTCGAACTGCAGACCTTCTGATCGGCAAGCCCTAGGCTCTGTGGTTTATCCCACAGCGCCACCCGCGTCCCTCCCACTTTGCCTTAGGACGTCCCTATTTTTATCAGACAAATGTTGGAGGGTATGATGTTGCATCAGTGAGGCTGGGGTTGTGCAGATGCACTGGCAAAGCCAATGCAGCCGCCCCATTGGTCCGCTATGCAGCCTTAATAATAAGAAGTGACCTCAGGTGACCTCAACCCACCCCCCTCCACTTCCATACTACTCAGAATGTGGTGTCAGGAGACCAGCTTTGCAGAACCATCCTATTGTTCCAGCTTCTCCTGATGGTTTCTTTTTGGGGACAGAAGTGGGTTTGAACACACACACCAAAAATCTGAATAAAGCCATGTGGTGCTAGGCAATGAGAAGGAAGCATTTTCCTGCTTAGTAGCTCCCTCCCAAGAAATCAAAGCCAGCCTTAGGTTGTTCTAGTTATATTGACTGTGCCTTTTACATAGGAACCCCACAGACAAGCTTAAACATCAATAAGTATGCCAGCAATTAACTAAATTACCTGTGGAGAGGGCACATCAAGCCAGGCAGAAGGCAATTAGGCATCTTTTAGTTCTGCATCCCCTTGCACATTAACACTACCCGAGCAGCATGGAGTAAGGAAGCTGAACTCTTGAGAAGTTCGCCCGAACAAATAAAAAGTATCACAAGTGTTCCTGTCAGTTATCTGGGGGGTGGCTAGTGGGAAGTGGGTGTCACCAAGAACTGGGCTTCCCAGCACTGGTGTCACTGCCCTGTGCTGTGATGGCACGGGGGACAGAGTGGTGGCAAGTCTGAGGCAGTTCTAGGGCCGGAGTGAAGCCAATTCAGTGTTCCTGCAGCTGCTCCCACACCAACCTCAACCCCATAATGCCCTCACCCATTCAGGTAAGCGGTAATGATGCCAGTTCTGGAAGCACAGTCCCTGCCGAATGCCAGAGTCCACCTCTGTTTTTCTGTTTAAGTCATAGCAATTAGATTTAAGTTTGTGTCTATATAAAATAGGATCATAGAATCACAGAACTGTAGAGTTGGAAGGGGTCCTAAGAGTCATGTGGTCCAATCTCCTGCAAGGCATGAATCTCAGCTAAAGCATCTCTGCCAGAACAATTTATGTAAATGTGCATCCCCATTTATGTTCTTCTTTTGGGGTGGTGCATTTTCATTTTTGCTATGTGTACACAGTTACTCTACTTTAGCACACCAGAAATTCCTGCTGTTGCCTATCCCCACTCTTCTATGCTCTTCCACCTCTTTGTAAGCTCACTGTGGGTGACGGACCAGGGAAATGCTTGGCCAGGGGCCCCCTTCAAACCTGGCACTCACCATTGTTACTATTACTACTACTACTACTACTACTACTATTTTAATCCTTTATTTCCCATTCTTCCTCCCTTAGGAGATCAGTGTTTCTGGGTCAGGACATTTCAGTAAACTAATATAAATAAGTGCTAAAAAATAAGTAATGCTCGCAGCAGACCAAATAACTAGGGTGTCTCAAAAGCCTGAATGAAAAGTCCTAACTGCCCTCCTTGGTGCAAGCAGTGAAGGAGCCATATTGATTTACTTAGGGAAAGTGTTCCAGAGACGGGGGGCCACCACAGAAAAAACCATCTTACACCTTTTCTTTAATTTTCTATGAATAATCTAAGACTGTTGTTTTGTTCAAGCAGTTCAGTGAAATCATCTTTGATTTAATAATATATTCTTATTAATAATCATCTAGTATCAGATTTAGCATTTCTTGTCTACAAGCAGCTAATTGACATCAATGCAGTTCTTGCCGGACATTATTACTTCGGACGAGGGATGGGGGAGAAATTGGATTCAGTGAGCATTTAAAGCCGAATCTACCAAATTTGCACTTTCTGAACCAAAACATATGGCTATCTTTCAAAATTTGAAGTTACCTGGATTTTGTGATGCCTTAATCCGACCAATGTTTACAAAAGTGCATACTGGTTTATGAAGGGAAAGTACATAAAAATAAAGATATTCATGAAAATAATGTAGAAAGATGTTGATGGATTTTCATTAGGACTTAAAACCTCCCCACCCCATGCCAGCAAATTGCTGCATAATGTGGAAAACTGAATTTAAGATAGGAAAGATGAGAAACCGAGAGAAGTGAAATTGGCAGGTCCTTCCATCCCTACTTTAGACCATCGGGGTCAGTTGTTAGGTCCTATATAAAGGCCCTAGAGCAGCATGGCTTGGCTGCTCCAATCCTTGTGGCAGTGAGGCTTCAACAGAGCAGGTGACAAACAGGTTTAGAGCTCTAAACAAAGACCAACAAACTTAGCTGGCCTATTTCATCCAATAAAATGCATGGAGAACCTGATATTTCCATGATGTAGGGGGAAAGAGCAGCTGTGTGTTTCCCCTGCCCTCCACTCCCCGCTCTAATACATATCCGTAATGCTGACTGACAAGGGAGGAGGGATTCCAAAGAATCAAAAGCCTGCGAAGCCTTTTAAGGAAGTTTATCTGTAAAGAAAAAAACATTCTTATGGGTAACTGTAATGAGAGCTTGCATAGCCGACTCGACAGGATTTAATTTCTGTGCCAACCTAATAAGTCACAACTGTAATGCATATATGGTATGAATGTTCTCTCGCCTCTAATGGGCTATTTCCGTTGATAGCATCACAGAACAACATCAGCTGTGCAACATGCTACTGTTGACTTCTGCCGGTGAGATTTATCTTTCCAGATGTGGGTTAATCTGTGGTTGGTGAGCAATGACCTGGTTAGCATGCCAAATGATTTGCCTGCCTTTCTAAATAATAATGCTCAAGGTCAGCCCTCATTCTCAGTGTTCTGAAAAAGGGCTGTCGAGGGTGGAATGACTGAATCCATCGACGGAGCCAGAGTATTTTCTTGATTGGAACATTTAGAGGGCAGAAGATATTACATTAATCCATCTTTGAGTGTAATGAGACTCCACATCACTTTCTTGTGCTGGCAGGCAGTTTTCCAAACGGAGTTGTTACTGAGTGTTTCCTTGATCTTTCTGTGCCAACGGGGCTACCTTTTAACTTATTCAGCCTTTGGCAAGTGGACACATTGCACTGGAGTTATGGTACATGCCCTGTGTTTATTAATAGACATGAGCTGGGCTTTTCTCCCAAAGCATCGTGCCTTGCTGAAGACCCCAACAGATTATATATATACACACACACACACACACACACATATATATATGTATATATATATATACATATATATATGGCAGGGTGAGCTCCCGTCATTTGGTCCCAGCTCCTGCCCACCTAGCAGTTTGAAAGCACCCTTAAGTGCAAGTAGATAAATAGGTACCGCTTTATAGCGGGAAGGTAAATGGCGTTTCCCTGTGCTGCTCTGGTGACGGTTCGCCAGAGCAGCTTCATCACGCTGGCCACGTGACCCGGAAGTGTCTGCGGATAGCGCTGGCTCCTGGCCTCCAGAGTGAGATGAGCGCACAACCCTAGAGTCTGGCAAGACTGGCCCGTACGGGCAGGGGTACCTTTACCTTTTTATATGGCTTTAAAGGAGAGAAGCAGTTCTTGCGCATGTAAGAAGACATAAAATACCTGGTTACATTTGGAAAGGTCATTCTCTTTTCACTCCCCAAGAACTAGTGCTTTGGAAGAGAGCATAGAGCTGAATTTATTAATCCAATTTTTGCACCCTCCGTCCAATCTTCAGAAGCCTTTCTGTGAGTGGAATGATCAAGCAGATTCTGGAACAGCTTCTGTGCAACCAAAATGTAGTAAAGGTAATCAGAAAGAAAATATAAATAGGAAGCGGGGGACGGACGACCAAGGCTTTGCATGTGGATTTGTGAATGGCCACAATCTGGAGCTGAAACTCCTAAACGTGCTCACAAAACAGGAACTGCTTGCCCTTGTGCAGGGACTTGCATGAAGGCATTCCCTGGGTGTTATGTGATGTTAGTTACAGTAATCCCACTGAAATCAATGAACTTTAGTATCTTGTCCATTGATTTCAGTGAGCCTAATCTGAGTATCACCAAAGCTGCAATCCTAATCATGTCTACTGAGAAATAAGTTTTATAGAATTCAATAGGGCACGTTCCTAGGTAAGTGGGGTTTGGATTTTAGCTTTCATTCGATAACACCCTCTGTGTTTTTAAAATTGCTTTCTACCATCACCATCTTTACCATCAGCCCCTACCTGTCTTAAACAAGACCCAGCAGCTGCAGATAATAGCCAGCTGCCTGGTTAGAGGAGATGCCTCTATGGATCAAAACATCTGGCGCTACCTGGCTCTGGGTTGCTAGGCAGCACACACTGGAGAGAAGAGACTCTGCTCCTGTGGTCACAACAGAACCTTTGCAGAACAGCAGCTGAAGCAGCCAAACCACCAGCAGCATCTAAGTCACCCCACCCTAACTACAGCCTTCATAAATCACTGCTGCCTTTAAAAACCCTTTATTATGTTATGTATTAATTTTCATTTATTGGCAGCCATATTGGGCATCTGTCATCACACAGAAGGGTGGAATATATGTACATATTTTAGATAAATAAAAAACCAAAAAGATTGCTTCCACTCATTATACTGTTGCTGTGTGTATGCACAGGGAAATAATCTGTGTATGAAACAATCTTAGAGACTCAGAGCTGGCATCCTGTTGCTCTTACTGGTTGCTTCATCCCTAGATGAAAGTTTAGGGTTTTTAAACTGTAAGATGGGACCTAATTAAAGCACAAGGATGGGGAGGCTGTGGCCCACTAGATATTGTTGTACTACAACTCCCATATTCCCTTGACCATTGGCCATGCTGCTTGCAGATCATGGGAGCTGAAGACCAGGGATACCCAAAGAACCACAAGTCCCCCAACCCCTGTTTTCCCCCTACTTACCTAGATTTGAAGTAACACAGAATTAATTGCAGGAAAAGCCTTCATAGAATTCCCGGCAATTGCTCATTCATTCATAAAAACCTTTTTAAAAAGGCCCTGTTGGATGGGACCAGTTGCCCATCAAGTCCAGCATCGTATTCTCACAATGGCCAACCAGTTCCCTATGGGAAGCCCCAAAACAGGGCAACAGTGTTCTCCCCATTTGTGCTGCCAAGCAGCTGGTCTTCCAAGGCACACCCCTGTCCTGACATTCATTGATTTAGTCATTGGTTCATTCGTAGCTCTGAAAAGGAGTGAGGCATGGAAATCAGCTGCCTTGCTAAACATGCAAGAGATATCCCATTGTGGCTAGGTAAAGGTAAAGGACCCCTGACCATTAGGTCCAGTCGTGGATGACTCTGGGGTTGCGGTGCTCATCTCGCTTTATTGGCCGAGGAAGCCGGCGTACAGCATCCGGGTCATGTGGCCAGCATGACTAAGCCACTTTTGGCGAGACAGAACAGCGCATGGAAACGCCGTTTACCTTCCCGCCAGAGTGGTACCTATTTATCTACTTGCACTTTGATGTGCTTTTGAACTGCTAGGTGGGCAGGAGCAGGGACCGAACAACGGGAGCTCACCCCGTCATGGGAATTTGAACCGCCGACCTTCTGATCTGCAAGCCCTAGGCTCTGTGGTTTAACCCACCGTGCCACCTGTGTCCCCTTGTGGCTATGTAGGTGATTATAAATCATTTGTCTAAAACTGATCTAGCTCTGCATTTTGGACCACTGATTGCCCATTTCAGCCCATAAGAATAATAAGCAAAGAAAGAAATCTGTGGACAATGAGGTGGTAGCGCTAGCAATGTTAATTTATCAAAAGACTTATAAAAGAATATTACTGTTTTCACAATCATACCACAAAAGAAGAAATGATATATTTGCACTCAGGTGCCAATTAGTTCACTATGGAGCCACAGGCAAAAGCGAAAACATATGGAATTCTTAGTGTGTAGCTTAAAAGCAATTATTTGCTTTAATGATAAAATCTGCCTAGCTTTCCCGACTCTTCCATGTAAATTCCCATTTAATTTCACAGATGGCATCTCTGTCATCATTTCTTTCGCCAGAGAGAAGCTCCATTTCTCGAAACAATTAAATTTCAATTTCTTTGGTAGCTTGCATGTTCTCAACCACGTTTTTAGCCTTGTAGGCACAGTGGGAGGAAATTCAGAGCTGTGATACCAAGAAGGGGGGTGGGGGGTGGGCAGGGACAGACAGGCAGGGAGAGATGGGGAGAGGGAGAGAGAGAATGGAGTCAAGTTGAGGATAAATGCCTTGCCTTGCAATCTAAGCCACAAATCTGCTTTTGGGAGCAGCAGCGCAGCTAGAAGAGGTTGTGATCCAAATTGACAAGGAGCGAAATTGACAGTGCAGGTTTATAGAGTCTGAGCACAAGCATATTAATTAGAGTCAATCAATGGGAAAGCGGATGCTTGGATGAGAAAAGAGAACCACAGAATCTGATCTGCTGAAACTGCCTCCAAAAGTCCATCCATCTTTCCTTTTTTCCATGCTAAGGAAAGTGGGGCGAGGAGCAAAAATGTTGGGGGGGGGGGACCTATTCAGACTGCATGGGGAAAGTACACCTTATTAATATGCAAGCTGAAACTGACAAAAATGTTAGGCAGTGGCTGATGGGTTAGACATTAATAGATTGTGTACAGCTTTTTCTTTTTCCCATTCTGGTAGCATTACTATTATTATTATTTAAAGATGCAGCCTCATATATTTTAAATGCATGGCTCTGTGTCAAAACACCATGATCCTAGAAAGTCTGTGCAAAGCATGGAAGGGAATTGGGATCGTGGCTGGAGGCATTTTGAATGTTATTGCTGCAAGTTACCCTGCTAAAAAAAAGGGACACGGGTGGCGCTGTGGGTTAAACCACAGAGCCCAGGACTTGCCGATCAGAAGGTCGGTGGTTCGAATCCCCACGGCGGGGTGAGCTCCCGTTGCTCGGTCCCTGCTCCTGCCAAGCTAGCAGTTTGAAAGCACGTCAAAGTGCAAGTAGATAAGTAGGTACCGCTCCGGTGGGAAGGTAAACGGCGTTTCCGTGCGCTGCTCTGGTTCGCCAGAAGTGGCTTAGTCATGCTGGCCACATGATCTGGAAGCTGTACGCCGGCTCCCTCAGCCAGTAAAGCGAGATGAGCGCCGCAACTCCAGAGTCGGCCACGACTGGACCTAATGGTCAGGGGTCCCTTTACCTTTACCCTGCTAAAAGGGCAAAATACTTCTATGGTGTTGGATTACCTTTTCAGTTGGGTGAAAACTCCCCAAACACCTTTAGGGTGTCAGGGTGGAGGAGGTAAATGATGCAAACTGCCCCAGGACTGCCCGCCCCCCAAGCCTGTCCCTTCCAGTGTAGTGATTCAGCCACCTGGTGCAGATTACTCCATTGCAACCTGTTCTAAGTTACTCCCTGGAATGTATCCAGTAGATCTGGAATGTGGAGTTAGGTGTAAAGTGTATCAGCTTTATGTTAAAATAGGAAAAGGACTCAGGGCTGCACAACAGCATCATCACAATGATACTTGTATGGAAAAGCCGCAAATAACTGCTACTTCAGCTGTCCCTTTAGGCTACCTACGGAGGAGATACGATGCTTTTCAATCAGCTTTACAGATCCCTATGAGAGTTCTCCCCATCAGCCCCATATCCGCTCTCCACCACTGTGGTTAAAAGAGCTCTGATAAGTGGTTCTGGCAACTCCAGCAAAGTCACAAAACTTGCTTGTCAGAATCCCTTCTCCAACCCCAATCTCCCCAAAACTTAGCTTCTGGCTTTTATTTATATATATTTATTTACCTTCCTAGCTGTATATTTCCCTCAAACTGAACACATTATGTGACTATTGGCCCACCCCCAAGTAATATTTCAACCATGCCTTGGGTGGCAAGGGGTGAAGGCATGGCGGGGGTGAAGTGTTCCATTGCCTGTTGTTTGTCAATTGTTGTGGAAATGTGCTGCCTCACTGTGCCTAGAATGTTTTATCCTGAGATGATCTGCAGGGATTATATTTGGGCAGCTTTTGACTGGATGTACATCTCTTCTATTTATTAGATGCTAAAACTAGACAGATTGGCAAGTGACATTTTTCGCTTCACCTATAGCAGATGGCATAGCTCATTTGACTGAATGTGGTTCACCTTGGCCAATTCTGTTTCCTGCCTGTGTGTTTTCTGTTGGCTTGTATGTGATGACCTCCAGGCTCTTTCCATCCCTATACATCTGATTCCATTGCATCTTTTTAAGTGTGCTACTTCAAAACATAAAGTACCATTCCAAATCCACCTGAAATTCAATTGTGTGAAGATCAAGCAATAAGGTGGCATCATGTGTCATTGAGGGAAGGTGTCTGCATGTTGCCATACATTTATCCCAAATTCATGTTATTCTTTGAGGGGTCCCCCACCTCTCACAAGCACAAAACTTCTTTTCTGTAGTGAAGGAAGGGGATTCTGCATCAGTTGTCTTTGCTCGCCTCTCCATTGGCAGGAAAACAAACTATTGAGAAGGTACACCTGGTGGGCAGGGCAGCCCTCTTGCCAGTTCAACTTGCTGCCAGCTCTTGCTGGAAGATCAAGGGATGGCAAAAGAGAAGAGGTGGGAACTATTGAGCTCTTTTCTCCTAATAAGTTGTGTTCATTTCACTTCCTATTCTGTTAAGTTGTTTATTTTTTGGCTATACAGTTACTTGCTTAATCACGAATTGAACTGGCCAGGGGGTTGCCCTGCCCACCAGGTGTACTCTCTTGAAAATTTTACTTCCTGGGCAATGGGAACCCACACAGGATCCCCTTCCTTCCTTCAGAGACAGAACTTACCACAGTAAGTTCCAGCATTTGCTCCTATAATAATGCTATATGGATGCATTCAGACCACAAAGAATACATGTATGCCAGCTTTATTTCTGAAGGGCATGGAGGAAGGCCGGCCATTGTGATATAATCACTGTGCATACCCACCATGAATTCTTATGACGGAACTTTTGCTCTCCAGTCTTTGATATTCACCCTGAGGTTCTGAAATCTATAAAGAGTTGCCTTACAATGAGTCAGACTAATGATCTATCCAGGCCAGGATGGACTAGCAACAACTCACCGTGGTATAAGGCACTAATCTTTCTCTGTTCTGCTACCTGAGATCTATAATTAAAGATGCTAGGGGCTAAAGCAAATGCATTATGCAGATAAAGTTTCTGCTTTGTCACTGAACTCTGGTCCTTGCTTGAAGTTCTGATGATTGCTACCTCACATAAGGCAACCAATCATTAAAATACTCATGGCAATGAAATGTCAGAGTTGTATGAACAAGCGTTTAATCCATGTTGCAGGGCACAGGTATTGTATAGTGGTGCTACTTTAATTGGCTTTAATTGTCCTGAAACAAAATTCTTAATGAAAGAAACAATATGTGTCCAGAAGCTAGAAAAGTGCCAGTTATGACACTTGTGGCTTTTTTTGCTCCTCTTTGTGAAACTTGAATGAATCTGTGATGGATTGCCATGGCCTTTGTGCATCGGTTGTGTTTTCATTACGTCATACAATCTGTTGACCAAAGGCAAGCAGAACTGACAGAAAATAAAATACTTTTCTACTTTTAGGATGCACCTCCTTCAGTTAGGGATTTTATTTTCTTGGAGGTAACTATATTCCATTCCATATATTCCAGAGAAAAACTATTCTGAGAGACTCTTGACTTGAGTTGCATTTAGGTAAATCTTGTCTTCTCTCTCTCTGGTTCCTTTGGGGATAAAAATTCTAGTAATGAGCTTGCTGAGTAATTATGTTCATCACAAGCCCTAAATATTAACAGTGCAACCCTACTCACATGTAAGTCTTACTCTGTTCAGTTGGGCTTCCTCCAAGGTAAGTGAGGTTAGTATTGCAGCCTCTGGCATCAAGCAGTTTAGGAGATGATAATTTTCCAGAATGGGTGATTAATATTGATTATATGCAACCTAGTTCAAATGAAAACCATGGGAGCTTTTATAGTCACCTTACTGGGATGTTAATTGTACTCAAAGTTAGTTCTTTAATTTCTTACATGTTTAAAAAGTGTTTTGAAAAAGTGTTTTGGTTTCAGTATTTTATTAACCCAGTATGAAACACAGGGCTTATTGTTTTTCCCAAAGGCTTCAATTCAAAGTGTGACTTCACCTCATGCACTTTTTCCTCTTTCTGTCTTTCATGGACATCCACAAGGATTTTTTTTCCAGAAAGAGGGACAAAATAAACACTTCAAACAAATAAACATAATTATCATCAGAGAACACATCTACATTTTTTTTTTGTACCTCTGATGACTGAGTGGTGGTGGTGGGCTGACCTGACCTCTGACCTAATCCTGGTCTATCCCTCCACTGTTTCTCAATGCGGTGGGACGCAACTTGAATTTTTTTTTAAAAAAAATTGTTCACAGTTCACAGCCAAAGTCTGCAGGATCTTATAGATATAAATAAAATTCATCTACATTGCCCTGGTGCTAGGGCCCCCTTAGGAGCTGCACGCGGGGCCCAATTTGGCCAAATTGCTCCAATTGCCTTAAGGTCAGCCCTGATGAGACTGTGCAGGGGTTGGACTGACAAGCCCTGCACCTTCTAGGTCCCTGGTGTCACTATTCAGAGTACAGACTCAACGACTTTTTATAGAAATAAGGGGGGGCGCTTATTGGAAATCAGTTTTGTCAACTCTCCTCCACCCCAAACCCCGAGACAATGAGCCCAGCCACCTTTTATTCACAGTTGCATAAGCACTACACAGTTGCATAAGCACTACATGGCCATAAACTTGTACATTCAACTGCTGAAATACACACCCAATATGTAGCAATGGAGATTTATGTTATTGCTTTATGAATGAACACTGTGTTTTATTACTGGACTCTATATTTTTGGAATTACCTAAGAGCCACCAATAGGGAGCTCTAGAATCTGACAGCTAACCAATTGGGTACTACCAAACAGCGACCCCTATTGCTGAAAGCAGGTAACCAGCAGGAAACGCTTCAGCTCAGCCTTTGCACTGGTGACTGAACACCCCCTGCTGTGCAGATAATGGAGAAAGGTCGTAAATTGTATCCCTTCTGGCATCCTGGCCAACTCTGTTATGCTGGTGTAAACCCTGGTGCACCAGGAGCTCAGAATAGCAGCAAATAAAATCCACTCACACGTCAGCGACTGATAAAACTTGTCAACCAGTTCTTCCAAAGTCTTACTAAATTATAAAGCTCCAAAATACAGGCCAAAAGAGAACAGGTCTGGGAAGAGTGAGGCATACAATGGGCACCACCAATGAAAAGACCCTGCTCCGCGTAGCTCCTGCCCTGTCATTTGACAGGGTGCCCACTTGCCCTCCTTCTTGACATGGAATGCTTTCTATTGGAGTCTCCAAGTCCAGTACAAAGACCATAAGAAGGGAGAGCAGAGACCTTGAAGTTCCCAACAGCTGTTAATCAAGCAAGCGAGCACACAGGTCACCTTTGTCACAGTCAGGATTCCTATGTCCTGGCCCGGCCTGCTCCCAATCTTGTTCTTGTACAATCTTGTTTGTTCTCAGTAACCAAAATTATATTATCAACATATACAAGCAGAAAAGTTGTTTTCCTTCATTTGCAAGGAATCGTACAAAACAAAGTGGCACTAATAAAGAAAAGTTCCAGGGTGACAACAGAAAGCAAACTAAAAATGCTTTTGCAGTTTGTCAAAACTATCCAGCAATATCAAATTATAGAAAAACTGGTGCTATTAACAGTAATCCTTCTAGTTGGTTAATTGGTTCAGCAACTTCCATGCACATGACACCTGATGCTAATTCCCCCGCCCCAAGAGTTAAATGATAACTCATCAGAGGCAGCCACAGTTGCAAATGGCAACAAAATATCTGTGAAAGGAAGAGGAGCAGGTTTGTTCAGGTGTGTTGCAGGTAGAAATACTGTTTGTAATGAAGTGAGAGCAGTAGTTTACTTGCTTGAATTAACAAATAAGAAAGTTTTGAGAATTGAAATTCTAGATTAAAATTGATTACTTAATTGAGAAGGGGAGTGTAAGAAAAACATTGGGGCCTAATTTGAATAGTAGAGTGCCTGGTATCTGGTAGGCAATCTCATCCTTTATTTCCACACTGTGGCTGCAGACCAAATTACCTGTCAGGAGAGTTATGAGATTCAGGTGAGGGTCAGATGCCTTGTCAATCCCAGCAGGTATATAAGAGGCCTTTGCCCTGGCCAGGCCTTTGCCCTGGCCCATGCCCCCTGCCCTGTGGTCACCCATGCTCTCTCTAGTGAAAGTTCATCCTTAAAGAAAACCACGGGGAGGGTAGCATTTATACAGTGGCTTTGCCCTTGGTTCTAAAGCTAGGTTCTCCATTCATTGCTAAAAGAGAGCTCCTAACAGTGTACTTCACAGAATTATTATAAGGCTGAATGAACTAAAAATGGCCATGTTCAAAAGTGATAAATAATTCAGTCCTTCGAAGCTATCACTCTCAGTGATGCAGTGAGTGCAATGCATCACATGGGGACCAGATTGTGCCATTTTTGTGGATATCGGAATATAGCTCTAGCTTTTCTTTGGGGACTGCTAGTTTATGATAGAAAGCCAGATGTGAAGGAATGTGCACATACCCTAATGTGAGACTGTCATGTTTGTCAGACAGTGGCAGCATACTAATTAAGATTCTTATTTTTAAAAGGAAAAAATGTTACGTGCCCAGTGTGTGTGTGTGTTCTCTACTCCTGTTTTTTCTGAACAGCAGGAAGTTCTGGGCATTTCCCCCTTCCCCTTTTTACAGGGATCAGTTTCCTTTTAGAGGAGAGAACATTGTACACAAGTGACGACTCTGCAATGCCCTTTTATGATTTAGAAATGTTCAGGGACTGCGGATGTCTTGGAGCATAGAAACAAGTGCACATGTGCAGTGCAATCCTATGCATCATTACTGAGACGTAAGACCTGCCATGTTCAATGACGCATGCTCCTTGGGAAGTATGCATAGGATGGTATCTACGGTCAGCTACATCAGCTTCAAAGCAAAGATCTAAAGGAGCCAATCTGGGTCTCTCTCAAAATCTCTAAGCAACTCAGCTAGCCAGCTGCAATGCCCACATCCATTTATTTTCCATGTGTTCTGGAAAGGAGTTTTTTTGCACGGGTTTTCTGTATATGCAACAAAGACATACCTGGAACTGTCCAAATTATTATTATTATTATTATTATTATTGTATATTTATTTATACCCCGCCTTTTCCCCTGAAAGGACTCAAGGCAGCTTACAACTAAAAGCAAGAACCACTAAAAACATATAAGAATCCATCATTAAATTACAATTGAATATTGATAGAACTAAAACTATATACATGTTTAAAATCAGTTTAAAATGTACTGGTAATTGCAATAAAAATAGCACCAGCCCTTTAACTAAATAAGTGGTAGCAGCTCCTGAAGCCCTCAAACTCATCATCTCCTTATTCTGACATAATTAAAAAGGTAGAATAGAAAGATGTCCTAATGTTTTTTATTTCGTCTGTCACTCTAGTAGTCTTCAGTATGTTTTGCAGAGCATTCACCAATAAGAATAACACTTTTTGTGCAGTTGGCTTTATTCAAATGATTCTGCATATTATTGATATTTGCCTGGGAACTTACTGCAATTCCTTTAATTATTTATTGGGAATTTGGAAGGAAGGCATAAGGAATATGTTGGGGAAAAACCTTTTCCTTCTGAATATTAACAATTAAATATTAATTGTATACATTAGTATTTTTAAATGCCACAGATACTTTGAAAATGGCAAGACTTCCAAATTACAAAGATATTCAGACAGCTATTTGCACATAAGAAATTAACAACTTTGCAACTTTAAAATCTTCATAGATTTCAGTTCAAACGCAACTTCCACAAGTGGTGTTATTTCCCCATCAGAGCAGCATCCCAAACATCCAAATCCAAGACCTTTGCTTTCTGCATTCCTGTTTTCCATTGCTCTCCCACCAGTTTGCATCATCATCATCATCATCATCATCATCAATTTATTATTTATACCCCGCCCACCTGGCTGGGCCTCCCCAGCCACTCTGGGCGGCTTCCATAGAAACCAAAAATACACTAAAATATCACACGTTAAAAACTTCCCTGAACAGAGCTGCCTTAAGATGTTTTCTGAATGTCAGGTAGTTGTTTATCGCTTTGACATCTCGTGGGAGGGCGTTCCACAGGGCGGGCGCCACTACCGAGAAGGCCCTCTGCCTGGTTCCCTGCAGCTTTGCTTCTCGCAATGAGGGAACCGCCAGAAGGCCCTCAGCACTGGACCTCAGCGTCCGGGCAGAACGATGGGGGTGGAGACGCTCCTTCAGGTATACTGGGCCGAGGCCGTTTAGGGCTTTAAAGGTCAGCACCAACACTTTGAATTGTGCTCGGAAACGTACTGGGTGCATTGACTACCATACATTCATTTGACACATTTTCAGTTCAGTAGGTTTCCAAAGTTGGCGCCGTCGATAGCTGGAGCTTCTCTGCAGCTCTAACACACAGTTAAAATTGTGCGTATGTGGTGCAACCAGAGGTGTGCATTTATTTCAGACTAATTGAACAATGGGGCTTATTATCCACTTATTACAAAATGTCTGTCATGGGTAATTTAAGGGGGGGGGGGCAAATGGGCTTCATTTTCGTTACCTAATTCACACCCAATCATCACTCATTCAAGATGGCTGATTTCTCAGTGACTGCCTCCTGTCATCCATACATTTTATCTTTCCAAAATCCCCCAGAAATTGTCTCATTACAGGTCACTCTGGACAGAAATGATGGCAGCCACAAAATCATGGTGTCTGCTGTTTGGAACTGTCATGTATTGTTTGGGCTGATGCCAGTCCCCCCCAGAATACCCCAGGAAGAAAGCAACATCCAGAAGACCTGGGGAAATAAAATGGCTTCTGATAGCATCAGTGTTACAGATCCATAAAGGAAGAAAATGAATGTGATAAATGAGGAATGCAGTTTTTATGAGTGAATAATCAAATGAAAGGGTTTAAGCGCATAATGAAATGAAGGAAGTTGCTAATAATGGAAATGAATAGAATAACAAAAGGGTGAAAATTCGTGCACATCCCTTGATGTTAAGAGAGCTACAGAACTGCCACAACTCTGTCACACCAAACATTTAAATAAAGCACATATAAATCACACACACAGAGAGAGAAAATTCTGGGAACTGTAGTTCATTAAGGCTTCTGGGTGTTGTAGCTCTGTGGAGGGCAGTAGCAGCTGGCACCCACTGGCTTCTAGAAGACTGGGAGACCAAGGTCATCGATAGGTGGAGTTTTGTCTCCATCCTTCTCCCTGCTTAGCTCTACAGGGGCAACACTGAGGCCAAGGAAGATGAAGCTGATCCAAGTAAGAAGTCAGTCCCGCGAGGTCCGATTGAGGGCAGGCTGAGGTTAGTGAGTCAGTGCCCCATTCATCTTAATGGACCAGCCTCCAGTGCATCTTTTTCCTATGTGTCCCCTATTAGATTCCTGTGATTTGGGCTATCGGTGTGGGATGACCTGGCCAATAGCTCAGCCATGACCAGATAGTGTTGATAGCCCATAACATTCAGATGACTTGTCTCTGTGGGAACTAAGATGATCCCAAAGGTCAAGGGATGATCTGCCTGCATTGATATAACTATACAGTGGTACCTCTGGTTACGTACTTAATTCGTTCTGGAGGTCCGTTCTTAACCTGAAACTGTTCTTAACCTGAAGCACCACTTTAGCTAATGGGGCCCTCCTGCTGCTGCTGCGCTGCCGCTGCACGATTTCTGTACTCATCCTGAAGCAAAGTTCTTAACTTGAAGCATTATTTCTGGGTTAGCGGAGTCTGTAACCTGAAGCTTATGTAACCTGAGGTGCCACTGTATCTCCAATTGCTTTAAGTGTTGAGTATTGTATTCTCGATTTTGTTGTGTTTTTAGGTTTTGCTAACCACCCTGCGCTCTGTGTGAGGAAGGGTGGATGATAAGATAGATTTCTGTGCAAAAAGTAACAAGGAGCAGAACTGCAGTGGACACATAATGTATGTATATTTTTAAGGATGCACAAATATTAGGAAATTACAATAAGCCTTTAAGTGGCTTCCTTCCAAAAGAAGCTAAATGCAGGGAAGGACTGCATCCCTGGAAGTTCCTCCTACTTACAACAAAGGGGGGATATGGGGTGCCAGACTGTCTTCTGCTTGCTGGAGCCAAAATCCCTTCCAGGGTTTTTGTGTATTTATTTGTTGACAGCTATGTACATGAGACAGGTATAGGAGCTCTGAGCAAAATGTTGGCAACTCAAATAGGCATATTTTCCTTCTATGTCTCCAAATGGCCCTGCCTTCCCTTGAGCTGCCTCCTCCTCCTCCTGCTGGGGCTGCTCCTTCCCTGACCCCCTCCCACTAGTAATTGCCTCTTTCCCTTCAGCCCATTTGCCCAACTGTGACACCATAGGGAGCCAGTGGCAACAGCTGAGGAAGCATCTGTACAGCCTCCCATTATCCATCTCGGTGGGGTGAGTGGGGGGGAAAGCTTTAGTGAACACTACTTAGTGTTTGTATGGATGGTTTTGTTCTTTGGCATTTAGCGAATTGATTTTATTGTCGTTAGAGCTTGCATTTATGTGTTTTATTCTGCTTTTACCACGTACACCACTTTGATGGCTTTATATTCTGAAGCAATCTATTATATTTATTTAATAAATAAATAAGCAAGCAATAGTCACCTCCCATGCACCTCACTTTGACTAATGGCTTTACCAGTTAAGTGGGTGTAGGATTGCAGCATTTGTCTACTAGAGCAAGGAACTGCCTTCCAATGATTGAGATAATTTGTGAGTTAATAGCTCAGATGTGATTTCAGGAAAGCAATTTCAATCTGAGTTTAGAGAAACAAGCCATAGCTGCCGCTTTATTAACTGATAAGGTTATAAAGGTTACCGGGAAGTAAGGTTCCTACCAGCTCAGTGCATTTATTGCTGAGAAAATTACTTAACTTTCAGGGGATCTGTACCAGCAACATTCTCATTAACAGAAAGCCAGCCTGTTTTATCTTTGTGGGCTCCTAAGCACAGAGATTAAATTTCATTTTCCTGCAAAATTTAGGATTAGAATTAGTTCAGCAAATAAACTTCCCTTGTCATTTTGGATGTTCCTCCAGAGGCAGTCCTGTACCTTTGAGTGATCCATGCATATCTAGAAAAATCTGACCAGTGAAAGTCTGTATTTCTTTTAGAAGGGTTGGATGAAGCATGCATCCTTGGGAGAGTAGTGCTTTTGGGTTGCTTGAAAATAATTCACAAAAAGAAACTTCTACTGGAAATGTTAACCCATTTTATATCCACCCACTACTCTTGTCCCTTCACCACTTACTGATGCTTTGGTACCACCACTGCCCTGCCAATTGTAAGGACATATTTCTCCTTCACGACATTATCCTAGCCAATTAGGGATCACATGGCAAATGCATCCAGCAAATTAACTATACACTGTCCTCTTAAAGACAACCTTGCCTCCAGCCTCTCCCTTTCCCTCTTCTCTTTTAAACTTCGGGAAGCTCTACTGCACACTGCTGTCTTGGAGCCTGCCTGAGTACTGTATGTAAATACATCAGTAATCTGCCAACACCAGTGCGGAGCCTAAATTCAGTACAGACAGCACAGCAAACATGATGACGTTCACGTTAGATGCTTAAAGTTTCACACACAAAAACAACTACCCCCTGTACATCTGTAATGGCATCTGTTGCGGTCGTAGCTTCGACATTCTTGGAGAAGACAGATGTGATCCTACGCACTCATAACATGTACGAAAGCTACACTGAAATCATTGTAACTAGGAACCAGGCAAAATGACCATTTACCAGGTGGCAATTTACTATGAGGTGCAGGTTCTCAAGTGGGTTGAGAACATTTTGCCACATACTGGGCCAAATTTTGCCACACTTTTGTTCCTGATACATGGCAGGATCCTCTACTACTTCACAGGATTGGTTTGATAGGCTGATTTAGTTCATTTATATGCCGCCTTTCCACAAGACGCGGTGTCCAAAGCGGTTTACAACAAATGTCCGCTTATTCTTGAAATACAAAGCACTGGGGTGGGGTGGGGAGAGGAACCGGTTTACAAAATGTATCGACAAATTCAAATCAGGCAAAAACCAACCATTGAACAAACATAGAATAAATTCAACATTACAAATGAAATAATCTAGACTTCAATATGTAAATATTCAGCAAAAAGAAAGTTAACGGGCATTAAAGTTCCAACTGCTTGTACTTGTCTTGCTGCACTTCAGAGGGGAGGAGTCATCTCACCACCAGTCTAGATGTCTTACAAGTGAATGATAAAGAGAACCACATCTTGCCATCTGTAGGCTTAGTGTACCATTATGCTAAGTGATAAAGAGACTTATAGCACACAGCAGGTACAGAGAGTTGGTAAACGGCCATCTATGGCCAACCTTCCTTCATATAGTACAGAGACAGTTGGCACTTCTCAGGTTCAGATGTGTACCAGACGACAGTCATGTCATTACTGTCACATTACATTTCAAAATGCTGCTTTGAGACATAATGCATCAGCTAAGAGAGGGCTTGTATTTACGGGGCGGGGGGGGCAAATTTCAATGGCTTCTTTAGATGTCATTCTGGTATTTGTGAGGCATGTTTCCTTTTTCTTGGTCCGTGTCCGCTTTCTTTGAATTATTTCATTTCATGATGTTGTGGACCTTTTTGCCAGTGAAAGAGCCTTCTGTCTCACCCCTGAGAAGAGCCTGAATGAATAATAAAAAAAAGGATACATTTAAAAACCTTCTGAATAAGTAGTGTGATCTTAGATTCGTCTTTCATAGAATATTTTAAACTGATATTTACAAAAGAGATTCCCAGTAGACATTTACTTCCAGGCATTGCGTTTCCAGTAGAACCTTGAAGTTTTATGGGGTTTTTGAAAAACAATCTACAAAGGCTGGCAGCAGCAATGGCTATCCGCTCAGATGACTTGGAAGATTAATATCTCTCTTAGCAGATATTATATGTGATAGCTAATTTCTAGTCTATTCAGAGGCAGTATATGGCTAAATAATAATGAGAAATAGCCATGCTTTGCTCAAAAACTTCCTAGACTAGGGTAGATGGGTGCAGAAGTGCTAACACCCATGCTTTAGGTCCCAGGTCCAAGAGCTATGGCTCAGTGGTGGAGCATGAATGTAGAAGACATCAGGTTCTGTTAGTTTCTGTTTGTGCCACTAGTGCAGTGCTTTTGAGTCACAAGACTCTGTTTACATTTCAGAGATTCCAGGCTATTGGAAGTCTCACGGAAGATAGGATGTTACTGGTTTCCTGTTCCTTTGTTTTTTAGTTGCTCTCTGCTCTCGCAGAGAGAGGATGTATTTTCTTTTCTGTCTGCGTAGCGAGAAATAAAACTCTTTAGCCATGTAGCTCATACTATCTCGTCCTTCCGCATGCTGCTGTATACGCTGCGTAATGGGGAAACGTGCTTGGAGCCTTATCAAAGGCACAGGTCGTTAATCATCGTCAGAGGAGATTTGGAAGGCTCGACCGGAGGAGTTGTTCGGTCGAACGCAAGTCCAACAGGTTCAACCCCTGGCATTTTCAGAAGGAGAAGGAGAAAAGGAAAGGGATTTTTTTTGGGGGGGGTCCTGAACTTTCATCCTGAGGTGCAGCCCTACTCGCACCTCTGGTGGGGCTCAGAAAGGAGTCCTTGGAAGTAGGAGCTCAGAAAGTAGTCATCCTATTCCCTTACTTGTGAGTGAACATCAGTAGAAATTAAGTGCATCTTGGCTAAGAAGCTGTGATTATTTACTTTATTTCATCCCTGGTTCTTCAGTAAAATCCAGAGCCACCCCAGTAAACATGTTTCATGAGGACTCCACAAAAGACTTGTAGTGGCTAGGAGCCATGGCTGAAGATCCAGGAAAGCACAACATGTGCTTCCGTTACAGCAGAAATGACAGTTTCTACCATCACGAATTAAAACTGGGGGTGGGGGGCGGGAACCCAGCAGCCACTTCTGGTTCTTTGCAATATTACAAAGCATAAGGGTTCGATTCTACTATACCTTTCCTAGAGCTTGCCTCTTTTCCATCAGAGGCTGTCTGTGATGTTTTCTTCTGATCAGTGCTCTAAAAGGCTTCCCCCATCACCTGTGCCATCATTCACCTGGAGCCTTAATAGCCTTGCCAGCCTACTGAAGCCACAAAACGAGAATGAAAAGAACAATTTAGGGAAGAGACAGCATAAGGACATTCTTCAGCACTGCAACATCTTCAAACGTATATTTCTTTCCACTTTCATGCTTGGCAGGCCTCTTGCTATATTAGTTTCCTGCGATGGCAATCCCTTTTTGAAAGTGCTTTTAAGTTGTGGCTGTTTTTAAATGGAGGTTTCGCCCAACCCCAAATATAATTGAAAGTGTTCAGAACTTGATGGCTGGGGCCTAAGTGGCATCACTTGCCTCCATCCTCTGCATTTATTAGCACGTGGACTATTTTTTAAAAAATATATAAAATGGTTGCAGGTTGCATTGCCCATTGTCTGCCACATTTTCGTTTGACCATCTTCCATTTTAAAACTCAGGGCAGCTTAGTATGCGCTGTAAATTTATTGCTGAAAATGTTAGTGATCACCTCCTTTGTATATTTATCTCTCTATGCTGGGAAGACTAAAAGCTCATCCACACTTCTGCTTGTCCTGTGCCTGGAAAGCACGGGTCTGAGAGATTTCCCACTTGTCCTGTGCTTTCCAAATAGTTTTTCATTTGTCCCACCATTTTGGCATGCATTCAACCAGTGTACCTCTTCATAGGAAGGCTAGTGATTTGAAAATATGAAGAAATGAGCTCATATTAGTGCTTTAGTGCTGATTGGGCCCAATCTAGGCGTGATGTAAACACATCATGAACCTGGGAGATCCATCATCGACTCGCCCATTCTTTTCTTGTAAGGGTTAAAAGCAACTGTTTCCCCCTAGATTTGTTTGGGACTGCAGTGCTGAATGAAAGAGGTCAATCCTTTCTCCTGTAACTTTTTCCTCCACTAAATTGCTCTCCTGTAGTTATTTGCATGTTGTCCTCCAGGACAAGTTTGAGATGCTTAGTTGAGGTTGTTATTTATTCCGCAGGGGAGAACATGCAGGAGCACATAAACAAGGGATCAAATACAGCCACAGGAAAGACACCACAAGACACACACACACACACACACACACACACACACAGAGAGAGAGACAGACAGCTGCATGGATTTGCATTGTTCCCAGTGCAATTTGAAAATTCATCTTTATCAAGGGAAACAATATTTATATTCCTCCCTGAAAGCTGCTTGGCAGGTGGGTGGTAGGTGGGGAAAGACTTTCATGCCTCAGCTCCCTAAAGCGGTCCTTTTGTCTTTGGAAAACTTAAGACTCGTGAAATAGGCAGAGATATCTCTGACACAGTTATCCATGCTCTAGCAACACATAGTTAGATTAATGTGCTGTATCTGAGGTGCTGCCTTTGAAGACTGTCCTGAAACTTCGGTTGGTTTGGAACGCAGCAGCTAGGCTGTTATCTGAGATGTGCCAGTTTTAACTGATCAGACTTTGTGCACAGTTTGAGACTGGGAACATGGGCCACCAGCTTGTTTCAAGGCAGAAAAAGTGCTGGCTCTGATGTGTAAGTGCAAAATAATTTGGGACTAAGGTAGTGGAAAGCATGCCGATCTCCCATCTCATTTTATCCAGTCTTTAATGTTCGCATCAGAGCAAATTTTATTTGTGGGTAACCCACCTTTGCAATGACAAACCTAGACAGCATCTTAAAAAGCGCAGACATCACCTTGCCAACAAAGGTCCGTATAGATAAAGCTATGGTTTTCCCAGTAGTGATGTATGGAAGTGAGAGCTGGACCATAAAGAAGGCTGATCGCCGAAGAATTGATGCTTTTGAATTATGGTGCTGGAAGACACTCTTGAGAGTCCTATGGACTGCAAGAAGATCAAACCTATCCATTCTTAAGGAAATCAGCCCTGAGTGCTCACTGGAAGGACAGATCATGAGGCTGAGGCTCCAATACTTTGGCCACCTCATGAGAAGAGAAGACTCCTTGGAAAAGACCTTGATGTTGGGAAAGATGGAGGGCACAAGGAGAAGGGGACGACAGAGGATGAGATGGTTGGACAGTGTTCTCGAAGCGACCAGCATGAGTTTGACCAAACTGCGGGAGGCAGTGGAAGACAGAAGTGCCTGGCGTGCTCTGGTCCATGGGGTCACAAAAAGTCGGACACAACTAAATGACTAAACAACAACAACCAACCTTTAGGGATTAGGCAGGAGTGGTGACAAGAGAGGGCCTTTTCAGTGGTGGCACACTCAACAGACATATTTGTGAAGTGCATGCACTACTAAGCAGCGAGTTAGCACTTTTTATTTACCAAGGCTTGAGATAGTCAGATGGTGCTTTCAGTGTCATACTAGATCTATTGGGTTTATTGACCAATCCTTTATTGACTGCTGTTTGCTACTTGCATTTATTTTATCTTTGGTTAAATTGCCTTTTATATTCATTGTATCTTTTGATTTAGTCTTGTATTTTTGGTTGTTGTTTTTTTTTACAAAAGGACACACTGCAGGCTATTTCGGAAATCTTTTAGTGGAAATGAAGGAATGAGGAAAGGAAAAGGGGGAAGGGATTTTGGACAGATAATGAAAAAAAAGCTGCCCAGTTAGAAACACAGTCTAACCTGAAAGTTATAAATTCAGTAAGCATATTTGCTTTCCTGCCACATGGAGAGAAGAACAAATGCATTTCTATTATCAGGCTGCTCTTGGCTGTGAGGCTGTTGTTATTTTTTGTATATTTTTATTCTGGATGATTTATCGTGCTTTTACACATGACGTTGACAGTGCTCTTTTGCAATTTGTTTTTAATTTATTTTGCGAAAAGCATAAATAAAGACTTATAAGAGTATTATTTTCTGCTGTTTTCCACTTGAGCAATTAAAGGTGAAATAAATGTGAAAGATGTATTTTATAAAGGGAGATTTAGCCCTGGAAGTATTGTGACCTTGGGACACATCCACATGGCGCATTTAAAGCATTCTTATACCACTTGCACAGTCACGGCTTTCCCCAAATAATCCTGGCAACTGCAGTTTGTTAAGGGTGGTGGGATTGTAGCTCTGTGAGGGGTCTCCTAACAAATTTTAGGAGATTACAGCTCCCAAGGTTCTTTGGGGGAAATCATGACTGTGAAAGTGGTATACGAGGGCTTTAAGTGTATGGTATGAATAGCTAACAATTCGCTTCCCTTTCATGAAACCCAAGACCCGCTTGCAACATGTCATTTATGCAACAATATCACATTAATGATACTGGAGCTGAGGCTCCAGTACTTTGGCCACCTCATGAGGAGAGAAGACTCCCTGGAAAAGACCCTGATGTTGGGAAAGATTGAGGGCACAAGGAGAAGGGGACAACAGAGGACGAGATGGCTGGACAGTGTTCTCGAAGCTACCAGCATGAGTTTGACTTAACTGCAGGAGGCAGTGGAAAACAGGAGGGCCTGGCGTGCTCTGGTCCATGGGGTCACGAAGAGTCGGACACAACAACAAATCACATTAATGGTAGATTTAGACTGGCCTGTCCCCTTTATTAGTTGTTCTGCAGTGCTTCCTCAGTGTTACCACATGATTGCTGTTTAGAGGGTCAATCTTGAAACAGCAGCCCCCACGCCCCCAAAAAACCTAGAAAATGTGTGGCATAATGCTGTTTGTGTTGCTGTGATGTGGCAGGTCAGTCTGCTAAAACCCAAAGATTTGCTCGCCTCCCATCCCAGCGCTGACTCTAGGTAAGCTGCCTAAGTTTGCTGCCACAGTGTGTAAAACTGCAGGGACCATGTTATTCTCCCTCCCCAGTCTCTTATTTCGTAGAGCTCATGAATTTAGATGGAAAACAGTCAAAGCCTAGATGAATTACCAATTTATATTTGCTTTATTCTACTTTGACAGCCATGGCTCCCCACAAAGAAAGAATGCTAGGCACGGGGGTTTGGTGGGCTGCTGAGCCTCCTCTGACAGAAATCTCTGTCCCCATCTGAAAAAGTACAGTTCTCAGGAATCCGAAGCAAGAAGAAATGTCTCTTAAACTAGTTTAACTGAAAAGTCCTGTGAAAGTTAACTTTGGAAGTAAGGTATTCGTCACAATTTGCTTGTACAGATTTTCTGGGGTTGGATCTACACACAGGAGGAAAGCGCTATAAATAAATAATAAATAAAATCTTTATAACAAAAGAAAAAAACCCTATGTAAAATCGCATAGAAATGTTTTGTGCTCTACAGTGCCATCTGGTGTTGCATGTTTATAACACATTTTAAATGCTGGTGTTTTTTAAAAATAATAATAACGTAGCTGAGTCCCAGGTAGGCTGCTAACAAAGCATGCCTTCTGATTTGTGGGAAGGTTCTATGATGCAGAGTCAAGCAATTTTTACCCCACACTTTCTAGAGCACTTCCTGACCACAAAAAGTCCCGCTTTTTTAAAAAAGTGGGCTTGCCACGGAAAAGCACAAATCCAGTTGAAATTGGCATCCTGAATTTGCCAGCATGTATTGAATCTCACTTGAAAAATGGCAACAGTCTACTGCGTTCTGTTGGGCTTCCTCCCAGGAAAGTCTGCTTTAAGGTTGACAGCCTATGGCTGAAGTCTGATGTGAGCAAGCCCCTTAAAATGTACTTAACTTACAAGAAACATGCACATAATTGCACTGGGCATCTGCAGTGTGATTTTCCCTTCCGTTGAAGCCACCACACAGTTATTTTAAATCACATGCATCGTATAGGGAGGAATTCAGTGCCAGGATCTTCTGATCATTCTGCCAGCATAAGCATTCCCACATGCCAGACAAAATGGTCCCCCTCCCTCTCTCCCTGCATGGGTTCTGAGGGTTCCCACAATCCTCCAGAGCAATTTCTTTTGGGGGGGGGAGATGGTGAAAGCCCCCTTGCACTAACGAGAATCCTTGTGCTTTCTTCCCCATATGCACTGGGCTATTTGACTGTGGCCCATATTGTTTACCCTCCGTACAATCGATGCTCCTGTAGAATTTTGGTTGTAATAAACAGAAGAGACAGATCAGGCATGATTTTTGAAATATAAGGTCTTGCATTTTTTGTTCCCAGAAATCTGCTCTGTCTTCTATCAAATTATTTGAGAGTCAATGTCAGGAACAAACATGGGCTAGTTCATTTTAATACTGTCGTACAGAGTTTATTTATGGTAAATCTGAGGATTAGCACTACTAGAGGTTCAAATATTTTGACGTCAAGTGAAACTCCTGACAGCGTTAATATTAATTATCGGATTTTTATTCTAGGAAACCTTCTTTTAATAATTGATGTAAAGTGTGTGTTGCTGCCACTGTTCATTGTTTAATTACTTTTCTGATCAAACACATTAATGAAGGAAGACCTAATAAATCATGCAAGAGCATAGCGAAGTACTTAATTAGTATGTGTTCCGTTGATTGATGGTAATAGAAAACCACAGCAATCTCGAAAAGGTACTTAAATGTGACTGTGCTGTATTACAAGGACACCTTCAACCAAGTTTGCTATTTGAACTAAAATAGGAGGCAATAATTCCTCTTTAAAACACAGTCTTATAAGACACTGAGGCTGAAATATCTGTTACTTTGCATCCTAAACCTTTAAAAAGTGACTGAATTAGGGATGAGAATTCCATGGCCTTCCATATGCTTCTGAGACACTAATTCACCCACCATCCCTGACCATTGCTCATGCTCGCTGGAACTGATGGGATTTGGAGTCCAACAGCATATGGAGTGCTGCAGATTGCCTCTTCCTGGTAATTTGAAGGTTGGTTATCAAAATGCACGGTGAATAATGGATATTGGGCAAGGTAAGCCATCAACACTGAAGCCTACTCCAGGTCCTAAACTTGGCACCTGAGGCACTTCAGGTAGAGATACTCATCTGACTGCTGACATGAAGGAAGTTTGAAAAGTTAAATTTTGCTATTTGACAACAGCCCCACCCAGTAAATGTAAACATTTATCAACAAAGGCTACAATCCTATATCCCTGCTTATCTGGGGGTCTGAGGCGGCCTCTGGGTCTAGTAACCCACCGACATCTCCCGAGCTGCAGAGACTGAGGTCTGAGAGAAGGAGAGACCTGACTACTTGCAGGAGGAGTGCTCGCCTTTGGACGAGACAGGGAGGTGAGTCACCGGGGGATCAGGACCGGCCGTTACCCTGACAGAGATAAAAGGCTGCTGGACCCCGCCCCAGGTTGTGGGAGCAACGTTGCTGTTTGCCAGAACCTGCCTGTGATCCTGTGCCTGACCTTACCTGGCTTCCTGCCTCGTGTCCTGCCTTGATCCTGTCGGACCGACTCCTCGCGGAACCCTTGGATTCGGGAATGGATCTGGACCGTGTTGCTTGGGTTACCCCCAGGCTCAGCACACTAGTGACTTCCATGTTGGGAAGTCAGGTGAGCAGTGCTGCCCCACTGGCCACTCCACTATAGGAATTGTGCTGTATGGGTGGTAGCAGGCAATATTACTGTGAGGGGGTTGGATAGGTCCTGCCCCCTCTTGCTGTTCCCCAGGGTGGTGAGAAAGGAAGCTCTTCTTAGCACAGCTGCATTCCTTCCAACTAAGTTTGCAGCATTCCTGTTAAGAAACTATGGTTTGTAAGCTACTTCAGGAGACTTTTTTGGCCAAAGAGCAGGATAATAAAAATAAATATGTAAAACACAGTGTCTATGTTTTGTAAGATTCTACAATGGCATTTTCAGCCATCGGCAAGCCCTGTGTGAGAAAAAGAATCTCATTCAATTCCAGGAATTCTTTTCCGATTTTTTTTTTATTATAAAAAAACACACATTATTTTTACCTAAGCTTTGATGCCTTTCCCCACACTGATTTAATTAGTGTTGGAGTGACAACAACTTCTTGAGGAAGAAAAACCTGCATGCTGGTGATAAAGAAAAAGTAGGAATTTAAATTAAGGATAGCCTAATAGCTCTGCTTCATTTGCCAGACCTGATATCAGCAATAAACACTGGTTTTAGGCTGAGATGGTGTATCCAATTTTTCATACAAAACTCAGTTGTAGCAAAGAAGACAGGAGATTTATGCACACTATTTGTAGGGTCCACAAGCTAGTGAACATTAAAAGCCCTTGAACTTTCTAACAGTATGTACTTCTTTCCTGTCATGACTATATGTGCGTTTAACACGCCACATTCTGCATTTCATTTTTACTCATAGAGTGAGATCTGACAAAGCATTGGTAGGTGTCTGCTTGTGTAATGGGGCAACTCTTTCCACTTATCTCCCCTGCAGCCCCTCTGACACACCTAAAATCTGCTTTGGGGGGGTTAGGGGACTTTCCAGAGCAGACCTTGGGCCCAGACAGGGGCTTCAGGAAGAAGGAGAGAGAGAAAAAGTCCCATTTCAGAACCGGATTTCCTGTTGCGCAGGCAGGAAGACACCATTGGATGCCATCCATGATGTTCTGTACTACACATAAGGCTTCCCAATATGCAAAGCATGTATTTCTTTCCAGACATTTCCTGTAATCTTCTAGAGATGCCATCAACTGCTTTTCAGTGGCAATGTAATTTTCAAGTATATTCCTGGAACAGGTTCGTCCGACACGTATGTGGGGTGTATAGCATTTTGATGTGTGTATTTGGAGTCCATAAAGACAATGGAACTGGAGATGCTTGATAACTTCTTCAGTGACATCAGGCAAAGAGGAGGAGGAGGGCATTTTGTCAAGCTTCCAAATGGGATAAATCTGGGAGGGATTGCAATCGTTTTAGAGATCAGGTCCACGTAGGTAGATACTAAATAACAGTTGGCTATAGCAACAGGGAAATGTAACGGGAAATTTAAAAGGTAAGAAGGACTAAATGCCACAGTGATTGCCAGGCTGAGTACGAGTCAGCAATTTAACTCTCTTACCTCACTGGTCCCATTCATTTCAGTGGGAATTCTGTTGGAGAATTTCCCAGTGGAGTTTGACAAGGGACTTTTCTGCACCAGAGCAAAATGTGCATCCTATCCCAGTGTTGTCCTGGACCATTCTCATTTTAAATCTGGGTCATGGTAGTCGTCCCCCCATTTGGATATTCCAAGGATTGCAAACCTCCAGATTGAAAGGGGTGAAAGTCAAGGCAACTCTGGGGTGAGGAGGCCATCATGTGGATATCTCTGCATTCTTGAGGAGACAGGCTGCTGCAAATTTACATTTTGCTCCAGTGTGGATGAGTCCAACGAATACATAAGGACTGAACTCCACAGAATGAAAGCTCGACTATCCTGCACAATTTTTATTATTAATATAGGGAAAATGCAATAGGTATGTGGCTGCTTCACATCACTCACTTAAGGGATTGTGTGGTGATGAAAAGCTGAGGTTCTACTTTGGGAATGCAAGTCATGAGTTGGCTAATTGCTTACATCCATCATGACATTATAAGATGTAGACATGAAAGATATTTTGGGGCCCTGTGACTTTTTATTTGTTTGATGACACAAATGAAAGGAGACTTTATGGAAGCCAGACTTGATCGAGTACACTCTGCAGCACATTGTCATTTATTTAGAAATGCTAAATTAGAACAACGAAGAGTTGTGACAGAGGCGGTCATTTTTATTATTTTTAAAAGCACAAATTATTCCATCAAAAGAGGACCGTTTGTAGGGTATCTAATGAGCAATGTGTATTAAGATGTCAGGCAATCACAGTACATATCAATCAGATTACTTACCCATTACAAAAATGTTAAGCATAATGCATACAGTGGCAGGGTGCCAACAGGGCACAAGGCAAGGAAAGGGTTTTTATTTTTTTTGGTCTGCCATTTGTACAATTAGACTCAGCAAGGATTTTTTTTTAAAAAATCTCAAAACAATTAGGAACATTAAAGGAAAACAAGTGGTACCCTGCTTTAAGCACACACCTGTTTAAAGAATGAGATAAGAAGGTTCTTTGAATGTCAAGCTAGGAGTTAAATGACTTCCAGCTGATCTGTTCGTTGAGCATCCATCCTAGTTTGTTGCACAAAGTTTGCAGGGTGGTTATATGATGTTCACTGATTTAGCATTACACTTTTCTTTGAGTTCAGCGAGGTTATACATGGAACATCAAATGATTGTTGTTCCACACGTTCCAGTGCATTTTCTCCCATCACTTTCCTTACTGCAAAAAGGCCAAATTTGGAAGGTTGGAGATAGGATTGTTGCACAAGAGGGCCAAATCCAGTTTAAACAATAAGCTGGGTTGTGCCTGGATGTTGCCTGCAAAGCAGCAACAGTCTAGAATCATCCTGAGCTCTTAGAAGAAAGATGGGACAGAAATGCAATAAATAAAATAAAAGCATCTGTCTTTGTCTCAGTAGGAGACTGGAGTAAATAAAAGCAAGTGAAATAAGACATGTTCCATTTTTAAACATTTTCAAAATTCTCATGAAAATTCATCAGCGTTTTGGTAGAAGTTTATCCTAATATAACTTTGTCAGTGTGCAATTTTGCATTGATGTACACATTTTTGCTAAGCCATTTCCCCTAATGCAATGCATTTTTGTTTGTTATTTTCACTAATATATGCGTCCTAGTTCATGTATTTTTGCACACGTTACTTGGCTGGGGAACTGGATTGCAAAATTCAGAGAAGTGCAATTTTCAAAAGGTGCCTGTGTCTCAGTTCACATATGTATCAGGAAGTGTGAATGAGTTAAGTTTTCCTTCAAATGTAAAGAAAATAGAATTTCCCCCCAGTCCCTAGAGGTGTTACGCAAACCTGGGCTGTGTACACATTACCAGCTTAAAATGCAGCTAGGTTAACATTTTCCTCAATTCAGATCGAAGCAGCTTTGGGGTAAGACACATCAAAATGAAGTATTTCCTAAGAAATGGCATGAAAGATACAAATTGTATCTAATGTTGTGTTCATACCACTTCCCAGACCAGTGATGAGAGTGCACTGGATGCATAGTATACAACATTATTTGGTTGGTAGTGTTTATAAAAGCATTTCATTGTTTGTTTGTTTTTAAAAGCCCACACACCAAGAATTCCTCTTTGCAGGAGAATTTACAAAATAAAACGATGAGAATAGTCTCATCATAGCTAACAATCTCCAAGCCCTGCTGCCCCCGTCTTCAATGATCTAATAATATAAATTTGGACATATAATCATATTTGAGTTTCTTTCAGATGTAGAAAGGCTTGTTTTCTTTTTAATCTTCTGGCTGCATATTTCCTCTGGGTAATTCAACTCCTTTATCTCACGTTGTCTTCAGAGTGTTTGCTGAATCCCCAATCTGATCCTTCAGAATTTACTTCTGTTTATGACTCTTGCGCACATTTTAATTATAATAGATGAGACAATTTAGCTTGAACAAGCAAGAAAGTTCAGCGCACATGATAAAGAGTAAACAAGTAGATCAGAAAGATTGATTAGTTGACTTAAAGGAGGGAGCAGGCATCTGTGACCTGACTGAAATCTGCATAGTATAGTTTGGAAGTTGTTGTTCTAGCTTCATCTTTTGAAACTGTGTGTGTGTGTGTGTGTGTTTAAGTTGCAGTTTGTTTTTGTTGCTGCCATCGTTTTGACATTGCCATCCTGAAAATATAGATACATATTGATTCTATTGTATGGAATCTTAAATGGTAGATTCTGTTTAATAGATTCTAATATTTAATCTTAATATTTAAGATTCTAATATTTAATAGAATCTTAAATATAGATTCTATTGTATGGAATCTTAAATGCTAGCCCCCTTTAGAACAGGAGTGGCTAACTTGTGGGTCTCTGGATATTGTTGGACTCCAGGTGCCACCAGCCCCAGCCAGCATAGCTGCTTTATAGTATGGAAAACCATGGGAGCAGCCCAGGGCCAGCCCTATGATGAGGGAGAGTGAAACAGCAGCTTCAGCCAAAAGGTGCAGGGAGCGGCCAGAGTTGTGAGTGCCATGTGGTCTGCCCTGCACCCCCTATGCTAGCCTGCTGACCTCCAGTGCAGTAGAAGAAACCGTTCCTTCACCAGAGTCAGAATAGAATTCAACTACCAGTCCAATTGGCACCTGTGTATGGTTAGGGGAAGGCTGCCATCTTGTCCTTTGCCTCAGGCTGCAAAATGTCTTGAGCTAGCTCCAGAGCAGCCACACACATTTCAGCATGAACATTGCAAAATAAGTCAATCTAGAGCATTTATATCTGCCAATAGCTACCCTGATACAGCAAGGGAGGTTTGTTGCTGAAACACCTCCCAACCCATCACCACTCACTTATATGGGTTTAGATGAGAAATGCTAATCTAATCCCCAGCAATAAGTATCTTTTACTGCGGCAATAAAGGTTAATTCTTACCCACCTTTTTATTACAAGTGGTGTGCCAAAGGGGGTATTGATTTCACTTTTGAGTATGACAGTTCCAGAAGAAGAAGAAGAAGAAGAAGAGGAGGAGGAGGAGGAGGAGGAGTTTGGATTTGATATCCCGCTTTATCACTACCCTAAGGAGTCTCAAAGCAGCTAACATTCTCCTTTCCCTTCCTCCCCCACAACAAATACTCTGTGAGGTGAGTGGGGCTGAGAGACTTCAGAGAAGTGTGACTAGCCCAAGGTCACCCAGCCGCTGCATGTAGAGGAGTGGAGAAGCGAACCCAGTTCACCAGATTATGAGTCCACTGCTCTTAACCACTACACCACACCAGCTGTTGATGAACTGGAAAAGTTTCAGAGAGCAGTAACAAAAGATGAAGACAGGATGGTATGATTAGCTCATGAGACCTACAGTAAGGTTACCAGATTTTTTTCAAAGAATCCGAGGACACTTTTTTTAAAAAAAAAAGAGAGAGAAAAGTTATTTTAAAAATTATTTTTTAAAAAATTAAGAAGTAATATCTTCTCTTCTGTGGTCTCCTCTGTCGCACAGCCTTCCTCTGGGCCCTGGCCTGCTCTCTTGGAGCACTAGCTGCCATGAAGAAGGCTTGGGTCGAACCTGGGCTCGGCCACATGTCCTTGCCCTCCTGGTGCTCTCTTACCTCTGCTCCTCAGCGGCGGCAGTGGCGCGGCAAGGTCGGGGCTCCCCTCTTTTTTCTCTTTACTCTTTCTCTCTCCTCCTTCCCCCTGCATCAGCTCCGGGGTTTTTACTGGCCCCGGAGTGCCACTGGGCAATCAGCTGCGTGGCCAGGCACTCTCACTCCCGGCTCGATTTGGGTTGCGAGGGGGGGATCAGCAGTTCCCCCAGTTGACATGTCGGGCGTCCCTAGTTCCCCCTCAGCAGTGGCAGTGACAGCGGCAGTCTCAGCAGCGGAGCCAGCCTGGTAGCGCAGTTGGCTCTGGCTGGCTTCAGGAGCTGCTCGCTGCCGTGGCGCCCGCCATTTTGTCTCACCGGAAGTCCCCATATGATGTGTCTTTTGCCGTTGAACCAATCCCGCAACATTCATTCCTTACTAACATATCTACAACACTTAAAATATAAATCTGGGGACATTAAATGAAATCTGGGGACATTCCGAGGACACATTTTGTCTGGGGACAGATTTGTAAAGTCCAGTCGTGACTGACTCTGGGGTTGTGGCAGTCATCTCGCTTTACTGGCCGAGGGAGCCGGCGTACAGTTTCCGGGTCATGTGGCCAGCATGACTAAGCAGCTTCTGGCAAACCAGAGCAGTGCACCGATACACCGTTTACCTTCCCGCCAGAGCAGTACCTATTTATCTACTTGCACTTTGACGTGCTTTCGAACTGCTAGATTGGCAGGAGCAGGGACTGAGCAACGGGAGCTCACCCTGTCGCGGGGATTCCAACTGCAACCTTCTGATCAGCCAGTCCTAGGCTCTGTGCTTTAAACCACAGCACCACCCACATCCCTTTGGATTAGAGTAGCATGAGGCTAATATATAAGAAGAAGAAGAGTGCAGCAATGGAAAGCGTTCTGGAGGGATGTCTTTGGAGTTGTATCATGGGGATATGGCAGGTAGGGCCATGGCTGCAGAAAGATGGATTGAACACCCCACACATCAGCTGATGCACAAGGAATTCTGCTCTGTCTCTCTCACCCACCCCCACTCTGGAGGGCCAGTTTGACACAAAGGTGGGACAACACAGTTATCCATCACCTATGTCAACATGATGTCAGATAATTGACAGGTGGGTGGTCCTGCCCATTTGTCAAAGTTGGTCTGCTGGAATGGGGAAGATAAACACCTGACCCATTTGGCCAAAAGGGTCCCCCACCCCTCATCTATATATCACAGCAAATCCTGGTCTCAATTTCAGTATAACCTACCAGGGCGGAAAAGATCACACAGCATATTAGCACTCTTCAGGTCCAAATTCAGCGGTTGTCCTGAGGGGATGCTGATAAACAGTCAGTAGGACTTAATGAGAAACATATATATAACTCTATTTTAAAAATACTATGTTTCTCATTGTGCCAGTCTCCTGCAAGACCATTTACCATGGTGGTTTTTTTTATTGACAAAATTAATAAAACCATTCAGCTTAGTGGAAACATTTTGAAATGTAATTAGTATTCCATAATAGTGAGCATAAAAGCTGTCTAAACAGTATAAAAGCTGCCAGAATTTTAAAGACTAATTTTGATTGCCTCCTCATTGATTAATTCGCAGGCGCATAACCAAGCATTCATATCCCCGGCAGAGTTAGTGATAAATAAACATGAGCCAGGAACCTGTGAAGAATATTTATTGACCTCACTGCACAGAATGCATTTTGAATTGTCAGGAGGGCAACACAGCAGCCCAGGAAGAATTGGACCTTGGTAAAATTGATATTTTGTGTTATCTGAAAAACATTATGTGAAATAGATGCTGCGTGGCCTTCTGATGCAATCAACAGCTTCCTTGTTATGGAGCAGTAACTGACTTTAATGAAACTATCCAAGAGTAAGCCTGCAACCGTAAGCTTAATTTTTTTCTTAACCTGCTACTAAACTTCTTGGGTAGACATATATAGCATTGCATTGTAAATGGATATGAAAGGCTGCCATGATCGGTTGCCTTTCATAAACATGCTTCCCTCACCAGCTTTACTTGCAGGCACCTGAAGGACATCTGGTTGCCTGCCTCTGGAAATAATGGCAGAAGTGTGGATTTCAACTCATCAGGGAAGAATAATCTTCACAAGAGAGGTGCATCATCACAGCTCACTCAAAATCCATAGCTACGCAGAGTAGGGTAGCAGCCTCTAGGGGTTCACTGCCATGAGATTGGAAAAAAGGACATGAGATTTTTGAACCCTGCCAGGGGGCAGGAAGGGGGAAAGCCATGTCCCTGTTCACCTTTCTGATGAAGTTTAACCTTGTTGCAACTGTCCAGGGAAGGGATCCTGGGATTGTGGTGGATAGCTCAACGGAAATGCAAACACAGCATGTGACAGACATGGAATAGATGAATCCCATGTTAAGAAATTTAAAGTCATGAGTGGTTGAAAAAGAACCAAACCACCTAACATCTTCACCAAAGCAAGGACTTTAATGCTGAAAAAACTGTGCCTGGTGCTAGGTTTGGTTTGTGGGGAAGAACATGCAGATTATTGAACGCCATTGGCAAGTTGTGGCTTAAGAGTGTATCTCCTGAAGTGTGCATTGAGTGTTGTGGAAGGGGAAAGGGCATTCAGTGAACTGTCCCTTATAAAGAAGAATCATGTCTGGTCAACCATGAGTGAAGAGCGATTGAACAGTTTAGTGCTATCACCCATTGAACACGAACTTGCTCAAGGTATTGATTTCTCAGAGGTCATCAGAGACTTGGTGAATGAAAAAATATCAAGAGGATGGCACTGAAAAACATGTCGAAGAAATTTATTCATTATATGATGCTGTTTGATCTACCACTGTCACTTGGATATTGTTCTTTTTCAAAAAGACACGGATATTGTTGAATACTGTTCTTATTCATAAAGAACTTAGACTGATTATTTCCCTGTTTGAAAAGGTTTTTTTAGCTGCTCCTATCTTTTAATGTTTAAATCTTATAAAATAATTATCTGATAGTTATATGATTATGACTTTTGAACTATTTATAATGGTTGTAGAATGCCCTGGGAGGGCTGAAACTCCGAAAGGCAGGTTAAATATCTGTTAAATACATTTTAAATAAAGACTGTGGATTCAAAGTAACTGTCCATATTGGTAATATACGAGCATGAACACCAGGTCTTGCCAATTGATTAACAAGCAGTGGGATGGGATAGGAGACCCAATCCACATACAGTGTGCAAGATCCGGGAAATCCGGTTGTCACTTGTGCTGTGGGCCATGGGATAGCCATCTCTGGTGTAGAGAAAGTGGACAGAGAGAGGCTTCATTGCCTCTTTAATAGCACAAGTGTTCATCCAATTAAACTAAATGGTGGGAGATCCCGGGAAAGCAAAAACACATACTTCATCACACAGTGCATATGGAATTTTCCACCACAAGATGTTGCCATGAGTGAAAACCAACATAGATGGCTTTAAAAATGTGGATTTGACAAAATTCATGCAGGGTGAGTATATCAGTGGCTCCAAGTCATGATGGATACATTTTAGGATCGGTGTTACCATGCCTCCAAATACGGGGGGGGGGGGAGCAGTGGGAGAAGTCTAGTGCCTTCACATCCTTTATGTGGGCTCTTCATAAGCATCTATAGTTGTAGAAAGCAGGATTCTGGACCAGATGGGCCTTTGGTCTGATCCAGAAGGGTCTTCTTATGTCCTTATGACATTAGATGAATAGAAGCTTCTAGAGGTCTATACAGTATCAGTCTTCAATATATATCCAGGACTGGTATCTTTTCATTAGGTACATCATGCTCCCAAGTCTGCTGAACAGTGTTGTGAATTGTGCTGCCAAGCGGAGAATCAAAATGTTGCTTACATATGGCACATTAACATTTGTATGAGCCTACTTCCACTCTTGCATCCTATTATAGCGGCTGCAGCAATCTGTCATCTATAAGGAGTTTCAGAGCTTGTTGAGAAACTCATAAATAAGCTACAATAGTCTTCTATTGTGCTGAGGCATTCTGAAACATCCTTATGCAGTGTAATAGCCCTTGAGAACTAATGTCGGAGAAGACATTGCAGGGACCTCATGGATGTCCATCTCATTTTTTATTCGTGATCTGGACAAGACAAGATGTCCAAGCTAAGAAAGGGCAGTGTGTTGCTTTTTTAGTACAGAAAGAAGCTCCAAATTTCCAGGAGCTAAGACGAACCTGAAGTACATTTTTGCTCTTTAGAATCCTGAAATGCTTCTTACAACTGCATACCGAAAATAACCTGTTGTTTACAGTTACCACTTTGAGTCACGATCATTATAGTTTGAGTGTACCGATGCAGTTTGACAAAAGTTCGAATCTCAAGGGGATAGATATGCATGTCCAGAAAAAGTTTCCAACTCAGTTCCATGAGTCAAGAGGCCTTTGATAGTTTCATCCCAGGAGGAATCTTGCTCAAGATGCTTTAGAGAAATTAGAATAAAATAAAGTGGATGAGTCATAACCACAGTTATTAGGAGCTGGCTGCATAAACCCTCCAAAATGGAATCTGCGGCTCAGAATTAAACCTGAGAGACTTGGGCTTCAATGACAGATAGTATAACCCAGTGGGAGCTTCTTCACAATTCCCATTGAAATGAATGGGGATATTAATATATTAATAAAAGAGCACTTCTTGTTTTTGAAAGAGGCGCTTCTCAATCGGGTTAATGTTTGGCTGTTTTATGTTTCAGTGTGAAAGTAGTTCTCTGGGGGGAGCTGAGATATTTCCAGGCAAACCCCCTAATGCTGAGAATACTCAGCTTTCATTGAACCAGTTCAATGCTGGTATTGTTTTACTGATCTGCTACTGCTTAGCAATCTTACCTTATGTTTATGGGTTCTTCTTCCTGGGAGAAGAACGAGTGATCTCATTCAATAGCAGATCTGAATGCAAATGGAACAATGTCACAACCACACACATATGCGATGAGGTCCTTGAGAGCAAATGGACCAGTCTTCAGGAAATACTGTCTTCATTCTCAATGGGCACTTGCTTTGCCCGCTTTCATTGCAAATCTAAAACAAAGTCGGCAAAAGGGGTTGGTTTTTTTGACTCTGCTGAAAGTGTTCACCAAAAGTGCTGCATTTGCCAATATTGAATAAAGTCTACAGTGAGATGATTAGCCAAGTCATCTTTCTGTCTCACAAGACAATAGAACAGTTACCAAAAACGAGTTTCAGTAGCGCATCTCAGTTTGATGGCCTTGTCGAAGGGGGGAAATTAAAAAAAAGAAAAGGGAAATCAATTGCACCCATAACATAAACCAATATGGCTGGATTTTACAAGCTTTTAATTGACTGTAACTAATTGGTCCCTCCACAGGGTAGAATTACTTAATTTGCAAGAGACAGTAAAACACTTTGGTATGATAATACTTCTATGGCTGTTTGCATAGACTGTTTCGATTCACTGCTGCTTTCTGCTTTGAGCAATCATTTTTAACAGACCTGCAGAGGGCCAGGGGGTTGGGAAGAAACCACTCATTGTATCATTGCAGGAAATAAAATGTAAAAACTCCCAGCTATTATAAACTTAAAAAATATTAGTACTGTTATTTTGAAAACTTAACAAGACTGCTTTTCAGGAGAATGGCCAAATGCATACTGTTTCATCAGTGATGTCTCTTTGCACAGGCTAATCATAGTGCCAGAGTCCATCATGCTAATTTGATCTGTTTTTGTGTCTTACAACATATCCATAGTACATTAATTATGAACAAGAATTCATTTGGATAGATTAGCATGAACATCACTCCATGGGATAAGAAGAAGAAGTGTGGTGGGTGAGCAACAAATATGAGAGCAAGAAACTCTGAGAGTTAATACATTAAGAATAAACTCGGGATTTTGGAGGTGCATTTAATAATCAAACATGGCAGTTAAAATAAGGGGAAATAAGAAATCCACATAGTGCATTACTTTTTTCTCTCCCTCCCCCCCAAGCTATGATACCTTTACCGGGACGCGGGTGGCGCTGTGGGTAAAACCACAGAGCCTAGGACTTTGCCGATCAGAAGGTTAGCGGATCGAATCCCCGCAACAGGGTGAGCTCCCATTTCTCGATGTTGGGGGTTTGGCATAATGGTTGCTACTTCTAAAAGACCAGAAAAGGAGATGCAAAATGATGTGGGCATATCCTCACCCCATCAGCTGTTACATCAGGCACCGGCAGACTTGCTCACAGATGGATGCTCTTTGAGTCCTCTGTTCAGAAGTAAACAAATGGAAAAGTGGTCATTCAGTCCTGACATCCTATGTAATGTTTAAGGGGTGATTTTCAATGTAGGAGAGGCAGATGTGGATTTTTTTTTTGAGAAGCCATTTACTGAAACTTTTCTAATTTTGGGTACCATAGGAGGTACTGGTGGACACACTTGGTACCTATGGGTACCCCTGTGATCTAGGAATCCCAAATTCACCCAATAATGGGCTCTGAGGCCATTTTCTTAGCCTTCAGTCTAAACTCATTGCACCCAGTATTCCAGCAAAGAAATGAACAGGGGAGGGGGGGGTCAATTTTACCTGGTATCAACCTTGCTTGACATTCTGTGTCTAAGGAAGAATTACCCTAAATTATTTTAAAGGCTAAACCAGGTCAATGCCCCAGCACAGAATTTATGATTATTATTATTTTATTTTTTGAGATGTATTTAATAGATTTCACTCCAGGACCAGATTTTGCTAATAACACTGTAGCAGAAAAGCTGGATTCAGTGATTTTTTCCCCATCAAAGTTTTACATGCCAAGCAGTTCCCATTTGAATTAAAAGTCTGCAAGAATAGGTGGCGATTGAAGGGATAATGTCCCCCTCCCATTTGGACCGTAGGTAAAACAGATGGTGATGTACCAATTTATGAGGATTATGAAGCAGCAGCTAATCCTTTCTTAGGCAATGGATCAATACCCCCCCTTCATGCAGTGACATTTTGGGGGGTTTTGTTGTGTTGTTTTTGCAGTATTATCAAGGGGAGAGAGCTTCCCAAGATAGCTGTGAAATGGGTTTACCAGCAGGTGGCGCTTATACAGCAAATATGTCTTGCAGCTGAATCACTGAATACCCTTTTCAAAGGGGTTATTGGCTCACTCACCTAGTTGCCCTGTGGCTTGGCCAATGCAGAGTATCTCTTTCAGTGGATTACAAAGCAGTGGAGCGAGGATTATGGCAGAGTGTTATCTGCATGACAGGCCAGTTAGTGGATAAATGGGAAATTCTTGAAAACGGCCCAAACTAAACCGAAAGCCATTATCTGAAATGGGAAAAAGGATGGGAAATATTTATTTTGCCCTCCCTGCAAAAATGTAACATATCCAACCCAAAGGTACATGAAAAGGATGCAAAGCAAAGAAGAAATTATAAAATCTGCAAATCACTCAGAAGCACAGGTATTAAGGTGGATTTTCCTACAGAGCCAAACTTTGTTCCTTATATAGGCATTGTCATAGGGCAAAAGAAGTAAAATGTTAGATGGGGAAAAACATTTGAAGTTCATACCAGCCTTTCACAGTAGAGCACAAGAGTCAATTGTTAGTAAAAGCTATGATTTTGAGGTGGTTGTTTTCTTTCTTCCTGGAAAGGCTAAAACAAATTTGATGAGATTAAGCCGTGGTGAGAATAATTGCTTTCTGAGCTTAAACACAAATCCATAGTTCAGATCTTATTAGGCTACAGCAAAATATGATTTCTCTAAACCTGAGATTCATATCCTGCCCAATCCTCAAGAGGTCTGTATGGGCAACAGCCTTTTTTAAAAAGAGAGCTTTTAAAGATCAATAAATTGAATAGGTATAAATATGAATATATTGTGGCATGCCACCCCAATCGCTGAGCGGTGTGAGAATCCAGGGTTCACAGCGCTTACCCAGGGTTCGGCTCCTTTGGAATGAGGTACAGTGGGGACTGTGGAGTCTTTATGATATATGGTTTATTTACAGATATATGCAACCTATGATGGAGGGGTTCACACCATCAACACCCCCAAAGGATCTTGCTTCGCCCATAGCCACATCATTGGATTCGAGCAGAAATCAAGCATCTCCTTTTATCTCTCTGGCTTCCACCTTCTTCTAGCTTTTAGCTCACAGCTCTCCACTCTCACTTTTGTCCTTCTAACTACCAGCCAATTGAGGGGCCCACTCAATTGACCTCTGGTGCTGAGCCACTTCCTTTGTTCTCTTAAGAACCCATTACATAGGCTATCACCTCACTAGAAATTTAGCCTGGCTTATATTCTAACACTTGCTGGCTCTAGAGGTTAGAAGGGTCTCGGCATACAGGCTATCCCCCGTCCCCCAACACACACACACACTCTTCAAGTAACAGTCTTGCACATCTAATGATTTTGTACAGGTAAAGATGTTTGATAGCTCAGTTGGTTAGAGCTTGGTGATGATAATGCCAAGGTTGCTGGTTCGATCCCTGTAAAGGATAGCTGCATATTCCTGCATTGTGGGGTGGACTAGATGGTCCTCAGGATCCCTTCCAACTCTATGATTCTGTGACATCATCTCTAGAAGTGGAATGGAGCTCTGGATTTGGGAGGAAAAGTGCCAGGAATTTATAGTGCACAAAATCTATAGAGGTGAATAGGTATTGAAATATACTCGGAGTCCTGTAGTGATTTCATGCTCTTTATTGCAGCTTGTAAAACAGTGATTGAATTGCCCCCCTCCCCCAAACCTCATGCTTTTATATACATTATTTACACAATGAGTCCCGTCTGATTGGCTGATTCTGCTTCCCTCCTGGATCCTGATTGGTCTTTTCCTGCAGGCCAATCAGTTGTTGCATTCTAGGATCCTACTTGCCTATTGTTCTAGGATCCAAGCTTAGTACATAACAGGTATTATGTAAGAGCTCTTGCACAGCTGTCATTTATTCATATTAGAGTTGCAAGGAAGAACTCCCCAATGAATTGTCCTCTTGTCGTTTCCGTGCGCTGCTCTGGTTCGCCAGAAGCGGCTTAGTCATGCTGGCCACATGACCCGGAAACTGTACGCCGGCTCCCTTGGCCAATAAAGTGAGATGAGTGCCGCAACCCCAGAGTCGGTCACAACTGGACCTAATGGTCAGGGGTCCCTTTACCTTTACCTAGGGAGGGCGACTACCCAGTTATCTTGGTTAAATCCAGCTCACAGTGGCCTTAGAAACAATGATGAGATATTGGCGAGGAAGTAGGGTAGGATGTAGGGCCCCATGTTATCAAGGCTTTACAGGTTGAAAGCAACACACTGAATTACACATCAAAGCACAGAGTTTTCCATTGAACTACCAGGCCGTTGCTACTAAGCGGCTAAGACTGGGCCGGAAGGGTGGGGGAGACCCACTTACTACTGGCTATAAACTGAGGCCTATGGAATGGCTGGCTTGGCTAGGGCTTGCACTATGACATTCGGCCTGCGCAAGTGTTGTTGGTGAGCCATGTGTGCCTACTGCATTTGCTTGAAGAGTGTGGGAAGCTCTGTAATGATTTGCACAATTGCATAGGCAATATTTGACTTTCCAAGGGTGGAAGAATTGGATGGGCCGTTTTAATATCATATGTGTGTAATCTGCCATCCAGTCCCATGTATCAAGCTAAAGGTTTCCTGGAATGTGCACCATGCAGTAGGATGCTTTCAGGCCTCAGTGCACTCATACTTCCAAGACTACAAAGGAGACCTTGACACAGGCAGGCAATCCCTTATTGGAATGCTTTGAGCATGTTGTGCAGCATGAAGGTGTTATAGGAAAGGGTGGTGTCATGCAATAGTTTTACCCTCACAGTGGATTGATTGGTTCCTTCTCTGCTTGACTAGCCTATGGTACATAATGCTGTGATTGATGTGTGATGGTGGAGTTGTCATGGACACTATTGCATTGTCTATCAGTGTTGATACAGTTGTTTAAAGCAGTATCGTTTTCCCATCAACCAACAGCTCCTGCCGGGAGCGCATAGGATCATGATTGCCTATTTCATTATCAGGCCAATATTCTGTCTGCTTTAGCAGCTGCTGGTATAGCACGGTCATTGGATGCTTTCAAGGTGCTCTGAGTCCAGGTGGTCTAAGAAGCAGCTGTTTATATGAAGAAGAAGAAAGGAACACTGAATTAGGGTTCCTTCACAGTCCATCAGCTTTTCCATTTCGGCTGCAACCGACATGTGGTGGGCAATTCATTCCCCCTCCTTCCCAGGTCAGCTTGCGGATTAAGGACTTCCAGAAGAACCCTAAGGGAATGCCCTTGCTAAATTCATTCAGCCCAGGATTTTTTTATTTTTTTTTTCTTTTCTTTTTTGGACAGTGTACAATTTGTGGAAAGATTATTTTTAGCCCACCTTCAGTTTTGGAGTATCAGCAAGGAATGTGTGATGTTCAACCAACCACAAGGTGTTTATGTGCTTTTAGAGATTGCTGTTAAACATAGCAGAGGATTGCCCTTCGAATAATTCATCAGCCAATGATAGTTCCTTCCAAAGGTTTAAAGGTTGCTGCTTGTTATTTTGGGGAGTGATGCTATTTTCCCCTGTGGAGCTTTGACTAATTTATTACTCAGTCAAGATACTTAAAAAACAACAACACAACACACCAGTCAATTTATTTTACAGAGAATGCCAGCAAATAGTACATTAACACCTTTAATAATCTTAGTTGATTCTCCCTCTCTCATTTTTCTATAGACACTATGAATAAGTGTGTCTGCAAATAAGTATTATTCAGCTCTCAGCCTCAGTTACCCGTTCTGATAATTGACTAAAATGTGGATGCAGATTAAGTATGTCTTGTTCGTAAGCAATTTTAATTTTTTGCTTTCCCCATCCCCAGGAGCTTTTATTTCATTATTGATCTAACATTTTGAAAAATGAATTAACAGCATGGCTTTTCGCAATGAAATATTTTTTGAAAAACCACTATGAAATAATTCATACAAAATAAACTCTAAATAGCAACTCTATGAAGCACCATCCAAGTAAATAGAAACACTGGTTAATTACCCCCCACACACACATTTCAAGCAGGAAAATAAGGACATTTCCCACCCCACCCCCATCCCACTGACCAAATTGCTTGCCAGCTCAACCTCTGGCCTCTGCCTCCTCCTCCTCCTCCAGGGCCTTAGCCTCTGCCATCTCAGGAGATGCTGCTCCAGCTGGTGTGACCTGGCAGAAGGCTGCACCAGTCCACCAGCATGCCCTAAGGAAAGCTGCAGCCTCTGCCACATCCTCCTCCACAGGTGCCCCAGACATACTTCTGGAAGCCAGCTTCCAGTAGATCTGCGATGGAAGAAGGAAGAAAAGTGGCAGGCTCATTCCCCCCCCCCTCCCATTTTTTGCTCCCACTCTCTGGTGTGAGCCAACTGACTCACACTACAGAGGGAACAAAAACCAAAACTACCCATCTTTTGGTCCCACGCTCTGCAGTGGCCAGAGCACAGGAGCCAAAATGAGACATCGCAGATTGGGATCAGAAGCCAGGGCAGCTTCTGTCAATCCATTATGTCCTGCTTAAAACGAGACTCTTGGAGGGCATGTGGTTACTGTACCTTGCTGATAGACGCATACTAGGACCATGCACCAGATCTGGCTAAATCCCAGATCCTAAACTGGATCAGGATGATGTGGTTAGATAAGGTTGAGGCAGCTCCAGATTGTCCTAGACCAGACTTGATCCACCTGGAGTGATCTGGGGGTTGTCAAAAGCAGCAGCCTGCCCGCAAGGACAGACAAAAGAGAGAGAGAGAAAGAAAGAACAGGAATGTCTCCTTCTCCCCCATCCTGACTGCCTGCCTGTTCAAGCCCTTCCACCAGTCAATTCAGGGTTCAGATATGAAATGGGTTAGCCCTAGGGTTGACTGAGCCACTCTGAGGTGCTTTGCCAGGCCCCAAATTGGATTGACATGCTCATGCACAAGCCCTAAAATAGATGCAAAACCCATTAATATGTCTGACTATACACTTCTCTCTGCTCACCCTCTCTCACTTGCTGCATCTCTTGTGAAACAGGTCAAACAGTGACAGGAGGAAGAATGCCCATTGCACAGCTAGGCAGCTTATAGGGGCATGGCAGGTCTGCTCCCCCCCCCAACCAGATTGTGATTTAAAGGCAATACCTGCAAAGTCTGTGGAGAACAGTGTTCAATTTTTCTATTATTATTTTACTATTTTAATTATTTACTTACTGATGTGTGGCACTCCTTGCCTTGATGACACTCTATCTGCAGCACCAATCACAAGAAGCTCCACCCCTTCGCTGCCATACCTTTCACTGGCTCTGCTCTACAGCCTCCTTGAAGTGAACTGGAAGCGACAGCAAGGAGGAGGAGGGTCAGGGGGCTCTGTGGGGGTTGATAGTGGCCCCCTCTACAGAGGAAGGGGCCTTTGTGGGTGCCTGACAATACCAGCTCTTGATCCAGGCCCTAGTTACATACATATCTGCTTTGATTGCCTTGTAAACCAGGGTGACATTAATTGCTACAGAATTAGACTTGGATACTTTCCAAGAGACAAAGGTGGCCAAATAAGCGAGGGAGGAGGAAGGACCAGGGCACACAACCAATTAGACCTGATTGGCTCTGTAGGCTTGAGAGTGATGAATAATGTATATCCTCATTGCTGCGTATGTGTCCATCCTCCTGAAATATGTGAACTTGTCTAGCTGCAAAAACAAATGAGACTTAAAAGTAGAGCAACAACTTGCAGTGTTGTAGGGGCTTTTTGGGGGGGTGACTAATTGATGCAAATACGGATCGTTTGGTAATTTGTTATCTGGAAGAACAGCAGGCTGTACAATAAGCATATTATATTACCCAATGCAAATGATTCACAGGAACATGCAAGTGGTTCACATTCAGTTCTGGTGCACCTGAACCCTGCCTGCAAAATACTGACACTCTGGATGGTGCTTTTGGACTTGCAAATCCACCAACTGTTTCTGGCAATGTCAATAGGCGAGATAGTGGAAGCCTTTAAATAAAGCATTACCCTGGAAGAGCCTCTCTTTCAAAATCAGGATGGCTATTTAATCAACATAGGTGTGCTTTCATTTGGCAGTAAAGGCTGGCTACTCTGAGCATCAAAGCCTGCATTCCTGCCCCCCTTCCACTACCATTTCATAGCTGATCAGTGTGATGTTTCAAACTTCTTTATTCCTCTATTGATAGCAGAGATCAGATCCCTGCCATGACATCTTGTCTGTGTGTTTTGCTTTGGTAATCAGCTGTCCCCTGCAGGAGCTGCAAAGCCACATTATAATTCTGGGAAATCAGAGGATGCTTGCGACAGGTACTTTGCTTTTGAAGGCAGCCCCAAAGGATGAAACATGGATTTTGAGGTTAAACTTTAAGGAGATTTGTTGCTTTCCTGCTGGGCGGTATATGTGGCAGGTGTGTAACACCCCTTGCTGTATGTTTCGTATATCAGCTTGTGGTGTATTGTTGATATGTTAGGGCAATGTTTGAGCCACTGTACTGCGTGAAAGGATAAAAGCGTAATACTTCTCTTGATGATGAAAAAGCATAGCATTTATCTAGTACTTTAGAAAATTCAAAACGTACAACATTGTAGAAATCCTCAACATTAGATGCACCAAGGGTTTGTGGCTCTCCATATGCTGTTGAACTACAATTCCCATCATCCCCAGCAAGAATAGTTAGTGGTTGGAGTCCTGGAACATCTGGAGGGCTATAGGTTCTCCATCCCTGCTATACATTATAGTCAGAATTATGATAACATACTGCATTTGGGGGTTGAGGTGAGGAGAATGTGGAGATGTGCTAGAAACATAGCAGTCTTGCTTATATGATCACAGATTAGTTTATTATCATATTTAGATATGGAAGCAACTTCCCAACCTCCCATCAAACTGGTGGGTGTCCAAGAGCAAGGTGGGTTGTGTTGATCCCCATATCCTGTAGCTGACCTGTGTGAATTATAACTCACCAAGCACATCCCACCAGCCATGTGTGGCAAACTGATCACTAGGGTCTGGGTTAATTGGACCAGATCACTTTGACACTGTTTCCACCTCTATGGTTTTGTGGCTCTGTGGTTCTATGCAAGGCTATAAGCAATGAATGAGAACCATCTGGATCAAAGCAATCACTGGAAATGAAATCAAGAATTGTGACAGAGTTTTCCTGGAGACGCATTCTGGAATCCAATATTCACTTGGTAAATTATCTTAATAGCCTGATAACAAAAGACCTCTTTGTTAGCTGCATAATCAGTCCTACTTTAGACAGCTCTTTCGTGCAGCTCCTTTCTGCTCTGATTTCCTGTCATTTGCCCCTTCTGATCTTGCATTAGGAATATTAAAACAGAGGGCTTGCTTGCCTATCAGAATTCCAATTTTGTTCCCACGTTGCACACTCTCTGTGAAGACTCACTTCTTGCTTAGGGCCCATGCTAATAAATAAGAGAAACAAGGTTGAATGAGAATATGCATGTTTAGAATAAGGTTGCCTAGAGTGGGATCTATGAATAAAACAAGCAAAGGTAATGACTCACATTGCGCCATTGTGTTTTGAAGTAATGGCTTCAGCTAATATGCAGTTAGGTAAAGCCCCAATAAAACTGCTCTCATGTGAGATGAAAACTAATTTGACATCCAAAACAGTGCTAGAGTCAGGTTGAGGACAGCGGCTGTATGTGCTCAGTACCCATGCAGAAGATGGAGTGTGTCCTTCACATTCATGTCCCTCACAGGCCTTTCACCAAATGATGGTGGACAAGGTGTGTAGTTCCTCTTTTCCTCTCTCTCCTTTCCACTGACCCTCCCTTGCTTACCTGGCATCCCACACAGTGGCGGCGGCAGCTCATGCTCATCATCACTTGCTCACTTCCATCACTTACAGAGAACATGGGAGTCAGAGGACGGAGCAGCACCAGGCCCTGGTGCCACCTGATTGCTTACCCTCTGCCCATGGTAAAGGAGTTGTGTTGGAGAATGTGTGATAGCTGCTTCCCATGCTACTCTTCCTTGTTGCCACTTGCTCCCTCACATGCCTTCTGCTGTGGTGAGGGGCAATGTGAGTGATTAAGATCCAGTGCCTCTCAAATGTGGTTCTCCAGCTGTTTTTGTTGGGCTACAACTCCCATCATCCCTAGCTAGCAGGACCAATGGCCAGGAATGATTGGAGTTTTAGTCCAACAAGAGCTTGAGTTTAAGAAACACTGGATTAAGCAAATGGTGGTGAGGAAGAGCAGGGGGCTCAGTCAGGTGTCGCTGGAAGGGCACGAGATAGATTGTGGTGCGGAAGAGTAGAAGCATCAGTTTTCTCTGCCACCCACGTCCCCTGGGTCCAAATCCCACCATGGAATGATGTCAACTCCACCTCCTCACCCTATGTAACAGCCTCTGCTATACACATATGAGGGAGCAGGCATTTCTGAAAATGGAAGGAGAAAGCCACAGGCAAGGGAACCAAGTGGGGGGCTGTCAGATTACTCCTGCATACAGCAGTGAGAGGTGAGGCTATTGTCAGGGCATGAGTTGAAGCTTTTCTCTCTTTTTTTGGTGGGCCTTTACCTGCTTTGGTAGTCTGGTTGTGGTTGGCAGTGGGCCCCGTGCCACAATGTGCATATGTGGCATATGCCCAAGAATGCCAGCTGCTGGTGAAGGCCTGCCAGGACTCGGTAGGGCGGCACCTTTCTTCAGCTCTCAGCTTTGATCTACAACTACAGATAACATTTAGGGAGTAGGCACATACAACTTTATATTTGACACTGTAGGTATGTGATGGTGGGGGAGGTCAGCTCATGCATTCTCAGACTGCTAAAGAAAGGCTTGGGGAGTAGTAGTCAGGTCATGGCCCCCTGGGGCAAAAATAACTACCAGCCTGATGGAAATGAGGGAAATAAAGTGGAGGTTCCTCCTGGCAAAGGTTGTCAGTGTTGACTGAGGAGGGAGCAGCAGAACAAATAGATGAGAAAGAAGAATACCCAGCAAACAGCTCAGATACTAGAACAACTGTGGTTGGTTTCAAAATTCAGCGATGATGATGGAGAGAGAAGGGGCCTGGCTCGTATGCTCTGGCACACAGAAATCTCCCCAGCATCCTACCTGGATTTTGTGTTGATGGCAGCTGGATTTGACTCTGAACTGCAAGCCCTGGATGATGATGATGATGATGATGATTACTTTAAAAATGGAAATGTTTGGTTTCATTAGGCATCAGTGATTGAAATGATTAGCCACTGCCTCACCCTGAAAGATAACCTGAGATTTATTATTCCTGGATGTGACTTTAATGCCTTTGCAAATTGAACTGTAGTTAATACCCTTGCAGTGTTTTTGTTTTGTTTTTTTCATTTCTAAAAGCTGGGTGGGTGAATTGATATTAATTTTAGATTCTTTTGCTCAATTACACTTTTTATCATACAGTTCAAGAAGCAGGCAAGATTCATTTTTAAAAAATAAAAATAAAAAATCTCTGGCTCACCGCAGCAACACATTTCATTACCTTCAGTTCCACTACGCTTTTAGCTATATTTACTCTTGTCCCTTTGTGTAAATGGAATTCTTTTATTTCTTTCAAATATCTGGGCACTATGACTGGTGCTCCTATTACTTGGAGCGGCTATTACTTCCAGATAAATAGGAATAAGGTTGTGGTGTAAACAGAAGAACATCAGCACTGCACTCTTTGACAAAAGTGCTCTAACGGATTTGCTTTTTCAGATGAAGATGCCTTTGTTTATTATGTCTTCTCAGTGAAAACATAGGATCCTTGTAAGGCAGGAGTGGGGGATCTTTTTCAGCCTGAGGGCTAAATTCCCTTCTGGGCAACCTTCCAAGGGCCATATGCCACAGAGGCAAAGTGGGTGGAACAATGAATTCAAATTTTACCTTCGCATAGTAGGCAGGAGCAAGCCAGCAGTAAATCACATCGAGCAAGTGGAGTTAACTCTTTATTAGCAAAACCAGGAACTGCACAGAAGTGTCAGGCCTAATGAGTAGAGCAACTCATCTCTGGCCCTCATTAAGCAGTTGCTAAGCCTTGCTGTCTCTTCTGCTTCTGACGTCTCCTCCTCCCAGTCTTCTCCCTCTGACCACGCATTTTTGTCCCACCACCAATCCCCGAGCTCTGAGCCTTCTTCCTTTAGGGATTCCCCAGCTGGTTCCTCCCACCATCCCTCTATATCCAACCAGTCCATGACAGCTAGGTTCTGTACAGTCACCTCTGTATTCTCCATACAGGCAAGCAAGAAGCATTGTCAGAATTCAATAACATATTCCAGCCAAGCAAACAAAGCTGGAAATTGGGGGGAGGCCTGGGGAGAATACCAAGGACCTGAGGTTCCTTATCCCTGTTGAGCAGGATAATGCAGTGTATAAGCGCACAGATGTCAGGGGAGAGAGTCTTAATTAAGAATGCTAAGAGAAGTAATGCATATTGCCCCAATCCAGCAAGTGTAATCTACACACAGAAGCAGGCTTCTACAAGCATAACTCATGAAATATACATCTGGAGGCACACTATAATCTGCATAGTGATGCTTATTGGAACACCACTGAATAAGCTGGAACCATCTTTTTTAATGCATCTAGAGACATCACTTGATATGCATAACTATTAACCTGCAGCTGGAGACTGGATTGGGAAACTGCCACACTCTGAGATGTTGTTGAACTATGACTTCCATCATTCCTGATAAGGGTGGCAGGAGTTACAGTCCAACAGCTTCTGGTAGGTCACTAGTTCCCCATCCCCTAGATTTTCATTTGAGTTTTTCAGGGTGTTTCCCCCCCCAGAAATAGTTTGACAAATTCTTTTGCATCTGACATCATACAGGGGACAGTGTAAAGGGAGAAGAGCATCTGGGTTCATCATAATTTACTCCATTCCATCTCAGGTAAGCTGGGAGCAAAAGAAATTATTGCCTCCACCACTTTTATTTTTCTTGCCAAAGCAGAGATGTCTCAGACCATGTTGAAAGTGACCAGGTCTCTTACAGCTTTACAAAAGAGGATTAAGCTCTGAGCCTAAGTGCAGATTCTGAAGAGTTTCCCCATTCATGAAGCCAGTCTCTCTCAGCAAGGGTGCTTACAGCTGGCACAGAATGGAGGCCATTCACAAACTGAGATAGGAATAGTGTTGTCAGCCCATATTGCAAATGTCAGTTATATCTCTGCATTTCTCTGCCTGACTGCAATTTGTGGGAAATAATGGTGATTGGCATATTAGATGGATGATATAAGCAGTAGATCAGGTCACCAAATCATGTGGCAAATGGTTACAAAGTTTCACCTGTTGCAAAAACCACACAATTTTTCATATAACACCAGAAATGATTCCCAGGCTGAAAGTGCAAGTACTACTTTCCAGGTACAGTGGTCAAACACAAACAGATCCTTAAAGACTCTGGGCTAATCATCTTCTCTTTCCCACACCCATGACATGGTTGACGTGAAACAGCTTCACCTCGGCAACAGGGAGACCATTCACAAAAGCATTTTGTGACTAGGGTTGCATTCAAAAGAACATGTTTTCAAATGGAAACACTGGAAGAGTGATGGTAAGAATGGTCAGGAGCAGTAGAGAGCAGGTCTGAGCTACAAAAATTCCAAGAACATAGGTCAGTTTTGATATTGGGTTGTGGCGTCTAGTCTGGGGGGCAGGCATATATCCTATCAGTTCAGTTGATCTGGCAGAGATCTGTTGCATATCAGTGTTGAAGGCTAACTGCAGAACTGAGCTGCTAGAAAGGATAAATATTATAAAGGTCAGTGTATGTCTTGCTCTGCAGCAAAATGAGGCTCATAGTGGATGTAAGGTATGGTTCTGATGTTGCTTTAGCAACAATCAGAGACTGAGCCCTATATAATAGCAGCTGTTACCCACACTGGAAGATCTTTCTTCAGCTAAAGGGGCCCAGTCCACTCCAGTAGTCTCCTACTGCAACAGAGTGGAGGGGCCTCCAGTCTACCAAACTTTATGGACAGATTCAGATACTTGGTTCCCTTAGAAGAAGCCAGCGCTTTGACTCCAACTAATGCAATAAGGCTTCCCCCTTCTCCCCCCCTATGCACTGTCCATGCCTTCCTGGAGGGCCAGGAGGAGGGGAGATAATTTTTACTGGGCAAGTAGAAATGCTCTGGAGCGCTAAGTTGAATTTCACCCTCAGTAATGGTGTCCTCTGAGTCTGAGGATTGATTTGTCAGACACAGCTTGGGCAGAAGACTGTAGATTCAACACAGGTGCTTTATCCTTCCACATGTGATGAGTTTTAATTGAAATAACAGGTGAATAAATTAAAAGGGAAATCTAAATTGAATTCTGCAATATCACATGACACCTGGGATCCAACTTCAAATTGCTTTACATATTATGGTGTGCTTAATGAAGAGAGGATGGTGTCATTGTGATAGGAAAGAACCGGGCTCTTCACTCTTCCCTAATCTGGGGCCAGCCAGAAGCCAACTTAACTTTAATAGAAATGAGAGCTTCCTCTGGGCAGCTTCAAACTGGAACACCATGTAATGATTTTCTAATGGGAAACATGTAAAGTGTCCATATCAGATTAACAGAAGGAAAAAGCCAGCTCAGAAGTAATAGGGAGTTTCAGGGTTGGGATTGGGGACTGAATCTAATACTCCTCTTGACCCAAACCAGGGCATTACAGATTTTAAATACTGATCTTCGTGTATACAGTTTCTTGATGAGCATTTTATTTGGAGGGAAAGATGTAAAGTTGTCTTTTGTTTTTTAAATTTAAAACGAGCCATAGAAAATGTCCCCTTTCACTCTGGCACCCCGCTATGTCTTTCTTGAATCCTCATGTGTAAAAAGTGGCAATAAAACTGGAGTACTTCCTTTGCTTGTGGAATGTCATGCTCAGTATGTAATGAGACATTTAAAAATCTGGCTGACATCTTCATCAGCCGTAGGAGGGGCTAGTTTGCTTGACATTACATTCCAAATTTCTACAGCAGAGCCAGAACGAGAGAGAGACACCACATCTTATTGAGTTACAAATACACAGGCACTCTGTCCACTTTACCTCCTAATTAGATGTACTCTGGAAACAGAAAGTTCTGTTGTAGAAGATTCAAATAAAGAGGCTCTTCAGTGGGCAGACTTTCTGGTGAGAGTTAAAATCCAGCTGAATAATGTCAAGGATCCTGCATATTTCCAGGAGACAATGCAAAAGGTGGCCCCTTCCACCATTCAAAAATAAGAGGCTATTCCTTCTCCAAGGTTGCTTTTTCTCTTGCAAATAGGGCCCGTTTCCAACTCTTGAGGTAAAAAGATATGATTTCACTCTGTCATCCCACCGGCTCCACGGCCCTCCATTCTTACCTGTCCCTCCTTTGTCAAGCAAGCAAGGTGCAAAGATATGCCTTGTTTCCACAGAAGACGAGGCGAGAGTGGGTGGCTTCCATAATCGAAGCCCCTCTGGGAGGTTATGCTGTCCTCTGAGGCGCTTGTGGGGTTTCTTCACTGAGATCCTGGGGGTCTTTGGGGTCTTCCCCCCCCCCACCTCACCACTTCTTCCCATTTCAGAGTCAGGAACTGCCGTGTTGAGAAAGGCAGGCAAACCGAGTTGCCACAGCTCTCTCGCCACCCCTGGGAAGCCGGGGCTCTCCTTCTACCCTACATACAGTCTGGCAGCAGTAACTCTCATGAAGTGGCAGGAGTGTAAATAACGGATATTTCTGAGGCACCATGGTGGGTTTCTGACTTCTCCCCACGCTGCCTTTTCCCCACCCAAAGTGCCTCTTCTGTCTCTCCCCCCCCCCCTTCCTGCGCCTTCCTTGTTCTTCCCCCCCTTGGTATCCCCCTCCCGCCCCACGGAGCTGTATAACAGCAGATTTGGCCACGTCTTTTCTCAGATTTCTTCGGCCCCATTCTCTCTCTCTCCCCCCTGCGTTTATGGGAGGAAGCTGGGACCCAAAACAGACGATGGGACGGGAGAGTTAAGCGCCTGTTCCTGGAGGAAGAAACGTCTCTGAACTCCAGTCACGTTTGATGGAGCCAGAAGCATGCGCACAAGCTGAGCGTGGAGCTGTCCAAGTGCTGAAATTTATAGTCCGTGTGTAAGATCAGAGCTCCTTCCCTCATTCCGGCACAGGAGGGAGCGTAGCATTTTCCCTCCAGCTCCACACCAATCACCCCCTCTCGATATTTACAACTTGCCGATAAGGAAGAGGGAGGGAAGGAGAGAGGCAAACAGCTTCTTCCCCCATTTTTAACGACGATTCAGACAAATGCCGATGTGCAAGCCCAAGGGAAATAAGAGCAGATCTGGAAGACAGACCAGCGTGGCAGCAGCCCTATTCCCCTTGGCATGGTGCTAAGGTAGAGAAGGATTTGATTTTTCTGAGCGGGGTTCAGGATTTGGGTGAAAGCATCCTAGAGAACTGCCCATTCAGATGCTTCGTATCTTTTGTGCTGGCTGTTTCGGATGTGCCTGGGCTTAACCTAACCATGATTCCGAGGACTGGTACTTTTGATTTTTTGCCATCTCCAATGTATAGAAACGCAGGTCTTCTCTTTCTGATTTTAAAGAAATTTAAATTATTGTTGGATTTGGGGATTTAGAGAAGCCCTAGTACTTTCTGAGAGCCTTCCTCCCCTTTGATTGACTCTGGAACCGTTTCTGGGATATTTTTCCACACTCAACGCAGAAAACAGGAGGAATGAACCGACAGCTAGTGAACATTTTGACAGCCTTGTTTGCCTTTTTCTTAGAAACACACCACTTCAGGTAGGTGAAATCAGTTCCGAAAGCCTCTATTAAACCTGTAGGAATTTAGGACAACACAGGAGGAGTACTCCATAAACTTGACATATTTTAGCTGTGTTGATAAATATTTCATTTTAAATTTATGCAGACTACAGACAGGTTTCCATTTGAGAATAGCTGTTGCTTGGTAACATACTTTTAAAAAATCCAAACAAGTTTGGGCAAGTGAAGTTATATAGGTACCCTTTCTGTTAGAGAAAAAAATGTTTTATGGGCAATGAAACAGGAAACATTTCCCCATGTAATCTACCTTCTTCAATATTATTGGAATTTCTCAACTAGTCCCTTTTCTTCCTGTATAGGATAGTAAAATCTGTTTTTTGGGATGGGCTTATTTTTGTCTGAGGAAATATACTCAAGTGCATTTAGTTAATCTCTAATGCACTTTAATCTCCCTGTTGTGTTAATCACAAAGGGTGGCAGAGGAGAGTTTCCACATCCTTGAAATGCATGCTTACCTGAAAAATAGCAGTGCTGTTCTGTATTAGTGACTGTGAGTAAAAACTGGAAGACTGGAGCTATTCTGGATTAATTAACATGGGGTAAAAAAAAATATGAATTCATGTATGTGGTGCTAAAGAGGCAGACAATTGCTTGCGGAAGAAACCTCAAAAAGAAGTCATTATCCCAGCAGATTTTGATCACTTCAAGAAACATCTGTTTAACATTTAACATGCCTAGATCATATTGTTTTAACTAAACACCCTGTGTGTTCAGCAGAAGGAAAAGGTGGATAGTTAAATGGACAAATCAGATTTTTAGATGAGTTTCATTATGTGATTATTTCCAAAGGGATAATGTATTTGTCAATGTAACTGACAGCTGATGCACTTCAGTGAAACTGTTGGTGCTAATGAAAGGCTATTCCAAATAACAATGGTGTAATTGATCATTATCCAATTTTACAATTACACATTTTGTCTACTTATCAGCCTATCCCAATTTCTCTACATGCCAATTTAAAAAAGGGTTGTCATGTCCTGCTTAGCAATGCTGTTTGTTTATTTATTAAATTTACATTCCGCCCTTCCTTCCAAAGGAAACCAGGTATGTGATGTTACAAGAGTTGATGAGGTAACATGTTACTGCTTCATAGTGTAGGGTTAGGAATACTTATTGACTTCAGTGTCCAATAACCCAGAATGCATATTTGTGCAGTCACTATATAAATAAAGGGTGATATCCAAAATTAGTCATACTCAGAGTAAACCCACTGAAATCAATGGACTTAAGTTTATTGATTTCAGTGCATCCATCCTGAGTGTGACTAATGTTGGATACCACCCATTGTATTTCTTTTTCATTTCTCTGCTCTCTCTTCACATTTAATCAATTTTTAGCACTTACTTTAAGATAACACTAGAACACAGCCTATTGTAAAAGTCCCTTTGAGAGGATTACTTCTGATCCCTATTAGATGGTTTATTCAAACATACATCAATTAAAGTACACATTTTAGACACAAAGGAATATATTAAAATGTGTGGGAGAGTTATTATGATGGAATTCATTTCCTTGTGGATCAAATTTGTTCATTTCAAGTACTTCTTGTTCTTTATCTTAAGGGGGAATGCTTAGCATGTTACATGAAGAAAGCTATGAAGGCATGAGAGCACAATTAACACCAAATAGGATATAAATTGATATGAATGCTGTAGGAAGGGGCCATTCTCCTTGCTTGATGTGGGCTGATTGAAAATTAAAAACCTCACATCTCAACAATTCCCGGAGGAAATAAATAGAATTGGTGAAGAACCAAGTCATTTAATTAATGCCTATTAAGGTTGTAGAGTTTCTGTGCTTGTGTAATGTTCTGTACACTAACACAGCCAAGGTTTCTAACTCCTCTGTGATAAGTTTTGCCAGTTTTTCTAAACTACTATGAACCCAAAGTAAGGCAGATATGTATTTATGATTGTTGTTGTTTAGTCATTTAGTCGTGTCCGACTCTTCGTGACCCCATGGAGCAGAGCACGCCAGGCACCCCTGTCTTCCACTGCCTCCTGCAGTTTGGTCAATAGCCATATGCCATCAGCGATACTTATAAAATTCTTCAATGATGTCTAAGTAAAAGCCAATATTGAACAAAAAAATCTCAGTCCTCGACATTTTTTGCCTGATTCTTGAAGAGTTGTGACGCTGTTGGCTCTTCCATATTTGAGAATGATATGCAATACTTTATTAATATCATCAACATATTGTTGCATTCTTTTCAAATTGGCAATAGATTTCTCTCGTGAAATTATGTGAATTCAATCAAAGAATAATGGCTAATGCTAGTTAACTATTTGTTTAGGACAACTTTCTGTAAAGAACATGATTCCAGATCTGGGAAAACCCCTTCACAGGCACTGTCTCCTTCGGATTTCTTGGACAAACTGATGGGACGGACATCAGGTTATGATGCACGAATAAGGCCAAATTTCAAAGGTAAGTTCTTTCTAAGTCCATTAAAAATTAATTGGGAGTCTGTAAAATACCAATTGTGATATTTACATGTGCACTAGTTTAGGCCTTTATGAAACTCTGTTCTCACAAGCATATTAATCACTCAGTAATTAAAATGTGCTTTGCGTATATGAGTGATCCATCACAGATGCAGCACCATAAACAGAACTTAATATTTTGGAAACACAAATGCTTTTTAGTTGAGTGTATTCACTTGCAGTAATCAAGGCCTAGTTCTCTCTCTCTCTCTCTCTCTCTCTCTCTCTCTCTCATGCACACACACACACACACACTTGACTTCGTCCCGCTGATCATTGTACACTAGATGACTGGGGTGTGAATTTGAGTGAAGACAATTTATTTGAGGTGATGTTGCGCAAAATGAAAGCCCCAACTGTGGTGTTAGATCTGTTATGTCCCATTCATTGCTAGACAGTGCGCTTCTCAAGTGATGAACATGCATGTCTGAATCAGCTTGAAGCGTTGAGGAATCACTTGATGCATATGCATGTGTAAAGTGGCCCAAGTAATTACTCTGATTTTAGGGATGTGGTTCTTTACTGGTTTCAACACAATTCTAAAAGTGGAGTTGAATTACCTCCATATGGAAACAGGGTAGAGAATTAGTTTTTTTTTATTATTATATTCAACTTATGTTCAACAGACGTACTCATTTTATCCATAAACAGGATATTATGTTGAACATAAGTTGAATATAATAAAAACACCCTACCCCATTGATTTATAAACAAACACAGCAATCTGTATATACATGTCCATGATATTAGGCCTATGCCATTTAACTTCCTTATTTCAGGTTGATCTGCTGAAGTCTATTTGGACTGTCAAATCCACTTTGAAATAAGTGAGCTGGTGATTAAAGAAACAGAAGGTTTAGTTATTAGTAAGTAAGACAGTGCACAAGATCTATCCATGAAATACTTGGGGAGAGGTTACCCTTACCTTGGTGCACAGAAATGTTATTTTGTCCGATTCTAATTTAGATCTGAGCTATTGTAGACATGATGTGTTTAAAATAAATCTGTTTCAGCCTCTGCTGTTCAGTGGACAATACAAAGGATGAGATTTCCAGAGTGGTATATAGACAAAATAATTGGGTTGTGTGGGGAAAACAGGTGTTTCTGCTACTTTTGTCATTTGCCTTCCAGATGTTATTGGACTGCTGCTCCCATCAGGCTCAGCCAACATGGCCAGTGGTTGGGGATGATGGGAACTGAAGTCCAACAACAGCTGGAGGGCATCACATTGTCTGCTGCACAGTAGTCAAGAGGTGGCACATTTGAGCACGTAACCTATACAAGACTGCATTTGCAAATATATCAGACTGCCACATTTTACAAGAAGCTGTGAGCTGAAGGTGCTGCTATCATTTGAAAAGAGGACACAAAATGTGCTTCTTTGCTTCTCACTTCTACTTCTACCTCCTAGAGCACCCTGAATCCATTTTTTTCCTGGAATCTTTAGTGTCTTCTGCCTCCTTTGCTTTCTAGCTGTTAAACCTTTGCAGGAATATATTGAAACAGTGAAGTAAAAATTGCAGAAGATGGGTATAAGCACGTGTGTCTGTGGTAGGATTGCCATATTTCAAAAAGTAAAATTCCTGACACTCACAAAGTTGTGATTTTAAGATGCTTTTTCCATCGTGTTCCCATACATCTGGATGGTTTCCCCTGACATTTTGCCAATTCGGCAAAATTCCTCCCTGACACTGTTTTTACACCCGGAAACCAGGACATTGCAGGAACTTTCCTGATTTATGGCAAGCCTAGTCTGTGGAAGATGCAATAATGCTAAAGGAAAGGCCAAATTCTTCACATACACGATGGGAATAGGGCCAAAGGTGGATGCAGAGAAGACCCTTCCTGTTGCTTATAACACAGGATCCCTTTTGGCTTATAAGATCCAGGCTTAGGAAGCTGGCAGTAAGCTATTTTTTAATTAATGAAACTTATGAACTGCTTGATTGTAAAACAAAACAAAAACACACACCACGAAGTAATTTACACCAATATAAAATAATGCACAAAGTGTTGCTGATAAAAAGCAGTTAAAAGCAGGTGTTCAAATATTCAAAGTGTAATTAAAAAAAATCAGTAGCAAATAAAATAAAACACATATAACATCTACATGTCTAGCTGGGCTTGCCTCAGCAAAAAATGTTTTAAGCTAGCACCAAAAAAGGTGCAGCAAAAGTGCTTACCTGATATCTATTGGCAGGGAGTTCTAAAGTACAGGTGCTGCCACACTGAAAGGTTGATTTCTTACAAGTGCAAAGCAAGTATCTTGTGGGACCTGTAACAGTGCCACATACGCAGACTGAAATGGTTGCACAGGCATATATTAGGTAAAGCAATCTGGCAAATAAACTGGCCCCAAGCTGTTAAGGGCTTTGTGTACTAATAGCCTGGTACTTGGCCTTCGCCTTCTCCACTAATTACTTACAGCTTCCAGGTCAAGCACAAGGGAAGCCCCTAATGATTGTCTTACAGTAATCCAACTTGCACACTTGCTCTTGAGAAGTTCCCAAATCCATATTAGAAGAATTTCACAAATAGTATGCAAGCTTTTGAGTTCTCCAGATTCTGTCTTTAGGCAAGATGGTAAGCAGGGCAGAGGGCAGATTAAAAAAACACTCCCAAAAAAAAAACCTTTTGCTGATGCTGAAGCAATGGCAGCTGCACCTGGTCTTCAGATGGAATAGGGGAGGAGATAGCAGGCATTCAGATGAAGGTGCAGATTTCAGGATGCACTGAGGTCCTGCAGGGATCAAGAAGCATAACAACTGCTGACTCTCCCATCCCTGAAACCCCAAAAAGGAAAGAAGGAAAGGCTGTTACTTCCAGCCTTAGGCAAAGCACCCAGGCTCCTTGATGAGTGGAAAAACAGAACCAAGAGACACTAGATAATCTTTATGTTACTAAAGGTAGATATCAATTTTAGACCATGTACCAGTTGATGGGCTAGGCACACTGTGCTGTGATATGCAGATTGGCCTAGTGAAGGTTCCTAATATGGCTACCTTTCTGTATTACTTTTTTGGGTATGACTTGTTCATGAGAACTTTCAAGCAAAGGCCTGAATTTATATACCCTCCTTCAAAACTTTCCATATTTACACCCCATTGATGCAATGCATATTTATTAAGTATTGATGAAGATGAAGAACTCATGGTAAAAAGTTGGGTTTTGGACACATTTTCATTCTTAACAGAAGTGAGGCCATTTTGTACACAGTTAAATTTTGCTCTAGACCAGGGGTTGTCAACCTGGTCCCTACCGCCCACTACTGGGCGTTTCAGGATTCTAGGTGGGCGGTAGGGGGTTCTATGGCACAAGCTGAATCCTCCTTCCATCAAGCACTGCTGGGCGGTAAGGAAATTTTACCATCAAGAAAGATGCATTAGTGGGCGGTAGGTATAAAAAGGTTGACTACCCCCGCTCTAGACAATGGCACTTTCACAGTATGAAAATGAGGGAAGGATTCTTTGCTTCATGAAATACAGCCCTTCTTTGGAATATAAAATAGATGTCAAGTGGGCTTGATTCAATGAACCCAGTGAGTTAGCAAAAGCTAGCAAAAGGATTCCTGCACATGCAACAGGACTCCCCCCCCCCCTTCTCCTCCTATGCACCTCTATGCTTCCCTCAAATCTACTCTGGAGGGTTGGGAGAACCCTCCCAATAGTGGGGGGGGGGGGGAGAAGAGATTGTTCTGTCTGCCACATGCTTGCACTGATGAAACAATCATATTAGCGTGATGTTGCATTCCATTCAGTATCTTATAATGAGATGCAGCACACATACACCATTTGAATGACAATGCCCATCAACTTTGGGGGTGGGGTGGCCCCCTCAAATATTTTAGGGGGGGGCTGAAGGGACCTCAACCTCATATGTATGAGGTGCATTTATATAATACTTCACAGATCGCTTCCAAAACTTGCATGCTCCTCCATGCTCTTTACTGGATAAAATAAATATATTGGCTTTCTTTCTGTTTCCATTCCCTGACACCAGTATGGCAAAGAGGTGCCCATGCTTGGAAGGCAAGTGATTGTAAAAGTGTCACTGAGAGCAGCCTCACCCAGTTTATGAGTTTCTGACCACAACTTCAAGACATCTAGAGAGCACCAAGCTGGTTTCAGTGCTTGTAGTCCAAAACTTTTGGAAGACATTGGGTTGGGTTGATTTAGAGAGTCTGGTATCGTGGCGACACTGCAGAGCACATCTGAGCCTTTTACACTGTGGAGCGTTTTTGAGCTTTCCTGTGCCAGCAACTTCCAATGCGATCTGCACAGTCTAACAGGTGTACATTAGCATTTAAAATGTTTAATTACTGGCTAATGAGGGAATGCTACAGTACAAAAAAAAATGGCATATTTGAATCAGAAATATTCTCGAGCATTTTAAGCACGAGAAACAAGCTTTCAAAAAGAAGAAAATAATTCAGATACAATTAATATGTGCCAGCAGGTAGAATAATTATACGAAAAAAAGGAAACTCACCTTTCAACACTCTCCTTGTATCTGATTCATACTACCAACCATTTAGTAGTGCTACTTTCTATGCCAAATCTAACATGGTCTTGTAAGTGGCTTGGAGACCTTTTCCTTGTGTAATAAGCAAATAATAAGTTCAAGTCGTCATCTTCAGTGGCAGTGGGAAGCTGTTTTAAACAGCCCTCTAAAATATAACTATACACACCCCTCAGATATGTTATGTATAAATGATCCTATGGGAAACTTTTGGTCCAGATGTTTCTGAACTACAATTCTCATGGCCAATGGCCAGGGGTGACAGGAGTTGTAGTTCAGCAATATCTGAAGGGCCAAACTTCCCTTCACCCCTACTATAAGCAAAGGATTCCCAGAACCCACACCAGTTTAGGAGCCTCACAAACATCTGTTGAATCTTGCCCCTTTAACATGTGACTCACATAGCTGGAATTCCAACTGATTTCATCTGGTGATTGCTCCCATCATATCTCACTTCTGCTTGACTTACTATTATCTCATTTAGCAGGTTTTAGTAACTTCTATCCAAACTGCAGCCTGGACAATAAAGCCAATCTCTCATATTTCTCTTTTAGAGTATGGCTGCATGCAGTTATTCTCCCCTCTACTTTATTTGGGAAACTTTGCATATGGGGAAAAGAGTGATTGTATTTTGAAGGATTATATCTACAGCCTTAAGGACCACAAGCTCCTCATTTATAAAATGAAAGAGGAAATTTTTCTTCAACAGTTCTAACAAATTCATTGATCACCTACTAAGCTCCAATCCCTTTGGTGACCATGCAAGATGTTTGCATGTCTTTTCTCTCTGTCCTCAACAAAGAAGCACCTACCCACATTTTTTGGCACATGATGCTTCTTCCCAGTGCTCCACACTGGCATGTCATTTTGCCACGAATAAGGCTGTCTTACTGTGATTACAATTTTTACACACTATTCACTTTATTTCAGCAAGTTATACAACACTTAAGTTTCCAAGCTGTGTACAATAGGATTACAAAAAGCATACAGTAGGTACAATTAATTAAAATTAATAATAATACTGTAATAAAAAAAAAATTACTGGCAAACCAACCTGTGTTCCAAATTGGTAGAAGGATATGATAAAAAAATATGAAGTGCATAAATGTCATAACACAGATGGACTAGGCACCATACAAAACACATTTGTTCTTTTCTAGGATGGCTTAGACATCCAGATGTGCTTGAGGTCTCTTTTTCAATTGGGAATGATTTCTCAGCTTCAGTTACCCAGGGGTAAAAACAGCAAAGTCCTTTGGGACTTCCATAATGAGGCATCAGAAAATACTCTTCTTTACTGCTCAGTTTTTTAAAACATCTAATGAGGGGCCTCTGCTCTGCAATTGCTCTGGAGTGAATCTCAGGTTTGTACTTTGCATACTTCACTAGGGCTGTATAATAAATAAAGATGCATAAAGTCAATCATGTTGTTCAAATCATAAACATGACAAATCCTGAGCAGACACTGTCACATTTACCTTAGTTTGCATCATTCCACGCCCCCAGCAGAAACATTGTTAATAGTGCTCCTATTCTGCAAAGCTGGATTCATAGAGATGAGTTTCTAGTAAGACTGAGAGATAAAGTGGGAACGGCAACAAAATGTTGCAGTGTTTTTCCATCTCCTTTATAGGAGTGTTTCTGTCCATTGTTTTGAGCTTCCTTTGCCCGCCTTACAACAAGTAAAGAGCTCAGGCAGGGCATTTTGCCACCACCTTCATACTCACCACACCTTCACACTGCAGAACACCTTAGTGTCTAGATTATGGAAAGGAATGGTCTCATTCTGCTTTTAGACAGAACTCACTCTGAGCATGGTGTCTAGTACTGGGCAGCATAGTTTAAGATGAATGTGGACAAACTGGATCATGGTCTGCAGAAGAGTGAGAAAGATTGTGAGAGGCCTGGAGGCCAAGTCCTAGGAGGAATGGTTGAAGAAGCTGGGCATGGAGTTAGCCTGGAGAAGAGATTATTAAGTGATGATATGATATCCTCCTTCAAATATTTAAAAGGTTGTCATGTAGTTGGTTGGAGCAAATCTAGTTTCTGTTGCTCCAGAGAGGAGAATCCAAACTAATGGGTTCATATTATAGAGGGGGGCAACTTAAAGAGGAATAATTTTGTGAGCTGTTCAACAGTGGAAGAAGGTAGACTCTTTTTCGCTAGAGATGTTTTATGAGAGCTGGCCACATATCTGGGATATTGGCCCAGATCTGGGATGCTGGATTTTCTAGGAGAGGCTAGACTCAATGATACTGGAGATCCCCTCTATCTCTGTGCTTCTATGGGTACTGAAATGAATTACAGTGGCACAATTACTGGGAGAGGCAGCCTTTATGACAGTTGTGTGCCCTTACATCAGTAACTAGATTGACCAGTGAGCAGAAAACAGAGGCAATGGACCATTATCTTATCCTATCCATAGCCTAGTGAGGCCAAACCTGTTTCCCTGATAAACATATGGCCAGGCAGCCTGTGTCAGGGCTTATGGTACATTATGTGTGTTTCCAGAACTCTCCCCTTCTTACTGAAGCTACCTGTGCAGAGGTTAGACAGGGGTTAAATCACTTCTATCTCATTGAGTAAGCATGCAGGCCACTTTTAGTCCATGTTGCCTGCCACCGTTTTATACGTGAATCTCCCATGTCTAGGGAAAAGTATATAGGTGAATGGAAGAATGTTTTCCTTGCAGAGGATCCCAGGTTTAGTTGCAGAGGGTCCCAGGTTGAGGGTCTCAAATCTCCCATTTGAAAGAAACTGTTAGCAGGTTTCTTCTGGCTAGCCACTGCTTGTCAAAGTAAACACTACTGAACGGGATGGCCACATGGTCAACATAAAGCAAATCCCTGTGTTTTATGCTCAGGCTTTGCTTATTTCAAGACCCCTGAAATGCTGTCTTCCTTTCAACCAGCAAATATTGACTGAGTTGTCTGTATAGTGATTAAAGTGTGCCTTAGCTACTTGATGTCATGTGCATTGACTTCATGCCCACTGACAACCCTGAGACTTTGCCGTGTTAGTATCTGGCTCAGATCTTGTGGTTTCATAGTAGTATATTATCAGCTATAGCAAGGGACAATAGAACTTGCAAAATCCCTCCTGATAGTAACAGAGGGAACTGCTTTCTACCAAGTCATACCACTGGCCCATCTAGCTCTGGGGTTGCCAGTGTGCCTTCCAAATATTGTTGGTCTCCAACTCCCATCATTCCTACTGGCCATGCTACCTAGGACTGATGGGAGTTGCAGACCTAGAACTTCCAAGGACACTACACTGTCTATTCTGACAAGAACCAGCTCTTCAGCTCTTCTTTCTCAGCTCTGTCTGAAGATGCTGAGGATTGACGCTGGCACCTTCTGCGTACAAAGCCGATGATCTGCCCTCCCCCCTCTCCTCCTTGCTTTGTCTCTCTGCTGAGAAAGATGAGTTGCTGGAGGCACCAGAGAGCATATCTGACACCTCACCCACCCATTGCAGTCTCTCTTACCCTTGGTGTCAGAATCACGTAACCCTGTTACATATCACTCATGGCCCTCGTAGCAGAATTAGGAGAGTCTGCCTTCCTTTGGAAAAAGCCTTTTTTCTCTTATCCATTCCATTGTACAGAGTGAAATACTGCATTTTGAGCTCTGTTATGAATGCCTCTAGTGCAGCCTCAGTTTTACTTGGCACATTAAACAACGCTGGTGGGGGGGGGGGGGGGGGGGGGGGGGGGGGGGGGGGGGGGGGGGGGGGGTGGGGGGGGGGGGGGGGGGGGGGGGGGGGGGGGGGGGGGGGGGGGGGCGGGGGGGGGGGGGGGGGGGGGGGGGGGGGGGGGGGGGGGAGAGTGACAGAAAACACTACATTATATTTGCATGAAGCATTTTTCATCTCTCCAAAAACTGATGGTTGCAAATCCATTGTAGGTAGCTAATGCCCATCTGGTAAGCAGCCATTATTAAACCATTTCACAAGGCAGAGGCGGGTTTAGGGCAGCGCACCCGGTTCCCCTGCACTGGGCGCCAAGTGGAGGTGGTGCCTTCTCGAAGCCTGGTAAGCGCTTACCCTAGGTTCTGGAAGGAGGCGTGAGGGCTGTGACAGGGTCCTAAAGTCCTCTTTTCTCACTGTCAGAGCCCTAGAGCCTCCTTCCCAAATCCTAAAGGTAAAGGCAAAGGGACCCTTGACCATTAGTTCCAGTCGTGGCCGACTCTGGGGCTGCGGTGCTCATCTCACTTTACTGGCCGAGGGAGCCGGCGTACAGCTTCCAGGTCATGTGGCCAGCATGACTAAGCCACTTCTGGCGAACCAGAGCAGCGCATGGAAACGCTGTTTACCTTCCCACCAGAGCGGTACCTATTTATCTACTTGCACTTGACGTGCTTTCGAACTGCTAGGTGGGCAGGAGCAGGGACCGAGCAACGGGAACTCACCCCGTTGCGGGGATTCGAACCCCCGACCTTCTGATCAGCAAGCCCTAGGCTCTGTGAGTTAACCCACAGTGCCACCTGCGTCCCTTCCCAAAGCCTAGTGCCTCCCTTACATGGCTTTTGAAAGGCAGTACAAGGGCTGGGTGGGGGCCATCAAATTTTGGCCTCACACAGGGTGCCAGATTACCAAGGTCCTCCCCTGCACAAGGGACCAGGATAGGATTATGCAGTGTTCAGGCCCACACTTTAAAGCTCAGTTTCCAAGCACTCTTTCGTTGCCCCAGAGCTTTCCCTGCAAGAACCCGCTCTCTGAGGCACAAGAAACATCTACGTAATTGGGTTTTCTTCAGATTGCTCTTTGCTCCCGTTCAACCTTAAAAAGCAGGTTTTTGTGGGGGAAGCTGCAGGGCAAAAAAAGGAGAGAGAGAGAGATATTGGACCCGGAGCTTTAAAGTGTGCACTATGCTTGGAAAGTGTGGAGGAAAGATAAATGTGGATAAGCCCCTGTTACATCAAGAGGAAGACCAGGCTTTCCTCTGGCTTTCCATGGGTGGGAGAGTTTGGATGTGGATTCAAAAAGGCAACCTTCTTCCTGCAACCTAAAGTGGCTCCGTCCCAGGAGAATTCCACCGCAGGCTCATTTTGAATGTATACATCAGCCCACATGTGCATGGATACATTTCTATGCAAGCAGAACTATTCTCTTTCCTCTGTTTAGCCACTGTCACCCACCCCACCCTTGAGGACTTTTGGACAAATGAGGCCGTACTATATATAGTGCCTTCAGTGCCAGACAGTGCTGTGACAGGGCTATTATTTCATGTTCTAGAGTGACAATGTGCCCCAAGTCACTCCTTCTGATGCAAAAGGACATGTGAAACTTACTGCTGTCTCAGTGTTTGTGAGCTGCAGTTATGGCGGGGGTTGCGGGGGGTGTATCTAATTACAATTCATCTCTTGGCGTCATGTTATTTTCATGCTGAGTCAATGGGTTTAAAGCTGGATAATAAACACACTGGACTAGGTCATTTATTTATAATTTACCCTGGCAACAGTTACAGATAATGGCTTTTGTACTTTATCTTTCTGGCACTGGGAATCAGTTTTCCGTGGATCCCCCCCGCCCCCCACGTTCAAACCCATTGCATGGCAATTTGCCAATACCATGGGGAGAAAAATTAATTACCGAAAATACTCAGTTAGAGAAAGGAAACATTCAACAGCAAGTAAACAACAGAATGAAGGGTGGGGGGGAACAGTTGTTGCATGGAAACAGCTTCTTAATGTGTGAAGAGGGGTGGTATGTAAAGTGCTTAGTAGAAACCCAAGAGATATCCATTTCATTTGTTGTCTAAAAATGCCAATGTTTGTATTGAAAATGGAACACTGAGCGCGTATAATGGAGATCCGGAGAGTTGGAGGTCTGATGAGACACAGTAGAGGAGCACCTTCTTTCTCACTCTTCCCCATGCACAAGTGAGCAATGGGTTGATCAGAGCAGTGCTTCCCCCATACACACCTTTGGAGAGGGATCACATTCACACCAGGCCATCACACATACAGGCCTCTTAGTGTAATATTACAGACCCTTCAAGACCCTTTTCCAGAGACGTCCTTGATTTAAAGAAGCCACCCCGGTTTCTGATTTTATCCCAGAATGTCCTACTTTTCCTTACTTGTCTCTATTTTCATCGGATAAATGTTGGAGGGTATGGAGTTATCCAGGCCCCGGGCTGTCTGAAGGCAATCCTGTATAGGGAAGTTTTTTAAATGCTTAATGTTTTGTTAGGTATTTATATATGTTGGAAGCTGCATGGCTAGGGCAACCCATTAAGATGTGTGAGATATAAACAGTATGGGTAGTGGCTTGTTTCTGAAGACTTGGTCATGTGGGGGTCTGTGTGTCCCTCAATTCATGTTCTTCATCGCATACCACCAATGCAAGCCTTAATCTGTCTATTAATGCTACATAGGGAACAATCACCTGGCAACCAGCTGCTGCCTTTGCATTTTGTCTGCAAAGTCCCTTTTGTGAAAGCTCCTCCTCTACCGGCCTCTGATCTGATGTATCTGTAGGGCAGGTGCGTGTGGCTTGGCCAAAAGAAACCAAATGGGAAAGCCTGGCAGAACTATGGACTGGAGGCTCCCCACTCCTCCACTTGTTGGTGGGTGATATTGTTTTTGGCTACATAAGGACTGACTGTCAGAGAACAGCCCATGTTGGACAAAAGACTCCTTCCTGCATTGCAGGGGGTTGGATTAGATGGTCCTCGTGGTGTCTTCCAATTCTATGATTCTATCAACTGATATTGCTATTAGTACAGTGGTACCTCGAGTTACAGACGCTTCAGGTTACAGATGCTTTAGGTTACAGACTCCGCTAACCCAGAAATAGTACCTCAGGTTAAGAACTTTGCTTCAGGATGAGAACAGAAATTGTGCGGCGGTGGTGCAGTGGCAGCGGGAGGCCCCATTAGCTAAAGTGGTGCTTCAGGTTAAGAACAGATTCAGGTTAAGAACGGACCTCCGGAACAAATTAAGTTCTTAACATGAGGTACCACTGTATACACAATGATTGCTCAGGAGATGAAACCCAGATTTTGTTGGCCCCTGGCTTTCCCCCTGAAAATAATCTATTCCATTCCATTTGTTTTTACTGTCTACAAATACAGAAAGCTGCCCAGTGATCAGGTTGTGCATATTATCTTTTCAGCTCTTGAAACTAGGATTCAGATTTTGCTTGTCACTGAAGAGATGGCAGGAGGTCTCTCAATGCTGATAGATTTCATATAGATACAGTACATCCCAGTGTCATGCAGGGATGTTTGTTAGTCTGAAAAGAATGCCATGCTGGCACAGTAGAAGGAGACTGTCTGCAAAGAACAGGAGGAATTGTAAGCCAGCTCAAGACAAAGAGGAGAGAAAGTGATCTGTCTTATTTGAGCGTGTCAAGAAACTACTGAGTGCCATAAATCTTACACACACTTGAGAACAAATTTTGATCCAATAATCTGTAGAACCATATCCATTTTGTCTCTTTTGTTCTCTGGAGACAACCAAGTAATACAACACAAATAAATAAAAGAAGTATGGGAATTTGAACAGTGCTCAACATGAACGTCGCCTCCCTCCTTTGTGTATCACACAACTGTAATTTAAAATTTTATATAGATTTGGGATGGCATTCAACCAAAGTTAGAGGAGATGATACCTGCCCCATCAGCCCCACATAGAACACATTCTATTTATCAGGTCTTGAGGTTACCAGAGCATGATTCACCACAGCAGAGCTATCCCATCCAATAATAGCTGTAATGGGCACACTAGCTATAACTGGTAAAAGGCACTGCTAGCCACTGAGGCTGCTTGAACCTCAGATAACAGAGATGGAGCAATAATACATAATTAAATCAATTTAAAAAACAAAAAGACCAGCAACGTAACTGATAATTAAAATATCAGAGTAGACTTAAAATACCAAGCCCACCTAATAAAAAGATTGGCTATTACAAGCAAATATTTTGCTGAAATGGTTTCCATTGTGTAAAGTCTTTGGAAGGAATTCAGTGTGGCACTAAGGTGATTGCTCTGTCAATGCAAGCATTCCTGCTTGCCTGATGGATCTATCTCCCCTCTCCTCTTCCCACCTGCCATTCTGGAGATTCTTCTGACTCCCACTCAGATTCAATTGGGAAGCAGGGGTGGGGGTGGGGGAGTTAGGCCTGTTTCACTAGCAGAGGTTTTTGCCTGAGCTTCAACTAGTGGGACCCATTACAGTGGTACCTCGGGTTATAGACACTTCAGGTTACAGACTCCGCTAACCCAGAAATAGTACCTCGAGTTAAGAACTTTGCTTCAGGATGAGAACAGAAATCGTGCTCTGGCGGCACGGCAGCAGCAGGACGCCCCATTAGCTAAAGTGGTGCTTCAGGTTAAGAACAGTTTCAGGTTAAGAACAGACCTCCGGAACGAATTAAGTACTTAACTCGAGGTACCACTGTAGTTGAATCCGGCCCTGTGACTTTGTGCAGAAAACACCAAGATATTAAATTCCAACACATATCATAGAATCATAGAATTGTAAAGTTGGAAGGGACCCCAACTTTTTTCCCTTTGAAGAGGCCTGGACCCAGAGACACTTGAGTCAAAAAAGCTGCCGCCTACTCGAAGTCCTGCTGTGAAAGGGGCTTGCCTTCAACTGACCAAAATCACTTAATGACATGATATCTAGCCTTGAGAATTGTGGTGAGAAATAAAAATAATTAAAATAGAACCAACTCTGATTTTCCATGTTTCAAGTTCAGCATGTTACATTTCAAGCCCAGTTTGATCTTCTTCCATGCCCTTCCTTTCCAATCCATCTCCATTGTTATCATTGCCCAGGCATTTAAGCAGCACAACTCTGTCTTCATTATGCCATTGTGGCACAGCAATTGGAAGCACTCAGTCCATTTGAGAGTTTGAATTAACTGGCATGTGTGAAAGCACAAAGTGCACTTCTATTCTCTCTCCTGTCACATTAGTTGGAATGGGAAGCTTTTAACTGGTGGACTCTGAGAACTGACGGCAAAAGCACAACGGGTGGGAGCAGTTTGCAGAGACAATGGCTGCGTGCTCTTTTATGAACCCATCCACTTGTTTTGTATTAATGTGGAAAGTTTACTTGCAGCCCATCGAGTGTGTAATCCATGTTAAGACACCAGAGGTTCCTTCATATATCTAAGTAAAATTAAGGATTAATCAGGAAGTCTCCATTACCAAGTATGACAAATGAAAAAAGAGTTTGCTGCCCTATGTCTCCATCAGCTGCCCTTCTCAGTGCCCAATCCCAGCACAGCTCCTCGTCCACATATGACTCAGCTGCTTCTTGTAAACCCTCCGTCAAGCTTTGAGCATTATATTGTCACCATTGCTTTTGCTGCCTTCTCAAGGCGGCCATGTTACACCCATACATTGCATGTGAAGGAAGTTGGAAGTATCTTGGGGAATATGGTGCTGGATGGGACAAAGGATCAGATATTGTAGTGATTATGGTGGGGTGGGGGGATGTGATTATATATGCCTTTTGATTAGAAGACTCAGACCAAACCCTCCCAACTGTTCCATGGTATTTATTATGAGGAATCACTGGCATTTGGATGCAACTAAAAGAGGATAGAACTATAGCTCAGTTGGTTAGAGCATGGTGCTGTTAATGGCAAGATTGCAGGTTTGACCCCCCATGGGACAACTGTGTCTTCCTACACTGCAGTGGCTGGATGAGATGATCCTCAGGGTTCCTTCCAACTCTACAGTTCTATGATTCTATTGTTTCCTGTGATGTACATGGTCATAATTTTTCCCCAGGCTATAGAGTCTGTCTGAGTTTTTGAAGATTTTTTTTTAACCCGCTGCAAAACCCGTAAAGCAGGGACAATAGTGGTTGAGTTTACACACCACAGTATCTTTATCATGCCACCTTCAATGGGGGGGAAAAGTCATCAGACTTACCAGCATCAAAAAAATCCCATATTTACCCTGCGTAAGAATGATTAAAGGGATGCGGGTGGCGCTGTGGGTAAAACCTCAGCGCCTAGGACTTGCCGATCGCATGGTCAGCGGTTCGAATCCCCGCGGCTGGGTGCGCTCCCGCTGTTCGGTCCCAGCTCCTGCCCACCTAGCAGTTCGAAAGCACCCTTAAGTGCAAGTAGATAAATAGGTACCGCTTTATAGCGGGAAGGTAAATGGCGTTTCCGTGTGCTGCTCTGGTGCCGGTTCGCCGGAGCAGCCTCGTCACGCTGGCCATGTGACCCGGAAGTGTCTTCGGACAGCGCTGGCTCCCGGCCTCTTAAGTGAGATGAGCGCACAACCCTAGAGTCGGACACGACTGGCCCATACGGGCAGGGGTACCTTTACCTTTAAGAATGATTAAGGCTGAGCTGAGTCTTATAAATGAACATTTTCGATAATGCACTTTCCCTTTTTGTGATTTGGGAATCACAATAAAAGGGGACAAAGCTGTTCTCAAATGCAGTGTGAGGTTGATCATTGATCCACCACAGTCAGGTCATGTTTAAGGCAATATTACACTAACTGTCAGAGTCTTCTTCTTACTTTCATTCCCATCATCACCATCTGTTTACTTGTATGCCGCTTTCCTATGCCCGAAGTGGCCAACATCAAGCAATCAACAATAAATATAACAATTCCAAAAACATATTAAGAACAATTTAAAGTAACCATAGGGTCAATAATTGGGAGGAAATGCAGCATTATATAAAGCAATACAAATAAGCTAACCTAACTTAATTTATCAGCTACTTATTATTATTATTATTATTATTATTATTATTATTATTAATACCCCACCCAGCTTAAAATGAAACAGTTGCATTCGGTCAACATGTGATAAGGAAGCAAGATTTCCCCAGGTTCCATGTTTCAGTGGGTCTTGCTCTTGACTTTCATATGTTCTGTGGAAGATGAAATCAGGGCAATATTTGCATACAGTTATAGCCGAGTTTCTTCCAATTGATCAGGAACCCTGGGAATTCAGGGAGCAGTTTCTACCAAATTTGTAGAGATTAGATCATGGGGCAGCAGATGGAAAAGCTTAGGACAAGGTCAGAGGGGCATGCTTAGCTTTCCAATCATTTATAGAAGGATGTGGAAACGAAGGTGAGAACAGGGCTAAACCAAACACCTTTCACAATAATGAGCTGCTTTTCCTTTGCTAGTAGTGAATCTATGCATAAACTAATCAGGTGTTCAGTGTGAGCCTTATTTTCTTAATGACTTCAGGCCCTACAGAGTGAAGGGGAAACTAGATGTAGGTCTATAGCTATTGTTGGGTGGGTGGCTTTAAACCAAATGTTTTGGGGTCACCTGGGTGTGAGGAATTAGTATTTGTAATGCCTAATTTTAAATAAGGCACCATGGAAGGAAAATGTGTCATCTCTGGCCTTGACGTGGATGCTGAATGTGGCCAGGGAATCCACAATGTTTGCGACACAAAGACTTGTGAGTACTTCTTCTCAGCAGACCTGGCTAGGATTGCACTGTAAGCCACTGTGCTCGCTAAGGCTTTAATCCCCAGACCTCGTTATTCACATACCATTCTTAGGAGGCTTTTGTTTTTGCCTTGAGCAGACATTTCCTTTCATTAGAAGTTCTGTCCTATTCTCACGCCACCTTTCTAACCCTTATTAAATTCAACAAAGAGCCGTACCACTAAAGCAGCACTCAACACTTCTCCTGAGCCTGAACTGCTGAAATTTGCAGTCTTCTTTGACCTCATTGTAGGTCAACCTCAAGGTGTCTTTGATAGCAACTATTTGAGGTGAAACAGCTCTGTTTGTCCTTCATGTTATGATACTTTTTGATCTAATTGGGAGGTTGTACTGAGAAGCTCTGAGTGTTTTTTTCCTGAACAGAAGGGAAGGCTTTATAGTAAGCTACCTAGTACTGAGATTACTCCAATGATATTCAGAAATTGTTACTTTAATTAGAAAGTACCGGTACCTTACATTATTATTATTATTTGCATCCTATTGACAATAGTTCAAAGCAGGTTAAAATAAGCCAGCATCTCATTTTATCATCCCAACAATTTATTTTATCCTGAGAGTCTGCTCCATAAATTAACAAGGATTTGAACCTGTTTTGTTCACATCCCATCCCATCTCATTTTCATTTTATATTTTATTTCATACCTGATATTTATACCACCTTTTAGGGTACAGTTGCCCCTTCAAGGGGATGTACAAAATTACAGGAAGATATAGCCTCATTCTCCATGAATTGGTTTGAAGTCATCCATGACCATGCACTATGTTAAGAGGTACTTCCTTTTATCAGTCCCTAGTTGTAGTATTATAAGAGAGGGAGAAAAAATTCTCTACACCATACATCTATTCCCTTATCATGTTCTCCTTCTCATCGTTTTTCCTTCATAAGTAAACAGTTGCAAACATTGTTTTAACATGAGAAATGCATTTTCTTAGTGGAAGTTGCTTGCAAAATTGTGTATATTAGCCAAAACTGCATACAGAAATGTGTGTCTTGGGAGAAATTCACACTGAATTTCTCACAAAGCGTCATACTTTTTTTTTTTTTTTTACAGGAAATTGCAAATTGCTGTCGAAATGTGGGGAACTGAATTTGAGATTCAATTTTAGAACCAAAATTGACAGTTTCTTCTTTCCCTGTGCATACACATGATCATTAAACATGTACAACTTCTCTTTAAGGACTATTTAAGAGTGATGCATTACTACATAATATATATTCAGAGCACTCATTAAGTACATGTTTATGCCTGAATAAGATTCCTGGAGCCGGTTTATGTCTTCCTGTGTCATACAGGGGAATCTGGAAACAGCCTCTGTGCAATTCTTTTTCAATGCCATCACAGAGCCATGTAGCACCGGTCATAACATAAATCTTCAGCCTGATTGGAGAGCACCAGCTGCTGTAAGAATATCCTTATATTATATGTTACTGCAAGTGGCATGGAAAATCCATAGCATGGATGCGGTTTCCAACTTTCTCTGTGTGATGGAGCTAGCACCGAGCTCCGCATTAGTGATATGCATTAGCAATTTGGCCATGCAGCAGGGTGAAGCAACTTGCTTCAGGCAAGATGGGAGAGATGAAGGCAGGAATTGATGTCTCAGTGATGGGAGTGAGACTTTGAAAATTATTGTCCCTGGTGGGGGAGAAGGGGTGTCATTTGGGTTCCACTTCAAACAGCAAAATATCTACAGCTGGCACGGATTCTAAGTAGGACACGAGGAGATAGTAGCTCTTCTGTGTTGCTTAATTGGCAATAATCAGGTATGATCTGATTTTCCACTGCAATTCTGCTTTGTATATCAGCCTTCCAAAAACTCTTAGCAGCTACAATAGCAGCTGTAACATGCTATAATGTGTCCAGTCTGGGTAGCTTTAAAAGGCGTTACACACATTCCGGCAGGAAATTCATTCAAGGCTATCACTGGATATTGGCTATATATTGCCGCCAATATCAGAGGCAGGATGCATCTGAACACCAGTTGCTGGGGAATGTGATCAGAACTTCCCATAGGCATCTGGATGACCACCCTGAGAACAGAATATTGATCTAGATAGGCCTTTCGTCCAACCAAGCTGGGCTTTTATGTTCATATGTCATTGGCCTCCATAAACGCTTCATTCTTCAAGGCAGTGATCACCAACCTTGTTAGGTTTGGTGGCTCATTTGGAATGTGGAGCAAGTAAAGTAGGTGCCACCTACTCTGGTTACTTCTCTCCTCCCCTCTCCTAGATCACCCCAAGACACAGAAAGAGAACATGTTCTCTATCTATCTATCTATCTATCTCTCCACTTTACTAAGAAATCAAGGTAAAAGACAGATCCACTAGAATTAAATGGCTCCTTCACAGACCATAGAGCTGAAAGAGGAAGCAAGAAAGAGTGGCACTCTTTCAACTTCCTTCTTCAACTCTACGTGCTTCTCAGTGGACGATAGCATAACCATTCTCACCACCTCATGACCAAAAGAGCAGTGAGGGAGGGATAGCTCAGAAGGTTTATGAACACCAAGGAGAAGACCTCAATGGTGCCACGTTGGTGATGCCCACACAAAGTACAGTTCACTGGAAGCATCCCAATATACATGACATTGCGTCATGCTTTGGTGGGTGGTGCTGTGGTCTAAATCACTGAGCCTCTTGGGCTTGCCGATCAGAAGGTCGGCGGTTCAAATCCCCGCAACGGGGTGAGCTCCTGTTGCTCTGTCCCAGCTCTTGCCAACCTAGCAGTTCAAAATCACACCAGTGCAAGTAGATAAATAGGTACCGCTGTGGCGGGAAGGTAAACGGCATTTCTGTGCACCCTGGTTTCCGTCACGGTGTTCCATTGTGCCAGAAGCGGTTTGGTCATGCCGGCCACATGACCTGGAAAGCTGTCTGTGGACAAACGCCGGCTCCCTTGGCCTGAAAGCGAGATGAGCGCCACAACCCTATAGTCACCTTTGACTGGGCTTAAATGTCCAGGGGTCCTTTACCTTACCTTAATGGGCAAGGGCAGATTTTAGAGGATGTGTCCACAGTGAGAAGCAAAATCAACATTTCCCCCCACAATCATGTCCCACTGGGTATATATGCTATGCTATTTATACCCTAGATAAAGAATTTAAGAAGATAAGAGTTTGTGCTTGATAAAGCAGAATAATAATTTTAGACCTTATTTGATTTTTCCAAGAAACTGCATAATCATAAAATAATACCATACAATTACTACATTTTAGGTCCTAGAGGGTTTTTTAAAAAAACTATTTCTCTTTTTAATGGTTGCTCAAAATTGCTGTCAATGAATAGTAATATTGACTAAAAGGAATTTATGACAAAGCCCAGCTTTTAAGTCTTTTTAAGTTCCATTTATTTCAAGATACTGCAAGATGATTAAGGTTTCTCAACAGATACCTTACATAGGGCCCTTTATATTTTTGACACACAGCATCTAAGAAGCAGAATAACGTCCCAAAACCACTGCACAGAATGACAGCATAAAAGGAAGGGGGAAAACTAACTTCAATGGGAAGGTTACCTTTGATTTGTACTTGTAGCAGTTTGGAGGTTTTGTCATACACATGATTCCTTTTTTTGGATTCTTGTGATCATCTCATTCTGTCTTTCACATTCTGAGTCTCTTTATCATTTAGTTGGGATACTGGCTGGTTGTATCAAAGTTCCTAAAATGCCATTTTAATTATTGCCATAAGGCCAATAAGGAGGCATTGGTTTCCTCTGAAGGCCATAAAAACACAGAACAATAATGTTTTGCTCTGTGACTTCATTCTTGGTGCTTTCACCAAGTAGAGGAATAGTAGAGGAAAGGGGTGTGTCTGCATTCTCTGTATTTTACAGGTTAATGTTTAGTAGGCTTATTCTGGTGGCTGGACTTAGATACTTAAAAGTGTCACAGGTGCCAGCATAGAAAATGGATGCCACAAGCAACAAGAATAAATATATATATGTGATTCTACTTCTTACTGCTGAGTATCATTACATATAAAAAAACACTGGGAGACTCCCTTTCCCTCCAAAAAAAAACCCCTTGTATTTCACACAAGGACCTACAACAAAGTGTGGCAGCCACTGAAGGCATGAGAACTTCCCAGTGAATTGTGAATTGAATTACCAAAGCAAGTTAGCGCCAGAAGTCAATAGGGATAGGGGATTCAACGCACACAGTAGGTTGACATCAGCAAACTGTGGGTAACTGGACACTAAATGCTTTCAATTTATAAAGCACTGCAGAACTTCTAGAAGAATAGATTAGTAAGCAAGTCTCTGGAGAAGGCAGATAAAAGGCAAGGCTAATCCTAGCTACAGGATCTTTAGCAAGGTTTTGCTGATTCAGAATTCAACTACGAGAAGGTATTTTGTTTTGGAAGAAATGAGGACGCTTTAGTGTTTTTATATGCACTGTACCCCGCCCAGAGTGGCTGGGGAAACCCAGCCAGATGGGTGGGGAATAAATAATAAAATCATGATTATGGAAAACTAAATCCAGGGCAGGGCTACACTCAAAATGGATCTTTCTGTCATGGGGCTACTCCCATGATGAATCTGGGGAATTATAATTCTGTGAAGACAGTAGGTGCCGCAGTGCAACAAAATATTTGTGCTAGTTGGGGGCAGTGTAAGAGGTTCCACGTGCACAATGGGCCTTTCACCCTTCTCCTCTCCCCACTTGCCCCTCCAAAAAGTTGACTTGCAGGGGGTTAGAAGACGAGGCGAGGGCAAATTCTTCCATCAGGCAGGCAGAAAGGTTTATGTGGATGAAGCATACCCCTTAGTGCTCCTTTTAATTCCACCCTATATATTTAAAACCAGGGATCCATGAACCAACTCATTATTTCCTTATGTGCCATTAAAGCTATGTTCTTATATTAGGCCACTTTTTAAACGAAGTAATTACCAGCACTATGGCCTTGCCTCATTATACAGTATATTTCTTCCTGAAGGCTTCTGCCAGCTTAAAAATGTTTCATTGACATTATTACTGAGGTGTAAAAGTTAAAAATTTGCAGCTGCCACAATACCTCCAGCACAAATTGGTATAGCTCCACCGGATAGAGATAATTGCTTAGCCTTGTTGGGAACTCACAGGTCACCTGACCTGTAAAATAAGATCTGCTTCAACAGAACCCATTCATCGCTATTAAAATGTAGTTTGAAGTTACACCTGGCTGCTGACAAGCCTACTGCTTTCCCAGAATGCCACAGTGCTGAGAATGTGGCTGCCAACTTATTCAGTTGAGGCACTCTCTAAACCAGATCTGCGCCAGGCCTGGAATAAAGAGGTCAGCTCCATTTGCTAGTGGCTTTCTTCCTGTAAATCTACACTTGTGGTGCTCTGTGAACACAGTCCACTGGGCAGCTGCATTTACATTGACAAATACTGTGAAATATTCAGTACTTTAACAATGTGAATGACAAAATGGTAACAGTGGGACAGTTTGCATTATTCAGTCACATGGCGATTGATCGATTGATAAGAGTTTTTTGCTCTAGAAAGCATGATATGTAAATGTTGAGCCTGAGATGCATTTCATAAATCTGAAAGCATTTATTAGCTAGTACATAAAATCACCTTGGCTAACAATGTCTAATTTTATGAGGAAAGGCAACAGTAGTGTCACACCTTAGTGTTGAGTAGCCCTACTGCACTCACTGTGTCAGCTTATGAATGAAAGTTTCCATGACTGCTCCCAGGATGAGGACTGATGAGGCTGTCATGCAATCTGCATCATGCCTTGCTGTCTAGTAAAAATCAATCTTGCATTAGTGGAGACTGTAGACAGTGTGCAGTGTGTTGCCATAATCTTTTGTCACAAACGTTAATTTTTAAATTAAATGGATCTGAGGCAAACAAGCGACCAATGACAAGTGATGGACAGATCCTGTTTGTTTGTTTCTTTCAAACATGTTAAGCAAACATTTTAACAATTATTTGCATATATGAACATCTGTGTACTGCCATTCCTTCAATATCCCAAGAGAGTTTGCAACACATAAATACCAGTACAATAAAATAGTCCATTACAATCCAGTAAAAATCCAACAATCACCACAGTTGCCAGGGAATTCTCTGTGGCTAAATTATGAGTAATAAATTCTTCAATTTATTATTTCTAGACCATCCATTATCCATACAGTAAGGCATGAATAACATTAAACGCAGCACCAAAAATGATACGATAGAATACATAAGGCAAACAATTATTATAAAAAGAAAACAATAACCAGAGCAGACTAAAATACCAACTGTAAAATGTGCCTGGGGGCCAGTAGATAAGTGTTGACCTGGTGCTGAAACAATCATAAAATTGGTGTTAGTTGAGCTCCTATGGAGGGCATTTGAGGAAACAGGGTGCCACCACAGAAAAGGCTCTGGAGTTGTGCTGTATTTTTGTACTTATGTCTTTCCAGGCTGTGATGCTTTATGGCTTACATTTTTTATTTGTTATTTTCTTTATTTCTGTTACATTTGCACTTTTAAAACAAAACAATAAAATTATATATATATATATATATATATATATATATATATATATATATGAATGCAAAGGCCCTGCCCCATGTAGATGTCCAAATTTGTAATAGAAGAGTCAGCAGTCAGTTTAGCCCCCTCACTCCATAGTGTTTTCTCTTTATATAAATCATCTATCAAAGAATCCAAACATTACATTATTGATTTTTTGGCTTAGGAGTGTGTGAAAAGCAACCAAAGAATCTGTTCCACGGGTCTTTTCTGTGCCGTATACCAGATAATGTAAGAGTTCCTTCGGGAATTTTGGACTGCATGCAGATTTCATCGTTTTCTAAGCCTTTTGCAGTAAGAACAGCAAATAGTTTTATGGCGCCTTGTGTGGACCACAGTCCATTTCAACAGATGCATGAAGGTGTAGTCCTAAATTGGCAGGCATCAGTATCCATCATTTGCAGGAGTAAGACAGAGAGACGCAAGGGCAAAGAGAAAGTAAATATATAAAAATCAGACAGTGACCATGACATAAAAGCATTATAATTACAGTGGCATTCAACAAAACATTTAACACAGGCATTTTGGCAGCAGTGTGCTAATTAACACACTTGTTAGAGAGTAACTACTCTTTGTGTTACAAGAGCTCAGCTGATAAACACATTTCAAAATCAAAGAAACTGTCATGGGTACCACAAAATAATACATTTCACAGAAGAAAAACTGCTGATCCTCAAAATACTCTTCCCTAGATTAAACACTTACACCCCTGAAAAACCCAAAGAAAACAAAGACAGAAAAGCAGGCAACCTCCTCAAACAACCCGCAACAACCCATCATATGACAAATTGGGAGGGGGCCTTGATAGGTGTGAAGGATAGTGCCTTATAGCACCATAACACCCATGTTGGGGACTCCATAGATCACCTAGATCTGGAAAATGAATCTGTGAAAGTTATTTAATCGATATAAATATTGTTCATTGCTGAGTCTCACCTTTTGCTTAGTTTCAGCAGTCACTGTTCCAGATTTTGTTTTTTTTATTTTATTTTATTTTTTTAAAAAATAGATGCTGGTGGAGCAGAACTTTGCTATGATATATATTGCAACATTTTTATTGCATTCCACAGGTCCTCCAGTAAACGTTACTTGCAATATTTTTATCAACAGTTTTGGATCTGTCACAGAAACCACCATGGTAAGTGTGGCAATGCCACTGGCAAAGAAACAACACTCCTTAATCTATGTCATAAACACAACCTGTCAATTTTTTTTTTCTATTTATTGTTCAACTTGCAGGTCCTCCTGTAAATGTTACCTGCAACATATTTATCAACAGCTTTGGTTCAATAGCAGAAACTACAATGGTGAGTGGGAAAAACCATTGAAGCCATCTTGTGAAGGGGGGTGATGTGCTCTGGATCTGGGGAATTCTAGATGTAGGGGCTTCAGGTTTAAGGGAGACTCAGCATGTACACTGTCAGCCTTAGGACAATTATAGAGTGTAATTCTTAGGAATAATTTATATAGCAATCTAGAATTTTATTTTTAAAATTACTTTTATTTATTGAATTTATACACCGCCCTACACCCAGAGGTCTCGTGGTATAAACTCTAAACATGAGAAGCAGCAGAAATAATGGTTATTACTTAGATCAGTGATGGCCACATTTGAGGGCAGATGTTCCACAAGTCAAGTCCAGAGTAGCATTCTTTATTTGCAAGCCCATCTCATACACACACACACACACACACACACACACACAGTGGTACCTCCGTTTTCGAACGTCTAGGAAGTCAAGCATTTCGGTTTTCAAATGCCAAAAACCCGGAGGTAACAGCTTCAGTTTTTGAATGCTTTTCAGAAGTCAAACGTGCCACGTGGCTTCCGTATTGAGTTTTCTGTAAGTAAATGCTTCCATAAGTAAATGTTTTTGTTTTTGAATGTTTCAGAAGTCGAATGGTCTTCTGGAATGGATTATGTTCGAAAACCAAGGTACCACTGTATATGTATTTCCCATCAAATGAGGTGGAAAATAAGTTGCAGCACAACATTGACTCTTTGCTAGTCTTTGCTGTTCTTCTAATGTTGAGTTCCGGCTCCCATCAGCCCCAAGTAGTATGGCCAATTGTCAGGGGGGATGGGAGTTGTTTGGGAGTCCAAAAACTCCCACAAAGTTGGGGCAGACTGCTCTGTTCTACACCCATGCAGGCACAAGCATCTTCCTGGCCCCGCCCAGATGTGCACAGACTCCCATTGCTGATGCCAGTGGTGGAACACACACTCCTTATTCAGGAGTGTGATTATGGAAATCAAGTTTATTTCTCTGAGGAGTAAATGGCAAGGCACCATCACAGAATCTAGAACCCAAAGCCAAATTTAGCTTATATTGAGCCCAATATTCAATAGGTCCATTAGAGTTATATTCAAACCAGACTGATGAAGAATGCAGAAGAATCACCACCCAACTTGCAGGGTTCCCTCCCTTCCCTTCCCCTCCCTCTCTCTATGATGTTTAAGTCCTCTAGCTGGCAGCCACCATCACACACACACCCCCACACCACCCGACGGCTGTGGAAGTCAGAAGCTTTCTGGAGGCCAAATGAGAGCATCATCCAGCAGGCACAGAAAGGAGCTCCTTCTCACTGAGCTGTTTCCAGTGTTACTCATACTCAGAGTAGACCAGATGAAATTAATGGACATGACTAAATTTCATTGGGTTGACTCTGAGTAAGATGGAATTGAATACAATTCAGTCTTTGCTTTTTTCTTTCTTTCTTTTTTTTAAAAAAGCCAGTTCAAATATGGCTGCCCCAGCACCACACTGAAGCCCACTTTCGTTAACACCCCCCTCATCACTCCCAGTTTCAAAGGGCCATTTTCACATTTCCCTGCCAAATGAACTGAAAGTTACTTTCTGAAATAAAAATGAAAAACAGGGAAATGGCTATACGGCTTGGCTGAATTAAACGTACTTTTAAATTATGCCTGGTTACAATCTTCTTTTTTGTAAAACTGTTAACAGGGCAAGTTATTTTCTTACATAAGTATTAAAGTACAAAGGTCCCAGATGTAAAAAGATAAAGCAGTGTCAAGTAAGCATAGATCAAAGGTGCCTTTGTAATTTTGCAGTTTCTGCAGTCTGAAAAAAGCAGATTTGGCATCTGATTGCCTGCATGCTCCCCTGTGGCCACCTGGATGCATTTGAAAGCCTACCACCAGTTGGTGGTCAATGCGGCAGGGAGAAGAAATGTGGCAGTTCACGAGGAGAACCACTGGTCTCCATGAGATGGTGGTAGAGAGGTGCAGGCCTATCTGGTGCTGAGAGACAAGGAGTTGCCGCAGCCAACGCTGTGGAAGTGTTGCTGAGTGGATAGTCACAGGGAGCACAGTAGACACTTTCCTTTGGGCATGTGCTGAAGTTGTTTTTCACCTGTCCAGAATAATTGCGGCCTTCTGACCTGGCATGGTTGCAGGACTGGACAACAGCGGCCTCTCGTCCAAGACCTGTCCTGTGCTGGCTAGGATGCTTTGAGGCCTTGAAGTGGAAACACTTAAGAGCATGTGTAACAGAGTTCCAGAAGGTAGTCTCCAAGTACAGGTTCCTGGGAACTGCATGGGACGCAGGTGGCGCTGTGGTCTAAACCACTGAGCCTATTGGGCTTGCCAATCGGAAGGTCAGTGGTTCGAATCTGGGGTGAGCTCTTGTTGCTCTGTCCCAGCTTCTGCCAACCTAGCAGTTCAATAGCACACCAGTGCCAAGTAGATGAATAGGTAAACAGCGTTTCCATGCAGTATGGTTTTCTTCATGGTGTTCCATTGCGCCAGAAGCGGTTTAGTCATGCTGGTCACATGACCCAGAAAGCTGTCTGTGGACAAATGCTGGCTTCCTTGGCCTGAAAGCGAGATGAGCACTAAAACCCCATAGTCGCCTTTGACTGGACTTAACCATCCAGGGGTCCTTTACCTTACTTTACCTTTTTACCTTTACCTGGGAACTCAGATTCTCCACTGCATGGAGAATTCCCAATGGGAAGTCTAATACTGCAGTAGTAGTAGTAGTAGTAGTAGTAGTAGTAATAATAATTTTATTAATTATTGAATTTGTATACCATCCTTTATCCAAAGATCACAGGGACATTCACAGCACAAAAATACAATACTGAAAATGTTCAGCATTTAAGGAAGCCCACTCTCCCCTCTAAGCAATGCCACGGCAATCCTCCCAACTCAAGCAGAATTGCAGGGAATTAAATTTCACCTGAGACTTCACACTGGTGCTGTTGAAGGGCCTTGAATGGTGTTTCTGCCCTCTCCATTTAGGACTCGGACAACTGTAGTGCTGAGGTGGTAGGCTCAATTCAGTTCACATTTAAAGACAAATCTACCTCATCCACACATTCCAAAGCAATACACAAATCTCAGCACAGCCATCCTTCAAAGGCTGCCTTTCTCCAAATTCTGCAGTGCAGTTCTCCAGTAAATAAAGGGGTACAAAAATGCAGACACTAGGGTAAAGTGTGCCTAAAAATGCATATATTAAACATATGTTTAAAAGCATATTAATGTACAGAAATACACTGTATCTGGTAAAATATAAATATTAGAGAAAACAGGCTTTGCAAAAAAAAGTCTGTGATAGGCAAAAAGTGCTTGCAAAAGTATGTACTTTAGGAGACAGTTGGATGAAAATACTGATGAATTTTCAAGAAGATTTGCAAACTGATTTGGATATGTGGAGTAGTTAATTTATAATTATAAAAATGAGAAATGAACAGAAGCCAAACTTCACAGATTCACTCATCCCTTGCCTGGCATATCCTCCTTGCTTTTCATAGAGTTAGGCTATTAATGGGGGGCTATAAATGTTTTAAAAAGAAAGGTCATGGAGGAGTTCAACAGGTCCATGAGTTTTGGGGATTGTGGGATGCGTATGACAGACAGCCTTTGTTTAGGGTCAAAATCTGAAGAGCATCTAGCCAGGTGGGTCTGGGTCACAACAAGACCTAAGATACCTGACTGTCACTTACATACACTTCAGCATAAGGTTCTATAGCCATAGCAGGTTTTGCTGCAACACATTAAAGGAAACATGAAAAAAAACCTAATCTATAACTTACATTCTTTTGTCTCTCCCACTAGAAAAATAGGATGAAGTTCAATCTTATTCAGATCAGAACTATACATAATAATTCCAATTAGGTCTAGCGCTCCTTTAAAATCTTGTCCCATGCCCTTCTAAAAGTGGTAAGTCTGCGAAAAAGGCTCTGTCAACATAGCCACAGGGGCTTTCTAGCTTTATCCTAAAACCTTCTGCTGACCTTAATGCAGGCAGAGAACAACAGCAATATTAAGCAGTCAAAATCCTGCATGTCACTGACTTTACAAGATGGCATTCAATGACAATATTTGCACGACCTAATGCTGATGGCATTAATCAGACTCCTCCATTGCTTTGATTAAATCCCCTCATTGCATTTTTCTGTCTATAAGGTATGTTAATGTGTGTCTTTTCAGTGTTCATTACCGCATTTCTGCTAACAGCAGCAACAACAAAAGGCTTGAATAGTGAAGTAGATTCAAACAGAGATGTTTGGCTGCCATGTTTGCTTTAATCATAATACCTGCAGACAGCATCGAAGGAGTTCTGCTCGATTCAGTGCTGTTCCGATGTCTGACATTGACTTTCTCAAAGCTGCCATATCTTCAATGAGTAGCTTTGAAACGTGTTTATAAAATGGTCCTAAAGGCAAACATCAACTACTGCTCATCTGCTTTGCTTTATAAACTTGATGATGTGCTGGACAGTATTTCATTCTTGTGGTAATATAAAATCATGAATTTCATGAGGCTTCAAGAAGTTATTGTGTCCTCACAAAACACTGTTGACAGGTTGGACATAAAGTGGGGAAATTTGGTTTCTCAACAGTCTAGGAAGGCAAACAATGGACTGCAGGTTAATAATAATATTTTTAAAAAACAAAAACCTTCCATGGCCCAGAAAACCAAGATGGCCAATTTGAAGTAAACTGAATACAGAGGCAAGAAGAGGGATCTGCAAATATCTGATAACAAACTCAATGATTATTTAATATGCTTCAAGTCCAGCCAAAGGGGGATTTTGTGTTTTCCGTAACTTGGGCTAATAGACAAAGAGAACTCTCTATCACTGGAAGAGTACTGTAAATCTAAATATCATTGGTCTTCTGAGGAGTAAATGGTACTTCAGTTGCCTTACTGGTTGGCTGCAAAAGGCTGAGACTCTTAGACTGAAGTCTCAGGTAAGATTTTGTTAATCCTGGTTTTATAGAAATAAACTGAGACATCTCAGGTCAACATTTTGCAATAGTTTTAGTATGACTGGATGTTTGTGATAACTGTACTGATAATGGAAAATGTGTGCAAAACTGCTCATTGTGTGCAGATTATATTTTGGGCTTGTTATTTTTTAAGATGTTTCATTTCCACCCCCCCCCCTCCTAAATATGATTTCTGGCAAGACAAATGTTCTTTCTAGAATCTCCCTTTTCTGTCCTGCAGCATAACTTGAAAAACTTACAGCGCATCAAACACCCACAATTTTAAAAACAAAAAAACCCAAACTCTTCCTATCGTGACAGCAACTGCAATAACGTTTCAAAAATTTGGGCTTGATAATGTGCTATCACATTTTGAATTGGTGTAATTTTTTTTTAAAAAAACATTTGTTTACTTGTTTGTTACATTTTCATCCTTGCTTTGCTTCCTGCCTATGACAGCAAGGCAAGAAGCCAAAGTGTGCTCAACGTTTTATGTGACTTTTTTTAAAATGTTATTTAAAAAAAAAAAAGCGAGGCAAGAAGCCAAAACAAATTAAACTGACAAGTATTAAGATGAAATGGTGCTACACAGTGTCAAGAGAAAGCATTTCCTGAAATACCAAAATGATTAATATACATTTTATACTTATTGAAAAAGGTTGTGTCTACATGAAGCTTGAATATAATACATTGATGTTTTCTCATTGGTGAGGAGTTGCTCTTATCCCCTTTAAATTAGCTGGTGTCATAATTTGTCTGGTGTGTTGATTAGACATTAATTAAACAGTAGAATTAAACAATTCTGCTGCTTGACTTTTGTGACAATAACCTGTGAAATGCCCTTGTGGCTTGGGGTTTTCTTCAACACTGCTTGCACAACAGGACTTCCTTTTTCCTCAGCTCTTACTGCCCCCCATTAGAGCCTCCTAACATTTCAGAACTGATTTTGGGGAGTGCATTAGGGGCTGGAGGAGGCAGGAGAGAGAAAAGTAGCTCCGTTGCATAAATTGAAGTCCATTGCACCAGCAGAGCTACAGTGCTTGCCACAGCCCGTTGCTAGTGCTGCTGCATAGAAATAGATACAGCTAAATTTAGTGGTTTTTATACCAATCAATATATTAGCATCATTTTTAATCGCTCTTGAAGATTAGTCTTCAAGATCATGAACTCAGATTTAACATTGCATCTGAAAGCTATCCCATCAAATATATTTAGGCCATGATCCTCAAACCATTTTTGGTGGACAGTCCTTTTGATTTCAAGGGGATACTTCTATAATAGAAGAATTTTTGAACAAGAGGCTAACCAAGTGCCCATGAAATTCAGGGCTCCTGCATTGTTAATAGCTGCATGAAATGGGGAATTTTGGCTGGTGTAGACTCTCTTTCCACTTGCAGAACTATGATAGTGGCAAAATCACATACCCTTTTCTATTTTGTTATGCCAGGTTGCATCTAGTCCACTTTCAGAATTCCCAAATCTCTTTTTAGGAAAGGAGGAAAGAGCTTCTCTGGTTGGGTACAATTTAATCCCTAGATTCCCCACTCCACTGTTTTGTTTTTTTTAATGCTTGTGATTTGCTGCTTTAAGCGAAGTTTTAGTTTTCAGGCTACTGCTTTTTTCTGTTGCTGGTTTAAATGATTTGTTTGTTTTTAATTGCAGGCTTGAGGTTTTGTAGGGTTGTTTGTTTTTTTACATCATTATTAGGATTGTTAGTATTATTATTATTTGTATTGTAATTAGAGACTCCTGGGCCACGTGGTGCTTGGGAGAGCAGAATAGAAATAAATAATGAAGAGATCAATACAATGGTGCCCTGCAAGACGAATGCCTCGCAAGACGGAAAACCCGCTAGACGAAAGGGTTTTCCGTTTTGGAGGTGCTTCGCAAAACGAATTTGCTATGGGCTTGCTTCGCAAGACGAAAATGTCTTGCGATTCCTGGGGTTTTTTTTCCGCTCCTCACCCCCTTTTTCTAAGGCACTAAGCTGCTAATAGCCTTTTAGCAGCTAATCCGCTAATCCCTTAAGCCTTTAATAGCTGCTAATAGCCGCTAAACTGCTAATAGTGCTAATCCCCTAATCCGCTAATGGGCTTGCTGCGCAAGACGAAAAAACCGCTAGACGAAGAGACTCACAGAACGGATTCTTTTCGTCTTGCGAGGCACCACTGTATTGCATCTGATCAACAAGTTTGGAAGCCGTTGCCAGGTCAACTGTGTGCTCATACAGTCCTGGTCTTGCCTCTACCTTGTGCTGTCCTAGCCAGATAAGAGGTGGTGATGCCATTGTTGGCTGGCAGGCTGCACAGCACTGCTCTGCCCCTCGGACTGCTCCTATTAACTGCCGGGGATTTTAAATCCTTCTTTACCTCAGTGCTTATAGCATAATAGTTGTATCTGTGCAGTTTCATAAATGAAAAAGCATATTCTGAGTTGGATTGCAACTGTTTGCCCCTCTCTCCACCAGTTAGGGAGTGATCTTAGTTAGAATTCCACAGAAGTGCAGCAACAGTCAGATTTATGTTACCACATTTGTGAAAAGTGCTGCATTGGTGGCAGTTAATTAAAAAGGAAATCCTGGGGCTATTGATTTTAATACAGTGAATGTTAAAGCTGCCTTTTTCCCCCTGCAAAGAAGGAACCTCGCAACCACCACAAAATGAACCTTAATGGTGTTCATATTTTATACTGTATTCCTCATTGCTATTAAAATTAATAGAAATGTTTCCAGAGATTTCAGTGCCTAATGTGAGGCTAGGAGGAAGGGAGAAAGCAAGGCAGAGCCAATGCCATGTAATGATAATGAAAGGGTACTTTCGTTCATCTCTAGGCAAACAACCCAATGAATCCACAGATGAGCTGGAGCCCGAGTCTACATCCTTTTCCTCAGTACTATCTAAAAATGCCTTTCATCTTAAAAGAGGGGGAACAGAGTGCCCTCCAGATATTCTTGGACTACAACTCCCATCATCTCCAGCCAGCATGGCCGGAGGTCAGAGATGATGGGTGTTGTAGTTCAGCAACTTCTGGTATGTCCTTATCTAGTGTGTCCCTTTTGTAATTCTAACAACGCATTCTTATGCGAGCTTATACAGGCTACAGTCCTAACCTCACTTAACTGTGAGTTGATTCAGTAGGACTTAATTCTGAGTCAACACTGTGAGCCCCACTTTCTCCAGAGGAGCTTATTTCCTGTTAAGGTTGTTTAGGATTGCCACCTGAAATCTTGTTTATGTGAAGAGCAGTTTCAAATGCAGCATTATAATTTGCATGGGGTTTGATTTGAGGTGAAAGTTGCCATCTTGTAGGTGGGCGATTGGAAGGGTTCGTGAAAATGAACCTACTTTCTTTCCATGTTTCTGTGCATTTTTCATGACTTTTCATATCCATTGCTTAACTGGTCTGCTGCTGACTCAGTGCTGTCTCTTACTACGAAAACCACTTTGAGAACTTCTTGTTTAAAAGCGTTGGATACATTCAGTATTGTAAGGCCCCATCTGCACTTAAAGCAGTATCATACCACTTTAACAGTCAAGGCTTCCCCCAAAGAATCATGGGAGCTATGGTTTATTAAGGGGGACTAAGAGCTGTTAGGAGACCCTCAAAGTGCCACAATTCTCAATGCTCCTTGTCCCTCACCGTCCTCTGCAACAACATGAGAATACTGGTCAATGAAAAGGTTTCTAAATGTCTTCATGGCTACAGTGATAGATACAAAGTCACTAATTTGGGTTAGGGAATGACATCATTTTCAGGAGCGTTCAAAGACTCCTGGTTCAAAGGTTCAAAGGAGCATTCTATTGACTTTCACTTTGGTGAGAAAGTTCCAACGATAAATCAACACAGAACATAGAAAATTGCCTTTTACTGAGTCAGGCTATTGATCTGTCTAGTTCAGTATTGTCTACAGTGATTGGCAGAAACTCTCCAAAACTTTTTCCCCACTCAATCTAGCGATGCCAGGAGTTGAGTCTGGGAGATTCTGCATGCCAAGCAGTTGCTCTGCCACTAAGCTCATATGTGTGGTTTTATCTAAAAAGTCATTCGTCACCTACATTCATAAGGGCAAGCCAATAATCAAGGGCACTTAGTCAAGCTGAAGTTTGAAGCAATTAGTGGCCCTATTATAGCAGCAGCATATGTAAACGTCCATCAAGAAGGAACTTCTTTCTTGACACGTAGAAGAACACATTACAGTCCATGTAATTAGCTGGACTGAGCTGCTTGATGAAAATCTAAAACTCTTAGCCATGCAGCTTTAGGTAAATAAAAGCTAAATGAGAGATTATAGCCCCAAATGGTAACATTCGGGCCAAAGCCTTGATCAAAGTAGCCCATGCATATATTTTTCAGATTCCAACCCCTAGGAGCCCCAGCCAGCTTGGCCATTGGGCAAGGATGATGGGAGTTGTAGACTATAACATCTGGAAAGCACCACATTGGCTATTCCAGACCTAAATCCTCACAATGGTTAATGTTGGAGTTGCTATAAAATGAGCCTATCATTTTGGTTTGGAAAATGTCACTCTTGATGCTGTGTTGTTTCAAAATAAGGAATCTATTCTGGTGATTATTTCATGGGCTGTACTATCTCAGTTTTGTCAGAGAAGCCTTTGGGGTGAAATCGAACCAATGCAGAAAACATCACCTCCATTGCAGCTTTGAATCTAAAGAGCTGTGAAACCAGTTTCATTTCCCCGAAGACAGTTTGGACTTCTTTCTTGAAAAGCAGTCCCTCATGCCACATCACAAAACTCTTTCATAAGCTACTTGGCATATGACAGGTGTGTGTCTTTCTTGTTTAAAGGAGGGGAGCTAAAAATTACTCTGGGCATGTTCAAGTTTTGGGGGATGCCTAAAGTAGCTATTTGGATTCTCTGTCCATGGAGTTGGGAGCCAAAGAAGCTGCTGTCATAGGTCCCACCCTGAAATGACTCTCACTCAGGTTGACTACAGCTGCTGGAAAGCTCCAGAAGGCATGGCTGTAGGGCAGTTCACCAACTGCCTTGGCAAGGGAGGTGGGAGACCAAGAAAAAATTGATTCCCTCCTATGTAGAATGTGAAAGGAAAGCTGCCATTTTGTGCTGGTTTTCCCTACCCTTCCACCCCTCTTCTTCACTCACTTCCTGTTGCAGGCACAGCTAATCCTCTTCCTGACATTTATTTATCCAAGTTATATATTAGTTGCATGTCGAGACCCTGAGGCCACCCCCTCATTGAGGAATGAGACACAAGGATATTAGATTAATGGTTACTGGGCAAATTTAGGCCACAACTTTATTGGTTACAGAATGTAGGCAGTATTGGCTTAGGCATTAGAATTGACCCGACTATATCTGACTCCTGCCCGTCACGCAGGGAGTCCTGTAAGGGTCAACCACAGGTAGGGGGAGCTCCATCGGCGCAAAACAACTCGAGCTCCCCCTGGGTTCCATGGCCCTAGCCCCGCCCCAGGCTTCGGACAAGATCCACACCCCCGGATTCCTTTCACGGAATACCCTTTAGCTTGGAGGGGCAGGTGATGGCCACACCTCTGCTCCCCCATCATAAGATCAACCAATGCCTAACTGCCAAACCTTACAAAGTTTTGACGACTGCTGCGAGGTAGGTGAAAACCAAATGGCCCAAGCCAATTTGCCAAGCAGAAAAATTCCTACCAGGCCCCTCAACGGCGATCAACCGAGGTCCATAGCAAGGCCAATGTCAAGAACCTGAAAATAGGGAGGTAGGGTGGGGGATCGAGGAAGTGAGCTAAAAGGAAGCTCTCCCGCTCACGCCTCAGTTTAAATGGGTCCTGGCCATGGCCCCTGCAGCTAGCGGATTGGCTGGCTGGATCTAGGACGTGGCTTGGACCTCCGGGTGACAAGGGACTCTGCCCCCGCCCCCAGAGGGGAGTGGGTGGCCACATGGTCCACTGCAAGTCCTCCCTACTGGAAAGTGGAGCGGATTTGCTTTTCACTCAGGAAGTCACATACAGAGAGAAATCAAACCATAGAACCTCAGGTGGATCCTCTGAGTGGATACAGATGAAAATATCATACAGTCAGTCAGTTATTACATTTTCAGTCTTCACCCCAACCCATGACTGATATTTCATCACAAATGGCTTCCCAGAGGAAACTGAGGTAAAATCACCATACCAGCATTTTATTACCTGAAGAAAATAATAATAAAAATAATAATGATGTCTGAATCAGCCCTATGATGTCCGTGGTCAAAGGAAAACATAATGCCCTCTCAGCTAATTATATAATTGCTATTAGTCTCAGTCTAATAAAGCCGAATTACATCTAATCCAGGCAAGAGATTTAATAACTGGTGTGCCTGACATTTCTGCAGGACTACAGAGTGAACATTTTTTTGAGGCAGCAGTGGAACGACTCCCGTCTTGCTTACAGTGAATACCCTGATGACTCTTTGGATTTGGATCCATCTATGCTAGACTCCATTTGGAAGCCGGATTTGTTCTTCGCCAATGAGAAGGGTGCAAACTTCCATGACGTTACCACAGACAACAAGCTTCTGAGGATATCAAAAAATGGAAAGGTGTTATATAGTATCAGGTAAACCTCTCTCTCTGTGTGTGTGTGTCTTGGGCAGGGGTTTGAACTTCTATCTTCTATTTTTGTTATTCCTCTTTTATATGGTAATGAGGCTTAAACGCAGAAGGGTGGTGGTGGTGGGGAAATCTCTCTGCTTCATTTTGCCCTGCTTGTTCTCTCCTCAAATGAGGAAATCAAGTAGGACAACAGAACAAGCTAGTCTTGGTGAGAATATAAATGGGCCCAGCAACCATTGCCTCCATCTACAGCAGTGATTACCACCAGCATCAAATGGAGCCACCCTTTTTAAAACAAAAACTGAAAAGGAGGACTTTTTGTTCCTGAACTTCATTAAAATGCAGAAAGAAAGCGTGATTTTTAAAATGTCAAAAGAAGCATTTTTTAAAAAGGCATCTTTAGACCTTGAAGTATATTAAAGTAATAACTCAGATGTGTCTATATATTTATGTAGCCTGTCCTTGGTTGCTCAGCCTAGTTATTTAGGCATTTTAAAATGCAAAGCACAGTGACATGCATTACACTGGGGTGGCTCTGGTTAAAGTTGGTACATGCTCTCACAAGCACCCTTTGATGAGATGTGATTAAGCAGGATGCGCACAGAGAATCGGAATGATAAAGAACCTCAAAAATAGCAAGGCTGAGGCATACATTGTATAAATGATTGTTGCAGCATAATCTTCATATGCTACTTAGCATGCTTCATTGGCTTATTAATAGCTTAATATTTGCAATGAGGCTTGAAGATGGAAAGTCCACTTACTGTTAACAAGGCAAATTAATCATGGTTTTGAAAGTCCTCTTTTTCTTGCCACAGTTGGTTCTAAATCACCACCAGTGCCAATGTCTGCTTAATTGTTTAGTAAAATATTTGCAACTCTTGAGTTGTATTCAATGGAGTTTACTCACAGTAGACCAATTGAAATTAATGGATCTAGGTTAGAAATGCCCATTCATTTTGGGGGGTCTACTCTGAGTTGAACTAACACTGGATACAACCCATGATCTTGTGGTCACATGGAATTTGTCTTAAATGCAATGGTTCTAGGGCTTTCATCCATATAGAAGGAAGAGCGGACTTTCATTGTCTTTCCATAGGCATCCATTAATCCACCCTTCCCTGCCCCAGAATTAATTCTGTAATAATTCTGACCTGACCACCTTCAATCTTCTTAATCCCCTAAAACTCATGTAGACATTATTCTGTAAATTCAGAGGCTATTATATCAGAATATAATTAGGTCTGTGTACAGACTCATATAAACAAAAGTCCATTTGTGTTAGTATTTCAAGTTGCACCATAGGCACACTGATCTTATTCAGACACTTACTTGAGAATGGTCCATCTGTCCTCTGTCTGCTGTACCCTGCTCTACATGCATTGCACCATCTTTCTTCCAATTATTCTTGCTATAGTCTTTAGAGTGGTCTTAATGACATAGGCAGATTAAAATGGCAGCTGAGTACCATTGGAAGTAGATTCCATTGGGACTACATTCCAGTTGGTTCCAATTAACTTCCTCATCATTCTGACCAGTCCTCAAATTATGCAGCAAAAGTTAGGGGAGGTTTTAATGAAACCCAAAGCTCTATCCCTTCACTTCCCCATTTTTAGGCAAATTATGGGTCGCCTGTAGCCCTACAACCAGTAGCTAAAATGAGGGAACTGAGCCTCTATAGCCTCTATAGAAAGAGGAAGCCTGAATGATAAGAGCACCATCAAACACAGCAAACATGTGGTTACTTACCAAGCGCTGTTCTCACGTTTAATCCCCAGAAAAATAAGATGTTTCTCTTTGCTTGAGTGACATCAGATGTATCTTACTGGAGGCAACAATGCAGCTGAGTGCTGCTATTTGCAGCACAGATGGATAATTTTCCTGACAATTTTTCATGCTGCAAAAGTAATATTTCAGGCTGTCATATCAGATTTGTAAAATTCGGGAGCTTGAATGAAAGTTTATCTGAAGCAGAGTAAGCATATTTTTGTGTTGAATCAAAAGCATGTCATCTCCCAGTTGTGCTTTATGGTGCATAAATGTATCTTTCATGGGTAATCAGCATGAAGAATCAGCATTGCACCTATGGCCATCAATTTTCATTTTACTTTGGGGTGTATTCAGACCAATTTAACAGTTGATGCGGGATAGAATGCCATCTCAGCAATTTTCAGGTGGACCTAAAACCTCCCCATTTTGTTTCAATGACTATGAAGCCATCCCAGGATGCTACGCAGAGCAAGGTTGCACTAGCCTGCCCCATCCCCATCCCCAGCATCATCATCCTCTTCTTTCTCTCTTTGGGTGGCTCCAGATTCTCTGTATTTTGCAGGAGGGATTCAAATGCAAACTGGGGCTTTGTTGTTGTTGTTTAGTCGTTTAGTCGTGTCCGACTCTTCGTGACCCCATGGACCAGAGCACGCCAGGCACCTCTGTCTCCACTGCCACCCGCAGTTTGGTCAGACTCATGTTTGTAGCTTCGAGAACACTGTCCAACCATCTCGTCCTCTGTCGTCCCCTTCTGCTTGTGCCCTCTATCGTTCCCAACATCAGTGTCTTTTCCAGGGAGTCTTCTCTTCTCATGAGGTGGCCAAAGTATTGGAGCCTCAGCTTCACAATCTGTCCTTCCAGTGAGCACTCAGGGCTGATTTCCTTCAGAATGGATGCGTTTGATCTTCTTGCAGTCCATGGGACTCTCAAGAGTCTCCTCCAGCACCATAATTCAAAAGCGTCAATTCTTTGGCGATAAGCCTTCTTTATGGTCCAGCTCTCACTTCCATACATCACTACTGGGAAAACCATAGCTTTTACTGGGCTTTAACTGGGGCTTTACGTTTGCACAATTAAAGTGAACAAAAGTGGTCTGTTGCCCAGACCCACTTCTTTTTAAACACAGGCTATATACAGGCCAAACACTTAATGCACGTGATCTTCCTCAAAGAACCCAGGGACTTTAGTTTGTTAAGTGAACTGGAAATTGTAGCTGGGGGCCCCTCGCTAAACTACAGTTCCCAGGGTTCTTTGGGGGCAACACTGTGCTTTAAATGTATGGCATGTTTGCAGCCACAGTTTGGGAAGCGATGGGGGAAAGCATGAAAAGTGTGGAATGAATGAAGAATTAACAGGTAGATGTAAAAGTGCCTTGCAAACAAATCCTGATGAATCCATTATGCTTGTTGCCTGTAAAATTATCAGAACATAAGGTTTGTGCAAGCAAATGAAGAGGGATGCTGAGTAAACAGGTCAGTTGGACCTGTTTTTCTCTGTCTGTTCCAGCCTTACCTTTTCTTGGCACATGCAACTCAGGAGAGCATAATTAACACGAGGTAGTTTGGCAGCAGCTTCAAGACAGGCAAAAGAAAGTGCTTCTTCACACAATGCGTCATTAACATGGCTTTGTTGAAGGGCCATGTTGGCTGGAACAGGACAGACTGCATAGACTAGTTACAAATGTTTCCTAAATTTATTACAAACTTTAGGACGGAAGCTTTTTACAGCATCTCTCTTGCCCTGAAGAAGGAGGGAGAGAAATTTTGAAATGTGCACCTGATTTGCCAGAAAACAATTGGCAGTATTCTCTTCTTTATTGGAAAGGGGATTAGACAAATGGATATAGGATAGATCTCTTGATGCCTTGCCATGACATCTAAAGAATGATTTTGTACCTAGTTGGTGTGTTTCCCAAAAAACATCTGCCTGGTCATGACTGGAACAGTGGAATTGAACTTGATGGACCTTTGGTCTGATCCTACAAGGCCAAATGTTATGGGCCAAATATCAAATAAAATCAAATTCCACAGAGAACATTACAAAGTTCTGTATTGAGACAAACAAATCAAACACACAGAAGAAGATGGGGAACATGCAGCTTGGCAGTAGTACATATAAAAGGGATCTTGGGATCTTGAGGTTGTAGTTGATCACAAGGTCATAGGTCAGCCATGTGATACAGCTGCACAAAGGGCTAATATTAGTAAGAATCCTAGTTTCCAAGCTATGAAATGCAATTGTCCTGTTAGTTCGACTGGTGTTAAATAAGTCAGACCTCACATGAAGTAAAGCATGCAGTTCTGAGCCCCATGCTTTAGGAAGGATTTTGACAACTTCGAGTGGGCTCAGAGAAGGGCTATATTGGTCTGAGGCATGAAAAGCAAGTCTTGCGATTAAAGGATTTAAGGAACTGGAGAAGAAAATACTGAGGACTGGCATGACTGCCTTCTTCAAATACCTGAAGGGCTGTCATTTGGAAGGGGGGGGGGGAAGAAAAGCTGTCTGCCACAGCTGCCACAAAGGCCAAAAACAGATCTAATGACCTTGTATTATAGGAGGACAGATTTTGGTTGAACATTAGGAATAACTTACTGACGGAAAGAGCAGTTTGAAAATGGAACCAGTTTCCTAGAAGGATGGCCTGCTTTCCCTTGCTGGAGACCTCTGGCCAGCCATGTGCTGAGGAATGATCCAGTTCTGGATTTCCTGTGTTGAATTAGATGGCTGACAAGCCCCCTTCCAACTCTGTGATTCTGGGTTCTTGTTCAAATACATGGTTGGAAGAAACGGTAAAGAACCAAAGGGTTTTATGAACAAAGTCTAGGATCCCTTCATACTCTTCTACTTTGCAAGAAACCAAACCCTTAAAGGTCTCATATGAAGTTAGCATCAGTATATTTTCTAGAAAGTTAGGCGCTAAATCTTTAGTCGGTGCAAACTGGGATGATGACAGTGGGCACAATTCAGCAGAACATTCCTGTTTGTTAGCCTCATCGAAACAATTGCTCCTGCACAGTGCTTCCTCATCCCAGGGAATGTCTTTGTGCTCTGTAACACACAATGTTCAGAACTCCAGAGAATATCTCAGATCTGCAATGTATATGGGTCTGTTAATCTGTGTGTGTGTGTGTGTGTGTGTGTGTGTGTGTACAACAAAGAGAGCGAGAACAAGAGCTTCAGCTTGATGACTTTAATGTTGTTCTATAATCTAATGTTAGAATTTAAGAGGATTTTGACTTCTCTAGTAACACTGCTTTATCATGGAAGAGATTAGCAAAGTGAGAGGGCAGAGGTCATTATCATGACTAAAAGTCATTCTTTGCCCTGCAAACAGCTAAGTATTTTGTGTATATTCCTCTCTCCTGTTGTACAGTGATATTGGCTGTGCCCTGATGACATTGACAGGTTGCCTTTTTTTTTAGAAGGCAACACAGATCTTGCCTTCTCAGGGGAACGTTCCTTTCTCGATTTCATTTTTCTAAGCCCAGCACAAGAAAAATGATTCAATTATCCTCAGGCAAAATTGTATGAAATTCCTTGTTCTTTGGAATGACTTTTTAAAAATGTAAAGCATTCCACTGAGGCTTGAAATAGCCTCCCGGAATAATGAAAGTGGGCTTGAAGAATAAGAAAATACAGAAAATGCTAATTGATGGTGCCTGCCTCAACAGAGTTAAAGCGCTTTTGCTAGATGTCACAGGAATGGTTCACACGTGCATCACATCCTTTTTGTACACTTGATTACTGAGAACTTGGGGCCAATTCACACATGCAAGTTCGTCACTTGATGACTGTAACATCAAGTGATGACTTGCATGTGCAAATGCGTCAAACACCTTGGCTAGAACTTACACTCTATTGAACACAACTTTTTGTACAGTGTGTTCACACATTCAGCTGCTGGCCCTCAAGTCTAGGATCACCAAAGGCAGACAGTGTTGCTAGTACTCAGATGCACATAGCATCTTCACACAAGTCATTGGGGATGGAGCATGTATATATAAAAGCCAGCACCAACCCTTGCCATCGTATCTTTTTATCATCACAGCGCTCACCCTCTCTCACTTGAGGTGACAGGACAGGTGCCACAGGGTGATAGCCGAGTTCATACCTATGACAGGGGCTAGTCAGCCTAGTGCTTGATTTGGCTCCTCCAACTCCCAACCAAAAGCTCATAGAGCTCTTATTGCAGAGCCCTCTGGTGACAAATATAGCCTATTAGGCCTATACAATGGCAGAAATAGTGCCTTAGGCCAGAATGTGGAATATAAGTCCCGCCTACAACCAGAGGTCAGTTCCGCCCCATCTGTTGAGCATTGACCCTCCTGCTGGCCCTGTTGTTGTGAAGAGTACCATGCCAAACTCAGCACTGGAACATTGCAGGACATTTGTCTGACAAACCTTTCAGCTCCAACTGCTACTTTAATCAGTAATCAATAGGAAAAGACAAGAAGCACATGAGAGCAGCGATAACTACTTTTGATAAGTGGCTCACATATGGATCCTGCAACATTGCTAGGTTTGTATGCAGAGATCCCAGAAAACTGACTGTGCATTGCAGAACTGGAACTATCAGGCATGCCATCAAAGAACCGGAATTTTGCCCGTAACATTTTGAAGTCACACTTCATGTTGCAAAGCAGCAGAAAATGATTTAAATATCCTGAAAGTAACAGCTTTTCTTTTGAAACTCAAAATGCCTTTGCTTTAAATCCTCCCTCACTCGGTGGCTTCGTTTCTATCAAAAAATGAGCATGCTATATTTAATTAAAAATAGGAGATATGTTGGCAGAGCCCATATATAATTTTGTATGTAGAGAGCACTATTCTTGGCTGGAAATATTTTTTAAAAAAAATTGGCAGACAGTTTCTTATGGAAATCAGTATTAATAGGCTTTTTGGAGAATGCTTACTGGATACAGGCCAAAGTACACATCTGTGTACATAAAAGTCTAACCGAAAATGGTTTGCATCTGGCATGAACTGGTAGTAACTTCTGGTGATCCGTGTCCTATGCAAAATATTCCTTTTGGCAGCATAGCCAATGGTAGATTTAAAATGCAACAACAAATGTTCCCATTAGTCTGATTTGTAAATAAGTGCCATGAGACTTAAACAAACCGAAGCAAATTATTTCCGTTTGGGGCAGCAGTAATAGCATAGCTCTGCTCCATACATAGGATATTTCCTTTTTAATGATATTGTGTGGTACCAGACTTCCATGAAGATAATGACAAACTGAAAATATTTTAGAGAGCTACAGAGAGATGCTAATGGTAGATTCTTATGAGGACCGGCAGAAGAGTAATTATTTAACCAACAAAGTGTAGAGAAGGAGAGGCAAGAAGAGTGTTGAACTATTTTAAAGTATGTGAGATAAAAGTTGGCCAGGGCTGGCCCTGAAAGCTTGTCTCAAGTGCAGTGGAAGACGCTGTCCCATAGCTAGTGCTGAAGTCAGATTCAAGGGCCAGTTCTATTGCCATCAGTATGTGTGTGCATGTGTGTTTTGTCCTTTGCCTCAGGCAGCAGAATCTCTTGAGCGGCTCCTGAAGAAGGGCTAAGGCAAAACATGTGAATTAACGTGTTCTCAGGCTGCAAAGTAGCATCAGTGCTTAAAGGTAAATGTAAAGGTACCCTTGACCGTAAGGTCCAGTCGCAGACGACTCTGGGGTTGCACGCTCATCTCGCTCTATAGGCCAAGGCAGCCGGCGTTTGTCTACAGACAGCTTCCGGGTCATGTGCTGCTTCTGGCGAACCAGAGCAGCTCACGGAAACACCATTTACCTTCCCTCCGGAGCAGTACCCATTTATCTACTTGCACTTTGATGTGCTTTTGAACTGCTAGGTTGGCAGGAGCTAGGACCGAGCAATGGGAGCTCACCCCGTTGCAGGGATTCGAACTGCCGACCTTCTGATCGGCAAGCCCTAGGCTCTGAGGTTTAGACCACAGCACCACCCACATCCCTCTGGCATCAGTGCTTAGGGCACCATAAAATGAAAGCATCCTTCCCAATCCCCACATTAGGTGAGATAACTGAAGGCTGTTCCCTTACTCTTCAGTTATTTACAGGACCTTGGTCTTCCACTGATGTGTAAATAAGATTCATTGTCAAGCCAGCGAGAAGGGTGCTGCTATGGCTTTCATTTTTATAGAGGGTTGCCTGTCATTGCTTTTGTATCATAACATATTTTTATATATAAATAAAGCGCCTACTCACGGAAAGGAAGTGACAAAAGAGTTTGAAGGTGCAGCCATGTTCCAACTCATAATATAAGAGGTTCTGAATTAAATTCCATAATGGCCCAATTACTACATTAATACAGATAATGCAGACATGCACCCTTGAGGCTTCTTTGTTCTCTACCACCCTTCCCTCTACTCACAGACATAGTCTTCCCATCATCAGCACTGGCTCTACTCTTAGATGGAGTGAGAGAGTAAATTTTGGTGGGAAATGGTGGCAGCCCCAAAGCTGATTTCCTCTGTTAGATCGCAGAGTTTTGCATGCAAATGACCTGTCCTGGACTCCTTAAACTAGCCTGCTGCCTAAGGTGTAGTGGAGGATGATATCCTATCGCTGGCCTCTTGTACATGGAAGGTGAAGGCGGCAGCATCTTATCCTTTGCCTCAGGCAGCATAATGTATCGAACTGGTTCCACCCATCAGAGTGACAGACACCATACTACAGATTACAAGTCTGTAAGTTTTGTATGGGGGAAGCTGGAACTGGCATGGCAGCAATGGTCTTTGTTGAAAGGAAACATGTGGCTGAGCTTAGAGGTCGTGGCCACTGGGTCCAATTCACAAATTAACCTTCTGAATAGGCAGGCGATTCCCAGCCATTTTGTTGCTGGAAAAGGTTGCATACAGGTAGCATAAAAGTCAGAAGTGTGGTCCACATTTCATTGAACATAGATATATTGTTTGCACTTTCAGTTTTGAAATTGCTGGCTATTATAAAGAGAAGGCAAATGTCCAGTGTTTATCCTGAGACGCACTAAGGCAATAAAACAAAATCAAAATGTAAAACCTTAAAGCAGAAACAGCTTACATTAGTTTTAACTACTAACCACAACCATATTTGAATTTAATTTCAAGGATTTTCTGAAGGGATGATAGATAGATGATAGATAGGTAGATGATAGATAGATGATAGATAGATAGATAGATAGATAGATAGATAGATAGATCAATAGATAGATGATTGGTAGATATAGATAGATAGATGCTACATTCCTTGACATACCACACCAACATGCAGTGACTCATTACAGCATATTTTATTACACTTTTAAAAAGAAAAGAGCCCTGCTTTCTGTTTTTGCCACCGCTCCATTATGTGCTACACAAAGTGAAGTGAAGCTGTATGAACATTGCTCTGTGTTTGAGGGAACATTCTCAGAAACATCAATATTTATGAGGCATCAAGTGCAATCTCGTTCAAATGAGTCTCTGTGTAATAGTAGGGTGACTGTTGAATTTGTTTCTAAGTTTATAAAGCACTCCGTTGCACTGGGGAGAAGGCATTCCTGCATTAATTAAATAAAAGCGAACTTTATTTTCTATATGTTAGGAATAAAGTGTATAAACCAGTAAATGATAAAGGAGCTTTTCATAACAGCTCCATAATCACACTCCCAAGGAGTGCCCATGGGAGGCAGCTGTGCGGATCCAGGCATATCTCCCCAAAGAGAAGCAGTAAATACTGTAGCATAATACTCAATTTATCAGGATCCGATAACAAGTCATAGCGTAAGTGTGCTCTGATGGTGAGCATGTTGGAATTTGGAAACATTTTTTCCCCTGAAAGAAAACTCCATTGAACTCAGCACTCTTTCAATGTCTCTTGCCACCTTGAAGTCCCTGTCAGGATAAAGAGTAGGGTATAAATAAATATATAATTAGGATGATGATGTGTACAATATATTGAACTTTAAACAAAAGAACTTCTGCCTGTTGCCCCAGACAGCATGGCCAATGGTCAGAGCTGATGGGAGCTGCAATCTAGGTGATACCAGGTTGGTGAAGGCTGCTCTAGGAGAATAGGAATGACTCAAACTCAGTCCATCAAGCTCAGTGCTATCTACATTCGCTGGCATTGAGCTTTTCTGAGATTTCAGGCAGGGAGTCTCTCCCAGGCCAACCCCTAGCTACAGATCAAACCTGAGGCCCTCTGCATACAAAGTAAGTGGTCTACCACTGAACTATATCCCTTCTCCATGGGCTGCAACAGCAAGAAAAAGAGGCAGCCGTCATCTAATGGCAGGTCTCACCTACCTGCAGTATAGTTGCCTATAGGAGACACAAATCCGAAATCTGTTCCAAGCAGATGGGAAGAAAACGCGTTGAGGCAAGTGAAGAGGGAGAGTTGTGGTTGCTATCCCAACAGCCCACCGTCTTGGCTGCTGAACATGTTATCTTGCAAAGAAAAATCCCTTCATTCTAAAGGTGTTACCATTTCTCTTTTAATAGCCAGTGGGATGTTTGGTGCTTGACAATGTGCTGGTTTTCTCTGTGTTGCATTTTAGTCCGTTAAATGGTTTAATTTTATTTAGACATTACTATTTTTCACTTATTTTTGTAAACTAAAGGGCTCTGTGTTACCTCCTTTCTGGCTAGGCTTTAAAATGCTTCTCAGCCTGGTTTTTCTGTTTCTATTCCACACAGAATAACCTGTATTGTTTGTCCCCATGTGCTGCAATTCCTTAGTACAGTGGTACCTCTGGTTAATAACTTAATTAGTTCTGGAGGTCCGTTCTTAACCTGAAACTGTTCTTAACCTGAAGCACCACTTTAGCTAATGGGAACTCCCACTGCTGCTGCACCATCGCTGCATGATTTCTGTTCTCATCCTGAAGCAAAGTTCTTAACCCGAGGTAATATTTCTGGGTTAGCAGAGTCCGTAACCTGAAGCATATGTAACCTGAGGTACCATTGTACTAAGCTTCTCATTTCTGAACTTCTTATTCAATCTCATGGCTAGAAAACCACCCATAATACATCAAACTGAACCCAAAGGGGTACTTCCAGAAGACCTGTTTATTGAGGATTCATTCTGATTTGTTTGCACCAAGCTCAGATGACATTGTGTCGAAGCCAGAATTATCCCACACTTTCCAGTGCATTTCCATATGACTTTCTTTATTGCAAAATAAAGAAACTAGGTTTTAGGGAACCAGGTTTGTTGCACAGGACATTCCAATTCAACTATAATTGTGCAACCTCAATTTGTCCATATTGAATTCTACCCAGCTATAGAGACAGTCTGCAAGTGCCCATAGATTCACTTGCACTTTCTTTTTCTCTGTTCTTTTTAGCTTATCCTAGCTGCTGTACCATTTGTTTGGAGGGCAATTATTACGTTCGTTGAAATATGCAGCATCTGGAAGGATCGTCTTTTAGCATAGCAAGCTTTTTATGTTAGGAAGTCAGATGTTATGAAATAAGCTGCAATAAGGAGGAAAATCCACAGATAAGTGGATTTGCAAATGATCCTGAATATTATTGCTCATCCAACATTGTTAATGCTGGGAGACCTTCATTATAAATGTGTGGCTGTTTTGTCAAGCACTGAATTGGGCTGAGTGGATTTATGTTTCAGACAAGTGCTCATTCCTTAGAGATTGCTGAACTTTCTCCCATGTGTTTCACTGAAAAGGGATAGCGTAGCAAAGGGCTTTCCCCATGAGGAGAGCTGTCTCTCATCTGTTGAATAAATATCTGCCTAAGGAAAGATATCCTTCTCACAGTGGAATATCCCTGTTTTTTTAGTTCAGTTTGTCAACGCAAACCTGTCTAAAGGATATTTTGCTTTTGACCTATGCTACAAAACCATGAGAAAAACTAAGTCGAGATCTCTTCCAGGTTGGGTGGCAATTACTCATAAAGCATGTCAGAAAAATTCTTTTTTACCTTCAACAATGTTTCATTTTGGGCCTTCTTGGTAGTGGCGCCCGGCCTGTAGAACGCCCTCCCACCAGATGTCAACGAGGTAAACAACTACCTGACATTTAGAAAACATCTGAAGGCAGCCCTGTTCAGGGAAGTTTTTAATGTGTGACATTTTGATGTATTTTTAATGTTTGTTGAAAGCAGCCCAGAGTGGCTGGGGAAACCTAGCCAGATGGGCGGAGTATAAATAAATTATTGTAGTAGTAGTAGTAGTAGTAGTAGTAGTACAATCTCCCTCACAAATAAAACATATGTAACACAAATGGCACATCTATTACATGCAATAGAAATGTCTGACAGGTAAGAAAGGCCACTGTATATTCCACACTAATTCTTAATATTGAAAAATAGCTAGCCTTTGCCATGATGAGCTCATCTGCTGTTCCATAGAAAAACTGAATTCTGCAGACATGCAAACAGAGGAACATGGTATGTAGTTTCCCCCACCATTTAAGTTAATTATTATTTCTGTACAATAATCTGTAAACTCTCCTCCTCCCCCCAGCATTTGGTTTGTGTAAATTTTCAATTATTTTACTGAATGTGCAGTGTAATCCTTTGCATATTTACTCAGAAGTAAATCTCACTGCATATAGTGGGGCATAGCCTCAAGTAAGTATGCATAAGTTTGCCAACCTGCCTGAGTAAGCCCCACTAAACATTATGGGTCTCACTTCCAAATAGCTGTTCTGAGACGGGCACTGACCTCTGGCACGGCATGACCTACTGCAAGGCCAAGATCTGAATGGATGTAGGGCAGGGCTCAGATGTTGCTTCATACTGAGCATCAGACTAGCAGCCTATCTTCTTCTTGTTGTTGTTGTTTAGTCGTTTAGTTGTGTCCGACTCTTCATGACCCTATGGACCAGAGCACGCCAGGCACTCCTGTCTTCCACTGCCTCCCGCAGTTTGGTCAAACTCATGCTGATAGCTTCGAGAACACTATCCAACCATCTCGTCCTCTGTCATCCCCTTCTCCTTGTGCCCTCCATCTTTCCCAACATCAGGGGAGTCTTCTCTTCTTATGAGGTGGCCAAAGTATTGGAGCCTCAGCTTCAGGATCTGTCCTTCCAGTGAGCAGCCTATCTAGCAGCAGCATATGCATCCCTGCTGATCGCCCTGCCCTCACTAGAGGGTGCCTTTCAGTTAAAGGGCCCTAACATACCATCACTTTCCTACTGCAACAGAGCACAGGAGACTTGTGATGGGGTCCTCTGAGTCTGAGAACAGCAACACTGCATCCATAGGCTGGGGCACAGGCAACCCAATGGCTCATTGGGTTGATGTACTTCTAGGGTTTCCTCCTTCTGTTTCAATGCCCTTGTCCTCCTCACTGAAGACCAGCAATCCAGCTCTAGGGACATTACAGTAACCAAGCTTGATCCCCTTTAATCCCCATTAATAAGACCCTCGTACATTCCTGGAAGGCTTTGACGTTCAGATCGCTGAAGTGTAACACTACATCTGTTTTTTGTTTCTAATGATTTGTTAATCTGAACAGTTTGAAAGTCCCTGTCCTGGTATGGCAAAGAATAATAATAAAAAAGGTGCAGCCCAGGTTTGGACTTAAATTTAGATTTGATTTCACTACTCCCCATCCACTCAGTGTGATACTAACAATTCTATTTGTAATAGCGTGCCTCTTTCTTGACCAACTCTTAATAGAAGTTTCTTGACTGTAATGTGCGTGTGTTTTTAAAAGAGGTCGAGAAAATGCGAACGGCATTCGTAGGATTGGTTTCCATATAAATCCGCTCTAGCATGCAATTTGCAAGGAGAGGCGTATAGTTAATTTGCAACAGAAAAAAAGAGATTTTTAATTCAGTTTGCCAGATCATTAAAAATATATATGAGGGTACATTGGAAGCAGACAAGTATTTTTTGGAGTTCAAAGGGACTTGTCTGTGAAAGAGCAGCTCTTAAGATAAGCAACATCTGGCATACTGACCTTGTTTCGCCATCAGAACTAATAGACGGATACAGGCTTTGATCTTTTTGATGTAACAATGGCTCATTTAAAAGAATCCCATTTTTGTTTATAATTCCATGCTTACTAAACTTAATTAAATCTCTTTTGCACTCCTTTAGGCTAACATTAACCTTATCGTGTCCCATGGACCTGAAGAACTTTCCAATGGATGTACAAACATGTACGATGCAGCTAGAGAGCTGTAAGTAATCAGATGCCGTATATATGTGTGTGTGTGTCCATGTATGCTTGCACTGCTTGAAATGTCAGCATTTAATGTCACTTTTATGCTGCTACAGCCTCATGTTCTCTTACACTATGCTGCTGATGCGCCTTTTCTGCTGACACAGAACTCTGCAATAACTGCTGCTGCTTCCATCTAACCAGGTTTAAATTGTCCCTCTCATATTTTAATGATGCTTGTTAGATAGCCTAAGCACTAAGCGTATTTTCAGACCACAGAGCCTGATGCGCTGGCTCCTGACCTTGGGAGGTTTTCCCTTCCCCTCTCCCCAAATGGTGAGTGTTCCAAACTCTGCTGAGCCATTTGTCCTCACCTCTAGACACATATGTTTGCTCTCTGTCCACATAGGTGCCTTTTCAGGGTGCAGTTATTTCCCAGTGTCAGTGCACATGCTATGCATACGTAAGGTCAACTTTGTTTGGGTGCCAAAGACATTTTGCTTTCTGAAGCAAAGGACAAGATGGAACACAAGATGGAACACAGAGGCCCACTGTCATGGACTGGCTGGGTTAGAGGAGTGGTGGGAGACACCAGGAACCCCCAAGGGAAGAAGGGGATGGGTGGTGGGATGACAACAAGTGGTCAGAGGGAGAAGAGGGAACAGACTGGGTGGAGGAGGTGTCAGAAGCTGAAGAGGTAACAGGGCTTTGTGAGCAGGAAGAGGCTGTGGCAGAGAGCAGTCCAGAATCAGCGGCAGAAACAGAGGCTGGAGAGGAAGGGATGAGTGAAGCATTGGATGTGAGGGCGATCTGGCTGTGACATTTGTCACCCCATTGATCGATAGGGTTGTTTCAGTTGATCTGGCTGGCTAGGTGGGTATCCCCTCCCTCCCTCCCTACTCCATGTGCGTCCCTCCCAAAACTGCATGCTCAGTGGAAGACAGTGGCCATCCCAGGTTCCCCACCACCATTCGCTGGGCTCTACATTTATTTATTTACTTACTTATTTTCCTTCCGCTGGTGCAAAGCTGCCATTGTGTAAATAAATTACTCATAAGTTGTGGGGTTTCTGTATATATTTTGGAAAGCTGTTTGTGCGCCATGCACTTGGACACCTCTTCAAATATTGCAACCAAATTTGGCGTGGTGGTTCCTGATATCAAGGGGCAGGATTTTGTCTATATTTGGATACAATTGGATGCCATTTGGAATCAATATGGTAGACTAACTAAACCTTTCAAAACTTCATTGATTTTAACCACTTCACTGATTTTTTTGGTCTTTTAGAATTATAGAGCAACACACAGGGTACAAGGCTGCTAGAATTATAGATTCCCTCAAACATGGTCTTATCATAGATATCTTTGTGTGTTTCCCTTATTTATACTGCAGGTGTACAGTCATTGTTATCATGTCACTCTTTGTGAGAAAGGTAGTGATTATAGTGCTGTTTAAGAGTTAATTTAGTGTATCTGCCATTGATGTTTTCCCACTGAAAACCAAGAGCGCTTTTACTGCCATAACTTGTCTCTCTTGCCTTTAGACTGTGCTACTCCGATATTAACTAATCAAAGATAATTTGTTTATTTTAGTTGGCTACACTATGAATGACCTGATATTTGAGTGGATGAGTGATGGTCCAGTGCAGGTAGCAGAAGGCTTAACTCTGCCACAGTTTATTTTGAAAGAAGAAAAAGAACTTGGCTATTGCACAAAACATTACAATACTGGTGAGCATTTGCTTACTGTTTTAACAGTTAACTTCTGCAGATGATAGGAAATGGGGTGAGAGGGGTGAAATATAAGCTGGGTGTGGAAGGGCGAGAAATGCATTTTATACAGCCTTCCCCCAACTTGGTGTCCCCCAGGTTTTGGACTATGACTCCCATCAGCCCCAGCCAGCATGGCCAATGGCCAGAGACAACCAGAGTTGTAGTCCAAGACATCTGAACAGCATACGAGGATCTTCTTCCAACAGTATATGTATGCATTTCTCTGTAGCTACTATGAAATCCCGTTCTTTACTATATCATTATGTGGACTACATTGCACCCCAAAGGGTCAGAAAACAAAGAGGTTGTTTTTAAATTTGAACCAGGAAAGACATTTTAAGGGGAAATGCCACTCAATTGCAATGCCTGGAAAGTTCGTTTTAAAAAGCAGTTCTTGATCAAATTAATCCCATCCAAATAGGAGCTTCTTCCTCTTATACAAAACAAACTAGCTCAGTTCAAGTTCATCCCTGACAACATTATCAGCATTCAGACTGTTTGCAAGCTTCTGTGCTCAAAAGTAAATAAGAGGCAGCACACAAGTATTAAGTTGCCTGACAGACAGAATGTCAACAGGTGGAGGCTTTCACCAAAATTGCATTTCCATACTCAAAAAAAGTTTACTCTGTTTAATTTGTGCTAGTCACACGGCACAAGCCATCGTGTGCTTTGTTCCTGTACTTCTACTGAAAGCTGTTCCTGTTGGAAGAAAGCAAATCTCTTCAGTTGAGAAGATAATTGAATTACCTCACATTCCTTCCTTCTGGTTGTTTTACCACAGTGATTAAGTGACTAAGCACCATTAACTACAGCTGTGCCTCCATGTCTGCCTAATAAGCCTTAGAAAGATGCCGTCACATTTTGCTTTCTAAGTTTCGTTATAAATGTTCAGTTCACATATCTCTTTTTCAAAATAAAAAATAAAAAGCTAAGAACCCAGGTCTTCTGCTGGGTTTGGGATAGGGAACAGACAAGAAGAAGAACTAGAATTCATTAAAAGTTCTACTCTAAATTAATTTTTAATTCAGTTTTTGTACGCCCTGCAATTGAGGGGACTACTTTCAGGTGTTGTTCATAAATTTTTGGACTAGTTCGGTGAACTAGTTCACTCCAAGCATTGCTGAATTTGGAATGCAGCCAAGTATTATGTTCCAAGTCAGGTTACTAATTACAAGCATTGGTGACTTCAATAGTTTCCATTGTCAAAGATATAATCCACTGTCCAGTTTTTAAAAGGAGCTTGTTTATTTGATACAGCAACTCCCATTGCTGAAAACATCAGGCCAAATGCCCCAATTCAAGTATTTCATATCTGATTGTTCAGGAATAAAAAATTGTTTGCCATTTGAAAACATGAATAAAACTACAAAAGCCCTCATTATACATTGATAAAACTATATATAGACTATCCAGCAAAAACAATGTGTATCCCTGCCCCCCATGGAAAAAATGTGTTACAGTAAATTGTGTCAAGTGATAGAAAATGTCAGGTGAGCACCTTGAGGTCATCTCCCCCAACATAGGGTGCCAGCCACAAGAATTTGTACAGTATTTCGAAGTCCTTGGTGAAGGAAGGAATGAAGGAATAATATTAGACATTTCAAAACTCCCTGTGCCTAAGGCAGTTAATTTATGCTCATAATAAAAGAAGATTAAAATGTACAAAAATGATTTATAAAAGCAATTTCATGTTCTAGGAAAATTTACATGCATTGAAGTAAAGTTTCATTTGGAGCGTCAGATGGGATATTATTTAATCCAGATGTACATTCCTAGCCTGCTGATCGTCATTTTGTCCTGGGTTTCTTTTTGGATCAACATGGATGCTGCTCCAGCCAGAGTTGCCTTGGGCATCACCACAGTCCTGACAATGACCACTCAGAGTTCAGGCTCCAGAGCTTCTCTTCCAAAAGTAAGAATTCTCCACTTAACCCATTCACTAATGGAAAGCAGTGAATGCTATCTTCGCTATCATCTTTTGTGTCGTGCTCCTTAATTTTTCTCACGCATTTTAATTGCCAGATGGCCTAATTATCCATATGCTCTGCCCTGGTGAGTTCTTTGGATTTGGTCCGTTTTACTCTGAGAGGGAGCTTCTGTGTGTGCAAGACCGTGAGAGTTAAAATATGTAATGCAACATATGGAAGGAACAGGATAAGGTCATGATTCCTCTTGGGAGGCCATGTGCTGGGGTTGACAGGAACCCTGGTCCAACACGAGGAGACAGAATCATTGGGATTGCATGGGCAGATTTGGGCCAATGAAAGTGTTCGATGGTTGCACCCACACAATGCAAAAGCGAGTTCTCTGATTGCGTTTTTGTCCTCTGTTTACTAATTTACATCTCCTGAAACCTTCCTTATGATTCTACATATATTGGGGTTGATTATGCTTTTTAAAATGTTTCCATTGGATTCCTAAGCATGTTTAAATGGAAGGAAACATGACTGATTTGAATGCGACTTATGCTGTTACAAACACGTTTAGGATCATGGTGCGCTTGTATTTAGGAAAACCTCCTCCTTTGAGTAAGGGGACTTTTGTTGCTGCTCCCTTGTCCTTCCAGCTACAAAAACAAACATGAACTGGGTTTTCCATCAATTGAACATATAGAGCCCATGAACAAGCAGCTTATATGTATGTAGGCTCTGTTCACACCTTCAGCTGAGCATGACGGGGTTGCTACTTCCCACATAAAAGCAGTCGAATGATTCCACAGAGCTTGGTCATCTTTCAAGGCCATGATCTGCAATGACTCACATTTAATTATATTTGAAGATGGTGTAGTCTGTTGAAATGGGATATTTTGCTGAAACTTTGAAAATTGCACAGATTTTGTTGATGTTGCTCTTCTGGTGGTAAAAATGAAACACCACTGAAAAATCTGGTGATTCATCACTGTTGGCTCAACTGAGTGGCTTGCTTTGCAGAAGACGTGGTTTTACATGTGGATTGTAAGGAATGAAATGTTCCATGGCAAATACTTCTATATTTTCTTCACAAATGTATGTGACATTTTATATCTAGAAAACAATTTAGAAAACATGAAACTGCTTTATTCCTGGTGAGACTATTGGTTCTTCTTGCCTTGTATTTTTCCGTCAGCCTGGCAATAGCTTCCAAGCAACCATTTCCCCAATCCTTTTAGGCGGAGAGACTATTTAAAACTGGAGACCCTTTTAAGTGAACAGGGAACCACCTGCATATGCTATGACATTCAGCTATGACCCCTCCTCAATTTAGATGAGTGTTGGCAGATAGCTAATTTTATCCTCCATCTGAATGTGGCTCTTTTAGTTCGGCCAAGCTTTAATTGGCATTTTCCTTTGGTTTAATGTTCAGCATTCTTTGCTTATAATTCCCCATGGCTCTGGCCTTACTACCAGGCGGAGTCCCCATCTACACTATACCAGTTTAAACAGCTATGGCGTCCCCCAAAGAATACTGGGAACTGCCATTTGTTAAGAGTGCTGAGTGTTGTTTGTTACATTTCCCAGGGAAATGTATGGAGCAGAGAGGACCAGAATTAGGCAGCCTCCTGAAATGACTGGGGTGTGAAGCTGCAACTCCTAAGCATTTACTCCTAAGCTGGCCTCTTGTCTCCATATGGAAGACACTGTCAAATCGCCAGTGTTGAACTTAGAGTCTCCTAGCAGTCCAGTTGGATTCTATATGTTGAATGAGAGGGTGCCATATTGCCCTTTGCCTCAGGCAGAAAAATGTCTTGGCCTGGCTTTATGATGGATTGCTTGTAGATGCCTTCTGGTGAGTAAAGGAATATTATGTTAAAGGTGTGATAGCTGGATGCAATTGAACAAGGGCCCACAAGGAGGGAGAATGTAATCGTTTAAATATGGGATTGGTTCTGATTTGATGCTTGTAAGGATCTAACTCATAATTGTTTCCCAGAGTCAATGCCGCAGTACTCGGGTTAGGCCCCATTCAATTCAACAGCAGCCCCACTTTGTGAAGCAAGGGATTGGACACAACGGTGTATTGAGGCTAGACCTCAAACCTGATAGTGAACCTTCTTTACTGATTATATGATGGATTTAATAGACCTATAACTAGACTCTATGACTTGTTTTACTTAATATGATTGCTAGCGGAATTACCTTTGACTGACAGCAGTGTGAAAAGTTTGAAGGTGCTGTTTTGAGACATTTTCCTGTTATATGAGCTAGTGAAGACAAATAAATAAATACGGTAATTCTAGGAAAAAAGAAGAATGATTTTTAAAAGAATAATTTGTAACTGTGGAGGGGACATTCTAATTACATGAAAAGGATTATCGAAACCTCTAAATCTGGACTCGTTGAGTTGAAGAACATTAAACCGTATCTTTGGGGGCCTGCCATGATTATTTATTTCACAGTTACTGCTCTTCTTCATGTCAGATTCCCTGATGCTAATGCTGTTCTCTTCTGAAGACATTGAGATTGCTTCTCTGAAGATGGATTGCTGTATGCAGTCAAACATGGCTCTCTATAATACGCTTCCAAACACCTTTAGAGTTACCTGAGATGTGCAATTCTGTAACTGAGCTGGGCAACCAAACTACAACCAGTTTGCAAATGTTCACAGATAGTCAATGTCCTTTTCTTAGTAGAAACATAGGAGGTCAGGTCATTGGTCCATCTAGCTCTGCACTGTCCACTCTGACTGGCAGCTGCTCTCCAGGATTTATACTCCCAGTCCTACTTGGAGAATGTTGCAGATAACCCGGGATCTGATGCATGCAAAGCTACAGCCCTTCTATTATTTTGTATAAAGTTTTGTTTTTACTGTGCTAAGTTTAATACAACAAGGATTGTACAGGTTTAATACAACTAGCATTGGCTTCAGTGGGAGAAGATTAAATTCCTCCTGTCCCAGCCAGGGCTTAGAAAGTAGTGGGTCATCTACCATTCCCACACCCCACTTAAGATTGCTTTGTTAGTTTGTAACCTTAAAGATCTTACATAATATACAAAGATATTGAGATTTTTATATCTATATGTTTCCATCTATATAATTAAACACGAGATGCCAAGGCTTTGTGTCTGGTTTCCATGGAAATGCACTGACAGCAACAGGTGTGCTGCATAATTATAGCCATTGGTTTTTAGCCTGAGAAAACACTAATCCACAAAATCCCACAAAATATACTCTATAGCATGTGTAACCGTCTTTCTGTGCGTGTTCAACTCATTGGGGAGAGTGTTGAAACTTCTTGAAAAGCCCCAAAGAATTTGTTGTAAAGCCGGATGTTTAAAAGCAACAATAGAATTAGTATCTCAAAAAATGGTAGTGCAAACTCCTTTTCCCATTCATGCATGAATACTTCTGTGGTTGGTTTGCTTTTTGCTGGGCCTGAAACAGACTTTACCTCTAAGTGGCCGAGTTTGCATGCGATAATGAATGCCACAGTGAGTGATTTACCATGAACACACAGATATTGCCCACTAATATGTGAGATGAACAAACCACAATTCCTGGCTTATCATAACACCCGAACCAGAGACCCTAGCTTATACAAATCACAATCAGTAAGCCAAGAACTAGTCTTAGCTATATTGAGATAACATCCAACCAGGTATTGTGGTTTGTTTCTCCCACACATATTAAGAGGGAGCAAAGTATATGAGATTGGTGCATTCATGGAAATCCATTCACTATGGTTTGCCATGGTGTGTAAACCTCACCCCAAACAAATCAGAACAAATGCTCAGTAAAGATCAGGAATCATCTAACCTTTGTGTAAGCTTTGTGCAAGCAAATCAAGGTGAATGCCCAATTTTTTAAAAAAATGGTCTGGAGGTGCCCTGAATCACACATTGCCCCTTATGACTGCTGGGCAGGGATCAAGGAGAATTTTGAATCAGTTCACATTTAAAGGCGAGTCTACCAGATTTGCACTTTCCAAAACAATACAAAATTTCAAAATTTGCATTCCCCTGAATTTTGCAATGCGCCTCTCCAACCAAGTGATGTGTACAATTCATATGCTAGGGCAAACTGCTAAAAAATATGAATATATTAGTGGAAGTAACATGCAAAAATGTGTTGCGTTAGGGAGAAATGCTTTGCAAAAATTGCATGGAAGAAATATATATATTCGTAGAAATGTTGATGAACTTTCATGAGGACTAAAAAAAAAAAATCATGAACAGATGTGGCATTGTGGAAAGGTGGACTTCAGACTGCAAAGAGAGAAACTGAAATTGATTTTATCAGGGTGTCCTGGGCTGGGCTAGGCTGAACAAAACACAAGTTTTCCTCTTGCTGACTCTCTCATCCCTGATTTTGTTTCATTTTTTGTAATTCAACGAGTGGGACACCTGGAGGTTACATTGAAACATACATGGGGATGATGCATATTTGGGGATTGTCACCACTTTTGTTCCTTTGTTGGATGGTTACCTAAGCAGTTATTTGAATAATGATCCAAATATATACCAAAGGATGAACAACCCCTCAGTGGGAACCTATTTTTAAGGCACAGTGTGACACAAGTGACATGGAACTCTCTCCCCAACCTGCCCACCCAGTTGTCCTTATTCCACGTCATAAAGGCTTTTTAAGGCTCTAGAAAGACTATTTGGATTTCACAAAAGATCAGCAATTGCACTGTTATAAATACCTATAAATTTTTCAATCTCGTGTTTGAACGTCTGGATTCTATGGTGTAATTGCATTCGCTTGCTGGGACTGGCTGCTGTGAGCAGACTGCCAGTGACTGCACACATTCACGAAGCTTTGATGTTTAGGTCATTCTTTAGCACTGCTATTGTGTCCTCTTTGATGATGGTTCCCTTTTCTCCATATGTATCATTTTGATAGCTGGAACCATTTAGGCCTGCTTAAACATATCAATGCTTTTGTTCACTTTGAGGAGTAGGCACCTGAACAGGGCAGGTTTGGGTATCTATTCAGTACGCAGTACAAAGCAAACACTTGCTCCGCATGTGATTTACAAACTGTTCTTTGCCAACTATTGTTACCTGAAGTGTCAGCATTTATTTTGGATTAAGGAGCTTTTGAATAAGACAATGGTTTCCATGAAGACTGTAGCAGCAGTGTGCCAAAATAAAAAGAGGTTTGCATTCTGCACAACACAACATACAGAAATAGCTCAATTGCATTACATACACACACACAAAAGTATTGTGCTAGAGTCTGAATAAACCCTTTTGTAGACTTGCTGAAAATCTTTGTTCCTTTGTTTCAAAAATAAAAAATAAAAAGCCACTGGCTATCGTCTTACGTGTTCTCTACATCTCTATCAATCAATTTAGCATTCACCCATCATACCTATTTTGTTGTTGTTGTTGTTGTTGTTGTTGTTCCAACTCCCTGCTTTCTTAGTCATGTCAGCTGGTAACCTAGGAAGATTTTAACCAAGACTGAAGCCCAAGTACAGGAATGCACCTTCAGTAGAGGTCTGTTCCACTAATTACTTGTACAATCTTGTCAGATGAATTATGAATTACGGTCAATTTACTGTGCTTAGATTTAGTTGTCTTCCAAACGGAGCTCTGACTGAAGGCAAGGTACACTCGGTCTAAAAGCTCTGTCTATTTTAGAGTTCTTTGAGAGCTTCACGAAGCATGAAGATAGGGGTGACCCAGAAGACACTGTGTACTTGAGCTTTCAAATACGCTCCTGATGAAGCTTAGCAGTCAGCAGATAGACCTGCTTTTGGATCAGTTACTGGTTAAAGAACACGAAACAGAGAAAGTAGGAATGAATGAATGGTTCTCACAAGTGAGAGATCTATGAGCTTGGGGTCTCCAAGGATCTGGATTGAGTCAAGTGCTTTTTAACTTGGTCCAGAGCAGGGATGGGGAACTTGTGGCCCTCTAGCTCTCATCAGCCACAACCACCATGGCCAATGGTCAGAATGGGGGAATGGGCATTGAAATGACAAATGCAATCAAGGGTTACGTGATGCACTTTGAAGCAGGAAGCCCTGACCTCACATGCACACTGATGGGATCTGAACTGACAATGGGGTACCAAGAAAGAGATCTTGGGGTTGTTTTGGAGAGGTCAATGAAAATGTCAGTTCATTGTGTGGCACTTGCAGGGGGTCAGGAAAGTGAACTGTATGCTAGAGACCAATAGGAAAGTAGTTGAAAATAAAGCAGCCAATGATGATGAATATAGCTGGTACGGAGAAGCTTTTTCAGTCAATCGCAGCCCTTTCGCATCTGGCCACAGCCCAATTTCTTTGATGCCTTTAGCAAGTCGAACTCAAGGGCAACAGCAAAGCCCCTAACTGGCGCCCTGAATAAGCCTGTAGAATCTAAAAGCATCTCCTCACAATAGCTTCCTATCTGGTTCCTATTTTGGTTCAAGCAACTGTATGCCTTGTTGTGTTGTTACATATATTTTGTAGGATAGTTAAGTATGGAAACAAGAAATATTGTCTTTTGTTTATTTCTGGAGCGCTGAAATAGCGCTCCTGAAATCTGCTGTTTTCCATTTTCTATCATAGACTTGCTTTCCCTTTCCTCCTATCTAGCGAGAGACAAGAGCAATATATTACTGTTGTGTTGATAGTGGTAGCCTATTTATCATGACTTTGGTGGCATATCTTTGGGGAGAAAGATACTCATGTTTCTCTAGGATGACTGGGGCAAAGACAGATGCTTTATAATTTTAGCAAGGCCGCAAAAAACTCTCTGTGTGAAAAGCCTGCCTGAGCAGTACCTGCAGTGGAGCAAATTGGTTAATGTAAAATTCCCCAAACATGGCTCTAAGAGTTGATTAGCTTCACAGTTTCCATACATTAATGAGGCTTCCGTAAAAGCTGTTCACAGTTTAGACGATTTGCTCTGAGCACTTTTCTCATTTAAAGGCATGGAGAGGGTGTAATGAACTATATAGCAGGTTCATTTGGTCAGCCTCCTTCAATATTTGGATTATTAGATAGCCATCCTGCAGATATGCTTCCATCTCAATTAAAGAATGACAGCTGTACCTGTCAAATATATGTGGATGTAAACTGAACCAGGTCATTGGAGCGGGGTATAGCTCTTGAATGCTTTGCCTCTAGAAGGTCTCAGGTTCAATCACTAGCATCTCAAGTTCTAAAAAGGTATCTGAGGCAGAGGGTTGGCCAGGTCGGGAACTGTCTGAGGGGCTCGGTGTAGGAAATTGCAGTCAAACCTAACTATGCGTAAGTGCTAGTTAGTGCATGAAGGGGTTAAAACAAGCAAGGTCTGTTCCTAGACTCAGCTAGGTCACCCATTACCTCCATGAGGGAGGAGGTGAAGCTTCTTCTCCTCCTTTACTCACTGTCTCCCATCATGTAACTGACCAGGACAGACATGTCTGAACTTACTCCAAGTTCATGTTTAAAACTATTAGTGCTTTCCCCCCTAGAAAATTAGGTGCTGGTACTCACCATGAGGGACGCGGGTGGCGCTGTGGGTTAAACCACAGAGCCTAGGACTTGCCGATCAGAAGGTCGGCGGTTCGAATCCCCGTGACGGGGTGAGCTCCCGTTGCTCAGTCCCTGCTCCTGCCAGCCTAGCAGTTTGAAAGCACGTCAAAGTGCAAGTAGATAAATAGGTACCGCTGCGGCAGGAAGGTTGGCAGGAGCAGGGACCGAACAACAGGAGCTTACCCTGTCGCAGGGATTCAAACCATTGACCTTCTGACTGGCAAGCCCTAGGCTCTGTGGTTTAACACCTATTCCACACTGTACTACTGCTGAGAGTGTTTTTAACTCTGCTGGGGGCTTTCTCCTGCTGGAGAATGTGAAAAGCCCTGAATGTGGAATCTAGGTGCCCAGTCAATTTTGCTAATTACCTGCACATGGGTCTCATCTATATCCCTCCATACTCAGAAGGGCCCCACACTGGTCTGATCAGTCCACACTGCTAAAGTTCCCAGATTTTTATTTGGTAGGGAGGATAAAAAGGGGTTGAATAAGTCTCCAACCCCTGCAGATAGGTCTAAGGTTGCCAACTTTTTTGTTATAAAAAGGTAGCTTTGTTCCTATGCCTTTAACAGTAACCCGACATGCAGGCATTTAGCAGAATGAAACTTTCCCAGGATTTTTACACCATTGTAGGAAATGCTTGTGTTGCTAAATTTCCAGGAGCTTTAGAAGAAAAATAACTGAGACCTTCAGACACTTATACAAATGATGTTTACACATTAGAACAAAACAAACTCAGATTATTCCTTTGCTAAGAAGAAGAAGACGACGCAACATGCAAATGGAATTCTAAGTTTAAACATGTGCAAGAAAATAGAGCATTGGCACTTTTTTCCCCACACAAGAAAAGGAAACACAGCAAAGGGGTGGGGGAATCACACTGAGGCATGGATGACAGAAGGATATGTAATGAGCCATTAAATTATAATAATTAAAATCAATTATCTCACCAGCTAAATACAGTCATATTTATTGTTGCGTGTACTTTCTCGTACAGTGGGGGAAAAACAAAAACAAAAAAATCAAGGATATGCTTGCAGTTTTTTCAGGAAACTTACAACTGAGGCAGGAGAGAGTTCCTCACATTTGTGTTGCTTTTCTTCTTCATACCGCCCTCCTTTTGTTTACCGTTTTTTAAAGCCAGCAGCTTTATTTGCAGTGCTTGCAAATAAGTTATGAGGCAAGCACTCAAGATACAAACTTGTGTTTTGTACTGACAAACAGCAAGGTCAAAATGGGTATGCAATTTTGATAAGAGCTTTCTCTTTCTTTTGTCACTGGATATTCTCAGATCCAAAGGCAAGAACGAAGCTGAGATCAGCTTTGTGAAACTGGGCCAAGAACTCCTCAAACATAAAGTACCGGCCCATTTTATCTTTGCTTATTTTTGAAGTAAGGATGGGTAAGGAATTAAAGAAGATAGCATTAAGTGTGTATGTGAGAGAGCGAGAGAGGGAGGGAGGGAGCAATGGAGTGGTGCTGTTTCTCAATGGATAATTAACAAGGCTTTTGATTGGTATTGACATGTGGCTCTCAGACATGTTCAAATGCATATGTTTTTTCATGTAGTATGAATAAATTCCCGTTATAAGACAAATACTCTGGTGCATGTCTGCCATGTCACTTCTCTGGTTTGGTGTATTAGTGTACACTGGAAAGCAAAATATTGAAAAGCAGTATATGTAGGAAGAGGTGGTGTTGGGCATTGTACCATCAAGAAGTTGCTGGCTTCTCCTATGGAATGATTGTTCTAGCCATGGATGCTACGAGAGTGGTAGCATTCATCCATTGGGGGGGGGGGCAAGCACAGCAAAGGGAAAGGAAGGAATTTCACTGGGAAGGACAGCAGGCCAGAAATTCATGTCAGCTGAAGGGGTTGGCAAGAGAAAAGGACTGTCCCAGCTAGAGCTGATGAGCCGTTTTTGTCTCCCCCTCTAAAGTGGATGTATGTGAAAGAGTCATAAGTAGAGGGAGAGATCACGACCTCTGAAGCTATGGCAGAGTGACTGGGACATCACCAAGAGCATGTCTTGGTGGTGTTGAAATATCTCCACTGGCTTCCTATTGGTTTCCAGATACAATACAAATTCTGGTTCTGACTTTTTAAAGGCCTTCACAGCTTGGAGCTTTCTAAAGGAGCTCCTGGTCCCTGCAAAAAGCTGCCCAGCTCTTATGATCTTCTGGTAGTGTTAATGTTACTTGAGGTCAGGAGATCTATGATGCTCCAGAGGGCCTTCTTGGGGAGGTGGTGAAACACTCTCCCCCCCCCCCCCCTCCTGAAGTGCCTGCTTTGTCTGTTTTTCAGTGACAAGCTATGAACAGGCTTTCTGAATATTTGGGGAGATATGGTGGTGGATATGTAAGGTGATAGGTTTTAATTGTGTTTTATGGTTTATGTCATCTTTTATATTGGAGCAATCTAACCTGGGGCCACTTGTGATGAGGTGGCAGAAAATACATTATACAAATAAAATAAGGGCCTAATAAGAGCCCTGTTGAATCCAGGCAAACATGAAACATTTAGCAATGATTCCCATAAACACTGTTGTTATGATAATCTAATCCTAATCAGTCAGGGTTCATTTTAGCTATTATATAGGATCGTCAGAACCTAGCTCCATGTAGGGAGACTTGCATGTGTGTAGGTGCTCCTCATTAAAAGCGCATCAAGAGTCAAGAATGGGACTTTTTACAGTCTATAACTGAAACAAGTGAAAATCTAGTTTTTTAAGGGATGTATCCTGTCCAATATACCACAGACTAATAATACACAACAGGTTCTTGATATTTTCTTTGTTCTCTATTTTTCCATATCAATATTATTGCATTTCTAAAGCCATGCATCATCAAGAGTTTAGGTGCTGCAGCAGCTGGTTTGTTTTTATTTACTGTATTTAACATTTTAGGAGACAAGGTGCTACATTTGCTTTATCTAGTACTGATTCTCAAAAGGTGGAAAATTCAGTAACTGGAATAGACGTTAAACCTCATTTAACAAATAAACATGCAGTGAGCCATTTCAAGCAATAGTTTGCTGTTCTGGGAAGTTTGCCAAGAAAAGCTTGCATCCGGGCATTAAAATCTCTCTCTTTTCACAAGGCAGTCCTAGGTATGTCCAGGGAAGGGTGTATGGGATTGCAGCCTTAGTGCATAGGTTTAGGGATCCCCAGTACTCCATTTGGCTTGGTGTTAACATCTAAGAGACTATCTTCTCCATCAGTAAGTCTTGGGATAGTTCAGTTGGTAGAGCATGAGACTCTTAATTTCAGAATCATGGGTTTGTTAGCCCCACATTGGGCAAAAAGATTCCAGCATTGCAGAGGGTTTGACTAGATTACCTTTGTGGTCCTTTCCAAGTCTTATGATTCTATGACCTTTTAAAAGCCCAGCTAGGATACATTTTGGTATTAAGAAACAACTGAAGGTGGCTAATGAGAATACCTCTAATGTATCTGAAGCAGCAAATATTAAAAACAGTATCCGACAGTGACTAAAAGTTTCTTCTTTTTGTATCTGACAAAAAAAAATATTGTACCCAACAGTTAACAGATTGCAGATTGTCAAAAGTAAGACGTTAACTCATCTATATTTATTTAGCAAATCAATGATATGATTTGGATCTAAAAATAACTTACGTAATGTAAGGCATAGATATATAGTTCTTGTTTTTTCCAGCTCCCTCTGTGTGTGTCTCTCTCATATTTCACACATTTTCTTTTCTGAGAGAGTGGAGTTGCCAAGATACCATAAAAGGTACTCCTTTTCTCGGGTTTTCCAGCTGTGAGTAGAGAGAGCATGGGAAATCTTTTGTAAACTCCTCAACAGATGCTGCAGACAACCTTTGTGGCTCAGAGAGGTGTGGACAGTTTTAGCTAAGTTCAGAGAACTGAAGGTTGCTCTTATCTGTCTCAGTGAGTTTCAGGGATACTGAATGGCACTATTTAGAATTGTCTTTTTTGGGTGCTTTCAAGAATGCAAGTACCAGAGCACTAGGAAGAGACCGATCAGCCTATTTTACAGTCCATGCCAATTTCACACGTATTCATTCTTGTTCTACTCATTTCTGAATTAACCTGAATTTTTTAAAAAAGCCTACATAAAAAGTTAAATATGTAATATGCTATGCATTTTATCACAAAATGCATATTTAATACATATTTTATCTCAATGTACACATTTCTCAATCCATTTTGTAATGTATTTGGGTACATCCTTTAAGCTGAAAAGTGCAAAGTCCAGTGGATAAGTACATACCAATTCACACATTAGTCCAGGAGTTGTGGATCAGTTAAGTATACAATGGAATTGATAAAAATAAAACTCATTAAGCATCTCTATGCACACAACACACCATGGCTATGGTGACTCAGTTCCACCTGACAATTGTTGTTTGCCTTCTTTGATCTTTGTTGGAAGTGTAGGAATGAGGCCCAGCCAAAGCATTTTGCTGCCTGTGGTGGAATAGGGAATAGTGCTGTCAGGATGCTGTCAGCGGCTCCCAGCTGGTTGCCCAGGAAAGTATAAGACAAGGAAAAGTTTCTTACAGTGCTTTTTTATTTCAATCTTTACAGAGAGGGGCTATAGAACCCAGCCTCTTGGATAATGGCATTGCCCCGAGTGAATCTCCATTGTCCCCCATCTCTCCCACTTCCTCATTCATCATCATCACCTCCTCTACAGGTGCTGCTATGTGCCCTCTGTCTTTGAGCTCTTTGCTCTCCTACTTTTAAGGCTCACTGACTTCTAGGAGATGGAGAGTCTGGAATGTTTTCTAATGACAACCTGTCAGCTGGGTGTTGTCCCGGCTTTCCCATGATTTCCTAAGTTTTCCCCTCATCTGCCTCTGAGCTGCTACTGCCCTCAACCCCCTGTTGTAAATCTGTACTATCTTCCTCTTCCTCCTCCCTGGAAGGGTCAGGCTGGGGAGGCGGTCCCCACCATTCCTCCTCTGCCCAGTCCCTGACAAGTGCATCTACCATTTGCCACCATCCCCAAGACAAGGTGCTTAGCATCTAGCAGCTGCATAACTTCCAGTCCATTTCTGAGCCTGGTTCAGGCTGCTGGTCTTATCCTCTGAAGACCTTAATGGCTTGGGACTAGGGCTGAAGTGTAAGTTTGTTGTTTTGAGCCAGAACTCCTGAACCTGGGGGAATAATTTCAAGAGTCACAAACATTTTTCAAAAGGTTCCCAGGGGGGCTAACACTGGCGTTGGCAATGACTTATTATTATTATTATTATTATTATTATTATTATTATTTATTTTTTACTTTAATGTTGCCACTAACTATAGATGAGGCGCTCCTTTTGGGAGCTGCTGACTCAAAGCTACTGTTTCCACTCCCCTTTGGGAATGCCCCTGGATCAGTGCGCCATCACGAGGCAGCATTGATCCTAGGATCCGATGACTCTTTGGTATTCCTGTGGATAGAGAGAGTTTGTTCAGTGGTCTGGGGAAGCACCTTGCTTTTAGATCTCTAAATGAGACGCATTGTCCACGCATCAAGTTATGCCAAAATGCCAAGGGAACACAAAATGACTTTACTCATCCTAATGGGAACCAAAATGTTCACATTACATAGCACCGCTAAGTCAAGACAAATGTGATATTGTAGGTAGCAATCACTAACCACAAATCATAGGGATGGTGACATTTACCTAAGGGGAGAAATGGAGATGGGAGATTTTGCTGTTACACATGAATAAAGACGAGCTTGTTAATGACAGTGATGTTGATGAAAAGTGAGCTGCAGGGAGCTGTTCACCAGAAAATTTAAGGTCAGGTAAAGAAAACCTAATAGTCTCTTTTAAAACTGCTGTCAAGGCAGCATTCCACACATTTAGTTCCTGTTCAGATGGAACACGGTAGGGGGAAGGAGCAGAGGGAGACTTCATAAAATTTTGTACTGGCTTTCTCGTTTGGAAACAATGGATGGAAGGCACAACCCGTATCTGTTCAGTCTGTATCTGTAACTGAACATTCCCTTCATAAATAACCTGAGTCCTGAAACTCTTTCAGGGGTTGTTGGCCTGTGTCATAGCAGTAGGCTCCCCCCGCCCAACCTACATGTATTCATGATAAGTGTAGAGAATCTTGCTGCATATGCTTTGATGGATCTCGCCACCGTGACAATCACAAATCAGCCCACTAAAATAGCATCCTGTGCGTGTCCCTCTATCACAGGGCTCACTAGTGTGACACCCATGAATTTAATGATACCCTAGAAGTCTTTCCAGGGTGCCTGTAAGGCCTCTGAGCCCCCAACCTCACTGCCCCTTTGGTCATGAGGTGCTAAGGGTTATTGCCTTTTTCTCACTTTAGAAATACGCAGAGTTGAAAAAGGAAGTTGAAAGAGTGACACTCTTTCCCACTTCCTCTCTCAGCTCTACATGCTTTTCAAGATGCAGATGAATTCTACTGGATTGGACATTTATCAAGATCAACTGGAAATATGAAGTGTGCTCATTTCTTAAGATAAGCTTCAAAGGGCCAGCTTGTGTGCCCACCTAGACGATAAATTGGCTTTGGGACAACAGAGACAATGCCTTTTCCATGGTTGCCCTCTAGTTAGGGAACCCCTTCCAAGTGAATTGGTTCCATACAATTGTTGTTGTTGTTTAGTCGTGTCTGACTCTTCGTGACCCCATGGACCAGAGCACGCCAGGCACTCCTGTCTTCCACTGCCTCCCGCAGTTTGGTCAAACTCATGCTGGTAGCTTCGAGAACACTGTCCAACCATCTCGTCCTCTGTCGTTCCCTTCTCCTTGTGCCCTCCATCTTTCCCAACATCAGGGTCTTTTCCATGGAGTCATCTCTTCTCATGAGGTGGCCAAAGTATTGGAGCCTCAGCTTCAGGATCTGTCCTTCCAGTGAGCACTCAGGGCTGATTTCCTTAAGAATGGATAGGTTTGATCTTCTTGTAGTCCATGGGACTCTCAAGAGTCTCCTCTAGCACCATAATTCAAAAGTATCAATTCTTCGGCGATCAGCCTTCTTGATGGTCCAGCTCTCACTTCCATACATCACCACTGGGAAAACCATAGCTTTAACTATACAGACCATTGTTGGCAAGGTGATGTCTCTGCTTTGTAGGGTGCTGTCTAGGTTTGTCATTGCTTTTCTCCCAAGAAGCAGGCGTCTTTAAATTTCGTGGCTGCTGTTTGCCAATGGCACCTCAGGAACTGTCAAATATGTGGTATACAAGGCTGAGGTTAAATATACAATACAGGCCATCAAATGGGCCTTGAAAATATGCTTGGTTTGGTGAGGACTTCCTCTAAAGGTTTTTGTAGCTGCAGGGCTTTTCTTTTCTTTTCTTCGCTTGCTTGTTTTTTGTACAATTGCCGGGGGCTTTTAATACATTTTTATGAGGTTTTATTGGCCTATGCTCTTAAGATGTTGTGTTTCTAACTGCTGTGTTTCTCATAAAGTTATTTCAAACTTGTGCTCAAAACCCGCTTGTGGGTTTCCACAGGCATCTGGTTGGCCGCGATGAGAACAGGATGGTGGTCTAGTTGGTCCATCAACCTGATCCAATGGGTTCTTCTTATGTTCCTATGAAATTTGAATACATGTTATATTCTAACTATGCTCTGAAAGATGGTATTTAAAATACTTGAATGAATAAAGAAACCTTTACTGAAGTTCTCTTACACTGAGTAGATCCATTGGTCCATGTATTTAATTATGATCCCTGACATATATAAAAGGGAATAACAAGGGTATGGGGGGGGGAGTAGTAGCAGAGAATAGAAATTTATCCTTCTTTAGATAATTCCAGCATTAATGTTCCATACTTCTTTAGCAGAAGATATTCGCATAAAAGTATTAACATTCCATTTTTATGTCTCTTAAGAACGAGCCAATTTAAAATTCAACTCTGAATTTTCTACATGACATGGCTTTTGCACGGCCAGTGTTTGCCAATGGCATCTCAGGAACTGTCAAATATGTGGTATACAAGGCTGAGGTTAAATATACTTAATGACTCATACTGCAGAGTTTTGTCTGCTTTCCTCACTAGAAGGAGACGATCTGCACACTGAGCTCACAACTTTCCAACTGATCCATTTAGCAAATGCTGATATTCATGTATTGAACACCATGTGCATTGGCTGCAGTCCTGTACCCACTTGAACTCAATGTCTAGAGGGCTTCAGTGGAAAGGATAGGAGGGGAAAGGAGGGAAAGAAAGGAAAAAATGGAAGGAAGAGAAGATCTTAAGGTCTATAAATAGGTTAGACTATGTGGGATATCATTATTTTTCAGGAAATTTGCCAATAGTCTGTAAGTAAAGCAATAGTAATGGAAATGCTTTTTAAATCAAGTTTTTAGTAAGATTTTTTACCTAGAGAAATATAGCACCTATCAAGAGTATAGATATAAACTGGCTTAATGGCCATTTCCTTTCTCCAAGAAATATAGAGAGTTTGGTTTAGAGTTTGGATTTGATATCCCGCTTTATCACTACCCAAAGCAGTCTCAAAGCGGCTAACAATCTCCTTTCCCTCCCTCCCTCCCTCCCAACAAACACTCTGTGAGGTGAGTGGGGCTGAGAGACTTCAAGAAGTGTGACTAGCTCAAGGCCACCCAGCAGCTGCATGTGGAGGAGCGGGGAAGCGAACCCAGTTCACCAGATTATGAGTCCACTGCTCTTAACCACTGCACCACACTGGCATCAGAACTGTAGCTCTGATGGCAGAGAGGGGAGGAGATAGGGACAGGTCAACAGAGAATGCTCATCAGCTTTGCCAAATTATAATTCCCAGGATTCTTTGAAGTGATCCAACCCTATATAGGTTTGAAGATATGCCCCTATTTGCTAGAGATCAACAGGTCTTCTAAATAAAATATCCTCAACCATTGTATCTTCCTGTAGAAGGATAAGGAAATAGAATCACATTTCTTCTATGTCCCCACATACATAGGATTACCCATGCTCTTGGAAATGCTAAGACGCAAAAGAAAAAAGGTGGGGAGGGAGAAGGAAAAAATAAAACTCAGATACCAGTTCTTAAATTTACGAAGTTCTTATAATTATCATCTTAACAGAAAATTGTTCTGGGAGAAGAGGAACCGATGGCAGCCGGTCTCTTGACATAAGAGATGAATGCACCACTGCTTCCCATCTCTCCCTTAGCTACAGCTTAGTGGAATTTGCATTTCATATTAACATTCTGAATATCCTTATTGGTATTTCTGTATTGAATAGTTAAATGGGTAAAGGTGGATCCATGGTTAGGAGAGAAATTGAGGGAGGCATGAGGATGGATGATACAGTGAAAAGGAAAGAAAACTCCTCTTCATCTTTTATGAACTGAAAGGAAGAGGAACAGCTGGAGGAGAAACAGAGATGTGGATGAACTAAATGTTGTACGGCTAATCTGCTCACGAGTAATCATGAGTAATTAAGAAGGGCTTTGAGAAATGAGTTTCTCGTTAAGTAGTTTGGGACAATGGAGCATCTCCTGTGTTTTATTAATCAGCCAAGCTGCTGATTAGAACCTTCACTTCTCATTTGAAAATAATTATAAAGTAGTAAACAACACTAGTAGGTGACCTTTGAAAACTCAAAGTATCCTTCTTCTAAAATAATTTTGGAAAGGACATGAGCACCTCTAAGCAGTTTTTCAGAACCATGTGGACATGTAAAAGGGAAACAGATCATTCCCTCAACACTCAATTTAGTCAACCATGACAGCTCCAGAAGAATAGTCATTTTGGTCCATAGAAGTAAAAGAATGTAAGGAAACCAACTTGAATTTTGTGGCCTGTTTTCATAGGCCCACATGCATTATTCGCCTCCATCATGAACCTGGGGTATATGGGGTGTTGGGGGAACACGCTGTGCTCCTTCTCAGGTAGTTTGTCCAACTTTGGTCCCCACCCTGCACTCAGCTCTCACTTGTGGCTCCTGGAAGCTGTTAGCATGTGACAGCAGCCACACTCTGGAAATGGCTTCAAGTGGCCAGCTAAACCAGGTGAGGGTAGAACTTCCCCTGCATGTGAAGACAGGCTCCAGGGGATTGGGCGGATGAGACCACTGGGTCAAGAAGGCAGTTTCTGCGTGTGCTGCAGGGGGAAGTGAGGGGCAAATGGGCATAGCCCATCTAGGAGAAGATAAACTCTGATCCTAAACCTATGCTGCCTTGCACCTCGGGAGAAGAAAAGGCAAAAATCTAGAGTAGAGTCCCTAATAATTATTATTAGGTCTGGGTGATGTCTTGTACACCTCCTTCCAGCAACTTCTGCAGCCAAGCTGGCACCAAACATATTGCTCTGCTTTCCTTTGGACCACAACAGTGAGGGGCAGGGTGCGTTCTTGTCGTCTTCAATCTGCACCTCCAGGCCCAAATAACAACACAAAAGAAGGGAAAGACATTCCCATAGTCAAGGAGCTTTAGGGTAACCACAGATTATTTTCTTCTGTAAAAGGTGGCTTTGCGTAACACAATACTCTGATATTTTAGAATAATGATTGCAAGCTGCTTCTCAGTCCTTTACAGCCCAATTTTATGCATGATTTAGATACATGGCTGGAGAGCGCTGCTGAAAAATTCAAAGAAGTGTGGACTTGGAAGAACATATTGTTTTGGAAAGTTGGGTAGATTCCCTTTCACATGTGAACTGTATTTAATTTCTCCCTTCTCCCTAATCCCTGAGCTGGTGGATACCTTCCCCCTCTCCACAGTGCTTTTTATCTGCCTGGATCTTCCCAGCTTTGGTGGCCTGATAGGTTTCTTGGCTTGCTTTTTCACCGCAGCCACTGTAGATTCATGATGACAGGTAGGTAAATGTCAGTTTACGCGGAAGAAATAAATTCAGCAGGTTATGTGTGGAACAGAGTTCACCAGGGATACAAAAGCTTTGCTATATTACTAATTACTAATGGCAGAGAAGATTATACTGACATTTCTGGCATTTTAAAAAAAGAAATCATAAGACACAAAGGTGATTTAAAATCCTTGAAAGCCCCTCTGTTTTTACCACTTCTGTACAGCAACTAGCAAGTAATCAAAACCAGGGGTCACAGTTCATTTCCTTTCAAGCACACCTCTTGTTTTTCAGTACCTGCTGAAGACCTTCAACAAACCTTTTAAGTGGAGTTCCCCTCGTCTCCCCCCATCTATGTATAGGATTTGAAATAGTTTTTACCTTTGAAATGGTTTCTATATATAAAATTGTTATGTATATGTTTGGATTGCTGGTGTGTTATTGCTAAATCACTTTGAGATGTTTCCTAGGAAATGATCCTTAAATGGAACGAAATAAACTAACAAATAAATAATTTGCCAGCAGGGTCAGTATCATCAATTCTTTGAATATGGAACTTGGGTGGTCTGGTGCCTCTCAGTTTGGCAGTAAAAAGGTAGGCAGCCAAAAACAAGTAGTTTCTGGATGCTCATGGTACTCCTCAGATAGGCGAAGAAGAAGAAGAAGAAGAAGAAGAAGAAGAAGAAGAAGAAGAAGAAGAAGAAGAAGAAGAAGAAGAAGAAGAAGAAGAAGAAGAAAATTAAAAGATAAAAGTGTCCTTAAAAGGATCTAAAAGCGTGCAACAAGGATCCATATCCATATCCAGAAGTCCTGTGAAATTCTGAAGGTTTCAGTGGAAGATACAAAACAGCAACAGCAGGGACTGATGCCCATTTGGACTGGTAGGATGGAAGACCAGGAGGTCAACAGCAGGTGGAGCCAGAACTAATGACAGGCAGAGCCAGCTAACTCTAGTTTTGTCCCCATCCTCTTCCCTGCTGAGTTCTACAAGGGGAAACATGGAAGAGGAAGCTGCTACAGGCAGTGCCATTATCTTGATGATAGTAAGAAAGAAGTCATGCAGGTGGGGTTGACTGAGGGCAGAGTAAGGTTAGTGGACCAGCCTCCACTCAAATGGAAGGAAAATGGTTGTGAAGGGGGATTGGGCCATTTAAGGTCTTAACAGCTTATAGGCATGGATGTGAGGCTAAAAAGAAGGGGGAAAGGGCTCTCTCTGAACTCTGTGGGGAGATTTCAGGTGGGAGGAAAAGGGGGGAAATGAAATCCTTCACCTTTTCCCATCTCCAGAGCCCCCCCCCCCCACACACAGAGAGAGACACACAGAGAGAGAACATATAGCAATAAAACAATTAGCATGGTACAGCTCCCACAATTTCAGGAGGAAGGAAAGATGCCCTTGTTCTTTCTCTTTCCCATCCAAATGTCTTTAAAGTATGTGACATCTTTGGCAACCTCAGTGTCAAACAGAGTGATTTGAGAATCACAGCTTCCCTTTGATGACTTACTAAAGTGCCAGGAGTGAAGAGTAAATGGCAGCCATTAAATATCTTGCCCAAATATTGATGTCTTACATAATTGAAAAGCAAATATGAATACATCACAGGCTCATGGTTTATCAGAGCCCTAAAGTAAATGGTTTTAAAACCTTGTTTCCACAGTATTTTAATACATTGGGGGGGGGGGCTGTATACACAAACACAAACACAAAACAACAATGGTTGACAACAAAGGAACGAAACATACAAAGTAAGACGTAAATATATTCATGAATATATTGAGTGTCATATCAGTAACTGCAGGACCAGACTGCATGTCTTACAGTTCATGATGTTGTTGCTGTTGTTTTCTTTTGAAACTGTTGTTCTTGTTTGGATATTGAAAGAAAAACAGAGGTTTTTCAGAGGATATAAGATGTTATTCTATGAGATAGTTGCAGGAAATTCCACATGACTGGATCACAGCAGCCCTGTCATCTCACCTCACAATACAGCATCCGGTATATATAAAATATGATCCTAAAAGTCAGGAATCTTCTAGAGCTGCATTTATCCTGCAGACAGCAGCAGAAATTGCATGCTCTCTCTGTATGCTTAGAAGCACCTCAAGATGCTCAAGAGACTGCTTTGATCAGGGTTTCTAGAAAAAGGGGTACCATAAATCACCATGAATACCTCCCTTGTTCTTTTAGAATGGCAATGACGCCCACCTGAGAGGTGCTGAAACTGAGTTCACCCCTGCTTTTTCACCCTGAGAGCCACAATCCCAAAAGGGCAGCTTGCTGAGAGCTGCAAGCCAATGGTGGACAGAGTGAGAGGGAAAATTATACCTCTGTAAGACATCCCAGCCAAACAAAAACCAAATGTTTCCACACACACACACACACACACACACACACAAAGAGCCAGGTGGGCCAGAGTTTACTCACTTGAGGCCTGAGGAAATATCTGATGGCTGGACAGAGAGTTCTGGATGAGCACACTCAGGTCTTGAGCCTGAGGTTCCCCAATCTTTATTTAGTCTTCCCAATCATTGCAGATAAGGGCACATATTGTTAACATTTACTGAAAGCAATAGAAGGCAGTATATGCAAGTCATTAAATTCTTCTGTTGTATTCAATGAGCTAACAGTTTTTACCTACAAGTGGAAGCAGAAACAGAGAAGTTGTTGGGGTTCTTCCAAATCACCTCTACATTTCTTCACAAAACACTGCTGCATTATACTTGACAAAAACTTTGCCTTTTCAGAATCCAGCAAATATGAGGCTAGCTTATTTTGAGTACAAACGTCTTTTGGATGACTCAAGTTTCCAAAAGAAGGTATTTCTGAAATGTGCAGAAAATGCTTTAGATATGCATGCAGTTGCTAAGGCAATAGGAGGGTCAGGTGTTTGCACGTAGCTGCTCATGGGCTTCAAGGCATTGTTTAAACTTAATCTTGGCCAAGTTTCAAAGCTATGCAGCGCTGAGATGCATGGCCAGCATCAACAGGCAGCATAGTCAGGCACTAGCTGGGGGTCCACTGCTAATCAGAAGCCTTTGAAACAAACGCTGATGCTTCTCCTGTTTCCCAGGCATTCCCTTTCCATCCTCCTTTCTTCCTTTGACTTGCCATAGTTGACAGGGTGGGTCTGAGTCTGTCACCCAGAAGTGGTCCTTGACACAGCCCTGGTGAGGCCCCCTTGCTCTCCAGCTTCCCACCACAGTGGGCTGCTGGTGTTTCCCAAGAGGAGAAGGGTGAGGGGAAGGGAACTCAGAACTGTGTGGAGCAGCAAGAGCATGAGATTGCCATGATGCACAGGGCTGAGCTCCCCGTGCTTCACCCCTACTGTCTCCCTATCAATGAGCACCAGTTAGAAACCAGGCTTCCTGTATTTCTGCTCCAGCTTTCTGGAATTCCAATTGGCACCCAACTATATCCAAACAAATACAATAAATAAATAAATAAATCTCAGGAACATGAAATTTGATTGTGACATCTTAAGAGGTGTCTAGATTTATAGAGAAGACACTGTCTTGCCAGAGTTGTGCATGCTCTAGTTATCTCCCGCTTGGACTAGTGCAATGCGCTCTATGTGGTGCTACCTTTGAAGGTGACCCGGAAACTGCAATTAATCCAGAATGCAGCAGCTAGACTGGTGACTGGGAGTGGCCGGCGGGACCACATAACACCGGTCCTGAGAGATCTGCATTGGCTCCCAGTACGTTTCCGAGCACAATTCAAAGTGTTGGTGTTGACGTTTAAAGCTCTAAACGGCCTCGGTCTTGTATACCTGAAGGAGCGTCTCCACCCCCATCGTTCAGCCTGGACACTGAGATCCAGCGCCAAGGGCCTTCCGGTGGTTCCCTCATTGCGAGAAGTGAGGTTACAAGGAACCAGACAGAGGGCCTTCTCGGTAGTGGCACCCACCCTGTGGAACGCCCTCCCTTCAGATGTGAAGGAAATAAGTAGCTATCTTATCTTTAAAAGACATCTGAAGGCAGCCCTGCTTAGGGAAGATTTTAATATTTAATGCTGTATTGTTTTTAACACTTGATTGGAAGCCGCCCAAAGTGGCTGGGGAAACTCAGCCAGACGGGCGGGGTATAAATAATAAATTATTATTATTATTATTATTATTATTATTATTGAGACAAACAACTTCCCAGGGTTTTTTGTGTGTGTATTTTTCTTAGTTTTCTTTGGTAGGTCTCCTTCTTGACAATGGGAGAGAGACTCTCAGATCTTAAGGAGGTCTGAATACATAATGTACATGAATACATAATGTACATAGAGTCTGTAAGCTACTGATCTGAATGTTTCACAAATTTGAGGGTGTGGTAGATAAGATATCCAAAACCATGTATTGATTTACAAGATAAACCCTCGATTTCTAAGGATTTGGTGGAATTTTTATTGCAAACTCATCCTAGCCATAAGCTGCACAACAGCGAGGGAAGAGGGGTATGTGTTGCTGCCCAAGACCAAGCAAATCCAGTATCACATTTTTCTTCAATGATAGTTGTATGTGCATTGTGAATGCCTGTCATATATGATATCTCTGCCTATATGACACCCATTCACTTTAAATCTGCATTCTGAGAGGGAACATTAGATGCATTTGACCAAAAGAACTGCTACATTTGAACTTGCTATTCTCATAGCAAAATCAGAGCAATTTAAGAGGTGGAGAATTCACTGCATGTCACTTTCTGCCAATCATCAAGTATATTTGCCCTTATTTTCTCATTCTGCCAACCCACGTTTCTAATTTGCAAGTTTATGCTGAGATTCATCTCTTTTAACATTAGCTTCCTTCAGTCCCATGGTAGCACTTTGACTTTTTTGAAACAAGAAAAGAGAAACAAGATAGTAGTAGCTTGAGGCAATGTTTCACAGTCAATAGTTGAACTAGCTAGGATAGGAAGGCATTTGCCATCTAGTAATGGTCTGTGCTGCTAATTTGGTATTAGCACAACTTTCATATAATATCCAAATGAGTTACAATTTATCCACAGTAGCAGGTGGCAGAGTGGTGGTGCTCACCTGACCTATGGCAACCAAGTTACAGCTGGCAGCTGGTTGGTGCTGTGCAAACACACCAGCCAGAGCACCAATGGTGCTCCTGCTGTTTTTCACAGAACTCACCATCCTGCTGCCTTGCCCTTCCAACTCTACCTCCCAGTAAGCAGCAGTGACCCATCTGCCAGAAGGTCAGTTGAGTGATGATGCCCCACAACTCTCATTCCATTCCATTCAGCACACACAGAATCTGCATTCAGGGAGTTCCACTCAAAACAAAGTGGTGACACTGTTACCAAACAAATTTCTAATTGCAAGAGTGAAGGACAGCTCTTGGAACCCTGAAAGCTAACATTCAGGCCAAGTTACACAGCTGTTGTGTGCATGGCTAGCCACTCTTTTACTAAAGTCCCTTTAGATTACCTTCTTGAGCATGGTGATCATTTGTTGCTAGCTTGAGCAAGGTAGTTGCATGAGGTGTGGTGGTGCGCACAAAACTGACTGCAAAGCCACAGATTTGGCCTTTGCATCGGCATATTTAAACCCAGAGTTCTATGTGCTCCATCACTCCCCATGCAGCCACTTCAGTTCATCAAAGCCATGCCTTCCTGTCATTGAGAGCAAGTAACTACCAAGCCCAGGAGGGGCAGATCTCAGGGACCAAAGCCCAGATAATTCTTCACAGTGATTGCATCTTGGTGTTTGATTGTTCAGTTCACTTTAAACAAGCCTGCGGAGGCATGGTTTGTATGACAGGTTCATTGTTCTCTGTGGGCTTAATAAAAAGTGACCATCCATCCTCACAGTTACTGTTTGAACTGCCCATCCTCACCTCCTGCGGAAGCTTGTCAAACAAAAATATCACTGTGCAGGCATGGCCACAATCCATATAACAGAACCATAATCATAACACTGGGTACCATATGTTATAAATCTAGAGCAGCATTCTGCTTCATATAGGCACATAAAACTTTTATTGGGCCTCATGATTTTCCACACAGACATTACAACATTTTAGGATTTTGTTCAAGTGGAGCTGCTTTTTCTGCCCCTCCCCTTGGTTCTTTTGTAGTCATTAGCAAAATAAACACTTGTGATAATGTGTGTACATATACATATATGTATATATATGTATACATATATGTATACAGTGGTACCTCGCAAGACGAATGCCTCGGAAGACGAAAAACTCGCAAGACGAAAGAGTTTATCGTTTTCTGAGTTGCTTCGCAAGACGGATTTCCCTATGGGCTTGCTTCACCTTTTTTTAAAAACCGCCAATGCATTCCTATGGGAAGCCATCAATACACAGTGGTGCTTCGCAAGATGAAAAAATTCACAAGACGAAAAAACCTGCAGAACAAATTAATTTCGTCTTGTGAGGCACCACTGTATACACATTCTCCAGCTTTATTCTATATAAAAAATACATTCTATAAAAAGATGAAGGACTCCAAAGGAGAAAAGAATTATTAATTTGTCATGTGATTAGACCGAGTTAAAGTCTATCATCTGGTAAGCAGCAAGTGGTCTGGGTCATCCCATGATGGTGAAATGGGTTCAAATTGTGATACATCCCTACTTTGAAATGTTGTAGCCGACCAGCTAGCATGATCAATAAACCACTTTATTCCAAGTAAAGGGATGGTCAGTCAGAAAAGTTGCAACTCCCATATTGTGCATTAAGTTCTCTATGGGAGTGCAGGAAAGCAGGAGAATATTGTATTAGAGGAACATACCCTATTGTCTTAACATTTCATAAAGGAGCTGGGCAGGCACCTGATGTGGTCATCTTTCAAAGCCAAGCCATAAATAAAGCTTGATGGGTGCAATGTAACTAACAAGTTTTCTTGACAGCAAGCAACCGAGAGAAATCCATCATAGTGAGATAAGTGCACGCACTTATTTTCACAAGGTGCAACATGAAAGGGAATCTAATAAAACTGGGCTGGCTTAAAAACAAGTCCCTGTACACCTGTATTTACAAGCCCAACTTTAAAAATAAAATAAAATACCAGGAGTCCAAGAAGGAATTGTGGGAGATGAGAGGTGTCTTTTCACAACATTGTTCATATATTTCAGTGAAAGAGATATTTAAAGGAGAGAAAGGATTGATAACTCTTTATACTGCTTTGGTAGCTGTGCACAAACCATACCACCCAAATACATTTTGCTGTGAGACTTGGACTGTTTCACTCACCTTTGGCAGACTTGCTCTGCAGATGTTCAAGAACATCACATAGGTCTTGCAGAGACACAGAGTAGCTCCAGAAAGTGTTCTGCAGAAGAGATTCGAGCACATGCCAGGAAATCACAATTAAAATGAATCAAAGCACTCTGTCACCCTAGTGCAACAAATCCACATTTTGAATGGACTTTTTGTGGTTAGGAAATCGACATGGGAAAGAACTGAGAAGTGTGGAATGAACAAATGGTTAACAGGATGATGTATAAATACCTCACGAGCAAATCAGGGTGAATGCTCATTGTTGCAGAACCATCCCATAAACAAATCAGAACAAATGCTCAATAGTCAAACCACAATGTAAGCTTTGTGCAAGCAAATCAATGCAAATACTGTATAAGCAGCTCAACTGGAGGAGCCTTTGCTACCTGCACACAAAACGTGCCATCCAAATATCTTTCACTGTTTGACTTGCAGTGCCTCCAAACTGTCACTGTTTGCAGGAAGGATTCAAGGGTAAACTAGAACTTTATATTTGCACATTTACAGTGGATTAAAAGGCTGTATCATGCTAGCAACGGGATGGAAGGTTCTCTCCAGTTCCCAATCTTAAATCTGGGGTTCATTCCAACTTTCTTTCATATGGCTTTTCAGCTCTGTGTCTGAGCAGGTGTGTGTGTTTGTTCCGGCGCTTTCCATGGGAAAATCCATGTTTTTCCACTCCATCAGTTCAAACGGCATTTGCTGTTTTCGTGGATTCAGTGGTAAAATGCACAGGGCCAAAAAACAAACAAACAAACAAAAATAATGCTTGGGCATGAAGCTTTAAGGCACTGACTTGTGCCTGGAAAGCACTCTGCAAAAGGAAGTCTGGATGAGCCCTTAGCTCTTCAGATTTCTGCAGCAATGGGGCATTCTTTTTTTCTTTCTTTTTTTTTAAATGCACGTGAAAATTCACTAGCATTTTAATGTGAATTTTGCCCAATAAACACATTTTGTATGCAGTGGCTGGAGCTGATGTGAGTTGTAGTTCAAATCATCTGGAGGGAAGAAGGTTGGAAACAGCTGAGCTAGATGAACAAGTCCAAAAGAATTCCCAAAAAGCTGATGGTGGCCCATGTGTGTGTGGGGGGGGGGACTGTAATAGTCAACCCAACCAAAGAAGAATGGCAAATTAAGTTGACAGAATATGTACAACCTGCAGACTTAACATATAGAGTAAGAGAACAAGAAGAACATACGTTTAAAGAAGATTGGAAAATGTTTGTGGAATATATGGGAAATTATTGTGTAAATCTGAAAATGCTGGCAGCATTAAGATAAATTCAACAGTGTAAATAAGTTTTGATGGATACAATAATAGAATACTGACTGGTATAGTTTTTGTAAACTATGCAGGGATTTATGATATGTAAAATGAACCAGGGAAAGAGAAGAAGGGAAGTCACTGATATCTTAAGGATGTGAAATGAGTATTTTAAATTGTAAAACAGAAAATGTAATTAAAATTATATAATAAAAAACCCTATAATAGTCAAAAGTGTAAGCTACATAATTCATTTAACATTTGATAGCTTTGATATTAAGTGGAGAGCACTTTTGATTTAATTGAGTTCAACATTTTGTTTAAAATGGTAATGTGAGTAGCTTTGTTGCAAAATTAAAGGTATAGTTTATTTTATTCAGCATTGCAAAACATAAGCAAAATGAACAAAGACATGCAGTATTTAGCAGCTGGAAATGTAAATGTATGAATTGTCCAGTTCAGTGTTCTACATGTGGGTGGGTGTATCCACACAACTGCGTGTGCACACACAAACAGCTCCGTATTGCTTTTGCCTTTGAAAACGCTGGTGAAATTCAGAATGACTCCAACTATGCAGGTGACTGCAGTACATTAAGAAAATACATTTTCCACACTGTAGTTTCTATAGCAGTCACAACTAAGTGAACCATTAAAAGTGATCCAGTTCACTGAACCAAATAAGAAGAACCTAAAATTAGAAAAAGTAAGCCTGAAGCTATTGGCTTAAAAAAAAATACTCTTGATCTTTGCTGTTGATGATTAGCCAAAAAATTATTTAAAAAACCTCCTCCTGAATTCTTTTCTATCATTTGAAGCTTCTTTCAAAGCACACAGATTTCTATGACTTTCTTCAAGGCATAATTATGAAAGGAAGTATATTTGTTTATTTCTTATGACTGATAGTCTCTCCATATTAGCAATGAATAAATTAAGTCCATTGGTTAGCGACAATTGCCTTGCCGACACTGAAAACAACATCAGATTAAATGATGGAATGTGAGCAAATGAGGTATCTCCTCTTATTATGATCACTACCGATCAAGCCTCTTCTCATCCAGCTTGAAAAGGTCCTTGTCATTCTAGGTTTGGGTAGCTAAAATGTCCTCATTCCGAAAAGGAAAAAGATGGTCTTTCTTCCTCAAACCATGATTAGGGCTAGAAGACTTATGTACAAACCCCACCCAAGTCCTGTTTCCTTCACAGAAGTGAATGGGGAAGCTCTTTAGCAAGCTTCTTCAAACACGGCCCTCCAGATGTTTTTGGCCTACAACTCCCATGATCCCTAGCTAGCAGGACCAGTGGTCAGGGATGATGGGAATTGTAGTCTCAAACCATCTCTAGGGCTGAGTTTGAGGAAGCCTGCTCTTTAGTATCTTGTGAGTGCAAATATTGGGGTACATTTCTAATAACAACAACAATAATAATTTTATTACCGTATTTTTCGCTCTCTAACACGCACCCGATCATAACACGCACGTAGTTTTTAGAGGAGGAAAATCCGTAGGCATGCCACCTGTAGGCATTCCCTCCATAACACGCACAGACATTTCCCCTTACTTTTTAGGAGGAAAAAAGTGAGTGTTATGGTGCAAAAAAATACGGTATTTGTACCCTGCCCATCTGACTGAGTTTCCCCAGCTACTCTGGATGGCTTCCAGCATATATAAAAACATAATAAAACATTAAACATTAAAAACTTCCCCAAATAGCCCTTGCATGCTTGTTACCCCCATGCGTAAAATGAGACAAATTTATGAAACAAGATGTAAAGTGGTGGTTTGAAGGGTTCTGTATGTATTAGTACTAGGAGAAATGTATGGCTATGGATTGTGGCACTGTTGAGTGTTGTCTTCACTTCTATGCTACAAATTCCTTGGCTCTTTTCTTTTTATGCTGCTCATACCTGATATGATGACAAGGTGCTTTAACCAAAATAATAATAGTAATCCTAGCAATAAGCAACCCTGAATTCAATTTATTTCATTATTTTACAACTATGTTTGGTCAGCATGCAGTACCCCTGCAGTCTAGTGCGCTAAAGACCGTCTCTGTGAATAATTTCTTTCCCCCTCCAAAAGGGTTTTATATAGCCCAAATTGCAGTTTTCTTCACAAATTACACTTGAGCAAATAAGAGCACTTTTCAGTCCTTCACCACCGGCAGACTCAAGGTAACACGTCTGGCCTCTTTCCAAGGTAGAAGAGACCTTGATGACATTGGAGATGGAATGGGGACATTCCAGTCGTCGGGAGGGGGGAGGGGTGGACATGTTACACAAAAGCTTTTTTTTTAGAAAAGGCAGAAGGCAAAAATAGATCATATATTATTTGTGTCATTTAAAGATTTGAGTGATTTAATATTTTGCAGATGTCAGGGCAGGTAAAAATGCTCCAGGTATCTTTGATCAAGAGCAACTGCAAGCACATTTCCTGACGTATATCACTCATAGTCATCAAAAACAAAATAATTCAGCATCCGCATGAGATATTTGGTTTGGGTTAAGAAAAAATGGCTTTGAATTGATTAATGAACATTTGACTGCATGGCAAATTATGGATTTTTTAAAAATTAATTTGTTTGTCACAGTATCCAATCCTTTCTCTAAAAGTGAGTGCCTAGATTCCTAGAGAAGAGTGACAAACGATGGAGGAGAAAATGGCTAGAGAAATCTATATCTTCCATAGCCTGCAAGAAAAGCTATGCTTTAGACCATGGTTAGGCAAACTAAGGCGTGTTTTTACATGAGTAGAATGTGCCCTTTTATTTAAAATGCATCTCTGGGTTATTTGTGGGGCCTGCCTGGTGTTTTTACATGAATAGAATGTGTGCTTTCATTTAAAATGCATCTCTCGGTTATTTGTGGGGCATAGGAATTCATTCTCCCCCCCCAAAAAAAAAAAATATATATTCCGAGCCCTCATAAGGTCTGAGGGACAGTGGACTGGCCCCCTGCTGAAAACATTTGCTGACCCCTGCTTTAGACCACCTACACCTGGGGAAAGTGTTATTCCATTGGGATAACAAAGGCTGTGTACACACCATACTTTTAAAGCACATGGATCTCCTCCAAAGAATCATGGGAACTGTACTTTTTAAGGGGTGCTGGGGGGTAGCCATGTGTTTAAACATATAGTGTGCATGCAGCCAATGCCAGATTTTCTGAGCTCTGGGGGTGGGATGGGGGAAGCTGAGGTGAAAGATGAGAGGGGGGACATTTTGTTCATACAGATGTGCCAAGAACAATGAGTGAGCAAAGCATGGCTATTCCACAATAATGAATCATCCAGTGACCTCTCATTGCATGGTTTTATGTGGATTACAGTTAAAGTTAGGCAATCTAGAAACCTTTGGGGTTCCCTAATTTAGTCAATTAAACCAGATCTAGTCCCCTTCTTTTGGTCAGTGTGGCAAGATCCACCTCTCCATGTAGTTTAAGTCAACATAAGGGTAGAGTGAAGTAAAGCACGTTTCCTTGTTCCTTCTCAGTACAGGAAGTCCTCAGGCAGTCTTATATGGACTCCTATTTCCTGTGGCTTTCTTATTGAGCACTTCATGGTATTCAGAGAGTACTGACAGTATCATGCTGACTCTTTCTTATCCTGGCCCCATGTGCCTGAGTAGAATCGCAATGCTTCCATACGGTGCAAAGAGCCAGCATGGGAGAAGTGCAATTAGGAACTGGACTTCATCAGAGAGCAAAGGATTAAGCACTCTTTGCCTCCCCTTGATCTGGATCAGGCACCCCTGTGCCTGCATGTTGTTTATTCTAACATAAGAATTCATCTAATTATTAATGGCATCTAGTTTGGCCCACAAAGTGTTGTGTGACAAGCTAGTGAGCCGCTAACAAACAAAGATCTAGCTTTCTACCCTTAGAAGCTAATGGTCAATATTGAGAATTGCATTCCATAACAGATGAAGCAGACAATATATATCTTGCTGACACTCGTGGGAGGTTTGCTGATTGTTGCTATGGATGCAGGATTTTATACCTATGATTCTGTTTTTTATTTATTGCAATGCACTGAGAATAATGCTATATTTTCTTTCCACATAAATCTATGTGATTCTGCCTTGGGGCAGAATATCACTCTTGGATAGAAGAAATGGGCACATGGGGGTAGAGAATGATAGAAACATAGAATTGTAGAGTTGGAAGGGATCCTGAGAGTCATCTATTCCAACCCCTTGCAATGCAGGAATTTCAGCTATATCATGCATGACAGATGGCCATCCAACCTCTGCTTAAAAACCTCCAAGGAAAGAGAGTCCACTACCTCCTGTGGGAGTCTGTTCCATTCTCAAACAGCTCTTACTGTCACAAAGTTCTTCCTGATGTTTAGTTGGGATCTTTTTTCTTGTTACTTGAATCCATTGGTTCGGGTTTTAACCTCCAGAGCAGGAGAAACCAAGCTTGCTCCATCCTCCATGTGGCAGCCCTTTAGCTATTTGAAGATGGCTATTGTATCTCCCCTCAGTCTCTTCTTCTCCATGCTAAACATACGCAACTTCCTCAACTATTCATCGTAAGACTTGGTTTCCAGACCCTTGGTTGCCCTCCTCTGCCCATGTTCTAGTTTGTCAATATCCTTCTTAAATTGTGGTGCCCAGAACTGGACACTACTCCACGTGGACACTACTACACATGGAACTGGACACTACTCCATGTGGTGGAGAATTACTCCACCTGTGGTCTGACCAAGGCAGAAAGGTAAAGGTAAAGGTACCCCTGCCCGTACGGGTCAGTCTTGACAGACTCTAGGGTTGTGCGCCCATCTCACTCAAGAGGCCGAGGGTCAGCGCTGTCCGAAGACACTTCCGGGTCACATGGCCAGCGTGACATCGCTGCTCTGGCGAGCCAGAGCCGCACACGGAAACGCCGTTTACCTTCCCGCTAGTAAGCGGTCCCTATTTATCTACTTGCACCCAAGAGTGCTTTCGAACTGCTAGGTTGGCAGGCGCTGGGACCGAACAACGGGAGCGCACCCCGCCGTGGGGATTTGAACCGCCGACCTCTTGATCGGCAAGCCCTAGGTGCTGAGGCTTTAACCCACAGCGCCACCCGCGTCCCAAGGCAGAAAAGAGGGTGACTATTTTCTTTCAAGATGTCCAAGGGATGTTTGTCCTTTCTTTTATTCTACAAATAACCTCTCTAGTGGCCTGCACTCTGCAGCCTTCTGGAGTGCCCACTCTAATAGGAAAGCCCAGCCAAGCATATTGTGGGGCTCCCAGAAAGTGAAGGTTGCAGAAGACCCATAGATGGTTGAACAATGAAAGGGGGCACTCACTTAATCCTAAACACCCCTTACCTCCCTCATAATTAAGGAACAATTTTTTAAAAAATGCTCAAACAAAATTATAAAATAAGTTCTCTAGAATCCTGAGAAAGAGACCAGGGGGCAGCCTTTTCCTTATGAACAATTATTCTCTAGAACTGTGAGGGCAAAATTCAGCACAACACAAAATATTGCAGCATCAAAATAACCCAGCTAGCGCAGCATCTGGAAGTTTAAGTGACAGGATGGCTAAGTGCCCTCCTGCCCTCAGTGCCTTTATTAACTCTAGGGAAGGATTTTTTTTCGGTCAGAAATGCAGATCCTTGAGGCTTCACATCCAACAATAAGGTGACTCAGAACAACTTCCAGGTGTTTATAAATTCCTTATAAGGTGGGTGGTTTTATGGAACGGAGGGCAGGGGAGCGGGGAATAGGAAGACATGCTATGAAGGCATTGCAAATATATATTTAGAAGAGCTTGCAACAAATGCCAAGTACAGCTGCACTGGAGACCAAATCACATCATGCGTTTAAAACTGGAGTGGCTTCGTAACATTTTGCTCTCTTACAATTAGGCAGTAACTTGTTTGAGATAGCGCTGAATGAATGAAAAAACAGAGGAAGAGGAATGGGATGAAACTCAGGAGGTTGTTGCTGCTTATTATGAATGTGTTCTGAAACCAAGATGAAGGGCTGCCCTCAGGTCCTGATTGTCCTTTTTCCTAAAACCTAATGGAGGAAGTGAAACCCTTCTGGGTGCTGTTGGTCCCTCCCCCTTGTCTGTTCGTGTTCTGCTGCCATTTTTTTTGTGAAAGTCTTATATAGTGACAGTGTACGTTGTTGCCTTTAAACCTCCTGACTCCACTTATACATGTCTTACTGCGTGATGATATGAAAATAAGTTCATTAAGACTTACTCTCCAGCAGTAGCAGCTGGGACTGAGGGTTGTGAGAGGTAACCTGCTCAACCCTACCTCACTAGCTACCACTGTTCCCTAGTTAGTGTGCACAGCATCGTGGCTGTAGAGTTATTCTAGATACTATGCAGAATGTAGTGGTAGACAGATAATAAAGTTCTCAACTTCAGTCTGCTACAAAGGTGGTGATATTTCTGAATATATAAAACACAAACTCCTTCATTTGGGGAGTTTCTTTTGGCGTTTCTGTCAGGACTCACTTGTTTTCATGTTCCTCAAGAGTATTGAAAAGTGCTTTCTAATTTTGGTGGATTTCCTGCACAAATTGTAAACACACACCTGTCCAATCTTTGCTGTTCTTCTCAGCACTGTTTCTCTTCATCATATTTCCCCTCATAGTCCTCAGCCACACTGCCCTTGAATCCTAGTGGCTGTGGCGGCCAAAGTGATTTTGATAATGATGTCATGATGTTACGTCTGAAGTAATGATGTCATGAACACCCTGTGGGTCATCGCAGCCAATCACACTTGAGGAGACTGCCCAAGGGTAAAGAAGAATGGCACGGAGGAGAACAGATCAAAGGGGTCACTGTACAGTAACAAAACAATGTGAATGTTGGGGATGTGTATGCAGGGCCATCTTACCCATAGGTGCTAGGGGTGCGGGGCACCCAGGCCCTGGGCTCTCAGGGGCACCAGGCCGACAGTCTGGGGCCCGAGAGTTGAGTCTGGGGAAGAGTCCGCCTGTCAGTCAAAGTGCCACAGTGGGCTCTTCTGCTGTGGGTGGCTCTGCACCTCCTGTGTGCCTGGGACTGGGCAACCTAGGGGGGCTCCGGGCAGATCTTTGCACCCTGGCGCCGCATATGCTTAATATAGCCCTATGTGTATGTATTCTGGTCATCTGTTTGACTGGATCAAATGTAGTACTTTTCAAAGGGAATCATAGCAAAATTAGGGAACATTCAGTGCAGTTCTACTTTATGTGACAGTTTGCAGTGCTTAGTAAAATCAGAATACAAAGGCTCTCTGTGCAAGCCCACATTCTCTGTAGATGTTTTCTGTCTTCATCTCATGCAGATCTGTCATTCCTCATTACAAGATGCCATGATTTTTATTTCCCGTTTCCTTTGTCTTGTAGGTTTCTTATGTAAAAGCTATTGACATCTGGATGGCTGTGTGTCTTCTCTTTGTGTTTGCTGCCTTGCTCGAATACGCAGCAGTGAATTTTGTGTCAAGGCAACATAAGGAATTTCTCAGGCTTCGGAGAAGGCAGAGAAGGCAAAACAAGGTACAAGACTCTATCCTCCATATAATCATGGTTTTTCCCAAAAAATAATTGTTTGCACTCTTCTGATTTCCTCCCTTTAGCACGCAAGACACAAAATATATTTCTTTATCTCCTCAAAATTTTAGTCAGTGAAAGGAGCTGAGAATATAAAACAGGAGTTCATTGTGTTTCTATCAGTGCCTGAACTGAAAACAAAAGGTTTTTCATATTTGCAAAACAAGTCCAAGTATGCCTTTCTGTAGAGAAATATTCAATATTGAAAGGGCAAACCCATGATATTTTGCAAATTTCAGGCTTGCTGTGAATATTCATGTCACTTTTAATTTGAATGTCTTCCAGGCACCAGTCTTCATTTCATTCTTTTTAGCATTGTTGTCTTTAGATTCTGCTTTAGCTGCCAATCCATCAACCAGTATTTGCACTGTGGCAGCTGAAGTGCCATTATTATGTTGAACTGGAATTTTAGAAGTAATTTATTGCCTAGAGTCCTGACAATAGCTACTCATTCAAAGCTGATTTTCTCTTGACCTCCATATGATATTTACCACCCATCTTTCTCAACAAACAAACAACAACAACAATAACCCATACACCATACTAATCACATTATTTCAGCTACTCTTTGCTTTAGTTTGACTTTCATAGCCAATTCCAATTGATCTCCTTCTCAGTTGCTTTACATTGTTCACCAGGATGCTCTTCAATAACTCTGCCATTCTTACTTTTCTTTTTGTTTTGCTTTGTTTCGTTTCATATATCATTGCACCATTTCCATTCTTGCTGCTGCTCTCTGTTCTGGCCAATCTGGGAACAGGCACAGACTGTGGCTATTGGGAATGAAAGCGTCGAGTCGGTACGGCGTATGAATGGCTTGCGGATGAAAGAGTCACCAGCACACGGGATAATGAATCAGATCTGCAATCCAAGTTTGAGGGTAAAGAGAGAGAGAGAGAGAGAGAGAGAGAGAGAGAGGTTGTATGAAAATGATGTCATAAATTGGCAACTGCCAATATTTATGGCATCGTAAGTAGTAGAACTCTTATGTCAAACAGAACAGTTCTGACCATATGTAGATCTTGGTATGTTTCGACTTCTTGTACTCTGTGTTTCTGCTGCTTTCCCATTACATCTTTCATGGCAGTCCTGCTGCTTCTTTCACCATGGATTAGCACATACATGGGTAAGCTCATTTCTGCTATTATTTACAATGCACTTATACTGCTGAACTTTGAGTTGTGACTCAGAGCCAATCTGCATGTGGCACTGATGCCATGAGTGCAACATGTGTGTCTCGTTATTTCAGTGTAAACAGAAATCTCAGTAGTAGTAGAACGGTCAGGACTGGGCCCAGACAAGGGAAGGGGATCTGACTCTTTCCCTCAACCTGTGACCTCATTAAGCCCCATCACCTGCTATTAGTTCCCAGAAGCAAAGCCTCCATTTATGCCAATGGAGGCTTTCCTCTGAGACAATACCAGCTGTGGGTAGGGCAATTTTCATCAGGATCATGGTATGGGGAGGCACGTTATCCTGCCGTGTGCCATGACAGACCCTCCAAAGTGTCCCTATTCTCCAGAAGCTGTTTCTATTTAGAGAAGCTGTCCCGGTTTCTGATTTGATCCCAGAATGTCCCTTTTTTCCTTAGGACATCCCTATTTTCATTGGATAAATGTTGGAGGGCATGGAGTTATCCAACCCACAAGCTGTCTGAAGGCAATCCTGTATAGGGAAGGGTTTTTTAAAAAAATGTTTATTGTTTTATTATGTTTTTATATATGTTGGAAGCTGCCCAGAGTGGCTGGGGCAACCCAGTAAGCTGTGAGGGGTATAAATAATAAAATTATCATTATGGACTGGGACGTCCCTATTTTCCTTGGAGGGTATGCCATGATCCTGCTTTCTCCTCTCCTTGCCATGGCTGCTAATTACACTGGACAACTCAGACATGCTCACTGCAATTAGTGTCATGTTTCGTTTGGCAAACAAGAAAGCGGGGTCACCTGTGAAGAATGCTATTGTGACAAGTATCCTATCTCTCGTCAAAATGCATTTTCAGAACCCAGTTGTGTGAACAGAACAGAAACAACCCTATCTGCACGTTTAGGACATTGTATTTAAAAAGTTGCTGTTACCTGCACAGACAAACACATGGCCTAGTCTCAAAACAGAAGAGCTCTGTTGAATCAGATCAAAGGCCCAGCTTCTTGGAGGAGCCAAGCAGATACCTCCAAGAATCTTACAAGTAGAGTTTGAAGGCAACAGCGCCCCCCACAATGTTGTTCACTGCAACACAGTGTTCAATGAACAAGGAGGCCCTGAGCAAGGAAATTTCAAAAAGCCCAGTTATTAAATAGTAGCCTTTGATACTCTGATCTTCCATGACTTTCTGTAATCCCCTTTGAAAGCTATCTATGCTCATTGCCATCATTGGCACATCTTGTGACAGTGATACCCATAAAATAATTGGACATTTTGTAAAGAAGCACTTTCTCTTGTACTACCAATTAGTTTCATCAGATTAGCTTGCATTGCGTGGCAAGTCCCCTCTCCCCCATGTGAAATGAAAACACCCAACACATTATTTAAGGTTAATGGGCATAAAAGGCCACAACTTTATTGATTACAGGAATTAGAAGGTATTGGCCTTAGGCACTGGCTCCTATCGACTACCCGGCATGGAGAACGGGAAGGGTTATCCACCAGCCGTGGGTGTCCTGTTGAAGTATGCCAACTAGGATCCCACGGGTGTCACCGCTTGGGGGCGTGCCGGAGGCCCTCACCTCCCTAGGTTTCGGACAAGGCAACATGCCCCGGAGTCCTTTATCGGACTACCCTTTTCCATTGGGGGAAGGTGATGGTGTTTCCTTCCCCCCCTTCATTTGCATAACAATTACCCCTGCCAATGCCTAACCACCAATACCGAGGAAGTTGTGACGTTTGCTATGAGGGCAAACTGGGCAAACCAGGCAGCTGGAACGGGGCAAAGAGGGTGGTCCCCGGGCGCACCTGGCCTTAAATGAGCTAGGCACGCCTCCCGAGCCCGCTGATTGGCGGGCAGGTTCACAGGTACGCGCGGGGATTCCCTCATTCTCGCGGGGGCTAAAGGCCAGCCCCCGTGGGTGTAGGAGGGGGTGGACCCGCCCGCAACCCCACCTTCTCCCAAGCTCGGAAGTGGCTTTCTCGTGTTATGCAATATGGGGGGGGGGCCCTCTACCCACTGTCTCCACTCAGTTGTGCTATTTCACATTTATAATGCTGTTGCAACCTTCCATGTACAGATTCTGTTCCAATCCCTTCATCATTTTTGTTGCCCTTTTCTGCATCTTCTCCAGTTCTACAATTTCCTTCATGAGCTAGAGCAACTAAAACTGTATCTAGCATCACTGTCACATCCAGAGTATTTAATTTGCATTGGGAATTTGCATGAAGAAATGCTGTCTTATTTATGAGGACAAAAATCACTTTGAAATCATATATATTCTCCAACCCTACTACTTATAAGTTTATTTAGAAGAACATTCTCAACCTTACACATAGGAAGAGAAGAATACTATGCTGAACTGATGGAAGCAGATTAGCTTTGAGGAAGGCCATGGTCTAGAGATAAATCACATGATTTGCATGCTAAAGGTCCTAGATACCATTCCTCATATCTCCAGTTTCTTTAAAAAAATTAAATCCAGGTATACCAACACTCTTACACTAAAAATGAACTTTCTTGAACTTACCCCTACTTCTGGATTTTTTTACATCTCTGCCAAGGCTGGTGCTAAGTAACAAGAATAATTTTTGAAACTAGGGTAATTTTGCATTATAAGGGAAGTATCTGCCTTTGTGATCAAAGCAAGAAGCACCGTGCATGCTGCAAAGTCTTTATTCTGTTGTCCCTGAATAATTCAAGAAGCTATTGTCTCATGTGGCAAGTCAAGCAGGATATTTCCCAAAAGGCTGGCAACAGCAAAAGCCGACCTCTGTATTAGGGTTGACAATGCTGATTCTGTTGTTAGCACTGATGTTACATTAATACTGGTGGGATCAAGGAAACTGGAGCTCAGGGGAAGGTATTAATTGATTTGCATATTTATGCCACAATAACCTGAGCAGATGCACCTGCAGACAGAACAAGGTGCTACAATCTACATCTACTGTACATCAATACCCAGAAGTCCAGTTACTTCCTCTATATTATAAAGATGACCCTGTGATTCACTTTCCCCCGCCCCAGCAGACCAGTCTAAAGGAAGTATCCTGCCCCCTAGAAACAGCTGTGTAACTGGAATGATCTGGTGTATCTTGCTACTCTGAATATCATTAGTCATGCATCAACCAAAATATAGGGGGGAAATGGGATCATGGATTTAGGATTCTTTGGGGGCACGACCCTTACCATAATGGAAAGCAGGGAGCATGCTTAAAATGTGGGCCTCCAAGCCTTTGAGATTCTCCCTGGATCATGCTATCTCTGCAGCCCACACTTCTCACTGATTATTCTGTGCCCCCTTCAAATGCTTTTGCTTGGCTGGAATGCATTATTGCCCTGTGCTCATGCCTCTTGCTCGCCTAGCTGAATGAAGGAGAGGGGATGAGTGTGCAGACTAGATTCTTGCAGGGCTGACTTCAGTCACGTCTGTTGCTCCACATACTTTTGCTTCTGGACACACCCCTTTATTTGCATCTGACTCTCCGCAGGGTCGGCAAAATAAATGCTGCTCAAGGGCTGAAAAAGGTTCCATAGCCTCCAACATTTCTCTGGTGAGAACAGGGACATTCTAAAGAAAAGCAGGGCATTCCAGGATCCAATCAGAAACCGGGACGGCTTCTGTAAATCCGGGACCCTCCCTGGAAAATAGGGACACTTGGAGGGTCTGAGGTTCCCTGCTGCTAATCTCAAAGCAAAAGAAAAGTCAAAGGTTTTACAAGAGTAGTGTGGCTCAGTGTCACATTATCATATACATGGGGAAAGATGAAAGTACATTTGCATACATGTTAGTTAGGAAAGAGCTTGCTAGTTCACTCTCATTTAGCTCCCCTACCCTGAATGTCTAAAGTGGCCTGCCAAGAAATTCAAGCAGTCACCACTCCTCAGAAAATCCTTGTCATTAGCAGCTGCTTCTTCCTTACACCTCTATGCTGCATGATTCAAATCAGAAGTGGCAAGAAAGAAAGAGAAAAGGGGGGCTTGTGTCTCACTCTGTGATACCTGCAGCCATTTCAGGAAGTGCAGATGAGTTTCGGTGCTTTCAGAAATACGTACTGTCAGAGGCATCATGTGTGAAACACTTTTATGTATCACAATGTGGAGGGGCAGAAATCTTTTGCATCTGTGATAGCACATCTCAGGAACTAGCTGGAGAAGCAGCAATGGCCTGCTTCTAGCTTAGGGAATGTTGTAGTAAAACATTCGGGCATCTAATATGGACAGGGGGTGGTGAGGGTCTGCTACATTCAATGCACATTCTTCCCCTCAAAGAATTCTGGGCAATGTAGTTTCCCTCTCACAGAATTGCAGTTCCCAGCCACCCTTCACAAATTACAGTGCCAGAATTCTTTGAGAGAGAAAATGTGCATTAAGCATATAGCTTGTTTTTGTGTGTGTGCTTTGAAATGTGCTTTAAAGGTATGGTGTGTTTCAGCCATATTGCTGTAGCTAAGGCGAGAGCGACGTGTGTTTGCAAAGCATATATTCCATAAATGTGCATGGGTTGTTCCCTATTGCTGGTTGCTTCTTCTTTGCTTCAGTGCTGGGTTGCTTCTTCCAAAATGTAAACTTACCTCATGGACAACTCAGTTCGTTAGCGCGTGGTGCTGATATCACCAAGGTTGCAGGTTCAGTCCCCATAAGAAACAGCTGCATATTCCTGCATTACAGGGTGTGGGACCAGATGATCCTCAGGGCCCCTTCCAACTCTATGATTCTATGGGGGGGGGGATGAAATCACTGCCTTGAGATTTCTGGATGGGCCTTGCCAGACAGAGACAGATGGCTGTCCCTTCTCTCGCCTCCTCCCTTCCAGCCTCCCCAACCCAATCTGATAACGTGCTGCATTATTACCACATCCCAGTCATATCAGGAACGGAGACAACAAAAGGCTGGGGCTATTTGTAAAGGCATAGCTTTATTACTTAATTTTGACTGAAACGAAACACTCATATCTTGTCAGTAAAAAAATATATATAAATAAATAAAATACTCCTTTCCCCAGGCTGCATTTGCCTTGAAAAATATTCAGTGCTTCTGTCCCCAGTGGAAATGTTTTATACTTCCTCAGATCCTTGTGTATAGCACTTTGTGGTAAAATGTGCCCTGTTTGTTTTATGTAACATTCCGCATCATGTGAATAATGGAAGTGCTCAAGGAAAACCCTTTTTGCTGGGCTATTTTTAGCCCTCACAATGCAAGCTCAAGCACATGGGTTTCATTGTGAGAAAGACAGCCTTAATATGAATGGCTTTATGATTCCCACTGCCTTTAGCATCTTATTTGCTTCAGGCAACCCATAGAAGTTGGTTGGTTATACTGAAGATCAACATTCCTTCAGGGCAGACCTGTTGGCGGTTGACTGTGTCACAGCGGTGTGGACATTTGGCACCCTTTAAACACACCCACAGGGATGCAGGTGGTGCTGTGGGTTAAACCACAAAGCCTAGGACTTGCTGATCAGAAGGTTGGCAGTTCGAATCCCTGCAAAGGGGTGAGCTCCCGTTGCTCGGTCCCTGCTCCTGCCAACCTAGCAGTTCGAAAGCACGTCAAAGTGCAAGTAGATAAATAGGTACCGCTCCGGCGGGAAGGTAAACAGCGCTTCCATGTGCTGCTCTGGTTCGCCAGAAGCGGCTTAGTCATACTGGCCACATGACCCGGAAGCTGTACACCGGCTCCCTCAGCCAATAAAGCGAGATGAGCGCCGCAACCCCAGAGTCGGCCACAACTGGACCTAATGGTCAGGGGTCCCTTTACCTTTACTTAAACACACCCACAGAGCAATCCTAACTATAGAAAGCTGGTGTAATGTACACCCGTGTAAGTCATGGCAGCTTAAGTTACTCCTGTTCCAAATTCCATTCAGGAAGAATTTGACTTACACCACCCTTTCTGCTGGCTGATTTTCACCAGGCTGTTAGGTCATGTGTCCAAGCTGGAAAGGGTTTGGACAGTCTCTCCCTGCCCCATATTGCACTGGATTTAGGGCAGTGCAGGTGGTTCCCCCACACAGGACGCCAAGCCAAGAGGGTGCAACATTGAAAAGATCCGTAACTGGGAAGATCCAATTGGGAGCGCCAAATTTTGGGCTCATTCAGGGCGCCATATTACCAAAGATTACCCCTGCATGTACCTCATAAGTTCCATGAACTTAAGCTGAACTGCAGCGAGGAAATGACACTGTCTCAGTCAGAGCTGAGCCAGGAAAGCCCAAGATCCTCAGAATCCAAACTCTCATCCCTCTGTATCAGTATAATAAATTAATAACCAGTTATCACAGATTTTTTCTTTTTTTTAAGGGGAAATACTGTGGAAATCTTGACCAACAGGAACCCTAGGAAACTCGGGCTTAGTTCTCACTGGGGTTGTGCCACTTCAGAATGTGTGTGGGTGGCACAGTGACTCACATGATCGAACGTTACTCAATAAGAAAATCCCTCCAAACTAAATGTCAATGTTTCTGGATGGAGAATTATTCACTCAAGTATGCTCTTATCTGTACTCCAGAGTGGCAATGTCCAGATAACTCATTGAGAAATCAGCCTTAAGAAAAGTAATCCAAACCAAGTAATCTACTCAGCATATTAACTGTTGCACGATTGGACAAAGATTTATTTAAAGGGATAAGTAACAGATAATTTTGTTTTGGACACAAAATCATTACAAGAGGAAAGAGGGTGATTCATGGGCTGTAACAGGCAGCCACAGAATGCCAAAGGCAGAGTTTTGTGGTTTATTTGCATCTATCCATTTGGGATCAAATCTGTATTCCTTAGCCAAGAGTAGACTGCTAGAGAGCCTGGGAGTGGGGGGGGGGTTGTCGTTTCCTTTTTTCTTTTTCTTTTTAACCTTATAACTTTGTGCAAGAGGCCAAGTGATACTCATCACCAGGTAAGGAAAGGGCTGTACTTCAGTTCACTGGGTTTGACGTACAATTTGCTCATAAACAGCAGGGAACACACCGCAACTGTACTTTGCCATTTCCCAAATGATGAAAAGAGCCCACCTGCTGGGTGCAAATACTCCCATTCTTTTCTGTGCCTGGAGAAAGAGAATAAATTGAAAATAGGACATGAACAGCTGGAAAAGAACCAGAAAACAAAGCACACTTTTATTTTTAAGGCCACAGGAGCACAGTTTAAAAGCACCTTCCAAAATTAAACTGCACGCACATGGAGGTCTTTTTTTTATAAAATAAATAAATAAATGGAAATGTATACCATGAAGAATCCTTTTCTCTTTTTCCCCATGTTTCTTTTTACAGTTCCTAATACTTGATTTGGGCCTTGTCTTTAAAACATGAATGCTGTTGCAAAGCATCTGTTTCTGTAGGAGACCCTGTGATACAGATTTCCTAATTTCTGTCTGCACTTCTTAATGCAGGCATGGGGAACCTCAGACCCAAAGGTCTAATGTGACTCTCCTGGCCTCTCAGCCTTGCCCATAGAACCCTCCTCAGACCACACACCCTTCCCTGCCCCACTCCTCTCAAGTTCTACATTGCACTCCTTTTGAGTGTTTTTGCCTGTCTAGAATGTATTGTTATAAGTTGGGTGGCGCCTCCCTTGTTGTTGGCATCCGTCTGTCTTGGGAGACAATGGAGGAGTGTGCCTTTGTGGATGAAGTCAAGCTTCTGGAAGGTTGCCTCGCCTGCTGTGGCTGTACCCACCAATATGGGAGAGATGTTTCGTTGCAGTTGGGGCAGATGGAGGCGTCTGGTTGTGCACCATGGTGTTTCTCTCTGTGGTCCTCCCAGTGGTCATTCCTCCTCTGGTCATGGCTATGGATGCACAACCTGACTGTCTGTCTCCAGGGACACACACACCCATTAAATCCAAGAAATTTATAAATGGCAGGATTTTGATTATTCAGAAAATGAATGGAAAATACAAGCTACAGAACTGTGTCAGACAAGGAATCTTGTGCTGGCTTATTTAGACCAGCCTGGCTAGTTAAGAGCAAAGACGTTAACAGATCAAGCTGCTGATTGCTGGTCTTTAGTGCATCCAAAAAACGGGTCTCAGGTCTGTGAAAGATGGGTTGCCAAGGTGATGGCGAGGGAGCAGGCTGTGCTCAGAGGAAAAATATGTCTCTAAAAACCTAGCCTGGTGATAGGAGATGGATGGAGAGGAGTTGCTTAGGTGAGAGGTGTGCTGCGAAGAGAAAGGAGAACAAAGACAGAATCATTTTGGCAGGCTGAAGGGAAGCTAGGAGATTCCAGCGCTGCACTGCTGTGGGGAAGAAGCCACCATTAAGATGGCCACACTGTAAGATCTGGACACCCTTCCTCCAAATCCAGGTGTAAATATGTGAATAAATCAAAGGAACACTGGCTCCTGGAACCCCCTGGAATATTACTACCACTCTGCAGAGATTGGGGGTGGTGTCCAACCTGTGTAACAGTATCTTGGAACTCTGATAATGCGTCTTGCTTGCCTAGATGGGGAGGATGGAAAGGGAGATGCGAGCCAATTAAAATGTGTTGCTCCACCCACTTTTGCTTCTGGCTCCTCCTACCTCTGGTATGTGGACTCTGGGATGAAATGTGATCCTCAGGCTGAAAAGGACCCCTTCACTTAATGGACTGAGCCAGGATGTCATAGGAGCCTCGTTTCTCAGACTCTCCAGCAGCAATGGAGGAGACATTCCTCCATTAGGGCAAACTCAAGCCCTAACTCAAGTTTGCTGAGTGTTATGTACTGAGTTGAATAGGATCCAAACTGCAGCAGTCTGATTGGTCCTAGAACAATAGGATCCAAAAGGCAGCAGTCTGATTGGTCCTAGAACAATAGGATTCAGAATGCAGCAGTATGATTGGTCCTAGAACAATGCAGTAGTATGATTGGTTGGCAGGAACCACCCAATCATGCTCCAGATAGAAGTGAATCCACAACCTGATTGGCTTACAGTAGAATTCCGGAATTAGCCAGTCATGTGCAGCCCATTGTGTAAATAACGTATATAAGGCAGATACTTTGAGGGGACTTTCATTCATTCCTCCTCACCACTATGAGCTGAATAAAGAGCATGAAATCACTTTGCGACTCTGAGTATATTTCACTGAGACATTCCATGTGAGCCCCTTACAAGGCCCTGGGCATCATATATTACTGAGTAAGTTTCCTAGTGTGCCCACTGAGTTCAGGCTTCCCCTAATTTCGTCCTTAATAAACTGCTTCCACCACCTATTCAGGCCTTCCTAATGCTTTCATGGAGAATGCTTAGAAAAAGCTATACCTTGTTCTGAAAAGCCGCAGAGAAAAGCAATGGGGAAGCTATGCTGATTACAAGATGAGCCTGGGGAACTCTTCCAAAACTCATGCTGAGTTTCTTTTTTAAATCTCTCCCTCCGCTTCTTTCTTACTTCATTTCTTCCTTTGTACTCTATTCCTATGAAAATCACTTCCCTCTAGGATTTCTGCTCTTCCTTATTATTATTATTTTGTAAACTTGTCTTTTCCTTCAACCTTTTTACCACACTACAATAATTATTGACATCAGATTCAGTTTAACTTAGGTTACAAAAAGTGGTAAATGTTTCTAAATATACGTATAGAAACACAAAGTTGGCTTGCGGGTCGGTTCACCTGGTGGAAAAGAAATGAACAAAGTGTTTGGGAATGCTTCCTCCCAAGGTGAGGGGCGTGACCTAGCTAAGCCTGACAGCACAGCTTACTCTGTGGTCTTAACCTCTTCATGCATTAATTAGAGTTAAACATGTTGGTTATATGAGGCTGATTTATCCCACAAGTGCATTCAGGATGATAAACTAGTGTTTCTCACGAGGATGGCTGAAAGCTGGCCACATTCTTTTGGTAGGTTCTGCTGTTTCCCAATATACTGTTGCTCAGCTGTCTTAATAGAATGGACCCATTTACTAGAATGAGTCACGCATTCATTTTTAATGCTCTGCCTTCCTTGGTGGCAACAGAGTTGCCTCCCGGTGCTCTGCAATCTTCATCTGCCACAAGAACTGCTAATTAAGAATGGAAAGTACAGTCCATGTTTCATAGAGATATACTAGACTGCAAGGATATTGCAGATTATAAGCATGTTCATTATATATATATATATATATATATATATATATATATATATATATAAACCAACCCCTGAACACACTTGCATTTACTAGCTTACAGTGGAATGTTTTGCTTTCTCCAGGCTTATTGTCCTTTCATCTGTAATGGCACGTACTTGTAACGCTCTTTGGTGAAAATATCCCTTGAGTTTGCCCTAAACTCTGCTTGGTCATTCTTAACAGGTGGTTTCCCACAAGGAGAGCTTCAGCCCTGTAGGTTTTATAGTCAACTTCCTAATTTAGCAAAGAGACAGTAGGAGCTTGTAAGGCTGACAGCATCTGGCCTGAAGAAGGTTCTTTTGCCCGGTTCATTTGATGAGCAGGTGACAGCCAGCCAGCCAGCCAGGCTTCTCTCTTTGCTATGCTGCACCACTGCAGGAGAGGCTGTGCTCAGCTGGCAAGCAGATTAATCTTTTTATTAGGGAATGTTTTGATGACAAAGCAAAGTACAGGCACTGAAGCAGAACAGACCATTCCTGTGGAAACTGGGTGCAAGAAGAGGGTGTTTTGACAAGTAATTGTGAGGACTAGCATATAGCAAGGCATGTGAGTCCTTTCCAGAGAAGGTTGGAGTCCAGTTAAGGAATGTCGAAGGGCCATGAGAGTGTCTTGCCCTGAAGCAATACTTGTCTGGAGTTTGGGGCTTGGCAAATGAATGCTAATAGTTCAGCAATTTGTTCCATGGCTAGAAAATGAAATGGACAGACAGCAGACCTCTGAGCTGAGGATGCTGCAATTTAGGTGCCTATGATAAACACCTAGATTCCAGTTTGAGCTGGACTGAAAAAGAGACATGGAAAGCTAAATTAGGGCTCTGTGGACATTTTAGGGTGTTGGCTGTGGGAGCATTGGGCACTGGCTGTCTGTTAGCACGTTTAAGCTGTTCCTCCATCTATGCTCAGACTGTATATTTGTAAATAAGCACAACAGCAAAATGCTCTGAAGCCTTCAGTGGCCTTTCAAAGGAAACCACTCCTGGGTCAAGTGGAACTTTTCAACTCCTGGAGAAGTGGGGCGAGCTTAACAGTATTATTACTTATTAACGGTGGGCATTAGTGTCATATCTGAGAGCGGTAGATAAAACTCTTCCGCCAGAAATAAGCACTGTTACAATATTAAAATGGGACCTTGCTCTCAAGATTGCATGCCAAGGTTAAAAAGACCCCACATACAAGCTGGAATGAAGCAGACTGTGGTACCATGCTATTATTCATTGCTAGGCGGGAAGTAGGTTTATCTCTTCAGAGACCTTGGTAGGGATGTCACCTTTTAGTGATGTCCTGCTTTTACAAATGAGTTAGATCAGGCAGCCTGGAAATGGGAGTGTGATTACGCAGCAGCTGCTGTGTCTCTTCAGCATGGCAAAACCAATCCAGATTGGTGCTGTTTACATGTAGGCAAGCCAACGCAACACAGAGGTTAATGAATTATTGAGCACCTCTCTTAAATTGGCTGGGGCATAATTAACTTTACTCTTTAAAGTGCTGGGTCCAGGGGGGAAGCTCGCAATGTGCAGGGAAAAGGGGGGGGATGCCATTTTTCACAACACTATGTGGCAGATTGAGAAGCAGGGGAGGAGTGGGAAAACAAAGATAAATTGAGTGAGATAACCTCGTTGTAGATACACTTGAAGAATAACGGCAGGTAGGGAAGCATGGAAGTAAGAAAAACTAAAAGCTACCATCTTCATTCATCTCCCACACTCACACTCAAACACACCCCAACTGAGTCCCATATTACAACCTGTTTACTTTGTTTCAGGAAATTCAATGGGTGCCATTTTGTCTGATCTCATCTATAATGTTCTTCCCCTTCCATTTGTATAGTCCCGTTCTGTGTCCATTCTTGGTCACTCTACATCAGTGATGGCCAAACTCCAGCTGTTTTGGGACTACAATTCCCATCATCCTTGACCACTGGTCCTGTTAGATAGGGATGATGGGAGTTGTAGTCCCAAAACAGCTGGAGGGCCAAGTTTGGCCATCACTTCTCTACAGTGACCAAGGGAAATTTGGAAACTAGCCTTTCTGTAGAAGCTGACTGCTTAACAACTACCTAATGGGTGAAATTGATCCTGCTACTGTCTGTCTCATAACCTGCCTCACTGGGTTGTTGTGCTGATAAAGGGGAGGGAATGGACCACATGTGTCACCCTGAAGACCTCAGAGGAAAAGAATGGCCCAGTGAAATAGTGAACTCAGAAAAGTCTATCTGAATTGATCCTCAGCCTTAAGAAAGCTTTTGGCACCTGATCACTACACCAACATCAGACATGAAAACAGCATGTCTATTTGTTAGATTACTTTAGAATGATAAGGTGAGATAGGTTCTTAAAGCAAACAAAGTGGCCAACCCTATTAAAAATAGTAACTACATAATTTCAGTACAGAAACAGGTAAAATAACAGAAAACAAGCAACAAATAGCAAACACAAAATAGCAGATAAAATGCCACATGTAATTAGTAATTATTTATGTAGTACATATTTACTGCCCCCTCCTCTTTCTAGGCAAGATTATCCTCTTAGTTCGGAAACATCAAAGAAACAAACCAGCTGAAACAAATCACCGAAGCATGTTCAGAGATTTCTGACTCCCACTCCACACACACACACACACACACACACACACACTGTGTTATTTGTGCTGCAACTTTCCTTATACCTGTGTGGTGGCAATCAGTAATGCAACCCTATGGCCAGGGAGAAGGGAGCACCTTTTAGGCATTTGAGGTAAGCCATATTTACTGACCCAGAAAACGATGCCTAGGTTACTTGTTGCAAACAAAAGATGTGCAATCTGATAGAAAGAAGAGGGTTGTGGTGGTTTTTCTATAGCTAGATGAAATGCCACTTTGAGTTACTCTGCTACCCAAAGCTCTTATTTTATTGTTGGCTGATGCTGGTAATTCTTCTCCGTGCTGCTTGTCTTTTGTGTTTGTCCTTTGATCTCCACCACCTCTCTTGTGGCTCTCGCTGTTTAGTCTTGATGCACACAACACACAAAACATTTGCTTGCTTCATTTTCTTGGGGTTTTTTTTTGTTTTGTTTTGTTTTGCTCCTTTGTGACAGTTGGCATTCACATTTTCTTCCTGTATGGTATTTGCTGTTTATCTCATGTGTTATCCTGGCGGAGTTCACAGATGATGAGCCCACATGAGGACCGTCTCTTTAGTCACTTTCAAAGTTTAGTCAGAGTTGGCTGAGCTTTTTTTGCCCAGTGGCTGCTGATCAACCCTCGGGGGGGGGTGTCACATGCCAGTGATGGATGTGGTCATCCTACACTCTATTATTATTACAGTGGTACCTCGGGTTAAGAACTTAATTCGTTCTGGAGGTCCATTCTTAACCTGAAACTGTTCTTAACCTGAGGTACCACTTTAGCTAATAGGGCCTCCTGCTGCAGCCGCGCCACCAGAGCACAATTTCTGTTCTCATCCTGAAGCAAAGTTCTTAACCTGAGGTATTATTTTTGGGTTAGCAGAGTCTGTAACCTGAAGCGTCTGTAACCCAAGGTACCACTGTATTGTTATTATTATTACCCATCCTTTTTTGCCTGATGTGATTCAAGGCAGCTTGCACACACACACACACACATGCACGCACGCACACACACACCTCAGCTGATTCAAGCTGGTTCGCTTGTATGCTTACCTTTCAGCCTTGTGCAGTGGTGTAGTGTAGGCTGCCAGTGCCCAGGGTCACACAGAGGGGTGGGTGGGAAGGAGGGAAATGGATAGAGTATGCATGCTCATTCAACTGCCTAACTGCGGCACCCAGGACATTGCAACCTCAGAGATGAGAAAAGAAGAGTCATTCCATTGTCTGGAGAGGTCTTTTCCTAGTTTGCATGGAGAAGCCATTTTCAATGGAGCCCAGAGACGGAAGCATGCAGCTGAATTGAGGCAGCACCGGGTGTTGAAATTTTGTGCCCCCTAACAATGTTGCACCCAGGGCAACCATCCCTGTGGCACCCGCACGCACACACACACACGCACACACACACCATGCTACACCACTGGTCTTGTAGACTGCTCTTTTGTGATTGACATCATACCTTGGCATTACTTCCAGGTCTATGTTTTTAATGGGAAGCAACTTTGAAATCTCTTGTGATGAGCCAATATTTGTCCAATAACTGTCGATTGACAAGGAGGCATTACAAAATGTGCCTATCTAGTGGCCTCCACTTTAAGCTGGTTGCTTCCTAATGTAAAGGTAGTGGATCAGGGACTCAGTACATGGTCCGTGGTAAATGCCTAAATGAATTTTTCTTTGGCTGTTGCTCATGTAAATGTGCAAATTTTTCCTCCCTTAAAAGAAAAACTTCTTCACTTTTTTATAATCTGCTCCAAAAACTTCCCTGACCCCTCTGCTTCTCCTCTCTCTCTCAGGCATTGGCTGATACGCTCTGATATAGCTGCAGAGTTTATTTGCAGGCAGAAATATGGAAGCCCCTCTGCCTGTCTTTGGCATGAATGAACAGGCATGCCTGGACAGCTCTAAGATGGATATCTGGCTGCTAAGGAGAGCTTCATGTTTAAATTGATGAGCCAGGTTGATGAGCAATTTCATGTTAAATTTAGCCACTTCATCATGTCCTGTGTCTCACAGGCTTTTAACTCACACCTTTTGGAACAGTTTCAAAGTCTTTCAATGAAAACAGATAGGTTATGCGTGTTGCTTGTGTATGTGATGAGTCTGAGAGTCAATTGCATTCCAATTTTGTAAGGGCCATGTGAAGATAAAAGCATCAAAACTGATAAAAGCTACTGAAATGAGTTGAACGGAAACAGTGCTCCGTCTGTACATAACCATTGAAGTGTTTTCCGTACAGTTATTTCAGTATATCTTTGCTTACTTGAAGCCTGCATTTCCCAGACGCAGATATCAATTTAGCAATAGGAAGAACACCCACACAGCACTATCTTCCAAAGTGCTCGAAATACCCTCATTTAAATTAGCGGGAGGTGATCTGCAGACTTGAGGCAGCAGCGATCAATTGCATTGATGAGCCTTCTTCCTGCAAGATGCGTTGGTAATTGGGAGGAAAATACATGTTAGGAGTTTGCTGGAGATAAGTCTCAAAGCTAAAGCAAGTCTCACTTATCTCTTGAACATGTGTTACCACAGCTGCTCGTTTAAAACTGGCATAGAGTTTAATATTCAGGGCAGATGGGATTGCGGGGGGGGGCAGGAATTGTTGGCACTGGACTTGTTTGCACTATTCTTACTGGGCAAGGATTCATTATTTCCCCTCCCCATCATATTTTGGATAATTAGGACAAGACATACCGTTTTGGAGGCTTTCAGGGACTTCCTAGCCAAGTGCCAAGGGAGACAAGAAATGGCCTTTTCCCAAGGATCTATTTTTTATCATGCATGTGTTCTTGAAGGACAGTGGGCTAGCCACAAAATTTATATTTGCTCTAAATAATAATAATAATAATTATAATCATAATACCCCACCCATTTGGCTGGGTTTCCCCATCCACTCCCATTATATTGTCTTTAAATCTGTGTACCCCAGCAAAATAATATGTTTTTAATGTGCATACAATTGCTTGTGCACATGCTGCTCAAATAAAATATCTTGAGTTGCCTGTTCACAAATTTCTGACTCCCTGTGAGGGAAAGAAGCATCTCTCAACATCTCTTAACCCCCTACATGCATATAATTTATTTATTTTTAAAAAGGAAGCAGGGATTGGTAGAGGAAAGGGAGCTGGCACAGTCATAGGTCATGATCCGAAAGGCTGCATAGCAAGGCCTCCATGAACGATGTGGCTTCTGAGTCTCCTCCCAGCAGATCCTTCATCTGCTTGACAAGCCATTTTTAAAGCTCAGAACTTTCCTCCCACACTCCTCTTTTAGCATCTCCTCAGGGCATATCTATGCTAAAGAGCCAATCTGCATATTCAGAATGAGGTGGTGGGTAGAGTGATGTGGTAGAATTCTGGGCTGTACCACTTCAGACTGCAGGTGAGTGTGGGTGGGTGTCATGTTTTTGAATGCTTTTGGTTGGGGGAGGGGGAAAACATGCTAAACTTCTCTCCCTGATGTAACTACTTTGCCACATTGCAATCAGTATTTTTATTTGGAAAGGTTTACCATAGACCCAGAGTGAGTTCTTTTTTAATGTGAACAAGGATTCAAAAAGAATAACCCCTCTACTGAGGTGGTATAGTCTAGAATGCTCCCATGTCAGTAGGGATGGAGGAGAAAATCAATTTGGTTTCTGTTTAAAGGCAAACCTAGCTAATTCATATTTTCTGAAACATTTCAGGAAGCAAAAACAGCCATCCTTCAAATTACCTGAATTTTGCAATGCAGTTCACCAGCCAAGTAACATGTACAAAAATGCAAGTGCTAGGATCAAGTATGCCTAAAAATGTATACATTAGTGAAACTAACATACAAAAAAAAATTCATTATGTTACAAAAAATTATTGGGCAAAATTGCATTCAAATATGTATCAGGAGAAATTTGCACCAAGTTGCTGATGAATTTTCATGAGGGTTGTTTTAAAATTTCACAAACGTATGTGGAAATGTGCAGAACTGAAGATTGGAAAAATTAGAAATGGATAAAAAGCATAAGTCACAGATGTACCCATCCCTGCATGTCAGTCTTGCACCTCATTCTGTATAATGGGTATGACAGCTGGTGAAGCAGTGGTTTCTTCTCCTGACAACTGTATTTCTTTGAGATATGAACCTGTAACATAATTCTCAATATCCTTGACAAAACTTCCATTCTCAGATTGGAGAGGGGGACACCCATCTTTCCCCCCTCCACCTCTTTCCCCCTTTTCTTCCTAATGTCTCAACAAATGAAACTGATTTGTAAAAATGTTACATTGGGGGTGGGGGGAATATGAGAGAGAGACATTGCACATACTTTTGTAAATCAATAAAATCTTTCATAAATAAATAAATAAAAAGAATGGGGGCAGTAGGATAAAACTATTACATTAGCATAACAACCCTATAGCCATGGAAGGGTTTTGAAGGTTTGTTCTCTTTTTAAAAAAATATTTTTGTTGATTTCCAAAAACTAAAATTGAGCCACCTTGAGTATACATACATAGTAGAATCCACCTACAGACAAAAATGATAGAATTCCTGATAAAGAGTCAGACTAGATCTCAGCAAATGATCGAATTATAATAAAAGAGTTGTTCCTAGATTTGTATGATTATTATGGGTCAGTATAGCCCCTACAAAGGGAGGCATGGGTCTTGGGAGGGCCTGAGAATTGTGAGTCCTAATTAATAAAGGGAAACATTTAAAACCACACTTCCTAGCCAATCTTTATTCGCTTCGCCTCTCACCACCCGCCTGTGTTGTGTAAGATGTCTGGACAGGACTGTAACCCAGACATTATTGAACCATGATTGCCATTACTGTGTACCATGTACTATTATTATACATGACTACCATTGTTTAGCAATGACCATCCAAGCCCCCACCAGTAAAAAAATAAACAAGGCAAGTTATTTATCCTTAACTGTCGGATTAAGGTCACTTTCCAGAGCTTGCAGTGCTAAGCAAAGGGCAAGCAACAGGAATTAGTCAGTAGTTTCCCCAAGACAGTGTGAGGAGGTGCTGTGAGGTTGTGTGAGGGAGCGACTCACACATAAGGAAGTCTCTCTAAATTGCTGCCGCCTCCTTCATCAGGAACTCCAGGCTGGCATGTGTAAAGTAGAAGCTCATTATTTTGGGGAAAATCTGGACAAGCCAGATGAACGTCTCCTATAATAAGCTATTAGCATATTTGAGAGTTTCCAAATAAATTTAAAACACAAAACAGTGGCTGCTGAGAACCTGTTCTCCTTTAATTAACCTTCTGACCTGGATTTGCATTGCTTCTGCGTGCAGCACTAAGGAACAGGAAAAGCGTCCTGGGAATGCAGCTTCGCTCTATGCTTATGCAAGTGCTATTAAAGGTTTTAAAAGGAACTCAATTCATTGCAAATTTACCAGGGCATGTTTCCCTTGGTGTGGAAGATAAATCAAACAGCTACCTTTTTGGAAGGGAGGAGAAATCCATCCAATTTATAATTTTATTTTCTTTGGGGTGCTGAGCACTTAGACCAGGCTTCCTCAAGCTCGGCCCTCCAGTTGTTTTTGGCCTACAACTCCCATGATCCCTAGTAGCAGAACCAGTGGTCAGGAATGATGGGAATTGCAGTCTCAAAACATCTGGAGGGCCGAAGTTGAGGAAGCCTGACTTAGACTCATAGAAGACTTACACAGAAGCATGCAGAAGACTTATGTGGAACTACTAAAGGGATGGTATTACTCAGAGTAGACCCACTGAAATGACAGGCTCTAACTTAGTTGTGCTCATTAATTTTAACGAGTCCACACTGAGTAAAACTTAGTTGAATACCACCCAAGCTATCCAAGCAACGTTTAGTCAGGCTCCATATTAAGCAAATTACATGTGTCAAAGAGTTGTGTTGGGATGTCTAAATGTCAGATCAGGTCTGCAACAGAAATGAAAACCGGCTTCATATTTTGTCAGTACAGGACATTGCAAAGGGGCTGTTGTTGAGAAAGAGAAAGAAACCTCTAAAAGCAAGTTTCTCAGCACCCTTTACAGAATAACAGTTCTTAGGATTGTTTTGAGGAGACCAGTGTTGTTTTGCATAATACTAAAACTGCTACTCATAATCCATCTTTGAGAAGATTAACATGCCACACATGGGGAGTTATCTCATTTTCACAGCAACCATGTGAGGTAGGTTGGGCTGGCAGATAGTGACCGGCCCAAGGTCTCCCAATGCCAGTGTGGTGTAGTGGTTAAGAGTGGTAGATTCATAATCTGGGGAACTGGGTTCGCATCTCCACTCCTCCACATGCAGCTGCTGGGTGACCTTGGGCTAGTCACACTTCTTTGAAGTCTCTCAGCCCCACTCACCTCACAGAGTGTTTGTTGTGGGGGAGGAAGGGAAAGGAGAATGTTAGCTACTTTGAGACTCCTTCGGGTAGTGATAAAGTGGGATATCAAATCCAAACTCTTCTTCTCTTCTTCTTCAATGCTTTTCATGGATACCGCTCAACTGCCCTAATTAAATTGGGACATCCTGTTTGGGGGCCCTGAGCTCTCACACGAAAGCATGGCACTCAAAAACATGTGACAACACAGGGCCCCAAACACATGTGTTTTGGGCCTCCGTACTTTCACACAGGTCACATGACTTGCCTGAGAACACAGCTCAGAAGACGTGCATCACAGTTTTTGGCCTGTGCTTGCTGAAGGGTATGTTCACTGCCAGTACTGAACTAAATGGGGCAAGGCCGTCTCCTATGGTCCTATGGTCTGGTCATGACATCTGTCCACCACTCCATTGGGGAAATCAATAGAATTAGAGGATATCCAAGTGTTCTTTTGTCGGAAATATTGTGGCGCTGCCCATTTGGAAAGCGATATTATGAACAGAGCTCTTGCTCAACAGCTAAGGGCGAAAACTTAAATGAGATTTGCATAGACGATTAACCGCCTTTCCCTTCCGTTGCTTACCCTCCAGGATGAAGATGCTGCTCGCGACAGCCGGTTTAACTTCGGCGGCTATGGGATGGGTCACTGCCTCCAGGTGAAAGATGGCGCTGCCATCAAAGCCACACCTCCCAACCCGCCCCTGCCCCCGCCCCCGCCGCCAAAGGATTCCGATTCCATCAAAAAGAGGTTTGTGGACCGTGCCAAAAGGATCGACACCATATCCCGAGCGGCCTTCCCGCTGGCCTTTCTCATCTTCAATATATTTTACTGGATTACGTACAAAATTATACGCCACGAGGATATACACAACGATTAGAGACGTTTCTGTCTGAGCTGGGACCTTCTAGCCAAAGTGACTCTCTTGTAAATAAAGAGTGAAATGTCTTTCCTGTCATTGACTGAGGGTTTTGTTTTCTGTGGTACTAAAGAGAAAGGGCGGGGTTAGAAGAGGAAGAAAAACAGAAAGGAAAGTTTCGGTAACAATTGCACAAAATGAGATACTGTGGGATCACCAAACGAGGATTTGCCCTGATTTCCTCCTCTTGCTGCGTGGTCCTTCCAGACTCTTGCCAAGATCAAGCAAACCTAAATGGGGCCATTTTCCCTCTCTCCAACCCCCCCCCCCCAGTGTCTCTAAGCTGTATTTAAGAAATACTTTAAAGCATCTACCATGGGACTGTCTGTAATGGCTGCACTGCAATGAGTTTAAAGAGGACCAAACTTTTTTCAGGGTAACGCTGCCTTTCTATATGAAACAAGTCTAAGCTACATTCCATTAATGTCTGTAGTTAATGATTTGCCCAGAAGTCCCTTTGTGGATTGTAAATTATTTCTACTAACAGGGCATGGGGGGTGTCAAGGGGGACGATTTATACTTTAATATCCTTGTGGGTGTGCATTTTAATATTCCTGCTTTCCTAGAACTGTAGTTTTTGAGGTCCAACTTGTGTAGGGTGTGGTTAATTTCATAGTGTCCACTTGTAGAAACAACCTGAGAAATGGCTGGTTTTATTTTGGTTCTAAGACAGTGCACTTATTTCATTTCATTTCATTTTTGCCTGGTTATTACTATATTTTTTATTATTGATGACATTCAGCATAAGGTGCCAAAACTGTAATTTGACCTATCGTATTTCCCTGTATTGCACTGTTGATTAAGAACTTGTTTCCTGACCTAGCTCAGTTTAGCATTGACTTTCTATTGCTGCTCTCATTGTAGCTGCGAGTTGATAGCTCTGTAGGTAAACACGACTCGTTTACAGACCTCTAATTTATATCTTTACTATAAAAAAGAAAGAAAGAAAAAAGTGGCTATCATTTTAAATATCATTGACTTATCTGAAGAATTTTAAAAACTGTACTGTGATTTTCATAACCTGTTAACCTTTTGGTGCCAGAGCTATGTGGTCCAAATCCTTGCTATGTGTTCTAAAGTAGAAATAAAAAGAAAACAAAAACCAAACAAAAAAATGAGGTATTTTTGCTTACATGGGTGGCAGGAGTGAAACCTGGAAGATTTTTTTATTTTAATCTTGTTTTTTTAAGTTGCATTTCAATCAACTTGTTTTTATTATCGTTGTTAGCTGCCCTGACCCCGGTCTTGGCTGGGGAGGGCGGGGTATAAAGAAAATTTATTATTATTATTATTATTATTAATTTTTATTTTTTTAAAGCTTTGCTATTTCCCATTTTCTGCAAAAGGGTTTACTGCAAAAAAATTAAAATGTATTATTGATTGGGGGGGGCATATTTTCCTTTTATGGCTGCTAGTTCTTGTTGCAAGAAAAAACCCAACCTACAAACTGAACTATTATGGTTGCTTCCAGATGACCTATTTTATTGAGAAGTAATTCTGACTTGTTTGCACAGAGTTTATGAAGACACTCAATGCTGTCCACTGTTTACTGAGCATTCTTCTTTATTTGTTTGCAGAGAAGTTATATGGTTCCCTGCAAATCAGTTGCTATCCCACACTTTCTAGGGCATTTTACCATCACTTTCCTTGCTGAAAAAAGTATTTTTGTTTGCTTTTTGAATTACATTTGTTGCACAATACTGCCAAAGTTTATTAAAGCAGCCCTGTTTAGGGAAGTTTTTAATATTTAATGCTGTGTTGTTTTTAACACTTGATTGGAAGGCTCCCAGAGTGGCTGGGGAAACTCAGCCAGATGGGCGGGGTATAAATAATAAATTATTATTATTATTATAAATCCATTTAAATTAGGCAAATCTACATTTCCAAGTATGTGACTGAATTGCTCCTGCAATTTAGTGATCATCTGAAAGCTACCTTGGGGCAGAGGGAGTAAGGCCACTTCTAGGCTGTTGCTATTTTGAGGGATGATTAAATCACACACCAACAAATTAAGGTTGCAGAATTAAAGTGGATTTGTTGCTCTTGCAACAAACCGATTTAAAAACAATAACCCAACTCTTTGCTGTAAGGAAGGTGACAGGAATATGCACTGGAAATTGTGTTGTAACATTTGCTTGACGGAACATCATGTAATTTCCCTGCAAACAAATGAGAACGAATGCTCAATAAGCAGCAGACATCCTATTACCTCCACATAAACTTTCTGCAGACATGTCAGAATAAATGCTTAATAAGGAGGGTGTGTCTGGAAGCTACCCAAGTCTCTGGGAATCCCAGGTAAGTGCATATATATGGGTTTTATACTGATGAAATTACCAGAGAAGATTCACAAACAATTAGAATTATAGCTGTTTAAAATCTTTTATTTCCTGAAAGATCCTCCATTATTACAAAGCAAGGATCAGCAATGATTCCCTTTAGTACTACTTGTATTTTTTGTTCAATATTTATTAACATCTTGTTTCCGTGCTCTTATCTTATAAGCTACCATTGCCATCTGTTACAAGAAATGAAATGAATTATCAGCCAAATCACAACAATGCTTTCATTTCAAATGAAATTCCTTCCTTAATCTTAAGCATTCTTTTTTTCCCACTTGGAAAATTAATAGTTAATTTTTAGTTAATGCATCTATTTATCAAATCGTTTTAACAGAACCATGCTAACATTCTTTTGTAGCTGGGTGATGTTTGTCTCCAAAGAGAAACATGGAGATTGAGCAAGAATTATGTAGTACTGTATGGTTCTTTTTCCCCAAAAGGTGTAGAGAATGCCTGGAACTGGCACCAGAGGTCAAAATGGCTGAGCACCTGCCAAGGTGCCACCTCACAGAAAAGATCCCACCACTGAGAGCATCTGAGTCCTGCTGCTTCTTCTCCCTGATGTTTATTGTTTGGCCCAGAAGGGATTGTGGAAGTGAATAGCAATGGCAGAAATGACAATGAGCGACAGCTGCCCTCTGCTTCAAGTGTTGGCACATGCTAGGCTTGTGCAATCTACTTTATTTATATCTTCTTCTTCTTTTGTTACTATAATCCCAAGGTCAACTAATGGGAAACAGGTGAAAAACATTGACTCAGGAGGCAGAACATACTGGAAGAATTCAGGACAAGGTGCCTATGATCCCCAAAGTAGCAAACGATGCTATTGGATGATAAAACTTACCATTCCTGACCATTTGTCGTGATTCCTTGGGCTGATGGGAGATGGACTCTGAAAACAGATGCCGAGCCTTTGTTTTCTCTCAAACAATTTTTGTTTCAGGAGGAAGTGCTCTGTCACTGGGCTGCAGCCCTTCCCCTTCTTTTCTCTGGCAGAACTTGTGCTATTCAGGGCTTCAGAATAGGCAGAAATTCAACAGGGCAGGAGTTGTTCACTTTGGAAAATGCCAGCTATGCTTTACATTTGCCCAGAGTCTTGTTATTAGCTGAAAAGGGAAATGTTAAGGGGAAGTCAGCTCCTTGGAGGCAACAAAACAGTACAAGTGCACCTGACAGAATTGACCTTAAGAAGGAAGGAGGAGAAAAAACAACCTCACAAACCAATGGCTACTCAGTCAGCAGCAGCATCTCTCTCAGAAAACTGTAGTGCTCCAACAAAATGTGAACAGCAAAGTGAATGTCCTGCTATCAGCAGCTATCAATCAAGGTCTCTCAGAGAAAGCTTCCGGAGTGAAGACTCAACCTATTACCAGAAAACAGCAACCAAATTGAAGCCGATATTGAAGCATCTATGCTAATGCTCTGTATTCTAAGGAATACAGAGATAGAATCAAAGAGGAATGAGATTTCATGATCTGTCTCATAGGTATCTCCTTAATTTATTAAATCTGATAGGAAAAGGATAGAGCTGAATAATCCAATTTCCTCTCTCCAAAAATTCTGCCTGACTTGTTGGCATTCATAGTAAATAAATATTTATTTCCTTTTCTAAACAAAATAGATATGGTTTCGACAAAATAAAGCAAAAATAAAGCAGTATTCAGTGATCCTGAGAACACAAGCCTGCTTCTATAACTGTAGTGCCTCTGCTAGACCCTTTTGGGAATCTAAAGATTAGTCACGACACAAGGCATTGTGCGACATCAGCATGATGACCTCTTGCTTTGGACAGGACTTAAAATGTGTTTTTCGCGTCATTCCAAAAAATAAAACGTTCCAATGGTTCTCCTGTGAAATTTGGAAATGGTATTCATGGACTTGATTCGTGGCATGTGATTTCATTCACTTAGATCAAAATGCTGCGGAAAGGCGAGGTGGTTTCTCTAAGCCTATTTTCCTCCTGCACACAAGAGGCACAAGATCCCTGCCACAGCTTTTGCAACATGATTCAATTTCAGGGAGATTGTCCCTACCCTTCATCACGAAAGCAGGTCAAGTTTGTGAAGGCAAGCCTTGAGGCAGATCACACCTCCAACACCTTTCCCTTAATGCAACCAAGCCGAGCTGTTTAGCAATCCATCTGTAGCCTTGCTCATTTATGCTGACAATGCTTTTGACAGGGCTGCTTGGCTGTATGTTTGATGACAGCAGTTCAGCAGAGTTGGAGCGCTCCCCCATCATTTATAAAGTCAGGCGGGGATTGTATAGAAGCCGCTGCATGTATCAATAGTAATGGATGGCGTTGTATTAAAGGCCTTTCAGCTGGAAGAGACAAATACAGAGCGATGGTCTTGCAACAGGTAATCCATTAGGTGAAGGCCACTGGAATCAGTCTGCATGTGATAATTACAATGTGTACCTATAGGGACAGCTCTGGGCAGTCTTGAGTCTACCAGGTTCTTTTCCTTTAGGGGGGAAAAGGTAGAGTTATGCGCACTATATGAGCAGGAAAAATCTGGAACGCTGTTTTTTTTTTATAAATATTTTATTCGATTTTGCATAAAAGACGACAAAGCAAAACAAAAGCAACAAACAATACACAAACATAACATACTACAAACAACAGAAATAAAAACAATCTTATCTTCATATTGATCTTGCATTAACTTGCTTCTCTGACTTCCCCGAGTCTCCCTCCCCTGTATTCCAATTCATACAATTAAACAACAAATCCCTTCCCTCTGTCATAATTAACCTCCTTTCTGATTTGAATGTCTTAATATAGCTTATTCAATGCTTAGAACTTAAGATGTTGGGTCTTCTGATCCTTAAAATTTTACTCCAATAACCTTATACATTCAATCTGGTGTTATTTTAATATTCATTAATCTTGTAGTGTTTCTGTAAATAGTCTTTAAATTTCTTCCAATCTTCCTCCACCGTCTCTTCTCCCTGGTCTCTGATTCTGCCAGTCATTTCTGCGGATTCCATGTAGTCCATGACTTTCATCTGCCATTCCTCCAGCGTGGGTAATTCTTGTGTCTTCCAAGGATCTGGAACGCTGGTTTACAGGGGTGTCATCTGGCAAACGATGGAGAGGGAAGGCAGGACTGGTTGTGGTGCACAGATGATAAAGACAGAATTTCAGTAATGAAACAAACACTGGATATTTGGAATAAACAGGACTACAGCTGCACAAGCAGACCGATGAAACTTGTGGTTCAAGACAAAAAGAAATACTTCAGAAAAACATTCAGTCATGGTAAGTGATAACAGTCTCCCAAAGCTGAGAGGCAAAATGTCGATACACTATTTAGAAAATATAAGATAAGACAATAAGGCATAATATTGTGATAATTTTAATTTGTGGAATGTTGACATTTATTGGGGGAAGTCTTTGTGTTATCATTTACAATTCTCAAAGTGCGATAACAGTCAATTCCTCTTCCCAGGGAATTCTGGGAATTGTAACTCTGTGAGGGGAATAAGGGTCTCCTAACAACTCTCAGCACCTTTAGCAAACAGCACTTCCCAGGATTCCCACTCATGAATCTATCTGAACCTTATTCATTTATTAGACTCTTCTCTACCCCCCCTTTTTTTATGTGATGCTCCAAATATGGGTGAACAAATCTGTCCATTTTTGGTTCTCTCAGCTTCTCATTTTCACCCATGTTAAAATCAGTTATCCTCATTTCTGGTATATAGATAGATAGATAGATATTCCTTATGGAAATTTATCAGCATTTTAGTGTGGGTTTCCCTTAATAAACACGTTTTTCTACTATCTTAAACACAGAACATATTTGCTGCTGTTGCTGTCAGTTATGCCATAGCGGGTGGTAGATGCGGAGGCTCAGGCTTGATGACCTGCATCTGCACTAAAAGAGAGCCAAAATTGTCTCTGGCCTCTTCAGCAACCTCAGCTTTTGTATCTGAAGTCCATCAGGGCCCCACCCTCCCAGGCCAGGACCCACTCCCAAAATATATACATTTTTGCAAGGAATTGTCCCTAATAGAATGCATTTTGTATTTTATTTTCACTAATATATTCAAGTGTGGTGTAGTGGTTAAGAGCGGTAGACTCATAATCTGGTGAACTGGGTTTGATTCCCTGCTCCTCCACATGCAGCTGCTGGGTGACCTTGGGCTAGTCACACTTCTCTGAAGTCTCTCAGCCCCACGCACCTCACAGAGTGTTTGTTGTGGGGGAGGAAGGGAAAGGAGATTGTTAGCCGCTTTGAGACTCCTTCGGGTAGTGATAAAGCGGGATATCAAATCCAAACTCTTCTAATATATTCATTAATTTCCACACTTACCCCTAATATCTGCAAAAAAACCCACAACCCACTACTTGGCTGGAGAATTTTGCATTGCAAAATTCAGAAAAGTGTGAATTTTGAACAATTGCTGTGTTTTGGTTCACGTATTGTTTCAGAAAGTGCAATTTTCTAAGTTTGCCTTTAAATCCCCCCTCATCCCAACTCCAGATTAGTATTCTAGCACGTGAGAGGGCAGCGTGTTTCTCCTTTACCCCATCCTACCTCTGTCTTTGATACGCAAGGTCAAGCAAGCTACTGAATAGTGATAGCCAAAGCAAATAAAATGCAAATAAACCAAAAGCTCAAGCAGGAAATAAAACAGAATAGTCAGGAAAGAAATCCATATCCTTTTTCTCACCCCCCTCCCAATTGAGCTAAAACATTTTAGAATAACGGATGTCTTTTTTAAAAAAAATACCATTCCAGTAAAGACTGTTAAGCACAATGACCTTTACACGGCAATGACAAGCATTACTGGGACTTCCTAGCATTTGATCAAATGGAAGAAACTTTTGGCTAATGTAATATGAGTGAGAGAATCTGATTACCAAAGATGAAGACGTCTCAAGGGAAAGAAAAAAAAAGAGAGGATGCCATGTCCAGTCTATGGGCTCCTCCCAAACAACTTTTTTTTTATTGAGCCTTCATCCTGATTTACTTCCACAAAGCTCATGCGGAGGTTAGACTATGTCTGATTTGCTTGTTTGGTAGTTGTATGTCTTCCCATTAATATTCACTATTATAATATTCATAATATTCAACCCACACTTTTCACTTCATTTCCCCACATAGCAGCATCAAAAGAGCTCAGTTCTTATTTCAAGAAGGGGGTAGGGGTTTGTTGCACCAGGCCAGCGTTGACAGAGCACTTTAATCTCCCTTAATTGCGCAAATTTACATTGCCTGTATATCCTTGAATCTCTCTGGCAAAATGCTGCCTTAAGGCGGCTTAGGATCAAAAGGAGAGTGTTGAGCAAGGGCTTGAATCAGCAACCTTTTTAATTTTTGAAAACTGTTGTGCCACAATCTGAGACTTGCTAAACAGGTACTGTGCCAGGCACAGGAATCCTGAATGGAGAAGGCTGCCACTGTGTGGTTAAGAATGCAGAGGGTGAAATCCCTGCGCTTTTTAACATCGCAAGCAAGAGTTGCGCATAGTCTCTTTCTCGTGGGAGAAAAATAAGAAAAGACGGCTCTTGCATCACTAAGTCCTTCTCCTAATCAAATTAACCCTTATGTAAGCAGAATTAACACACCGTCCCCATGAGGAGCAGATAAACCCACACAATTCTTCAAGGCTGCTGCTGCAAACAGGAGAACCAGATTCCCTCCGTAATAATCGGGAGCATAGGCTGTGATCCCACGTTCAGTTATGTGCACATAACATATGTCGAAACTAATGGGATTTACATCTATGGAACAGAGCATAACATTTCTTGTCAAATGATTTGTTTCCTGCTACAAGGAACAGACTGGAAAAACTGTCCCTCTGCTTATATGTTGAACCCAAGAGATTCCTAAATATTTTGTGGCATATCCCTGCCTGATTACCAGCTTCATCAGGAAGCAACATTAATATTTAAATGTCACATTTTGCTGCCTCATTTTAGTGCCAAAATTATTAATCCTGCCACAGTTTCAGTCTTGACATTTTTTCAGATCCCTTGATGAATTTCAGATTTATCGTCGGCCCCTGCAATATCTCCTCAATCAATTTTGTCACAGTTCATTTCGTGTCTGGCAACACAATTGCATCACGTGGCTTGTCCTCATTATATTAGTGGTGAACAGGAAGTTTAGCTCTTCCTCACCCCTGCCCTTCCATCTTGGCTTTTAGTTCAATTTTTCTAGATGGTTTTTGGCTTTGTTGAACGTCCTCCCATCAAATGTCAAGGAGAATAAGAACTATACAACTTTTAGAAGACTTCTAAAGGCAGCCCTGTATCAGAAAGTTTTTAACGTTTGACATTTTGTTACGTTTTTATATTCTGCTGGAAGCCGCCCAGAGTGGTTGGGCAAACCTAGTCAGATGAGCAGGGTATAGATAATACAGTGGTACCTCAGGTTACATATGCTTCAGATTACATACGCTTCAGGTTACAGACTCCGCTAACCCAGAAATATTACCTCAGGTTAAGAACTTTGCTTCAGGATGAGAACAGAAATCGTGCTCCGGCGGTGCGGCAGAGGCGGGAGGCCCTACTAGTGGTGCTTCAGGTTAAGAACAGTTTCAGGTTAAGAATGGACCTCTGGAACGAATTAAGTTCTTAACCTGAGGTACCACTGTAAAATTGTCATTATTATTACTGATTAGAATGATGGTATATGCAAAATGGGGGCAGGGAGTACCTTCAGCCAATTAAGTAGAGAGGCCTCATCTGCACTACACATTTAAAGCAGTGTTCCTCTGCTTTAACCAGTCATGGCTTTCCGCAAATAATCAAGAAAAGTGTAGTTTGTTAGGAGTGCAGAGAGCTGATAGGACTGGACACCCCTATTCCATAGTCTCCAGCTGTCTCCCAAATGCCAGGACCAAGTGTTTCAGGAGGTTATACTGTATTCATTCTGATTTGTTTGCAGTGAAGTTATACAGTGTCATGTGACACAATCATTGTCCCACACTTTCCCCTACATTTTTTTTATAAAGCTGGTTTATGAAATCTGCTTTCACAAGAGTTCCAAACACACTTTAATTGTTCAATCTGACTTTGCCAGTATGTGGTTAAACCCCACATACAAAATAGTGAGAGTCTGGACCAGTGGCTACATCATCTCCCTTTAAGCAAAGGAGCAGAATAATAATGGTGATTTTTTTAATCCAGCATCAATGCTCTAACATATCAAGAAAAAACAGGGGTTTCTGGGAAACGTTGGCAACATTAACTAATAACTGCCCTTCACTCTCCTCTTCCTGACCTACCTGGCTGATGTCTCTGAAAACGTTGCATCTTCTTCTTAGGTTTGAATCATCTCCTGGGATTGAATCTCGGAACAATCCACTTCATTTACCTCTGATCTCCTTATGGAAAAAGCCAAGAAGTGCTCCCCTGGGAACGATTACACTCATTCAGATTGGCTAATACACTGTAATGGATTACAAAGACAACTAAAGAACAGCTTAGATGTAAGGCTATTTACTAAATATCCCTCCCCGCCTTGCAAAAAAGAAAGAAAGAAATCAGATGTATTTGCTAACTAGGTGGCAGCCTTTCAGGTTTACACACAAATGCTGCCTCCCCAAAACCCTTTCTATTGTGATTACTTGTTGCTGTTTTTTCACCCTGTGTTGATTTGCAGAACCACAAACGTTCTTTTAAACTTATCTCTTTATCTTGTTTTATTTCTGTGCTACCAACTACATTCAGATATGATTAGCATTACGTTTATTCTATTCCACTGACATGGTGTTTCCCAAACTTGGGTCTCCAGCTTTTTTCAGACTACAATTCCCATCATCCCTGTCCACTGGTCCTGATAGCTAGGGATGATGGGAGTTGTAGTCTAAAAAAACCATGTAGAGGATGAACATTAGGGAAATGTTATACCGTATACGTGCAAGAATAAGTTGCTTCTGGGGCCCCTCTGAGATTGGTATGTGTTATTCAATTCAATCTGATGCTCATCCCATAAACTATTTTTCGTTTGTTTGTTTTTTTACAGACAGCGTGGGTATTTATCAGCAGTCAAGGCAAATGTCACAATGAAATGTTTCGGAAGCAGTAGCTGACTACATTTCAAAACATAATTGGCTCTTTGAATGTAGAGAAAGAGACGCCGAGGCTGTTTGCGCCGCACTTGGCTGTGCCAGAGAAGCAGATACCGGCCAGAATAAAGAACATTTGTAAAGCAAACAATGCTCAAGGGGAAAAGAAGAAAAGAAGAAAATGTACAAGGAAGCAGACAGACATGGGCAGCGTTATTCTCAAGGGCACAGCAGACATGTAATTATAAAAATGATAAAGTAAAATGCATTTACCCTGGCTTCATGTATTTTTTTCAGCATAGCTTTTAAACCTTGTTTAGGGTCCCTGGGTTGGTGGTGGTGCAAAATGTCTTCCCCACTGCAAAAACTCTGGCATAATTGATGGGCAACTTGGCTGTGGGTATCAAAAATGCATTCATCAATAAAATGAAAGCATTTACTTTTTTTCAAAAAATATTTGCTCAACTCCGCCTATGCATTCCTAAGTTATCTTTCTCATTTGTTAGTTAGGTTAAACTTTATCAGGTAAACCAGGGTGAATGCTCAATAAAAAAGTTGCCTTTAGGAGCCCTGAGTCACTTTGCAATTGTGGACCCATTGGTCCCTTCTGAACACCAGGTAGGGATGGATGAGAAATTTGGCAACTAGTGCACAACTAATGTGCCAACTAATGTGCACAAGAATGCATGTAATAGGGTAACATGGACATATATTAATGAAAATAGTGTTAGGCCTAGACGATGTTGAGTGTTGAACAAAAGAAAAATCAAATAGTACAGATTGTAAAGAATTGTCTTGGAAAATAACTGATATTTCATATATTGAACATGAAGGTTTTTGTCTATTTGCAATGAACCTATGCTCATCACTTCTAACTCCAATTTCAATGTTATTTTTGAACAATGTCCATGTTATTCTTTTCTAATGCACAGGTGTGAACAACGCGTCAAAGTAACAAATAGATGATTGTGTTATTCTCTCAGAAGAAATTATTAGTGCCATTTTCACTGTAAGTATAGCAAATGGCACCTCAGCACTTCCTCTCTATAGATAACTTCAATGTAATGCTATACTAAACCATGGTTTCCTGTTACAAAAACTACCTCACAAGCCTCCTGCTCTGCACTTCCCCCTCTTCTTCCACCTTGCATGTGAAAATTTTTTTGAAAGCTTTTACTTGAGAACTGACCAGTTTCCCTGTTATATCCAAACTCAACAAACGGTAGTTTTTCCTAACTATGGTTAGTTTATACAAACAAGGATCAAACCTGGTTTGTTAAGTAATCACACTTACAGCAACCCACAGTCTCTTGATTTCAGGAATCACAAGAAGGGTCCTCTGGTTAATTTTAAGTGAAAGCTTCCAATTTCCCTTCTGTGGATAGGGAGAAGGGGAGAAAGGAAGTCTGGAAGCCCAAATCTCATTCAGTCTCTTTTTCCCATAATGTTAAACCATGACATTCTAACCAGCCTTTCTGTGGAGAGCCTAAGATCACCAATGGGCACACAGCAAAGTGTTGTTGTTCTATCATGTCCATCGGAATCATTTATGACTGAAACAGGCTGTGTAGAGAGACAGCAGCTGCTTCTGCTGAATCATTCAGTCATCAAATGAACCTACCTTGAAAGAACAGGTGGTGACCATAAGCCTTCCAACACAGACGACCCCAGAATGAGGGAAAATATCCAGGTGGGAATGAGTGAAAAGAAAAGCACTTGTGGACCTTAGCTCCCACCGCTCTGAGTTTCTGGCCTACTCCACTTTTGGCAGACAGTTAATGGGATGGTTCTGGCTAACGTGAGCTTGGATGACTTTCTGGGCCTGGAGCAGATGGTACCTTCTGGGTACCTTCTAGATTTTGATACATTTTATTGTAGCCTCAGAGCAGGTCCAAAAACTGAGAATCGAATCAGCAGCCAACCGTTCCTGGGAGATGATGCATGGAAATAAATTGCTGCCTGATGCCTGAGGAGAGCGGCTATTGTTCTCTTTTGATCCCAACCTTGATTACAAAGGGTTCTCTCTAGCCTTTGCTCGTGTGATATTCCCATCAGCAGGCACTGCTTACTGAAGCTATGGATATGAAATTGTCTTATGGAGACAGCACACAATGGGGCTTCCCCCTCAAGAAACCACACATACTCATTCATGCTCAGCCAGTTCCAAAGTGCTCCTGGGCCCGTCGTGAGCATGGATTTGCAAAAGCGGAGGCAATTCCGATAATGCTGCCAACCCTCACAGCAACGGGTCACTGGATCCTCATAAATGTTAATACAATGTTTATAGCTCAGACCTCAGCGCCACATGGACTGCAAGCTGTTTCACACTGCCTGGGAGCTCTGTGAGGATGTTGGATTGAGTTGCTTGGGAAATCAGGGCAGTCCCCAAGGTATATTGCAGGCAGTGCTGATTCCACTTTCCCTATACAGTGGTACTTTGGTATAAGAACAGTCCGGTTTAAGAACGATTTGGTTTACGAACTCCACAAAACCGGAAATAGTGTCGGTTTGAGAACTTTACCTCGGTCTAAGAACGGAATCCGAACAGTGGAAGGGCACCGGAGGCGGGAGGCCTCATTCCCACAAACATGCCCAGGATTTTAGCCCTGCAGACTAATCCTATGCATATGAAGAGCACTGAGTTCACAAAAAGTTCCCTGCTCCCCACCCCGCAAGTAAGTGTGCATAGTATTTCACACTCTGCCACAATGAATTGTTGCTCTATATAGCACCCATTACGTTTGCACCTCCCTGCATTATGTTCTTCCACCTCCCTACAACAATTCTGTTGAGATTGTAATAGTGCCGTCTCACCGAAGAGAAATTCCTTGATGATATTCTCTGCTGAAATGGATCCTAATGTTAAGTCTTTTTCCAAGTCCGCCCTCCCCCTTGTACAGTAGCTGTGCAAGACTCTCCAGATTAGTGTATCTCTTTTGCATCTTTATTTCATCACTAAAATGAGAACATAACAATTCCTGGTGGGGAGAACATGTTGTTAGAGCAGAATAAATATAAGGGTTGGACGAATATCCACCAGTTTTCACTTACGAAGCTAATGTCTGAAATAGTGTGATGGATTAAAATTATGCAGAAGCTGTTTCCCAATTATTCCTTTAAATTTACAATTATCAAGTTCCCCTATGTTTGACTCTATATGTGATCGCAGCTGTGTTCTTATCCATGCTTTAGAAAGAAGAGGCTAAGCAATGAGCTGCAGTTGCTTTGGTAACTCCGTGCCTGGCTTAGCACAGCCAGATCCTCATGTAAATACAGGTCACAGACTGCCCTTCCTATTCCGGATCATAAATGGATTTACCCTTTTCTGGCGGGCGTGAAATGAGCTCATCAGGTTATAATCAGGCATAGGCAAACTCTGCCCTCCAGATGTTTTGGGACTACAACTCCCATCATCCCTGGCCATTGGTCCTGTTAGCTAGGGATGATGGGAGTTGTAGTCCCAAAACATCCGGAGGGCAGAGCTTGCCTATGCCTGGGTTATAATCATTCCTTCTATGATGTACATAGTCATTACATTTATGCCAGTAATTATTTTCTGTCATTTTATATTATATTTCAGAGAACACCTGAATAAGTCACAACTTCTAACTGATGCATTCAATATGATCTCAATAAAAGCAGGTAAATTTTAAGATCTGATTGGTTCTGCTCTACTTACCATTCACATTGACATAGCACAGAACTTTACATGCCAGTTTGATAAAAGGTGAGCCCTTTGTATCCAAATTAGAATTTTATTAGGAAGGACAGTGTCTAAACACCTTTTTTACGTATCTACCTGATCTGTTCTAGGTTGCATTTTATGGAGTTTCATGTATCAGCATTAAATAGCAAATACAGAGTTAAATCTTCATCTATTAAAAGCTTAGTCAAATAAGATTGGCTTCATCTGGTGCATTAAAGTGTGCTGTGGAGAAAGTAAGTATTCAAAACTCTGGTGCCATTCCCAAAAGGCCCTGTCTCTCTGCACTCTCTCAAGTATTATGAACAGGTCCTTGCTTCTTGATGAGTCCCTGGCCCTTAGTATCCTGGTTGCTACCACCACTGTCAATCAAATTCCATATAACATGTCTAGCAAGTGCCCCACCAACTCAGATAAAATTAGAAAAGATGCAGCAGGTACTGAAGAGAGAAGTAACACCCCCCCTTTTTTAAATTGGAAATCCCAGCTACTGGGATTTAACAATAGGAATGCTCTTGAAATCTTAGTGTTCATCGATTCATGTAAAGCCAATGACTTGTAGCCAACACTGCCTTCTTGGCTCTCTCAGCACAATGTAATTACAGCACATGGACTCTCAGCACAATGATCACCCAAAGCTTTCTATGACTACATGGTCCAAGCAAATCAACAGCTAAAGCAGAGTTCTAAGGTTCATGGCTAGCTGAATGCTCAGATGTTGTCCCGACCTCTGCCATGTCCCTTGAGCAATCCTTTTGAAGATTAGGACACACCCATTCACATGGAGCTTGTCCCAAGCCAACAGACCAGGCAAATACTTGGGCACCTTTGTGAGTAGGCTGGGCCTGCTTGTGCAACCTACAACCGACTTCATGTCAACACTGGTTGCTTATGATCTGACTTAGATAGTGCCTGCCTCCCTAGTGGTGGATGGAACAGGAGATCAGATAATGCCTCCTCCATGCTTTGGGGAGTGGGGTTTGCTATCACTGAGGCAGCGCTCTCTTTCTCTTGACAAACTTGTTTGGTTCCAAAGCAGCATCCAGATTAGCATCTCCCAAGCCAGGATCAAGTTCTACATTATTGTCCCATTCCTTCTCTCCTTCAGAGGAACACTGTCATGGGGCCCATGAGAACTCCTATTGCACAAGCAGAACAGGCTTCGGCTCACACAAGGGGCCTTGCCCTTCATCTCCCCTCCTCCAAAAAAAATCTGTTACAAAGCATTGGATGCAACCCGATAACTGAGACAATTCCATTTCAGCAAGGAGCGGTCTGGCTCCACCACCAAAGTTCCCTCAACAGTCCCCTACCCTTTGCTTAGCTTAGACTTGTCTTAAGATTCAAATTCCTTTAGAGTTAGGAGGCAGTATAACTGCTGAGGAAGTTGAGAAGCTCTCTAATCCTAAAACCACAAAATCAAGTGGAACAATTGTAAATATTTCATCATTTGTACTCAGGAGGCACTTTCAAGGAGGGGAATAGAACGTTTCCCAGACTCCGACTCCCTATTCCCCACATAAATACACTATATCCCAGCGTTCTCGCTTTTTCTTCAGAAATTGATGTTGGGATTTAGGTTTAAGTTTGACTGAATGTTTTGCCCATTTCTGTGGCTAAGAATGGGATTCGTGGAATGCTTTAAATTACGTATGTGCTCTTATAACCTAAACTCAAGCTTCAATAGCCCGTGTTTTGAAAGGTCTGGGAATATTGAATGAGTCAGCAGCTCTGTCAGCGTATGACTTCAGGGCAGGTCTTTTGTTCTGACCATTTTTTTTGGTGTCTGGCCAAAAAAGAACACCATGTGCCTCTGTTCTCAAAATGGAATATTCCATGCTGAAGAGATGCAGAAGATACACTTAAGGGGCCCAGTTTTCAGAAGTGCTATGCGTTCACTCAGAATGCAATAGTGAACATTGCCGAGGCTGGGGAAGCGAGTTTGACAAACTGTGTGCCTTACACTAACTATAACAATATGTCTCAGTGTATCGTCGTCAGTAAGCGACAGTCATTCTCTGTACATCTGGTTGTATCGGCCATCAAAATAAGATATGATCCTCTATGGGGGTCCAGCCTGTTGGTTTTTAAATAAATAAATTATATTCTTAGAGGCAAAACATTTTTTTTTGCCTGCCTGAATATAGTAAAAAATTCAGACCCATCGTAGTTCTCTAAGGCCTCCCACTTGCACGCCTACATCACTCTCATGTAGCCTGGCAACACCTGGTGTTTGTAGCACAGGGATGGGGAATCCTTTCAGCCCAAAGGCCTGCATTATCTTATAGACTCAGAAAATACTTGAGATATGACTCAGGACTAGAGGGGGGTGGAGCTCTGAGAGCCAGATCTCAAGAGACACGGGGGAACCTTGACCTGACCCCCCCCCAGCGAACATTACTGAATGATCGGTCCAGAACTTTCTAGAAGATCTCATTTTCTGCCTCTCTTGGTCACTAAAGCCCTCATGAAGTAGGCTAAAGAGCCTTGCAATGTACTAATTGCTACAACCGATATCTATCTGTATGTATGCCAGACTCAGTGCCATAGGGAAGCGGCTTGTAAAAGATGCCTCATGACCCCGTTTTATCCTCCTTAAATAGCTTTTCTCCACCATTTCCCTCCTTCGCCACAGTAATGCTGTTCAATAATGCAGATGTAATTTTGTGGCTTGATGTTCTATTTTGCTTTTAGAAGGAGGCAGTATGCTTTCCCTCCTCCCCAACCCCCTCATTATTTGGAGCATGCCACTCTCGTCTGTTGTTCTTCCAGCGTTTCAGGAAAGAGAAGACCTTATTTAGAGCAGACATCGCTCATCTGTCATTACTGTCAGACTCTGGGCTTAATCAAGCTGTCTCCGTTTGCTATATTTTGAAGCCAACTCTTCGCTGTGTTTGCATGTGCACACATGCATATACAATACACAGGCCAAGGAAGGACAAGTGCAACAGATGGCTGTGTGGTGACTCTTAAAATTGGATTGTCACAGAATTCACCTCCATCCAATGGCCAAACCAAATGATACACTAGCTGTCTCTGTGCCTTTAAAAGCAGGTTTCAAAAAACAAATTGTCAGCACGGTGGCCTGGTCCAGACAGAAACCTTAACATGGACAGTAAGAGGGCATGTAACTTCTATGGTCAAACTCTGGATCATTCCTCCCAACACCAGCAATTTTTATAGGGCAGGGGGAGCTAACCTTTGTTTCTCCAGATGTTGCAGGACAACTGTTCCCGTAATGGCCAAAGTTTTGGCCATGCTGACTAGGCCTGATGGGAATTGGAGTGCAACATTGTCTGGAGGGCCACAAGTTAAGCACCCCTGACATAGGGTGCAGGGAGGAAGGTCCCTGTATAAAACGTTAATAAGCGCCGTCTCTGTCCTCCAAAACTGATGATAGCACCTATCAGAGCTGAGTGAACAGATCGCATGGCAATGCTATCCCTTATCCTCAAGTTACACAGGCTTGACGATCAAGGCAGCTCCCACATATACATTGAAAGCAGTATCATGCCACTTTAAGCACCCATTTCTTCCTCCAAAGAATCCTTGGAAGTATAGTTTGTTAAGCTGCTGAGAGTTGTTAGGAGACCTCGCGATTTCCCTCACAGAGCTACCAGGGTGGTTTAACAACCAATCCCTCTCCAGAGCGCAATCTGACAACTGTAGCTCTGTGAGGGAGACAGGAGTCTGCTGCCAATTCTTAGCACCCTTGACTAACTACAGTTAATGAGGATGCGTTTAAAATCCGACTGTTGCTTCTCGTATGCAGATTAGGTCCAAGAGGGCAGAGTTTGCGGCTGAGAAACTTGAAACAGGAAGAGGGTGCTTAACACTTTCCAAGCTGTTGCTTGGTCCTGCCAGTTGCTTTTCCCATTATCTCTCATATTTGTGAGAGGCTGTGGAATTTGGAATTAGATAAAAAGTAGGGAGGTTTTAATGGATGGCTGGATGGGGAGAGGGAAGGTTTAAGAACCTCCTTCTGCCCAATACGTTTCCATTTTGTGGCAGAATCAAGACAGAGCTTAGCTTCACCTTCACAAGCCAAGAATCTTTCTCAATTCCATATACTCAAAGTTTAATTTCTATTGGTGAACTGAAAGTTTACTTAATTGTTACAGTGCACCCAGGTCATTTCTGGTTAGAAATCATGCCTCAGCAGACGCTTATGTAAATGAAAAGAGAACAGTATAAGCCCCCAATGCTAACCAGAGCATAACAAATGTACTTACTCATGCAACAACGATGAAAGAAAACAATCTCTTGAGAGTTGAAGCTTTCCTACTGGTCAATGGAAGACAATTTTTTTTTTTTAAAAAAAAACCATCTCTGGCTTAAAGACAAGAGAATGGAAAATCTAGATGAGAATAAGTTGGTCACCAACACCAGACAGAAGTGCTCTTGTTCAGAGTTTCTCCAGCCAGCTTGGAACAGAAACCACATATTTACTTATTATGTATTAAAAGCATTTCTATTCCACTTTCATTATAAAAAATTTAAAAAGCAATACACGAAAAAATGCAAAATCACAATACATTAAAATGCAGAAACATAACAATAATAGTACTGTAAGTTACAATAAAAATCATTGCTAAAAGCTCAACAGTAAAAATCAGAAGAGCTCTTTGGGATTTCTCTTACTCCTGTACTGAGGAGCAGCTCACCACAAATTACCAAAAGACTTTTAAAAATGGTCCTTTTTCAAACACTCGCTGATCAACAACCATGAAAGAGAGGTGATGGCATTCAGATATATTGGTGTAGTCTTCCAGTCAACAGGACTGCAGAGAGCCCAGTCTGCATGTTTTTGAGAATGCCCAAAGAACTACCATTGCCCTTCCTAGGTTCTTTTTCTCGAAAGGAGGCTCACACATTCAATATGTGACTGAAGGTGAGAGCCCAACTTACACAAGGCTCACAGCTGTGCATTTACAAGGACTTTCAGTAGATATACAATGCAGGGTTTTTTTGTACAGTACAGTGGTACCTCGGGTTAAGAACTTAATTTGTTCTGGAGATCCCTTCTTAACCTGAAACTGTTCTTAAGCTGAGGTTCCACTTTAGCTAATAGGGCCTCCCGCTGCCGCCGCACGATTTCTGTTCTCATCCTGAAGCAAAGTTCTTAACCCAAGGTACTATTTCTGGGTTAGCGGAGTCTGTAACCTGAAGTGCCTGTAACCTGAAGGGTCTGTAACCCGAGGTACCACTGTACCTTTGGTGTTCCATGTTGCACACTGAATGCCTTAACTCAAAGAGTAGGATCTGGGATGACTCCACTCAAACCACAAGTTACAAAACACATATCAATCCCTGTATAGACAGCAGGAATGTACTACTACATAATCCAGTTCCATTTTGGCATGCAAACCAGAAACTGCTATTGGATTAAGTTAAATCATCTTCTTTTTTTTAGGAATATTTTTTTTATTAAGCGACCAATCACATCAAATCAAACCAAATTACATAAATTCCAAATTACACAGCCGAATTTTAAATTTTTGTTGGGGGTACCCATATTTCAAGTTCCGAAGGGATCCAATCAACTTCTTGCTTCTTACTGCTGTTTTAATGTCCACAAATCTAACCTTATGATGTTCACAGTACTATCCAGTCCTTTCTTATTATTTTTCCACATCTCTTGTTGTTATTTTCATATATTTTTCCTTTCTCTTTGTGACCTCTGATAGTCTCCGCAAGCTGGTTAGAAGAGTTTGTAATCCTGCATGGATATTATTTTTTTTATCCAGTAGCCATATCCAGACGTTTTCCATATAACATCACTTCCATACATCAAAACAGTCTTAGCGCCATTAATCTTCACCAATCTGCCTCTTTTCTCAAAACCTCTGAGGAGATTCACTAGGAATACAGTCTGAAAACAAATCCGTTCTTCCTCCCGGCTATAATTCCTTTGGCAAGATGGCGACTCCGAATTAATTGCTGCGCCATTCCCAAAAGCTCTTATTGCTTCTCGGTCTCCATAAAGCATACTTTTGGTTAAAGTTTATCTCCACACAGACCTTAATCATCCTGCTTGAGTCAGTTCAACTGACGGTTCTAATGAGGAGGGGTTCTTGTAAATCACATAGAAGGAAAGTAAAAAAGGTCCCGTCCCCCATTCAGAAGTTAAATCTTAATCCCTCTGTCTTAGCCTCTTTTATTTCATCGGGTAACTTCTCCTCTGATTGGAAGAGAGATGTAAAGGTGGAACTATCACACTTTGGGTCATCGTCCCCTGCTCTGTTACACTTGTGTCCTTGAGAACTTAAGGACACAACTAAACTAATCTGGGATGTAGCCCTGCAAGAAGAATAAGCTTGGATCGCATGTTGCCAGGCAGCTGGAAACTGTAGCAAAACCTTCGTTCCAGCTGCTTATCTTTATGCTCTAGAAATTTCCAAATATCATAGAGCTTTCACTTTGGCCTCCTTTAATGCCTTGCCATCTGCTCTGCTGGGAGATACACATACACATACACACACACACACCGCTTGTAACCACTGCGCCTGTTCGTCAAATGGGAATCAAAACAGTTGAGGACATTCCTTATATATTACGCCCCCATTTAAACTGAATTCCCAGGCAGTTCTGATAACCTCCCTCCTTTTGTCAGATTCCACTAACTACTAAATCAGTACCAAAGCGGCAAAATTCAGCGCATTACTAGGAACTGGAGGGTTAAGCCTCCTTACCAACCAAACTATCAGTCAGGTAGTGATGTTCTAAGGCAGGATGGGATGCTGAGGCAGGTGGCATCCCCTCTTTATCCTAAATTCTTGAGGATCCTTTTCAACCCAAGCAGTGCTTTTGATGCACAACACATTCAATCATTCAGTGACAAGCACGAAAATGAACAGCTTTTATCAACTCAGTTCATTTCAGATATCAATGACCAGAATGCTACTTTCAAAAGTATTTAATGGATAACTTACTCAAATGGCCGCCAGATATTTCTTCGTATTTGCAGGCAGTTTCTTACATGGGGTAGTTATCAAAAGCTTAACATCTTTTTGCAACACATGAAAACCCACTCCTAAGAAAGTTGCCGCTCGCTGTGCTTCTAGCAAAAGAAGCAGCTATAGCCTACAATATTCTGTATTTCCCCCTCTCCATCTCTTCTACATGAGGAAAACAATTTTAAAATAAGTATGTAAATTTGACGAGATGGTTAGATAGTGTTCTCGAAGCTACAAACATGAGTCTGACCAAACTGCGGGTGGCAGTGGAAGACAGGAGTGCCTGGCGTGCTCTGGTCCATGGGGTCACGAAGAGTCGGACACGACTGAACGACTAAACAACAACAACAACATGTAAATTTGAAGAAACAGGCTTCTTCTATAAATGATAAACCCTTACGTAGCCAGAACCACATGAGAGGTAACAACAGCCGTGGGGGAAACCTCAAGGTTTGCAGACGCACAGTAAAAATACCATGAAAGGTAAAAACCCACAGAAGAGCTTCAGAAAGACCGAACATGCTTCCTGGAATAGAAGGGGACTGTTGCAGAGAAAAGCAGAAAATTGTGAAGAGGAGGAGCAGAGAGCATAGGATGAAGAGAGCGTGGCTGGCTGGCAAGAACCCTGAACAGGAAGACTCCCAATCCGAAATATTTTGCAGCAGGCCCCATCTGCAGAACATAACATCTAAGGGACCTATTGAGAAGAATAACACTAAATAGCCATCATAATGTATGGGTTTGAGCAGAGATTTGGAAACCCATTAAAAACACCGTTTAGCGAATGAAGATTATTAATGAGCTTTCAGCTCTCTGCACAGCTGCAGGGAAACTGTTTCATTTCACCAATATATGAAATGAAGAACAATTCTTTAATCTCAATATGGAATAAACAACGTTTATTGGGAAGTTTGATATTTAATAGGTGGCGTGATCAAGATTCCTGTTACTGTAGCTTAAAAAACAGGTTACAACATGCATGTAAACAAGTAAGGCAAATATAAAAAACCAGCCTGTCTCTAGACATGCTGAGATTTAACATTTGTTAGAAAGCCAAGAATCTGGTTTGCCTATGTTGCTAGCTTTCGGTTGCTCAGCAACTCCTGTATCAGTCTGTAAAACACAAATGCAATGTATATTGTGCATTACATTCTCCAACTGTAGTCAACAGAATCAAATGTAAAGATGAGTGGAAAGCTTCTTTTCCACCACAATAAAAAGATTAAAGAGAAATAAGTGCAATGGAGCTATTGGAAAGGAGAAGTATCATTGGAGAAAGGCTTTTGGAAACATAAAGAATCATGAAACAGAGGCTGACTTTGGGACGTGCCAACAGGTTGGCTAACATCTGCAACATTCCTTGCACAAGTATGCATAGAAGTTTAAAAGATAGCTAATGGAAATATATTCTGGGTATCTTTGTTCATGGAACAGCAGAAGTGTACCCATGTATGTATTGAGAAATGTATTGAGATGCGGTTTTGAAAAATTGTAGAAATACCTCTTGCCAACTCATTTTCAGTGAGTATTCTGGCCACAGTACTTCTGTGACATAATTAGGATAGCAAGCTGCTGGGCAACCAATTCGCTCAGTGAAAAAACAATGGCTATCCTTACTCTCCCATTGTATCAGGGTGCACAGTTTATGATGCAGGATCTTTACCGAAGCTATAGTGAAACACAGACTTTTAAAAATCTGTTAGGCACACGAAACAGCAGTGTGGGCGAAACAGAAGAAGGCAGGTGACAGCAAATCAAGGCCTCTGTCTCTCTTTCCCAACCTGTTGCTCTAAGTAGAGATGCACAAGCATGGGGAGTCTCAATACAGAATACTGACAGAAGGCAGTTTACTGACCACCATACTTTTTGTTCAGGCAGGCATTTCACCATAGCTCTTTGAAACGTTGCAAAATAATTCCCTTGCAACTGATCACTTGCTGAACAGAAATAAGAGCACTAATGGATTCTTCATTTTAATCATAAATAGGGATGTGAAGCGTGTCACATTATAGCTTTGGCTAAGAAACAAGTCAAAGAAGTTTGCCAAGTAATGAGCATTGCCATGCAATTGTGTCAGAATTCAGCTGCGATTCAAATACGTTCAAAATGAGTCTCCTGTACAAGGCACCACCCACTGTTCGGTTCATACCCAGCATGCATTGCTTCTGCTCCCTTTGAAACTGCTCTCTGAACTGTTGCACCGCAGAGACACTACTTGCTTCTTTGCTCTCCTCATAAATCAGAGACAAGTGGTTTTCAGGTTGGCTTAGAGCTGCGGAGGAAGCTTGCCGGAGAGTGACCATTTCCTTCTCTAAAGTTAGTGCAAGCTGTTCAGCAAGTACCTTCTTGCTTCCTACCCTGAGTGGTTTTATCTTACAGGCTGGTGGCAACGATCCGGTAAGGTTATGAAGGCACTGGAACAAAATTGTTTCATGTCTGTAAAGCAGATTTGTAAAAAAAAAGGTCAGTTATCATTGTTCATAAAAATTCACCAGCAGAAGTTTAAATGTAAGCCAGAAGCTATTCAGAACATGAAGCACCGTACTTAAAGGTTAAAAAAAGGAATTTCCCTTTGGAACAAATGCAAAGTATGGGGAAAGGCAGAAGCAAGAAGGGCTCAGCAAGTTATACTGACAGTAATGTTCCCTGAGAAGTTACAATTAAGGTTTAGAGCAGGGCTGAGGAACTTGCAGTCCTCTAAACCAGTGTTCCCCAACCTTGGGTCTCCAGCTGTTTTTGGACTACAACTCCCATCATCCCTCGCTAGCAAGACCAGTGGTCAAGGATGATGGGAATTGTAGTCCAAAACAGCTGGAGACCCAAGGTTGGGGAACACTGCTCTAAACCACAACTCTTATCTTCCTGATTGTTGACCATGCTGGCTGGGGATGAGAGTTGGGGACTGTGGGTTTCCCATGCCTGGCTTTTACTTAAACAATCTGTTTAAATATTGTGCTCAAAATATGCATTGTGACTGAGATGAGTATGTTTGGTATTAGTAATCTTTGAAAGGGAAAATGGGGTTCTTTGAAGCTATTCAGTGAGCTGAGTTCCATGACCAAGGCAATGAAACCCTATGTGAATTAGGCTATAAACATGTTTGCGTAAATGAATAAGGCCATAACAGATATGTGTTTCACAAATTGATATTTTATTGCATTTAAAAGCTCTTTCTAAGGTAGAATACTTGGAAGAATATTCACTGGAAAATATCCTCTCAGTGAAAACCTGTCCCGTAAAAAATATCCTCCAAAATGACTGAGCAAAATTCTAAGGAAGTTACGTGTATTTTCTATGGCTGTGCCCACCTGCTTCTACCTGGCTTGCTTGAATACCAAATTCAAAGTGGAACATCATATGTTTCCATAAGGTAGATAGCAATGTTAGTTCTGAAAATCCCACAAGGTGTCTTGTTTCGAGTTTATATCATCTTCATTGAATGTAATTATAGTTGTGGGGTCTTCTATGCTCACCTATGCAGACCACTTAAAATGTTTACAAGAGAATCCAATGACCTACTCATCTAGCTAGCATAGCACAGCTATTCAAAATGGTCTTAGATTGCTAGCACAGCAATGGCTATAGCTGCCATGCTCACAAGGCAAAATGAGGTGAGAAAGGTATCTCCAGCTTTTCAATTGCCATTACCTGTAAAATACTGTTAAAGTTCCTTCGAATGGTGTTTTGAGATTCCACTTGAAGACAGTGCCTTTCAGATTTCCGGATTTACAAGAGATGAAAGTATCAGGATATTCTTTTATTGCTGCACACTCCATTTGTTCCTGCAGCCATGTTTTTATGTGAATCAATGTATAGTCAGAGGAAATGATTTGAAGTGACACCTTGTGTGACACTGCACAAAGGGCAACAAGATCTTTTACGGAGCCTGCAGCAGGGGCAGAAAAGCATTCGTGAAATTAAAACGGTGTGCAGGGCATTCAAAGCATCCCTTCAACTGTTTCCCCTTCATTTTAAATCCTTCAATTAAGCAAAATCCGAGATCAAATCCGAGATCTAGATATTGCATTTCTTTAGACTAGCTTATTTTATGATAGGAAGGCATTTGTGGTTAATTTTTGCTGCCCTATTATAAACTCTTGGTGCCAGTCAACGAGTAATTTAAACTCAGCATAACACTGCTTGTTTGGTGACAACATCCCTCCCACATCCTGCATATCATCCCTAAAACCAACCAAGAACAACCTCTTCGTCGCTCAGGTGGCTGCTTCAGAATTATTAAGTCATCTTCCTAGTGACACAAATTAAATTTGAAGCTTTCATCCAGATTAGAGTGGGGAAGAATGAGAGAGAGAATAGACATTGTTTAAGAGACGGGGAGAAATGTTAAGTGTTCCATTGTTTTTTAAAGTAATGTTTTGGCTCTAAATAAAACTATTGCCACCTATTCAGCTCTTTGGGACAGAACTGGCAAAATACCTAAGTCAGAAACCAAGTAAACCTGTTCTGGGTTCAATTCCTGTTCAGGTCTGCTAACTAAGGTCAACATTTCCTGTACTACAGCAGGTAAGCTTAAAAAACAACAACCTGTAGTTCTAGCTTTTAAATAAACAGTCCCAAAAGTACAGTAAGTAGCTACCAATCCCTGCATAAAAAGTTTACCTGTGTATTTATAATCTTTTAGATTTATCGAACGTTTTCCAGCAGAAATCTCAGCCAGACTTAATAAAATCTTCCCACATAATAAAGTCATTCTTTTGCTTTTCTGCAGACATTCGTCATCTCTGCAGCTTCTCTTCGAGGCGTGTAACAGTACCACGCAGCCTGCTTCATGCAATGCTAGGAAAGGGGACAGCTGGGTAACTGCAGTGAAGGTTTTTGTCCTATCCACCTTCACCTGAGAAGGTTCCCCATTGCACTCCTTCCCATTATGACAATCGAGCTTGATCCTTTTAAGCAGAGGCTCCAGTTGCCAATGGGATGCGGATTCTGCCAGCGCAGCTTTCTTCAATGCAACTACGCTGCAGCGGCACTTAGCTGGAAAAGCCAAAGGGCCTTTCCGACCCATTACCAAAGATAAACGGACGTCACTGAGCAGCCTGTTCAAAAAAAGAAAAATACAGACTTAAGAAACAAAAAACAAATGCAGGAATGGCAGTGTACTGTGATCTTCTCTTGATATACTCGAGATTTACAGTGTCTTCATAGTAGCAAAAACATACACTAAAATGTACCTTGCATTTATACCATATAAATCTAACGTATATTCATCCAACTCAGGATTTTTTTGGCATTTTCTTTCGGAGCCATTCCTAACTTTTCTATTTTCTATTGTGGTACCTTGGGTTAAGTACTTAATTCGTTCCGGAGGTCCATACTTAACCTGAAACTGTTCTTAACCTGAAGCACCACTTTAGCTAATGGGGCCTCCCGCTGCTGCTGCGCCGCCGGAGCCCGATTTCTGTTCTCATCCTGAAGCAAAGTTCTTAACCTGAAGCACTATTTCTGGGTTAGCGGAGTCTGTAACCTGAAGCGTATGTAACCTGAAGCGTATGTAACCCAAGGTACCACTGTATTTTTAAATTTTGCAGTTGTAGGCTATATAATCTCTACCAATAGCAGCATTTATCGGTAGTTAATGCATAGGATTTATACAACTTACAAGTCATATGTGTCCATTAGTTTCACTCCAACTACTAAGCTGTCCTCCACCACACGGTACCAAACCTCCTGCACAAGCTGCTCTTTGTCTATAGATGGAGTTGATGTGCCATTATCCAATGGTTCATCCCAGAGGGAAACAAGGCCTGCCTTTCAAGAAAAGACACACACATCTACACGTATGCCCAAAACAACCCTGTGTCACAGTTCAAACAATTCCGGAACCAGGAAAATACTACTATTCTTCATATATTTCAGCTAAAAGATTAATCAGTATGGTACATTCCACTTTTACAACAAAATATGCTAAAGAGTTTCCATAACCCTCTATAGGGTTTTTTTCCAAACCACAGCTGCAGCTATTTACCTACCTGACAACTTCAAAAACTGCAAAAAAATTTGAATTGTTCCTTTGTTCTAATTTGAGAGAGAATTCCACCAATTGGTGAACAGATAGAGTTCTGTATTACTCCACATAAACTATGGAAAGGAACCAGTGACTGCAATGCTTTGAGCTGAAAATATATGTATGGCACAGGAACATTTCTGTGATAGTCATGTCCTTTAGCAACAAAATTTTGTACCTGTATTTCCTTAAAGACTGGCTATTTTTGGCTTTAGTGAAAAAAGTTGACCCCAAACATAGAGAAATATTTCTTACATGGTTACAGCTACCAATGAGTGACTCTTATGCAAAGTATTGGAAGCCTGTGTCCCTATCTATTATAGAAGAATGGAAACAAAACCTGTTTATATTTTTTTTAAAAAAACCATATCTCTGTTACAGAAAAAAATAAATCTTCATGTAGCATACCTTTTCCGCACTTGGAAGACTGTGTTTTTGGTCTTGAACAAGGTCAATCAATGCTCCACAACTTTCCACCAGAACCTTTTCTTTGAGCCGTAAATGCTGCTGTAGCTCTTGAACAGAAGCAAAACCAGCCTATGGGATACAAAAGGAGTTAGAGAGTTCATGATGATGACACTGCGAGAGTAGATATCTTTTGCAAGATATTAAAAGAGCTAACAGTTGTAGATTCCTCTCTCATTGTTAAAAAAATAAAAACCATAGCTTAACATAGAAATGGGAAGTTCTGGTTGCTGTGATAATTATTTGATGAAACCGACAAGGCAGAGAGAAAAATCTGTAGCTACTCACTGCAGAAATTGTGCAGTTACCTGAACTTTGGACATCAAGTTTCTTTCAGCAACCTGCCTTTCTTTTATACTCCCAGTCCTTAGCTAGGCTGATGACACCTAAACTGCTAATCTGTAGTCCTCCAGATTTTGCCCATAATTTACTGCCAAAACTTATGCCAGTAAAGGCTGAATGGGAATGAATGAATGAATGAATGAATGAATGAATTCCTATCATTCCTGGCCAATGGCATGTTCCCATCAAAGGTCTTTATAAGTGATTCATAGGAATTCACAGCAAAGTAGCAGCTAAGGTTATATGTGTCATCCACAGTAGACAACCACAAAACCTGATGTAAAATAAAGTCAGCAGCAAGGCACCTACAATAAGAAAAGCATCATCAACTCAATGTTAGGTTTTCAAGGACGTATACAAGGCAGGAGAAGGAGGCCAGACAATAATTCCTAGTGCTTATCCCTTATTTTAATTTGGGTTGGAAAGAGAAGAATGGGCAATAAGCCTTTCTTTCCTAGCTTCCAAACAAACTAGTGATGGCTATCAGTACTTCAGAACCTGAAGAGAGCAAGGCTATAGCCCTGTGCACATATACCTGAGAGTAAGCCCCACAGAATACAGCGAGGAGTTTAGACACCGAACACTCCAGTAAGTTAAGATTCCCTCAACACAACACAACAGTAATTATAGCAGGGAATACTCAGTACAACTACCTGGTTCTGCATTTGCAAACATCAACAAAATGGAATGATCCAAAACAGAGTTTATGCTGCATGAAAGTTAATACAAAACAAACCCCAAGTTGTCAAGACATATCAAGAGGCAGATAATGGATCCAAACCTGCAATCTTGCTTCAAGTCCTTTGATAGTAAGGAAGTGGTTCTTTTGTAGCTCTTGTGTAGAATGCGAGTCATCTTCATAGCTTATGTTATTCTAAAGACAGGCAAAACATATTTAACTCTATGCCTGAAAGTAAGCGAGGCATGAATGTGGAAAACTGAGCCACACAAGGACCAAGTAAAAGCCTTCCATTCATGTGCCACCCAAATGAAAATGACATTGTATCCACTTCAAAGCCTACATTTCTCTATTTTTATAATAAATGTTACATATAATTATAATATTGTAGATTTGATGCAATATAGATTTATTAAAATATATGTACTTTAATTATACTCCAACCACTAAAAAAAGATTCTACACATCTACTGGTTTTCAGTTGACAGATGAGATTGATAGTACATAGCAGCCTGGTTTGGACATAACCGCAGCTTGTTCTTAGGTAAGCTTTAAGTATTAGGCTCAAGCGCTCCCCATCTCACCTCCGCAAGATCAGAAGCTTCTGTTCCTGTTTCAGATTAACCAGTTTCATGTGCCATTGATCTTCGGTGTGCTTAATTGAAACAACTTAACTTCAGAAACTATTCTTTTAAGTTGAGTTGTTCCAACAGACCACAGTTAAGATTAACCGGTTCATTTGAATTTGGATGACTCTGCAGAATGCAGTTAATCTAAAAAGGAATTCTTCCTTGTAGCCATGCCAGAGATGGGAGCAAGACAAAGGTTCTCAGAGGCACGGTTCAGCATTATGTCAAAACAAGGTCACTGCAGAGTTATGAAAGGCATTTGATTCTGCAAGGCACACCTTCTTCCAAACCTCCTCAATTTGAATCAAAGCAAGCCATGAAGCAAATGACTCTTTGCCAAATACCTTTTACCGATACCTTTCCCAACAATTTCCCCAATCGGTAAATCTTACCACATGGTGAACATTTCCAAAATTGGAGATTTGAAATGTATTTAAACTTTCTGAGATGGAGTCAGTCTTTAGAAGAACTAAGATTTGTTCCGTTCCAATGCCAACAAAATCATCTACCAGAATAGACCTCACATTTTTCCAGGAAGAAACCACCTGCAATGTAAGGTGACATTGGAAATGTTTTCATTTCGTTAATATCTACATTATGCACATGAAATGAAAATATTCTCATATTAGACAGCTTAAGCTAGTATGGCGCAGCAGCAGCTAGACCACAATGCACCAACTACAGTTATAATGGACATTTCAAGCAAATTTATTCTTCAGTTAATTTCAAGAGCGACAAACATTGTGTGAATCCATCCTTAGGAGATGGAGCATGGACATTTTATCATCTGCTGTGTTATGCATACTTAAAACTTCTTTCATTCTTCTGAAATTTATTTCTGGTGCACCTATGTTCATTGAACACACAAGTATTTGGTTTTGTGCCTTTGTTCAGGACTTCATTTGAGTGAGGACTTAGCTGCAGCATCTACATATACAGTGGTGCCTCGCAAGACGAAAAGAATCCGTTCCGCGAGTCTCTTCGTCTAGCGGTTTTTTCGTCTTGGGAAGCAACCCGATTAGCGCTATTAGCTATTAGCGGCTATTAAAGGCTTAAGGGATTAGCGGATTAGCTGCTAAAAGGCTATTAGCAGCTTAGTGCCTTAGAAAAAGGGGGTGGGGAGCGGGAAAAAATCGCAGCAACTCGCAAGACATTTTCGTCTTGCGAAGCAAGCCCATAGGAAATTTGTTTTGTGAAGCACCTCCAAAACGGAAAACCCTTTCGTCCAGCGGGTTTTCCCATCTAGCCTGTATACCAGCTGTTTGCCATCTACCCATCACCTCTGAAATTATGGGTAGCCAGGCTCCCTGGAATGCAGTAAAACCAATACTAGAAACTGTATTGTTTGTTAACTCTTGTTTTGCTTTGTATTTATGTTCTTAAGACTCAATTATTATCATTTTTGTAATACTGAATTTATTCTGTGTATTCCAAATTGTGTGTTTGTTTGTTGTCATTTTGAATTTACTGATATGTTCCATTTGTAATATAGAGCACTAGAAAGACAAGATTTTGAATGTTTGCTGTAAGCCGCTTTGGGCCCTGCCTATTGTGGAAAACAGAATATAGGCAAGCTCAATCACTCAATACGTGCATCGGTTTCTGCAGAGATTTGTGCCGAGCATATTGCATAACACAAGAAGGCAGAACTTTGCAAGCCTAAGAACAAAGTATCAGATCAATACCTGTAAATTACGCTTCCATAGTGCACACACATCTCCTGAAGCAAAGGTTACAACCACCAACTGGCTGCTTCCTTCCACTGCTGCTACCTGTACAGAACAAGGATTCTCATATGGAAGCTGGTGAACATCTTTCGGTAGACCATCTTGGAAAATGATGACTTGGCTTTTGCATGTGACTGCGACAACTGACGTCCTGAACTTGCTTCTCACGGCATCGACTTCACAAACGTGCACACACGCTACCACGCCGCCATAAGCATGAGGAACAAAAGTGGCCCTTGTTAGCGCTTCCTGTTTCTCCACTGCATAGGCAAAGCACTCGGTACCCCAGATGAATGCATCTGATTTGGGAACACTTTGCCCATTGCCTCTGTCTGTCAAACAAGCAGCTCTTGTTCCCAGAACAACAGCACCCTCACCCTTAATCTCACCGGCCCATTTGATGGAACAAAGCTGAACAGGGGCACATAAAACAGTGCAAGTTTGGGGAGAAATGTGAAACAGGCTTTTTGCATGGCTCCATAAAACCGTTGGGCCAGAAAGCAACTTTATGGGTTCTTTCAGTTCATAATCCAATTTAAAATGCAAAACCAGCTCAAATTTGTTACTGTTATGAAGCAAGAGTAAAGTATATTTTGTGTTCTTCTTCACTTTCTTTTTCAATAGAACACAAGGGTGAAGGATTCCTGTTCTGAAGTCAGATGCACAGCTGCAATGAATCATTTCCACACCATCCTCACAATCACTGAACGACCCAGTAGACGTCTCAATAAACTGTTTAGTACAACTGTCAAATGACATTCTCCTGGCGTGCAATTTCATCACTTTTGTACCACTGCCTTGTGTGGATTTCAGTTTTGACAGCTGGAAAATCAGGAGTTCCCCATTATATGACAACAACTTCTCTTGCTGATCCATCAGCGTATTTCCTTAAAATACGTCCACTGCAAGAAGACCATGAGTTAGTCTCCTGCTTTTCAGTAGGATGATTCTTCTGTTTAATGTAGCATTTGATCTGAGCAGCATTTTTCCAATCTGAAAAATAATAAGTGTTTGGCAATACAGCAACAGAAAGCAGATCATTTTAACCTCAGTAAGCAAGGATCAGTCTGTGCCCATAAAAAAGTCACATTCACACAAATAATTCAGTTCAATAAAACACTTCCAGCTGGATTCTAAATATGTTTATCTAAGTAAAGAGGGCACTTCCTGATAACTGTACCTAGGATTCCAGTGTTTAACCCAGGGGTGGGCAGCTTCAGGCCTGGGGGCCAAATACAGTCCTCCAAGTCTCTCCACTGAGCTCTTGAAAGCTGCCCAGGCCACATCTCTCACCAGCCCTCCTCTGCACTCTGCTCAACACCCAACCACACTCCCCTCAGCTGCAATTCCCAGCAACTAATATTCAGGCGCATACTGCCTCCAACAGTGGAGGGAAAACATATCCTTGGTGGCTAATTGTTACCATTGATGTGGCCCCGGAAGGCTGCAAGTGAGGCTGAGTAAGGTCCCCTGCTTTCACCCATGTACTGCTTACACTTAAAGATGAGTTAAAGCAGAAGGGTACCACCTTTAGCTGCCAATTCCTATAGATGTTCAAGAAGTAAGGTCCACTGAATCCAGACCTGGCATTAGTCCAGCCAATCGTCACTAGTGACAAACATCTAAATATCTGAAATTAGACAATTTTTAATCAGGATTAGACACAGAAATCTAGTAAATCCCACATGTAATGCCAGGGAAAATTACAACTGTCCAGCATAATCAAGCTTTTCCCAGGATGTAAATTACCTCAACCAACAGGCCTTAAAAGCATTTCTTGTTCTGGAATGCAAAAGTAATGGTGCTACAAATAGCTAAGTTCTAATCTAAAGATGATCCGGTTTCTCAGGCACCTATGAAATGTCTACTCGTAAGCAAGCCCCACTGTACACATGTACGCATCTTAGATGAGTACAGTATACAATAGCAACCTCAAAGGAATGTCATAGGGGATACACTACTGCTATTGAATGCAAGAGACAGGCTCCAAGGTGACCAGATGCGAAGGAAGACAAGCCTGTAACTTTAATCACTGTGTGGGAGTTGACATTTTGACAACTACAGCTGGTCATGCTATCAAGGGAGATAAAATCTAAAGAGTTTCTTCTGAACAAAAAATACAAGAGCTTTTGCATTTCAACCAACCCAGCCACACTGAGTTAGAGACAGTGATCACATATGTTCTTTTTTAAAGGAAGTGTTGATTCTAAAAGTATGTGATCTTAGTTATCTGATGGTGCAGGACACAAACGTCACATAGGCTTACAACCACTCTTTTCTCTTTCTGGTTTGTGTGGCAGGAAAATAGATCTGACCCATGTGTGAGTAAGAAATAAAAGAATCGGCTGGGCACCAAGATTCAAAATGCGGGGCTTTACACATTCTCCAGCCGGAGAGAGCCCCCAGCAAGGTTTAAAACAGTCACAGTTAAGCAGAAGCATGCTATGGGAATAATTTACAGTGGTACCTCGGGATGCGAACGGGATCCGTTCCAGAGCCCCTTTCGCATCCTGAAGCAAATGTAACAAGCGACGGCGCGTCTGCGCGGGATGTCATTTTGAGCGTCTGTGCATGCGCAAGCGGCAAAACCCAGAAGTAACATGCTCCATTACATCGGGGTTGCCGTGGAGCGCAACTCGAACGCGCTCAACCTGAGGCACATTCGACCCGAGGTATGACTGTAGTTTGCTTGCAGAGCTCACCCTTCCCTCTAGCGCTCTGGCAATAAACGGACCACACTCTGTTAAGTAAATTTAAAATGCTTGGCTTGCAAAATCCAAAGGTCTGATTCATGCGCTGTTCCACGCAGCAGCAAGGAGAACACAGGTGGAATACTATTGGGTACAAAATACAGAACACAAGTTTCAAGCATGTAGTCTGTGCTGGGAGCCCCACTGAGCTCAAAGGGGCTTACTCCCAGTTAAGAGATGTTCAGATTGCCTCCTCAGAATCACTTTACTTTAGCCCTGTCAACCTAATCCCTCTCTGTGAGCGGGGGCGGATTAGTTCTGTAAACCACCCCCCAGGCCACACAAGCCACACCCGCTGGCATGGGGGAAGGCAGTGAAATCCCCATCCGTATCCTGGTCGGCATCCCTCTGTAGGAATACTAAAGAGCAACCTTAGGCGCACTTACTTGGAAGTAGGTTCCACTGATCTGAATGAGCAAAGGGGGCAGGACCCGATGAGCCTCAACACAACGCGCGAGGAGACCGCGGGAGCCCCTTTCATTCCCCACCAGCAACAGCACTAGCGGCCGGTGCCTCAAACTCCGAACAATCCCGCCAAACAAAAGAATCCCGGGAACGGAGTCACGTTACGTCATTAAGCCGGGCGCCATTGGCTGTAGCAAACGAAATGGGCGGGACCGTAAAGGGAGAGGCGAAAGGCCGCGCGCAGTAGGATTGGACGGAATCACGCCAGGAAATGAATGGGCGTGGCTTCCAGAGAGAGAGAGAGAGAGAGAGAGAGAGGGAGGTTGGGAGGGGGGAGGAAGTGGGAGGTTGTGGTTTCGCGTCTGCGCGCGCGCGCTACGTATGATTTGTTTGTTTGTTTTTGTTGAACGAGAGCTGGGCCTGGTTGGTAGGCGGCTGAGAGAAAGGGCGGGGACTTTGTTAGCCGTTGAGGCCGGCGCGCGCGTTTGTGTGGATGTCCGCGCGCACGCGCGGCGTCGGCTGGTGTCGGTTCCTTACCTCAGCCTTGTGTCACGCGCTCCTTTTCTCCGGCGCCTCCGCCCACCCCTTCCCCACCCGCGCTCTTGGTCTCGCCCGTTTCCCTAGCGTCGCTGCTGCTGCTGCTTCTACTTCTACTTCTAGTCTGGTGCGGGCAGGACCATGGCGGATGTGAGTAGTCAAGAGAACGCGGAGGGGGGAATTCTCGGCCCGTTTACATGACTATCCGCCGGGCTGAGGCGGTGGGTCTGCCGGGGCAGAACCGCGGGAGGGGCCGGTTGGTCCAAGAAATAATGGCTGTTGGGTTTATTTCACTTTATTTTTTTGCTGCTAGGGCGGTTAAGTTGAGGTGACTGGGTTGAGGGGATTTGAGGTAGAGCCTGTGGGGCGACGGGAAAGCCGCACGAATATCCCCCAGCCCAACTCCTTCACAGGTGGGGAGTCTTCCTCAGGTGGCCCTGCTTGTGGCACAACAGACGCCCTTCTTGGGGGTGCCTTAGCTTTCCCCCTTTTAAAACTTTTTAAGAGATGAAAATCGACATTGTGCCTATTAGGTTCAGTCTCTTTGTAAGGGCCTCGTTAACGCCAAATGTGTCTGGGCTGCACAGTTCCACAACAACCCCCGAGTTTATCATTGTTTGGGGTCCTTGGTTTTCGACTTCTGATGTTTGGCCGTCACTTGACAACATTTCTCTGACCCTGGAAATAAGGCAGATGCTCTGCCGCAACTTGAGGAGGCAAACTATCACTTTAAGGAGGGCCCTGTTCTGTAGAAGTTTGTGAAAATGGCATCTTTTCTGTGCTCCTTTTCCTTTCCAGCAGAACTCCAGGGCTCCATTAATAAGTGAAACCAGAAGGCGCTTTGAGGCAGAATATCTACAAGGTTGGTGCAGTTCCCAAGCATTTCATTTGTATCCCACACCTGCAGTGTTCCTAACATGGCAAATGCAGGATTGGCCCCTTTTAAGCCCAGTAGCCTATTGTAGGCCAGATACATTGTACTGGGTTAAAAAAAGAGGATCTTTTGTACTTGGAATGTTTGGACATCAAGGGACAAACAGCTTAAGTGAAATGCTACGATTTTATATGGCCGCCTCACATTTTGCTTACTAGGTTACTAGTTGTTTACCAAACTTAGATGCCTCTGAAAGGAGTTTCCTTGTCTGCCAGTGTCAATCATTCATCTATTTTATTTAACACCTCAGTAGTATACATGGAATTCCCAGTTTTCCTAACCAAGCCAGCCCTATGTAACTACCACAAGGTTTCTTTGTCATGTACCTTTGCACCTTGCCCTGGGGCTGATGAGCATTAACTACTGTTGGATGTATTCCATTTTTAGTACGGGCGAGACTTGAAATAGTAGGGCAACATGATATGCATTAAAGATACGAAACATTGGGTTTGTATCAACAATCCCATGTAGTATGTAATAACAAGCAATTTTTTTGTATCCTGCTTGTTTCTTGGCACTTCTTCCTTATGAGGAGGCTTGACTTCTCATCATAACTTCTCCTGGTTTGGCTTGGTCATTGAGGCCATGTGCCATTCTGCAGATCTCCTGATAGCTGCCCTTTCTCACCCTGGTAGATCCAGTTACCAAAATTTCCATGGCTTGTCTGACACTTTGAAATGATCATACTTTTCTTGTGGGCCTTATCAAAAGGCAGGGTGTACTGCTCCATCATGAGCAGTCATTTTGCTGTCTGAAAAGGGAAATGAACATTTATCACACAGATAGTATGAAAAAGGCTATGTTCTCTTATTTGTCCTCTGACACTTACTTGCTTTTATTTGTTAGCAATCCATGAAACTAATTAATAGGTGAATGTTGGTTGTCTTCCTTATAAACACACCCAGTTCAATGTATTCTTCAATGTGGTGATCCTACTCATTAATGCATCATTGTTTCTGCCTGAATCAGCCTTGACTTTCCATCACATACTTAGGAATTTGTAGCTTAAATAAAAGCTACCTGCTTCTGACTAAACACTTGAATGATTGGCCTGTTATGAAGTAAGTCCTGATGATTTTCCAAGCAAATTTACAGGGAACCAGGCAGAGGGCGTTCTCAGTAGTGGCACTTGCCTTGTGGAATGCCCTGCCATCAGATGTATAAATAATAAAATTATTGTTATTATAGTTGTGTGAACTTCTGGTGCTGTGTGCATTGCTCAGTGAATAAAATCAAAAGATGCATTAGTCAGGAAACACTTTTTCCCACCCCTCTCAGATTCTTCCCTTTTCTGATCATGAGCTAGTGCAGAGCTTTCCAAACTGTGTGTCACAACACCTTAGTGTGTAGGTGTGTTGCATGAACACTCCCTGTGCTCCTGGGGCTGGAAATGGTTTAACCTCTGGTTTGCTAGTAAACTGAATTACTTTTGTTGCAAAATGATGCATGTCTAAAACGTGTGTTGCCAACATGAAAAGTTTGGAATATTCTGAGCTAGTGTTTTTTTAAAAAAGCCACAAACCAGTTACACAATCCTGCTACATTTTAAGGACCTTTCCCTACCTGTAAGCATTTTTGGTGCACCAAGTGCAAACTTAACAAGCTTTTAATGACTTTTCCTGGTTTATCTTGGTCATTGAGGCTATACTCCATACTACAGCTCCTGATAGCAGCCGCCTCCAGCCTGGTAGGCCTATTTACCAATATTTCTATGACTTGTTTGACACCTTACTAGGCCACAGTTGCCTTGTGGGCCTTGTCAAAAGGCAGGGTGCACATACTAACATATATTTTTAATGTTTTGTAGACACTTGGAAATAAAATATATAAAGCAGAAATAGCATGTCTTCATTATCCCAACACGTTCTCTTAAAATTGTAGTATTCCTGCTCAAACTGTTAGGAAACATATGTATGTGTCAGTTTTTAAATTTGGTCATATTTTCTAATGCCATTCTTACTTTATTGACCAGCAAAAACAGATAAATATGATTCTAGAGATACAGAGAGACTACAGCAAGATGATACCTGGGTTGATAATTTTCTGATATGGCGAGAAGATAATGTGGACGATACATTAAAGATGATTGATGAAAGCTTTCAGTGGAGAAAAGAGTATGCAGTTCATGGTAAGATGTTTGATATCTAATTGTAAAAGCAGTTGCTTTTCAAACTGCATTGCTGCTTGTTCCATATGCACCTCTACTCAATAGTTATGTCCCTACACTTCTAGGGTGAGTTGTTAATAATATAGTAAAACCTCAAAAGCAGCCTTTGAGTAAAGACATTACGTTCTATACTGAGAAGATACTGCAAGTAAATAGCAGCAAAGGAGAGCTGGTGTTTAATTAGTATGTATACAATTGTGTGCATCCCTGCAAAGTCAACTACAGTATATAGAAATATTACTGCCCTAAATAATGCGGGCACACACTGTTCCACAGACAAATTCTCTGCTTGAGAATAATGCCTGTTGTTTAGTTGTTTTTCATCACTTCATAGGATTATTTTGCTATTTCTATCTGTACAACAATGATTTATTCACTGACAAGGGCAGTCTTCATACAGCATCCAGGAACCAAAATATTTATTCTTGGTCTGACAGATTATTGGTGCTACCCTTGTCTGTTCAGTCTATCGGGGGTTCCTACTCTGTCATAAGTGAGAAGAGGTTCCCTAAAATGCTTTAAATTAAATATTACACCTAACTCTATTACAGGATAATCAATACATATGCTGTGTTGGAGTTATAATGCTGTGTTTCGATTGAAATAAATAACTGCCCCGCCCCCAAGTCTTGCTTTAGAACTTCAGGATTTTGTTATAGTATACTTATATGTGCTTATAAAAATCTTGCTTTTCTGTAGACTTGACAGAATCTTCACTTCCAAAGCGGTTCTTTGAAGCTGGTGCCATTTTCCTACATGGTTATGATAAGGAAGGCTATAAAATCTGTAAGTCTGCCTGTTCATCTGCTTACTCATTTACAAGTAATGCAAATGTAATTATGGTTTCAGAGTGCAGAGAACTAAACTTTATGATAATACAGACAGTAACAGGTTATTGGCATCTGTATTTGAGAAGTAATAAAACAATACTGAGGCCACATCACAGGGAGGTAGTTATTAGGCAGTCTTGTATTTCATGAAGGCATGCAGGGTATAAACATTTACTTAATTAGCCATTCATTTTAGGAGACACATCTTCAGTATCACATGAAACTAACTATGCTCAAGCATATTCTGTTCAAAAGTGCTTATGTGTCTTTCCTCTTCCTCAGTATAGCTACTTGAAATTTGACTGATTTTGTACACTGATTGCTAATTCTTCCACCTTTTGAAGAAAACCTTTGGTGGTTTCAATTTTTCAACATAGTGGATGCCTTAGGAAGGCATCTGATGGTGCAACCCAATTTCTATGGGATAAATAAATGTGTCTTTATTGAATGGGACAAAGATTAGTGGGGTAAGATAGCTGGAAATAATGGCAATCTATCGCAACCAATGCAGCCCTTAGATTCCAGATAGTACATGGGTAGATGAGTCTAAAAAGCTCAGGACACATTTTTGTGGCCCTCTAGCAGCTATGGTGACTCATTTACCAGAAGTAATTTATTTATTGTTAACTGGAAGTGTATACTCGATTTTAACCAAACTAGGAGGCTCCCCTGCCCATGTACTATCTGAAACCAAAGGGTCACATTGGTTACCAGGTTTAAAAAAAATTCAGCTCAACTACCTCACTAGATTGTTCTCTTAGGTCTGTAGCCCTATTCTTTTCCATGGGGCTCGCTTCTGAGTAGACATGTATATGATTTTACAGTAGATTATCTTTGTTTCGTTAAGAAAATTGTATTTGGGCAAACCATATATAAGTGGATTTTAAAATCCCTTCCTAAAAGGACTCGCTCAGCATGAAGACATGTTTTATATCTTGCATTCATGCTTCAGAGCATGTAGGAGGAGGCAAAAATATAGATTCACATTTTTCTTTATAATATCTTTCTTCTGTCGTTTTAAAAAAATCTTCCAGGGATTTAAAATAAAATGCAGTGAACAAAACTGTATTATAACTAATGCATGATAAATAAAAATGTATGTACCTTAGAAAATAAGAATATCTCCTTTACTTAGGAGATAGAAAGTTCAAGAATAAGGGCATAATCCAACCCGTGGGAGGGGGTGAGTTGAATTGTATAGAGGTGATGCTTTGCTTAGTCCTGCTGGCCTGCATCTTTTATGTGTGTAGGTTGAAGCTTTGAAGCAGCATTCCATTGGAACACACCTCTCAGCCAGATTGCTATGCCATTTGAAGGCTGCCTTATCAATTTGCCCCCCGCCCCCTCTATCTACTACTCTCACAGATGTGGCAGGGCTGTGGATATGGTGGTTGCCTCACTTCTCTGCTAAAGCCCCATGGGGCAGCATCAAGTGTCTGGATTGTGTCATAAGTAGTTATTAGGCAAACATGCATGTTTATTTGTTTTTCTCCCACCCCACTCCATTAGTTTGGTTCAGGGTGAAACTTCATGTAAAAGATTCTAAAACTCAATTTGAAAAGAAGAAGCTAGTAGCCTTTTGGTTGGAACGCTATGCCAAACGAGAACACGGAAAGCCTTTGACAGTGGTGTTTGACATGGCTGACACTGGAATTAGTAACATAGTAAGTATGCATATTACTGTTTTCCTGTTGATGTGTCTTAAACAAAACATTTCCAGTTGGAAAGTTATATACAGTCATACCTCGGGTTGAAGTAGCTTCGGGATAAGTATTTTCGGGTTGCACGGTGTGGCGACCCGGAAGTAACAGAGCACGTTACTTCCAGGTTTCGCTGCATGCGCAGAGGGTCAAAATGGCGTCATGCGCGGAAGCAGCAAATTGTGACCCACGCAGACGCAGGTTGTGTTCGCTTCTGGATGCGAACGGGGCTCCAGAACGGATCCCATTCGCATCCAGAGGTAGCACTGTAATGCCTTTATGAAGCCTTTTATAATGGAGTACTTAAATTATTTGCCTTTCAGCATAAATCTAACTGTTCTGGATTGACTTGTTTATGAATCACAGCCAAAGCCAGCTGTTTAATAAGAACTATGCTGAGTCTACTACTTACTTAATTAGCAGTAGAAAGTGCTGCAATCATACATTCTGTTTTGCAACAAATTTTTATAGGTTTTAGGGCCTGTTCTCTCAACAGTCTCAGAATTCTTAACCATTAAAAATAAAGGCCTTGACGTCTTTTATCCATGTAAACCTTGTTAAGACTGCCAGATGCTTCCTGATACCACATATAAGATTTAGCCTGGATTTTCTTACGCTGTCTCACCACAGATGATACCATCTCACAGAAGTATTTGTCAGGCCTATATGCATAAAGTAACCCTTTAAACTGGCCTGTATGTGTTGCTCCAAGCCAGTTTGCATATATTTTATAGGGTTACTTCAGAATCAGCTTGATATACAGTGGTACCTCAGTTTACGAACTTAATCCGTTTTGGAAGTCTGTTCTTAAACCAAAACCGTTCTTAAACCGAGATGCACTTTCCCTAATGAGGCTTCCCACCGCAGGTGCCCTTCCACCAGTCGGATTCCGTTTTTAGACTGAGGCAAAGTTCTCAAACCAAGACACTATTTCCGGTTTTGCAGAGTTTGTAAACCAAATCATTCTTAAACCAGACTGTTCTTAAACCGAGGTACCACTACTTTTTAATAAGGTGAGATATTCTAAAATTAAAAACGTTGAAGCACCTTCAGCACTGGAACTGTTGAACAGAACTTTCTTGACGTTTTCTGAAAGCTATAAGTAGAGTTTAATCTTTCGTTAATTGGTAATACATCTTTATTTTAGGATATGGATTTTGTCCGATACATCATCAACTGCTTTAAAGTTTATTACCCTAATTACCTCAGTAAGTATGATAATAGCATTTATATTATACTATAGATTTAGAAAATAAATGAAAAACAAGAGTTTCTCAAATCTGAGGGTAGTATCTATCATAGTACAAGCTGGTTCCTGAAAATGGAAGTTTGGAAACAAAGTAGTAGTGTAAAGAATTCATAGAAATCTGAGGTATATTTTGAGATGTTCAGTGGATTCGAGCCTCATGCTGTTTTTCTCCCTGCCCCTGCCTAAATATTTTGTCTGCAAAATGGATTACAGTAGGCATAAAATAGATTGATCCTAGGATATAAGTGGCACTTTTTTTTATAGCAGAGCAGAAAATAATTCTTCACAACTGCCATGTTCACAGTATTGTTCTTTTCACAATTTGTCACAATTGGGAGGTTTCACTATCCAATTACTTCAGACAGTCTAATACTCACTTACCTTATTTTTCGCCCCATAAGGCGCACCGGCCCATAGGACGCACCTAGTTTTTTGGGGGGGAAATAAAGGAAAAAAAATTATTTCCCCCCCAGGTGCGGGGCTGGGGCGGGAAGCTGTCCCCCAAGCTTGTGGGGTTGGAGGCGGGGAGAAGCAGGCTTCTCCCGCCGCCAGCCTTCTAACCAAGTCGGGGGACAGCGGGAAAGGCGCGCTGCGTCTCTCCCGGTGTCCCCCGAGTTTGCGGGGCTGGCGACGGGGAGGAGCAGGCTTCTCCCGCCGCCAGCCTTCTAACCAAGTTGGGGGACAGCGGGAAAGGCGCGCCGCGCCTCTCCCGCTATCCCCCGAGTTTGCGGGGCTGGCGATGGGGAGGAGCAGGCTTCTCCCCCCGCCAGCCTTCTAACCAAGTCGAGGGACAGCGGGAAAGGCGCGCCGCGCCTCTCCCGCTCTCCCCCGAGTTTGCGGGGCTGGCGACGGGGAGGAGCAGGCTTCTCCCCCCCCCCGCCAGCCTTCTAACCAAGTCGGGGGACAGCGGGAAAGGCGCGCTGTGTCTCTCCCGCTCTCCCCCGAGTTTGCGGGGCTGGCGACAGGGAGGAGCAGGCTTCTCCCCCCCGCCAGCCTTCTAAGCAAGTCGGGGGACAGTGGGAAAGGCGCGCTGCGTCTCTCCCGCTGTCCCCCGAGTTTGCGGGGCTGGCGACGGGGAGGAGCAGGCTTCTCCCCGCCGCCAGCCTCCAAACCAGGTCTGGGGACAATGGGATGGCGGTGTTCCGCCTCCCTGCTCTCCCCCGAGCTTGTGATTACTCCATTTTATTTTAAATGTTTTTATTAGCTTTTGTGTTTGATTTCTCAAATACAGCTGTTAGGGAAAGCATTCTGCTCATATCTTTATAATTTACTTTTATTATATCCCTTTACAGACAAATGTATCGATGATAAATTTTCAGTTATTTTGCTTATAACTAAGGTGACTTCCAACCCCAAGAAATCTAAACTCTCGCCTATTTTCCACTGAATAATGTATTTAAATTACACATTCAGAATTGCTAATTTATGTAGTGAAGAAAATGAAGAGAGGAGTTTAACAGGACAACAAATAAAGTATTTTCATTTCATAGGAAATTTGACAGTGCTAAAATGCTATATTAACCACAAAAACCCTCTTCTATTGTTCATGCAGCAAAAATTGTGATCTTTGAACTGCCCTGGATAATGAATGGTAAGTTAAAATTTTAACTTGTCTTATCTGGAAGGATTTTTATTCAAAGTTATATTTTCTGCAAATCCTTTATTATTGTTGACAGGGGAATTTTTATATGATTCTAATGTTTTTGTAAAGTGTATCTTGTGTCATATTTTTACCTGTCCCAAACATTCAGGGAAGGCAATGACAGCTTTAAAAAAAAAATTAGCAATCAAATACCATCTAAAATATATTTGCTTCCAATATTTGCTAACAAAACTAATGGGAAGTAAGTTGTGATTGTGGTCTGTGTAAACAAAATAGTAGAACTCTTTTCAAACTATCTTCCCTTTTCTTACCCAGCTGCTTTTAAAATTGTGAAAAGTTGGCTGGGTCCGGAAGCAGTGGGTTTGCTGAAGTTGACTAATAAGAATGAAATCCAGGAGTATATCAGTGCTGAATATCTTCCACCCTATATGGGTGGAACTGTAAGTATATTGCTGCTGAACTTAATGTTTGTATTATGTTGTGAAGGGAAAGTATAATAAATATATAGACTGTACACAGTTTTGGAATTAAGTAAACAATTATAATACATTTGTTTTTAATGATTAATTTGTGTTCTACTGTTTTGTTACTAATTTCTGCTTTTAGCTATTTTTCCAATGGTCTTTTTCTGTGTACTGTGATTGTTTTGATTGGTTTTCTGTCTTGTAATTATGACCCTCTTTGGGGACTGTGAAGTTGCAATTCAGCATATAAATAATTACTGTTTTTAATTCTGTAGTCTTCACAGTCATCAAACCACCTGCTTCCAGAGTAGCAGTAGTATTGTTCTAGAGCAGGGATTATTTTTTTGGCTTCTCAGATGGATTAAGCCTACTAGGGCTTTCAATCCAGTCTGTGGTGTCATCTTTGAGACCTTCTGCTTCCTGGAAGGGCAGACTATCAGGCTGTCATTAAAGTGAATAATGACTTATCACTCAGCAGTGGAAGCTATCATGCAGTCTTCTGATATTCACATTAATCATATTCCTGCTTTGGGTTGTAACTTGAGTTTTAGATATTTTAATTCCATTAAACATCAGCCATAATTTGTTAAAAGGCATCCTGCGCAGAAAATGCTGGAAACGCGGTCTGAACACCATTTCCCATCCATTAGTAAGATTTGTGAGATAACAGAATTGCTGAATTAATGCAGATTAACTGGGTTGTATACCCAATGGTACACTAATGCTTTGATTTGCTTATATTCTTATGTAATTTCTTTAAACACTAAATGTAGCAATATAGTTCTTGATGTTTTCTTCTGCTTAGAATGCACAGATAAAACCAGTCAGAGTTGAGGACCAAAGAATGATTTGGTGATTATGTTTATGTTTCACCACCATCTCCATAACACACTAACATCTTTGTATTACAGGATACCTTCAAGTATAGTTATCCTCCATTGGTTGATGATGATTTTCAAACTCCATTGTGTGAAAATGGACCCATGACTGGTGAAGATGATGTTGAAACCAAAGAAGAAACAGACATAGATAACAAGGAGAGTCCAGATTCTAATGAAGAGCAAGCACTTAATTCAAAAAAGGTATCCCTGGACTGAAGGTTACATAGGAAACAATGATACAAACAAGTATTTTATGGCAACCCTCCAAGCATTCAATGTTAAACTAGTGCAGTGAATAAAGCCTAAAGTGTCATTGGTTGGTTATTATGTTCTTGCTGTCAGGATCAAGAAACCAGCCCAGAAAATCATAGAATTGTAGAGTTGGAAGGGACTCTGAGGGTAATCTAGTCCACCCCCTGCAATGCTGAAATCTCAACTACAGCATTCCTGACAGATGGTGATCCAACCTCTGCTTAAAAACCAGCTCCTGAGGGAGACTGCTCCACTGTCGAACAGCTCTTACTATCAGAAAGTTCTTAGTATCTCACTTAATGTAACTTGAAGCCCTTCTACCTTCCGAGAGAAAACAAAGTTTCCACCATCTTTCATGTGACAGCTGTTAGTAATAACAACAACATTAACAACAATATTAAAAAAATTATATGCTGCCCATCTGACTTTGTTACCCCAGACACTCTGAGTGGTGTCCAACAAATTAAAACACAATTTAGATTTACACAGTTTAGATATTTGACGACTGCGATCATATCTCCTCTCAGTCTCCTCTTATCCAGGCTAAACATACCTAGTTCCCTCAACCGTTCCTCGTAAGGTTTGATTTCCAAACCCTTTATCGTCTTGGTCATCCGCCTTTGCACCCATTCCAGCTCATCAATATCCTCCTTAAATTGTGGTTCCCAGAACCGGACACAGTATTTAGGTGTGATCTGACCAAGGCAGAATAGTGTGGTACTATTACAAAATAGTATTATTCTGTAGTAGAATCTGTAGTAGAATAGTATTATTAGGTGTAGAATCTGACATTTGTCCCTATTGAAATTTCTTTTGTTAGTTTGGGCCCAGTTCTCTATAATCTGTTAAGGTAATTTTGAAACCAAATTCTGCCTTCATCGGCATTGGCTACCCCTCCCAGTTTGATGTCATCTGCAGATTTGATAAGTATCCTCTCAATTCCTTTGTTCACGTTGTTTATAAAGATGTTGAGCAACAGGTTTGGGAGAGAACCCTGCGGCACCCCACTTGTCATTTTTTTCCAAGATGATCCTTCCCAGTACCTTAATTCTGTGCCTGTGAATGTGTTGCTTAGCTGTTAACATTATGCACCAGTTATCCAGGAATCCTAAGCAATCCTTCTGAGATACCAGGAGACTTTGCCTAGAGACACTTCACACACAAACACACACTTTCCTTATTTTACCTTATATGAGAACTGGAGTTACTTTGTGAAGCATACACACTCAGCAAAATTTGCATGCTTTAAATTTTTGAGTGGTGAATTTTAGAACACTTCATAAATGATTTAAGTGATAGAAAGTTTATCGACCTTTTCTTTTCTTGTGCGTTTGTCTATATCTGAGCTTGGAATGTCTGCATTAGAGTAGTTTTGGTCCTGCACAGAGGATCTATATAAGTTGGAGTTGTTCCTACCTACTTACTTTTAGCCTTTTTTTCTCCCTAAAGTGCTAAGTACTATCAGAGATGTCTCATTTAACCCTTGGTTTGGCAACTAAAGTGGTGTCCATGTGACATGGTACTGCCTTGATAATATTTTGTCTCAGTAATTTGGGCACCTTATTTATTTGAGAGTGCATGTTGAAAGTAACACATTTGGATCTACTGTACTGCAGTTACAAGTAACATCTATGTTCACTTTTTTAAAAGTACTGTGTAGGGATTACTATAGAGAGTTAAATATACATAGTTTTTTTCTGTTAGATGTTCCTTTCAAGTTTTGGGCATTATAGTTACCTGAATGCTCTTACAGTTTTGAAAGCATGCACTATATTCCATCACACTCCTAGCATTTATTTATTCATGTTCTTACATTAATATCCCACTTTTATTCTGTCATAGACCCCAAAGGAAGTGTACATGTGAATCCCAGGTGGTCAGTTGCTCAGGCAGTGACCAGACCCAGACCAGTTTTCCAACTGCCAGTTATATAAAAGAAAAAAAAGTTAAGACAATTCATTCCATGTCTTCAATATAGTTACTTCATCATTCAGTCCTGCCAACTTTTCATTGACTTGGTCTGAAGTCTCTAGGTATTTTCCATTTCCATTTCATATCTCTGATTCATTTCCTTTTCCCATTTTATCAAACACCCATCCTATCATTTTTAGTTATCAACTGTGGAACAATACCAAGAGTCATTGGGAAATCCAGATGCACTTTTGCTATACTGGATGCTTGTGATGTTTTGGATATTATTAGCAACTCAGTCTACCTTAATATTTCCACCTTAAGACAGGCTATGGATATGATCTCTCACAATAAATTCTTCCCTGCAGCTGGAGTAATGGCTGATGTACTTTCATTTCTTTAGTGGCAAGAAACAGAAAAGGAGTTAAAGATTTTTCATACAGGGGATTCCCTCATCGGTTTAATCTTTATTGCTAACCATAAATTAAGCTTTTTGCTCTGCCTTAGACACTTTAACGACTAGTTTTCCTTTGTGTTCTTAACAACAGCAACTTAGAAATTTTCAGATTAAATTTTCACCAGCCGATAGAGGGATTTCTCTAAGTTTCAGTTTTGCTTGTCCCAGAAGTGTTTGAGAGGGGATGGCTCTTTCTAACTATGAAAGGTGCACAATGGGCACAATGTCAGTTTCTCAGCTTGCCAGCTCATTTTAACTCCTGTTTAAGCTGCCAGGCATAGACAGCAGAAAACGGCCTTGATCAAAGTATTTGAGGTTGCTCCCAGATCACTCTTATCTTCCAGAGTTATGAATAGTCAGACCATCTGTCTGACTATTATCAATCACCACATGATTATCTTCTGTCGGAGGAGAGCTAACAGAAACAGCCAAAATGCCATTCCTCTTGGGAGTCCCCAAGTTCATCAAGATGTTGGAATAATACACATGTAAACAATAGTGTTTAATTTGTATAGCTGAAAATTGTGCTTGGATTTCTGATAAATTTCTGATAAATGTTGTGATGGAGTGGGGCAGAAAATTGGATGAAGACTAGGAAACCTCAGACACACCAAGGCATCTTAATCTTAAAGTGTATTCCCATTTATCAAAAATAAAAACATTAGCTTCATTAAGTGAAAAACTTTCAATATGTATAAAACTCTGTTTACCTTATATCAAACCCAAACAAAAAATTGTTAAATGTAGGTTTAGTTAGTGATAACTTTCATTTACTGAATGAAGCAGAGTCCATAATTTGCAGGCATGTACTTTTACTTGATAGTAAAATATAATTGATTCCTGAAAAGTGTTCCTTGTTTCTGTTTCCCTAGGCAAATTTTGCAGAACAAACTCCAAAAGCAGAAGAGTGTGAAAAACAAGATTCCAAAACAAAAAATGCAAAGAAAGCACTAACCACTTTTAAAGGACCTTTATTGCACATCAGGTATTAGTAATAATTTCATTAAAAATGTAGTTCTTTCCATATTGTAATATTGCTGTTCTGTGTCTTGAAAATTACTTGAACGTGAAGGAAAATATATTTGATATTTTAAGAATTGTTTCACATCTGATTCAGAGGTCTTCTCTGAAGTGCATGTTTCTTTACAAAGGACACGGTGGTGTTGATGAAGTCATGGTTCTTTTGGCAAAGAAGTTCAGACACCTGGATTTCTGATGAATTTGGAATATGTTGTGATGGATACACATTTTATGAGTGTATTATAGCTGCTTTTCTCCACCCCTCACAGCAGTATCCTATTATGTAGTCAGTTAGTGTTAGGTAGTTACAGTGTGGGAGTCAAATACTGTACCTTAAGTGGAGAAAATATCTACAAAATTGCTCTGATTTTAATTATTACTTTGTTAATTTGTATAGTGCAGAAAAGTCTGTAAATTGAACTGTAACACCTGTTGAAGTGTAGATGTTTACTTTTACATAAGCTGTAACATAAAATATGTAGAAAATATCCTGATGTGCCGTAAGAATTTGAAAGCATTTGAAAATGTGACTGTTTCATTAGAAATTTGAATTAAAGTTTTTGTTTATACAAATCTGGTATCAATCTAGATTTTGGGGATGCAGTGGAAAATCTGCAGCAGTTGCATTATTGTACATCTGAAGTTTGTACCACATAGGTTTCTGAGCAGGTAATTGAAGATAATTTTGGAACACAAACTTCTAATATGGCCTAGGAACATTCCAACCTAAGAAACATAATTCAGAACTTCTAGCATTTGATTTTGTCACTAAAATATATTCTTCATGTGATTATAAATTAATGATTGATAAGTTCATCACTTCCACTTGTCTTCCAGAAAAGAAAGGATTATTTCATTATTTCAGCCTAGTTATGTCATGTATATCACCCAAGCATTTGATATACATACATCAACATTGCAGTCAGGAATTCCGTATACTATAGGCAAGCAAGTGCATGAAATGCATTGTGGCAGGTGAGCAGGTTGGTAGAGGAGTAATACAGCACTCTGAAACCAAGCAGACTGCTGGAGGAGTGAAACCCCTTCATCTTCACCTGGCGTAGAAGTGCAGTTTTCCATACCTTTTCAGCCAGCCAGTCCCCAGCAGGCTAGTAACCTCATTGACTTAGGTGACTGTAGGTTCATAATGTGTTTGTGGGTATGGGAGAGGGGGAATAGAGATTATAATAAAGATGAAATGTTCTAACATTTTTTCCAGATCTAACATGTCTTAATTTGGGCAAAATATATTCCCACATTTTAAATTTCATTTTGCATTGTGAGTGTTGTTATACAGATAAGTTGGTGTGCATAATTCATTATTGCAATGCCTATTTGTTGGGATCCAAAGAGCCACCTGACTGGTTCTGTGCACCAAGCCTTGGGCTTGTGTTTCTCAAGCAGCAGTCCCCTAAGCTATGTGTCAAACCTCTTCTAAAGATGAGGAAAGCTCAGAAAGCAGTTGTGTTACAGAATGTGAATCTACTGCTTGCATGCCTTCAGTGCATGCAAAATAGCTCTTTGGGTCCCAGGTACTAAGTTGAGTGTTAAAAGTGCATATATTTCTGCTACAAAATAAAATAGTAAGAGCAGACTTTGCCTCAGCATATGTAAAACACTTTCGCTTTTTCTTAAAATGTTGAACTGATACAGCTATTTGGAAGTTCCTGCTGGCCATAAGTGTTGCAGCTCACAATTTTCATACGCAAGAGCCAGATTCTGTCTCGCCCATCTTCCGTTTAAAAATTATATCTGGTAGTAGGGCTGTGAAAGCGTTTGGAGAGTTGCTGCCGTTCAGAGTAGACAGTACTGAGCTAGATGGACTAGTGATGTGATTTCATGTCAGGTAACACTACACATAAATAAATATATATGTATATTTATATATATTACTTACCCAAAAAGTTGACAAACAGTTGTTTTGCCCTTGGCTTGTTGATGCTTCATGATACTTTGTTAAAATACATGTGTATTTTCCCAAACACATATTTCTTAAAACTCGGAACACAAAATGACTCCTGGATATGATGAGTAAAATAGAAGTATGAATTGCTTTTCAAGTGAAAATTTCACTGAAAGGACTGTTAAAAGTATTTGACATTTAGCAGTATACTTTGAAGGATTGGGTTAGAGCCTGTTAACTGAGAGAAAGTGTTCTAAATAAGCACAAACTTGATTTTTAAGAGAATGAATGAAGTTTGTAAACCTGTAATGCAAATACTTGAATACATATTTGTGATTTTTCATTAGTCCAGCAGAAGAACTGCATTTTGGGTCCAAAGAAACTGGAGAGAAGAAATGCTTGATCGTTCTCACAAATGTGACCAAAAATACAGTGGCATTTAAGGTAAATACTGTGTTTATGTGGTGATTAACCTGACTGAATAGTAACCATAATAGCTGATGAAATGGTTTTCAGAAGGTGTCCATAACTTTCTATGACAAAACTGTCAAACCAGGACCAGATAAATGGTCTTAAAGGTGGAGTAACTATATATTTTTTTATATTATACTGTATAACTGGATCTCATTAAATGTTTGTCACTTTAATATTGCAGTGAAATGCCAGATAATAGCAGTGAAGTATCAGGAAAGATACCCCAAGGAAGAACATGATATGCAGTTTATAAAGCTAATGTGGAAACGTGTGTAAAACTTACATGGAAAGAGTGAGAGGAGATCTTACTCTCCCATTATACTAGAACTTGTGGTGTCCTAATGAAGAATTAGCAGTACAGTGAGTTGAGAGCAGAAGAGTATATTGTTTTCTTTGGCTTAATTTACATAATTCATTACAGTGATTGCTTAGATTACATTTAAGAAGAATTGGGTGTTGTCATTGGTTATTTGTTATTGATAAGTGGTATCAACAATAAAAGGTTAGTGTGAAGTGTTCAGCCAGTGTGGTGTAGTGGTTAAGAGCAGTTAGACTCGTAATCTGGGGAACCGGATTCGCTTCCCTGCTCCTCCACATGCAGCTGCTGGGTGACCTTGGGCCAGTCACACTTCTTTGAAGTCTCTCAGCCCCACTCACTTCACAGAGTGTTTGTTGTGGGGGAGGAAGGGAAAGGAGAATGTTAGCTGCTTTGAGACTCGGGTAGTGATAAAGCGGGATATCAAATCCAAACTCTTGTTCAGGGTTAAAGTCTGGCACGCATATATTCCTGTTGAGTAAACATGCAGAAGGTTCTCATGACTCCTGCTGATTTTGCATCCTATACTTCCCTCTTTGCACTATTGCACTCTCTCTCTCTCTCTCTCTCACACACACACACACACACACGGCATTATTTGGCCACTGTGCATGCCAAGTCCTCGTTGCAAACTTTGGGCTTCCCCCAAGCCTGTTGATACCCCCCCCCATACTTGGGAGAGTAAAGTTTGGTATTTTGTGGAAGTTAAATGGAAGATTAGTGTTCAGAAGCAAAATAAAACAAATGGAGAATACTAATCAAGTTTTTGTCCCACTGGTAAGTTGTGAGCGGAATCTAGTCTACCTTGTTAAATAAGAAAACTGGTAGCATTTAATACAATTACACTTTGTTTAGGTTAGAACAACTGCTCCTGACAAGTACAGAGTGAAGCCAAGTAACAGCAGCTGTGAACCAGGCACATCACTAGATATAATAGTATCTCTTCATGGAGGTAAGTAAAATCTTTTACACTATTGTATAAATGAAATAAACAAGTTCTGTAATGTACATTACTGACAGCAAGCTTGAAATTCTACATTAACTAGAACATAAGCATTAGTGGAACCAAATAACTGTTCAGATTTCATATGACTGCTTCTGTCTAGTCCAAATCTCCCAGTTCAACCTTTCACTCATCCCCAGTAGTGGAGAGATGAAGCCTGTAGAATTCCATAGGCCAAAATTTGAACAAAACAAACCCTAATAAAGTTCATTGCACAATCTCTTTACAAACCTCTATCATTACTGGCCTGTTTCTAAAAATTCTGTTGTTTTTCATGCTTCCTGTAAATATGCAAAAAGTTAGCTACTGATTAACAAATAAATATACTGTTAAAGAGGCCTCGGATTCAAGTTGTGTACTATTTAAATGACCATTTTTTTGCTTATCAAAACTTTGACATTTAGGAACATATTTCAAATAAGTAGCAGCCTCCCTGATGTAGCATAAAGATATTTGAGTTATTTTCTAGAATGATTAGGAGAGCAGTTGGATTGACGTTGATATCATATATATATATATCATTTGATTCTTTTTGTGTGTGTATATAGTGTAAACATTATATTGAGCCCTGCCCTAGAGAATTTAAGAATTCAAAACATGCTGGATCCTATTAACATTTAATTGTTGTTATTTTTTATTTATTCTGGAATTGGGCTGCATATTTAATGTTGGATGAATAAGTAAAAGGTAGCGTATTCTTTCAAAAGTGTGTGTATGGGGGGGGGGACTATTAGAATGTATACAACCTGTGTTTGAAAAACTACAGCAACTAGATTTTAGAAGAATTTATTTTAGGACAGCTGTGTGATAGGTATATGGTAAAATAAATTAATCCCAAATTTATATGCCCCATGAATCTGCTGTAAATTAGTTTGGGGATTTTCATGAACCTACAATTAGCTTATGTCCACCAGGGCTTGTTATGAGATCTGAACACCAGTTAAAAGATGCAATTTGAACCCACATTCATGCTTTGGAAAACAGCCCAATTCAGACACAAAGTCTGAATCCCACTTTGGAGAAATGATTCTTTCTACCTTTCTCTGCTACTATTATGGGGATTTTTTGGTTTTTGGGTTTTTTAAAAAAACTATCATCTACCCACCCATGCCCACTTTTGACCAAAATAAATAACATTTACTGAGTAGATAAAGTCTGTGAATTACAAGGGGCACTTTGTAGATTAAGAGCGGCACCTATAATTATGAAGGGGTGAAATTTTTAGTCATGGAAGCCCCATTTGAGGGGCTTTCATGATTTCAGAAGGATGACAGGAAGTGGCTTTCTTGCAGGTTCAGCCTTTATAGTTTTACATTTTAATCTCTGAATTTATCTTATACTCTTTCATAACTCTTTTGTGAATTGGCAAATTTTGTTCAGTGCTTCTAATTATTGCATATCTTCAGTAACAAACTAGCTTTTTGTATATGTAGATATAGTCAAGGGTGTGGGTTTTTTTGCTCGTAGTGCATAAACTTTTGAAATACTGCCTAAATCCAAAGGAAGTAAAATTGTCATGTTGATTAAACAGGTTGTGCAGCTTCCCTGCAAGATCGTTTCTTGATTATGGCAGCAGAAATGGAGCAGTGTTCTGGAACAGGAACACAAGAACTGGGTCAGTTTTGGAAGGAAGTTCCAAGAAACAAAGTGATGGAACATAGGTAAGCATTTCACGTTGTTTTGGGGGACATATTGAGCTGAAAACAAGTGTTCCATATTGCTTAGTATCTTGGTAGGTGAAATTTGCCAGAGATGCACCCTTGATAGGCATGGTATAAAATAAAGAACGACTTGTTAGTTCCTTCCTTAGGAGTTGCACAGATACAGCTCTTTGAAATATTTACTGCTGGTGTTTATAATTTACAAGTATGGTATATATGTAAAAATGATTTAAGAAGAAAGAGGAAAGTTGCCAGTAACTAACTGCCTGTTCTAGAGTACAGAGCAGCTTTTAAAAATGAAAAACAAAAAAAGCTACTGGGAGAAGAGTAATGCAGCATGTGTGGCCAGCTGCAGAACATGCATGGCAAGCTTTACCACACACACAAAAAATAGAGGACTCACCTAGACTGGTAAAGAAAAAGCGATTTATATGTGTTATATAACAGTATGCCACCTGATGGCGACGTGGAGTCCCGTTTTTCTCTACCTGTTTTCCCTGTTTAAATTTACAAAGCTTTAAACTGAAATGCTTCTTTGATGTGTCTAGATCCAGCCAGAATTATCTATTGCCCTTCCAAGCCCCCTTCCTTTCCCTTTCAAATCTAGTACAAAATAGTGTTCTCATCACTCCCTTTCAGATTGTGTTCTCCCTAGCACGTAGCGCTGTCTGTAGCTAGTCAGTGGTTATGCAAACTTCCCAAACCATTACCACTTCTGTTTTGTGCAGGTAATCTTGTCCTTCTGATTGCTGGTTCCTCAGCAATATGGCTAGGTTTCCTTTTGACTCCAGCACTCTTATAATTGATGATGATCTTCTCTTTGCTGGTCACTGTGGTGGGCAGGGGCAAGGTAGGGAAGCAGAAATAAAGGCTGCATCATTGAACATATGAAACAAATACCAGCAGGGAATGGAATCTGTGAAGCAGAAGAGGCTTGGAGAAAGAAAGAAAAAATAACCATGTCGTCTTACTATTGTACTACATTTCACTGTTCTGCTGTTTCTATTTGTCCCAGGTTAAGATGCCATGTTGTGGAAAGCAGCAAACCTTCTTCTTTAACAATAAATGAAAATTCCTTCAATGTTCCTGCAAAAACGAACGAAGATTTACACGTACAGGTAACACTTGTGCATATTAATATATAGCTTCCAGCTGGATCTGTAGGAATGTGCAGTGCATTGGGGGCTTTCAATATCCTCCTTCCTCCTGTAGCCTTTAGTGCCCTTGAAAACCTGAAGAACTGAAGGTTGGAGACTCCTCTCCAGGGTGACTGTTGCTGTATTCTAAGGAGCTGCTCTTTAAAAAGCAATAGATAGTGGGGAATTCAGGACAGAAAGAAATGAAGTATTTTTTTACAGAATTATGTAACTGGCCATTAGGCCATGTAGTGGCCACAGTATCTAATGTGAGGAGCAGTAATAGTCATAAAGAAAGTACTGTGAGCTTGGTATATGTTGAATGTATGGCTAGCACATAGCATACCTTACTTATATAGTAGAACATAGGCATATTTTCAGCTAATTGATAAAATACGTGTTAGGCATTAAGACAGTGTGATTTATTTATTGTTTACTCCCCCCCCCCCCCTTTCCAGCTAACACAGTTATTGCAAGCTAATAAAAGACTCCGAGAACAGATTGATCGTTGCGTCTGGTTCCAGCAATTGACTCTCTTGTTTATGTTTCTATTACTGGCCAGTACTACCTTTTGTATCTACTTGTTGTATGCGCCAAGGAGCTAAGTAGCAATGCTTTGTACGGTAAGCCCTCTCTGCAATTCATTTGGAAAAGGCAAAGAACCAGTACTATGAAACTGCCAAAAAGGAGATCTATATGAGACTCTCCAGAAACTGTGAATCACAAGATTGTGATCTATGCCTTTAATCAACAAGTAGAGTGACTTTGTTGATATTTATTAAAGTACAGGAAGTAAAAGAGGATATTAAAGGAGTCATTTTCACTGGGCAACCTAATAACTGTTACAGAACAAAAGATGTTTATGACTTAATGTATTTTTACTTTTATTTCTGTCATGCAGAAGTATACAAGATGTATCAAAACAATTTGTGCATAAAATGTATTTCCCTTGAAATGAAAGTGCAAATTAGTAACAATATAGGAAAGCCTCATTTATGCTATTTGTACATAAAAGGAAATGATACACATGCTCATGCAGTTTGATATGGAAGAACTGCAGTCTGGGGGGTGGTGGTCTTTATTCTTGCTCACTTCCCCCCCTGAAATTATTACAGATATTTAAGATTATACTATTTTGCATTGAATACCTTGTAGCCATAATTGCCTGGAAATGCCTGCAATGGTTCCAAAGAGCCAAAACAAAAGTTAGTTTTTCCAAGAATGCCATAGTACATTACTATATACCATGATACCTGAAAAAGAATTGTGCAGGAACACAACTCTCCATTCTTCAGTGTGTCTTAATCTACAGAACTAAACTAGCTAGTTCAGGAGTGCAACTATATTATGCCATGAAATTTATTTTCAGTTTTCCACTAGGTTGGTGTTCTCCTGTAATTCAAGGACAACAAATAGAACACCATAAATTATTATTTGTTATTAAGTTTGGAATAATACCTGTAATTTCTCAGAGATGTGTGTAAATCACGTGTGATATGGAAAAAAAGTAGGAAGACACAGGTATACAGAGGAATTGCAAATAGTGCTTTTTGAAAACCATTACAAGAAAGCATTCTAAAAGATGAATAAAAACATTCCCAGTTAAACATTCCTTTTACATAACTATAACTATGCTATATGAAATTTAAAAGTAAGAGTGCTCATGTTTTGGTTAACATTTAATCTTTTGTAAATCAGACAAGTTGTAACAATACATGGTGCAGTAAGTCATGTTTGCAGGTGCAGTCCTAAGATCAGTTCTCAGCGCTTCTTTCTGCTGTAGAATAATTTGAAGCAAAAAATCTAAACCAGCCTGTACTCGCAATCAGGCACTCATTGGTTATGCTCTGGAGCACATCATGTGCAGGGACTTCCTCTTTCCTTCTGCATATGAGAAGCTCTATGTGCACATAGGCACTTTTTGCTACACTCTTCTGCTGTTCCTATTTTATGTAAAGGAAAAAAATCCCTGAGTAGCTGAGCTTCTGCATATGCAGTGATGTTGCTTCACTCCAGTGGCACTAAGCTCTCATAATTGAGGCCATAATTTATATCACATACTACTTCTTCCACTACAGTGTATCTCACCTTGATAATGCTGCTCACTCTTCTGGGTTCTTGTATTTTATTTTTAATTTATTAGTAATAACTTTGTGGGAAATGCAGTTTACTTTTACAAGTTAAACAAATTTTCAGCTATTGGTTTCAGTAGGCTTAAGTATGTATATCTATTTGACTGTTACCTTAATGTGTAGAATTTGGCTATGTTCATTTAGCTAAGCTTGAAATTAGAGAGGATGACAGCAGATTTATTTGGCTTGTTATAATAATTTTATGAGTCTGCTGGCTTCCTATAAAGTGCCACCTTGTTTCAAATCCCAAACCCTAGGAAGATGGGTCTCTTGCTACCTACTCATTTTACTGAAACATTCACCAAAGGTTTTGATCACTGAATTGACTTTTATAAAACTGAACATATTCTAGACAATAATAATGCAAGATGATTTTAGTCAAGCATTCAATGATACAGGTATGAAATGCTTTTATAGAATTTACCTTTGTGCCCATGTATTTGTTCTGTATTGGCTTACGGTTTCAGCTGATCATAAGAAACATATCTTTCTTATGCAAATCACTTCATATTTCACAAACAAGCCAAAACAATTTGATTAATTGGTCTCTCATCAGTTGCATTACCTTCAGTTAAATTCTATTGTAGTTCCTCAGCAAGTCAACTGTAAGTACAAAATATAGAATAATTCTAGTCTCAAATTATTATTTTTTAAAATGCTTATCAGTGAGTTGGATTAGATTTAATTTCACTTTGTTAAAGGTTTTCAGAATATATTCATAAGCATATGCCAATTAATGCTCTTAATGTTCTGGTGCTTCAAATATTTTCAGTATTTTATTACTGTATTCATATTTTCTATGTAAAATTGATCAGATAGACAATGTTTTATATTTTAATATGTTATAAATAAATAACTGCATTTGTGAAACAAAAAGGGGGAAAACCGTGTTCATTGTAGTTCTTAACAGACACAGTTTGGACATAAGATTTTTCAAAGTTCAGTTGTGTTTCTTGCTCTCTCTTTTTAGTGCAGATTGTATTTAAAATGAAATATTACATTGCCCTTCCATTCTACCTCATTTGTAACTTAAAGAAAATTCTTCAAGTTATGTAGCCCCATCGACTTTAGTACAATACAAATAACCAACCTTTAGCACATGCTGCTAGGTTGTGTTTGTGTCCTGTGCCTCCCCCCCCCCTCCCACTGAACACACGCCTTTGCCTTTTATAGAACCAAAGGGTTGCAGGTTATATTTCTGAGCTAATAAGCATAATATTGGGATGTTAGGAAAATCATGTTCTCTTAGGTCTGAAAAAGAGGAACATGAGAAAAGTGTCCCTGGGTATGACCAGCCAAAGTTCAGACAAATATTAAGGTCAAGCATCTACGCAATCTTACCTTTTCCTTGCCACTGCTACCCATTTTCTGGAAGTACCCTCTGTGAAGGCAAGCATGCTCTGGTTTTTAATTTTCACGGAAAGAAGGTACTTATGCTCTACTCTCAGCCAAAACAACTTCATTAACCCTCCCCCTCTTGAACTCTGAAATTTCTTTCTCAGAAAATATAAGGAGGGCAGGTTGTCCTTTTAACTTCCTGTAAAAACAGGCCACAGAATGACTCAGAAGCATGTTCAAACTCAGGAATGTGAGCGTGCAACCAGAATCACCCCAATCATCTCATTACTTGGGTTACACAGAGAGCTGATGAACTCTAGTCCAGAGCATACAGCTCATGTGACTTCAGTTCCTTCCCTCTCTTGCCCATCAACAAAGCACTTTAATCAGCTGTAAACTTGTTCATTTTTAGCATTTCCTTGTTAGTTGTGTTGGGTTTGGGTGCGCTAGCATCTTTCCTTTAAAATAAAGTATTGCCTTTCCCTCCTTAGTTCTGGGGCCTGGCACTGACTGGGAAGAAGCAGCTGCAAATAGAATACATGAATTAGCATGATAATAGGCAAACTTCCACTACCAGCATTGGGTTTCTACCTGAAAGAGCCAAACATTGGTCAGCGCCAATTCTTGCTAAAACATGTATATGCTAGCTGCTACTGCTATCGCTGACCCTTCTGACCAGAGACGCACACACTGTTTACAGTGGGGGTGGGCTTTCAGTCCTCCACTTGCATGCCCAAATGCCATACTACAGATTTTGATGGAGGATTTACTAGTGGCCCAAACTCTAACCAGCAGAGAAACCTTTTGTTCTCTGGATACTCCGAAATGGCTTCAAGTATTCATCCTCTTCACTCACCCCACCTTTTCTACTGGAGCTCCTGTTTCAGACACTCATGAGCTAATGGGACAATGGAATGCTCCAGACTTCCTACCTCCATCCCCCTCTTAAGACAAGTTCTCAAAGTTATCCTCTCCTCTACAGAGCCTAATCTCTGGAAAGCCAGGCAGAAGTCAACCAGCTAATAAAATATGTAAATAAATGCTTTCTTAACTACGAGGAACACTAATGAAAAATGCTCAATATAGAAATAAGTTGCCCGTGGCCCCACAACACCAACAGCTTACTTTAGGAGGAGGAGAAAATCACTTCCAAGTAATAACAGCTTGAAGAAAAGCTCAAACACCTGTTCTACAAATCCTGAGGAGGAAAGCAAGAAATTGGGAGTGTCATTTCCCTGGCAGGAACACCAAAAAAAGAGCTCAAAACAGAATGTCAGGGCTTCTTGCTAGCGATAGTGCTATTGACAAATTGCTCCAAGAAAAAACAAATTACTGCAAACAGCATCAGTTGTGTAAAACTTACCAGATCATGCAGAAACAATAAAACAAAGAGCGAGGTGATGGGTGGTTCTTCCCCCTTTGTATGCAGTTCATTGTCTGTCTGAATAGAAATGACAAGCTCACGCTTAATTCATTAGGAGAGTCCTGCAGGGTGAAGTAGTGACTGATCACTACCATGGAGTTCAAACACAACTACCAGGAGTAATTGCCACCTCCTACGCTTTTGTTTCCTGTACAACAAATTATTTGACAGGTACTCCAACTGATGCCATGACCAAAAATGTTGCTCAAACAGGAAAAACTTGATTATTGAATACGATGCCAGGCAAAAGCTTGCTGTCTTAACAACCTGCTACTGCTTTGGGTAGGCATAGTACTCGAAAGGTTGAACCACAATGCCCTAGGCAGACTTAATACGAATCTGAAAGCTGGCAGCAAGTTCTGTCACTAAAATGCATATTTGAGGAATTGTTTATTCCAGGGATGGACCTATGGCTCTTCAGATGTGGCTAGACTCCCAGCTCCCATCAGACCCAGCCAGTGGCCAGGGACGATGGGATTTCCATTCCAAAAACATCTGGAAAGCCGCAGGTTCCTTGCTTTAGACATTGGCATATGCTTTTTGTTGTAGCTGTTTTGCATGCAAACAATGAGCAACAGAAGAATAAGATGGCAATCGGGTCTTTTCCTCAATGCCAAGAGAGCCTGGCATTGAGGCAAAAGCTCCTACTCTTTGTTTTGTCATGCCTGCTTCCTTGAGAAGCATAACCATGAGCCATGACTGTGGGTTGTATTCAACTAAATCCTACTCAGAGTAGACCCACTGAAATTAATCTACCAAAGTTAGCCATGTCTATTACCTTCTCTGACTTCTGGCTTTGCTGGCTGGGGTTTATGGAAGTCTGCAGTATCAAAGCTCCTCAGCCCCGCTTAAACAACCAGCCTCATTAAAGAAATTGTACATTTCTCCAGAGATGGCCACCTGCTATATTGACGTAACTGCCTAAAAGGTATCAGAACATACTACAAATCCACTCCTCTTCCCAGTGGGGGAGGAGTTGTGGTGGACCACGTGGCCACCCACTCCCCTCCGAGGGCGGGGGACGAAGTCCTGCATCCCCCGGAGGTTCCCAGCCATATCATTCGCCTGCCAGCAAATCTGCTGGCTGGGGGTGGGGGTGGCCGGGCCCTATTTAAACTGAGGCATGAGCCGGAGAGCTTCCTCTTGGCTCACTTCCTTGATCCCCCGCCCTCCCTCCCTATTCTCAGGTTTCGAATTTGGCCTTGCTATGGACCTCGGTTGGTTGCCGTTGAGGGGCCTGGTAGGAATTTTTCCACTTGGCAAATTGGATGCGAAAAGTATATTCAAAAAGCAGTGTGCAGTAAATCAAACTTAAGATCTTGGAGATGGCCCCTAAAAATCAATGAAATATTTAGTACGTATGTGAAATTCCCTTGCATTCCATTGTACAGAAATGGGTGGGAATTTGATTTTACTGTTCCACAGTTTCTGTACCCAATAGCCAGATCCTGTGTTTCTGATTTAAATCAATCAGCACAGCCAGCTTTTATCAAGTGGCATTAAGTTTTCAAGTGTTTCTGCTTTTGCAGACGTCAGGTAAAGCCTTTTGAAATATTTTTTTTAGTGTGGATGTTTAAAGGATTGTACAGCTTGACTGACAGAGGATATGAAAGAGAAGGTAATTATCTCAGGAGCATACTGGACTGTATCTCCTTTGCTATTCTTGTTCGACAAGGTTCTAGCTGTGGATCAGGTGCAATGCTCGCTCTCGGAATTTGCAGGAAAAGCTAAATACATAGCAGAAACTTTAGAATTTTCCCCTTCCTGCAAAGAGTGAAGGTTGAACTGGGGAGACCTTTGCACAAAGCTGTTAAATGCTTTTTTATGGCCTTAAATGCAGATATGAGAGGTCTCTGATGCTCAGCCTCACATTTGGATTTCCTACCTTCAACTATTCAAGAGAAGGTACTTTTGACAATATGACATTCGACAGCAGCCCACCCAACTCATTTTAGCGTGGTTTTCTGAGCTCCTTTTTTTTAGAAGCCAGAAAAAGAGTCCCCAGAACAAAGTGTGGGGTCAGTCTGCAAAAATCAGTTGCCCTGACTTGCTTTAGCAAAAGCACAGTTGGATACAACTCAAAGTGATTTAAACTGTGTTGATTTTGCATTAGTCATTTGTGCTTTTATGCAGGTTCACGATCTCCATGTGCTTTTCCTTATACGATGGATTAAAAATGAGACAAAACAAGCAAAAATTGCTTTTTTTTATTATTTGGCTAATACAGCAGTATTTTGTCACTTGCCTGCAGTCTCGATCAGGGTGAATCATTCCTGTGATGCTGGAAAATTATGGAATGCAGTGTGACAGGTTTCAATTCTCCAATGATATTTGAGTGCCCTGGTGCTGGTTGCAAGGCTTTCATTTTTTATGGAAAGGGAGCGCTCGTTTTGCAAAGAGAAACGTTCCAAGTGTCTGTAGAGAGAAAGGAAGAGACAAGCTTTGGCTGTTTATAATGCCTAAAGGACCAAATACGCAAGAAACGACACACAATTAAACAAACCCTGCTTTAATGTTTCATGACATATTTTATTATGAAAGAACCCAGCAAAACTTTTCAACTTGAGTTACATTGAAGTTCTCAAGCAATGCAACAGACACAAACAATTCATTTTTCGAATTGTGATTTCAACAGAGGATTCTGAATGTGGCAGACAAGGCAGGGCTTGAATTATAGGGGCAGGGAAGCCCCCTTAGCTTTTACAACAGTCCCCTTTTACCTACTATTTTTAAAATGCTACGATTTGACTGTGGGTTTCATTAATGGCCCTCCTAACTTCCCCCCATAGCAGGGATGCGGGTGGCGCTGTGGGTTAAAGCCTCAGTGCCTAGGGCTTGCCGATCGAAAGGTCGGCGGTTCGAATCCCCGCGGCGGGGTGCGCTCCCGCTGTTCGGTCCCAGCACCTGCCAACCTAGCAGTTTGAAAGCACTCTCGGGTGCAAGTAGATAAATAGGGACCGCTTACTAGCGGGAAGGTACACGGCGTTTCCGTGTGCAGCTCTGGCTCGCCAGAGCAGCGATGTCACGCTGGCCACGTGACCCGGAAGTGTCTTCGGACAGCGCTGGCCCCCGGCCTCTTTGAGTGAGATGGGCACACAACCCTAGAGTCTGTCAAGACTGGCCCGTACGGGCAGGGGTACCTTTACCTTTACCTTTTTAACTTCCCCCATAATTTTGATAGGGGAAGGCAGGTTTGTTGCATTTGTTTCAGACACACTGGAATTTTATTTTTAAAGATGCAATTATACACTAGTTCACAGCTGTGCTGACTTGCCTTGTGAAAACGCAAGCACAGCGATACCCATAGAGTTCCATGCAAAACAAAAGGGAACAATTAAAAACCACACAACTAAAAGGCAAGAATTAGCATCTGGGAGTTTTATTTAAAGTTCCAAAGGTGGCAATTTGACCAGGGCCCAAATGCCTGCCATCGGCTCATTGGGCACACACAAACACACCCTGCCTCCTAAAGCTTTGAAGGATACCGGAAATAGTTTTGTAATGTTGTGGAGGAATTTTGGAGGAGAGAAACACGCATGGCTTGTTAGCTTTAAGTAGCTGAGGTATGCGAAGTGAAGTTACTCAGCAGTAGTGCAAACTGTCAGGGGCTTATTGTTAGAAGCATTCCTGACAGAGATGGAAGAAACAACAACTCAGAAATCAGAGCAAATTGAAGTCACAAGATGTAGCACATAGCACCAGTAGGCATGGGCGACAGAAGGGATGAGACAGGGGTACGAAAGAATGTTATTACTGTGAGGTTATCTCTTATAAGACTTTACTTGCAATTACAGATAGTTTTTAGAGGTCCTAGGGGCCAGTAGTTTGTTGTTGTTATTTGAAGAGGCCAGGCACCCTCACTGTTCAGAGGGCTTCCCCCACCCCCCAGTCTTTGCTGACCTTCATTCTGAGGAAACTGAACTCTGAACCCCATAACAAGCCCACCTCAGACTGTAGGGAAGCTCAGAGTTTCAGTTGCCTTCTCAGACACACTCCCAGCCTAAGTCTGTGCTCAGCTGCATGCTGAAGCCTTGTGCGCCACTGATTTGCATCCAGATGCATAATCTCGTTAAGACATTCAAAGCCCTCTAGTACATTTCCCAAACAAAATCAGAGGAAGGTGTGCATCATTAGGAAACAGTTTGCATAATACGTAAATTATGCAACACAGATCTACACTAACCCTATTCATATGCAAGTAAGAGTACAGTATGGGGCAGGGGAGACAATTCTGTTCTGGTGCCAAGCCTGCCTCACCTCTGCTCATACCAGCCTAGCAACCTGGCACTCCTCTGCACATTAGAACTGACGTATCAGCTATGCTTACGAGCACAAAGTCCAATATGCATAGGCCAAATCATATGCAATCTTGACCTGGCATAATTAGGGAGAAAGGACTGCAGGCTATTGAACCTACTCTTTCCACAGCACATCGTGCAAACCATTTTCTTGAAGGTATGTATAGCTAGAAAGAATTATTGAATAGGAGCATAAGAAGCTGCCTTATATTGAGTCAGACCATTGGCCCACTGAGCACAGTTGCAGTGGCCGGCAGCAGCCCTCCAGGACTGCAGGCAGAATTCAGCCAACAACTGAACCTGGAATCTTCTGCATGCATAGAAGACGCTCTGACCCTTCCCCATCATTTCTAGACAAACGAGCTTTGGTTTTTAAGTCCTTAATTTTAAAAACAAGAGGATTTTATTTTTCTGCTGTCTGCATTTAAATACTTTAAGATTTTGGAAATGGTACCCAAACCTTCGCCCAATATATGGCGGAGAACAGGTTTGCTGTGAGACAGAGCTGGTCCTACCATTAGGCAGAGGGAGGCAACTGCCTCAGGCAGCTGATTTGCGGTATCATGAAAGGGGAGCATATAGTTAGCTATGAAATTTACTGTTGCTGTATTTTTACAGTCAGGAAGGGATTGCACAAATACTCGATTGTGAAATTTTCTGTCTCAGCCACCTTGGATACCAAACGGCATGACTCTTGAGGGAGATTGAAGATCATTTGCTGCTGCACCTCAGGTAGTAACATGTCTTGGACCCGCCCTACTGTACATACATATTCAGATCATATTGCTTAATGCTTAAAAGCAGTAAGGCTTCAAAGCTTTAATCAAGTGCGGTTTGAATGAAGGCCAAATTTTGAATGTACAAATAAAGCCACTGGACCCACATTTGTACATATTACGTTAACAATGTAAGCCATCTCCTTCCTTAGCTATCTGGAAGCATTTTGAAAAGAATCATTAAGTGCACGAGAATATATATTTGTTTTGTACCCAACAAGGAAGACTAAAGCACTGCTTCTCAAACAGGAACTTTTCATGAGATAAGAAAAGTTATTTATACAAGTACATTATTCCTAGTGATGGCTGCTTCCCTGTTCCATCAGACTCAAGAGCCCATTGGACTTGAATGATTGAGATTCAATCATTCGGCAAAGTAGCAAGTTTGAAAAGGACTGTCACTTTTCACTCTGTCTCTATTATAGCGCTCGCCTATTCCTGTTATCAACGTATCCAAAGCGAGTTATTAAAGTCTCTTTTCACTAGGAATTACCAGGGCTTCTGCCTGTTTATTAAACTGAACTCTCTAATCCCTCAGTCACTGAACATTTAGTCATAATTTGTTCCCACTTTGAGAGCTGCAGTACAATGTGATGTACTGTGGAATGAGAAAAGTAATCTTTTTTCGCCAGCTGCTATCCTTCTGTTTTCCGTCTTTGAATTTATGGATTGAGCTGTTTCCTACCAAATACCAAGGTAGATCAGGTCTACCTTGATGCAGGTTTAATCTGTAGGGGCTCTTTGATTGACTGCTAATCTTCAGACAAGGCTAGTCCTGGCCCTGTGCTTACATTATAAGCTCAAGTTTCAAGGGCAGTTGAAAAAAGAAGAGTCACTGCCACACTAGATATTTATGTAATGATGTCCTTTAAAAATCCTAGTAAATGGCAGTTCTACAGTGTTGTAAGTCCAGAGTCTCTTGAGCAAAACAATTCTTTATAATTATTTCAACCCTTTGCAAATCAAATATTGAAAGAAAAAAAGAAAAAAATTGCCGGAGACAAACTGGCTCGTCTGAATAGGCAACATGTGCTAAAAACCAAAACCTCTTCTGCTAGTGAAACAAGACATTATACAGAAGTTCTTATGTGCAAAGGGCCCAATTTGGAAGTGGGGTTTCCACGAATTAAATGTAAATTCACCTACAGAGCACCTATATTTTTAGCCAACTCCCTAGTTCTAGTGACTACGGCTATAATTGTGTATTTATTTATTTAAAATGTACCCTACTTCTCCCCTCCACAAAACAACCAACTGCGATCCAACACAAATGATCAAACTAGAGACAGCAGCCAAAACAACAGCAAATTGCAGGTCTCAGAATCAACACATCAAGCAGTAACAGACTCAAAAGCTTATTTAAACATGAATCTTTTCAATTAACAGTGTTTAATTAAAGAGAGGGTGATAGCCTAATCTCTTGAGAGATAGTTTTCCACTTTTGGGGCATCACCACAGAAAAAGCCCTAGTGCACATTAATCAAATGAGATGGTCTCCTATGTATGCAGAGTGCAAGGTTTGTGAACATTTTTGTAATGCCACCCATAAACAACTTTTGCAGCTAAAATTTTACACATCCCCAAAATTCAACATGGCACTAGTCCCACCCCCAGACTGGTAAATTTTCTGTTCTCTCCAATGCAGACTTACCTGGAAGTTAGTCCCCCTGAATTCAGTAGGACTGCTTACTTCTGAGTAGACATGTATACAATTGGAGGGCATGTATAGCTCTGTGACTGGGTCAAAGGTTACATAAGAACAGGCAAGTCCAGTGGCCTGGACAAATCAGTGGCTAAAGAAACAACAGGGTTGGAAAATATAAAATAGTTCAGATATGCTTTTCATCCTTTCCCTTCCCCGTTTCGTTTTCTAAAATGTCCTTTTAAAATAAGTGTTCTTTCATTTAATCATACTCTGCTTGATGAAACAGCTCATTGAATCACAAGTGCCATCATAGTGTATGTGCAGGCTGCTTTATAAATATAATTATTGTTATTTATTATTCATAATCACAGTGCATGATTATGCCACTTGAATAGAGAGAGTATATCTGGGTATGTGCATTTTTAATTTTATTTTTGTATTTAAGATTTCATTTCCACGGGAGCTGTCATATTACTGGGTCAGTTTCTTGCTACCTAACCACGTGTGGCTTAGTTCAAGTTTATTAACAATAATCCCTGATTAGGTTGCCCCTAATCGTCTTATATTCAGAGATTTGTCTATAACACAAACACATAACTGTTTATTTTGAGATTGTGGAAATCTAGGGCTACCTTGCTTGATCAAAAGCAGAATTCTGAGCTGCTTCTCACTGTGGTAAGTACAATCTTAAAAAAGAATACCACGGAGCAATAGCTTATTAAAATATAGTATATCTATTGTTTATTGTGTCTGTATTTATTTTGTCCTTCCCAAAGAGTATATCTGTATTTTTGGGGTTTTTTGTGCATTGTTAGTTTTCCATATTCCCTCAGAAAAGCCACACTGGTGCAAGCATGCCAGAGGCTGATGAGAGCCAAAGTATATGGAAGGGACCAGCATAACAAAGGCGTATTACAAATTATGATCAAAGACCTGCCTTGTTGTTACTTTCAGAAAGCTTTTCTTCAGCTAGTCAGAGCAAAGTCAAGTATCACTGCTGCTTCAGGTGTGGTTTAAAAGTGACATCCTAAGGCAGGGATGGGGAACCTTTTTTCTTTTTAAGATAGAAGACCTTCCCAGCAACCCCACTTGCCAGTGATGGGCAGGGCCAGAGACAGGGTCGAGAAATGAAGGTCAAGTTTAGCTATCCTCCATCTAAGCAAGCAAGAATTCAAGCATACGTTCCACCCAGGTGAAAACACTTGAGGACGCTGCAAGCCAATGTCAATGTGGCTCATGAAGAGCAGGTGCTAACGAAGGCGTCGTGACACCCAGGGCGGGTTGTTGCTACATAGGGCGCATGTGCAATGTCGTTATGTACGACGCATGCGCTGTACGTAGTGATGCCGCACACGCGCTGTACATAGCAGTTTGCCGGCAGCAGCGCTCTAGCGCCGTATGGACGGTGCCGGGATCTTCTGCTTGCAGCTACAGCCGCGAACGGAGGATCCTCCATTCGCAGCTGTAGCGGCAATGGAGGGATCCCACCACCATCCGTACGGTGCTCTAGCAGCGGCAAACCACTATGTGCAGTGCATGTGTGGCGTCACTACATACAGTGCATGCGTCGTATGTAGAGACGCCACACATGCGCTGTACTTAGTGGTTTGCCGGCGGTGCTGCTCCAGCGCCGTACAGGCGGTGTCGGGATCCTCCTATCACGGCTGTAGCGGTGACAGAGGGATCCCACCGCCATCCGTACAGCGCTCGAGTGGCACTGGTGGCAAACTGCTATGTACAGTGCATATGTGGTGTCGTTATGTGCGACACATGCGTGTGACGCCGCACATGTGCTGTACATAGTGGCTTGCCACCAGCACTGGGATCCTCTGCTTGTGGCTGCAGCCGCCAACGGAGGATCCTCCAAATGTGGCTGCAGTGGCACAATGGCTGCTCCCGCCGCAATGCCCAAGCCAGGGCAAGCACCCCGTGGGGTACCGCCTTGTCACCCTCCCAGATGTGGAACCCGGGGCGCACTGCCCCCCCCCCCCCGACCCCCGTTGCGATGCCACTGGTAAAGAGGGCTGTGTAGCTGGGGAGGAAATGTAGCCTAGAAAAAGTTCCAAGGGCCATACAAAGAGATATCGAAGGCCACATCAGGCCTCACCGCCTGTGATTCCCTTCCCATTGAAAAGTGGCACTGGTTAATCAATGGCTGCCCTCTTCTTCCTCTTTCAGGCAGGAGGGAGCCTTAGCTCAGCAGGAGAGCACATGTTTTGCATGCTCTTCTAGTTAAAGGATCTCGAAGGGAAAGACGCATGCCTGGGACCTTGGGGTACTGCTGTCAGTGAAGGCATTTAATCATTTGGGTGTTGTTTTTAAAGTGAGCATAAGGCTACGATTAAGCTGTTAAACAGGCCTAAAACAATGGAGCAAGGAATCTGCTCATTGGAAGCAGAATCTCTCCCTTCTACATCATCAGAAAACATATGGGACAGTCCAACACCTATACTCTTTCATCCAAAGAGTTTTCCCACCCCTTTTCTTGTAGTAAATTATCCCAAAGAAGTGGGTCTCTCAGCAGTGCTCTTTTCAGCTGAGCACCTAGACTAAATTCTCTCTAAAGATCTTAAAGATTTCCCAAACCCTTCTCAGAAGTGGTAGGGTTAAGGATTTTGGAGGCTTTAATTAGCTTCATTCCAGAGTTTATATATTTCTTGAGATTACTTTGAGGCGGCTAAACCTCCAGTTCAGCCGTTCCTAAGTACCTTGTGCTAATCTTCCACCAGAAGTGCTCATTGTTTGCCCCAAATTCCAGGAGCTTTATGGGAAATAAGTTAGCACATTCAAATCAAATCGGTGCACTAATGATTTCCTGTGAAACATGCCTACCTACAAGCAGCATTCAATAAGAATCTTTCGTTGCTCTGTTGTATATGTGACCTACAGCCCGATCCTTTGCGTGTTAACTCACAACTGAGGTCTCCTTGTCGAACTGTTTACCTCATGCTTTTACAAATTTGAATGCCTTTGAAATGTTACAAATAAGTTGCAGTTGAGGGCCAACCTGAATAAAACATTGTAAGACAGGTAAGCCCCACCCCAAATTATTGATCACATGACGTGACACATGCATACCATTTGAATGACAATGCCCATCAACTTTTTTGGGGGTGGGGAAAGTGGCCCCCTCAAATATTTCAAGGGGGGGGGGACCTCAGACCCTAGGAGTTGGTTCCTATGGCCATGTGATAAAACTCGGGTATCTCTTTTTTCCTTTTTGCTGTACAATTTTGGTGCGGCACTATGTAAACAATTCAACTGACATCTGAGACTGGAAGGAAAGACCTAATAGGATGCCTAATAGGCCATTCAGCATCTTTTTCCCCCTCCCTGCTTCCCCAAATACTTGTGAATTCTTTTTCATCCAAAGCTTCCAGAGCACTTTGCAGACTTGGCAGCAGGCATTTATAGAATGACCTCGCCACAAGGGATGGTGTGTGTTTTTTCTCCCCCTCCTCCTTGGTTAGCAGTTAGTTTATGCCCTTAGGAATGAGACTTCATGCTCACTCCAAGATTTTAAAACACACTTACATAATCACAGTACTTCTTGTTAACTATTTAAACATCCCACCCAGCCCTGTGACAAGACTATGCTGGTGTGTATATATAGGATGGTGAAGGAAATCTCTTTGTCCTCCTAACTTCCCATTCCTTAATATTTGCTCTGGGCTGATCCAAGATGCAAACCCCAGAATGCTCATTTTATTGCCTGCTCCACCCTCCTGCTTATCTCCACTTCACATAGGTCAATAAAATAAGGTGTCACATCTGCAACATACTTTTAAAGCACTCTTATACCAGTCATGGCTTCCACCAAAAGAATCCTGGGAACTGTAGTTTGTTAATGGTGCTGAGAATTCTTAGGAGGTTCTTCACAGAGCTCCTTGACCAGCTGTGGAAAATCTCCACATAGCTACACCTCTGTTCAGGTAAACTCCATTTGCAAAGCATGAGTTTCTAGACACTAACTTGCTCCTTGTTCATGTTTTGACTTAATGCACGAAATAAGGAAGGTACTGGGTACGGGAGAGGCAAGTTAACCCTGTAGGGCCAGACATGTTGGGGGGCAAGATATTGGAGGTCTAGGGGAATCCTTGGGCCCTGGAATATCATATTGCCAATACTCACAGCTCATAGGTTCCTAATTGCAGAACAAGACAGCAGTCAATATCTAACCTCCTTCTGCCTGCTTGCTTCCAAAATCTCACTGATTGCCTAAGAAAACCTCCTAGCCAGATTTCAGAGCTGTCTTTAGCTGACATGACTCGACCTCAGACTTGGTGTCGGCTGTCCTATGGTATCAGATGACATTCTGTTTTTTGTTTTGTTTCTACCTCTCTTGTCCCTAAAGAGATGTCTTCTTTCCGCTCCCTTTGTACCAGCAAGTATCTGATATTCACTTCTGACATTGTCAGGTTGATTTATCTTAACTGGACCAGAAGAATTTTCTGCGACACTTCCCTGTGGGATGTCTCATTGTGCCCTGTAATGATAACTTTCTGCATCCTTTTCAGTTGGGACCTCAACAGGGTTGGAAGATGGCAATGCCTTCCTAACCCACTGTAGCTTCCCTTTACAGAGACCCTGGCTGCGTGTCACCTCATCACATGAAACTGTTCTGAAGAAGAGCAAGACTCTGACTGTTGAGAATTATGTAGGTTCTTCAAGGAGAAAGTTGGAAGGGATTGTAGACCCATTGATCACCTTTCTCCAGTATTCATTCATGTTTCTTGTAGGTCCACTAACCACCTTTCTCCGTTGTTGACACTTATCTCTCTCTCAGTTAGTGGCTATTTTTTCTGAGTTTTTGGGAAGAGCAACCACAATCAGCTGCCAATGAAAGAAAAGATAAAGAAGAGATGGAACAGATAGCTGTACAATCCCCTCTAGCTTCCTCTGGCTGTCTTTGAGGGAGCCATTAGAATTCTCAGTAGTCAAGTCTGGTCCATACAAGCAACAAAAGGCCTCTCAAAGAAAGGGGCAGTGAGACTGCACCCATGGCCCCATTCCACAGTTATGTGACATTGGCCCCAATCTTGATGAGGCATGGCTTTCCCTGGGGTTATGCAAAAAGGACCCTGTCATGTGTATCCTGGAAGTCACTAAGGCCATACCCTCACTGAGGTCATGTCCGTATTTTCAGCATTGAAAATATGGACATCCTAAGGAAAAGTGGGACATTCCATGATTAAATAAGAAAAATATTGTAAGTAGGGGTTGGAGGGAGAGAGAGAGAGAGAGAGAGAGAGAGAGAGAGAGAGAGAGAGATTGTACCCAAAGGGTTTTTTTTTTCTCTTATTGGCAGGTGCCCCACATTTGATTCCCAGTAAAATACAACAGAACAATTTTTTATATGTCTTTTTAAAGCATTCAAATAAATGGCAACAAGCACAATGTCATGGGGAGCCAGACTTGAGTATTCAAAAATGATAAACACACACATGAAATGAATGGACTTGGGAGCTTGTGTCTGTCTACCGAGCTGAACTTGATCATAGATAAAATGCAAGCTCCCAAGACTTGAATGCCTGTAGATGTGTGAGTGGCTGCCACAGCAGCATTTAGTGTTCACAAACCTTAAACTGCAGTTTGACAGAGGGCAGCTAACTGCCAAGTATGAATTTGCTCATGCACCTAATGGGGCATTTGAATGCCACCTGCGCCCACCTCACTCCTGCCAAAGTAATAATTCCAGACATATGATATAAACTATAATGCTTCCATCCCCAATTCTGTTTACTGCGTTTCACAGAATTCAAGCGGCTGCTATAGGGATATCTTTATCCTGGCAGCATCATACTTTCCCATTGAATTTGACAAGATAGCATCTATATACTCAAGACTCAAACATTACAATTCTCTTAGGTGTTATCTGGGAGAAGGCCCAATCTGAAACAGCTACTGACCAACTGCAGAGGTGCTATTTAAGAAGGCCAAAGGATATGGAGCTAGAAAAAAATGACCTCTCCTTTTTTGCAAGTTAGGCACAATCCTACACATGTTGACTCAGCAAGCAAACCCTACTGTGTACTGTGAGGCTTGCTCCTACATAAGTGTGACTGGAATCAAATCTTGACTCTTGCATATATCTCAAAGCAGGCCTTTCACCCATGTGAAATGATCCCCCTACTGATTTCAAAATTAGCATCTCCGATCAGCAGAACTTGACCAAGCAACAGTTAGGGAAAAAACCCCAAATCTAGCTCTGGCCCTCCATCAACTTTGGCATTCCTGGTCCTAATAATGTCATACCGTCAACAGCTCATTCACCTGCATGCTTTCAGCAGATTACATCGGCCAAAAAAGTATGCATCTTCCACAATAAACAGCTGCCTCCTACTTGTTCCAGTGTATTCCTGTTTTGTATTCTAGCTGCTCATACCTCAGGCAGGCAACACATCATACTTATTTACTCATGTCTGCACTCCAGTTATTTGCCATTGTCCATTCTCACATTGGGAAGATAGAAACATCCACCCTGTGGAACTCAATCCAATCACTACTATGTATGGAAAACTAGTCGGTGGGTACTAAATCACATCAGTCCTTGTGTGCACATTCATGCACCTTTTCTTTGCATCTGGATGGTGGTTAGGCTACAGGTTACAGCAGCAGCTAGGGCTGAAGGCCCAGCCAGCATTAATTCTGCTGCAATGGTGCTGTCAGTACAAGACTTCCAGGCAGAAGTCCATGGCTCCCCTCTGCAGAAAGAGCAGGAAGCCCCCCCCCCCCCAATATAGTACAGCTGGCTTGCCACAATCTGAAGTGAAGTAATACACCTAAGAGCACTTCCCTGCAACACACACAAATAACACCAGAGTCCAGAGTCTAAAATTATCTACATTGCACCACTGCTCTGTTTCCTGCAGTTTAAATCCCCCATGAATCAGGCACACACAAAGCACTTTTTAACCCTTTCCTGCTAAGCACAAACAACAAATTCTTCCCTGATTCTGCCTGGGCCCTTGTATACAAGAGTAAGCAGCCAAAATGCATAAAAGGAGACCTCTGCCAACAGTTTTGCTACTCTTGGGAAGACAGACTTAAGAATCCTTTGCCTGTAGGCCATAGTTTATGTTACATTTAAAGCACTTCCAACATTATTTTCAGAGCAATAAGGAAAACGTATTTTCCAGATGTGCCATGTCAGGTTGGATTTACACCATCTTTGGAACTGGTACAAATGTATAATGTATGTGAAGTGTCAATTATTTTTCGGTCATGATTTTGGTTTGTTACTTTTTATGGAAAGGGGATCTTCGTCAACAAGATGTGTTCCACTTTACCAGTTGTGCACTAAAGATACATGCCAGCTGGATGATAGCACTGAAAAGCGGTTGTTTCCACATGACAACCGATTAGATCCAATGCCCATTCAACTGTGTCAAGTTCCATTCCATCCTTTTTCAACACAGCGGTCTCAGACCTGCAAAACTCCTCATATGACAGCAAGAGGTTATGTTTATTTCATAAAATTTATACACTGGTTGATTGATTGTTTGGGGGGGACGACTCAAAGTGGATTTTAAATACAGTGGTACCTTGGTTGTCAAATGCCTTGGTTGTCAAACAAATCAGCCCCCAAACGCCACAAACCCGGAAGTGACTGTTCTGGTTTGTGAATGTGCTTTGAAAGCCGAACAACCAACATGGTTTACACGGCTTCCAATTGGCTGCAGGAAGCTCCTGCAGCCAATCAGAAGCCATGCCTTGGTTTTTGAACTGTTCCAGGAGTCAAACGAACTTCCAGAATGGATTAAATTCGAGAACCAAGGTACCACTGTCCATGTACATGGGGCAGAGGGTTGCGTGTCGAGGTCCCCAGGCCACCCCCCAAATAACTCACAACGCACACTTAATTTTTGTTTAAGGTTTTTGGCATAATTTTGGCCACAACTTTATTTAAATACAAAACCGTGAGTGGTTGTTTAGGCATTGGTTAAGACTATCTGTCCCCCCCGCCTGGGGACAGAACTGACTTCCGGGCACCACCGAAAGACAGTGCGGGAAAACAAGTTGGGGAGAAATGGAGCTGAGTCACAGACCCTCAATTCTCATCCGCATGCTCCCTGAAGGCTTGCCGGCCCTAGTCCCATTCCAGGGAGTGGACGAAAAGATGGCAAGCCCCAGGATTCCTTTAACAGAATTCCCTTTCCGCAGCAACCATGGAGGGGCAGGCCCAGCCTATCCTAACCCCTCCTCCACCAATTTATAACCAATGCCTAACCACAACCTTACAAGTTGTGACGATTTGCTACGCAGTAGGCAAAAACCAATGGCCCAGCCAATCAGCCAGATGGACAAAATTCCTACCAGGCCCCTGCCCCAATGGCAGACGACCCCATGACAGGCATAGCAAGGTCAATGCAACAACCCCTTACTCAAGGGCGGGTGGGCGGGTGATCCGTTGCACGCAGCAAAGAGAAAGCTCCAGGCTGTGTGCAGAGTATTTAAACATTTTACCCCTCCCACCAAAATTGCAACATAACTTTTACCCCAGCAACCCAGTGAACCAATCACTGCCCCGGGCCATTTTTAGAGACCCTGTCTGGTAACAGAGGGGTGGCTCAGCAGACCCCACCGCAACACATGCTCTCCATGAAGGAGAACACACTTTCCGTCCATTATCATTAGTTCTTCTCACACCAATTTGCCACAGACAAGTATTCAGAAGAATTTGACATTTCACTTGGCAGTAGTGGAGATAGGAGATGACAACTTGTGTTTTCAATTCTGAAAACCACCTATGGGGGGGGGACTGAATTGAGAGGGGCACAGAAAGTGTGCACAGATTCTACTGATATAAATGAGTCCGTTTACACCAGCCTTCCTCAGTCAGGTGCACTCCAGATGTTTTGGACAACTTCCATCAGCATGGCCAATGGCAAGTGATTGATGGGAGTTGTAGTCCTGCATCTAAAAGCACCAGGTTAGGAAAAGCTGGTATACCTACCAGACATGATTCTTTGTATAGGAAAGGGAAATAAGTATAATATTTTGTGTTAATTAGCTGTGGATGGTGAATGGTAGTGAATAAGCAAAACAAATAAAATACCACAGAAATGCATTTGGTAGGGTTGCCATTCAAACAGTGAAAATCTGGACAGAAAAGTTGTTTCGGTATTCCAGATATGTCTGGGAAATTCCAGCCGTATTGTAACCCTACATTTGGATTGTGATGGTCTTCCCCACCAAAGAGATTTTCAAAGATTAAGTTCAAAATAAACATTTTATGTAATTCAGAAGACACATGCCAGTATTACATACTGTATTTTTTTAACCTAAAAGGAGCTTACAGAAAGGAATTTGTCTGTCCTTTTTTCTCTCTCCCTTCAAGTAGCAATATAATTAATTTGAATAGTTCATTCTCAAGGAGGATGTACTGAATTGTGAGCAAACCTAAGTGAATGTTTACTAGATAACACGCATTAAACAAGCCATGAACAATAGCTTCATGAACAATAGCACAAAAACATTATGGAATTCTGCAGTGTGGAGTAATGCAGCTGTCCAAAAATAAAAATAAAAGACTCAAAATTGCTTGAAATTTGGAGTTATCACAATTTAGTAGCCACAAAATAGTGGGGGGTGTTGTTTTGCTTGTTACTATGTTATTTATTTCTGTGTTTTTATATTGTAAACCACCTGTGACTCTCAGATGAAGGGCAGTACTGTGGTACCTCAGGTTAAGTACTTAATTCGTTCCGGAGGTCTGTTCTTAACTTGAAACTGTTCTTAACCTGAAGCACCACTTTAGCTAATGGGGCCTCCTGCTGCCGCCGCGCTGCTGGAGCACGATTTCTGTTCTCATCCTGAAGCAAAGTTCTTAACTCGAGGTACTATTTATGGGTTAGCAGAGTATGTAACCTGAAGCGTATGTAACCAGAGGTACCACTGTACAGAAATTTAATTGTTATTACTAATAATAAAGTAAGGTTTTCGGTGGCAATCAGGCAAATGGGCACCACTATGGGCACAATTTAAGTATGTGCCAGCAATATACATACATGGTGATGAGCATAATTTTCTTATTTATACCCTGCCCATCTGGCTGGGTTGCCCCATCCACACTAGATGACTTCCAACACATATAAAAACATAATGGTAGCAATATTCAGGTATTATATCAAGGTTTCTAACCTTTCATGGCCAGTGGGCACATTTGGAACTTTGATGGCTGCCATGGGAGTGTAGCATAACACAAAATGGTTGCCATGGGAATGTGGGGCAACACAAAATGGCTTCCACACCTAAAGGAGCAGAAAAAGAGATAGGACCACAAATTAGTGTGGGCACATGCAACAGGGAAAAGGTGCCTACATCAGCCAATGCAACACTCAAAAAGAGAAGCTCTGTGTACCTCTTCTTTGTTCAGAACAGAAGAGAGAGTGTCCACTGAATATGCTGGCATCCATTGAAATGTGGGCTTATTTAAGAGAGTGTTTTATGTATGAAAGGGTAAGCCAGTGCAAACAGGAACTGCACAGGAAGAGCAAAGAATCTTTAACACAATGTAGATTTTTGAAGGGATACGTAATTAGACATTTCTCAGGCACCACAGGAGATACCAGCAGGCACCCTGGCACCATGCTGGCGGACCCTACATTAAGTTCTCTGTGCTGAAATAAAGCTGCATGGGGGAAAGGGGGGGGTGGACGCCACTGCCAATGTCCTCCTCCCCACCAGCTTCACTTCCCGTTGTGTAAAAGAGGCATCTAGGAACATTCAGCATTTCCAATAGAAGCCTGTGTGCTGATGCATTCAACTGAATGCAGTTTGAAGACTCTTTCAGAGTCAAAGGTGAAGCCACCAGTTACAGGGAACCCCCATGCCACCCTCAGTGAGTTTGATTTAACACGGATAACCATGCATAAATATGGCTGTAGAGAATATACTGTATTCAATACAAGGAACCATTGTCTATCAGATGGGTCAAGCTGAAAGGCTTAGAATGATGCAGTTATAATGTAGCACCAAACCTGAGCATGAAGAAGGGTGAGAAATTAGTCTTGAATGTAGCAGCAGGGGTCCATCTGTTCAATTTTTGACGTATTATTTATCATACTAAAGTAGGTCATTTTTAATCATGCTTCTCCATTCCTTCTGGCTCACAGGAATATACATCATGCCTTCTCCTTGCTAAGAAAAAGAAGAAAAATCAATAAAGGCTGAATAAAATTTAAATCAGGACATTCCAGTTTGACACACACAAGAGAACTGAAGGTCTAAGAGTGCCGGTATTGTCAGTATAAAAGCATTCCTGATAGGCCTGGGCATACAACTCTAAGTGCAACTCTAAGGAGCTCAAGCTGGGATTTTCTGCTTTTGCCATGACCCTGCTGCCCTTTGCTTCTGGCTGAATTTAAAAGCAAACCTACCAGATTTGCACTTTATGAAACAATATGCAAACTTAAAAAAACACCGACCATCGTTCGCAATTCACACCTCAGAATTTTGCGGTGCAGTTCTATGTTCAAGTACCCTGTACAAAAAGACATATACTAGGGTAAAGTGTGCATAAAAATGCATATATCAGTGATAAAACATACAAAGGTGTCTTATATTACAGGAAATTGTTTTGCAAAACATGTTTATTAGGCAAAATTTCCTAGAAAAATGTCTGTATTGGGAGAAATTTGCACTAAATTGGTGATGAATTTCCACGAGCACTTAAAGCAATCTGAGGTATCCTATCGCCCCAGGGATGCCCTTTCAGGGGCCATAGGATTGCAATCTAAACAGTTTGTGTTTTGTTTTCTGGTTTATGTAGCCCTGACGAAAAGAACATAATGGATTTTATTTTATACACCATGAGCTTTGGAATGAATCCTTCTTGTTGAAAATTGTTTAAACAACATAACATCTCTGGCAACACTTGCCAAAGATGTATGCAATGACAAGAGCTGAAGATCTGAGAAAACCACATTGTATACTCTAAAACAGGGGTCAGCAAACTTTTTCAGCAGGGGGCCATTCCACTGTCCCTCAGACCTTGTGGGGGGCCAGACTATATTTTTTTGGGGGGGGGGGGAATGAACGAATTCCCATGCCCCACAAATAACCCAGAGATGCATTTTAAATAAAAGGACACATTCTACTCATATAAAAACACGCTGATTCCTGGATTTAGAAAGTGATTGGGCCGGATCTGGTCCCCGGACCTTAGTTTGCCTACCCATGTTCTAAAGCGTATCTGATCAATACAAACCAAAAGACTACACATGCAGAGGTTTCCTGTTTTTCTCATCTGAAGGCAAAAGCTCCTTCAACTGCATGTCTGAGCTCATGATGGAGGATGGTGAAGCTATTGCCTTGATCCAACAAGTGAAACACATGTGTTTACCAGAACTGGAAAGACCTGAGAAGCCCCACTGAAATCACCTTCAAAACCACATGTGGATGCACGAGTGGACTGAATCCAGTTCTTTGCCTGAACTGGTTATTGGTGCTCTTCGAAACCGTTTGATAAGGCTTCATGCTTGCACTCTCATTTTCACCTTTTAGACCCTTGTTCCCACGCCCCGAGAGACACATCCGCAGCACCTGTTTGTGCATGATCTTCCCTCTGCTGTACGGGAGCCACAGTTCATTGCTTATTTACATACACCCCATAGAGATGCTTTCATCAAACCCAAAAACCACACACACACAACCATGCCTGCTGTTGTGTTTCTCCACTTCCACATGCAAAATGGGTGCTATCAGAAACAGGTCTTAAATTCCAAGTCCCTGAGTGGGTCAGCTGCAGTCAAATGCTGGGTTTACATCCAGACACAGCGGATGTTGCACAGTTCCCCTTTGCTTCTCTTGCCCAAGATGCTCTTGGCAGAAAGATGGGCCTCAGGTGGGCAACCGGGATGAGCACTGATTAGCTGGAAGAGGTAAAGAGATTTATACATCCAATATAACAAAACCTGTATGATCCTGTATAACTTGCTCGTTGCTAATCTCCTTCCAACTGTGCTTTGGCACGGAACACCAAGCCTACTCCAGCCCAATATGCAGCTCTGTATATTTCTCTGGTAATTAACCTTGACAATTTGAAGTGTACAGCTTCAGCCTGGGTATCATGCTCGTTCCTACCCTCTGCTGCTAAAATAAAATTATATCTTTGCTCATCCATTCATTTTACATGTAGAAAGACAGATGGTTGCTCTGGATTGTTCTGTGCTGCAACAGATGCCGTAATTGAGGGCTGGGAAACTCTGCCAAATTAATTAGATACCCTTACCAATTTGGATGGAAAGGACAGTGCATTACCATTCCGCGCTGTAGAGCTTCTGACACATTGGGGTTATCTTTGTTGAATTTGCAGGTTTCCTTGGGAACTCTTCCCATTGTTCAAGGTGGGACTAGAACCGCTTGCATCATGAGGGATTTGCCAGGTGCTGAAAGGTGAAGACGCAAGAGCAGCAAAACAAAGGAGAAGGGAGAATTGGGGACAAAAGCAGAAGTGTATCCAAGTGTTTATAGAAAAGTCAGTGTATCCTCACTTCCATTCATCCATTAAAAAAAACAGGTAAGGAAACGGACCATTGTTATTCTAATGAGCAAAATGCCCTTCTCAGTATGATGGGCAGGGAGGATGTGAGGAACTGGGTGATACATGGACCCCTAAGTGTGCACACATGTACAGAGGGTCCCTCTGCAATCCTTAAAAAGGAAGCAACACCCAAAGGTGGCTTCAATTCAGATCCTGTTCACTGCACGGTGCTATGCAAAAAAATAAATAAATTCGGTCAAAGTGGCCTAATGAGCAAGACCATCATAGAAGAGAGAGAAAGCTGACTTAGAATGGAGCATCAACTTTTATTTTACCCTCAAACCAAGGGGAGAATAGAAAACAATAAAGAAAAAAACATGGTCTTCTTAAATAAAAAGAGTCCCGTTGGATCAGATCAATGGCCCAACTGGTCCAGCATCCTCTTTTTGCAGGGGCCAAGCAAACTGCCTCCAACAATGGAAGGACAACATAGTCATTTTGGTTTGTAGCCATATGCTAGCTCACCCTGCCGCCTCTGAGAAACGTATTACTGCAATAATTTTATCAAAGAAAACCAGTTATTTATTAAAATATTTATATGCTGCTGCATCATAAAAAAAAAAATAATCACAGGGGTTTGCAATATAAAACAAAAACCAGACAGTAAAGCCATAAAAAGTTAAAAACAAGTTAAAAGCAATAATAAATAAATAAATAAATCTATAGACAATTGTGGGGATGTACTCTTAATGGTCTGCCTAGGGCTGGCAGAATAGAAAAGTTATCAGCAGGTGTTTAAAAGGTGGCACTGAAGGAGCCAATGTGTATCTATTGGCAGAGTCTTCCACAGCTGATAACATGAACAGCTTGGTTTATCGCTGTTGTCGGTTGACAACCCCAATTCAGGGAACCATCAGAAAAAGTGACGATAATTCATGAAACAAACCAACTTTTTTCAAACAAAGACGCAATTCATGTGAGATTGAGAAAGCATTACAACTTGAACCTGGTTTTAAGCATTGCTGAGTTCAAGCTGCATCAATTCAGAATATGACTAGGCCAAACTGACTCCATTCCACTTTCTAAGAAACAAATACCCCTCTCATATTATCAGTTATTACTCTTCTACAGGACTGCTTTGACACACGGGAGCTGGCAAAGGGGAAATGGCACAGCAGTTTGAAGGATAGCTATTGCACTAATGGCAAGACTGGAGGGTTCTCAACACTGGCATACTGGAACAAGAACTAGTATTAAGGGACAAACTTCACCTATTTCAGGATATGTGTGATTCTTCTTAAAAGCAGCCATGTGGTGAAGGGCCATTTGGATCAGGGCAGGCAATTTCCCAGTGCAAAACATCTCCCTCCCGGTGCTGCTGTGAACTGCATGCTTTCATAATACATGCTATGGCTCTGATCTCAAACACCATGCTTCGAAAAGGTGCATTTGCTTTTAGGGAAAGAAGGAGACATTGGGAGATCCAGGCACGGAGCTTATTAGTTTGAGCCAAAGAAAGTTGTACACAGGACCATGATGACATGAATTAGGATACCCAGAATTTTAAGGGAAGGATCCAGGTTTGATGCCCTATGACAAACGTTGGAGAGCTACTGCTAGCCACTGTAAGGAACAGTGGGCCAACTATGGATGGAGAAGTTTCCTATGCTTAGCCTGATGGCAGGTCTACTTATTACCAGTGCCACTTAACTCAAAACAATACGTGGAAATGTTATGTGTGAAGACTGCCAGATGGGTCCCACCAGTTGTTTTGACTGCTTTCATACCTCTAGCAGCTACTACTAGGAGTGCCTGGTAGAGAATGTCTACTTGAAGTGGGTCCAATTTGCTACATATAAAACCTTCATGGGAACCAGTCATCATACAGAGGTTGTTTCAAGTCGTGCTCAAGAGTCAGAGAACGGTGGCTGATGATGTTTATAGGCACAATATGTGCTTCCCCCAAAGCTTTCTGTTTTCCACAGACTAATGACTTATTGGTCCGAAATGCCTTTAACTATTAGCATCAGATGCATGCTTCTGCAACAGAGTATAGTGTCATTTTAATAAATCTCCTCACATATGAAAGTACATTTTAGGCAAGTTTGGGTCATTTTGTCTCAAGTTCTTTGCAGGACTTTCCCCCCCCCCCCATAGAAAGGGACTAGAAAGGGTGCAAGAGAAACTTAATAGCAAGAGACAGCCCTGTCACAAAAATTAGTCACTCTGCAAGGGTGGTTTTCTCCCCATTCTGTCGCCATGCCAGATAGATATAGAAAACAGCATGTAAGAAGAATTCGATCAAACTTTTGACTGTTGTAACTTTAGGTTAGCTTTTTTCTCCTAGTAAGTTTCAGACGGGTTTTTGAAGCCCTCTGTTAAAACTACCCTATCAAATTTGCGGTGTTTCTTAGAACGGGAAGAAAGAACTTAAAGGATTGTGTCTTGTAGGTATGTAGGACTCCTCAAGTCATGGAAAGCATGCCATAGAGAAAGCAACAGAAGGTTTTTGTGTGCACTTAGAAAGAGCCTAAGGTTGTTCACCTCAAGATAGATTTCTGCCTCTGTTTTCTTGTGGGGCAGTCACCCTGATCATGGCCCAGCTGAGGGTGAACACCAGTAACTGACAAAGGTACATATATTAATATAGCAACTAAAATATATTAATATAGTAACTAAAAATTACCATTCTAATTCCATTGTTCTCTGGTCATGCCTCTGTGTCAGATATTCAACGTTTACCAACATTTCATCACATTGGGGGGTGGGGGGGGGGAGTGAGTGTTTTCTTGTTATTGAGCTTTATTCCAAGCTATACTTAAAAGCCTTTAATACAGACACAACAGAGCTTGCTAATAAACAATTCAACTGAAAGGGAACCAATTTAAAGGAATGAACATGTGCATTGCTACTGCTTATTCCTCCTCCCCATCATTTAAAATGCTGATATATTTGTACAGAGGCTTACACTGCCATGTTTGCAGATGATTCAGCATGCTGGACTATAAATTCATTATGTACACCATTTGCCACAATGGTTTTGCAGGGGCAAAAAATTGTTTGCATAAACTTATAGACCAAATGGAGCAAACAGCAAGCAGACCTAATGGTGGGAGGAAAAAATCCTTAAATAAGAGACACGGGGGAATGACTAATGGACTTCAATGTCTGTACACTAATGCACAAAGCATGGGAAATAAACAAGATGAGCTTGAGCTCTTGGTACAGCAAACTAAATATGACATAATAGGCATCACTGAAACCTGGTGGGATAAGTCCCACGATTGGAATGTAAAAATGGAGGGATACAATCTATTTCAGAGAAACAGACCAGACAAGAAAGGAGGAGGAGTGGCGTTATATGTCAGGGATGTGTATACCTGTGAAGAGATCCAAGATTTAGAACCTCAAAGCCAAAGTGAGAGCATTTGGGTCAAAATTAAGGGAGAGAAGAATAACAGTGACCTCATTGTGGGAGTTTATTATAGATCCCCAAGCCAAACGGAGGACATAGATGATGCCTTCCTGGAACAGATGGCCAAGCATGCAAAAGGAAGGGAGATAGTAGTAATGGGGGACTTCAATTACCCGGATATTTGTTGGATGTCAAACTCAGCCAAGAGCATAAGGTCAAACAGATTCCTCACTGGCCTTGCAGACAACTTCATTGTCCAGAAAGTGGGAGAAGCAACAAGAGGAACAGCCATTTTAGATCTGGTCCTAACCAATGTCGATGACCTGGTTAATGGGGTAGAAGTGGAAGGATCATTAGGCGCAAGTGATCATGCTCTTCTGAAGTTTACTATACAACGGAAAGGAGCAGCCAAGCATACTAGGACTCAATTTCTTGACTTTAAGAAAGCCGACTTCATAAAACTTAGGGAAGTGCTGGGTGAGATCCCATGGACAGTAATACTAAAAGGAAAGGGAGTTCATGATGGCTGGGAGTTTGTTAAGAGGGAGATAGTAAAAGCACAACTTCAGGCAATACCAATGAGACGGAAACATGGAAGGTGCCTAAAGAAGCCAGGGTGGCTATCTAAAGAACTTTTAACTGAGTTAAGATTAAAAAAGGATGTGTACAAAAAATGGAAAAGGGGGGAAACCACCAAAGAGGAATTCAAACAAATAGCCAGCACGTGTAGACACAAAGTCAGAAAAGCTAAAGCACAGAATGAACTCAGGCTTGCTAGAGAGGTTAAAAGCAACAAAAAAGGCTTTTATGGGTATGTTCGTAGCAAAAGGAAGAACAAAGAAACAGTGGGGTCACTCAGAGGAGAAGATGGTGAAATGCAAACAGGGGACACAGAAAGGGCTGAACTCCTCAATGCCTTCTTTGCCTCAGTCTTCTCCGATAAAGAAAACAATGCCCGACCTGAAGAATTTGGAGCAAATGATTCAGTAGAGAAAACACAGCCCAGAATAACTAAGGAGATAGTACAAGAATACTTGGCTAGTTTAGATGTATTCAAGTCTCCAGGGCCAGATGAACTGCATCCAAGAGTATTAAAAGAACTGGCAGATGTGATCTCAGAACCACTGGCAATCATCTTTGAGAATTCCTGGAGAACAGGCGAAGTCCCAGCAGACTGGAGGAGGGCAAATGTTGTCCCTATTTTCAAAAAGGGGAAAAGAGAGGACCCAAATAATTACCGCCCAGTCAGTCTGACATCAATACCAGGGAAGATTCTGGAGCAGATCATCAAGCAAACAATCTGTGAGCACCTAGAAAGGAATGCTGTGATCACCAATAGTCACCATGGATTTCTGAAAAATAAGTCATGTCAGACTAACCTGATCTCGTTTTTTGACAGAATTACAAGCCTGGTAGATGAAGGGAACGCAGTGGATGTAGCCTACCTTGATTTCAGCAAGGCATTTGACAAGGTGCCCCATGATATTCTTGTAAAAAAGCTGGTAAAATGCGGTCTTGACTATGCTACCACTCAGTGGATTTGTAACTGGCTGACTGACCGGACCCAAAGGGTGCTCATCAATGGTTCCTCTTCATCCTGGAGAAGAGTGACTAGTGGGGTGCCACAGGGTTCTGTCTTGGGCCCGGTCTTATTCAACATCTTTATCAACGACTTGGATGATGGACTCAAGGGCATCCTGATCAAATTTGCAGATGACACCAAACTGGGAGGGGTGGCTAACACCCCAGAGGACAGGATCACACTTCAAAACGACCTTGACAGATTAGAGAACTGGGCCAAAACAAACAAGATGAATTTTAACAGGGAGAAATGTAAAGTATTGCACTTGGGCAAAAAAAATAAGAGGCACAAATACAAGATGGGTGACACCTGGCTTGAGAGCAGTACATGTGAAAAGGATCTAGGAGTCTTGGTTGACCAAAAACTTGACATGAGCCAACAGTGTGACGCGGCAGCTAAAAAAGCCAATGCAATTCTGGGCTGCATCAATAGGAGTATAGCATCTAGATCAAGGGAAGTTATAGTGCCACTGTATTCTGCTCTGGTCAGACCTCACCTGGAGTACTGTGTCCAGTTCTGGGCACCACAGTTCAAGAAGGACACTGACAAACTGGAACGTGTCCAGAGGAGGGCAACCAAAATGGTCAAAGGCCTGGAAACGATGCCTTATGAGGAACGGCTAAGGGAGCTGGGCATGTTTAGCCTGGAGAAGAGGAGGTTAAGGGGGGATATGATAGCCATGTTCAAATATATAAAAGGATGTCACATAGAGGAGGGAGAAAGGTTGTTTTCTGCTGCTCCAGAGAAGCGGACACGGAGCAATGGATGCAAACTACAAGAAAGAAGATTCCACCTAAACATTAGGAAGAACTTCCTGACAGTAAGAGCTGTTCGACAGTGGAATTTGCTGCCAAGGAGTGTGGTGGAGTCTCCTTCTTTGGAGGTCTTTAAGCAGAGGCTTGACAACCATATGTCAGGAGTGCTCTGATGGTGTTTCCTGCTTGGCAGGGGGTTGGACTCGATGGCCCTTGTGGTCTCTTCCAACTCTATGATTCTATGATTCTATGATTTTCTGGTCCAGGTTATTTCTTTGTGGTCCTGAGCTGTAGTTGCCCATATAAAAGTTGCCAGAGGTTCTGCTCTTGTTCAAACCCACTTCATTTTGCTCTAACATTGAAGATAAATTATGTAAAACTGTAGATGAAGTTATGTGCTCTACAATGATCATAAAAGCATGAATATTTCTTTGATTGTACGGTTGTCAGTCTCTACTACCATATGTTTACTGGTCTCAGGAGGCAAAAAACAGACAACAGATTCACAGTTAGGTGGAAACTTTTTCTTAAAATATTTAAAACTGGAGAAGAATAGTTATTACTAACTAAAACAATTACACTCATGAAAAGGGTTGCTACTTGAGGGTCAATTTCCAAATCTATAGTTCCATATGCTCCTCATATTTCGTTTGAGATAGAACAGGCACTTGGGAAAGCGTTGGGAAAGCTGAATAAATTATTGCTGAATTTCACTTGAGTGTACATACCTTCTGCTTCTCTTCTCTTTATTTAATTCCTCAGCACTAAAGTGTATTCGTGCTGACATATTTTGCAAAACGAAAATGTAGGATACATTCTCCACAGCCAGGGCCGGATTTACGTATAAGCTAAACAAGCTTCCTTCCTTCCTTCCTTCCTTCCTTCCTTCCTTCCTTCCTTCCTTCCTCATGGCATACATGATGCTGCTTTCATCACCAGCTGTCTCCACAACCACCCACAATTGCTCTGCTTATGATCTGGCCTGGAATCTTATGCTGGAATAATCATATGCCACATGATCTATGATATCATACATTACAAATACATCGCCGTTTGCTGTGCCCTTCATTGTAAGGAAACCACACCTGAGGTATGTGCTGCCACCCCTGAAACCTCTAACTACTCAGGGACTGCGGGTGTAGGAATGCTTCCTTGTGGGCAGTCTAGGTGTAGTCTAAAACAGCACCTAACAGAGCTCAATTGACATATCCTTTTCCACATTCCAGGTTTAGACTATAACTTAATGCAAATACTGCCAATGGCTACAACATCAGCCAACTTCACAACGACTTGAAAATATTTTCCTGCATATCTCTAGGGCTTCCCCATCCTCTGCTTCCATTGACAGGGACCCATGTCTCCTCTTCCCTGGGCCCATTTGGTGCCCAACCATCTGCACATGACAACTGCTCTGTAACATCCCTGGGGTGAGGTCAATATGAAGAATGAGCTTACCTATCGTTTGTAGTCCACCTCTTAGTTCTGATCTTCAGGCAATACTCAGGAGACTCTGGTACCTTTGCAGCAGTGATCTTCATTACCACCAAACACAGGCTTTTGAGGAACCACGTGACACAGTGCCTCAGCTCTAAGGCCTGCACCAAACGAAAGAAAGAGAGAAACCTCTCAAAAACTAACAGTTCCTCTTAAAGCTATAACACAACCACACGGTATATTTAAAGCACTATGGTACTACTTTAAACCATCATGGCTTCCCCCCAAGAATCCTGGGAGTTTGTGAAGAGTACTGAGAGTTTTTAAGGGACCCCTGTTTCCCCAGGCCAGCCCAAGAAACCTTGGCACCTGAGCCAAACCAACAAATGTGTACCCCTATCCCCAGCCTGGCCATGCAACCTGCCATTTTGTACAACACCATGCACTCACCAGTCAGCATGGCAAATGGTCAGGGATGACATGACACTGACAAGCCATGTGGTATAATGGTTAGAGTGGCAGACTAGGGCCTGGGAGACTAGAGTTCAAATCCCCACTCATTTTAATGTTTGATGTTTTATTATGTTTTTACACATGTTGGAAGCCACACAGAGTAGCTGGGATAACCTAGTCAAATGGGTAGAGTGTAAATAAAGGAGTTGTTATGGAATAGGATGTCCCCATTTTCACTGGAGAAATACTGGAAGGCATGCTAGCTCTGTACTCCCAAGCCCCTCAGGAAGAACTTGCTACCCTCATTTTATTCCGTAAAATACATTTGTCAAAAAGTAAAACCCTTTCCTCACCACTTTTTAAGAATTCTGGTTCAGTAACAGGTATTTGGTAAGTGTGAAGGAGTAACAAATAAATATGTGGCAAAATATGTGGGCAAAAGTAGGAAGTGTCGTGTGGAAAATCCTGCTTTTGTTTTATCTTATACTCTGCTCTGGATAAGGTGGAGCTGATTTTTATGAGTGCTGAATGAATATGCCGTCTTCTGCTTCAGTGCAGGGAATCTCTTTCCCCCCTGCTAGTTAAAGGCTTCTTGCACTTTAAATAAATCAGAGTAACTGCACAGGTTTGATGTGCAAGATTTTCTGTGAAATATTTATTTGGTGGGTAGCAGAGAATTAGGGGAACATGTTAAGTGGATGGGTTTTTATACTGAAACGTCCTTTTTAAAAAAAGGTACCGTGAAGTGAGAGTGCTTGAAGTTTTAAAGATTCTGAAACATTTGATAAGGCTCTCAAGAACTTGCAACCATTATATTAATCTTTGTTATCAGTGGCACTTAGGTTCTCCTCCATTCACTCAATGAGTATCTTAAACAAATAAGTTTTGGCAGGGGACAAACCCAAAGCAAAAGCGTCAAACACATTTGGTGGTGCGGAGCATGATCAATGTAACCCAGCCAAGTGAAGCACTTTAACACCCCATTGATTTCAGTGGAAAAGTTAAGTACGTACTTAAATCTCTCTCCCCCATCCCTTTGAAATCGAAAGAGTTCATCTCTGCCTGGTTTCCGCCCAAAAAGATTTGTTTAATTCTTTTCCTCACCGAAGTAAGAGATGTTGATGCAAATGAACTTAACCGATGTGGCTTGTATTAAATAAATGCAATCCCTTTAAAACAGAACGGCTCCATCTCATTACAAGCACTTACATTTATCACAGATTCAATACCTACTGCGTTTCCTTGCCCATATAGTCTAAATGATATCAGGCTGGTTACTGCTTCATTATCCAACAGGCACACTGTGCATGGGCTTAGGGCGGAGAGACACAGAGAGAGAGATTTTGGGAGGAATTTGACATTTGATTTTTTTTTTAAAAAAGGCCTCAAAGTAGATATCAAGGGAGAAGTCAAAAATTTGTTGGACTTGCTTACACACTACATTTTTCTGTTCTCTGTTTATTACTTATCCCCATCTAAATTAGTGGGCATCTAGCGCATGTTGCACATGCATGTGCATTTCATAATACATGTAAGTTTTGTGTCATTAAAAAAAAGTATAATTTCATACTATGGCTTAGTATTGTTTTTCTTTTGAATTACATTTAGGGAGGCCCCATGTTTTCTAAAGGTCTTGATCCAGCTCTGCAGGTGGTGAGCTAACAGTTAACTCTTGGCAAGTAGGAATCAAACATATAGCAGAGATTGCTGCAGTAGCTTGCTCTACAGGAAGAGGGATGGATGTGCTGAGGTGGAGTAACAGTATCACCATGCACTGCCATCAGAAGTGGCTCACTAAGGAGAGGCATATCCACTTCACCAGCCTCCTGTGAACTGAATCACAGTTACTTACTGTGAGAGGAAGGGGCAAACAGGTAGCGAGTTCAGCATGGTGCAAAGACACTGGCAGACCCAATCCAGTGCTCCTCATGTCCTGTTTGCACCATGCTGACCTCCTCACAATCTTACCTCTCCGCTTCCCTGTAAGCTACAGAAACCCACCAGTCTGAGAAGCTAGCTGAGCAGCTCTGCCCCACCTAGCAAACCACTTCTGACTACCATGCCATTGGGCCTTGAGGAAGAGCGGAAACATACCAAGAAGAGTTTGGATTTGATATCCCGCTTTATCACTACCTAAAGGAGTCTCAAAGCGGCTAACATTCTCCTTTCCCTTCCTCCCCCACAACAAACACTCTGTGAGGTGAGTGAGGCTGAGAGACTTCAGAGAAGTGTGACTAGCCCAAGGTCACCCAGCAGCTGCATGTGGAGGAGCGGAGACGCGAACCCAGTCCACCAGATTACGAGTCTCCCGGACTTCCGGAGGCGGCGCGAAACCGTGATGGCGGACCTCTTCGAGCTCTGAAGAGGGGCACCGCAGAAAAGGGTTGTTTCGCTACGGCGCAGCGGCAACCCATCAAGAAAAACCACGGACAGAGAGAGTCCGTGGCCGTGGGACTCGGCGGGCACCTGGAGCGACCCCAAATTCGCGGAAGGGACCCCGTAAGGGGCTCCGGAGTGAAGGAGGGGGAGCGGTGCTGTGAGTTCATCGCTCTTTCTGCGGAGGCGAAGCCGCGCGGCTGTCACGGATGAGCGCTGACCTTTCTTCCAAAAAATACTACTCTGAAACAGCAAACCCGTGAGTAAGGACTTAAGATTTGTTACAATAACTTGAAGAAATTTGGCTGAAACCGGGAGACGAGAAAGAGGAAGTCCGTCTTCCGGCACTGCTTATAAGATCAAAGCAGACTGTTTAAAGAGCGGAAAGCGCTGTGAACAGGGAAGCTTTAAGGCTTTAAAGTGGGACTTTCGTGCACACTTGAAATTCTATTCTTAAAGGAAGAAAAAATACAGTTTAAATTGGACTTGGAGCGGTCCCCCATGGGGCGAGGGAAGACTCTAACCCCAAATCTTCGGGTGGCCGGGTGAAGTTGCTTGACTGCGGAACTGTTACAAACTTCCAGATACTTTTGTGACTGAAGTGCAACTTTTGGGCTTACTTAGTTTGAGTGGATACAATTGCAGGCACCTTGTTGGAACATTGTTAAACGTTTTAAAGTGCTCTGCAGGACTTTTTTCTTAGTGTTTTGGAACTAACTTGCTTTTAAAATTGTTTTTGAAAACGGAAACTTTAATGGCGGAAAAGTTACCTTCTTCTTACTAACTTTTGGTGGCACTCCCCCTAGAGGACATTGGATAACAAAGGCCTGGGAAAAGTTTTTTTTGCTTACTTTCTTTCTCCAGACTGTTTATAAATTTGGACTTGTCTTTCCCATGGGATTACAACATCTGACCTTGAACATTGACTGATGAGTGGTACAGGAAAGACAAGAGCAGCCAAAGCTAAGGAAGCTAAGGAAAAAGAAAAAGCAAAAAAGCAGGCACAGCTTTTGCAAACAACTTTAACTCAGGGACGTAGACTATCAGTGCCTGCTGTGCTTGCAACACAAAAAGTAGAAAGTGAAAAGCCTGAAAAATCTGAAGAGGAAGATATGGCATCAGGAGGAGCAGAGGCAGCACTGAAACAAGTTTTGGAACAATTGTCAACATTAAATCAAAAAATTGATAACCAATCAACAAAAATTGACCAAGCTACATCCTCGATCCAGAAATTGACAGATCAGGTTTCCCAACACACCCAAGCAATTGAAAAATTGCAAGGAGCAACGGAAGAGAACCGTAAATTGGCAGGGGAAGCCGTTGAAATTGCAACATCAGCTAAAAAAGAGGTTGAGGAAGTTAAAGCAGAAGTCAAGCCTCTGCATAAACAGATAGGGGACCAACAAACCTATCTCTCTTTGGTGGAACTGAAAAACCGGGAGACTAATCTTAGGTTTAGGGCGGTCCCAGAAATCGAACAAGAAGATTTGATTGGATTTTTGACAACAGAATTTTCAAAGTTCTGGGGCTTAAAAGAAGAAAGTGATTTTAAAATAGTATCGGCTTTTCGACTGGGAAGATTGGTAAGAAAAGATAGATCTAGAGACTGTCTAATAGCTTTGAGATCAAGAGAGGAGAGAGACAAAATATTAGGCCTACACTTCAAAAACTCAATTGAGATACAAGAGAAAAGGGTGGAAATCTACCGAGATATTCCTAAACAGCTATTGGATCTGAGAGCCACCTATTCAGAATTGGCTAAGTTGTTGAGACTTAACTCAATCCCTTATAGGTGGGAGTTCCCACAAGGACTATCATTTACTTACAAACAGAAGAAGGTTAAAATAAGATTACCAGAGGATCTACAAAAGTTCCAGCACGACCACGGAGAAGATCTCCAAAAAGAAGCAGCAGCCCTTTGGCCTATACTTAAACCAGGACCCACTCTGCCAGCAGGCGGAGGGACGCCTAAACCCTCGGAATTAGAGGAAAAAGAAGATACACCGCTCTAGGTGTAACAGAATAGTTCAGGATGTCTCTGCAGCTACTCAGTTGGAATATAAATGGCGGAAATTCCCCGGAGAAAAGAAGGAAACTGTTTCATATATTGAAGAAAGAACAATTGGATATTATTTGTTTACAAGAAACCCATGTGACCAGGCTCCACAGGAAAGTTTTGGTCAACAAAAGACTAGGCCAAGAGTTTATTTCCTCAGACAAGGTAAAGAAAAGAGGAGTGGTGATTTATGCTAAGGAGAGCCTGATACCTAAATTTTTATTCAAAGATGAATATGGAAGAATTCTGGCAATTGAAATCCAGACCCAAGGAGAAAAAATATTGATACTAGGAATTTATGCTCCAAACGACGGGAAATCAGAATTTTTCAAGAAGCTGCATGAGACGCTGCTGGACTATCTGGACTATGCTAACATCATAATGATGGGAGACATGAATGGAGTGGTGTCTACACATATGGATAAGTCTTATAACCAAAATCTAACATCAGACGGCAGACTGCCTAAAACTTTTTTTGAAATGACTGACAATCTGGATTTGATTGATATATGGAGGACAAAGAACCCCCTAGGTAAAGAAGGAACTTTCTTCTCTGAGGCCCACCTGTCCTGGTCAAGGATCGACCAAATCTGGACCTCCAGGGGGCTGGCACCCAAGACTAAAAAGGTGGAAATCTGCCCAAAAACATGCTCCGACCACAACGCTCTGAAATTAGATCTCAGACTTACTCAAACCGGTTCCTTCAGATGGAGAATGAATGACACTCTTTTAAGAGATCAAGAGATTGTGAAAAAGGCCCAAAAAACATTAAAGGACTATTTTGAGATAAATTTGAATACTACAGTAGAAAAAAGAACGATCTGGGACGCAAGCAAAGCTGTCATGAGGGGGTTTCTGATACAACAGAATACAATTAAGAAGAAGCTCTGGAATGGAAAGAAAGATAAAATACTGGAGAAAATACATCAAGGAGAGAAAAAATTGAGAACTAAACCAAAGTCAAAGGATCTGTTGAGAGAAATTAAATTCCATCAAGCAGAATATTCAAAATTGATTAATCAGGAGATTGAATGGAAAATAAAACAGATGAAGCAAAGATCCTTTGAATCAGCAAATAAATGTGGAAAGCTGCTAGCTTGGCAGCTGAAAAAAAGACAAAAGTTGAATACAGTTACAAATCTAGAGATTGAAGGAAGAACGGTGCAGAAACCAGAGGAAATTAGGAAGTGCTTCCACAGATATTTTAAAGAACTTTATGTACAGGGGCCTCAGAAAGAATCAGAGATAGATCATTTTTTAAAGACAAATGGACTATCAAAAATAACTCAAGATAAAAGATCAATCTTGAACTCTACAATAACCACCCAGGAAATTGAAAGTGCCATTCAGAACATGCAACTAGGCAAATCTCCAGGCCCGGATGGGCTTACCTCCAAATACTACAAGACTTTGAAAGACTATTTAACACAACCCTTGTTGGAGGTATGCAACCAGATCATGGATGGGAAGAGGGCACCAGAAACGTGGAAAGAAGCGTTCATCACATTGATACCTAAGATAGAATCTGAAAAGACTCAACTCAAGAACTACCGCCCCATCTCACTCCTGAATGTGGATTACAAAATATTTGCAGACATTTTGGCAAGTAGACTTAAAAAAGTTTTAATTGAAGTAATTCACAAAGACCAAGCAGGCTTTCTCCCTGGTAGACATTTATATGAGAATACCAGAAACATCATCGATATTTTGGAACTTTTACAAACTAACAGGAACACAAGGGCGGTGTTAATTTTTGTTGATGCGGAGAAAGCATTTGACAATATATCTTGGATGTTCATGAAGAAAAACTTGGAAGGGATGGGAGTGGGGCGGGGGTTTGAAAATGGGTTACGAGCAATTTATTCAGAGCAAAAGGCCAAATTAATAGTGAACAATGTGGTGACGGAGGAGTTCAAAATTGAAAAAGGGACACGACAAGGGTGCCCTCTATCCCCTCTTTTATTCATTTCAGTCCTGGAGGTGCTATTGAACATGATAAGGGAGGACCGGCTGGTACAAGGGATAGAGGTCGGAGTGAAACAATATAAACTTAAAGCTTTTGCAGATGACCTAGTTTTGACATTGCAGGAGCCAGAATCCAGTACAAAAAGAGTTCTTGAACTTATATCTGAGTTTGGTCAGGTGGCGGGGTTTAAGTTGAACAAACAAAAAACCAAGGTTTTGACCAAGAATTTGACACTTACAGAAACAGAGGGGTTTCAGAGAGAAACAGAATTAAATGTGGTAAAGAAAGTGAAATACCTAGGGATCTATTTGTCTTCCAAAAATTTGAATTTATTTAAGGACAATTATGAAAAATGCTGGTTGGAAGTAAAGAAGGATTTAGAAATTTGGTCAAGATTGAAACTTTCCTTGTTGGGAAGGATTGCAGCAATTAAAATGAATGTATTGCCGAAAATGTTATTCTTGTTTCAAACCCTACAGATCGTGGACAGAGAGGAATGTTTTGGAAAATGGCAGAAGGATATATCTAAGTTTGTCTGGCAGGGCAAAAAGCCCCGAATAAAGTATAAAATATTAACTGATTCAAAAGAAAGAGGGGGGTTTGCCCTGCCGGATTTGAGGTTGTACTATGAAGCTGCAGCCTTCTGCTGGCTGAAAGATTGGTTTTTGCTAGAAAACACCGACGTCCTAGATCTGGAAGGTTTTGATAATGCATTTGGTTGGCATGCATATCTATGGTATGACAAGGTTAAAGTTCACAAATTGTTTAAAAGCCATATTGTCAGAAAAGCGATTTTTGCAGTCTGGATGAAATATAAAGACTTATTAGAGAGTAAAACACCGAGGTGGCTATCACCGGTGGAGGCCAAAGCTCGAAAAAGACCCAATATGGAGGCCTATTGGCCGAAATATTGGGAATTAATTGAAAAAATTGGAGACGGTTGGAAGTTGCAGAGCCAGGACAAATTAAAAAACAAGGTGCGAGATTGGTTACATTATGCTCAAATTCAAGAGGTTTTTAAAATGGATAAAAAGGTTGGTTTCCAGGAGGGGAAATCGAAACTAGAGACAGAATTGTTAGAACCAAAGACCAAGATTTTATCTAGAATGTATAACTTGCTGCTTATGTGGAACACACAGGATGAGACAGTTAAATCTGCTATGATAAAATGGGCACAGGATGTTGGACATAATATTATGTTTGAAGACTGGGAAAGGTTATGGAACACCGGAATGAAATTCACGGCATCTAGTGCCTTGAAGGAAAACATTATGAAAATGATATACCGGTGGTACATGACCCCAGTCAGGCTAGCCAAGATGCATCACCTGTCTGACAACAAATGTTGGAAGTGTAAGGAAGCAGAGGGGACTTTCTTCCATCTCTGGTGGACCTGCCCAAAAGTGAAGGCCTTCTGGGAAATGATTTATAATGAATTGAAAAAGGTATTTAGGTATACCTTTCCTAAGAAACCAGAGGCCTTCCTGTTGGGCATGGTGGACCAGAAAATGTCAAAGAAAGATAGAACTTTGTTTATGTACGCTAGCACAGCAGCAAGAATACTCATTGCAAAGAGTTGGAAGACACAAGATTTGCCCACGCTGGAGGACTGGCAGACGCAGTTGATGGACTACATGGAGATAGCTGAACTGACCGGCAGAATCCGAGATTTGGATAAAGAAACAATTGAGGAGGACTGGGGAAAATTTAAAGATTATCTGAAAAAATATTATAAGCTGTATGAATCCTAAGAAAGTGCATGATTAGGAAACGTTAAGCTTCTGCGAATATGATTAAGTAAATGGTAAAATTAGTGACAAAAGAGAAAAGGAGACAATTTAAATTGAATATGTTATGTTTATTTTAAAGGTATTGAAATTGAGATATAATATATTGTATTTGGATACATAACATTCGAAAGTTACAACAAGGTATGAAATAAGGTAACAAAATGCTGACATTGTTAATGCAAAGAACGCAGAATCGGAAGGGGTGGGGAAGTCCAAGTTTTATTTTGTTTTTGTTGTTAAAAAAGAGAAAATTTGTTTCTTGTAACTACTTTATTTGTTTATAAACCTATAAAATTATGGAAAGAAACGCAATAAAAAAATTTATAAAAAAAAACGAGTCTCCCGCTCTTAACCACTACACCACACTGGCTCTCAACAAGCCAGTGAACAGGTGGCGGCAGCTCTCGCTGTTCTTTGTCTTCACCATCACCACCACAAGAGGGGCTCAGAATGGCAGGAAATGACAACTGTTTAACAGATCAGAAATGATTAAGATCTTGGGAAATGTAGTAAGTTCTTTTAAAAAATCATCATCATCAGACTTTGTGTTTGCAAAATGGTGAACTTGGACATACTTGTGTTGTTACCAACTGAATTTGCAGATGATGGTTCTTTCCACTGAGTAAGCAGAGGTGGAAGGAGTGGTGGTGCTTTTTAGTTACAGGAAACATGATCGGCTGGGGCACAGATGGCTAAAGAGAATAGTGAATTTCATACTATTAGGGTAGGAAAAGAGTCTGTTATGAAAGATACCTGAGTGAACAACTACAACAACAGAGGAGATGACTTTCTCTTAGGAAGCCATGCTGTATTGATCAAACGGAAGCTATTTGATCTGCATCTAAATGGCCAGTGTATTGCAGAAAACAAGAAAATGCAGAATAGTTGAATAATCAATGTGACTGAAATTGACAAGCAGCAGGATTCTGTAATACACGCTGTCCTCAAGAGGAAAATGTGCATATGGCTTTCCTGAATCTCATTATAATTTATGTATTTTCAAGATATAAAAATTGATGAAATACATTTATTTAAATCCCTGGAAAGAAATAATGGGTAATACGGAAAACGAATTCCAGGAGGCAAATTTACCCCCAGGGGATAATAAAATGATTGAAGTTCAAACCATTAGAAACACGATCCTCGTGAAGTGCCCCCTTTTCCTTATATAAGATACTGGGTTCTTTTGCCTGATTAATTCTGCAGGGAAGGGGAGGAGAGTTTTCCCATCACTCTGCAGAGCCTTGGCAGCAAATTGCTGAAAGAAGTGAGCCAAGTGGCTGTGCATTAAGAATGCACAGCATGTGCCATTGTGGTGTACATTGTCATGTTTGAAGTGGAGAGAGGGGGGGAGAGAGAGAGAGAGAGACAGAGACATGCTTCTATACACGAGGAAGCTACAATTAACCATGTAGTAAAACCAATGGCCTATACAGAAGCAAATATCCCCCATATTGACCCCCCTCCCCACAATGCAATTTCACAATGGAACATTCACATCAATAAAGATGAATGACATTTGTCATTTTTGTTGGGACTGGCTTGAAATCCAGCAGAACCCAGGTCAGATCAGCCCATCCCCACCTCCAGAATGCCCTAATTTAGAGCTTTCCATGGAGTACTGCTGGCAAAAAAGATTGGTGGGCATCACAATAAACGCTGCACCAGCATCCCGTGGTGGATCAGGGGGTTGGATTGTATTCTAAGCAAGGCAGAGTGTGAAGCTTGAGCCTTCCATCTTTCTAAAATGATAGTAAACGAAGAGAGGTGAAGTCTATTTTCGTGTGCGTGAAAAAGCCTCTCTTCTCTTATCCGCTAGCCAGGACATTGCAATCTACAAGATAGATAGGCCATCTTAGGGTGCCATCTCCCTCAGAGGAGCGAGGGGTGATGGCCTGGTAAGAGAGTCTTCTCCTTCATGTCTCCCAAACTTCCCTCTTAATTGAGGATGTATCTCTTCACCTTGGTCTGTGACAGTTGAACACAGGGCAATGCAACCATGAGAGTATGTCATACATAGGTTTGCACACAGAGAAACATGGCACATTGCCATACACATCCTGTATCAGATGAACTCTACATCTTATTTGCTGCTTTAGTGCACAACCTGTAACTCATCAAGCTTGATGAGCCCAGCCATGTATGGCAATCCACCAGAGAATCTATCAACCTCTATTTGCTGCCCAGTTAAGATTGCAAAATAAAAGGATTTTCAAACACTGGCAAACCACCCAGTACAGCACTGGTATGCTGCAGTTGTCTCGATAGGCCTGTCTTATGGCATCTGCGTCAACAGCCCACACAGCCTACCTCTTGCTCAGGGGCCATTATATCATTGCAGCCCATGATGTGGCAGAACTGCCAAGATAACAGCAGCCTGTTATATATATTTTTCTCAAAAGCCATTTCATTCCTCCTCCCCCACCACCTCCTCTTCAGAGAAGATGCTTTGCCACCATTTCCCACTCATTTCACCCTTTGAATCTTGGATTCATTATAACATTACATCTCAGATGAAATTCAGAAAGGTTAAAGGCATTGATTAAGGAGGTGATTATGCATTTAGGTTTCAGGAGGGGAGAATCAGACTACACAATCCTGAGGGTACATTAACCTTTGAGATCTTCAACTATTGTACGGCTGGCAATACCGAATCCTCTCGTGAAAATGTCAGCAAAACACATGGCCTCGCTTGGCTGTTCATTTGCTTGATAGAAATGTGGTAATGAACAAAAGGTGGCCATAAAACAGGAAGAGGGAGCCTGAAATCAATCTCTCTCAGCTTAGATTAAGGTCCTGTCAGCGAATCCTCGAGCACAGATGGCCAAGAGGCTCACTTGTTGAAAAATGAAAGGAGACAGAGGATTAACCCTCAGCTATCTGAATGCCAAACATTAAGCTAATGAATGCTGGGAGGACTAGAGTTCTGTATTGATGCTGAGGAGGGGCAGCGGGGGTCTAAGCGCATGAGGCGGCAGAGAAGAAATGGCCAAATGAACAACAGGCAGAGGTGCTGCAAAGGGCTCTTCATCTGTTGCTGCATATTTCCCATGACTGCTACAGCACCTCGCCATCTCAAGTGTACACATCAGTCCCAACAGCTGGCAAGTCATATTCTCTCCTGTAATTCTCCGATAAACGTGTCTGTATACATATCTCATTCTGGCCCTGCATTTGAAGTATCGGTTGGACTTCAGGTCACGCAGCTGGCTTACAGGGCAATATTGACAAATGATTCAGTTTTTCTATTAGTTTAATTGTCATGAAATTGTTGTTGTTGTTTAGTCGTTCAGTCGTGTCAGACTCTTCGTGACCCCATGGACCAGAGCACAAGAAATATATTTCTAATATAATAAATCAAATCAATGATGATTTCCTTGGAAATGTTCCTTAGTGGAGGCTTTGATAACTCTTTGAAAACAAAGTTCCCAGACTCGAGAACAACAGAATTGGTTCTCTAGATGTCATGTACCCTAAGGCACCCTTAGCTGTTGCTTTTTTTTCTCAGGCCAGATCCTTCAAAGCACACAAGGCACCCAAGGTAATTGCACAACCTGCTCCGACTCTCTCTCCTTCCACTGTGAATATGGCAGACATGGGAAATGGCTCACTGTGCCGGGGTGGCACAGTAGTCCTCACAGAGAGAGAAGAAAGGGTGCAAACAGAAGCTGCCTTCATAGGCTCTGCTCAGTGCTGGATTTCGTATAAGATAAACAAGCTATAGCTTAAGGCCTCACTCTCTTAGGGGCCCTCCCAAAAAATCAGTATTAATAAGATAAACAAGCTATAGCTTAAGGCCTCACTCTCTTAGGGGCCCTCCCAAAAAATCAGTATTAATATAAAGGTAAAGGTAAAGGGACCCCTGACCATTAGGTCCAGTCGTGACCGACTCTGGGGTTACAGTGCTCATCTCGCTTTATTGGCTGAGGGAGCCGGTGTACAGCTTCCGGGTCATGTGGCCAGCATGACTAAACCACTTCTGGTGAAACCAGAGCAGCGCAGGGAAATGCCGTTTACCTTCACGCCAGAGCGGTACCTATTTATCTACTTGCACTTTGAGGTGCTTTCGAACTGCTAGGTTGGCAGGAGCAGGGACCGAGCAACGGGCGCTCACCTCGTCGCAGGGATTTGAGCCGCCAACCTTCTGATCGGCAAGTCCTAGGCTCTGTGGTTTAACCCACAGCGCCACCCGCATCCCTTATACTATTAATATACTACTTCTTAATTGTATTTCACTTCCACAATTACTCTGATAAAATACATATTTGTTATGTGCAAATGGCTTTAGATACCTATTACAGTGGTACCTCAGGTTAAGAACTTAATTCGTTCCGGAGGTCCGTTCTTAACCTGAAACTGTTCTTAACCTGAAGCACCACTTTAGCTAATGGGGCCTCCCGCTGCCGCCGTGCTGCCGGAGCACGATTTAAGTTCTCATCCTGAAGCAAAGTTCTTAACCTAAGGTACTATTTCTGGGTTAGTGGAGTCTGTAACCTGAAGCATATGTAACCCGAGGTACCACTATAGGTCCATAAATTACCATATAGCATATATTCAACACAAAAAACAGCGACAATTTGTTGTTGACAAAGGACAGCTGGACATAATAAAGGGCCCCATTACCTTCAGTAGCTTAGAGCCTCATCAAACCTAAATCCGGCCCTGGCTCTGCTACATGGACTCCACATGACAAAAGGATAAAGGTTTACCCAGTCACATGGAAGAGCCTCCAGCAATACAACTGATTGTCCACTCAGACCTTCTCCCAACACATGGAGACAGAGCCCAGTTAGTGGACACAACATCAGGAGCAAAGCTTTACTACACTTTGATTCAGTGGATCCCCTTTACACTTAAGTTAAAGCATGAAGTGAACTAGGCAAGCATTCCAAAGTGGAAGAGAAGCGGTTGAAACAAACCTCCACAGACATAGACTGTGCTGTGGCATATCAACCGAGCCCTCCCCCCCCCCCCCCGCTTGCACACCAACACAGCCCGTTTTTCACACATTGTGGGCCAAAGAAAGTCTGAACACAGCAGAAACTTTAGACAAAGTTGCACAAATATGCTGACAGGAATCGTTGCCATGCTATTCTGGATCCCCTTTGCAGCAATAATACACTTATTATCACTACAGCAAATGTAATTTGAGAGCCATATTTGAAAGATGGAGCTTCCTGTTTGTTTTGCTCACCCTACTTGGTGGTTTGGTTGATTTATTTAAAAATTGCCTTTAAAAAAATTATACATCAACTTGGTCGGATTTAAGTAGGGAGATGTTGACCTGTTCTAGAGGTTTGTAATAAATGCCAGTCTTACCTTGCCAGCTGGAGATATATATATATATATATATATATATATATATATATATATATATATAAAATACATATTATACACATACACATACACACACACACACACACATATTATATATATATAATATTCTGGGATGCTTTCCCTTCCTTTTGAAATTTTATTTGCTTTGTTTTGGCTGCTATTTTGTTGTTGATGTTGTTGAGTTGCTAGTTGTTGACTCTGAATTATTTTCACCTCCCTCTGATCCTCTGGAGTAACATCAGTTGACTGCCATGACAGCTAGTTTAAATGAGGGCAGAGCCAGTTAGCAAACACAGCTGCTGGAGGGAATGGTTAGGTGACTGTACCCAGCTGCTGAATGCTTCAGCAAGCTATGCCAACAGAAGGTTTTTGATTTTAAGCAAGTGGGCACCTTATGGAATACATTTGCATGCTGTTAGCTCCAACTGCAATGAATTCCCATTTGACAAATGAATAGTAACCAATAACCAAGTCCAAATATTATAATTGGATTGGAACAAATTCAGATCCCGCGACACACTCGCTTATTCAATGTACTGCTGATGGCAAATCCTGTGACACTCGCAGCTTTGTTGCGCTCCGCAACGAAGTTTTGCCTCTAGACCAGAATGGGGAACCTGAGGCTCGGAGTGGCCCCCAGGTCTCTAGGTCTAACTCTTGGGACTCTCTGTAAGTCAAAAACTCTCACCAGCCCCACATTATGCCCTTCTTGAATGCTTTTGGCTGGGGAAACACAGCCAGATGGGCAGGGTATAAATAATAAATTTGTTTATTATTCTTATTATTATTATTCTTATTATTTTGCCTGGCTGGAATGTGCCTTGAATTCTGATCATGTTCACTGCTTGTCTTGATGGTGTGTGCAGAAACCAGATTTACTATGCAAAGGTAGACTTTGCATTTGTTGTTGCAGGTTGTGGAAGGCGGTTCTATAAGACTTTTGGAATAAGGTTTGCCGTTTTTGGCATAAGATTTGTAGACATGATGCTATATACCCCTCTTAAACAATATTTAACATCCATGTACTTTTCTCCCCATTTTTGAAAATAACTTCCCTCATGACGAGTGAAATTGTGAACAATTAATAAAGAAAAATGGCAGGGCCTCTGGAGACCGAATAAAATTGGTTTGTGGTCTGAATTAGGAAAATCCCAATAATATTCATTTTAATATATTCTATGGTTGTCAGCTATGTAGGTATAATTATTTTGCAGTACAAGGTTCTCCTAAAGCAGGAGTGGGGGCCATTTAGCAAACCAGAGACTGTTGCACTCAGCCTTGGCCAGAACAGCTAAAAAGCAGGGAGACAAAATTCAACAACATCTGAAGGGCCCCATGTTCCCAATCCGTGTCAATGTAAAAGATATGACAAGCCATACGCTGTATGGATCAAAGTGAATAATTAGATGGAGAAAGGCATTTTGGTGACAAGTGGTGGGAAGACTTTAAAAATAAGGCGTGGAATTCTTTCTGGTTTGTCTGATGAAATCATCTCCCCCCTCCTTCCATGAGGGGTCTCCATGGGGAGGCATAGGGTGCACATGGAGAGGAGAGGGTGGGGAAAGCCCCACTGAATGAGTGGGAGCCATTGTACTGGTTTCTGCTAGCAGGGCTGGGTGACTGAATCTGGCTCAAGGACTATCTTGGGGACGTGGACATCTTTTTAATGAGGTGGATTTTTTAATTCTGGGATTTCTTTGTAGTCATGCATGTGCACACTTACCCTTGTGTTTCTGTATATACAGTGGTACCTCAGGTTACATACGCTTCAGGTTACAGACTCCGCTAACCCAGAAATATTACCTCAGGTTAAGAACTTTGCTTCAGGATGAGAACAGAAATTTTGAGAGGCAGCAAAGTCACTCAGTAATACTTGGGTTTACCTCTCAAAGGCAAACGTTTGGTTTCATAATGAAGATATTACAGTGTACACCCTCCAGCATGTGACAGATGAAATTACACACATTTGTTTAAGATCACTATAAACGATGAATTTGTATTATAGAAACGAATGAGCAAGCATGACCTGCCAAAAACATTTAAAGCACAATCCTAGGTGTGTTTACTCTGAAATAAATCCCACTAAAGTCAGTGAGATCTACTACCCTCAACAAGTAATGAGTATGGAACTGCAATCTTAAAACGTTCACCTGAAAACCTATTTTTATCTACATCCCTTGTGTCATTAGCAATGGAAATTCTCGCTGTATGTTCCAGATTTTACAGGCTTAAGCCTTACCACCCCACAATGAAACCATTCAGTTTAATCCTCATTTACAGCTGCAAAAATTGAAGTTTGAGAGGCCTTAAAGAATCCCTTGGCAGAAGCAGAAGAACTCATGTTTCCCCAGTTTGTAATTTTGTGATTAACTGAAGCCCTGCTCTGTCGTTTCAAGATGGCTGCTGTATTACAACAGTGCCAGTTCCCCTCAGTACCAAGAGCCTCACTATTTCAAGCATCGTTTTGCACTGGCATTTTCCCATCACAAGAGGTACTGACATTAAATGCAGAATGATGATTAAAGCAGCAATTCACCACAGCTAGAGGTAAAAGTAAATATTATGCTTTAAAATCGTTTTCTGGTGAAGGTAGTACCGTAATTAGGTGCCAACCATTCTGTCAACAAACTGAACCTCATTAGTACCAGAAAGTCTCCAAGTTCCCTCCACCCCACCCCAATCTACTCCTCCTGAGGTAAACTCATTAGTGTTATCAACTGAAGGCCTGTAAATCTACTTCCCTGTAACAGGAAAATAATGGAATTAAAGTGTTTGCTCTTCACTGAAGAATGGACAGATTTAAAATAAAAATGCCAAACACCTGTCATGTGAAAAGCACAGTGGGAGAATGATGCCACAAATGACATATCTCTTCATGTCAGTGTGACTTCCACATCAATTTTTTCTCATGAGATACTGAAAATGGGAAGCTGTCAGAGAGAGTGGGGCAGAGATCTACAGTATTGCTCTTCTTGCGCCAACTATGAAGATTGTTGGCACTGCAGATAAATCATCAACATTATTTCTCTGATTTAGAAAAAGACTTTTAGAGTAAGAAAGGTATCAAAGTCTGGTTTCAGAGCGTTCTTCTAAGAAAGCAAAAACACAGAGATTAAGCAAAGAGAGGGAGAGGTGCTTGAAGTTTTGTAAATCAAGGAAAGGACTCTCATGAGACATTACCCGGTTGATTTAAGGGGTGACTCGTGTGTATAGTAGTCGACATTGCTTACAGGTTACAAAATGTGCATGGAGCCTCTATGGATACAAGAGCCTCTCCACTTCAGAATGGGTAGAGGGCGATCAGAACAGCAACTGTGCCAGAGTTGGACAGACCCACCTTCCCCACAGCGTCTCCTTGCACTTGTAATCATTAATACTGATTGGCATGGGTGGCTTGACAAAACCCGCAGTAATGACTCCATGCTTGAAATAGACTCTGAACACCAGTTTTCCAGGACTTCTATCTCCTGGACTACCCTGACTATCCAGCTGCTTTACACAGTGTCCCAAAGACCATTTCTGATGGTGCCTCAAGACACAGATGTGCTTGTTTTTGATTACTTTTCTAAGGTACATCTCTGCAGCTTACACAAATCACAGGTCAACTGACATATAGTTTCCAAACCCCGTGTCCTGGCCCAATAAGATCTGTACTACAAGAGCCATTCAGTTTATGATAGACTGTCCCCATCTCATCCCCAATTTCAGAGCACATCACGAACCTTTTGCAGTGTATTTTCCAGGTTACTCCTCCTTTCTGTCTTAATTGTTATTGTTTATGCCTGTTCTCAGAGGCAAAACAACTTTCGAATGTATTTTTCTTTGCAGCTTCATAACAATATCTTTATGCTTGCCTGATGGTTGAGTTTATGCATGATTGGATGTCATTATAGTGTACATTATCTGGGCTGGAAAATGGAGGGGGGGAGTGTCTAGACCTAATTGTTGTCTGTTCTTTCAGTAAAGCACCTTAAGACGGAGGTTATTTGTTGCAATAGTGACAAATGCAGAATGGACACTTCATAAAGAATAATGATGCTATTGATACATTTTAAAAAAGAAAACAGAAAACCAACAGCAACGTTAAATAAAAATGTTTTATGTGCTTTGGAACAGATTGATTTCCATGTACAACATCCAGCCCCTTCTGTTTTTCTACGAAGCAATTTTCTGCCTTGACAATTTCAAGGAAATTTACATTTCCAGAAAGCACGGTGGCCTTCCTAACCTTTCCTTTTGATACACTCATCCTCTTAAAGAATTCACAATGCTGAACTCTGAGTTACGGAAACTTCTCCTCCGTGCATAGATTTGAGATTCAAGTACAATGGGTTTTAGCTTCATCGGCCTTTGCCAACCTGGTGCCCTCCAGTTTTTTGGGCTACAAGAAGTAGGAGAGGGTCTCAGGGGTGATTGTGTCAATGGCCTGAGCCAGCCAGATGTTCCATATGTCAACCAGGGCTTTGACAGGCACGCCAGTCATCTCAGCAATGAACTCCTGTAGGGCCATCTATCAACATCTGAGCAAACCATCTTCATAGGCCCCTGACCTCTGCAGAGGGGGAAGGATGCTAAGAGCCTAAATCTCAACAGGATCTGACCATGACAAGGGACTGATGTCAATATCCCCCACTTTCAGATCATCCTCTTCCTGCCCAGTCAAGAAAACAAGGCCCAGAGTGTGAGCCCTGTGTTGAGCCGATGACTGAAGATAGCTATGACAAAATTATCTTAATCAGATAGTGCACAACTGCATCTTCCGTAAGTCCCCCTGAAGTTTATGAGCTTAAATGTATATTAATTATGGAGGACAGTAGCCAAGAATTTCTGGATCATATCCCAGAATGTACATTGTGTTATTTTATGTTCCCGGAGTAGATCATAAAGCAATTCAATATTTTGGCAAGTTTGATCTCTTGGAGGACTTTAAAGCAAAACAAGGCAAACCTGCGGGCAAAACCTAAAGGGATTGGATATACATTTACTTTTATTGCCACACTTCTGCCATGCCAATGCCCACCACCAACTATGCTGCTGCTGTGCCTCGGCTCTCGATAAGCGCAGTGAGAGCCTAGGCGATCCTCAAACTTTTGTTGCTGGGCCTTTTGCACTTCCACCGCCTGAGGTGAGTGCCATACCCCGCTTTATGAACAGGCCGGCTCTGGCCAAAACACTGGGTTCTTACAGAGAGCAAGTCTCTTTCAGCCTCAGTTCCAGGTTGTTTTGTTCTCTTTCTCACCCAGACACTTTGATGGCATCACCTCCAGCCTGCGGGTAAGGAAGGCACATACCCTTCCAGAAGGACCTGCAGCTGTTAAACGTCTACTGGCAACCTATCACCTGTACTAGGAGATTTCTTTAGTTATACAAAGGCTCATTCTGCCAACAAAAGGGAGTCTGCCAGGCCAAACCTTTCTACTCCTCCAGACCAGGCCTAATATGAAATATTGCCTTTCACAAAGGTAGCAGCTACAGATCACACAGGGAGGCATGCCTGGGCAAATATATTGCCATTCCAGTTCCCATACCCTTGCTCAACCTTGTGCCTTCCAGATGTTTTGGACCTCAGTTCCCATCATCAATAGCCATTGGGCCTGCAGGCTAGTGCTGGTGCAAGTTGCACTCCTAAACAACTGGAGGATGCCAGGTTAGGAAAGTTCACTCGTTATAATTCTATAACTGACAGTCATGAAGTTGTGGGGTTCACTCACTCATGGCAGTACAAAATAGTGTTGCAAAATCATTCCTGCGGAGAGGGCATATTACTTCTCTATTCAAACGAACCATTTCTGTTATGTGGCTTCTGATTGTCCCTGTAGCAGAAGCAGTGCTATTTTTCTAGAAAAAGAGGTGCTGGAACGCATCATGGATGCCTCCCTCGTTCTCTGATCATGGCAATGGCGCCCACCCGAGAAGTGCCAGAACTGATTTCTGGTAAATTCTGGCTGGGGGGAAAAGCGCTGAGCGAAAGTCTATCTAGAGTACACAGTGAACCATAACTTGTACAATGAAAAACACGGCATTCAGGAATCAGAGGCAGTTTTAATTAAAGTGAGGAACAGCCCATTGGATGAGAAGTGGGATTATTTATGGCTGTTAGTAGTAATAATACTGTTGAGTGGTGATGTTTTGCCAGATTAAGACACATACATATCTACAACTCCTAGAACCATGCAGTTGAATTTGAGACAGCCTCATCCCCAGACTAAGGCAAGATTCTGTAACATGTGACTTACCACTACGTGATGAGTAACCAATTCTACTACTACAGTATGTAGCATAGCTCCACTCTCTGCCTGGTACTTTTACTTGAGTCACTTGCTTTCGTGTGAATCTTTTTATGCCAGCATCAGCCACCACCACAAACAGGTCAGATTGGCATGGAAACTCTGGCCTGATTTAAGACTCTGACTCTGCAGGCAGTGTTTTAATGGCCTCCAACAAATACTGGCTCCATGTTCATGGGGGGGGGGGGGGGATCAGTATGTAGAAAAGAAATGCCAGGGTACTTTTCAGTCTTCACATGTCAAATGAGTCGATGCAGCAATCTGATAAAAATTGTCAGGAGAAATGTGGAAATTTATCATGACAGGATATGTGCATTTTTAGAATTTCCCAAAGGAGCACGGAAGCAAATTCCAAATGTCCATCCCATGTGGAACAGGAACACCCACAGGACAGGCAGAAAGCAAGACTGGCATCAGCAGCACTGTCCCAATTAATTCACAGGAGCAAAGCCCTGCAATGGAATTCTCTACAGTAAATCCTCTACTTGTGCATCATTGTTCCAGGTAGAGGGTAGAGCTATGCATTTAAACACACAAGAAAGATAAAATAGACATGTATGAGTGAGAAAGACAGAGAGATTACCTATTTTTTATCCTCTAAGCCACACTAGAGATTTCTTCTTATAGGACAGCCTTTAAACACTACAGATAAATACATGCATACCCAACTTCATTTATAGCCACAGCAAAGCACATTTACCTTTTGCCGTTAAATGACTTATCGTGAAGTTATAGGAGCGTGTCTTGTTTCTGTAAGCTTAGCTTTAGAAAGTACACAGTTATAAAGATGTACCAGCCCTTGAGTAGTTGTTAGCAGTTGTTAGAAAAATAATGTAAGAATGGCATGAGGCCACTTGATTCTCCCAGAGACAGTGGATCACTATGGTAACATGTTTTGCTTGAGTTTCTCACACTGCAGAGAAATTGACAAAAGTGTATTGTTATGTATTCACTGATACCAGAATGGCAAGGGATCTCAGGGGTCCCACTGCAAAACTTGGGTTTGGCTTCCTTGAAATGCTGGTCACGAAAGACTACTCCATTTCTGTGATATAAGGTTGAGTTACACACACACATGCAGTTACAGGTAGGTAGCCGTGTTGGTCTGCCGTAGTTGAAACAAAATAAAAAAGTTCTTTCCAGTAGCACCTTAGAGACCAGCTAAGTTTGTTATTGGTATGAGCTTTCGTGTGCATGCACACTTCTGCACCGGGAAGGGTGGGATATAAATAAATAAATAATTTATTATTATAATCTGCCTGGGCAGGCAGCTGAATTTCACTTACTTTGATATTGACAACTGGAAGGAATCGTCCACTGCAACTATCAGAAGCCTATTTGGGGTGTGTATGAGACAGACTGAACAGCACACACAGCTCTCATCTCCAATACAGGAGAATGGCTGGTGCGGAGGGTGATAGGAGAAATGGCCGGGAATATCTTCCCTCCTGAGGCAACTGTCTCACTCTGCCTAATGATAGGACCAGCCCTGGAATGAAACAGAACACTTTTGCTTTCTAAATGATCTCTACACTTTTGTTTCTTTAAATGATCTCAAATACAATGCAGCATTTACATCAAGTCTGCAACACCTGGGGAGGTGTCTTTCAACGGCTCTGTGTCTTTTTCCTTCCTGCTTTACACTTCCATGTATTTCCTTCCCATTTGATGATCAATCAAGGCACCCCCAGAGGTACACTGCTCAGTAAAAAGATTTTTAAAAAATATCAGATCAAATAAATTCAAACACAGCATGGACCTGCCTAAATCTGCCTGGGCAATGTATCAGTATATAGTTGGCCTCAGTGTTCAATAGCAATTAAAGTGTGCCTTCTTACCTCTCTTTCACTGTGGGAGAGAAACTCAAAGCTTCCCCAAAATGGAGTGAAGGATGCCTAAAAGCTCTTGCTGTTTTCTGAAGCTCTCTTCATAGCCAACTTCTCTTCGAGACACTGCAACATAATGGAGTTGAGTTGCTTTAATTAACTGCACATTCCTGGGGCCTAAAGTGCCTGTAGAGGATTCATGAAGCCTTTCTGCCAATATTAAACACAGATCAACTCTGTGCTAGTAAAGGAAACGAATGTGTTTTCTGACCTGTCCCAAAGGCTTGGAGTGAACAAAAGAAAGGTCATTATTTCCAAGAGACTCTACTAAAACCTCTCTGCAGTGTCACTTTTGTTGACATCCCCCCTCATTCCAGCTGGTAATACTGCAGTATCATTGCTGCCGGAGGCCTAAGAACTGCCAGGAAAGAACTGGCTTTCCCAGATATGGATTAATGCAACTTAACACAAGTTGTCCTGTTATTCAGGACGGCCACTTGCCAAAAGGAAACTGTCAAGTGTGAAGAAAACAGGATGCCTTCTAGAAGGACAGAGCGATGAAACTCAAACAGAGTGACTATGTTTCCATGGCGATGCCCGCTGGTTATCTACTGTGTGCAAAATAAAAAATAAAAAATGGTTTAAGTTTTGTCTTGTCAGTAATATGCATCATCCCAAGAAAAATGAATTGTACATTTGGCATCCATTTTTAAAAGGTTAATGAATGCTGCATTCCTAGGCATGCTTACTCAGAAGTGGGGCAGCAATTTCAAAAAATCTGGTAGCACATTTGCAAAGCTAACAGGTCCGGTATGGTTTCAAACTGGATGGTGGACCGTGTTGCAGGGGGAGTGGGAATCTGTCAGTCCCCCCAACATCTCAGGTAAAGACATGGCCATACATGGGATGGCCCTGTCTGTGCAATCTCTCATGAAGTAAATGGAGCTACAAGACATATGGCTGTTATGTGTTAAATCAATGCTGCAGAACTGGTGGTCCTTCAAGTGTTGTTGAACCCCAGCTCCCCAGTTAGTATGGGCCAGGGATCATGGGAGCTTTCCCCCAACAAGATCTGGAGTCCAGTTTCTCCACTTTGCTAAATTCTTACACCGTATAGTACTTGAGGTGTGGGTAGGTGGAAAAGGACACCAACTGTTCTAGCACTGGAAAGGAACAAGTAGTCTATGGTTTGTAGGAATTAGTCTACAGTCTCTCTTTCACAACTCCCATCCACAATAATGAACCTCCAATAGAAGTTTTGAAGAAAGGATAGCTTAAGACTGCACATATTAAAATAGTCTAGCTAGCACATGTTGATCAGTCCTAGCAGTTGTGTTGTTGCTGTTGTTGTTTTATATCGAGGCCAAATGCACAGGAGAGTTGAGACAAAATTATTTCTGGACTGGACCATCATAAACTTGTCTAAAAGTCCCTTCCGTTTTCTATTTGTTTTTGCCTAACGGTTTTTTTGAATCAAGAAGCAATTAAGCTATCCATCTTGTATCCTTTCAGAGAAACTGGGCTAAACTGTGATGGAAGCAGCTCATCTTTGTTTCCAGAGGAAAAACCTTTCAACCTTTGGCAGTTCACCCGTCACCGACAGCATTCGGCAGACTGGATTACTTGCAGCCTAGTAGTTCATTATTCACATCACAGCAACTTCCACAAAATTTGCACTGAGCTAAAGTGAAAATGTGCTGTCACGTTTGTCACCGTATAAATATCTGACCTTTCCATATGGAAGGAAAAAACACCAGCTGTCTGTGACAGTCTGAAAGTATTTGGCACAATCTCACCAGGAGCGATCAGGCCCACTTTACAACACTTCCCCCCCTCCCCATGTTAAATTCTGAAAGAAAGCAGGCATTTAATAGGGATATGCTGGCAGATTTAAATGCCAGGGCTATACAGGGGGTGGGGGTGGGGGGAAACCAACTCAGACATCAGCGCAGCTCTTTGCAACAGGACACAAAAATAAACTAAATGCTCAAAACTTTCTGTTGAAGTTTAGCAAAAGATAACACAATAAAAACAAGAGGCTTCCCCCCAAATGCTTTGCACTGACTGGAAGCATCTCTGAACAGTGGCCAGGCCTGAATTTCTCCATCTCTACCCAAGATGCATTTGAAGGACTAAGCTGAAAAACTGAATCGCATTTTCTTGACTCAAGACATAGCTAGCAACTACTCAATTGTAAATGGTAAACTCTGGCGCAAGTGTGAATCACTGCTACTTAAAACCCAAACACCATATGTAACTGATTGTTTCACCCCTCTTTATAGCAGTATCGAAGCTTCGCATCATACATTTTTTTGTTTTACGAAAGCTTGACATTTATGCAAAGCAGAGCCTTTGACCATACAGTGTTCAGTTTTGTCACATTTTACAGTTAAAATGATAACTAAAGCCAGCTCTCTTGCTGAACGTAACCCCGAATGATTTATGATGTGACTTTATGCAATTTCCCAGCAAAGATAATTCTTATATCGGTCCCTGAGGTCATAGGAAGAATTAAGAATGGTGTCTCTGCTTTCCGATAAGGTCGACCAAACCTTAGCATTGCTGTGTTTTTCTAGGAATTAGCAGTAACTCGTAATTTTTATAGATCTATTGGTGCAATGTTTCAGGGATCATAGAATGATAGAGGTGGAAGGGACCTCAGGTGTCATCAAGGCCAACCCCCTGCAATGCAGGAATATCGGCTAAATCATACATGACAGGTGGCCATCCAACCTCTGCTTAAAAATTTCCAAGGAAGGAGAGTCCATGGAATCTCCTTTCTTTTAAGTCAAATCCATTGGTTTGGGTCCTAGACTGTGGAGCAGGAAAAAACTTTTTTGCGTGTCGAGGTCCCCAATACACCCCAAAGGAAAACACAATCGACACTTAATTTTTCTTTAAATTTTTTGGCATAATTTTGGCCACAACTTTATTCAAATACAGCAATGTGAGTGGTTGCTTAGGCATTGGTAGCACTAACTGCCCCCGCACGGGGGCAGCTCTGACATTCGCACCCCCCGCGAAGTCAGGAAGGGTAAGTCACCTGGGGAGAGAGACGGGACTGGGAACCATGCCTCACCTCTCCCCAGCATGCTCCCAGGGGCATGCGTGGCCGTGGCCCCTTGCCAGGGGGTTTCGGACAAAAGCATGGGAGAGCCCCTGGGTTCCTTTAACGGTAAAACCCTTCAGCAGCAGCAGCAGCAGCAGCATTTTGGAGCGGCAGGCACAGCCGAATCCATACCCCTCCACCAACCAATTCCAGACCAATGCGTAACCGCAAACCTTACAAGTTGTGACGATTTGCTACGCAGTAGGCGAAAACCAAGTGGCACACACTAATCAGCCAAATGGCAAAATTCCCACCGGGCCCCTGCCCCAAAGCAGACGACCCCATGACAGGCAATAGCAAGGTCAAGCAAACAGCCTAACATTAGGGAAGGGAGGGCGGGTGAACCGAAGCACGCAGCGAAAGAGGACGTCCGTTGCTGCGTGCCTTGTATTTAACAAATAGGGCTGTCAATCACTAAATGGCAACATCTAAATTTCCCCAGTAACAGTCCGCCCCTGCTTACGAGTTGGCCAAACCATCTGCCCAGAAACAGCAAGGTGTCTTGGAATCCCCAACCGCAACACGTGCTCTCCGTGATGGAGAACACGCTTTGTATGTCTTATACTATTGCTGTACTTCCCCCCCTCATTTTTCTTGTTGTATCTTTCTAAAAGCTGTTTTGAGGTCTCTTACAATCAAGCAGAGTGCTGTATAAATTTTCTGAAATAAATAAAATAAAATATTATTTCCTCCAACGCTGAACTTTAGGGTAAAAGCTCTGTCTGTGGGGGCATTTTTAAGCACAGGATTTTTTCCACAGGCTCAGACATGGCATTGATTGAGACAGATTCCCACCTTGCAATTATCTGGTCCTCTAATATATTGCTCCATATATTCTCTTATCCTTTAATTTTGCCCTTTTGTTCCCATCTTGCCTCCTCGGTTCTTGTTCAGATATGATCTAGACAGTCCTATGTGTGATGCGAAGCGGCAATGTGATTTGAGGGGTCCAAATTACAAGTCACAAGGCTGCAAGATCAAGTCTGTTCAGGAATATGATAAATCAAGCCGATTCCGAGGCTTGGTGACAATTGATATCTAATTTGGCAGTTAAAACCATTCAGGATGAAGTCAGTTTGCCAGCCGAATGCAGCGTGGGCGCATGAGACAAAGCAACATTCACCTCCAGCTGAAAGACTCTTGAAGCAGAAATGACATGACTGTCCAAAATATGTGTGCAAAATACGTGTGCCTGGGGGAAAGCAGGGAAAGGTAACCGGAGTTGTGCAACAAAACTTCATAATACCTGCTTTGTTTATTGCAATAGGAAATAGGGGTGCTTCTTAGTGGCATATTGCATATGTTGAACTAAATATCAGTGGACAAGTTCCAAATCAGTTACCTTAATATATTTCCTTCCTTTCTAATGGCAGATAAATCATTATTAGCCTTCAACCTAGATGTATATCGAACTTCTGAGAAGTTGCACCATTACAGAAAGGGGCTGTGGCTTTGAGGTAGCGCATCTGCTTTGCATGCAGAAGAAGAAGAGTAGAAGAGTTTGGATTTGATATCCCGCCTTTCACTCCCTTTAAGGAGTCTCAAAGCGGCTAACATTCTCCTTTCCCTTCCTCCCCCACAACAAACACTCTGTGAGGTGAGTGGGGCTGAGAGACTGTGACTGGCCCAAGGTCACCCAGCAGCTGCATGTGGAGGAGCGGAGACGCGAACCCGGTTACCCAGATTACGTGACTACCGCTCTTAACCACTACACCACACCGGCTCTCAATGCAGAAGGTTCCTGGTCCAATCCCTGGCATTTCTGGGCAGGACTGAGGTCACCCTTCTCTGATACCCTGAAGAGGTGCTGTCCAAAATGGTGGACAATACAGAACTAGACCAGTGGTCTTCCTTAGCAAGTTTCTTATATCCTTCCTGGATAGAGTGCAAAGGGGTTTGTGAATGATTCATTCAATTGCTTCCCATGTTTTTTGGTTAACTTCTGCATCTTGTGCCAATTCCTGGAGGGCATCGTGCACAGATATTTCACCAGAAAGATGGATAATGGATTTATGACTCGCTCACACCTTCTCCGTTTTAGCCTAAAACGTGGGCCTATGTCAGAGGCAGCTACTTGTGAGAGGAAAAATTGTTTTGCGTTTTGGGAAAATCTGAGGCAGTGGCCCCATTCAGTCTGACAGGCACATCTGAATGCTGAACATTTGATCTAGCAGCTAAAGGTCTACTGTGACTTCTAGAAATGAGCTTACTGTGACATAAAGCTGAAGGCAGTTATTTGGCCTCAGAGAATGCACTTGAACAAGCATTCTCACATGCAAAATATGACCATTGGGTTTGGGCATTAGTGCAATATGCCAAGAGAAGCAGAGAAAGAGAATTCTAATATGCAAGGTAAAATTTGCCTTCCTCTCAGAATCTTCTTTTTGCCTACCTTTCCTCCCCCACCCTTCATATATTTTTCCAGAACTGCCGCTACCTAAAATGCTAATAGTTAGCTGACCTAACTATGTAGATTCTCTGATACCTAACACTTGGAATGAACTAGTTCAGTTTAATGAAATTCACTGCAATAGTTCAAAAATTTCTCAACTGCACTTGAAAGTAATTCCCATAATTGCTGGGTGAACAGAATGCAAATTAAGTTCATTGTGGGAGGAGGGAGAACTCTGAGCGCTTCCTAGTTGATCTTCAATATCTTACATGTCTTTTATACTCTTTGGGCCTTCCAATTTAAAGAAAGTGGACAGGGATTACACAATTTACATTCCACTGTCGTTTGTTGTTTGTTTGTTTGAAAAAATATGTTTTCTTAGTCTTCTTAAGTGTATTTTATACTTCAGCACCATAGCTTCTGCCATTCTGGATGCTAGAGTGGGGATGCAGATGATCATTTCGATTAACTTGAACTGAACTGACTGAACTTAACTAGTTTGTTTTGTAAAGGGATGAGTAGGAACAGGAATTAGTTCCTTTTTCGACATGCTTGAACTCCAGCTACCCCTAGTTCCTTTTAAAGAGGAACTTTCTGAGCTCTGCTAGTGCCAATGCATCGTCTTCCTATAAATGGCATGGAGCCACATTTGAGTATAACCTCTCTAGTTGTGTGGGCTTTGAAAACCACGTTCTTTTACTGAACTAGGCTAAAGCTGTATTTGTCATCAACTTTGCAACTTAAGGCATTGCTGGCAAGGGGGAAAGAACTAGAAGCCATCTAGAATGACATGTAGCCCTGGAATAGAAAGCTATCCACTTCCCCATTTCAGGGATCATCTCTTACTTATGCTAATAATTCACTATTTAGCAAAATATGTTGTACATTTCCCCCTTAACTATATAATTTGTGCAGTGTGTGTGTGTGTGTGTGTGTGTGTGTGAATGAGAGTTTCTGTAGGAACTGCCCCTACTTTTAAGGATACTGTTCTTTGCCCTAGCTCTTGTGTAACCCTTCTTATGTGGTTTAATACGCACACACATGTAATAAGGTGTCAGACTTGATCTTTGGAATAGTCCTTTTTGGCTATAGAGCATATGACTCTCCAGCTGTTAACCGCACATCTCACAAAGCAAAGACTAAGGAAAGCTCTATAAATGGGTTTTGTTTTAGAACCAAGTGTCCCCAGTTATAGAAGCCACTACTCCTATGTTTAGCAAACAGCTTGCTTTCCAGATGTCACATGCAAAAGGGAACACGCTGTGCTAACGGCATCTGTCCTCTTAGCAAAGGTTCAGTGGCCATGCATTGATTTCGTTTCAAAATGCAGCAGAGACTTCCTAGTTGTGCTGGTTGTTCCCAAATATTTGAAAGAAAGTTTCGGCAGCTTGTAGCCTTAGCCTAGGCCACATTCATTTGGAGCCGAGGCCCATAGATTGCAATGAGATTGGCTTCCTAGTAAATATACAAGCAATCAGATGTATTTTTTTTTTAATCTGCAATTAAACCCTATTGAACACAGGTTCATGCTGATCCTGCACATTGGACCAACAAAAAAATGTAACTGACTTTTAATTTCTATTTCATCCTTCATCTAGTTCTAGGTACGTTTATTAACAGCTCTGTCCAACCCCATATCACCTGTAAAAATACAGATCTTGAGGTTTCGTTAACACTCCTCTGTTACTTAAACAGGGTTCTCAGAATAGGAGGAGGTAGCCAAGGGGGCATTTCCTGTTTTGCCTCAAGCGGCCAAACATCCTGGGCTAACCCTGCATGCTTCTTCCTAAAATGACACAGGAAAAGCCTACCAGAATAATCCTGGAAAAGGTATTCAGATGTGAAGACTTGTGCATACATATAATCACTTTTATTATGTTTCATTGTTCTGTAAACCATTTCCCAAGATCAAACACTGATGATTATGGTAGCTGACCAAATTGTGTCAGATGTCACGATGTTCACAAAATGTTTGGGAGGGTGGAATCCCATACAGCGGTACCTCAGGTTAAGTACTTAATTCGTTCTGGAGGTCCATTCTTAACCTGAAACTGTTCTTAACCTGAAGCACCACTTTAGCTAATGGGGCCTCCTGCTGCTGCCATGCAGCCGGAGCATGATTTCTGTTCTCATCCTGAAGCAAAGTTCTTAACCTGAAGCACTATTTCTGGGTTAGTGGAGTCTGTAACCTGAAGCGTATGTAACCTGAAGCGTATGTAACCTGAGGTACCACTGTATTGGGGAAACCCACAGAAAGTTGCAGCAGACACTACTACTTTGCAACGACAGCAAACAAGTTAACTACAGGCTAGCTCTGTGCTCAGTCTGCTTGCAGCCGATTTCTATACCATCCCCGCTGTTGACCTAACAAAAGAGTCACTCATGTGCTTTTATATGAACTTTAGTTTTAATATAGGAAGCAGCCAGAAGAACTGTCCTAATAACTCCAGGGGCCCTGAAGAAAATGGCTCTGGGAAATGATGGCTGATATAACTAGCATTTTTCCACCCCTCCTCTTTACTGTAAATTCCAAGCCCTACTTTTCAAAGACCACTTTTTAAATCTCAGAATGTGAAAGCCTCATTGTTGGGTTACAAGGAGATTGGATGCCTGTCAACCCTAAGTATTATGCTCGGTAATAAATGCTTCTAATATTAAAAGTCAGTCATGGCCTTAAAACCAAATCTAATCTCTCTCTTGTGATGCCTTGCTGCTGTTATGAAACCTAATTCCTGAGAGTTGGCAGAGGGATTCCTTTTTTTTTCCTTTTTCTTTTTTGTTTTACACTAAGCTCTTGTTTTTCCCTTAAGGAGTCTGTATTTTAGTGGGATACGAGGAAAGGTTAAACTTATGTTTATTCGCATATTTATATGCTACCCTTCTAGTGTAAAATAAACAACCCAGGGCAGCTTACAAGATAAAAGCATTCCATACAAAAGAGACAAAACACAAAAACTCATAAAACACAAGAAGGGCTGCCTCAAAGTTTAAATCTCTTCAGATTTTACATACATTTGGTATGTCTTTCATTGTTCAGAGAAGCTCTTCCTAAAAGAGGTTGCCAAGGATGTTCTTGGTTTCCAGGACTCTCCCTCTCTGTCATTAAGAGGCGTTTGCTAAGGGTGCTCTGAGATTTTTGACTCACTGCCCCTTCCTTCTCCTTCTCTTTTCCCTTTCCATTCTCTGGAGACACTGGACCCTTTAATTTTTTTAGAGCACAGGCTTTATGATTATGTAGAGATCATTTGGAAAAAGAGGGGGAAATCCCGGCTCCCAACCAGGCAATAACTGGAAGTGAGCTGTTCAACAGTTGCAAACTACTTAAAACTGGTGGGGGTGGGCTGTATGGAAAGGAAGGAAGGGGGATGGGAGGAAATTGCCCATGCCTGCAGATACATGGAAACTTCAAAGAAAGCTGTTCTCAAGCCCTTCTAAAATCAGCGTATCAAGTGGGTCAAATCTCTCTTCAGCTTTTCCACACACTTGGCACGATCAGATTTTCACAGGAAACCTCTGGCACAGCCACAGAACATCATGAAAAGCTCTTGAACACAGGGAATTAATTGGCGCAGAAGCCAATTAAATATGGGTCAAGCAAGAGTATGGATGGGCCCTTTGTTGTGTTTCAAGAGGTCTATGCTGACTTGGACTGGCTTTGAATACAGCCCCAAAGGTCTACAATAACCATGCTGGGGAAGGGAGGGGAGAAATATATGAATACAGTGGTACCTCAGGTTAAGTACTTAATTCGTTCCAGAGGTCCGTTCTTAACCTGAAGTTGTTCTTGACCTGAAGAACCACTTTAGCTAATGGGGCCTCCTGCTGCTGCCGTGCGATTTCTGTTCTCATCCTGAAGCAAAGTTCTTAACCCGAGGTAATATTTCTGGGTTAGCGGAGTCTGTAACCTAAAGCTTATGTAACCTGAAGCGTATGTAACCCGAGGTACCACTGTATATCAGGAGCAAAACACAGATTGCTGCCTCATATTAAGCCAAGCCAATGTTCTATCTCAGTGTTGACTTGTGGCTGCTCTCCAAAGTTTTGGGGGGTGGGTAGCTTTCCCATTCTTACCTGAAGTTGCCAGGAACTGAACCTGAGAACTTTTGCTCTGCCACCAAACACACAACATGGCTAGCTGCCACTGTGCGGTCAGAGGTGGTTTTAGGGTAGCACACCAGTATGGGTGCTGCGCTGCAGGGGGTGCCACAACAATGCTGTAGAATGGAGCGTGAGAGGAAGGGGTGCTGAATTTTAATGTTGCACAGGGCACTGCTGAAATGTGAAAGCCCAAAATCCACCACTGGAGCTGTAAACTTCGACCTACCAAGGACGAAGTCACTCTCCCTCTCTTGCTCTAGCCCTCTGCATGCAGAATACAGTGGTAACTCAGGTTACATACGCTTCAGGTTAGACTCCACTAACCCAGAAATAGTACCTCGGGTTAAGAACCTTGCTTCAGGATGAGAACAGAAATCGTGCTCTGGCAGCGCAGTGCCAGCAGGAGGCCCCATTAGCTAAAGTGGTCTTCAGGTTAAGAACAGTTTCAGGTTAAGAACGGACCTCCAGAACAAATTAAGTACTTAACCCAAAGTACCACTGTATATGGATTCCTGTTCCTTTGGGGAATGGGGGATGTCATGATCTCTGGTTCTTGAGGGCAATGACAGCAAGTATTCCAAAGCCAGCTCTGGCAGATCTGTGAGATTATCCCCTTAGGAATGCTCGGAATTCTGCTGTTTGGCAATGTTAGATTGGCATGGTCTTGGTTTATTTTTCCCCAGGCTCATCTGTGCAATCTAAAATTCCTTTCCACTGCAGTCTTTTATGTAATTGCAATAATATTGTTTTGAGTGCTTTTTTGTGAGTGGGTGAAGACGACAACAGAAAGGTCTGTGCATTCTAGGGAAGAAATGACCATCTTCTAATTCCCAGTCAACTGATGCATGCCATTGGTTTAATTCAGTGCTTCTTGAATTGGGCACTTTTCTCTATCACCCACAGGGTGTATAGGCTGGGGATACAAGATGTAATTAGGATGTGGGCTGAGAAGAGCTCCAAAATCCAGGTAGAGGGGGCCGAAGACCTGTCTTAGGCATACCTCTGGTATAGGTAAGTTTCATCAGAACATTTTCTGATGCCCTAGTCCTAGATAATAATCTAATTTTGCATTGTTATTTTGCTTGAATTTAGGAAAGCTAGGAGCTTTTAAAGTGCTTTCCTAAATTCAAGCAAGATAACAATGCAAAATTAGATGGTCTAGTATGGTATCTGCAGTTACATCCAATTTTATTACAATATGAAGCAGGTGCAGGGGAATCAACTGAAAATGAAGTACTGAAAAAAGAAATTCCAGAAAAGTTTCTGACCCACATCACTGTCTCCCCCCCATAAGTCTTTGGAAACTAAAAATGGCACCAATGGGAAGTTTATTCCCCGCCCCCCCCAAAGTTTGATTGATAAAAGGTGGAGCAGATTTTTTGTAGGATTACAGCTGAGGAGGGAAGAGTTAAGCCACCCCTTATGCTACAGTCCTGATGAAAATCACACTTTCTCTCTTAGTATCATTACGTTTTGTAAAAAGGCCCACAGAGTTTTATGCCTGTGCATTTAATGTAAAGTGCAGTCAGGCCCTCGAACTCTTAAGTCTGTGAATATATCAAGAGATTGACTTAAAGGAGTGCTGTTCCAGGACTGCCTCAGAAATCAGGCCATATCACAATGCGCTTGTGAAGAACTGAGTATGTCCTGTGGGAAACCAAACAAACGGGAACCAAAGCATCTGGGGGAATCATTAAGGTGTTCATTTTACACGGCGTTTATCGAGGCTTTAATGAGCCACTTGCTCCAAATTACTAACTCTCTTCCACATGCACACCCAACATGTTCTTTCTCATAAAGTTTCCGATATTAAAAAGGCTTTGTCGGGAAACAGCACAATGCACAATGCTCCTGTCTTAACAACATGTTTTTACATTAAAGAAGAAAGACAGCAGTGGGCCTCTTGAAAGCCTTTGGAGGAATATTGTAATGAGATCCATCCTAGTGCTCTAATTCTAGGGAAAGGTTGACTTGGTATAACTTGTTTACCTCAAGTAACAGGCACAATCGATACTCACAATGGATAGTCTCAAGTGATGGCTGCCATTGTTGTCCCGTTTTTCCTGGTTGTGTTGATTGACGCTTGAGACATGCTCATCTACAGGACAAATGGGACAACAGCCTTAGTGAAACAATGCCATCAGCTTCTGGTAGCCTGTACACCTGTAGGTGTACAGCCCTGCGCGAAACTGCTCTTTAAGAACAACCCGGCATCGAGGTAGAAGGAAGTGGTAGCAAGAGGACAGACAGTACAATTGAGATGAATCTGTATTTGAGTGAAAGGTAAACGTTGGCAACAGCACAAAAGGGAGACCAGATTGAGTGAATAAATGAATAGAGGGTATGTCCGGAACCCCTGGCCTACCTGGAAGCAAGTCCCACTGGCGTACACAGTATGTCAAGTCCAGCAGTCAGGAAACACAGTCCAGAGTCAAACCTGAAGCACAGTCCTGTAGAGGTTCTGGAGCATCCAAGCTGAGGTCCATCAACATGGGCAGCTGAGCAGACACAACATCTCAGCTCTGCTCTCCTTTCCCCTCTTGAGTCTTGATTGTAGCATCTGGGCTTGATGAGGCATGTGACCCTCACCTGTACTAAGCCTAATCAAGCTGAGGAATCACATACCTCCTCCCTGAGCTAACAAGACCCACCTGGGCTGTGGGCCCTTGCCTGACTCGGCCTCCCAGAGCATACCTCCTATGCTTCAGGGCCCTCCTTGTTTGTGGAGACAGGGGCCTCTCTGGCTCTGATTATGGGTCCTGCTCTTCTGGTCCCTGCACACTGACCCTCCATCCCCTTGCTGTCCTCCATCACCCCGTGTTTACTTTCTGCAGCCCCACCCTCTCCTTTTCCATCCCCAGCTTGCCCTGGTGGCCCCAATCGCAGCTACACTCCTCACCGGAATCCTCTTCCTCCTCCCCGTTGTCCTGCCAGTTGATGACACAGCAAAAGAAGGGGTAATAATAATAATAATAATAATAATAATAATTTATTTATACCCCACCCACCTGGCTGAGTTTCCCCAGTCACTCTGGGCGGCTCCCAATCAAGTGTTAAAAACAATACAGCATTAAATATTAAACACTTCCCTAAGCAGGGCTGCCTTCAGATGTCTTTTAAAGAGAAGATAGCTGCTTATTTCCTTCACATCTGAAGGGAGAGCGTTCCACAGGGCAGGCGCCACTACTGAGAAGGCCCTCTGTCTGGTTCCCTGTAACCTCACTTCTCGCAATGAGGGAGCTGCCAGAAGGCCCTTGGCGCTTGATATCAGTGTCCGGGCTGAACGATGGTTGGCCCTGGCATGGTTACCAGAGAAAGGAAAGCAATATATTGACTAGTCTGGCAAGGGGAACCTGTGGCCCTCCAGATGTTGCTGGATTACAATTCCCATTGCTCCTGACTCTTGGCCATGTTGACTGAGGATGATGAGAGTTATAGGAGTCAATTCCTAGGGGCCGGAGTCCCTATGCTCATAAAACATTTGAGGAGGCTGGCCCCCCAAAACTGATGGGCATTGCCATTCACACAGTGTGTGTGTGTGTGTGTGTGTGTGTGTGTGTGTGTGTGTGCCACGTCTTGTGGTGGGGTGTGGCTTACCTGTGCTTCCTCAATATTTTATTCAAGTTGGGACCCCTGATGGGAGTTGTTAGAATCCAGCAACACCTGAGAACTACATGCTTTCCATCCCTGTGTGGATATGCTTTTAGCCTATCCTGTTTCATGGCTAAGACAAGACAAGACCTACAAACAGACATTCCCATTAAAAACAAAACAAAAATGAGGATATGTTTATGTTACAGTATTGAGTAATTGCACTTGGTAGAGCTGGAAATAAGGATGTGTGCAACCACGGTACATTCATAAGGATATCAAATGCTTTGGAAGTGCAGAAGCAGTGACTCATACTCTGGTTTCTATATGTTAAAACGAAATGTTCTCTTACTCAGAGGAGATTATGGCAGAAATAGCACCTGGGAGAAATGGTTGACGTACATCCATTGTATAGGTATTTTGAAAGCTGGCAGCAAAAGGGTTTGTTTTATCTTTTGTTTGTTTTATCTTTTTTAAATTGAAACAAAAGACTAGTAGTTCTGGGATCCAGTTTGCAGCTGGGATACAGTGGGTAAGCTAGCGATCTACATCTGTAATACACCCAAGGAATCACTGCTGATCTTTTAATTAAACCATGATCACCCAGTTTAACTTGTCTCCAAATGAAAGCAAGGTGTGCTGATATATCAGGTGACTTCACAGCACCTGTTGAGAACTAATAGGTGGTTCAACCTTCATCACACTCTAATTGATGCAAAATCAGAGTGAGTGGGCGTTGTTCAACAACACACAATGTTCAATGGAATTCTTTTGCTCAGGTCTATTAGTTTAAATAGAGCTCACACAGGAAACTTCCCAATGGGTTTTCCCTAATGGGAATTTTGTCATAGCTTTCAGTGTGGTGTAAATGGTCTGCACCCATTAGTAATTCTCAACAGATACTGTGAATTATCTTAGTATGTCAGTCATGCCTTGTTTTTATTTGGAGACAATTGAAATGGAAATCAGTGTGGAGCATTAAGGTACACATCAACCATTGTCTTCAAAAAAAGTTTGCAATTATCTGAGTTTCAGTGTAAATACCCCACACACTAACCTTGAACAGATTAAGCTATGCCAGCCAAGAAGGACAATGAACAAACTGACAAAAACCAGCCAGACCAATGGATTTCTGAAAAAGAGATACAGACAGGAATTGATGTTGGTAAAGTTCTTTGATCAAAAATATAATTCAAGCATTAGTTCCAGGAAATAAATCTTTGCTAAGGTTAATGGTACAGCAAACCCCATTTGTTTCCCTTAAGCTGTTTTCCATATTTGAATGTTAATTATGAATGTAGTGGTATTGCTTCCCAGAAAGATAGGTGTCAAAAATATTGTGTTTACAATGCAACTGACTTGTCAGAGATAGTCATCAACTATGATCTCCAGAACCGCCTTGTCACAGAGAAAAGACAAATGGTGTATCATAAACTCCATGTCACTACTTTCAGCTGAAAGTAATGTGTATGCATTACCTAAAACACTGCTAGGTCATTCTTTCTCTCAATTTGGAACAAACCTGGTTTGGGGAATATTGGATCAAAATGCAGCTTTCTCAAAAAACAACAAGATAGTTGCAGGATAGATATATAACATTCTTAGTATACTTTGGAGCTAGAGTCAGGGATTGCAGAGTTGTGGTTGAATGAGTCATAAAATCATAGCCTGTTGTGCTGTTATGAAAAGATAGCAGTCCACAGAACACAAATAATTGTATGTTAATGCTGTATTGTTTTTAACATTTGATTGGGAGCCACCCAGAGTGGCTGGGGAAACTCAGCCAGATAGGCAGGGTATAAATAATACATGATGATGATGATGATGATGATGATGATGGTGATGGTGATGTTTTATGCAGCCAGCGTGCCAGGTGTCTAGGGCAGGTTTAGCCAATGTGGTGCCCTGTTGTTGGACTCCAACTCCTATCAGCCACAGCTGGCATGGCAAACGGTCAGGGATGCTGGATCCTATAGTTCACCAACATTTAGAGGGCACCACATTGGCTAACCCTGGCCTAGGGGCTGCCATATCCTCAAATTTAACACAGCCGCTATGCCCCAAAACTCATGTGAACCGTCACTGCTGTGAAGCAGGAAGGGGAAAGAACCTCCATCTCACCATCTGACTAATGGAAAGTAATTGGAAATCTGTCTTGGGGTGTTCAGCAAGTGTCTTATCACATTTACCATCTCATCATACACAAGACCAGAGGTTGGCAACTTCTTGGCAATGACTTGCTGGTAAACACTAATGACTTTCCATACAGCTCCAGGTATATTTGCCACCTGGAGTTGCCTTGAAGCATTTAAGGAATGAATCATTCACTTACCGATTTAGCTGCCTGTACTTTAGACACAATTATAATTTTGACTATATCTGTAAATAACATATTATGCTAGTCAAATGGTTGCCAAGCAATTACAGGATAATTTATGGTGAAATGTACTTCTCAAAGGCTCAAGATTTCCACATGCTCCATTGCAATCTTTGCACAGCATGTGAGTGTCTTGTGTTGCTCCCTAGCCCAGCCCATCTCACCGCATCTTGTTAACAGGAGCTTTGTATTAGTCATGTAATACTACATACTGGCGAGTGGACATAATTTTCCATGAACCGAAGCACAATCGAAACTAATTTGGTGCCTTCTTCCAATTAAGTATTATAGAGATTTCCACCCTGCCTTTCAAACAAATCCCCAGGGTGGTTTATGCAACTTCAGAGATGCCATAAAAACAAAAACAAAGAACAGGCAAACAGTATGTTTCAAAAAGCAGAAAAAGAATGGAACAAGAACATCAGAAAGCAAAGCACTGTGCTGGTCACAGCAACCATTTTAAGTTACTCCCCCCAAGTTGAGACCATGACAGTGGGTTCATTATAATCCGATGGCTCCTTTGGGATAGAAGGGCCAATGCTGGTATCAGAGCACTAAGGGGGTTGGGCCATTATATTGACATGTTTGTACATGTGATGCTCATATTATGATGATGGGGCATGCAGGTGGAAAGAGTGTCTCTCTCTACATCTTGTACTCACTCAATGGCATCCCTATTAGTTGTGTCCAGGCCAGGCATTGCTCCCATTGCAATATCCCTACTTCTTCTTCATATCAGTGGACGGCAACTAGTCATTTATGTAAGAGAAACATAAAAGGGTTCATCTGGTGATTTGGCTAGGATGAAAGCCATTATCTCTGAGATAAATAGTTCCAGAATTACCTGTAATCAAAGCTAGAGACACAGTCCCTTTCTCTTCTGCACATCTACAGAAATCTTCCTTTGTGTGTAAAAGCAGACTCTAAAGTTCAGAGTCCATCTTCCCAAACTCAAGTAAAGTGCCACATAATCTCAGAACAGTAGGAATAGCTTTGGCAATCAGGGTTCTTTTCAAATGTGGACTTGCCAAAGCATTTGTATAGCTAGAAAGAACAGTTTTGCTAGGTCTTTCTTTGCGCTATACCTTGAATTACAAAAGGATTTGTTATAATAATGTCAAAAGGAACCTGAAAAGGACCGCATAATGGCATGGAAATGCACTTTATCTTGCTGAGATGCATACAATATTCAAGAGGTGCCAATGTGAATTTGGATCAGACTGCATTTGACTTGCCTAAGACTTGCTGTGATGTAGATTGCCAAATAGTGATATGCAGCATCTGAGTGAATTATGTGCATGGTCTGTGTGCCAGGCCAGTGTTTGCAATAATCCAACTCATGTCATGATTGGCAGTTATTATACAAGCATCTATTGTTAAGAAAGAGAGAGAGGCAACTTCACACTACTGCCTTTGAAAGTGGTTGTCAATTGAATACTTCAGAGCAGAACAGTGGTCTGACTTCAGGAATATGTAGATCTACAGAGGTGAAAGGAATCATGGTTCCAATTTTTATCCCATTAACAACATTGCTAGTAGAAAATGTATTAAGATTCAATACAATTCATTCCTCTCATGTTGAGTATTAAAATAATGATATCCCTTATAATTTCTAAATGACTATGGATCAGCTATAGTGTTGTGAAGGTGCTGCCATGCCATGACCTTTCATTTTTAATTCTCTTTTATGCAAGTTTCTGACTTGCATAAAGGTGTTTCCACAACTTTCATATTAATTCTACCTTAATGGGACTCTTTGGCTTAACTTTCCAGGTTTGGTCATTTAATATCCTAGCCATAGAAAGAATATATAACACGTGTAGCTGATAGATCGCCAGAAGACTGCATTTTGCAATATTTAGTAGGCAGATGGGATACTCTCAGTTTAAATCTATTTGAAATATAACTTTAATCATCAAGTTGCCATAAGCCCATAGCCTTCTGGCATCTTCAACATATATGATAAAAGTGTTTTAAAATTAATGTATCAGTCCCAACAATGTCCTGGCTCTGACACATCCTCACTCATATATTTTAACAATGCAAAGTGGAGCTTTCCCACTTCACTGAATCAATGGGAAATTAGCTCAAGAACATAATAGTGCCATCACATCACACCAAGCATCTAGGACCTGCATCCTTCTTCCTACAGTGGCCAATCAGATGCTTCTGGGAAGTCCACAAGCAGGGCTCAGAAGCTTGAAGGCCCTCTCGCAATGGTGCTCCCCAGCAATTGGAGAGCACAGAAAAGTAGACTTCCTGTGAACACAGAGGCTCCATATAACCAATATGGGTAGCAGTCATAGTTAGACCTATCCTTTATGAATATACCCAGTTCCCTGGCTCAATGGGGAAGCCGTGGGTTTTAGATAAGGCATATCTTGGCCTTATGGCTGAGGTCAAATATATGGTGTAGCAGTACAACTGACTTTGGCCAATTGAGGCAAACCCTCCAAGTGTCCCTGTTTTCCAGGGACAGTCCCAGATTTACAGAAGCTGTCCAGGTTTCTAATTTGATCCCAGAATGTCCCGCTTTTCCTTTGGAAGTCCCTATTTTCATCAGAGAAATATTGGAGGGTATGGAGTTGTCCGACCCCTGAGCCATCTGAAGACAGCCCTGTATAGGGAAGTTTTAAAAAAATATTTAATGTTTTATTATGCTTTTATATTATGTTGGAAGCTGCCCAGGGTGGCTGGGGCATCTCTGTCAGATGGATAGGGAACAAATAGTAAAATTAGTATTAATAATATTATTATGGAACAGACATCCCTATTTTCATTGGAGAAACGTTGGAGAGTATGCTGAGTTGACACCTGTATGTAACTACACAATATGATGTTCATTTAATCAAAGCATCTGCACATGAGGAGGTTCTTCAATTTTATTTTATTTTTAATAGAATCTGGTATGGTCCTTCCTGGTGAAAGGGTTCAGCTTGACTTGATTTGGATTCCCTCTCATGGTGCTTTATTCCTCTTCAAATCACAACTTATCTCACATCCTTCCAAAGGACACACTTGGTGTTCTCACCTAAAGAGAGCTACACACCTAAAAGAAATGAGGAAAACAAGGTGGGCCTGGCTTTCCCTGAGGAGTTCTGTCAACCCAGATGTTCACATGTCCTCCAACATTTCTCTGATGAAAATAGAGATATCCTATACAATAACAACTCGCCCATCTGATTGGGCTGCCCTAGCCATTCTGGGAGGCTTCCAACATATATAAAAAGAGAATAAAACATAAAATATTAAACATATCCCCTATACAGGACTGTCTTCATATGTCTCCTAAAGGTTGTATCTCCCTGGCTCAGGGGCCACTTAACCCTCCAACATTTCTCCAATCAAATTAGGGATGTCCTAAGGGAAAACTGGACATTCCAGGATCAAATCAGAAATCGAAATGGCTTCTGTAAATCTGGGACTGTCCCTAGAAAACAGAGACACTTGGGGAGTCTGTGTTCATGCATCGTGGTGGATTTTGAACGAAGCCGGCTTGTTTCTAATGTTGCATGTGCTGAGTGCATTGTTTGAATGATAGAGCAAAGCAGTTCAGGTAATTCAGTTCAGGCTGCCATCCCACTTAAGTAAGTGCCACTAGACACTTATTTCTGAGAAGACGTGCACAAAATTGCATTGTTACCCTTCTACTTTAGGAGTTTTCTCTCTTTATACTAAAAAGATCCTTCATGAGCCTTCACTTCATCTGGCATTTTCCCACTAAGACTTCTGAACTCTGAGAAGTCCATTTGCTGTTCTTTTCAGGAGAAAAGCTAACATTATGACTTCTGAAGGGATTTTGTTTGAGCGCAATGTTCCTGGATGACTGGAGTGAGCCCGGATGAAAGGCAGTAGAAGATTGCCATCTTGTGCTCATATTGGGAAATGTAGTTTAGGAAATAGAGGTGGCTGGGTGAGAGAGAGATCAGCTTTAAATGTTTAATATAGGTAATAAAACTCAACAAGAGGCATGCATCTTAGCTAACATTGCGCAGTCTACTGGAGACAGGGCTGCCAATTCTGTTCACTCATGTTTCCAGCCGGATAGCTCAGTTAAATGAGCTTTCCAAGCATTGCCCAAATATATTGTAGGTTCATTAGGTGTTTGCCAAGGAATAAGAACATGGGATAGATGCCATCAATACAATGGAATAGTGTGGCCACTTGTATTTGCATAAAATTTACCCTTACTAATATATAGGTAGAGATGCAAACTGAGAAATATTTAATTAAGCAGAAATACAATACATCTCAGTGAGGAAGGTTATGACAGGAGATATGTCTGCTGTCTAAATGCTATCTTTTGATGGGCCTTCAAGGCATTGGGTGGAATGTGTCTAATAAATGTGAATAACAACAAGAAGACAGGGTTACATGCACATGTGGTTGTATATGTCTGGGCCTTGTGTGACAAATTTATTCTCTATACGTAGCAGGGCGATGTGCTCAGACTTAACTCCAGTCTCTCCTTATGCACAGACAATGCACCAACAAGCTCCCCTTGTGAACCAGCTCTCAGAATTTCTAAGACTAATGAAAACTGTTCAGACCTTCCCAACTGTAATTTTTGAAAAGCCAGTTCTCCATAAGAATGCATAACATCTGCAGTCTAATCTGCTCCAATATCTGCAGCTTTTGTTGTTGGTATTAATCAAAACAAAACACTTAAGAAAGCAGTTATTCACCATGTTTGCATGGGGGTTAGCAGAATTTAAGCTTTCAAATATAATTTTACATGGAATAACCATTTTATTGTTGTAATGCATACTGTTCAGAACCAAAGAGTTGACATTTGGTAATGCATTACCCTTTTCTTTTCATGTTAGGTGAGCTTTGTCGGCAGATAATTCCGGTGCCATTATCTTTCAATGTTCACTGGGTTCTTCACCTGTGTGCCAGAACAAATTTATCATACCCTCTAAGTCCCAGTTTTTCTAAGCACCATCTAGAAGCCTCCCAAGTAAGAACCAAAGCCTGCTTGTGTCAAAATCAATAGCAAAACATCAATTGATTTCTATTTAGAATGATTTGAAGTCATATTGAATATACTGCAAGTGGGGTCAGGCATGTAGAAAAATGGGGATTTTGTCTTACCTTTACCTATTATTTCCTTCTTTGTGGACACAGGTGGTCTGCTTATTGGATTGCTCCTCTTCCTGACCACAGACAGGGCTTATAGAATCATAGAACTGAAGAGTTGGAAGGGACAAGGGTCACCTAGTCCAACCCGCTGCAGAAATATTTTGCCCAATGTGGGTGTCAAACCTGAGACCCAGAGATTAGGCATCTCTCGGGGGGGGGGGCTTCCCATGGACCCAAACGAGGCTTGAGCAGTGCACTCCAACCTATCAGAGAATTTCACAGCCCCACTGAATGGCACCGGGTCAAAGAAGGCTAATCTAGCCTGGTTAAGAGTTCTGGAGACCTCAAGAGCTTGCCTTCACTTTTCGTGGCATTTTGGTTGGCCTAACAGAGCTGCGAACCTAATACGGATTTCAGGTGTTGTTTTTCAAAAGGGCCAGCGAGCCTTGAAATATTCAAAATACCCCTTTTCACATTTTTGTGACTCGTTCATAACTGCACTGCACTTCCCATGGGGGGAACTTTCCCATTGACAACTTTGCAATCCCACTGACTGAAGAGGATCCAGTCAGTTGATGCCATGCGCAATTGTTGCTTACCGAATTAATTCCCTTTTATCACTATCCTAGGTAAAGATTGCTCAGTGACATCCTGCACCACACTGGGCAACATCAATTGCAACACCCTTTCACATGGTTTAATTCACCACCCTGACAGTTTGATGCATGTAGCCTAGTCTGGAAGACACAGTGCACCAGCCTGAAAAAAACACCGTACAAGCAAGAGCTGTTTTCTCAAAATGTCAGAGATAAAAATTACATGAGAAAATAGGTGGCTGGAATTTTCAGGGAACTGGCACCCTGATCCTCAAATGGTGGCCACAATCCAGTTAAAAGTTAGTCATGTACAAGCTCCACTGAAAGCAAAGGTGCGCAGTGCAATCTTATGCATGTTTACTTGGAAGTAAGACCCACTGTGTTTAAGGAGGCTTACCCCCTAGTAGGCTTATTTAAGACCAGAACTTTGTATTTGTCACTAGTAATATGCTTCGTTGGCTTCAAAAGAACTTAACCATTGTTAACTTTAGTTGGATCAGAACCGATGTATGAAAATAAGCCTGCTCATTTTGGTACATGTACTGCTATGTGTACGTTTTCCTTACAAGTTTCAAAGCAAATTTATCTTTCATTATTTGATTCAAAGCGGAGGGAATTGACCAATTTCTCTTCATTTAGAGAGGGAGTGACTAAGACCTTTTCAGGGATGAGTGTGGGAACGCCGAGACAAGTCCAGTCTCCATGGTTGTCACGGCAACAATGAGGAAGAACCTTTTTCAGCCTGACAGCCAAATGTCCTTGTGGACAACCTTTCCCAGGCCATATGTTGATTGTGGGCATGACCAGAGGCCAACAGCGGGTGGAGCAACAGGTGAGAATCTTACCTTTGCACAGTAGGTGACTCCTGAACTATGTAAAAATCAGATGTTTACACACACACACACCAAATACCTCCATACCAGACAAGCAATGCGCCTTATCACAGTTCAAGGAGACATTCCAGCCAGGTGTAAATTTTTGTGGAGAATGCATTGTAGGACAACTGAGGAAGAGCTGTGGCCTGGGGAGAGTCCTGAGGGTCAGACTGAGACATCTGGATTGGGCCACATTTGGTGTCTGAGTCTAAGGTTCCCCACCCTTGGCTCATATAATAACTGTACAGTGTTATTAAATACCAGTTGCTTAGTGAAGTGTTTTAAATGCTACAGTCTGGGGTTTTTTACTTGTTCAGTACATAGGTTGACATGGATAGAAACTGTGAGGTCATAGATGATAGATAGATAGATAGATACATAGATAGATAGATAGATAGATAGATAGATAGATGATAGATAGATAGATATAGATAGATGATAGATAGATAGATGATAGATAGATAGATAGATGATAGATAGATAGATAGATAGATAGATGATAGATAGATAGATGATAGATGATGATGATAGATAGATAGATAGATGATAGATAGATGATAGATAGATAGATAGATGATAGATAGATATAGATAGATAGATAGATGATAGATGATAGATGATAGATAGATAGATAGATAGATAGATATAGATTGATTGATTGATTGATAGATACACACACACACTTTCTCTCTCGCACACACATACACACTTGCCCAGTTTTTCAGATCCAGAGTCGAGTCCCTAAGGTTGGATGGTGCCTTGTATGCCTCTTTCTGGCAACTCCTGCAGCCAAGCTGCTTTCCTTTGGACCACACCAGCGAGGCCAAGAGGAGGGTCTTGTTGTCTCTGCAGCCCAGGACTTCCACAAATACTGCCCAGGCTTATGTCCCATGGAGGTCACTTTGGTGCTGCTAACATAGCGGTTTGACTTCACCCCTGGAGGCATACTCCATTGTCTCTTGAGACAGACAGCTGTCAACAACAAACATGCCTGGATAAGAAACAACACTTTAATAACCCATCAGGCAAAACAAAACACTTAAAGGTACAACAGAAACCGTTTCAGCTCATCTGGTAGCAGAAGTTCACTCATTCTCTGTCGCTGTTTGCATCCCAAGGACTTCCGTATGCAAAGGCGGCACAACTGCATCAAGGAGAAGGGCCCTGGAGAAGGAAAGAGGCCAAAGATACAAGCAAGGTATTATTGACTTCATAACACTTTCCCACAAAACACCGTCTGCAGCTGCATCACAAGGTCAGCTTTTCTGAGACTCGGAGCAGCTGCACTGAAACAAAACAGCTTTGAGTTCTCTGCTCTCACAGTGCACCTGAAAGCTTCAAGAAATTCTTGTGTTTGACTTTTTCCAAATTGAGATATATTGTTCAAGGTCAAAAGCAAATTACTGCATAAGAGAAATATGGGCTGAAACAAAGACAAACAAAGCAACTGACTGTATTACGAAGGCTATTGCTAAATGGGCAATGAAATAATATAAAAATAGATTTGATTGTCTGTAATCTTTGGGTCTATAATCTTGAGGAAAAAATTGCAGCAACCAATTATTGCTATACGGCTTTAAGATGAAAGTGAAATAGCAGTCTTCTGGAATAACATTGATTTTAGCTAAGTGGGCCATTCTACTTTCTCCAGCCCCAAATGGTGATAGTAGTGGGATTTCATCCTTGACCATTACCTGTGGAAAAGAGTTAAATACTGCCTTTACCTCAATGAATTTGCAATCCTTTTCTCCCCTTGCTGAAACTGCAGGGCAGGGTGGAGGGAGAGAGAAAAACAGATACAAAGGAGAAGGTCAGAGTGATAGTGCTGATTTCTAGACAGGAGAGATAGTCTATAGAACAAGAAGTTGCTAGTGCAAGTTCTGCACAGCTCAAAACCATCCAGGAAAGCAAGTGAATAACAGATCTCCTGGGGGAAATACATAGGAAGTTAATTGGGTTAAAAGGGTAAGATTTTCTGAACTTTGGAGGAGGGGGGGACAACCTCAAAGCTGAACAGGGGGAAAAATGGAAGGATTATCTTTTGATTATGATATCATGCAGAGCAGATGCTCAGTGTGGAAGCAGCTTTTGTCAGCAAAAAACCCCATAATTTATCCCTCAGCTACATTAGTGGTTGCAGGGGTCTCCCTCTGATATAAAGTCAAAAAATGAATTTGATGGGAACAAAAAGTTATCTCTCTCGGCCCTGACACCCCGCATAGAGTAGCATGCACAAACCGTGTCACAATGGATTTCAAGCAGGGAGCAACAACACTATGCAAGAGTAGAAGCAGAATACAGATCTCTAGGTCGCTCAAGTAAATGAACAGCAGGCAGAAAAGGGAAAGCTCTCCTCTGGGGCCATGATCCAATGCTAACGGGGGAAATTGCCTTTCCGGCGTCAAGGACTACATATCTGGATGTGAGCACAGTATAGAGATTTTCCAATGATTTTTTTAAAAATAAAAATAAATCAAAATACTTATTTACATACAGCCCAGTGCCGGATTTACGTATAAGCTAAACAAGCTATAGCTTAGGGCCCCACTCTGTTGGGCGCCCCCCCAAAAATTAAAGGAAAAAACCTGGATGTACATTTCCAAAATATATGTAAATGTGTTTGCATTATTAAGTTTGTTGTGAATAAAAAATCATTTTAAGTTAGAACTTAACAATTAATTCACTATTAATATACTTCTTAATTGTATTTCAGTTCAACAATTACTTTGATAAAATACATATTTTGTCATGTGCAAATGGCTTTAGATACCTATTAGGTCTATAAATTACCATATAACATATATTCAACACAAAAAACAGCGACAATTCATTGTTGACAAAGGACAGCTGGACATCTAAAGGGTCCCATTACCTTCAGTAGCTTAGGGCTTCATCAAACCTAAATCCAGCCCTGGTGCAGCCCATTTCAAATGTTCAAAATGCTTGGCATATATTATATCACTAATTCTAGATGGAATGTCCTATCATCCAATAACCAGTTTCTTATTGTGCCAGTTTGTGATAACCCAGAGGAAAGCCAACTCTACCCAAGATCATACGTGGAAAACAACGATGCTCGTTTGTTTGTTTGTTTGAATGAATGATGTGTGTTGCAACAGAAATGTTAGAGCTGCCACACTGAAGTCAAACATCTCATTATGATTTAACGGAGCTGAGCACAGTCATTCATATCCACTATTTAGCTCTCATTAGCAGCTATGTTATTTATCTGCCAACTGCAAGATGAACGTCGTATTTTCTTACAAAACATGGTAATTAAATATGGCAACAGAGCTTTTAAAAGCCTTTCCTCAGTGAGATTCATACTTGCGGCCTTCAAAACATTTCACAATAGTATAATAACTATACATAGATAGCAAGAGTTAGGCTATATACATATTTCATCTTTTATTTATCCCTTGAAATGATTCCACACAGATGCAACTATGTTGGCAGGAATAGTCTACTGTAGTGCATCAGGCCTATACAACAAACCTTCTATGGCTTCATATGAGACATTGACACTAGCGTTACAAAAAAACACCAACCCACCATCATTTATATCAGGCATAGGCAAACTCGGCCCTCCAGATGTTTTGGGACTACAACTCCCATCATCCCTAGCTAACAGGACCAATGGTCAGGGATTATGGGAGTTGTAGTCCCAAAACTTCTGGAGGGCCGAGTTTGCCTATGCCTGATTTATATCATACAATGCATATCCCCTAGTGTCTGTATATAACATTTTGATCTAAGTGAATATGTGTGTCTAAGTGTGTAGACGTAGATATAAATATTTGCATAAAGAGTCAGACTGAGCTTACAGTCTCCTATCCTGGAAAACATAACAAGCACGATCAATATGAATTAGTTTTATGCTCATCAGGAAATATGCAAAAGGAAATATTAATTTTGTGTGATAAGGAGGGTCCCCAAATTTGCTTACAGATCTGAAACAATACAGTCCCACTGGTCTGTTTTTCTTTTATACTATCTGCTGTATTCTTTCAATGCAACAAATAGTATCAAATAATAATAATAATAATAATAATAATAATAATAATAATAATAATAATGAACCACATATGCACAAGAAAATCAAGTCTATTTTGATGGGTATAAATTTGCTGAAAAGAAGTGCATAACAGAAGGGAACCTCCTATCAAAGCATTCACATGCTATTGTCACACCAGATGATGCATATTGGCGGTACATCCTACAAGGCTTTTCCCCCTTCTTGGAGCACTTTCCCACCCAACTTATTTCTGTTTCATACCAAGAAATCCGGGCATGGATACTAGTCTTTGAACAAAAATCGCAACGTGTAACAAGGATAAAAACCAAGGTTTCGGAGTTACAAGAGCACACACTTCTCCTTTCTTCTGAGACCTGGATCCTACAAAGATGCCCTTGAATGCGTAGCTATCGCCATGTGTACTCCCTAACATAACTTCAGGGTCACATTGTGGTATCGGTTGTTGTAACCAAGTCGAGTTATCTGCAAGGTTTTTTTATTATTTAGCTCAGATTAACAAGTATAATTAACAATGTGGTGGGAGAAGAGAGAGAGAAAGAAAGAGAGAGAGAAAGAAAGAGAGTGTGTCCTTTTCAAAGCGTGATTCAGCACCCTTAAATACTTTGAATTTGAATGAAACCAAGATTAATAGGCACCTTCTCTCTGCAGCAATGTGTGCACTAGCGTGTTGTTTGGAGGAACCAGGTCTGTTGGCTTTTTGCCCTCGGCATTCACAGCCCCGATGTCTGCTCCAAACTCAATAAGTAAATGCACTAAGTTAGCATTGGAGGTCTGAGCAGCCATGTGGAGAGGGGAATTCAGTCCTTTCCCAGTATTTGCACTCGCTCCTGGAGGGAGAAAAGGAAAGGAAAAAGTTAAAACTAGCAAAAGCTGCAGTTCCCCATATTCTTTATTACCTCTGGTCAGTTTAAGGATCATTTAAGGCTCACACAATCTCGTCCTATATATGCACATTAGTTGTTGGGGTTTTTTTAGTTTAAATTTCAACTGGCTTCAAGCCTGTTCACGGACTTTGGCTTGCAGCCAAAGCAACGTGGAAACTGAACACGCATGAAAGGATTCGGGGATGTTCACAAAGAATGATTGATGCCTTTGCACAGTACAGGTCCCAGTGTTCTTGACAATTAACCTAACAAGCAAATATTTCAACCCACGTAGGTTGTCTCAGGCAGGTGTTTGAGTTGGCAGGAGAACACAGAGCAAACTGTAGAAAGCTACAAGACAAAGTTCACTTCTGTCTGTGCACATTTTGTTACAGTTTAGCCAAACTTGAGGTACTCAAGGTGTGAATCTCTCAGTTCGGCAATTCAAACGTCCTGCGCGGCTTCCACTTGAGTGCAAGAAGCTGTTGCAACCAATCAGAAGCCGTGCCTCGGTTGCCGAATATTTCAGAAGTCAAACGGTCTTCCAGTATGGATTACATTTGACAACCAAGGTTTGACTGTATATGTTATTCTACTGCAAGGCAGGAACCTGTGCACTCCCCACCACCACTAGGGGGCAGACAGACTAACAGACTCACACACACAGAGAGAGAGAGAGAGAGAGAGAGAGAGAGAGAGAGAGAGAGAGAGATGAAGCTGCACTAACACTTCCATTATTCCTGATCATTGGCCATGCTGGCTGGGGCTGATAGGATTTGGAGTTTAGCAGGCTTCTTACCCCTGCTCCAAGAGTATGGTATGTTCCCAGTGGCCTTAAGTAAATCTGCAATTTTAGTGCAATCAGTGCAAGGAGAAGAATACCCTCTGTACTCCTGATTTGAGGAGAGACTGTGGCTTAGTAGGCTTCACATGCAAAAGGTCCCAGGTTCAGTCCCCAGCATCTCCACATCGGGTTGGGAGGCATCTGACTGAAACCCCAACCACTGCCAGTCTATACTGAGACAAACAGAGCTAGATAGACGAAAGATCTGGTTCATATAAGGGAGCTTCCTGTATTGCTATGATGGGGTGGACAGGTTCGAGAAGGGGCCTATGAGCATTGGTGGTTTTGTGTTTGCATCAGCCACGGCCACCTCTGAGTAAGAAGAACCTTGTTGTGGTGGATCTAACTTGTTAAAATATGAGCTTATTTATTTCAGTGGCTGCTGTCCAAAGAGATACCCTGGGATCTGTTAACACCTTCCAAATTCTGCAGGCAAAATTATTGCATCACTGTTATTTCCCTTTTGGGGGTGGGGAATTCCCTTGCTGTTTTGGGGATTCCCTCCCTCTCCTTAGGTTTTCTAAAAACTATTATATACCTGTATACCTGAAGGAGCGACTCCACCTTCATTATCCAACCCAGATACTGAGAGGTCCAGGCAGAGGACCTTCTCGATAGTGGAATTCACCCTGCAGAACGCCCTCCCATCAGATGTCAAGCAGATAAACTAATAAACAACTATTTAACTTTTAGAAGACACCTGAAGGCAGCCCTCTTCAGGGAAGTTTTTAATGGTTGATGTTTTATTGTGTTTTTAGTATTTTGTTGGGAGCTGCCCAGTCAGATGGGCAGCATATTATTATTATTATTATTACTGTTGCAGATCTCCCCAGGCTGGCTCATAACCTTTCTTTTGTGCGTGGATGATGTCATTTTGGCTTCATAAGGATCCATCTTTGAAAAGGGAGTTTGCTATTGGCTTACAAGTCAAAGGTAGCCAACATGGTGCTCTCCAGATGTTTTAAACTACAATTCCCATCAGCCCCAGCCAGTGTGGCCAAAGGTCATGGATAACTGGAGCTGTAGTCCACAATGTCTGGAGACACCATGTTGCCTACCCCGATGCAAGATATAACATTTTAAAAATTACCTGACTCAAGTAATTTTTTGACACAGTCCTCTTGCTGGCTCTCACAAGCGACGTAGAGTGGAGTACCAAGATGCTTTATGTTGTGATCAATATTGACTCCGTGGGATACAAGGGCTTCCACACATTTGGTATGACCTTAAAGGATTACAGGCAGTTTATAAGTCGTATCAAAACCAACCTGATGACTAAAACTTTGTAGCCGTGATAGAAATCAGCAAGGCTTTGCTGTCTTTTCAAAAAATTTCCAGTTTCATCCACTCTCTTTGTCTCTAGCATTAAGGTTTCTTTTTCTGCCAAATTTTAATGAACCTATTTGGTGGGATCAACGGTTGCTGCTTCTGCACAATGAAATTCAAACAAACATTGTTCCCCGCATTATCTTATTTCCTAACCACCCCAAGAAAACAGGGCTAGCCCTCTTAGAAAGTCAGTATGATAGAAGTTGTGCTCCGTGATAACACTAAACCATCGTTTATCATTATGGTAATAAGCCTACTCTCTTCTTGGACTTGCACTCTCTCCTCCCTCCTTTGGTGCATCTGTGAGGTAGTGATTGGAATCACTTTCTGTTTCAGATTAACTGCAGTTAGGCGTGTCACCCAAACCCTGCACTGTGGTTGATGCTGGTTAGTAAAAACAAACCTGCTGCATAAACCGTGGTTTGATTAAACATACATACACATCACAGGTGGTTTTATCTGCAACCCATGCATTCAAATGAATCAATGGATGCAAAGATTGTGTTGGCATAAAGGCACATCTGCTGACATTTACCTCGCTTAGCAGCTTCGTGGATAGGTGATGCCAGATCGCACACGGCATGGGGGCTGGCTCCATGCTGCAGTAACAGGTTCAAGCAGTCTACACTGCCACTGACACAAGCATTGAACAAAGGGGTGTTCCAGTCAATGGTAGCCATGTTCACCTGAAAGGAAAAGAGCCAGCAATGTAGCTGTTGCCTAAAGCAGTGGAACAAACATTGGGAAAACAGCCATACAACTGAATATTTACTAACCACCCCACCTTAAGTCATTTTGATGGCATTAAGCACAACATTTTCACCAGCCAGAAATAAGCATATACCACCTAGATTTCAATTTGAGACCTTGTTGTTTTCAGTCCTAAGACACAGTCCTAAGAATGTTGATAACAAAGCGCTTTGGAGCATTATCAGAATGTGGTTTGCTCACACCCTGTTCCCATCCAGCCAAGATCAGGGGCAATGACTTTCAGAGAGATTCCATCCCCTGGCCTTCTTTTCTATAAACAAATTACTGCAGTCAGTCAGCAGCAACCTTGCACATAGCATATGCAATTCTAGAATATTTATTCTATTCTTAATAGATTGTCCTGGCGGTGATTGGGAAGGATTTTTTCCCAACCACAGATTGGTCAGTGACAATGAGAAAGTAGTGCCGTGGGGGGGGGGTCATCATTGGCATGGCTCACTTTCTTGAGCTATCAGGGTATCTTATTTCTGCATGCACCCAAATCCTAGACATCTTCAAGTTACTCACATTGGCCCCGTGTTTTAACAAGACACTGGCACAGGCAGAATGTCCCCCTAAGCAAGCTTCGTGAAGAGGAGACACACAATCTGCCGTCACAAGATTCACACTACTTCCCTGATTTAAAAAAAGAAAGAAAGGATAATTAGAGGCTGATCCCTGCATTACCACATGAATCTGAAATGTTTTATGTTGCCAGCAGTGCAAGTCCATTCACTACTACTCAGAAGCAAGTCCCATTAATTTAAATTAAATGAGGTAAGTGTTGTGTATAGCATCACAGTCCTAAGCACTGGGCGCACCCTTGGTCTCAGAGACGGTAGCGATTGTTGCTTCAGTTGCGTAAGTCCCACTGACGTGAGGAATGATTGGTTCACTCAAGGGTTATTCTTGATATGCAAACTAACTTCAACAATGTTGCATCTGGAGAATGCAGATGTCTTGCTTCCCTATCTGTCTATTCCCAGTTTCCTTAGAAATTGTAGGGGCCTTTTTGCTAATCCACCATTATTAAAAAACTGAAAATGAGAACATAGGAACACAGGACACTGCCTCAGACCAATGGTCCATTTAGTATTCCAGAAACTGACTGGTAGCTAGTGATGGACAAATCTGAAAGCTTGTTCTCTCATTATATTCGTTTTCCAGATCTTAAATTCAGTGCTCGACATTTCTGCAGCAATGTGGGATTTTATTTATTTTTTAATTCTCACAAAAAACCACCAGCATTTTCATGCAAATTTCTCCTAACAAACACATTTTTATATGCAGTGTCAGCTAATATACATTTCTGTAAGCAATTTCCCCCTAACAGGATGCATTTTATAAATATAGAATTGCACTCTTTCATCTAATACATTCATATTCACATTCTTTGGTTGGAGAACTACATTGCAAAGTTCAGAGACTCTGCACAGCTGTTGTTAATATACTACTGCATTAGTCAGCAGTGCCATTCCCCACACCCATGTTCCTTTTGCAATGCCTATTTACAAGTAAATTCCACTCAGGAAGGTTCATCCCGATGCTAATGACAAGCCTCCTGTTTGCAGTTTCAGCTTGTTGATCTGGGCTCTGATCTAAATAGCCTTTGTAAATTTCCGCAATGTCCATTTCTTTTCCAGAGTGGTGGGGGTGATACCCTCTCATTGTTTTCTCTTTTCTTTTTCAAACAGTAAAATGGCATTATAAAAAGAAATTAAGTTTCAACATTTAAAAATGAGAAAAAGGAAGTGAGTGGACACAGAAAGAAGTGCTCATATAGAAGCATCCGTGTTCACAGAATTGGAAGTGACCTCAAAGGCCATGTAGCCCACCTCCCTGCCAATGCAGCAAACAACTGTCACAGCATCCCTGGTAGATGGCCTTCAGGCCTCCACTAAAAAAAACAACTCTGAACAAAGGAGGATCCACCGCCTTCCAAGGCAGTCTGTTCCAGTACCAGCTAGTGGGGCAGAGTGTCACTCACCTGGCTTCCCAAAACAGGTTGCTACCGATAATCAAGGGTGTGTTGAGGTGGCAGAGAGGTCAGCATGGTTGCAGGAGGAGAAGTGTTGGACTGGCTCTGCTGCTGCATCTGCACCACGCCAGCGTCACCACTGCCTCACCTGCTCTGTTATCGGCAGTGACCTCCACATAGGAAGTCGAGTGAGCAATGCTGCTCCACCTCACCAGCTGCTACTGGTCTGGTCCATTCAATGATATCCTTCCTTTTGCCTTCAATACAACTTTCTTAATGGGATTCATGCATAGTGTTCCTCTTAAGCTATGCTACATGTTTATATATGATTCTTTTTTTCAGCCCACTTAGTAAACATTAACATGTAGCTTCCAGAAAGCTCCCGCTGTCATTAGTGGACTTATGCAAAAACGAGATGGATAATCACCATTCTTCCTACAAAGAACAACTGAAAGGAACTCTTCCCTTTCCAACTCTCAACTCTTGGGGTGCTTTGTTTTTGTTTTTGTTTTGAATAGCTCACAAGACTACCATTTTCTGAAAACATTACATTTTAGTTCTCCTTCAGGTCAACACATATGTCAAACCTTTGCTACCTTACTGCATAAAATGGAGTGTGCCTTCAACAAGAGGCTTAATGAGCAAGGCAAACTCAATGTTTATCTCCCTAATGGTGCGGTACCTGATGGATGAGTTTCTTCAGAGCAAGCAGCCGCCCATGAATGGAAGCATCGTGCAAAGGAGACCAGTCAGAAACAAAATCTGCATTAAGAGGGGAAACAAGGCTTAAGAATGTGATTAAATGAAGTTATCTACTCTTGGTTTGGGGAAAGTAGCTCAGTAAATCCGGCACTGTCTAAAAGGAGTCTTAAAGGTTAAGCGATATCCATGTGTTTAAATGTGATTACTTCATCCTTGCTTCAGTGAGCAAAAGCAATTGTGTTTTATTACCCGACCTGTCAACCTGAACTCAAGGCAATGAACTTCGAGGGAAGACCAAACTGTTGCATGCTAGAGAAACAGATAAAAAGTCAGTTTCAAAACACATCCATTGGCATGTCTTTTCCTTTCTTTTCCTCTTCAATGATGATGCTTGGCTAGTATCCATATATATACTACCTTGATATACGCTCCTTGTTTGCATTACCCAGTAGGCAGAGCAACAGATTATGCCAGGTGTGCCTGCCTATACTGTTTTTACTTCCCTTCCTCTGTTATTTCTCCTGGTTCAGATTTTAGCTGGTAAACTCCACAGAATAAGGACAGCATGCACTTTGATTGTTTAATAACAGCAGCAGCAGCAATTGGTACATTCTGGAATGATTTAGAGACTGATATACCATTCAGAATGTCATCACGAGAGAAGGTCCAGCTGCTGGCAATATATGGTTTTCCGCTCAATTTGATAATAAAGATGTTGCAGTACCTATCTGTGAGAGGAGACTCCTTCTTCTGTTTTGTCACAGATCATTAACCAAACTGCTAAACAAACATAAATCTTCAATAATGGCTCACTGGAAACACAGCTCAGCAAAACAGTGAAACCTGAAAAGGTATCAAAATACCCTCTCAATAACTTGTTCCTTAACTATTTTTTACTCCTTTCCATTTTTTTATCTCATCCATGCCCTCATACTTTTCTTTCAGTTCTGCTCATTCTCATTGACAAGAACTCTTCCAGGCCAATCACATTTATGCTTATATCATTGCAACAACCTCTGAGGTTAGACTGAGGCAAAGTGTCCTGGTTCACATACAATATTAAGCCATGACTTGTTTACCCTAACTGTGGTTTGTTTGAATGTCCAAACCCATCCCGGTAAAATAATAACAGTTTGTTTTCCGCCAAAAAAAACCCATAACTGGTTGTTGACTTATGAACTCTGCCTTGTTTTTACTATGGTTTGGTGTCATGTCTGAACCCAACAGCCTTGCTGAACCATGGTGAGTCTGTTCTCCTCACCCCTGACACTTGTAAAGCTAAAACAGCACAAGACAAGAGTAGCTGGAAAACAAGCCAAAATTTGGAGAAAAGAAGGCATGGCTTGCTTGTTCACTTGTTTGTGACATGACTCATGGTTTGTTGAACAAAGTATGGTTTAGCATTATGTGTAAACACAGCCAGTGACTGGTTCGAAGTAATCAGTGGTGTTCATGGGGAATCTGAACCAAAATCCCAACATTCCAAGAGTAAAGTTGCAATTCTCTACACACTTACCTGGGAGTAAACTCTATTGGACATGCATAGGGTTGCACTGTAGCACTCTACACATTTGAACTACACCATTTCATTGTGATGTGCCTTAATCTGTGACACATTAGTGAGGGGAATTTAGATGAATTGATCTACTGGCCCATACCTAAGTCTTAATTTCCAGCTTTTAGCCACAGACATGAAAAACATCATATGAAAAGTTATTTTTAAAATTATGAATGGTTTAACATTAGAATATAATACCTACAGGATGATCCACTGACGTGGTCCTTAGAGTATATATATCTAGCCACCTGGGTGGTATCACCTGGTGCCAGTTACCAGAGGACTATGTTATTACATGCTATGGGTGTCGGACTTGCTGGCGGTCTATTTTTGATGCATTGCGGTAGGTCCAGGCCACCATCCTCTGCCCTATCCTCAAAGAGAAGTAGATTGCCTCTAGTGAGGATACAGCTCACTTGTTGCATTACCTATACAAGGTAGATGATAAAATCAACAGTATTGCGCAACTGATCAGAATCAGGACAGCATAAATTCTGTGCTTGGAGTACAACTGTTCAAAGGTTTCAATAACGTTTGACTATGTAATAATGACAACCATGAGACCACAGTGGTAACACTAGCTCAGACAAAATCATTGAAACAAAACTTTTATTTTCTAAATGGGAGCTGAACTTGCTTAATTTGGGGGACACTTCTTCCCATTTTGCTGCTGTCACTTGCATATCACAGTTGAATAAGTTGATTAAATTTTGTAAGCCCTGGGCACCTCTTCTTAAGTAGCTACGTCAGCAGTTTGTTTTTAACATCCTGAAAAATAATATGTTATCCTGAACTCAGCACCAATGTCTCTGTGTCTTATCCATGTAAAAATCACCACCTCCCCCATCAGATCAACAGGGAAACTAAAAGGAAAATGCAAACAGAATTACTTGTCTGCCGTGAAGGATTTTCCAAGGTTACAGCCAGCTATGATCCAATCGGTATCTGCAGAACATCATGTAATAGAACCCTCGTGAGAATGTACCCAAGGAAGACCGTAGCTAAGTGGTAGATCACATCATGCCTTGCAAGGTCCCAAATTCAATGTCAGCTAAATGTGCAAGTGCCAAGTGATGGGACAGGCCTCTTCCAGGCGCTCAGAAAACATCCTGCTAGTTAGAGTAGACTGTGACCCTCCAGATATCATTGGACTCCAGCTCCCATCAGCCCCAGCCAGCACAGCCAATGGCCAGGGATGATGGAAGCTGTAGTTCAGCAACATCTGGAAGGCAACAGGTTCCTCACCCGTGGAGTACTGAGTTCTATGGACCAATGGTCCCACTCAGTATGAGGAGGCGTCACATTTTCCATTTCAGAATGTAGGGTGGGATTCTGAATGTTTAAATGTTTCCCTATGCCATAAACTTCCTGCATAAAGAAAGCTTCTACATCAGAGAGAAAGCCTGGCCATAACTCTTCTCTTTGATATGCTAGTTTTTCGTGGACAAGGATGGGTTGTTTTTAGAGTGGGGAGCATTCAGGCTTGTAATTCTCCACCTGCAGGAGAAGGCTGCAATGTATGATTTTCTGAATTCGTTGATCAAATATGTGAAATGAATATACTGGGTGGAGTTGAATGTTGCATGAATGTTCCATCGATGCACTGCTGCCTGCCAGACAGAACGATCTTGTCCTCGCCACCCCCACATGCTGTTCTGACCCTCCCACGCCATTTTATGATTCCCTCTAGGATTTCTGGTGCAACTGTGGAAAACATGATTGCCGCTGCAATTTGTACACCAGTCCCCCGTAAACATAACAGGCAGTGTGGTACAGCAGCCAAACTGTTTGCCTTAAGATGTGAGATAGCCAGGTTCCAATCCTCACTCAGGGAAGCTCCCCTGTTACATTTGCTCCAGGAAAACACCCTGGTTACACTGGACTTCCCTGCAAAAAATGCATGTACTGCAGATGCCACAAGCCATTGTGTATGTGCATCCAGGAATCCTCATTTCCCATACACATGCATGTGGTTGTTTAAAGAGACATGTACATGCCTAGCCGCAATTTGCATATTTGCTGCGTGAAATGCTGATGTTAACACCAGTGTCTCCTGCACTGACTGTAATGCACAGCGTTGCCCTTGGCCATTAAATTCCTTAGTTGGCATTTGGCAAAGTACCCAGTCTTCTCATCCTGTTCTACCTCACATGACTAGATTTTAAAAAAATAAAACTGAGCTTGTAGACAGGGTACAAATGTAATAAATAAAAGTTATATCTAAATTAAGTCTCAGAGAACAGACTTAAAATAATGACAGATGAATTAAAAGGAAAAAAATGTATATTGCTATGGCACTTGGAGATCAAATAAGCAATGTGGATCTCGTTCCTCCACTAAACTGAATATTGAGGGTAACAGAAGTAGGCCCCCATCTACACTATATATTTGAAGCAGGATCATTCTGCTTGAAACAGCCATGGCTTCCCTCAAAGAATCCTGCAAAGTTTAATTTGTTAAGTGTGCTGAGCGTTGTTAGGAGACCCCAATTCCCATCATAGATCCACAGTTCTCAGATTGGCTTAACAGTCAATTCCTGGTCGCGGAAAACTCTGGGAATTGTAGTTCTGTTAGGAGAATTTGGAGGTGGGTCTCATAACGACTCTCTAAACAAACTATAGTTCCCAGGATTCTTCGGGGGAAGCCACTACAGTGGTACCTTGGTTGTCAAACGTAATCCGTTCCGGAAGTCCGTTCGACTCCCAGAACAGTTCGAAAACCAAGGCGCGGCTTCCGATTGGCTGCAGGAGCTTCCATGTCGGACATTCAGCTTCCAAAAAACGTTCACAAACAGGAACACTCACTTCTGGGTTTGCGGCGTTCGGGAGCAGATTTGTTCAGGAGCCAAGCCATTCAACAACCAAGGTACCACTGTACTTGCTTTAAATCTATAGTGCAGGTGGGCCCTACTCTATATGCACATAGTGTCACTTCTGTTTACCAGGATGGGGTTGGGACACAGGTGGAACGGTTGGTGAAGCCAGGGTTGCAGAGTCACTCTGGTAGAACAAATCCAGCAACGCCTCCCGTATACACCTGTACAGTCTCAACCTCACTTCTACCTACCCTAGCCTCACATTGTCCCAGTAAGTAGTAGCAGCAACAACACTTCCCTTGGGAAGGCAGTGACATGGCACTGCTCCACCACGTCAGCTACTCCTGACAGTTACAATATTATAATATATATACAGTGGTGCCCCGCAAGACGAATGCCTTGCAAGACGGAAAACCTGCTAGACGAAAGGGTTTTCCGTTTTTCAATGCGCTTCGCAGGACGAATTTCCCTATGGGCTTGCTTCGCAAGACGAAAATGTCTTGCGAGTTTTGAGATTTTTTTTCGCTCCCCACCCCCTTTTTCTAAGCTGCTAAACCGCTAATAGCCTTTTAGCAGCTAATCCGCTAATCCCTTAAGCCTTTAATAGCCGCTAATAGCTGCTAAACCGCTAATAGCGCTAATCCGCTAAGCCGCTAATAGGGTTGCTTCGCAAGACGAAAAAACCGCTAGACGAACAGACTCGCGGAACGAATTAATTTCGTCTTGCGGGGCACCACTGTATCTTAATAAAAATAGATCTGGTAAAACAGGAATGTTTATAAAGCAAATGTCTATATGGATCTTCAACCCGCATACTTCTAAGCATAAATACACACTCATTCATAGTAGCAGCATGTTCAGCTCACGTGCTGTATCATTAAATCCGTTTTTAAATCAACAACAAAAGCAAATCACCGATTCATCTAACTGCGAAAGAACTATTCTTTATCACAAATGCCAAATGTTCTATATTAAAAAAGAAATGCTAGTGAAAGCGGTTTGCCAGTTATCTTAACTTATTGTATACTTGCTCACATCTGGTGGCAATGGTTCAAAACAAGTCACAAGTTAGACTGATAACGCCTTAACTTTTCCATTCATCTAGGCTTTTTGACTACCTCCCATATGCTTTTAAAATGCTTGTTACATAGATCACTCTGTTATTTTAAGCACTGTGGTGCTTTTCACATTTACATTTGCTTTTTGCTGCAGTTTATTGTTTTTTATTTGCATTGCTAAACTATTCTGAAAGATGGTATAGAAATGTTCTAAAGACATAATTCTGTACATTAACTCTCATCGTGCAGCTATGATCCTTCCACCTCCACTTTGAAACAATCTCTTCCCTTCCCTTTTGTAAAAACAGCATTATTACTTACCTCCCATCAGTAGATTAGGTAGGTATGTTGGATGAGACTGGCTTTCTGATCTCTGGGATATGCAAGCGTTCGCATTTGCCCCTTTCACATCCATTGCGACACTGGACAGTCTGGCTACTGTGATTTCACTTCACAGCTGAGCTCATAAGAGTTCAAATTCCATCTCGCCTGTTAAAAAAAATCCCAAGTTCTATGAGTCATTTATTAAGCAGTGTGTATGCAAGTGAAGAACATTTTGCAGAAGACCAAGGCTTCAGTGCTAGCATCAAGTTTACAGGAACCCAAATACCTGGGCACTCCAGCTTAACAGAACACCTCTTCATTGACTGGGTTAAAAAGTACATGAAGATTTCGGGCACAGAGAACAAAGTGAGGGATGTGGCTGATGTCATATCCTTTCTAGGACCATGTCCAATCAGCGAGTTTGCCTTCTGTTTTTATAAGAAAGGAACTTTTCAGTTGCCAAAAAAACAAGACAGAAAGAGCCAGTTTTACTAGCTCAGCAAACTGTGCCTTCAGGGGATTTATAACAGAGAAAAAAGAGAAAGAGACGAGGGGTTAGCGCTGTCTGCAATGCCTTTATCACAAGGCACAAATTAATTTGTTTTTAGACATACCATCACAGACATTCAAAAAGAGCATGACTACACGCAGAAATGGCAAGCTGAATCCCTTCTGCACAGAAGTTTTTGCACCACATACCACAAGAATATTAAAACCACATGTTTGGAGAGCTGTTTCCAACTGCTCCTTTATACTCCCTATGGCATGAAAAAGCACAGTGTTAGGCAGAGCTTCTTTATTTCATTTTAATAACTTGACCGCAGATGAACTCAAGAAGACACATGATGAAGGGTAAACAAAGCAAAACCCCATTCAGACCAACACGCCAGTTAGAATAACTGTTCTATTCACCCCCACCCCACCCCCCGTCTATCCGTTTCTGTTTAGAGACTTAATATTACACTTGGTAGTTTGCATTTTTTTTTAACCTGAATAGAAACTTATTAACTTAGTGGCCCTTCAAGGAAAAATGGCTGGCAACTCCCCAACTATAATTAAATGAAAACAGAGAGGAGCAACGACCACTCATGAGCCTGGTCTAAGGCTCACTGAGCAAGGGAAAAAGAAGAAGACTGGCATATTATAAGACAGCAGTGACTGCAATGTATGAGGATCCTGTGTTCTTCTTTTGGCAGTTTGTAATTATTATTACTACTATTATTAAAGTACAGAGAAAACCACTTACCCTATGTGGGCAGCGGTGATTCAGATTGGGGTTGGCGGAGAGCTGGGGTGGGTGGGGTGAGGATCACCTGTGGGGCTGGCTGATGTCAGTAATAGCCACGGCTGGACAAGGGGGGGGGGAATTACCCACCAAACTTCTAATTTCAAATGGGCCAATCAGTACCCTAGGGGGGCAGGCAGTGAAATAAGTTGTGGTTTGTTTCCTCATTTGTGGAATGGTTCCTAGTGTGTTGAAGAAACCATGATTAAAAAAAACAAACCAGCGCTTTGTGTTGTGGATAAATAATGAGACAATTAAAAGGTAGAATTCAATAAAAGAATTAGTTATTCAAACACACTGTAGCATCATCTGTTAATTTAAAACTAAGGTAAAAAGGTAAAGGACCCCTGGACGGTTAAGTCCAGTCAAAGGCGACTATGACGTGCGGCGCTCATCTCGCTTTCAGGCTGAGGGAGTCGGCGTTTGTCCACAAACAGCTTTCTGGGTCATATGGCCAGCATGACTAAACTGCTACTGGCTCAATGGAACACCATGACGGAAGCCAGAGCACACAGAAACGTCGTTTACCTTCCTGCTACAGTGGTACCTATTTATCTACTTGCACTGGTGTGCTTTCAAACTGCTAGGTTGGTAGGAGCTGGGGCGGAGCAACGGAAGCTCACTCCATCGTGGGGATTCGAACCACCTACTTTCCGATCAGCAAGCCCTAGGGGCTCTGTGGTTTAGACCACACGCCACCCACATCCCTTAATTTAATTAAATTTTAAAGTACGTTAAATAATTTATACAAATAATAGTATTTATCCCCAACCCACAACTCTGAAATATTTAAGAATATATTTCCCGTTCAAGCTTCCACACACCTGGAAGGGCTTCAGAAATCGTGACTCAGTGCTCTTCTCATTTAGGAACTAAGTACAGCCTATCACAACATCTCTTTTAGGAAAATGTGAACGGACTGAGTAGCATAGGTAGCTCATGCCATTATTCCATTTGTTAGAATAGCTCTTAGCCTCCAGAGTGAAACATCAGCCGTAATCCTACACATTGATGTGTCTGACAGTCTGGTCTTTGACCGCATTTCACATAACTGACAGTAAACTTAAAGTGGGAGAAGGGGCTATACATCAGGATTGAATGATGAGAATTGGCAGAGCAATGTAGGAACAGTTGCATTATGTCTGCTTTCATTATGCTCAAGGTAAAGCTATCCAGTCTTTTCAACAGTGCCTGTTTTTCACTATAAAAAACGGCAAATCAAAGGCAGCTGCGATTTTCCACAATTCAGGTTTTGCTTCTGAACATCATTCCTTCTGATTCTGATATGCAAGTGTAAAGTGCCAGCACTTATGTATGCAAAATGGACCACTCATACACTAGATGAAACTATCAACCGCCTGGTGGAGCCCTTAAGTTTGTAGAAAGAGAAAATATCTGGGGAGGTAACCCTGAAAAGTAGGGGAGTCAAAAACCAGACTAATGAGCCTGCTCAGTTGTCATGGAATGCAAACCAGCTGTCAGAATGGTGGTAAAATGGATGAGGAGGGTAATGGAGTATCCTGGGTACACGCATGGCTGACTGACTGGAATAATGGACAGGAACATTCCACACTACACTACAGTGGTACCTCGGGTTAAGTACTTAATTCATTCCAGAGGTCTGTTCTTAACCTGAAACTGTTCTTAACCTGAAGCACCACTTTAGCTAATGGGGCCTCCTGCTGCTGCCGCGCCACCGGAGCACGATTTCTGTTCTCATCCTGAAGCAAAGTTCTTAACCTGAAGCACTATTTCTGGGTTAGTGGAGTCTGTAACCCAAAGCTTATGTAACCCGAGGTACCACTGTATTCTGTTGCAGGTCCCAATTGTACTACTAAAATACCAGTCTTTAGCCTCACGATATGTATGTATATATAATAGATACATACCATGCCACATTCATTATGGCAGGAAATCCTTGCCCCAGCAACCTACAGCTTTCCAGTTGAAGGATCTAAAACATGAGTGTCGGCTCTGGCCACATAATTGGGCAATGTGATGGTTTCTTTTAGTGCCACTCCCTACATTCAACTGAGCATGTATGTGTCAGGGGAAGGTTTGCAATTGCGATCCCCTTCCTCCTTCCATTTCTACTTAGTATACTTGCACAGAACATGTGAAGAGGATTACAGGTATGTGGAGGGAGGGGCCTTTATAGTGCAGGGACCCCAAAGCAACACCTTGACCCAAACCAGCAGATCATCATTTGGTGACAATGTGGGACAGAGTCTTCTCAGGGACAGCACCGACACCAGACCGGTGCCCTCCCTTGCGCAATTCACGAGGCAGAGACAGTAATATATTCTAAACTCCTCTTAAACACCAGTGGTTGGCCCCAAGTGTTCATTGATTCAGATTCTTGTAACTTTTTCATTCTTTGTTTTGTACACCACTCTGTTTTATTTGAGCTGTTTCAATCTTGTTTTCAGGAAGTTTCACCAAACGCCATTGTTTTAACACAAACCATTTAAAGCACCATTTGTAAATAAATATACACATACGCACTCAAATGGGATTTAGTGAGGGATGCCACCCAGTGTCAAGGTCGTGGCACCCCCTAAATAAAAATTAAGAGCACCCAAATGTAAACATGTCCCAGCATTTTGGACTAAGCTCAGCATAAGATGCTTACTCATTCGTAGACAGGGTGCCAGGAAAGGACTTCAACCTGAAATTCAGTTCTTGACCAAACGGCCTTTACTATGGATCATAAACCAATGAATAAATTAGTCATAGTCGGGCGGGGGGGGGACGACTTCCTTTCAGGTTGATATTACATAAGAAAGTAACACGTGCAGAAACCCCACTTTTGAAAAAGCAAGGTCATGACTAGATAACACACTAATGGAATGGGTGGTCTCAAGCCTGTGGTGGGATGGTAGCTCACCTTTGAAAGGGGTCAAAATGGAAGCCGGAAGATAAAGGCTTCAGATCTTAAGAAAGCTCATGGGATCCTACCTCCTCACACTAGGTCCCCCAGAAACTTCCTTTCCAGCTCCAAGGAGGCAGGGAAGGGGCAGGGAAAGAAGGCAGGAAGGAGATCACGCCAGGCACTTGGGAGCAATATTCTTCATGTTTCCTTTCTTTGCTCTTCCCAGTCTTGTTGCTGCTAGCATGTTGAAAAGACGTGCATGAGGGATCTAGCAGGAGTAGGTAAGATGCCAGGGGATTTCTTGAGATAGAAGTCTTCTCTGAAGGGGCCTACCTGCTGGGCATGGCTGACTAGGGTGGGTCCGGGAGAAGCAAGGCCTTTAATTTAGCAACCACATGATCCTGCAAGTCTTCCCTCCCTCACAGTTCTAGAGCTGGCAGAGACACCGGCTGTTGGAAGGAGCTGGGCTTTCAGATGCTTCTCATACCTTTGCTTCCTTTTGCCTAAGAACCTCAGATTTGATGTCCAAAGCCTCTTAAGACTCATGAATTCATTATGCATTTTGCAGCACCAGTCGATACACATTTCTGGTAAAACAGTTCCCTGTTTTCAAATTCTTTTAGTCATCTGTATGCATACCAAATCCCAACTTTGGGTTTCTTCCAATAAGTGTGTAAGATACAGGTACTGTAGCTCTATAAATAAAGCTGTCAAAACATTTAGAAATTGTTTCAAAAATGTCAAACAGTGGAACACACCCAACCCTTTTGAAAACTTTAGACAGAGAGATATTGACTGTTGCTTAATAGGAAAACCTTTAGACTAGTTTGGTGTTGTTCAGTGACAATTTTTAATGTGTGCTAGTCTGAATAATTTAAGTTATAGAAAATATAAATACTGATTTTTTTAATTAAAAAAGGTTATTCTATTAAAGACTAGGTTTGTTTGTTGTTTGTTTTTAAAGTGACAATGTGCTGTTCAGTGGTCTGTATCAGGCATTTTATAGGACGTTACAGATGACCCCTTAACCTGGCAGGATAAGACAGGCTTACTAAACATGCACACTGTGCTACCGCTTGGTAAATGGTCACATATCCAGCTTACTGACAAATGTTTGGGGATAGGAGAGATAATATTAGAAAGCTGCTATACACATATTTAGAAGCACTTCATGTATTCCAGGCTCAAGGCCTGCCACTGGAAACATTCAGAAACTCAGCCCTGGCTATTTGGCTCTTTTCTTCTCTGAAGATTTCTTGCCATTTCTGGCAGCTAAGAACATAAGAGATGCTCTGCTGAATCAGACCCAAGGCCTGTCTTGTCCAGCATCATATTCTCACAGTGGCCAACCAGATACCCATAGGGTGCTTGCAAGCACAGCACTTACTTCAATTTCCCCCTACAGCATCCTGCTTATTGTTTTGACACTGAGGTCCAGCGTTGAGGGCCTTCTGGCGGTTCCCTCACTGCGAGATGTGAGGTTACAGGGAACCAGGCAGAGGGCCTTCTCAGTAGTGGCACCCACCCTGCGGAACGCCCTCCCATCAGATGTCAAGGCAATAAACAACTATTTTGCTTTTAAAAGACAACTGAAGGCAGCCCTGTTTAGGGAAGTTTTTAATGTCTGATGCTGTATTGTTTTTAATATTCGATTGGAAGCCGCCCCGAGTGGCTGGGGAAATGGAACGGAACCTACTGCTCCAGGACACTTGCATATTTCCCACAGGCATCTGTTTATCCACTGTGAAAACAGGATGCTAGACTAGATGGGTCTTTCGCATTTTCTTATGTCTCAGACAAGTCACCTTGTCACATAACTGGCTCTGAGCAATGCAGCAGTAAACCTGCATTATTGTGCACCTTGTCTAAATAATAGTGAGTTTGTTTGGCACTCAAGTATCATAGAGAATAGTGAACGTGAACTGGCAAAAAGTTTAATATTTGACAAAACGAACTGGTTTTGTGGAAGAGAGAGAAAAACTAGGGCAGCCATATGTCTGGGATTTCAAAGACGGAATTGACATCCAGAGGGAATCGCCGAAAGGTGACGCTTTGTCCTGGTTCTTAAGCAAGTTAATTGAAAAATCACATTTTTATTTGTGTTTTTGTAAAAATAAAGAACAGCACACACACAACCCTCAAACTTAGGGGTTTGTCTAAAAAATGCCCAACAACTTAGGAGTCCTGGTTTCTACTTTTTGGAGTATGTCAACCCTAGCAAAACCGTTTCTGAAATAGATCCACCAAGATTCAAAACGTTCACCTAGTCCCAGAGAGTCCTCCTGTGTGCATTTAAGTAGAGTTAGCTTTTAATGGCAAAAATTACAGGTAATTTTCACAGGCAGAAAGATAACTGTTTTCTATAATGGACTAGATGTTACTGATTCAGCGTCATTTATCTTTTCAGAAACTAAGCAATCAACCATTTCCCGTGAATCCATTTGTTCTGCTTCATACTGTATGTGCCCGTGATAACGCCAACATTAATGGATCCTTTTCCTCCTCTTTTAAAGCAGATGAGAAAGTATGACCTTGTTGTTATACCAGGTGTATTTTCATCTTCTAGGTGTTGGCTAATCCTATTCTGAATTTTAATGGCCTTAAAAAAGGATATGGCAATTGAATTATATTCTCTGCTTATCAAAGAACAAAGTAACTTGCAAGTAAGTTTAGGTGTGTTTAATTAAAATGAAAAACATTTAATGGACTTACTGAACATCTATACCAGTTAAAATGTAAGAATATGGATGTGCTGTGGATGTAGTACAAAGTAGCACTAATACAAAGAGGTACAATAATCCATGAGGAAGGTATGAGAAGAACTCTAGAGCCCATTTTGCTGTGATTACATAGAAACTGCTTCATTTTGGCTAAACATTTGAAAAGCAAACTTTCAACCTCCAGAACAAGCTTTGCACAGAAAATAATGCACAGATGCTCTTTTCAAGCTTCCTATATTATGGTTTTAAACGCCATGTGCCTTTGTTAATTTTCACCCTGGTTTTTATTATATTAAGAGTAAACAATCTTTTTCGTTGGTTCTGTTAGCCTACAAAGAACTGTAAGGTTATCGGAACAAAAGAAAATCTTCAAGTCGTTCAGGTAAGTGTAGTTTGTGGACTAAATAAAGGCATGATCGGCCCAAGCATTTTCGGATACACAATCGGCACAGTTGGGCCAGCCTAGGAGGGCCTGGAGGAAGAGAGAGAAAAAAACAGTAGTATGAATTCAATAATGTCAACTCGGAGATAAGTACAGCATATATCAGTGGGCAGAAATCTAGTATATAAGGAGACTGTGAATCAAGGGTAGGCAAATCCAGGTAAACAGCTAGATAGAAAAAGCACCATCAATTCAAATTTAGATTTTAGCTTCCATTGGAATAATTTGGGAACCTAGATTACACTATATGTTTATCTCACTAAATAATTTTTGAAGCACAATAATACTTAACCTGGGCTTTAGTTAAACCAAAGTAATTTAATAAAATTTTCACTATTCTGTATATAGAAAAAAATGCTACACTCTTGTCTGGTGGCTTCCCATTTCCATTTTTGCTTTACAATTTAATGAGAGCCCCCAAAGTTCTGAAATGTTACAGGCATAGGATTTCCCAGATTTTTATGCACAGGCAAAGCAGATCACTTCCTTTCCCCATCTCCATATATTTCATTTATATAGCCATGATCTAATTGGCTCAAATTCTCTTAAAGTCATTCAAGGACATCCCTGTAACCAATTAACCCCTAAGAACCTCTGTGTACAACAATAAGACCTGACAATTTGCAAGAAGCATGACGGTGACAAATGTCTAAGCCATTACCTTCCCGAAGCAACAGTGCCCGTTCAACAGAGCTATTAGGTGCAGCAAGATCAAGAGCACATTTTAATTCAGAATTTTTACATTTCAAGCTGGCCCCATAGTCTGTTAACAAGTTGACAATTTCTGCACTGGATTTTCTAGCAGCTGCATGAAGTGGTGTGTCCAGTCCCTTACCCAGGTTGACACTAGCTCCTTGGAGAGAATGTATGGAAATGAAAACAAACTAGTTAGCATTACATGGAAAGAAGACAAGAAGATAGCAATGTGAATTTTTATTTCCTCCTTTAATACTTTTTCTTAATGCTGGAATAAATTTCTTCTTTAAAAACTATTTCTATGTCAGCAGCTAGGTTTGTCTGAGGAACAGATAAGAGAAGTAGGGATGGAGTCTGCATTTAAAGGCAAACTTACTTAACTCACTTTCTGAAACAATTTGTGAAACGCAACTATCCTTTGAAATTCAGACTTCTTTGAATTTTGCTGTGCAGTTCTCCAGACAAGCAATGTGCACAAAATGCATTTACTAGGGTAAAATGTGCATAGAAATGCAATTTATTAATGGAAATAACATACCAAAATGCATTCTGTTGGGGAAAATTACTTGCAAAAATGGCATAACATCATCATCATCATCAACAACAACATCTTAGCCCCTGGAACCAAGACTAGCTCCAGCCTCCAAAAGTGGGGTATACTGACCAGTCCTCATTTTCCTTCAGGCAAGGACAATTCTCAAGGTTTGGAGTAATAAATATTATTTAGGGAGATGAGGGAGCATCCCACTGATGCCTGTCCCTCCCAGGCACCAGGGCAGTTGATTTCTTGCAGTCTCCCTAGGCTCGGAGATGTAGCACGACAACAAACTTCCCTCAGCATCTGTATTAGAGACTTGGCCGAGCTACATGTTCTGCTTGCTTCTAGGAAGTGGAAGCTTAGGAACTAGAGGTGATAACAGGCCAAGGTCCGCACAGAATGTTCCAGACTTGCATATATATCTCCCTGTCAGCCATCTGAAGTTTTTTTTTTTTTTTTGAGTTTCAACGCTATTTACAAAGATACAGTAAAAACAACTAAAACATTTTGTTTTAATAGGAGGGGAAATAAGATGGGTTTAAAAACAATACAAAATAAACACCTTTACACCGAGCTGGATAAGCTTGTTGAAACAAAAATGTCTTCAGTGGTTTCTGGAAATTACAAATAGCAGACAGCTGCCGTATCTCAACAGAGGTGCTGTTCCACAGAACAGGAACAGCTGCCCTGAAAGCCTTGCTCCATCTTGCGATGGAGTGGGTTCCTGATAGAGTGTTGGGATGTTTAGGAATGCAGCAGCCCACCAACCCCATCCAAGAAAACCCAACACACGCCAGAGTACCTAGTTCTAAAAGTTTCTTGACACAGTCTGTCCTTTGATTCACGCAGGCCACATACAGTACTGTTCCATGCTGTGGGTTTTCTTGGTCCACATCAACACCATTGGCTAAAAGAATTTCCATACACTCCCTGTGGCCTATGTAAACACAGAGAGGAGAAACCCTTGTTGAACTATAGGGCAGCAAGTGGCCTAGAAACCCTCTAAATGCTCCATAACTAGACATTCCTAAACCCCATTGACCTGAATCCTGCCTCTGAGGAATGATGTGGGATGGACTGCTTAACCATAGCTGTCAACTTTCAGATTTGAAAATAAGGGATCAGCAGCCTCACCTGTCCCTGGGACAGTCTACGGGATATCTAACAATCCGGGATAGCAGCAGGAAGAAGTGAGAAATGGCGCTGGAATAATTGAATTTCCAGCAAAAAAAAAAGGGAATGTTGACAGCTATGTGCTTAACCCTTCCCCCAAAGCCATTTTTCTACTCAAAATCTCCTCCAGCTGCTTCCCTTCCCTTTGTTTATGTATTGTATTTCTTTGTCACACAATCACTGTTTGCCCACCAATTTCCTGCCCAAATTCCACATGCACCTTATTTCTATTTACTTATTTAGAAAGGTTTTGTCCCCATCCTCTTCCTTGCTGAGTTCTACAATGCTTAACACTGTGACTTAGGTGGAAGATGAGGAAGCTGACAGGCAGGATCCTCTCCTGGGCTGGTTGAAGACTGAGGTTGGTGAGGCAGCTTCCAGGGATCCTGAGTCTCCCAGCATCACCAATGAAGCTTAATGCCTCTGGTAACTGTTCATGGCTTTCTACCTGCTCTGCTCATCAACAGTGGCCCGGAACTGGGAGGGCAGAGGGAATAGGCTGGACCCACCTTGTTAGGCAGTCAATTGGAATCTCATTTGGGACCGACAAGCTCTGTAGAGAATCTGACATTCTTGTATCTAGTTAAAATGGTCCCAAACCACTACTGTTACCTCTCTTGACAGCTTCATGAATGGGGGAAGCAAAATGATTCTCCAGTTGCGGCCGGGCACCAAATTCAAGCAGCATATCGACGCTAGGGGCACTGCCACAACGGCAAGCATTAAACAGAGGTGTGATCCCATCTAAAGTGACTGCATTCACCTGCAACACAGAACAAAGACAAGACTGAGGGTGTGGGTGGATGCTGTTAGAGAGTCAAGCACTTCTTGTTAGTGATTTCTTTTTATGGTATTTGTGCCTACTTTTAACTCTTCCATTCTGATTATCTTCTCGGACATTTCCAATAATACAAAATGCACACAGTTCCCCTGTTAGATCCCATTTTGAAGCAGCATCTCTCATACTTAATTCGTTCTGGAGGTCCGTTCTTAACCTGAAACTGTTCTTAACCTGAAGCACCACTTTAGCTAATGGGGCCTCCTGCTGCCGCCGCACTACTGCCGTGCGATTTCTGTTCTCATCCTGAAGCAAAGTTCTTAACCCGAGGTACTATTTCTGGGTTAGCGGAGAGTGTAACCTGAAGCATCTGTAACCTGAAGCATCTGTAACCCGATGTACCACTGTACAAGAAAGCAGAGGTGTAGCTACAGGAGGCTAGCCAGGTTTTTTTGCCCTGGGTGAAGCCTCCAGAGGGGCAATCACTGAAGCTCCCAGCCTCTGTGTGCATACACAAATGCGCGTGGAGGGTGTGCCAAACTGGGTCTTTGACCCTGGTAAAATAAAGCCTCGTTTAACCCCTGCAGGAAGTCGTGGTATTACTCACCCGTGCACCATGTTCCAGTAACACTTTTGCACAAGCAACATGGCCACCCAAGCAAGCCTCGTGAAGAGCAGAAACATGGTCTATTGTAACAATGTTCACGTTGAACCCCTACAGTTGAGAACAAAAGGTATGGATAAGCACTTGCAAAAAAAATAATAATGTATAGCTACAAAGATTTAATATTGGCTTGAAATAATACACCCTTTTCCAGTGGTTAGATTTGTGGTTTGGCAAAATGAAATCTACAAGAGTTCTCCCAGAACAAGCATAGTTTAAGCAATCCAGTTTCTCTAACTGAAGAGAGATTGGATGCAAGAGGTATAAAATATCGGCGTGCTACTTACCTACTTCATGGGGCTCTTGTGAGAATAAAATAGAGGGAACATGTATACCACTCTGCATTACTTCAAGGAAAAGTGAAATAAAAATGCAATTTTAAAAATATTTTTTAAAAACTCTTAACATAGCAACATTACATAGCCTTCTCCATAATATGAACTAATTGATGTGTTCAGTTCCCCTGGAAACAGAATTTTGTGGTGAATCAGTGTGAAGACAGGTAAGGAGAGAATCTGGTAATAAATTGATTAATAAATCACCCATTGTCTCCTTATGGATGCTGAACTGGTGTGAGCATGAGCAAAGTTTGTGAAGAAAAACTGCACTGGGAGAAAAAGAACTATGAACGCAGCTGCTTCTAAAGAATTCATGGTTTTGGACTTCTGCTACACCAATACTTCAGGCTGCAGTCCAGAACTTATCCCTCTCTTGTGTCCTTCCAAAAGATTGACACTTTCACCTCTACAATAAACAGATCTGGAAAAGGAGGTGGATTTTTGTTTCTAAATCTTGGTGAAAACACCCTGGGCAACCTGCAGTCATTGTGTGAATTGGCCCTAAGTTTATTCCCTTTCATGCAATCTTTGCAAGCTCTGCTCAGTTTAATTTTGAATTTGCACACTCAACACTGAATTCATTTGTGTCGTCTGTATGCTTTGTTGTGAATACAGTGGTACCTCTGGTTACATACTTAAGTTGTTCCGGAGGTCCGTTCTTAACCTGAAACTGTTCTTAACCTGAAGCACCACTTTAGCTAATGGGGCCTCGCACTGCCGCGCGATTTCTGTTCTCATCCTGAAGCAAAGTTCTTAACCCGAGGTACTATTTCTGGGTTAGCATAGTCTGTAACCTGAAGCATCTGTAACCCGAGGTACCATTGTAGAATGTTTGGGGTGCAATCCTATACTGACTTAACCTAAGGGCAAGTCTCATTGCTGCTTACTTCTCAGTTGACATGTAGGATTGCATTGTAAAATCAGGGAAGTATATCAGTATTTCTTACCTGTGCTATCAGGGTTTTCAACGAGAGAAGGCGCCCTTGAAAGGCGGCTTCGTGAAGGGGAGATCTGTCTGCCCATGAGCCTAAAATAAGAAATTTACAGAGGTGTAAATACAATTATGCCCTTTTTTATAGAGGAATGTTATCTGGGCATTTCTTGAGGGAAAATGGCATCCTCAAGTTCTCTCCTTTGCTATAACATGCAGGATCATTTTCTGCCCAGAAACCTTAGATAGGTAGTATATAGATTATGATGAAGAGGAAGAGGAAGAAGAAGATGTCGACCATGCTCTGATATCATCACATATGTGTTCCTCCACTCGCCACCATTAGTGGCCCAATGCAAATAATTTTGCTTTAACATGGGGCAAAGAACAGTGTCTGAACTGAGCTTTAGGCCGTTATCTCCCCCACCTTCCGCAAGCCAAATTTAACAAGTAGGTGAGGCTACCCGACTGTCGATTGCCTAACAACATAATGAAATCAAGCCATGTGGGCTGCACAAAAAGCACTTTTCAAAGCACTCTGCACAACCCTGACCACCAGTCAATTGTCATGTCTTGCAAAACCTATTGCAAGACCCCAGTAGAGAGCCCTTTGAAACACTTTGCAATACTCATCAATCAGAAACTGGTGGCCAGACTTCTGTTCCTTCATGCCCCATTTGGAGTCAATAAGAAAGAAGAAAGAGAGAGAACAACCATACTTCTGTTGTGATCTCGTGCATGCATACAGGGCCGTCTTTACCTGGGGGCACAAGGGGTGCCAAATGTTTACTTCTCAATCGGTGGCTGTGAAAAGCAATGGAGCGGAAGTCCCCACCCCTCCTCCGTTGCTCTGTTACTCCATAGCATCAAACAAAAGCAGTTTTTTTCTGCTGTGCCGTTGTTACAGGTGAGCAATCCCCCCCCCCCAAAAAAAGTCAACAACTTTGAGTTCACCCCCCTAAAAAGGGGGCTCTGGGTGGATCTTTGCACCCCAGGGGCGCATATGCTAAAGATGGCCCTGCATGCGTATCTAGCAGTCAAATCCCACTGAGCACAGTGTGGCTTACTTCTGAATAAATAGGTGCACACAGTAAATCCATGTAATTTTTATTGTATATATAGCAGTTGGAGCAGGGGCTCCAGTTACATTAAGCAGAGCCATGCCAGTTTTGTGATTAATTGATATCACCTTCCATTTTCCGTAACTGGGGTTTGGCTCTCTTTGTACTCTTAAGCCATGAAGCTCAAGGGAGCAAATATTGCCTTACCTGCAATGCTGCAAACAAGAGATGCATTAACATACAGAATAGCGCGAAATGTGAGGGTTAAATATAACCATGAAAACAAGAACGGGCCCAGGCTATAAATATCTGTACGTGTCCGTCTTTTAAGTACAAGCTTTCTACATGCAGCTGCCTAATGTATTTGCACAAAGAGAGCTATAGTTTTCTAAGCAATCTAGAACATACCTCCTTGAAACATATGACAAATGTAATTCCCATATGGTACACCTCTTAAGGCTCCAGGTACTGAAGGCATCCCGGAAACGGTATTTTTCATGAAGCTCTGAGGGTAAATGCAACAGCGCTGGACAGCATTACTTTAAAGCTTAGCGGTAGCGGTGTGTAAGTAATCTAATCAAGGTCAGAGTTGGTGGTCAGGTGGTGTTTTGAAAAACGATACTGAGTTTGACAGACTGGTAAAAGGCAACGTGGCAGAGAAAAAGAGCGTAGATAACCAACACCTTTTCATGTGCCCAAAGCTAACCATCTGAATTGTTTTTATTTTATTTTTTAAAGCCTTCAGTGAGGGAAACTGATGTGTTTGAAAATAAACATATGCTACCTTATAGAATTGCAGAGGTAAGTGGGAACTGCAGGCCATAAAATGTAGAGAGATTAATAATATCATTCATAACCATTACTGCTTCTGACAGATTTACTGACTCCGACGGGACAGCTCATTGACAACTTATGTAGCCTAGACGCAAATAAATTATACCTAATAAATATTATAATTGGATCATTTACAGAGCATTTTGTCTCCATGACTGATATTTGAAAAGCCACATTGTTGCAACTGTGTATTTAAAAGCAGTTTTTTTCTCCTGTTCATGTTTGACACTGCAGATTAAAATTAGTACTATACACAACTGTTTGTATTTGCAAGGCTATGAGAATGCCTAGGAAATAAGCCGGAGATAATTGAAGATTTTTGCTAAATGATGTTAAAACCCCCTATCCCTTCCCTGCATTCTCCATCGTTTTATTGCCATGGATGAATCATAAGTAGCCAGGACTGAGATGAACCCAGAAGGACATAAAGTCAACACATCTGGCCAGCGACCCAAGCCTAACATTTTGTGATTCATTCACATATAGTAAAGTTGTAAACTTGCCACCCTGCTTGGCAGAGAAAGCAGGAACAATCCAGTTTCATCCCTCCAATAAAAGCGAGCCAAGCCACGTGCAACTGCTGTTCAAGCAGACATTTCACTCTCCCAGCAAGTGTCTATATTTAAGAAAAGGCATATTCTAAATCTTTTGCATTGTTGTATGCATAATGATGCAACAGACCCACAATAAGACTGCATTAAATAAATACCGAAATAGTTTAAATAGCAGCATTGCAGAATTCTGGCTTTTAAAATGATAACAACAATAAAAAGAAAACCTTATTTCCTATAACAAAAGTAAATATTACCTTATATTGAAGCACATTGGTTTTCCCTGCGAATCTTTAATTCTTCATCCTAGACATATTCCTTCTAGCTTATGCTTGTATTAACAAAATTATACACATATTTATATTTCCACCCAGCTTGATTACAATGCAGTCATGAGTACCAATTTTTGACAATTTCAGTGATTTATTTATTTTTTAGATCAGTTAGGTTTTTTAAACATTTATCTCTACAATTTTACCTGGGGCTATTCCATAGATCTCTTCTGCTATCCTTGCAGCCTCTTTCCTGTTCCCTTTCACAATATAGAAATGGGTCAGTAAAGCCAAAGATATTTTGATTAAGAGCTTGAAACAAAACAAAGCAAAGATTGCAAAATAAATGTTATTGAAAGCATAGAGTATCGTACTGCCTTCCATTTTGTTTTGCCCTTTGTATAACTTCACAGGCCTCCTAAGTTACATTCACTATTATTGGTATCATATGACATCTATTTTAAACTCTCCGGCCGCTGATGTTCCTCTGTTACCAAAAATACACCCTGTTTTTGTCCCAAGCAAGCTATTGATATTAAATAACAATGCTTAGGATTAAAAAAAGCTTAATGCTTTTCTCTTCCTGTGCAGATTTGCGCAAATTCATGTTTATTTCATCCATGTTTATTTCATCCCACTGTATTCTATTTGCATATTCCATTTTAATATTTCTTAAAAGAGGAACAATATGCCCTGTGATCTCACAAGGAAACACTACATTCAGCATTCCTAAATTTATATAGTAGTTTATTTAGGTTTGAGCTAATTTCTATGGACGTTTGCATAGAACATTTTCTTTTAATTCATAGGTTTCGAAGTTGCAGTGTTTTAGGAACCTGTTAATAATGTCTGGACAACACTAGGTGGAGCTATTGGAATACAATATTTTCCTGTGTAATCTGTCACAGTGTGTCAGGCCAAAAGAAAGGTTTATGCCTGCTTACCGTAGTCTAGACCAATTTACATCCACAAGACATTAATGAAAGTGGTCAGTTAATTGCCCTTAACACTAAAAGGAGATTAGCCCATATATGATAATTTGCTGCAAGCTACTGCAAAAAAATTGCAAGCCATTATCATTGCATGAATTTCAGGTCCCCAAAATTGCAATTCTGTGAAAGCCATTTTCCAAATTGCATTTAACTCCCCCATCTACCTCATCACAAGTGAGTCTTATGGAGAAAGAGGACCATTTGGACAAATGTCAAACCACTTTGTGAGGGGGGAAAAGCTTAGTGCTTGTTTTTTCCACAGCCTTCTTTAGTGATGCCAGAATTGAACCTGGTACATTTTATTCTTTATTTATTGAGTTTATATATCGCCCTATACCTAGGGGTCTTACTACCGTGCCTTACTACTAAGATACAGTCCTTTCCCTTAAAGAAGCTAGTATTAGAAAAACACAGTACTGGCTTTCTCGGCCGCCAAACCTTTAAACCAGAGGCAAGGAACCTGTGCCCGTTCATGGCAGACCCAGCCAACAGAGCCAAAGGGAGATTTCCATCCAACTGCAAATAGCAGACTTGGGGTTGGGAGCAGGATCCAATTCCGATCATGGCTGCGGTGGAGGCAAAAGGTTCAAGCTCCCATCCCCACACGGCATAGTCCTGATCTACTGCATTATTCTCCTTATGGCCTCGGTCCATATATATCCAACTGATCACTCACACAGGTGAGGGAGGGCCTCCTGTAAATACCACTGTTATCAGCAGGTCCCTTCCGCACAATGGAAGAATCACGCCTTTAGTGCTGTGATGTCTTCTGTCAGGGAGAGGCAAACGGGAAAAGATGAAAGGACAGAAACCAGCAGTTATAGAGAGCCTAAAGAGATTATCAGCAGCCTGTCGTCTGACAGTGGGTCTGACGTAGAGGGGGAGGAGGATGAGCCTGGAACAAGTCATTCTGTACACAGAGGAAGTCAGGGGAGGGGTTTTCGCAGACTTGCATGCTGGGTACGGAAAAGGAAGAAGAAAGATTAGAGGCGTCAACTGCGCAACAACGGGACGGATGCTAATTGAAACTCTGGAGATGTACGTGTGAACTTTGTCAAATAAATCAAATAGTTTGGAACTGGCTGGGAGCCCGGAGTCTTATCTACGCCAGCTGGACAGCATTAAGCCTATGACATCTTCCCTGTGGAATTCCCTCCCCTTGAATATGAGGAAGGTGCCATTTTTGACGCCTTCTCAGCACCTGCTTAAGACCTTCCCTCCTGTTAAGTTGAGATCTTTCCTCATCCACATCTGTACTGGAATTGTTTTTAAGGTAATTTTATTGCTGCATCTCTTGTTGTTTGCCATCCTAGGCTCCTTTGGGAGGAAGAGCGGGGTGTGAAGTAATAAAAAGGCTAATTGCAATGCAGATGAGTGGTTTTGGAGAGGATTACATCTGGAGGGAAGGGTGAAACCTCCCCTCCTTCTCCCTAGCATCAAATTAAAAATCCCCTGCCGCAGGAATAGCATTTAGCTTCACCCCAAGTCTTACCACATGAGTAGTAGAACAGAATTCTTTAAAAAGGAGGAGTGTGGGGACACTTCTATGCCATGTCTATGGAATGAAAGGATGCACATGAAAACCTCTAGTCATAGTTCATTCCTTCTGACCAAGCTTGCAATAGAAATTATACACGTCAATGCATATTAATTAATAACTGGTGCCTTTATTTTTCTATATACATTTTAAATATGGCACATCAGACAGTAGTTCTAGGATAAACCCAAATAATAAAACACAGACAGACAGTAGATCGAATCATTCAGTGCTGAACGCATTAGGGAACCAACTTTTAGAAGGCCTGGAAAAGTCGGTCTAAAAAGAAATATGACCAATAAGCAGGTTGAAGGCATAGAACTATTCTCTGCATTTCAAAGTTGCTTAGTAAAGATATCCCCATTGCTTCTAACATGCCACTTTCTTTTTCATACAACATCAATGAACGTAGGTCTTTCTGGTAGTCCATTACAGAACAAGGATGAAGTTTGTTGTAGCATATATCAGCGGTCAGGTGGCAATGCCCTTGCAGATCCATTCGTCATCTTAATAACAAAGACAGACTGGATTTTAATTGTATTTTTTAGCAGTAAAGCCACCCGTATCCATGATTATTATTATTTAACAGTCGATGGCGGGCAGCCATTTTGCAAAGCAGTGTGGCAGTGGTAGTACAGGAGATAACAAAAGCTCAGTCATGGTGTTTCTCTGCTTTGGGACCCGTGAGGACTTCTTCCCCCTCTTGGGCGGCAACAGTGCCTCGAGCACGCCGGCCGAGCGGTTGGGCACATTCTGGCTTGGAATGGGCATTTGTCTTCACAGCTGTTTGAAGACAATAAGTCAGAGAAGACAATGTGGTAAGTACACCCTTCTGTTCCATGGAGTATGTACAGGAACGCATGAAAAGACTATGTCTATTGTGATCATGTGAAGGGAGGGACAGAATGGCTCCACATTGCATGGAGGATCTTCATTCATTATCATTTTGCTAAACAGGAGATTTACGTTCTACACAAGCCCTATCATTTAGTACAAATTTCAACCCAGGGTGGGAATCAATCAACCTGGCTGTGGACCAAGCATGCCTCTTTGAACTCCAATGTGAAGGAAGGCTTACCTGCATGTTTCTGCATTAAACTCCTTGTGTTTCTGAAGGCAGCTGTCTTGGTTCTCCGTACACAAGTAACAGCTGCAGTTCTCTTTGTTCTGAAATAAATTGCCAGCGCATTTCCATTTACAGATGCACTCACAATTTTCCTCATCAAAGTTCATATTTGGTGCACACATCGCAAGTTCAGCAAGTGGAGGGAGTCCTGGCACATGTTTTGGAGGAAAGAAAGAGAGAGAGAGAGATTTATAAACCTCCCCACCCTCTTCCAAAAATGTTGGCACCTCATCATTTCACTATACGTCACAGATATAGGGTATCACTGTCACTCAAAGGTAATATCCTGCAGCTGTACAGCAAGACTTGAACTTAACCTATAAAATGCACTATTTATGGCACTGTGCGTCCAGAAATCTGAACTCCTATCAACCTACAGTTAAAACTATGGAGCTGATATTCTAGCAGAAATAAACAGAGTCTGTATGGATACGTACTTTAAAAGTCATGACAGCAATATACATGCATTTAAAGTGTACCGTACACCCCAAGTATTCTAGGAGCTGCAGTTCCCCCCTGCAGCACTATGTGTATGATGTATACACAGCCATATTCTAGTTGGTTTTTTTCCCCCAGTTGGGATCTAAAGAGTTAGTTTAGCCTGGGTTTGCAGGCTTTTTGCCTTCCCCCTTTTGAATAGAAGACCCTAATGACAATTTCACAAACTCCTCCTTAGTTTCTCCCACATGGTTTGCTTTGTGGCATGGGGTGGCGTGGTTGTTTAGGAAAAACAAAGTGCAAAGCACCCTTGAACATCTGGCGCTAGCTGTGCAGCGCTTCTGTTCCAGGTCATTAATTGCAATCACAATTATCTGGAGTTGCTTCTCTTCCCAGGGGTGGGGCAGTATTTGTCTCAGCAATGGCTAGAAATCACTTGGTAAGTATTTTCTTCCCACCCGCTTTGAACATCAGGTTCTCATGCCATATCATAAGGAAATTGCTCTTGAAACTTGCCCGGATTTTACTATCTTTCCAGGTGCACATAGCCTAGGATAATCAATGATGATGATGATGATGATAATTCCGCTGTGCATGTGAAGTTGGGTGGGAGAATCTGGGAGGAGGAGAAATGCTTTGCTTCAATTGAAGGAGTGTTACTTCTGTCTGACTGAGCTTCTCATTTCAGTTTATTCTAATAAAAGCAAAATGCTTTTAACTACCAATCTGCCCAGATTTACTCTTTTGTTCCTGGATGCAGAGTTACAGAAGCGGGGGGGGGGGGGGGAGATCATCTCCACCCACCTATTTCAGTTTGATAATGTTGTTATTCATAATGTTGTTATGTTGTTCTTTTAACTGGTCCAGATTTCAATATTAAAGTGAGTATATAAGTAGTACTAGTATATACCTTCCCTTCTGCCAGGACGATCTTTGTCTACAACACATTCACATTTATCGCTGTCCCACATCCAGCCACTATGACACAGTTTGTTTATTTGGGGACAACTAGAAGAAAACAAAAGGCCAAATAAATATGTGAAGAACACATTTAAAAAGTAACTGATGTATACACACCGCTTCGTTATATATTTCTTATGGAAGTGTGGTATATATATATTCAAATAAATACATGTAAAAATGGCATTTGAGAGCCAGCTTGCTGGGGGGGGGGGCTGGTCAAATTAATTAAAGGTAAAGGGACCCCTGACCGTTAGGTCCAGTTGCGGATGACTCTGGGGTTGGGGCACTCATCTCACTTTATTGGCAGAGGGAACCGGCATACAGCTTCCAGGTCATGTGGCCAGCATGACTAAGCCACTTCTGGCGAACCAGAGCAGCGCACGGAAACGCCGTTTACCTTCCCGCCAGAGCGGTACCTATTTATCTACTTGCACTTCATGCTTTTGAACTGCTAGGTTGGCAGGAGCAGGGACCGTGCAACGGGAGCTCACCCTGTCACGGGGATTCGAACCGCCAACCTTCTGATCGGCAAGCCCCAGGCTCTGTGGTTTAACCCACAGTGCCACCCGTGTCCCTACACCTAGTCAAATACATTAAACCAGGGTTCCTCAATTTGGTGCCTTCCACATATTTTGGATTACAATTCCCATCACCCCCAGCCAGCACAAACATGCTGCATGAAGCAGATGGTAGTTATAGCCCAGAACATCAGGAAGGTACCAAGTTGGGGAAGGCTGAGTTAAGCAGACAGATGGCACATGGCCGTGGTGTATTGGGGCTCAGAGTCTGTTGAGAAGCTTCTGCATTTAGAGACGTGCCTTAGGAACTTGGACCAGAAGTCTCATTGCCGTCAAAGGAACAGTTCAAGGAATTAAATTTGCTAAGTCATCAAACTGGGGCCTCGATACATTCCAACTGCCTGCTGTTTATTAATTTGCCACAGCTGCTTCTGACAGTTTTGACTCTCTTTTTTTAAAAAATGTAAATATTAAAGATGCCATAGTAATTAAAAAATGCTGCTAGAAGAGAAGTCTATATGTTATGTAACATGTTTCTACATTGTTTTTCCAAGCAGTCATTAACTTTTCTTTGTAGCATTGAAAAACATACTTTTTAAAAAACATCGGATAACCACCGATCTTAGAACAAAGCATACAGTTCATGAACACTCAGAAAAGCTTCATGACTGATTGTGTGTCTTTAAAAAAAATGGGACAGAGAGAAGACTGACTGCTCATCTTACCTATCCTCTTCTGGATATTGAACAGATCTTCGTATGATGGTGTACGATGGGCGCTGAGCATTTGTTAAGCACTTGCAACTGGTGTGGTTTGCAATTTTGACTTGAATCGGATCTGGCACATTTGTTAAAGGAACTGAAATCTCAAACAGCTGGAAAGATGAAATACAGCATTTTTCACTACTATTAAAACACATCATTAGATAGCCTCCCCTCATTGTTAAATAGCCTCCACATTTCCTGCTCAATGAAGCAAAATAGAGGATTGAGCTTCATGTTAGGAATCTTCAGTTACAATTTGCCCCTAAGGAGATGCGATGGGCATGAGTCTAACATGTACCCCATGTCCTCCTCTTCACATTGTGGAGTCTATAGTTCTACAGACTTGAGTGAATGTGGGACAGCCACACTTGCTCTGCCATGGTGAATAGATTCATAGCTATGGGGGCAACTTTCATGGCCTTGTTCTTCCCCAACATGGCGTCCTCTGCGTGTTTTGGGTTACAACTCCTATCAGCTGGGGTTGATGGGAGTTCAGCGCCAGAGGACACCCCATTGGGTGGCTGGTCTTCCTACACACACTTACTTAGGAAAGAGCTATCTACGATTCTATTCAATTAAGAGGGGCTTGCTTCAAAGTCAACCTGCATAGGATTTGACGGTTAAGGAGAAACAAACTGCAGAAGAGTAGAAAAAAGTCCAAATACCATTTTGGATATGTAAGATGTGCTGGTGTTCACGCAGCTTAGGCTCTCTTCATTGCAGCAGCCTCCGCATCTGTAGACATTCACACAAGGAGGCTTGAAGAATTTATTGGTGGCCGTGCCCAGCTCTTTGGCAACTTCCACGCAGGTCTCCCTCGGTACGCACTGAGTCCTTTGCCACTCCTCATCTATGACTGGAGAACAAGGGAGCCATTCTAAAAGCAGCAGTTGTCATCACACAACTGGACTCACCAGCTCACTGGCCTGCTCTCGGAGTCCTTCGTAGCTGTGTCAGATGCAGCACTGCACTTTGACAACATTATGACATCTGCTGTTTATTAATATAAATGAGCCAAGCGAGTTGTGCAATTAAATGCGGCAGAGTGGAGTGCTCCCTCCGCTATGGTATTCCGTTCCCATCCACCCCTGCAAAAGCCAGTCAACATTTCATGGCCATGCTCAGTCCTCCCTGGGCTGTCTGATGGGCATGGTTCTCCCATGAGTTTTCCCTGCAAAAACCTGGCACTGCTGCAAACCAGTTTGTGCTTCCTTTCTGTGTTTGGATGGTCCCCTGTTGGCCTGGAGGGATGAACACTCACCTCTGAAATGGCAATTTGGAAAGAGAGGGATCATGATCAATTATGAATTGCTTCAATCAAGGTGAGAGCTTTACCAACTGACCACCATAGCTGATGTAGTTATAATTTCTCCCCTTATCCTTTCTGTACCTTACAATGTGTTCTGTAAAACTCAGATATGATAGGTTCTATCATCAGCCCCCTTAGAGGTGCAGGACTGACGTGCACCTCATGATCTGCCAGATCCCACAGTGCTGCCCAACACTGATTATCCAATGCCATCATGGGATCCAGCTTGGGGTGACATGAAGCTTATGAATACCAGTTGCAGGGACTCACAATTGAGGAGAACATGGTGACCTTCAGGCCCTGCTTGTGGGTTTCTCCAAGACATCTGGTCGGGTCACTGTGAGTTCAGGATGCTAGACTGCACTGGGCCCTTGGCCTGATCCAGTCAAGCTCTTCTGATGTAATTGGCCAGAAAAAGGGTGGGAATAATGTCTGGCCTTCTCCTGACCTTTTAACACCTATCTGATGAGCTCAAAGGGGGCAGGTGAATCTTTTCATAACATGGTGACAGAGGTTATGACCTGCTCTTTGGTCACCTGATCAAACGGCTGTTAAAAGGGACAGCTATAAGGGCCAGTTCAGGAATTAGCAACCCTTGGTCTAACTACAAAAATGCAGATGCCACAGCACACCCGTAGGGTATGACCAGAGCCCATGGCATCCTTTCCAATGTTTTAGTCTCTGTTTCTTCCTCTCTTTGTAAGAACAGATGTCCAGGAAGCTCCTGCCCAGAAAAGTCCAAGCTGATAAAGTGTTTTACATCAGGGCACACCTAATAAAAACAGGCATTTGAATGTTTCTGCATTTCAAGCTGCTGTTGGCACATTCCTTTTAAATATTGTTGTCTGTTTGCATTTTTCCTTGCAGTGGAAAAAATGCTTTGTTTAGAGCAGCATTGCTTGAACTGTGCTGTGAGTGGAAACAAAGACAAATACCTAGTTTTGTGCAGAAAATCTAAAGAAGTCTGTGGCAGGCTTAGAGGACATTCCTCCTCTTTTTGGTCTCCTTTGGTATGTAAGGCCACTGCCCATATTGCACTCAGCACATGTGAGACAGGATGCCTGATACAGATCTTGCAACAATGGGTTTGACACCTGTCTGCACTTCAGACTCAGAACTTCGATCAAGCACCATATCAGCACATTACATTTTTGGTTTTGGCTTCTTCAGGGTGTGAATTTGCAAGTTTGTAGACACCTTTCTAGGTGATCACATTAAATCATGGAATAAATGCTCCATGGCTTCTGCATTTCTTCCAGGGATCCATGCAGCTTCTCCCAGGGTAGCACCCCAAGCAAAAAAAATGCCCATTGCTTTATTGCCAACAAAATGTCATTTTCTCCCAGCCAAACAAGCACCACAAACACGATTGTGGGATGCTTTCGGTATAGTGGCTATACTATATCAATACATATTGGATAGTGTCTGTGACATCTCTAGACACATGGTGAATCCTATCTGTACCATTTTTGACTTCTTAAAATATTATTTTACTTTATTTTCAAATGGATTTTTTTTTAAAAAAAGACACAGAGTGCTTCCTGCTTGTATCATTCAGAGCACTGACATAACATTCTAAACAAGGAACAGACCCATCAGCAATGTGTGTGTGTGTATACTTCAGGCACAAAAACAAAACACATATAACAACCTGCCTTTCCCATAAAAACATGGGTGGCCTGAGACCTTTTGGCACCTGAGGAGAAACATCTCGCAAAAGTATGGATAATTTGGATGGTTAAAACTTGGATAAGTATTGATATGCAGTTATACATATTATTAGGGATGGGGGGAAATTCAGGAGATTCAGAGCAATCTCAATATATGGATCTTGAATTATTTTTTTATGTGTGTTTATATTTGTTAAAAATAAAATAAAAAAACTTGCACACAAAAAAGAGAAACGTCTCACAGCCGCCACCCCCCCCACACACACCCCAGATGCGAGCGCAAACTCTGTAAGTCTTCCTCATCGGACCAGAGTATGGGTGGTGGTGAGGAAAGATCCTTTCTTGATTTCCACTTCCTGCCCAGTAGTGGAGTTACCATTGGCTCTTCCCTTCAGAAGAAGCTGATGCAAAGCCCCACCACACTGCCCAGTGAGGGGGACGAATCTCCCACGGACTTGTCAGCAATGCCTCTCCTCTTGCCAACTTGGTAGGAGAGGAGATGTTCTGCAGAGCTTTGCTGCCAGTCCCTCACAGCTGCTAGAGACCAGGGAGAAGACCAGTGGCAAAGCTGCGGGGTGGAAGAGGGGTGATGCTGCTTGCAGGATGCCGCCTGAGGCAGCTGCCTCACCCAGCCACATGGGTGGGTCAGCTCTGCATACTGCCCAACGTATGTCACAGTGGATCCAGAAATATTCAGTTCATAAACTGTGCACCTACCTTTTAGTATCTCAATATCATAGAAAGCAGCAGCAAATCTCGTGGAGCGATGCGAGGCTGATCTGGAATCCAGAGCGGCCATGCCCTTGAGCTTTAGCCGGCACTTCCAAAGCTTCCAGTCCTCAGAGTGGGTGATGCGAAGAAGCTCTTCCAGGCTAGCAGCTTTCCTGATCTGCTGCTCTGACCACTCCAGGGCAGAAAGTGACGTTCTCTGTAAGGAAGGAGTGGAAACCAGAAGATCAAGCCTGTGCCTATATATAAAGGTAAAGGTACCCCTGCCCGTACGGGCCAGTCTTGACAGACTCTAGGGTTGTGCGCCCATCTCACTCAAGAGGCCGGGGGCCAGGGCTGTCCGGAGACACTTCCCGGTCACGTGGCCAGCGTGACATCGCTGCTCTGGCGAGCCAGAGCCGCACACGGAAACGCCGTTTACCTTCCTGCTAGTAAGCGATCCCTATTTATCTACTCGCACCCGGGAGTGCTTTCGAACTGCTAGGTTGGCAGGCGCTGGGACCGAACAACAGGAGCGTACCCCGCCACAGGAATTCGAACCGCCGACCTTGCGATCGGCAAGCCCTAGGCGCTGAGGCTTTTACCCACAGCGCCACCTGCGTCACAGAAGATCAAGCCTGTGCCTATATATAGCCCTTAGGAAAGAAAGAGAACACATTTCTGTTGATTGTGCCAATGTAATACAGACTGCAAAAATATAGGCTTAAAAAAAATACCTCGGGCTGGGTTAAATAATTACTCTTGGATTAAAGGAGGTGTTATTTCTAAGGTTTGTAACTAAAGAATTAGTTACAAAGGATCCCAGATCAACAGCCCATGGTTTTTCTATTATTTATTTATTAACTAAATTTATATACCACTCTTCATCCAAGCATCACAGGTCAGTTTACAATATAAAAACATAAAAATACATAGCATACTAACAACAAAAGCAATAAAAGCCATTGGTTGTTTAATTAGCCAAGGGTCTGGTAGAAGAGGAATGTTTTTGCCTGGTGACCAAATATATGTAATGAAGGCACCAGGTAAGCTTCCCAGGGGAGAGCATTCCACAAATGGGGAGCCACCAAAGGAAAGGCCTGTTTTCGTGTTACCGCCCTCCAGACCTCTCCTGGAAGAGGCACACAAAGAAGGGCCTCCGATGATGGTTGCAGGGTCTGAGTCAATTCATACGGGGAGAGGTGCTCCTTGAGATACTGCTGGATAAATGATCCAAAATGTCAGGAGTCTGTCCCTTGTTCAAATCTGATCAAGAATTACTAATCATAGAAAAGAAATATGAAGAATTCCCCTAGCATAACAAGAAGTGCATTGGGATAAACAAACATATATCCAGTCAGTAGAATCATGAAGAACTGACTTACAGTAGCCATGAAAAACATTCAACAATGTCCCTTTTTCCCCAAGGCTAACATTTTACAGTTAACTTGATCTGTAAAGCATACGGTTGCATGCACAAATTGGAAGTGCTCACAGCATTAACACAGATTGTGTCTCCCTATTAGGTTCCCAGGGAGACTGCCAAGCTTTGGGTCCAGCATATAACAAGAGAGCAGTGAGAGAAGAACTGGGAGGTAGATTTAGGACCTTATGACTGTCCATTTCAGAAGACCCTATTGTCTCCTGAAGTTGCATCTGTGGTCTTCACACTCTGTGGCATTGACTCATGGGGAATTATGAATTATTTGAGGACATTAATTGAACATGGTTTGCTTTCAAGCAACCCAGGAACCGAGCTGTAGAAGCTCCTTAACCTGGCACACACACACACTGGCATGTGGAAGATGTTTATGACCAAGCAGTACCAAAAATATCAATCTAGGAGATACAAGAACCTGGCTGGTGGCTCCAGCCACTTTCCCCCCCAAAATGGATATATACAATAGCTGAAAGCAACTCATACAGTGGTATCTCGGGTTACATACGCTTCAGGTTACATACGCTTGAGGTTACAGACTCCGCTAACCCAGAAATAGTGCTTCAGGTTAAGAACTTTGCTTCAGGATGAGAACAGAAATTGTGCTCTGGCGGCACAGCAGCAGCGGGAGGCTCCATTAGCTAAAGTGGTGCTTCAGGTTAAGAACAGTTTCAGGTTAAGTACGAACCCCCAGAACGAATTAAGTACTTAACCCGAGGTACCGCTGTATTTCCTTAGCTACTGTGTCTTGGGATTTTTGTTTTCGGTTTATTGTAACAGCTTGGCGCATCGTTAAAAACCAAGTAAAACACACAATGGTATTTCTTGTGAACTTTGAAGCACCGGAAAGGGAGGGCATATCTTTCTACTTATTTTCATGAATAAAAAAGGCCTGGGCTGGATAAAGCTCTCCTAGTTCCCTTTACCTTCCCCACTCCCCCTCAAAGTGATAAGTACATCAAGGACATGCAGTGGGATGTTAAAAAACATGTGCTTTTTATCTGCTCTTGCTGTTTTAAAAACATGGTGCATGGTAACAGCCTAAAAGAGAGGGCTCTCTTTCAAGACTTACCAAAGAAGAATGGCACTCCCCAGGGGAATTGACAGGATCAATTTTCCGGAATATTTTGACCACATTTATTTTATGTAGAAACCGTTGCTCATCGTGACTTTTAGTCACAAGGAATTGAGAGGAGCAGGGGGTTCATAAAGCCAATAAATATGCTCATTGACAACATGTGTACTTTACAAAATTTCTCAACTCCTAAGGAAATAAATATTCACAGCACATGCCATGAAATGTAATTTGTGGCGGTAGCCCTGGAACATTGGGCTGTTTCCAATTGCTGTATTAAATAAAAAATAACTTTGATCTCTCAAATTTTGCTAATTAAGCAGGCATGTAAATAGAGAATATCCCCATAGCTAATCAGTTGAGCTGTGTTGAGGTGGCCTGGCTATTTACTGGGTTAGAGCAGAGTTTGTTATCTGGCCACCTAGGGATAGGAGGAGAAATTAAATTCAGTGCACATTTAAATCGATCAAGTTTTCACTTTCTGAAACAATAAAAGAACTAAAACATAGACATCCTTTAAAATTCGTACTTACCTGAATTTTGTGATGCAGCACTCCATAGAATTGTAGAGTTGGAAGGGACCACAAGGGTCATCTAGTCCAACCAACTGCTGCAATGCAGGAATCTTTTGCCCAGTGTGAGTCTCGAACCCATGACTCTAAGATTAAGAGTCTCATGCTCTATCAACCGAGTTATTCTGAGTTCCCACCAAACTATGTTTACAACAAAGCATACTTAAGGGGAAGGTGGGCATAAAATGAATATATTAGAAGGGGGGGGAGACAAAAATAATAATGTGGGGACACTGTTTGCAAAAATGAATACATTAGTCAAAACTGCATACAAAAAAAATAGGCCACTTGACTATCCAAGCCTGGAAGTCCGATTTGGATCCCTAAAAAGTTCAGTGCTTCCTTCTCCCCTAGGGCAGAAGAAACATCTTGAAGAAACTGTCTCTTACAGATTTGGCTTTGCCAAACTTCCCCTTGTAGCTCTTTCTGGAACAGCTGCCTGGGAGAAAAAAAGCTCTCAATAATCAGCCTGAATCTTCTTTGCTCAGTGAACACATCCATAGGGTCAATTACCTTTTTAAGGCAGATGGAGATATACCGCAAACGTCCTGGCTTTGGTCAAAGGAAAGCCTGGACATTGGCTCTGAACTCCTGCTTGGAACCAGAAAGAAGTGGGGAGTGGAGAGCGACATCGGGAATGGGATAAATATCACCATTGGGATTCTCTGCCGCTATGGATCCTTACACCTGAGGCGATCGCCTCACCTTGCCTCATGGGTGGGCCGGCCCTGGGTGTCACTTCCTTACATTAGGTTCACAAATGCTAAGAGGAGAGAACCCTGAAGCTACTTTGCCCAGACAAGAGCCTCTCCTCTCTCACACACAGTGTTTCTTCTGCCTTGCTGCTTCCTGGAGATGATTAAATTCCACTTTCTCCCACCCGGTGCCTGCTGGCTACTCTCCCTACCCAACAAGAGAGGCATTGTTCTGTCTCTCCAAGCTCTCACCTTTTCCAAAACTTCCTCTGTGGTCTCTCCATCTATTGGCCCAAGCATGTGGGAGGAGCTCTGCTTGAACTGGGCCAAACCAGAGCAGCTGTTTTTACAGGTCAGGGGCAATGCCAAAGCAATGGTTCCTCTTCTTTCCCAGAGGGTGCAGTATCTGGCCTTTTGTGAAGTAATGGAGTTGAGTGCCAAGCCCAGCATTTGGGGGCTACAGGAACAGCAACACTACATAAGAGAGAGCCAACTATATAGGCACTCCCGCTGGACTTGACTGCCTCAGGTATGCAGCACTGAGCTGTATTTAAACTCCAACACCTCTGGTCCTAACGCCACACACAGAGGCAGATCCTCTCTCTTTGTCTAATGAAACACAGGCTTCAACTTGCTGTCATACTGGGACCAAGCCCATGTTAGTTAGGCAGGTTACAGTCATTGTGTAAAGTTCAGGAAATCTCTCTCTCTCTCTCTCTCTCTCTCTCTCACACACACACACACACACACACACACACACAATGCTGTTGTAATATGATACGGTGAGGGAAACCAACACATTTTGCCATACACTGCTGGGAAATTTTAAAACAGGCCCCCCCAAAGGCAGACCAGATGAGTCTCGGGGTGTCATCCAGCAGGGATCTTCTTATGTTCTAAAAGGGAATTCTGCACATAGGTGCTTCAAGGCACTTGCCCTACAGAAAGGACATAATTTAAGCTTGGGCTCTTCTCTGTAGCATAAAGATCCCTGCCAAGAGGATTGTGAAGCCAGTCCAGTCTATCAATCTACTTCACACCAAGCTGCCCATAGTTCTACATGAAAGAAGAGCTGCTTGATGTCGCTGAGATTTAGAATAACCTGCCACTCAAACTGTTTCATAGCACTTTTGAGCCACAGGCTGCAATTCTGTACTCACTGACCTGGAAATAAGCCCCCTGCAATTCAATGGGGCTTTCTTCTGAGTAGGCAGGTATAGAATTGCATCAGCTGAAATATATTCCAAACTATAGAAAAATCAGAAAATAATAGGTAGCGGTACTTGATGTAAAAAATTTCAAACAAATTTAACAGAAAGCACAAAATAGCCTTTTCTCGTTCCTGTGTAGAAATCATTGGCAGCCCAATCCTTATGCAAGGACAGTCAACAGTGGAGCCCACTCCCAAGCAATTATGCATAGCATTTGCAGCCTTAATTTTATTAACAATAAATGTATTTTGATAAAAGGAAATCATTTCATAGACAATAGCAGAAAGGCTGACTTCTACTATAGCAGGAAGAAATGATTATCCTCTCTTTCCTTTTAGTTTGACCTATACAGTATATCCATGTTGCTTCTGCAGTATAATTGGCATTATATCATTGTACTGCAGAAATACCCTGGGGCCTGGCTGATTCACATTTTTGCCAAATGCCAGCAGTTGCATTCCCGCCCCCCTCCCCATTAATGTGAACATAACAAGATTCTTGCCTGAATCTTCAATTCAGTTTTCTGATTTACTGAAGAAGCTAACAGTAGAATGTAACAAGTTAAGGAAATGAGGAACACTGATACCTTTTCTAAACTTTCAAAGTCTCGTAAATATGCTATTTACACAATGAAGTTGTAAGGGAGGCTAGAATATTATCTTTTGAAAGCTTACACCATGAACCAACCTTAGAAGGCATTTCCCATATCAGATCTGGCAAAGAATTACTTCTCAAACCATATGGGAATTCAGCCTTAATTATTCAGACTGGATTGGTACATTATACAGCAGTAGGGAGTTTCTCTAATCACACACACATACATTTGACAATGTCCTGGAATGACAAAAACTTCTAGGAACTAGATATTAAAGGGCAGTAGCAAATACGTTATTTGGGAACAGTATTTAAAGCCTAATTATTTTCAAAGTGGATCCGTGCAAAAACAGAGTGACTGGTCAAGAAGACAACCTTCCTAATCTTGCCAAAGAAAGGGAAGACTTACAGGTAATGCACAAATTGTTTGGAGAGATGCAGGAAAAGCAATGACTGGGGATGAAACAATTTAAGAGAAGGCTATGTTATTGCAAAAAGTTCTGTCATACTGGAATTCTCAAAAAGGTTCCCTTTGGTCATCTGCCACCGCTGGAAATGAATTATCGTTTAACACAATATGTTTTTAAGTGGCCAAAAAAGAAAAGTATCAATCAGCTGTGAATGTAGATTCATTACATTCCTGTTTTCTATATGCTCCTTAAGGCAGAAGTCAGCCAAAAGTTAAATACTATTTATTTCAATGGGTTAGTTAAATATGCACTTTAGTCTTTCCCTTGGAAATCTGGCAGGTCAGAAAAATGCTTAAATTGGCTGGACCGTGCTGTTAAATCTTCTCTGACAGTATTACATGTGTCAAAGTTGTTTATTTATGCAATATTTAAGAGTCACCCCCAGAAATAACTTAAAAAGGTGCCACTGTAGTCCGAAGATCGTTTCAGACAGGAAAACCCATGTGGTCTCGAGACTCCTATTGATGCAGACCATTCCAAAATAAAGCCCACTTACCTTTACAGATCCATGTTCAGATCCTTGCAGCAGATGTAGAAAAGACACTATAAATATGTTTACAGTTGTCCACGGCTTGTACATCCTTGTGGTTAACGTCCACACTTTGCTACACAGTTGAAGTCACACAGCTGGAGAAGAACGTTTCGAAATTCATTTCTCTATGAACTGCTATTGTTTTTAAAAATGCATACCCAGAATCTTACTCTCCACGTAAATTTAAAGAGTATTCACGAGATGTAAACAGCACAGTTAAAAAAGAAGAGTAAAATTCACTTAAACAATGTCATCTCTTTCTTGTAGGTACTTTTTAGATATAAAAATACAAAAGTTAAAAAATGTTTCCAGAAGCAGGCAACTACAGGTCCCAGTCTATTAAAAAAAATAATCAATCCATCTCCCACCTGGACACAAAGAGAAACTCAATATTAATTCGTGGTCCAGGAAAGGTTAAAATCTGCTGAGGGGGTTTGGTGCTCCATGTTACAAGCTTCCTTTTAAGACGGCAGTAGAACGGCCGATGCTTTGAGCTAGAGAGAGCTGTAATCCAACTCTCTGTATTTAAACTTTTTTTCACAGCCTTCATGGAAGCCTGCAGAAGCCTGCGTCTTAAATCTGATACAGACACTGGCAGAAAACAAGAGTCACATGTTGGCTCCTATCCCATTCTGTCCCTACCAATCGTGTAGCATTTACTAAACTAACCGATGCAATGTGTGCCACCATTATTTTAAGAGGTATTACCTGAAACATGAAACTTCAGCACATGGTCTTACAAAGTATACATACTACAATAGGTGCACTCCTACAGCTACACACAGACACACACAGACACACACAGACACACACACACACACACACACCCCTTTCCTTTACATTTTCTGTGTTGTAAGGATTTTAACAAAACCATTTCATTTATTAAAGCAGTGCTTTTACAAATAAAGAGCATGAGACTGTACATTTTAGATGAAAACATTTTTTATTACAGAAAAACAGAACGTTTAGATATCATGTATATCTCAGAGTAATAAAAATGCAGCCGTACCCGTCTACGACACACTAATAGCCAACTTTGGCTCTAGGCATACTAGAAATATTATTTGGGCTCAATCTGGCAAACCCACATGATCAGTACTAATGAAGCAAATGGAATCAGTAAATGCAGTAAAGGTGTACAGCTGCAAATGTATTTTTAAAAAGCCAGTCAGCCTGGCTTCTGCTCCCCCACGTCATTTGTTTCCAATCTTTGATTTCCAAGTGGTAGCTCTCTCAAATCCATTTCTTGCATTTCTGAAGTCATTAAAGGCTTGTTGAATTTCTTCCTGTGTATTCATCACAAATGGACCTAAGATATAGATTGCAAAATTCAGGATAGTATTTAAATATTACAGGCTTTAGGCTTTCTGTAGACGAATTCAATTTGCATCTCATTCATTTTCCTTTCTCCTCCTCCTTTTTGGTCCCCAGATTCATTCCCAAGGGCTCAGCTGCGTTGAAGGCTGGCATAGAAGTTGCACCAAATCAAAGGATTGCTGAGCGAGCAATCCTGAGTGAGTAAAGGATTGCTGAGTGAGCAATTGAGCAAGGATTGCTCAATAGCATTTGATGAAAGGTTATTCTTTTCCCTTCTTCACATTAAAGGGAAATCTTGGGGATTCCACACATGCTGGCTGTAGAAGGGGAAGATCTGGCCCTATAAATAAGGGGCAGCTAATCAATACTTTGGGTGCCTCATCAGGCCCCCAACAAAGCAATTTTTTTCTGCCCCCTGACCCCACTTATTTTGGCCACTGCAAATGAAATGAGGTAGACATGTGGGTGGAGCACAGCGCCCTGATGGGATGCAAGTCATCAGACTGGTTGGTTGATAAGGAGGAGGGCTGTGGGGTGAGCACACCCACTGCTTGTACGCAGCCCCTGATGGACTGGCCATGGGTGACTGTGGCCCTTGTACACAGACTGTTAGCTACCATGCTGTAAATGATGGAGGAGTTTGCCATGGTTTGCATCTGGTGGAGAGGGCAGAGCAAGGCAGAGGGAGGGACACATTGCTTCCAACCTTCAAGTCTTCTCTAGAACTGTTTCCACAGACACTCGCAGACAAAGGCCTGCAGATTCAGGTGAAGCAGAGGGTCCCCCCTCAGGCCACAGCACATGCAAGTTCTCAATCACTTTACATGTGTGTGCATCAAGATCACATGCACTCATACATCATGTATTTACTTGCAGGAATGCATGGACTCAACACGACTAACGTATACACATTATTCACATTGTCGTTCATAGCCATCCCCACCCATGCATTTATGTGCCTTGTACAGCACTGCATCAATGCAGGTGGCTCTATGGTAAGCAAGTTACTGAAATTCCATGGGAGTAACAGTCTCAGTTCTTCTCCACCAAACCCATCCTCCCCTTCTCACATTTTGCTTGCCAGTAGCTTTGTGCGATGGTGGTAAGATATAACTAGCAACAACAGCAAGGCCTGGCAGCTTTGAGTCCCTTTGCAAGGAGGCCGGTAACATTTATTTACTTACTTTGCTTTCCAACGTTTATACACTTCTTTTCAAAAATTTATTTACAAATCTCTTAATGCACACTGTAACACGATACAGCCTTCGACCGGGGAAATAATCTGAATGACCTGACTGCTCAAACCCCAGCCTGTTTTTCCAAGAGCAAAACACAACTGTAACAAAAGATTCCAAGCAAGGCTTCTCAAAATACAGTGATTTACAAACAGGGCATAGCCCTATAAATACCAGTGGAAGGCCAAAGCAGCAAGTCACTGATGTGGATTTTTCAACAGAAGGGCGGGGGGAGATATTCCAGAATAAAACCTGAGGTTGAAGATGAAAATACGTTCTGCATGCCCCATTTGTTTAAAAAGAAGACGACTTGTTAAACAGATATTTACCATGTTGCACTACTGGTTCCTTAATGGGCTCCCCAGCCACCAAGACAAAATGGCTCATTTCAGGATCCTAAAAGGATGAGCAGAAAGCATCCATCAGCAGCGTATAAATTACATTTTGAGAGTTTGAGATTAGATACCCAAAGCAGGAGCAAATTACAATACAGTAGATCACAAGTGTGCGGCCTCAGCATACCCTCCAAGTACCCGACTTTCCAGGGACAGTCCCAGAATTATGAAAGCCTTCCAGGTTTCTGATTTGATCCTGGAATTTTGCTGCTTTCCCCACCGCTGCCAAGCTCAGGGAGAAGAATGAGCCAGTGCTTATCCCAAGCGATGACCCATGGCCTCTCCATGTGGGCTGAACAAATGGTTAGTCGGAAGGCGAATAAACACCAAGCAAATCAGGGTGGATGCAGTATAACTGCCCCACAAAAACCCAGAATCAATGCTCGATAAAGACCAGGTACAATCTAACCTCTTGGTAAGTTTTCTGCAAGCAAGTCAGCGTGAAACCCAAATAAGCAGGTCATCTGGAAAGGGCGCTGTGCCTAAAGTGGGATTTGGATCCTATCTAAATACAATATTATGGACCACATGCAAGTTGTTATTAAATATATGGTGAATTTAAACACGTAAACAAAGGGGGCAGTTGTGCGCATTTTGCTTGGTGAGAGCTAAAGGCCAAAAACAAATAGACAACGCTTCCCCACCCAAGATTTTCCACAAGGGAACTTCCCCACCCCAACTCTTGAGCATCCCCCAGCATAACTGGGCTGAAGTTTCCGGAGAGGTAGCAGAAATTGTCACAGCAAAAATAAGTTCTCCAGCTCCTGAAAGAGTAACAAATTCATTATGGCAGAAGCCTTTGTGGACTAGAGTCCACTTCAATGGTCAGAAAATGCTTCCCAGGCTCTTCTGGTGTGTAGGGCCTCCCACTGGAACTGACAGAACTTTTTACTGTGCTGTGGCAGTTCTCCTAAGGATAAAAGAGGCATCTTAAGAATCCCACTCCTGTGTTATGGCATGTTGTAGCTTTTAAGGTAAACTACCCTGTCAAAGCAGCATTGTCTCTTCAGCAGAGGCTCATAGGGTCTGGCTGCACTGAAGATAAATTGCTGGATATTATGTAAGAAAAGAATTGCGACAGACCCTATTGTAGTCTTAGTATTGCAAAACTGTCTTGAGACATAAGGGTGTAGCCCGTACCGAAAAATAAACAAGACTTTTGAATCATGTCAGGTTCAATTTTTTTAGGAAAAGCACAAAAGCAGAAGTGGCAATATATTTTTTAGAAAGCAAATTATAACTTCCTATGATTCTGCTCACAAAATAAACTGCTCTTTCCAACAACCTAGAATATAACCTATTTTTCCAGCCCGGAGATGGTTAAGCATACAAAGAAAAGTTGGATTCTAGGGGCATGCAAAACAAACAAACAAACCAACCAACCATCTTACTCCCCAACATGAATTATACAATGATTTGTTCCTGGCTCACTGCTTTTAGATTCGTCTCTTTGCAATTTGGCAGAAGAAGGAGCCGGATCGCTGCCATTTGAGTTGTATGTCTGCCACGGCAAGTGAATGAGGCCAATGGAAACTGCACTCTCCTATATCAGTAATAACTTGAACAGATTGAAGGAGGTGCTTTTGATTCAACTTGAGCGAACACAGGAAGCTACCTTCTATTGTCAGAACACAGGACTGGTTACATCAGTGCTGGCTAAACCTTTGGTTCTTCAGATGTTGCTGGACTAAAACTCCCTTAACCCTTCAGCCAAGCTAGCTGAAGCTGGTGGAAATTCAAAGCCAATAACATCTAGAGGGCCACTCTCGTGTGCAATGATTTGCAGTGGCTGTCTAGGGTTTCAGACAAGAGTCCTTCCCTTTCCCTACCAGGAAGGGGCCCAGGAAAATTCAGCCTCAGTTCTAGGGGATCTGGGGAGCTCTTTTTGTACATACAAATATACAACATTGTTGCTGCCTCTGTTCCTTGCTCACTGGTCATGGGGTCAATAAAGTCCATTGGGCCAGCACTGGGGCACAAACCTTGTGTAGCTAGCTCCTTGCTTCATGTACAGTGATAAGTCTAGGAATAAGCCAGGCAGTTACTACGTGCTCAGCAATTCTCAACCTGTTTTGTAGGGATCAGCCAGGCAATTTCTTTGTCTGGCTGTTCTTTGAAGACTGCTATATCATAACCAGCATGTGAGAGGCTGCCTGGAGAGTTTAGATATAAAAACTCGGCCCCTCCTATGCTCCAGTGTAGCTGCACTGAATATCTGAAGAGAGAGGTGGGCAAATAATTGATCTGTATTATAGAAGTCGTCATCAAGACATTTGTTAGAAGACACACTGCTATTCAGGGCCACCTTGAGTCAGAATGTATCCCAGAATACACCTCATTTCCATTGTAGAGAACACCTGAAAGCACTCCGCAAACTGCAGTTTAAGCAGCTTGAAGGGTGCGGGGAGTAAAATACAAAGAGTAAGAATAAATGAAGCCGATGAAATCCAGTCCACTTACTCTAGTTCCACAAGAGTCAATGGGCTGTTGCAGAATAAGAGCTTCTCAAGAATTACAACCAAGCAAAAGACACTTAAACATTTAGTATAGGAAAGCAATGAAGGCAGGTTCGGCACTTCTTTTAACAGTTTAATTGGTGGTTCTTGCTAAGGCGGTTTATTTGGGATTCATTCTGACCCAGTCTACTATTGTTAAAAACCTACTGAAAGCATTCTGGGGGTGGGAGTGATGTTTTGGAGGCAGACAGATTAGTTGCAGAATACCTTGTTTTCAAACTGAATACAGTCTCCATCGTCCAGCACAGCAGTGTGGTGCGGTTCTATTTTTTGTTGAGCATCGGAAGGACCTGGAAAATGGTGTTTTTTCAAGAGGTGATTGTGCTAACATTTCCAAATAGGTACTGGCTAATTCACACTGTTTCCGAAACATATATGAATAATTAAGCCTTTCACGAAAATTTCCAGGCAGACAGCTGATCACAGAATAACTTCATTGCAAGGTAAGACTTACAATGCCCAAGCATGCAATGCTATAACCATTTACCTGATTAAGCCCCACTGAATTTGATGGGTCTTCCCTCCAAGTATAGGATTGTTCTATAAGAGGCATTTTACAGTTCTCCCTGCAATATCTGTTTTCTACTTTGAAATAAATGAGACGGCTCAGCCAGAGCATGAAACTCTTAATCTCAGGGTTGTGAGTTCAAGCCCCACATGGGTTAAAAGATCCCTGCATTGCAGGGGGTTGGACTAGATGACCCTCACGGTCCCTTCCGACTCCAATTCTGTGAAAGGATATCTAGCATCACTATGGTCCTCTGCAGATCACCGCTTCGTTACCCAACAAACAAAGCTTTCTCCAACCTGCCACAACTAAGGCATTTGCGCCACGAGGACCCTCAACAAGGGTCAACCACAGATTTATTGTTTATAGATAGGTGGGCTCACAGGCAGAGCAGCAATCTCTAGGAAATACTGTGCAGAGACCATGGTAGGCTTTATAGAGCAACCCAGCGTCATAAACCAATAGGAAGCTACCTGCTAATCTTTAAAGGCTGCAATTTTTACAGAGCAAGCAAATGCTGCCTGTTTGACATTTACAACCGTCTGAATACCATTTCGCCCCTTAAAAAAAGATCGTACTAGCTTTTGAAAATAAAAAATGGTTCTCAATAACAGAAGCAGTTTCCAGTAATCAAAACAGGGTGGAGTCAACAAGCAACTTACCAACATATACATTACCAAAGAGCGTGTAAATAAACGCTGTCCAACCTGAAATGTAAAAGGGCAAAATACTGTCAGATACATAGAAAGTTTAAACATATGGAGGCCTGTAATAGGCCATGCAAAGTTGTGATTTGCAAGGTATTGATGTGACTCTATCCATGTGTAAAGGTTCCATTTTTTAAACCATATTTTACTTATTTTCAGATGTAACATAACTAATGAAACAACATTATTACCAACCTCCCACACCTCCCCAAAGTAGAGAGACATGCACCACAGCAAAATACATTGGACTTTCCAATGTATTCATTAACTGTTTTGTTTAACAATAGGATAAACAATTAAGTTATTCCATTTTAAGAGGCTTACTGGGAGGCAACTTATTTTTTATAATATTTTTTAATTAAATTTTCTATTTTACAATCTCAAATAAACATTTTACAAACTTTAAAATATCCAATGTCTACCCTTCTTCTCTTCCCATGGTTGATTCTACGTATCATACTTCCCTGCATATTTTACTATAACCATTCAAGTAAGTTTTCCACTTTTACATCCATCAAAAATTATTTACTCTGTTGAATTTATCTTAATGCTGCCAGTGTTTTCAGCTGTATATTTCAGCTGAATACTTTCCATATATTCAATAAATGTTTTCCAGTCTTCTTTAAAGGCATGTTCTTCTTGCTCTCTTATTCTATGTGTTAAATCTGCAAGTTGTGCATATTCTGTCAACTTAAGTTGCCAATCCTCTTTAGTTGGGGCCTTACTTTCCATTTTTCAGCTAACAAAACACAGGCCACAGTTGTTGCACACATAAATAACCTTTTCTGACACCTGGGAATTTCAGTATGGGCTATCCCCAACAAAAATTACTCTGGTTGTTTTTTGGAAAGTAGTTTTAAACATTTTTTCTCAATTCATTATAAATCATTTCCCAATATGCTTTTACCTTTCTATACTGGGAGGGAATTTAAGACCTGAAGGTCACCTCTAGCCCACCAAGGCCTCTCCAACAGGCTGCTTAGCCTTTGACTACTGCCCATTTATCCTTCAGCTGCAGTTCTGTGGGAAGGAGACACAAAATGGACCGTTTCTTGGGAAAGCCATTTAACTGGTGGGGCCAGTCCATTGTTTGGTGGTTTGCTGCTTCATAGCCCAGTTGTAAATATTTTTTGCTCAGATGGAAATCCTACTTGGTTTGAAGGGAATTGTTTGCTTTAAAAGTACACAATGATGCAGCCACCAGAACGCCAGCTAGATGAAATCCTTATTTGCTAAATTTGACCACCAGCTCTGTTTCTTCCAAGCTGAATGCCTAGCATTTTGACATGGATGAAAAAAAATATTGCCACGTAACCTGATTAAAACTCTGTTCTCTTTATCCCAGTTGGCACCTATATTGGGTCTGAATTGATTTTATCTATGCACTGCTGCTTTAAATGGCTTTTTAAAACATATAATCGTTTTTTAATTGTTTTTACATATGCAACTGTTCTACCTGCTTCATAAATGTTTTATTATATTGTCAATTGCTTTGGGATGCCTCATGGGAAACAATTCATAACATAAATAAACGGCACTCATCTTTTCATTAAAACGTTACTGCTCAGTCTGCAACAGTTAGTAAATGTGTTCTTTTAAATGCAGATGCACCTCTGAAATAACCACATGGATTTCAGCCAAAGCAATTCTACTTTCAGGGTTATATCTTCTCATTCTCTGGGCACATATCCCAGAACAAGCAGCAAGCCCCATCATTTCGACATGAAAATCCCGACACATTAAGCTCCAATTAAATGACCACAATTTTTCTCCATAAATAGACAGAGATTGGAAGGTAGCCTTAAAAAGTCAAATTTTGCTGCTATATAGTTATGCTTAAGACTTCCTCAGAAGTTAAACAGTGGGCAGATAACTGATTTTGTGACATGGATGGATTGTACAGCAGCCATTCCAAATCAGTCCCCTTTATTTCTCTGCTTCTTGGGGTGAGTGCTGATACTTATGTACCTAAAACCTCCTACACAAGCATCCAGAGGCTCAGGGGAACACCAGGATTTGAAGGAGTACAAGAAACAAAACAAAAACATGTTAACACACAAAGGAGGCGAACTCCCTTTCAAAGGCCGAAACACAACTGCATACATGTGCAGGGCCTGCCTGATTCATCCATGTCTGTTGCCATAAAAAATATGTTGGAAGTAGGACTTGCGTGATAAGTTTCCATTGCCCAGGCTCCTGGCTGTTTCTGCTAGGAGGACAATGAGTTTGGGGCGAGGGGAGAGGAGGAGGAGGAGGAGAAGAAGTTTGGATTTGATATCCCTGTTTATCACTACCCTAAGGCATCTCAAAGCGGCTAACAATCTCCTTTCCCTTCCTCCCCCACAACAAACACTCTGTGAGGTGAGTGGGGCTGAGAGACTTCAAAGAAGTGTGACTGGCCCAAGGTCACCCAGCAGCTGCATGTGGAGGAGCGGAGAATTGAACCTTGTTCACCAGATTATGAGTGAACTCTTAACCACTACACCACACTGGCTCAGAGGGAAGGAAAAAGATTAAGAAGATGAGGGGAAGCAGACCCAGCAGATTAGAAGCTGATGGTGAAAAATTATGAAAGCAAAAGCTGGGTCAGAAGAAAGTGAACAAACTATGAGCAAGAAGATTATGCAGCTGAGAGCAAGAAGCAGGAGAGAGAAGGGAAGGGAGGAAGGCTGATGAAAAAACCAAGACATGACTTGAAAGTGAGGAGAAAGGTGAAGAAGCAAATCCGTGAACGCAGGAAAGGAACAGATGTGAAGAGAGAGGGGAATTTCATGGTAACTGACACAACAAAACAAGAGTGTGGGACAGGGAAGGGATGCAAAATGGAGGCACAGCAAGAATGGCAGAGTGGGAGGCCTAGGAAAGTGGAGTTGTCTGCAGCACTAAACCCAATAATTAACCCACATAACGTTTTGTTGCAGGCCCCCACTTGCCCATCACAGATTCCTAAGGAAGACTACTGAATTCAGCTAGAAATCTAGCTTGCATCGGAAAACACCAGCTGATCTGATCTGAGATGACCCGCTGGAGCCGCAGAATACCAAGCTGGTTAAGATTAACCACAGTTGACGGTTTCGGCTGATATGCTAAACTGTGGTAAAACTAAAGCAGAAGCAGAAACTTCTGATCTCTCTTTGTGACTGCACTGAAGAAGAGTAAAGGGAAAACGTGGGAGCTTAGCAGGGCAGACTTCTTCTAGCACATTAAGGACTATGTTGTCTCTGAAATACAGAATGACACAACCTTCAGTACATGCTTCCTGGATCTAACAACAATTTGCATCCAGGAAACCATGTCCCACTGGTCTTCTCCATTCCAGCAGGTGTCTGTAATGAACACTATGTGGTCTCCTCTAAGACCCAGTACTCCTGCTCACCAACCTTGGCCTGGAATCTTTTAGCCTTAGCAATAGCTCTCTCAGGCTATTGATGGTCCATGATGGTTATGTGCTCCCTGGACTTGGCTTCTCCTCTTCCATCTTCCCTCAGGGCAACACACATCATCTTAAGCAGGAAGTGGGGAAGGCACTGCTCTCCATAGTTCTCTAGAGCTTCTGTTAATCCCCTCAGGAACTAATGGTTCCTTGTTTGCTGATATTCTGTAGCAAGGGATTGTGATATCTTTATGCTCATCATACACCTCTTCAAACGAAGCCAGCTCTATAAATACCTAAGAGAGAAGCCTGTACAGTGGTGCCTCGCAAGACGAAAAGAATCCGTTCCGTGAGTCTCTTCGTCTAGCAGTTTTTTCGTCTTGCGAAACACGCCCATTAGCGGACTAGTGCTATTAGCGGTTTAGCGGCTATTAGCGGCTATTAAAGGCTTAAGGGATTAGCGGATTAGCTGCTAAAAGGCTATTAGCAGCTTAGTGCCTTAGAAAAAGGGGGTGGGAGCGGGGAAAAATCTCAAGACTCACAAGACATTTTCGTCTTGCGAAGCAAGCCCATAGAGAAATTTGTCCTGCGAAGCACCTCCAAAACGGAAAACCCTTTCGTCTAGCGGGTTTTCCGTCTTGCGAGGCATTCGTCTTGCGGGGTACCACTGTAATTCTCCTGCCCTTCTTAAATCTTCAGCAGCCTTCTAGAAGTGTTAAAAGTGATTTACTTGAACTCAGGATATAGTTCAAAAGATAGCAAATGAGTATTTATTGATATATTTATGTGTCAGATCCTTAACTGTTCAGTGGTTATTAGTATATTGCTTTAAAGAACCAGAGTTTCCATTAATTTGTTTACATACAAAACACAAATGTGCAGAAACAAACATCCATCTCTCACAGAAATCTTATGGAGCGAATTTGCAGCTAATTCTTTGCCCATTACCTAAGAGACAAACATGTGTGGCAAATGCCAAGGAATTTTGCAACTCCAGATCCTGAGCTCATTTAATAACAACTATAAAAAAATACCTTGGCAATCTTTATTCAAATGAGCCTTACCAAAGTCAGGAGAGCATATGTAGCAAGATAAGAGTGTGCATAAGTTTTTTGGATCCAAACTCAGATTCTTTGCAACTGAGGCAGAGCATTTACAATACATAAAAATCTTACTGACTGGCCTCAGTATCTAGCCAGCAGCCATCTGTTTTCTGCAAGAACTGGGGCTGAACTACGTGTTCATGGGATTGGATTGCCTGCCATTCTGTCTTTAAATGAAAAGCAGCCACAAGAGGCTACCAATCTGATTAGAGCAATGGAAATGTGTGTTTTTCATTCTCCCCACCTCACCCCAATTTCCCCAATCAGCTGCCCCTAAAGGGTATTGTACTTTTTACCTCACCTGGCAAACCACAGTTTGAGAGTATAATTTAGATTGTGAAAATGGCACAATGGAGAGAAAAGGTAAAAAAATATCTCCCATTATCCAACTGCTCTAATCGAATTGGAATGTACTAATGGCTGCATTAATAAAAGCAGGTCACAGATTTTCCACATACCAAACACTTTGACCCTAAATCAGTGGAACACGTATTTTTCCTACAAGAATGCAAGTGAAGCCATTAACTTGCGAAAGAGCTACCGGGCAATGTGCATAGTCACAGGTCCACAGAGCATTTGCCTATTTCACTATCATCCTATTCACTCAGTCCTCCTTTCCTTACATGATTCATGATGCCCAAAGCAAAGGGTTTTGCTGTCCTTGTTGCCCTGCCTCCTCGGCTTCTGCCCCTGTCATGTGGCCCAGCGGCCCTCTACACATGGGGGGCCTACTCTATGTCTGGAGGCTCCCCACACAATTCAGAACCCAGAAACCACACAGGGAGAGCAGGCTGCTGGCTTCAGACCTCACCCCACAGAAATCTGTGTTTGATGGACGGGGCTGCTGGAAATGTGACAGGGAGGACGGGACCAGCAGCTGCATCCCATGGAGGGCATGAGATGGTGACCACTTGATGGAAAAATGACTGAACATGGCTTATGGCTATTCCTGGAGGGAAGCCACACGCCACATGCACCAGCACAACAGACGTCTGTGTGCGCAACAGAGATTCCTCCCCTGTCCTCTTCACTCCCTGCACCCAACCTCCAAATTGGCTCCAGAGGGTTGGGGATGATCAAAAGCAGATTTTAAAAGTGTGCAGAGGGAGGCGAGAGACCAGAGGCTGCACTAGTGAGATTACACCACTGTAGCTATTAAATCTTTCAAATGTGACTATGTACCTACTGGGCCATACCTCTGACGTGACTTGGCAATCCATGTGGAAAAAAGGTGCTATGCGCAGAACAGACCCTCAGATATTTCGCCGTGTAAAAAGGCCCAAGCACACAACCAAAAATGGGAATGGAAGTTAAACCCACGCTAAGAACTCATCCCACCACAAGACACCATTAACGAGATTCAAGCATCACCATTGAAGCTGCTCCAAATTCCATTTTTGATGAGATGAAGGAAACGTTTCCTACCTTTGGGAACAGCCTGGATGTGTTTCGCTCCTTTGTCTAACTTGAAATCCAGATACAGCGTTGGAGTGCGGGTATACACCTTAGACTGAACAGCAACAAGGAAAATTTACATCTCAGGAGGAGGAAAATGGGCTGGCAGCATAAAACACATCAAAACAAAGAGGGAGTCCACCAGCAGTGCATTTCAATGGAGGATAAGGCTATCAAGACAGAAGTACTGTTTTTGGGGGACAGGGGGCGGGCGGGTGTGGGGGATTCCCTAGTCCTGAATGGGGTAACTGTGCCCCTGAAGGGCCAGGTGTGCAGCCTGGGAGTCATTTTGGACTCACAGCTGTCCATGGAGGCACAGGTTAATTCTGCGTCCAGGGCAGCTGTCTACCGGCTCCACCTGGTACGCAGGCTAAGACCCTACCTGCCTGCGGACTGTCTTGCCAGAGTGGTGCATGCTCTAGTTATCTCCCGCTTGGACTACTGCAACGCGCTCTACGTGGGGATACCTTTGAAGGTGACCCGGAAACTGCAATTAATCCAGAATGCGGCAGCTAGACTGGTGACTGGGAGTGGCCACCGGGACCACATAACACCGGTTCTGAGAGATCTGCATTGGCTCCCAGTACATTTCCGAGCACAATTCAAAGTGTTGGTGCTGACCTTTAAAGCCCTAAATGGCCTTGGTCCTGTATGCCTGAAGGAGTGTCTCCACCCCCATCGTTCAGCCCGGACACTGAGATCCAGCGCCGAGGGCCTTCTGGCGGTTCCCTCATTGCGAGAAGTAAGGTTACAGGGAACCAGGCAGAGAGCCTTCTCGGTAGTGGCACCTGCCCTGTGGAACGCCCTCCGAGCAGATGTCAAAGCAATAAACAACTATTTTACTTTTAAAAGACAACTGAAGGCAGCCCTCTTTAGGGAAGTTTTTAATGTCTGATGCTGTACTGTTTTTAATATTCAGTTGGAAGCCGCCCAGAGTGGCTGGGGAAACCCAGCCAGATGGGCAGGGTATAAATAATAAATTATTATTATTATTAATTATCATCATCATCATCATCATCATCATCATTTGTTACTGGTCATGATGACAAAACACTACCTCTAGAACAGTAGCAATCCTATACACACCTCCTCAGAAATAACTGCCACTGAGTTAATTTAATCTGCCTCAGCACAACTGTTCAAAAGAATATTTGAGAGGCTCTTTTTATGCTAGCCACAAACCCTAAAGAAATTGCATGGAGTCAGAACAACAAACATGGTAACGAAGTAAAAACAAAAAAGATGGATATTTACATTCAAGAACTGGAAAGAAGATGGGGGGGGATTGGGGGGGAGTGAAAGGCTAATTCAACTCTGAATAAGGAGACCTCCTGCTGGCCTCAGTTCTGAAATTCAAAATTCCCACTCCCACTCCGAATCCAAGGAGGTGGCATAGAAAAGTGAAATGTATGAGCAAAATTCACAGCCTCCCATTCAAATAGACACCGTATTCGGACTGTTGCCTTCAAAGAAAATTGTCTCCAGGGGAGACAAAAATTACATGAGCAAGGCCTCCAAATGCTCATGTGTTATTTTCCCCACATGGTTGCAGCAACAAGATGTTTGAATCCCGAAATGCATAGCCCTTGCACATGCGGTGGGCAGATCTGAAATAGTGCAGGCTGCCTGTGACTTTCAAAATTGTGTAGAAGAGAGAAGCTAAGCTTGCTGAAATTCCCTCTTCTAAACTACTATGAAAAGAACAGGAGGCCTCTCTTCTTTAGTAATGAAGAAAAAGAAGAAGAAGAAGAAGAAGAAGAAGAAGAAGAAGAAGAAGAAGAAGAAGAAGAAGAAGAATTTGTTATTTATACCCTGCCCATCTGGCTGGGTTTCCCCAGCCACTCTGGGCGGCTCCCAACAAAATATTAAAAATACGATAAAATATCAAACATTAAAAACTACCCTAAACAGGGCTGCCTTCAGATGCCTTCTAAAAATCAGGTAGTTGTTTATTTCCTTAACATCGGATGGGAGAGCATTCCACAAGGCGGCCGCCACTACTGAGAAGGCCCTCTGCCTGGTTTTCTGTAACCTCACATCTCACACTGAGGGAACCACCAGAAGGCCCTCAACGCTGGACCTCAGTGTCCGGGCTGAATGATGGTGGTGGAGACGCTCCTTCAGGTATACTGGGCTGAGGCCGTTTAGGGCTTTAAAGGTCAGCACCAACACTTTGAATTGTGCTCGGAAATGTACTGGGAGACAATGTAGGTCTTTCAGCATCAGTGGCTACCTTACCTGCATTTAACCTAGAACTGGGATAGGGAAACTGTGGCCCTCCAGATGTGACTGAACTTCAGCTCCCATCAGACTCAGCCAACAAGGGCAACCATCAGGACTGATGGGAGCTGGAGTCCTCTACATTGGGATGGCCACAGATTTTCCATCACTGACCTAGAAGCTGAGAAGCCAAGTACTGTGAAGTCTCAAGGAAATGTTGAAGAATCGTAAAACGGAGAAAGATTCTTTATATGGATAGGTAGCACTGGTTAAACCATTTTTAGGCTGGGTGGGCGCAGTTCTGCACCATACACGTTTGTACTTCAGCAGACTTTATCGTACCATCTTATTACTCCTATTGGAACAAGTTCAGGTATGAACATTTCTCTCGGTCCATATGACAAACATGGCATTTTCTCCTGACTGTTCTCTTTCTGATAAAGATCTGCAGGATTTAGAGAGCACTTCGTTTAGTTCTCCTGCAGATAAGTTTTAAAAGATTTGCTTTGCAGTCAAGTTCGTGGCTTAATAAAGAGAGACTTCTAAACAGAGAAGGGGGAAATAAAGGAATACTCAGTGCGATAGCTCTGAAAAAAAACAAAAGCCACCCTACGGATTATTAGGAAAGAGACTGAATATAAAATTGCCAGCATTTTGAATGTGGCCTAAAGTTCAGGTCACTCTATCTCAAAAACGACATTGAAGAGCTGGAAAACTAAAATTGGAAGACAACAACCAACTTAATTGGGGAATATACGAAAGGAAGTACTTTTTCACCCAAATTATAGAATTGGCTGCCATAAAATGCAATGATAGTCAATAGTTTGTCTAATCCAGTTTTAAACTTGTCAAACTCATGAAAGATAAATAAACTAATGGCTACTAACCCCAACGTAACTGCAGAACCAATAAGCAATGCAATTAATTTTAACATTTTAAATTATGTGGAAATATTATACTTTTGTGTGTGCAAATCAGTCCTGTGGGGCATGTCTGGAGAAAATGAATTTCCTCTAAACAAATTTAATAGGCAAAGTGAGCACAAAGCTATTTCTTTCTCTGTCTTTGCCAGTGTTTTAGTAACCTAATCCTCCAAACCCACACAGACTCCATGGGGCTCAGCAGGGATACTAGGGATTAATTTAGCAAAGAGTAACCTCTCACCCCTGGAGGTGTCCCTTTCGGGTAAGACTTGAATTGCAATCACGGACTAATGCAAGAGGTCTTCAGACATTGTGGTCAGCATTTTTTAAATGAGACATGAGAACGGAGATATATTCTAACACAATGTAAACAAAATCTAGAAATCTCTCTGCTCTACAATCATCTTTACAACTCATAATTTCCATGTAATTCATACTACTTGGTGTGCCTGATACTAACAGCCATTTCTTATATGACAAGAATGTAAGATCAGCCCTGCTAGGGCACACTTAAGGTCTTTCTAGCCAGTTCTCCCACTGGTCAACCTGTTGCCTACAGGAAGCCCACAAGGAAATGAGAGCAAAAGACCTCTCCTGCTTGTTGTCCTCAGAAATTGGATTTCAGAGACATTCCACCTCCAATTCTGGAGCTAATACAGCTATCTTGGCTAGTAGCCACCCACAACCTTATTCCGCATGAATCTGTCTAATCTCCTTTTAATGCTGTCCAAGCTGGCTGCCATCGTTACATCTTGTGACAGCATAGTTGAGGTATGTGCTGTGTGAAGTCCTTCCTCTTATCTACACCGAATCTCCCAACTATAAACGATATTGGATGCCCCAATTCTGGGCTTATGAGACAGGAAGAACATCCTCTCACAATCCTCTTTGCTACATTTTCCCAATGAATTTCCTACACTGCCATCACTCAGATGCCAGGGATTTTGATTATAAGAATTGGTAAAAGCCCTTTATAACTCTGTGCGCAGACATGCCCTAAAGGCATCAGGTGAAAAGTAAAGTAATGAAACACAAACTGCATTCTCCAATGGTGCTTGCTTCCAATTATTTTACAAGATCCCCCAAGATCTCTCCTGCTTGTTGAACCTGCCCTGTGAACCTATACTAAACAACAGTTCATACAAGCCAAATCCATGTTGCCTTCTCGTTAGAAAAAGGAACGGCTATTCTTAAAATAAGAAACAGGAAAATCAGTTCCCCTCAAACATGAAATTTCAAGCAGCGGTGTCTTATACCGGAGTCAAGGTACAAATTGCAATCTTGGGTCAGGAAATGAATCAGAAGTGGAAATGCATCACGTCGAATTTTTAAAAGGGTGCCTTCCGGAAGACAAAAAGAGGCATTAAATCAAAAATGCCTTTTAAAACAGCACTGCAAAGTACTTATGGAAAGATTTGAAGCCACATGTTGAAAGAATTTATGACTACTTTGGTATGCAAACCCCACTTTGGCTCATCTTGCCTACATTTTTTTCCAGTTATTCGCGGTAATAAGGCACCAGCATTAAAATGGTTCAACAAAGCATCTTCAACACGCAGAAAGAGAATTTACGACCGATCTGAAGGTGGTGGGTTTTTCTGTCTGTTATACCTGCACTAGAAAGGGCAGCAACTTCCCCTTGGTATGGTCACGATTTCATTAGGCCATACAGCTTACATGTGGCATTGATTTGTCTTCGTAATGAATAGCACGTTTGCTAATAAAAACAATGGGAGGAATGCTAGGAGGTGATAAAATTAAAGACATGCAATTGGAAAAGCTTCAGAAAAGTATGCAATGTGAAGTCATCCCTTGAGTTTGCAAACAACATTTACTGTAACTGCAGGCATTATCTTCTTTTTAAAATGCGGGATATATGAATATGGTTAGAACTTGTTGCCTAGCAGTAGCTGGGCAACGAGCCAGGCTTACTAATATTACTCAGTCTGTATTCACAGACTTATAGAAGGGACCCCCAAGGCGCATCTAGTCCAGCCCCCCTACAATGCAAAAATTACAGCTAAAGAATTCCACACAAGTCTAAGGTAAAGGTAAAGGTACCCCTGCCCGTATGGGCCAGTCTTGCCAGACTCTAGGGTTGTGCGCTCATCTCACTTTAGAGGCCGGGAGCCAGCGCTGTCCGCAGACACTTCCGGGTCACGTGGCCAGCGTGACAAGCTGCATCTGGCGAGCCAGCGCAGCACACGGAACGCCATTTACCTTCCCGCTAGTAAGCGGTCCCTATTTATCTACTTGCACCCGGGGGTGCTTTCGAACTGCTAGGTTGGCAGGCACTGGGACCGAACGACGGGAGCGCACCCCGCCACGGGGATTCGAACCACCGACCTTGCGATTGGCAAGCCCTAGGCGCTGAGGTTTTACCCACAGCGCCACCCCCCACACAAGTCTAAGTAAGTATTATAATGAAAACGAGTAACTCAAAATATGACCCTGTGATAATCGTAAACATATTTGCTGCTATATTCAGTGTTGACATTTGTGCAGAGGGGGTTTGTGCCGGTGGCAATGCGGTGATGAAGCTTCTGAAGTTAATTGGCTGAACTGATGAGACAATGTGAAATATTCCTATTGGTGAAGCACTAGAAACTGGAGTAACAAGCAGCAGCTGCCTCTCTTTCACAATGGAAGCAGCTTCTAAAATCACTGTTAAAGGTGGAAAGCGAAGTGGAGATTCTTTCATTCCTCCGTCAGAGCTAATGTGTAAAGATAGACTATGATGCCTACCTTATGCCCCCAGTTTATCTGCCATCAGAGTATAATATTTCTGCCATGCCAAATCCTATCTGTCAATGCTGTGTTGGCAGAGTTTTGGGTATATCCTATCCCAAGCACTTACATCATGCCTGCACAACTGGCTAACCCACCAAGCCAAACACAGCCCATCATCTATAATTGTGGCTCAGCAGTGGCTTGATGAGACCTTTTTTAGCTTATCCGTTTGAGACTATAAAGGACAACTAATAACAACAAACCCCACATGGCTCATGGATTGTGTTCAGTCTGATGGATCCCAAAATTGAGCACAATGAATTAGTTGTTGTGGCAACAATGCTTTCAGTATGGGCTCATTAAACACATGGAAAATGCTATAAATAGTATTTAAGATGCACAAAGTGGATTACGTATTTCCTTTATCGGTGTTATTTACCCCAGGAACTTACAAATACTGATCTAATACAGTGGCACCTCTGGTTATGGACTTAATTCGTTCTGGAGGTCCGTTCTTAACCTGAAACTGTTCTTAACCTGAGGTTAAGCTAATGAGGCCTCCCGCTGCCACCATGCTGCCGGTGTGCAATTTCTGTTCTCATCCTGAGGTAAAGTTCTTAACCCAAGGTACTACTTCCAGGTTAGCGGAGTCTGTAACCCGAAGTGTTTGTATACCACTGTATATTAAAATGAAGTTTCCTAGAGCGATTGTTTTTTCTAAAGTCCAACTTTAAACATACTTTTTTCTATAGTGTAGAACAGGGGTCTGCAACCCGCGGCTCCGGAGCCGCATGTGGCTCTTTTACACCTTTGCCGCAGCTCCGGGGCAGATACTAGCGAGGGGAGGAGGCGCATTGTGCGCCCCAACACTCCCCACTGTGGCGGGTGCTGTACTGGCTGTGACGTCGCATGGGGGCAGTGTGTGCGTTAGTCACGCACCGTCCCGACGTCACCTTCCCACCCACCCGCTACATTGTAAGGGGCATGTACGCTGGTCACTGTTTTGAAGGGGAGTGAAGAACACACACACACAAAAAGGTAACTTGTTAATTTAACGTCTATTTCTATGAGGAGGAGTAATTCTGAGGGGGTCAAAGAAAGAAATAATAAAAAAGTGACAAAAAAGTTATTTTTATAATGATGAGTTTTGCGGCTCCCAGTTTTTTTTCTTCGGAAACGGGTCCAAGTGGCTCTTTTTGTTTTAAAGGTTGCAGACCCCTGGTGTAGAATATTAGTTTCCAGGCAACTCGGGATTAACTGAGCCACAGTCAAGTGCTCACCCAGGGGCTCTCTATTTTAATTGGCTTCTCACCCAGTTCACCCAGCTACAGTAGCTATTCCCAGAATTCATTGCTGCTGGACAGGCCCATGAGCATCTAAAGCCAAGTGCTGACATCCTAGGTGGGCATGCTGAGTCTGCAGAAATTTTCATCCAAGTAGGCATCTGCCACCCCTCTGCATCTGAAACTTTGCACCAAACTTCTGATCAACTGCCTCCACCCAGAAGTAGGGCACCATCCAGCTGTCAAACTGCCAACGGTAGGTTGCAAATAGGATGCAGATTGTTTCAGTGCTTTAGATTTGCAAATAGCCAAAGCTTTCATTTCCTCGTGAAACTTTTTCGAGTTCTTCCACCTGGAAAACTTTCAGCAATTGTTTAAGCAATGAAAAATGCAGTGCAGGTAATAAATGTAAAAACTGAGTAATGTGTCTCTCTGGTATAGCGTGTCTACATAAATTATTTTAATGCACCACAGAATGTGTGTATTTTCTTCATCTTGCCAGGTAATATCAGACCGATAAATCGGCTATGCTCCTCCTAGACGTACCAGACTAGGCTTTGAAAATTGTGGTCCAGGAGGAATCTGGCCCGACGGGTGCATTTTACACAGCTTCGGCCACAGAAATAGAGCATCACCTAAGAAGCTGTGCTGTTAACTGTTGGGGACAACCTTGGCCAACCTCTTCAGATGTGAGGCTGAATTATTGGGAAATAAAAATTATACAGACTCTGGAGTGGGTGGCTGATTAAAAAAGGATGCCTTGTGGGAGGAGAAACCAGATTATACATTATTATTTTATTTGTACCCTGCCCATCTGACTGGGTTGCCATATACAAACACATAATACAACATTAAAAACTTCCCTATACGTGTCTACCTTCAGGTGTCTTCTAAAGGTTGTATAGTTACAACCTTGGCATCTGAAGAGATGGCGTTCTGCAGGGCAGGCCCTCTGCCTGCTTCCCTGTAACCTCACTTCTCACAGTGGGGGAACTGCCAGTTCCATGATGAAATGTTTTAAGGATACATAGGGTCTACTGGGCCAGACTATTAACTCTAGGTTGGTGGTTCTCCAAGGTTTCAAGGCAGGGGAAGTTAGCAACCCTAACCTGAAGCGCCGGTCATTGAGCAAAGCAGATGGCCCTTCCCCATATTGAACCTCCCACTCTAGCCTTGCTTGCTCCTAGAATTCTCACCAAATGCCACAACTGAAATGAGAAATAAGGCTGAGCGGCCTCTAAGCTAACAGTGGGCTATGGAGGAATGCCTGGGCAAGACGGCCCATCTGCTACTCTGCTTCTGCACAGGCAAGGGCTCAGTTAATAAAACAAAGAAGTGGAATGTAGAGGCAGAGCCCAGGGGTCAGGGGTCAGCTCCGAAAGTGTGGGGTGGGCTTAAGTGTTCTGTGTGGGGCCAGCTGGAACTGGCTTAGCAAGCTGTGCGGCTTGTTTTCCCTCTGTAACCTTTCCTGATTGGAAGTGGCTGTTGGTTCACTGCAAGAACAAAGGCGTCCGGCTTCCTTTGCGAGCCACATTCCAGTATATCACCAAGGCATGCCTCGACAGTATATAGGATGAGACTCGCTCACTTATTTTATGTGCTTCTAGATGGGTCACAGCAAGGCAGCTTGTTAAAAAGAAGGCAAAAAACCCAATAAAATGCTTGCCTGAAATACCAAGATTATGACCCTTGATACTCAACCTCCTCCGACAAGGCCCCAGCTCCTTTTCTCCCTTGCCGTAAGAACAAACCACGGACAAACCACAAATACAGGCAGATTTAAACAACTGCTTCCTGAAAGTGAGATGCTATTACTAATAATTCATCCATCACTGACAGTAAAAACAGTTTCCAGAAAGGTAAGCAAAAGGGATAATATCCCATACAATTATATCCTCTTAAAACTAAAGGCTCAGACTTTCAGATCCCTACAAATGGCAGATGTAGTACGACTGGCCTGCTTGTTTTGCACTTGTCTGACCCTGAGGGGTTACATAATTAACTAGCTGAAACATGTAACTTCAGTGAATTGGAATTTTAAGCATATGACAGGTTGAGGGGAAACATGCAGCCAGAAAACATTTGCTAAAGACACTGACGGTGCCTGTAGTCTCCACCCCCATCGTTCTGTCCAGAAACTGTGGTCCAGCTCCGAGGGCCTTCTAGTGGTTCCCTCACTGTGAAAAGTGAGGTAACAGGGAACCAGGCAGTGGGCCTTCTCAGTAGTGGTGCCCGCCCTGTGGAATGCCCTCCTATCAGATGTCAAGGAAATAAACAACTACCTGACTTTTAGAAGACATCTAAGGCAGCCCTGTTTAGGAAAGTTTTAAAAGTTTTGATGTTTTATCATGTTTTGAATATTCTGTCGGAAGCCACCCAGAGTGGCTGGGGAAACCCAGCCAGATGGGCAGGGTATAAATAATAAATTTATTATTATTATTATCTAGCATAAGTCCTGGATAGTCACCCCCAACCTGGTGCTCTCCTGAGGTCATTGGACTCCAACTCCCATCACCCCAAACCATTGGCCATACTGGCTAGGACTGATGGGCCTTGTAGTCCAAAATGTCATGTGGTTGGGGCAGGTTGTACTGTACACATCTCTTTGTGGCAGTAGGGTGCCACTGAAGGAGTACCGTGTGGGAATTGCCCTCAAATCGCCATCGTGAGCAATGTGGCTTTCTTTCCAGCTAGCGGCTCTGTTCAGGAGGAGGAGGAAACGATGCCTTATGAGGAACGGCTAAGGGAGCTGGGCATGTTTAGCCTGGAGAAGAGGAGGTTAAGGGGTGATATGATAGCCATGTTCAAATATATAAAAGGATGTTACATAGAGGAGGGAGAAAGGTTGTTTTCTGCTGCTCCAAAGAAGCGGACACGGAGCAATGGATCCAAACTACAAGAAAGAAGACTCCACCTAAACATTAGGAAGAACTTCCTGACAGTAAGAGCTGTTCGACAGTGGAATTTGCTGCCAAGGAGTGTGGTGGAGTCTCCTTCTTTGGAGGTCTTTAAGCAGAGGCTTGACAACCATATGTCAGGAGTGCTCTGATGGTGTTTCCTGCTGGGCAGGGGGTTGGACTCGATGGCCCTTGTGGTCTCTTCCAACTCTATGATTCTATGATTCTAGGAGGGAGAGCACCGCTTCCTCCACCACTGAGCTGGCTGCAGGCCTTTCATGCAAACAAATCTAAGCGCATAGGTCACAGAGTTTCTTTTCAAGCAGATCCTTTTGTATATAAGGGCTTTTTCCATTCCACTTTTTCCTTGCCAACAGATTAGCTTTCCAAGGAAGTACAGCAGTGTGGACTCCTTCCCCAATAGCATGTGGACGACGTAAACACATGGAGTACACAGTAACTTGCCCTGTAATCTTACTGCTCCTTATCAGAGAAGGAAAAGTCACTCACAAACACCCTCAATTCGCCCTGCTGTGGCTTTACCTTCCTCTCCCCCCTCCTGAAGTTAAGACAAGGGACTCACTTTTTAAAAGGCTGCAGGTTGAATTAAGCCATAAGATAATTATCAGAACTGTTCAGTTTTTTTAAAAAAAGAGGCCTCTTTTCGCTAGTTTGTCAGCAAATGTGTTTACCTTTACGCCCAGCGCCTCTCCTGAAATGACGGACACACTCACACCGTTCTGTGAAGGCTTGGGGACTTCTTCCTTTTTGAGTTCTTGGTATTGGGGTTCAATCATTTTCTCAGAGCTTCTCAGGTTGACCCAAAGCTGCAGGCCGTGGGCTGGCTCCTCGGTGCAAGGCATCTCTGCATGGAGAATGCCACGGCCGGCTGTCATCCACTATATACCAAAAGGTAAAGGAGAAGGTCAGAGAATTGAAACATTTTGCTTTGCAGAAGCTGAAGTGAAGCATCAACTCAATTCCTAGTCCCGTCCCCCCAAACTGCACACACAATCCAGTGTTTCGATCAAAGCTGGCAACTCCACCTTGCATTATTTAGCCAAAGCGGAACAAGATGCAAAAATACAGTTCTAATAATTTGTTATGCCATTAGCTAAAAATAATCCTTGAGTTTTAAGCACTGAGGAAACAAAAAGTTTCATGGTGGATTGTGGTATGATGGGAATTGACCCAGAATGTAAATATCCTAGGGCTTCAATAATTCTATGCACGCTTACCTGGGAGTAAGGCCCCATTGAACTTCATGGGGCGTGTGTCTAAATCAAGGTTTCCCAAGCTTGGGTCTCCAGCTCTTTTTTTGGACTACAACTCCCATCATCCCTAGCTAGCAGGACCAGTGGTGAGGGATGGTGGGAATTGTAGTCCAAAAACAGCTGGAAAGTCAAGCTTGGGAAACCCTGGTCTAAATAGACATGTAGGGTTGCATTAAAGGTCTTTAGAAATGTTGTATTAGAATGAATTGGATTTGGAAGCTTTAACATAATCTGTAACAGGAATAAGCTAACCTGTGACCCCTCCCAGATGTCCAACCCTAACCAGACTTCTCCAATGACCAAGGATGATGGGGGGGGGGGAGGTTGTCGCAGGTTAACTACCCCTGTCTACAGTATCGGTCTTCACTCTTTTCAGATCCAGGTCCCATCTTCAATCCCAACCTGAAGCCACTTTAATTCTTTTTCTGTTTAGGATGACCAAATCCAGAGGAAGGCAAAGCTCCTATCTGGCAAAGTTTATACAGAAGAGGATGTTTGGGCTGGGTAGGAAAAACCGCATCTCACAAAACTCCCTCTTCCGCAAACAATTCAAGGCAGGGGAGCTCTCCTCTCCTCCCGGATACCTAAATAGCTCCCCAACCTCATCTCTTTTAAAGAAACTTAACAGAGTGGTGGTACCACCACTGTAACCCATCTCAAACTGGGATGCAGGGAATCCTGAAGTCCAGTGGTTTGCCCCAGGAGGGAGGACACTCCAGATGTTGTTGTACCACAAACTCCCATCATCCCTGATGAGGGGGGGCTGCTGGCAATCCGAGTGCCAACAAAATCTGGATGGCGGAGATTTCACAGGCTCCTCATTACAGAAATCAGTGTACTAGGAAGACGACAGAGGGGGGGAAATACACTGCAAAACTTCCAGTCTTCAAAACCAATTTCAAAGTGAAAGGGCAAGACAGGGCAACCTCCGTTCTCATCACTTCAGCTTACCTGCAGATCTCCTGGATTCAGTCTTCCTGCGTGGCCACAGAAGTCTTCATGGGCCATGGAGCCGCCTGCCAGTAAGTATGTTACCTGAGAAAGAGAAGATTTAAAGCATCAGGGAAGCCCAAGCTCACAGCAGGCTTTATAGTCTCATCTGACAATCATGAAGGCATTTGTTCCAAAGGAGTTTGTAGTCCGAAGCCCAGTGAACTGTAATCTAAATGACATTGTTTCTTTCCAAAGCCTTATGAGACTTACAATAACATTTCCAGTAAAAATACAGCTTAAAACAAAGCAAGCAAGCAAGCAAGCAAAAACAACAACAACAAACCCACAGAGCAAATAAATATTGGGTATAATTCAGCCAGTTAACATTATAGAATCTTATTGATTTAAACAGAAGAGTTAGACAGATTGTTAATGTTTTCCCACTGAAATCAATGGCACTACACTGTACTGTATTGATCCCCATGGTATCTCGTGGTACCCCAGAGACATAGACATTCTGTTTTTAATTTAAACTAGATATGGTAGAATGATATCCTGCATACTTATTGTACAAACTAAAAGCAACACTGGGAAGGGGGGAGGCATAGATGAGGGGCACTGAAAGCGAATAAAATGAATGTACTTTAAGGGACAATCACGCTGCTAGTGAAAGAATAAACTAGAAAAATAGGTGTGATTTTCCCACAAATATTTACTTGGACTGTATTCCTACACAGTCACACTGGTGAAATCCCAATAAATTCCTGGGTGGTTTTCATTTTTTTTACTTTGGTGTACCTATAAAGGTATTCCCTATTACCCACTGGATTTGATAATGCGTCATTCGCTTAAAAAGCAGGTGATCTTTAAAGAGATTTTCCCTGCAAGTCTCGTGTTCACTAAGAAGTCATTTTGCCCTGCACAAACTCATCCTTACCTCTACTGCTACTGAGCAGTGCCGCCTGCTGGCGGGATGTAAGAAATGTTCCACAATCTGTCACAGCAAAAGCATTAGGAAGAGTCTGGCATGACCTTAAAGATGAGCAAGTCTTTTTGTAGCAAAGCCTTTTTCAGACTCCAGATCACACAGTCTGGCCATAGTAAAACTGCTAAGCCTTTAAGGTGCTCCAGTGGGAAGGTAAACGTTTCCGTGCACTGCTCTGGTTTGCCAGAAGTGGCTTAGTCATGCTGGCCACATGACCCAGAAGCTGTACACCAGCTCCCTCGGCAAATAAAGCGAGATGAACACTGCAACCCCAGAGTCGGCCACGACTGGACCTAACGGTCAGGGGTCCCTTTACCTTTTATTCAGGGAAACCTCACTAAGCGCTGTACATAATAACGTTTGCAACAGGAAGCATCCATTAAAACTTTAGAATAAGACAGCAAAGACAAGGACTAGGTACACACCATGTATTTAAAGCACATGCCCTCCCCCCAAGAATCCTGGCAAATGTTTGCAAAGGGTTCTGGGAATAGTAGTTCTGTGAAGGGTATACTACAGTTCCCAGGAGTCTCTGGGGGGAACCATGTGCTTGAAATGTAGGATGTTAAATGTATTTTACTGATTTTCCACTGTAATAATAATAAAGACGGTAAACAGGAATACAGTCTGCCATAGTTGCATGCGCAACTGTGGGAGAGGCCATAGCGCTGGGTTCTCAACAGAAAAGGCATAAAAGGGTGCAGCATTTTTATGAAATTGCTTGCCAGACGGAGCTTTCATGTGTTTAGCTAGCCTTTCCATTAATGTGACTTGTCCACACCTTTTGTCTCCATAGCGGGATAATCAGACTTTTCCGGTTTGGGGCTATGAGTTGCCGTGCCGCTAATAAAAGAAAGAGAATTAGTTCATTGTAAAGATGATATCTCTGTTTGTTCAAAGCAAAGGTGCTTCTTGAATAACCCAGGCTTTCCCAGAGGGCAATGTAGGCCACTTCAACTGGAATATAGGAATGAGAGATAGTGGGCAGCCTCTGTGGGCTCTTCTGTTTTCTCTCTCTCCTCCCCGCAGGGGAAGAGATCTCACAGAACCAGCCAAACAAACAACTCTTTAATGAGTCTCATGTGAGGCCTGTCATCGGTTGAGGCCCAAGTCAGCTGGCCTCAGGAACATAGCTAGCTGCCTTCTACAGAATCAGATCGCTGGTCCAGCTAGCTTAGTACAGTGGTACCTCTGGATGCGAACAGGATCCGTTCCGGAGCCCCATTCACATCCTGAAGTGAACACAACCCATCTCCGCGCATCAGCAGGTCACAATTTGCCACTTCCGCACATGCGCGTGACGTCGTTTTGAGCTTCTGCGCATGCAGCAAAACCCGGAAGTAACTCACTTGGGGACTGAAACCCGGAAGTAAATGCCATTGGGGACTGAACCTGCTACCTTCTGTATGCAAACCAGAGGCTCTATCCCTTGAGCTGTGGCCCATTCCCAAACTATGTACTATATAAAGGTAAAGGTACCCCTGCCCGTACGGGCCAGTCTTGACAGACTCTAGGGTTGTGCGCCCATCTCACTTAAGAGGCCAGGGGCCAGCGCTGTCCAGAGACACTTCTGGGTCACGTGGCCAGCGTGACCGCTGCTCTGGCGAGCCAGAGCCGCACACGGAAACGCCGTTTACCTTCCCGCTAGTAAGCGATACCTATTTATCTACTTGCACCCAGGAGTGCTTTCGAACTGCTAGGTTGGCAGGCGCTGGGACCGAACAACGGGAGCACACCCCGCCGCGGGGATTCGAACCGCCGACCTTTCGATCGGCAAGTCCTAGGCGCTGAGGTTTTTACCCACAGCGCCACCCACGTCCCAACTATGTACTATAGCAATGGTAAAAACCAGCAGACATAAGCAAGCACGCCTTAATAACTTACAGTTTCAAAACCTCGGTGCGGGTGATCAGGAAATCCAGCCGGTTTTCCTCCTTTGAACTCGTCAAGCAGCAGAAATGGATCCAGATTTTTCAGCTGAAAATTAAAATAGCAAGTATTTTATAAAGTTGTTTTTGTTTTTTTAAGTGACTTGTTTGAGAGAGACCGTGTACAACTGAACTTGTGTGGCCCTGTTCTCCAAGTCACACCCACTCAATGAGGATGAAAGTGCTTTTTAGCAAAGCTGTCAAGACTTTTGGGGCAAGCCTCTCACCCCGACTCAGTGGCAACTCTTGTTCTGACATGCCCCCGTGTTTAATCCGTGCTAGTATTTTATTGTTATTGGTGTCATTTTAGTGATAATTTATTTTACTTAGATCGCAAGCTGCTCTGTAAAAAATGGGTGATAAATCTGTTGGGTGAGTTCAATGCTAAATCCTATGCAGCAGTGGAACACAAAGATGTTGGACACAGTGGGTTTACATTGTCATAAAATGCATAATAATAATGATGATAATGATAGGCAGAGTTTGGGGCATGGCACAAGGGTCTTAGGTTGCAATCATAGCCCTACCTGAATTCAACAAGATTTATTTCTAAGTTAACATGAAAGTTTATGTCAGTATACTATGCTTGCTCAAGTCACTCCTGCCCCCAATGCCCCAAATAAGTGACATTAAGTTAAACTCTCCCACTGAAGTCAATGGAGAATGCCAAATGATTGCACCCATTCCCTCTTTAGCCCCACCCATGGGAGTCCACCTGCAGGCACTCAAGGCACACCACTGATGTTCACAGCCTTAGCCAGGGAACACCTAAGTCCTCTATCAAGGCACACAGCATGGGGTTACCTTATTTTACCTACAGCACCCAGGTAAGCATCACAGGAGAAAGATGCTTTGCTCAAACCATCTGCAGCAGCTCCAGGTAAAGGGTCTTAAGTTGCAGGGTGAGAAGATCCTCTGCCTCAAAACCAAGCTACAAACTTGGAAGAAAGTCAAGTGTGTTGTAGTGGTTAGTGTGTTGATCTAGGCCCTGGGAGGACAGGGCTCAAATCTCCAACAGCCATGGTAGCTCAATGAGTTTATCTGGAGCCAGTCACTCACTCACTCTCAGCCTGGCCTACTTCACGGGGTTGTTCTGTTCAGAACTCAATTCGAGTTAACTGGTAAAGAATTTGGGAACTACCCACATAATTTTCAGAAGGGGAGAGTACCCATGTTGTTAAAGGTAAAGGTAAAGGACCCCTGACAGTTAAGTCCAGTCGCAGATCACTCTGGGGTTGCGGCGCTCATCTTGCTTTACAGGCCAAGGAAGCCGGCGTTTGTCCGCAGACAGTTTTTCCTGGTCCTGTGGCCAGCATAACTAAGCCGCTTCTGGCGCAATGGAATACCGAAACCAGAGCAGCGCACAGAAATGCCGTTTACCTTCCTGCCGGAGCAGTACCTGTTTATCTACTTGCACTTTTGGCGTGCTTTCGAACTGCTAGGTTGGCAGGAGCAGGGACCGAGCAACGGGAGGTCACCCTGTCACAGGGATTCGAACCACCGACCTTCTGATCGGCAAGCCCTAGGCTCTGTGGTTTAACCCACAGCGCCACCGCACCTTATGTCTTTCAGGTTATCAGTGGACCCTGGAGATGACAGTATATAGAAAAGAATCTGCTTTACACAGGGAGGCTAATCCTTTTTGGGGCCTGAGGTGCCACACACTTGCATGAGCATGCAGATCACCCGAGGCAGAGGCTATGGCTCTCCTCTGCTCATTATTGATACGATGACAAGGAGGGTGTGGTCTTCGTATGAACCAGGTTGCTAGGTGGAGAGGTTTAAATCTCCTTTTTTAAAAAAAATAATACACTTTTTTGCTGCCACTGTGAAACCTGGTAGGATTTGAGGGAGGTGGGGATAAAAATAAGCTGGGGGGGGGGGGCTTCATCAGGTCCCTGACTTAGCCACCGCTGTGTTACACTCCCCATCAAACACCCTAAGATACATACACCAATAGCAAGGTACTTAAAGAACCCAAGGTACAAATTTGTGCCTACTAATTTACTATTATTTATTGGACTTGTATCCCACCTTTCTTCTACAAGGAGCTCAAGGTGGCGTACATGGTTCATCTGCCCCTCCTCATTCAATCCTCACAACAACCTTGTGAGGTAGGTTTGGCTGAGAGGCTGTGACTGGCCCAAGGTCACCCAATGAGCTTAATGGCCAAATGGGCATTTGAACCCTCTAAGGCCGTGGTTCCCAACGTGGGGCACACAACCCACAGTAGGGCAATTTGATTTTTAAAGGGGGCAATTCGAGAATGAGTTATTAACAGTAAATGGCCTTTTAGGCTTCCTCAACAATTATAGTTCACTTTTTGAATAATAAGAATTATATGTCACAGGGAGGGGGCATCAGGATTTTAGAGATGCTTAGGTGGGGAATGGCCCAAAAAAGGTTGGGTACCACTGCTCTAAGGTTAGTTTATATATATATATGTAGTGTGTGTGTGTGTGTGTGTGTGTGTGTAAAAGAGGAATGGAAAGGGATAGGCAATGAGGGAAGGGGGTGACACAAAATATCTGGAGCTCAGGTACCCTTAGCCACCCCTCAACACCACATAGGCATGACAATTTTGGATGACCAGGAGCTGGCTAGGTTGATGGGAGTTTTAGTCCGAAATGACTGGTGAGCAACACGTTGGCCAAGGCTGCATTAGGGCATCATATGAAACAGAAACAACCAGCGCCTTACCTCAGGCCTCCCAATGCTTCTGCGAACCCGAGCGCCAACTCCTTCCGCCTGTTCCCTGCTCAGCACGGTTTTGACAACTTTCCTCGCCGTCGCAGCCATCCTTGGGGAAACAGCACCGAGTCCTAAAAAGAAACCTCACACCACCTGCCCAAAAGAAGACGTGCGTCTTAAATAACGTCCAGCCACAATCTCTCTCTCTCTCTCTCTCTGATGCCGGAAGGCATCAGAGTCAGGCAAAGGGGCGACACGCTCCCTTTAGCAAATGGGTTCTCTTTTCAACTAGTCAATGGTTTTAAGCTGGCAATCCTATGCACTTTATCTAAAGAGTCCCTACGGAACTCACCCCTGAGGAGGACATGCATAGGATCGCAGAGTTTCTTTGCTCCCCTTTGTAATATGCCCATCAGAAGTTTGCTTTGCTTTCTTAATTCCCTCCCTCCTACCAATAAAGTGACCTTTATCATGATCCCGCAGCTGTTCCCTTTCTTCTTCTCCACTATCGGCTCCCTACCTTCTCCCCGATCTGAGATGGACAAACCCGGCAGAAAACGCTGCTTGCTGAAGTGCTGGGGAAAAGAGCAAGCTCGGTATGACTCAGCAAATCACTAGACTTTCTTTTTTACAAAAACATAACGTGTAAAGCAAACAAACAGGAGGGCCGGATACAGCAAATACAATAGCGCTAAGGGCGTGGGCGAATTGTATAAAGCTGCGAGTCGAAGCAGACTCACAGTGCAGGTTTACTCAAGCGCAAACCCCGCTGTGTTCCAACGGGGCTTACTCCCGGGTAAGCGGTGCATCGGATCCCGGCAACTCCAATGGGACTAAGTGACATTTACTCCCCAGGAACGAAAGAGGCGTTTGGGATTCCGCTCCAAAGGCGGCGCTCGAGTCCACCTGCCACCTCGATCATTATAAAGCGCAAATATTATTATGCAAAGACAGGCTCGCCCTTTCCAAAGGATAGGAACGCCCGGACAAAATGCTCCCGCCCATTTCCAAAACTGGCTGTGCCCCGCCCCTTATTGTCCAAACGAGCAGGGCAGCCACCCTATCGGCTCTTCGGAGGCGGGACCTCCTTTTGTAAACAAGGGAAGGCGAGGCGTGTTTGTGATTCCCTCCGTTGCCCGGGAGGCATTTCCGGTCTGGAAATTAATCTCCCCCTCCTCCCAGCACACAGCTGGGTTGCATAAAGGAGACATGCGCCAGAAGAAAGGATCTGGCAGGATCAGATCCAGTCGCACGCAGCACAAACGCAGTCCCATGGCGTAGGTGTAGGGTGGGCAGCAGCGCAGTGGTCACGCATTTGTTTTGCGTGCAGATGGTTCCAGGTGCGACCCCTGGCTTCTCCAGCAAGGGCAGGGAAAAGTCTAGGTTGAGAGCCTTGAGGTGGGGGCCTCCAGAATTTTCCTGGCCCCAGACGCAGAGGCACAAGTTCACATGTACACTTTGCCCTCTGGCAATTGGGGGATGCAGGGCCCCAAAGCAAAATGGTGGGCTGCAAAGCTATTAGTAAAATTCCTGGGAGATGGAATATTGACAGGCGAAGCTTTTGCTGCAATTGCGTTTTCCAACTAGGGGAGTCTAACCCTGTTTCATGGCTACCTTCCACACAGTTGTTAAAGATGCAAGAGTCCTGCACTCCCAACGGTGTCAACCGTAAACCGTGTAGCTGACTCAGATTTAAGAGTAGAAACAACATAGTTGGGGAATATTTTTAGAACATATACACATACGTATGTATAGGTGAACATCCGTAACTGTAAATGAATTACATTCACGGGCAAAATCCGGTGATAAGAAACAAATAAAAACACAAAGCTAGGAAAGGAAGTACTGTATCTTTCCTGCCCTTGGTGGTTTGGTTGCTGTGTTCCGTTCCTGATATTTTGCTCCGAAAGGCAGACAAACCAGTTTTATTAACTCAATAAACAACAGTCAATTGTTGTTGGGTCAGTCAATAACCCAGCTTAACCTACCTTGCTGCCATTAACCATAGTTTTTCTTTTTAAATTATTTATGCTTTTCAGATTTATACATTACACTAGTTTTACAATCATTTTAACATTTCAAAACTAGACTTCCTTCCCCCTCTTTCTGCGTTTCCTTAAAATTTATTTTTAATATCTCCTGCATGTCCAGATTAACTTAATTTGGCTCATTTATTAATCTACTTTAAATACATACTCTTATGAAACTGCAGGTTATTACAATAATCCTGCCAATGTTCTTATCTGTTTATATCTTTTTCTATAAATATTCAACAAACCATTTCCATTATTTTGTAATAAAAAAGTTTGTTATCTGGATTTCTTATTCTTCCAGTAACTGCCATTAACCATAGTGGTGCATCTTTGTACTACAGTGGTACCTCGGGTTAAGTACTTAATTCGTTCCGGAGGTCCATACATAACCTGAAACTGTTCTTAACCTGAAGCACCACTTTAGCCTATGGGGCCTCCTGCTGCTGCCGTGCCACCAGAGCACAATTTCTGTTCTCATCCTGAAACAGTTCTTAACCTGAAGCACTATTTCTGGGTTAGCGGAGTCTGTAACCTGAAGCATATGTAACCTGAAGCATATTTAACCCGAGGTACCACTGTATCAAGGATCAGGCCAGGGTGGGGTAGTACAGGGTAGTACAGCTCCAATCTTAATCTGGTTTGATGACTGCAAGCCTACACCCACTACACCCATTTGGGAGTAAGCTCCATTAAACACAAATATTTGCTTCTGAATAGGTATGTATGCCATAACACTGTAAGTTAACAATACGGTGACTTCACCTCTGCAAAGTTTTCACATTTTACATTTGCCATGGGGTGAGATTTACCATATTTTTCGCCCTATAGGACGCACCGTCCCATAAGGCGCACCTAGTTTTTTGGGGGGGAAATAAGGGGGGGAATTATTCCCCCCCCCCGAGCTTCCCCCGACCCCAGCCCCCAGAACAGGCAACTCTCCGCAAGCCGTGGGAGCCGGGTGCTGCTCGAAGTCTGGGCGTGCTTAGCTCAGCGCGCCCAGGCTTCAGCATGCAGGCAACTCTTCGCAAGCTGTGGGAGCCCGGCGCGGGCTCCCACGGCTTGTGGAGATCTGTGCGAAGCCTGGAGAGCGAGAGGGGTCGGTGCTCTCCAGGCTTCAGCGAAAGCCTGCATTCGCCCCATAGGACGCACACACATTTCCCCTTCATTTTTGGAGGGGGAAAAGTGCGTCCTATGGGGCGACAAATACGGTATTTATTTTTAACATACCACATACTTACTGTGTAGTAGTATTTGTGCAAAATTACTTTTGTTAAAAGAAAAAAACTGTTCCCAGAGCAGTTTTTCCTTATAACAGTTCAGAAGCGGTATCTGATTTCAAAATAACCCAACAGAGGAAAGCTGCATCCTGGTTGCTTGGAGGAAAGGAAGTGCAACAGGGTACAAGAGGAAATGAGGTCTTTAGAACTATGGAAACTCCAAGAACTACAAAATGAGACAGAAGCTGGAATGAGCTAATTTGTGAATTTAGTGCTGCTCATGAGTGGAATTTTTTCCAGCGTCCACATGGTACATTCTTAATCAAAATGCCACCTTGTATTCCCCACTCCTTCCAATTTAAACCAAATTTACCATTCCTCCTAAGTGTGGGGTGTCCCCCCCCAATCAGGTTTTCTGGGAAGCCTGGATCAAACTGGATTAAACGGGGAAATATGGGGTGCCATTTTGATGAGGATGGTGTTGTGTGGATGCAACACAAAACATGCATGCCTGAGCAGCACCACATCCAGAATAAACAGCTGTGTGGAAGTGCATAGCTGTCAACTTACAGATTTGAAAATAAGGGACCAGCAGCCTCGAAAATAAGGGATCAGCAGCCAAAATAAGGGATTTTCCGGGCACAGGTATGTTCAACTTCTGAGCCCCTCTGAGCCAAAGGCAGAAAGCCCAGCCAGCAGCCAAACGAAGCCTCAAGCCTCAAGAAAAAACACCGTCACCTCTCCGCTGGGAAGCGCTGAGCAAAGGCGAGTTCCCAGGCAATGCAGCCGATTTGATCAGCACAAGTCATGCAAACTCCACCCCCCAGTCGTTCTTAGACTTCTTATTGGGTGAGCAACACAGCCAAGTAACATAGTTGTAGCCTCCCTCCTCCCTGGCTGGCAGGGAGGGAGGGAGAGGAGCTGCTTCCTTTGAAACCCGGGAAATTTAAGGGACATAATCAATAAGGGACAGCAGCGGGACATGGCACTGGGATAAGGGACTGTCCTGCCAAATAAGGGACGCTTGACAGCTATTGTGGAAGTGCCCTAGAAGAAAGATAGCAGAGAAGTAGGAAGGAGAAACAAAAGAAAGATCAATGAGTGTAATTTTTTTAAAAATAATTCTCATAATTAATATTTATACCTAGGAAACAGTTCAATCTTCCTTAAAAGCACTACACATGTGAAAATCAAAATGGGGAGAGTGTTGTCTGGTGCATCAGTCCTAACTTCAATTATCTAGATTGCGGGGGGCGGGGGGGGGGGAGAGACTATCACATTTGCACCGGTAGGGCATTCATTTCCACAGTGGAAGACAAGCAGTAAAAACTCCAGTTGTGTCGCTTTGTGAAAACGTACCCCAAACAATTCATTGGAAAATATTTTTCTTAGTATAAAAAATGGACGAACTAACAAGAGACAGGTGTGTTATAACTGGGAAAGAGGATGTTGGACAATATGAGTTGTATGCAAATAACATCTGAAAGACATTCCTATATTTGGTAAATATGTAAAAGAAGCAATGAGAAGGATAGTTCCTCTTGAATCCATCATGAGAAGAGGAATATTGTCTCTGTAGGAAGTGCATTGTTGAGGTAAGCCTCATTTCTTCTTATTTTATTTTATTAGTATTAGTATTTTGTGCAAATTATGGTATCACATAATGAATTCTACTGCCTTTTAGTATTCCTGTACGCATATGACCTTTTTAAAATAAGTGCAACTTACGTTTTTGACATTTCCAGTGATATTTGCGGATTAAGCCTGGGAGCGTTCTTTAGGTCTGTACAATCTAGGAAATATACCAATGTTTCCTTTTGTTGCTCATTTTAATTCGTTGGATTTTTTGCTTCAGAATTGCCATCTTGCACATAATTTTGCTTGGGTTATATTTATAAATGTGCCTATTTGAAAGTCAAGATCCACTGGAATAAATGGGACTATTTACCAGCATTATATTTTAGTCAAAGGAACTAATGTTTCTATGTTGCTGTTTATTTTGAGAGTAGGTAAATAATATGTATCAAGGGCTATGTTCTAGACTCAAATTTGACATTGAATTATTTTAATTGCAAATTTGATTCAGTTTTGCAGTTGGTTAATTGGTGCTCTCTAACTTGGAACATTTCCTGCTCTTTTAGTGACCGTAAAATGGAAACCATGGAGAACAGAATCATTCTAGAAGAGTTGCTGATGAAGAAGTCTCAGCAAAAGAAAAAAATATCTCCAAATAATTACAAAGAACGACTCTTTGTTCTTACGAAAACAAGCCTTTCCTACTATGAATATGACAAAGAGGTGAGAAATAATTTCTTAGAATGCAGTGTTAAGCGGGTAAGAGATTCTTGGGTATTCAACCTCTGGCTAACGCCTTTTCATGTTATGTATTCCTTCTTATGGGTGTTGGAAACTTTCTCCCTACTTCCCTACTTCGAGAGCCAGTATGGTGTAGTGGTTAAGAGCTGTGGTCTCGTAATCTGGTGAACCGGGTTCGCGTCTCCGCTCCTCCACATGCAGCTGCTGGGTGACCTTGGGCTAGTCACACTTCTTTGAAGTCTCTCAGCCCCACTCACCTCACAGAGTGTTTGCCGTGGGGGAGGAAGGGAAAGGAGAATGTTAGCCGCTTTGAGACTCCTTCGGGTAGTGATAAAGCGGGATATCAAATCCAAACTCTTCAAACTCTTCTTCCTTTTATGTTCTTAGAAAAAAGGAACCAGAAAAGGGTCAATAGAAATTAAGAAAATTCGATGTGCAGAGGAAGTGAATCTAGATGAACCAGCCCCGCCAGAGCGGCAGTATCCCTTCCAGGTAAAACTGTACACAATAAAATATTTTCGGTAGTGAATTCATATTTTGCTGGATGGTGCCTATAGTTTGAATGCCCTCCAAAAAGAGAAAACCCTGCCTCAGCATGTTGTTGAATATGTACTGGTGGCCCAAGACATTTCAGCCAAAAGACCTCCTTCAGTGGCTTGGTATACTTGTTCAGATATCTTGAAAAAACATCTCCTCCAATAACTCAAATGTAGCAACACTGAAAGGAAGCCTTTATCAGATGTTTGGCAAGTGTGTTGTTATGAGTTTAGGGTGGGTAGACTGTACGCCTGAGCCCCTTTAATTCCTGAGTCCAGCAGGGATTCAATTCCTGGAATAGCCAGGCTAGCTTCCTAGTGAGGTAATGGCCCCCTAAGTATGGGCCAATGAGGTAACAAAAGAAGTGGCTCTGTGCTGGATAACAAATAGGTGGGCCATCTTCCTTCAACTCACTGGTAGGCAAAGGCCAGTGCTGGGAGTTGGAAAAGAGAGAGCTAGAAAGGAGAAGGAGAAGGCAGCAGGCTGGGCAATTGGGAGAGACAGAGTCATGCCTGATTCCTGTTTGAATCCGAGGAGGAAGAAAGACCTTCTTGGGGTGTTAATGCCGTTAGCCCTTCCATTGTAGGCTCAGGTTGTGTATATATGTATAAATAAACCATACATCCTAAAAACACCACAGTCTCCGTTTTCCCTCAGTCGGGAGAAACTGAACTGAGGGCAAGCACCTGGAACCTTGCACTGCTTGTGACTTGTGATTCGGAGGAAATGACCAAAAAGTTAACATCATCTAGGAGATGAATTATTTGGTTTCCACAGAACTTCTATATTTGGAACACTCTTTCTAGGGCAGTGGCCTGTCTTGTTCCTACCCAGATAACACTTTGCTGCGAAGTATGCTTTGAAAGAGATTTTGAGGCACAGGGAGCGGTTTTAAACTCACTTCTGCTGTTATTATGATAAATGCTGAGTGTAACACTGCTTTTTGGTGACATGTTTTTGTTTTATTTGAATTTTTGTGCCGATAATATTTTTCCTATTGTGTCTTATCATTTTATTTTTTTTATTTTTTTGCTGATATTGATTCTGGATTCAGATCTAAACCCAGCTCAGACTGATTTCCCAAATATACACATTCAAATCTGTTGTATGCACAGCTTGAATTAATTCATCTACCTCCCCCGCCATGCACTGTAATTTATAACTCTCTGCACATGGCAGTGTCTGAAATTATACTGGTTTCACCCATATCACGCATGAAATACACCAGCATCTGGCAGGCCAGCAGTGCATTGTTTATTTTAGTGCTCAGTAACACCAAAACTGTTTCCTCCTATGCATAGATTGTGTACAAAGGTGGCCTCCTGTATGTTTTCTCGGCAAACGAAGAGAGCCGGAGCCGATGGCTGGAAGCTTTGCATAAAGGTAACAAGCTGTTTCATCAGACTCTGAGGACTATTTAACGTTTCACAGCTAACCTGAAAGGATTTCCAATCCAAATACAGTCGTGCCTCGGGTTAAGAATTTAATTCGTTCCGGAGGTTCGTTCTTAACCTGAAACTGTTCTTGACCTGAAGCACCACTTTAGCTAATGGGGCCTCCTGCTGCCGCCGTGTGATTTCTGTTCTCATCCTGAAGCAAAGGCTCGTTGGAAGGCACACACACAGACACACACACACGTAAATAAGGCGTCTCCCTATGTGTGCAAAACTGCCCCCTTCATGCAAGAGAATGAGGAATTCCAGCTCAGGTTGAAGTTCAGTATGTGCAGTATATATATATAAAAAGAAGTCGGATTTTATCTGTTGCTTTTACTTTTGTTTTAGTGTCTTATTTTATGTTTATGCTGTACATTACCTTGAAATTTAAGGTGATGTAAAGTGGCATATAAATGCTTTAAAGTAATAGAGGACTCGGGAGCTCTGAGCCAGAGGCTAAAGCTACAATCCCGTATCTGCTGACCTGGGAATAAGTCCCATTGAAGCTTCCTTTTGAGCAGAACGTGTATAGAAGTGCAGTGTTAACCATTTCTAAACTGTTAGTACAGTTATCACTGCACTGATACACGCAGTCAGGGCTGGTCCACAATATTGTGCAGCCTCAGCCGAAAACCAAAATGGAGTCCCTTCTGTTCCATGAGCAAAGGTTGACCAGACCCCCAGCTGCATCTTACTTCAAGACTTGCAGCAGGACAACATCTTCCACTGTTTCTGAGTGTAGCAACCTAGGAGGTGCAGGCTAGGCCCTGGGGCAACCACAGCCCTATCCACTATGACCTCACCACTGGTTTCCATCTCTGAACATTTGCTTGCTGAGGCTTTTGCCTCATCTGCCTAATGGCAGGGCCAGCCCTGACCTCAGTCCATATTCTCAGCATTCGCACCTTGTCCATGTGAATTGGCCCTACATCTGAGCTATTGGTCTATATTGTTTTATAGCAGAAACATTTTCAGTCTCTTCCTCTCTCTCCCCTGCCACCCCCCACCTCCTCTGTTTTCTATGCTTTCCAGAGATTCTGGGCAATACAGATTTACTAAACAAGTACCACAGCAGATTCTATTCCAACGGGAAGTTCCTGTGCTGCAATCAAACCTGCAAAGCGGCTCCTGGATGCATAATCTGGGGAAAGTGTAATGTGTTGTTTTATCTCTTTCTATCATTCGTACAATGGAATTTTGAGGCTTTTTGTGCCCTTTCCAATATTATTTATTTAATTTTTATTCTCCTAGGCATTTGCATTTCTTTCTTTTTTTTTACAAACTGCCCTTTCATATAAAATATCACAATGGAGTATACAGACCAAAACCACACTTTTGCAATAAAAGCAACAAAGATGTCAGTAACAGTAAGCCCACGTGAAGAGTGACTGACTGTTAAAGCACTCTGGGAATTGTAGTTCTTGGAGTGGAATAGAGGTTTCCTTAACAGCCCTCAGCATCCTTAGCAAACCACAGCTCCGATAATTCTTTGAGGAAAACCACCATAAGTGTTTAAAGTATTGTCCTAGTGATTTAAATGCATGGTGTGAGTAATTATTATGGGTGACATTCAACTCAGTGTAGCCCACTGAAATTATTATGATCTATTATTTATTCAATTTATATTCCACCCTTTCATGCAAAGACCCAAGGACTGTGTACAACATTAAAAACATAATTGACATAATGCAATAATAAGAAACAATAAAACAGTCACAGAAAAAAAGTCATAACAGTCCCAATGGCCCCAGGAAGCCACCGTAGAAAAGGTCCTTTCTCATGTTGCCACCCTCCGAACCTCTCAGGGAGAGGGGACACAGAGAAGGGCCTTCTTGGTAGTGGCACCCGCCCTGTGGAACACCCTCCCATCAGTTGTCAAGGAAATAAACAACTACCTGACTTTTAGAAGACATCTGAAGGCAGCCCTGTTTAGGGAGGTTTTTAAAGTTTGATGTTTTATTGTGCTTTTAATTCTGTTGGGAGCTGCCCAGAATGGCTGGGGAAACCCAGCCAGATGGGCGGGGTATAAATGAATTATTATTATTATTATTATTAGATGACAAGTGCTGGGTCTAGGTCAGTTTGTATGGGGAGAGATGGTCCTTAAGGTATTGCGGTCCTGGGCCTTTTAGTATGACTAAGTTAGCACCATTAATTTCAGTAGGTCTGCTCTGAGTATAACTTGGTTAAATACTGTACCGCCCTCTGTATCTGGGGTGTATAATTTCAGATTGCAGGTGGGGGTTTACATGATTGGATGCTCCTGCTCCATACATTCATTCAGTCAATCAATCAATCAATCAAATCCGTCCATATAGAAAACTGGCATATTGGAGGGGAGCGTTCCAGCCTAGCTTTTCCCCTACCACAGGCACCCCCAAACTCGGCCTTCCAGCTGTTTTGGGACTACAACCCCCATCATCCCTAGCTAACAGGACCAGTGGTCAGGGATGATGGGAACTGTAGTCCCAAAAATAGCTGGAGGGCCACGTTTGGGGATGCCTGCCCTACCATATGTGCTTATTTGAAGAAGAGCAACCCACTTGCAGATGGAAGTCGTACTGCTCAGACTGAGCCTATCCCAACAGTGAGGGGGGAACCACAGCAAATTTGCTGGAAAAGAAATAAGCAATGCCCTGTTGTTTTTACAAAGCTGCAAATGTCAGTGAGCTGAAGTATTTCCAAAACAAACTATCTGCATGCAAATATTGCTCTCCGCCTGAGTTCTCGGCACAAAACATCACTGTTTTGTTTGCCAGTTAATTTGTACAGTTAGATGAGCAGGAAGGAGCTTTTCCCAACCACCCTTTAGACTCCGAGGTTTTCAGCATCATGTAGTTGATATACTGCCTTTTTCAAACAGTTCAGGCTTTTAAAGAAGCATGTTTATACCGTGCTTGCTTGGAATGTAGGAATATAAATGGATTTGACCAAGGTCCACATTGTAACCCCACAGTCTGTTTTCAACCAGATTTTGCTCTCAGAAGGTAATGAGGGAACAATGCAGCCCACTCTGGCTTAGTCCATCACTCCTATGGTAATAAACAAAGCTTCCAGATAAGGGTTTTCCAAAGTCTGCTTGTCAGTGGAGATTCAGGGCATTAATTTCACCCAGCCTTTCCCCCCTTAATTCTTGCTATAGATTACATTCTTCACAGTGCAAGCAGTGCAGTGAAACCGCTTCCACCGGTACCAGGAGCACAGGTGAATAAAGCTTTGCTTTAATAAAGTGAATATGGGTTGTTTATACTCTAGATATTCTGCTTCCATTAGGAGGAACAATGTGGAATTGTTTGAAAGGAGAGGGGCCCTTGCCTCATATTTCTCTTGGAACAGATGGAAAGAGTAGACTTTTTTAATCACGTAAACAGTGAAGGATATTCATGTAGGGTCATCTTCTCAAAATTTGTAAGGGATTGGACCAAGCTATTCAGACATCAGAACACACCAGGAATAGGCATGCGTCTTGCGAGGCATTCGTCTTGCGAGGTACCACTGTAGTTGTTTGTGACTCTCATCCCTAGCACTCTCTTTGCATATACAGTGGTACCTCGCAAGACGAATGCCTCGGAAGACGAAAAACTCACAAGACGAAAGAGGTTTTCATTTTCTGAGTTGCTTCGCAAGACGGATTTCCCTATGGGCTTGCTTCGCAAGACGAAACGTCTTGCGCCTTTTTTTTAAAACCGCCAATGCATTCCTACGGGAAACCGTCAATACACAGTAGTGCTTCGCAAGACGGAAAAACCCATAGAACGAAAAAAACTAGCAGAACGAATTAATTTCATCTTGCGAGGCACCACTGTACATGGACCATTCATGATAACTTTGTCCCAAATTGTTCAGAAGTGGGCAGCATTTTTACTCCCAATGGCCACATGCAGCTGTGGGCAGACACAGGAGTGGGGGAGGGTGCTGTAGGTCAGTGATTAGTTCATAGTTCGTTGGCATCTTATAATTGTACAAATTACAGATACTGATTTTTCTGTTCATGTTGATAAAAGAACTTCCTTAGCCACAGTTTAAGGATTAATGAGGTTACGCTTGTAAAGTACACTGGACACTTGAATAGTGCTGTGTAATTATTTGTTGTTGTTGAAACGGCAATGATTTTTTTTCTAAATTCTCTGTGTGGCATATCTTATGTTACCGGCTTTCAGAACAATGAGTACGACCATCAACCTCCAGGTCAAACGCTTGACAAGTCATTTCTGAAAGAAGCAGTAGCTATTTATAATTATGAGCCAAAAGGAAACTCTGATGTTCCTCTTGTGAGAAACAATAAATATTATGTCATGAACGATGAGGCTCCTGATTGGTGGCTCGTGAAGGATTTGGACGGGTAAGTTTCCTCTGCATTGTTTAGAGAGATTTCCTTATTACTGAGGTATAGTTTTCATATTCTGTTAGCCGATGTACTCAGAAGAATTCTAACGAAGAATTACCCCAGTTTAACAAACAAACCCACTGTGTTATTTTGTTTAAAGCTTGTCTAATGATCAATTCAGATGGTGCATGAACTGAGTATGTTTCCATGGACGGTTGATGGTCTTGGATTAGGTTCAAATCTCAGCCTAGAAGCTCCATGAGACTTTGGTTCATTCAAAGTCCTTCTCAGCTAATCCACCTCACAGGGTTTCTGTGAGGATAAAATGGGGAGAAACCATATGTATGCTGTCATACAAACAGCATAAATGTTATTTATGAATAACCGTGATGAGTACTTGTGCATATGATCCACTTACATCTACAACATGGGAAGTGCTTGTATAAGAATTGGAGTTCTCTGAGACTGGAAAAATTGCAAGAGCCAGAGAGGTTAGCTGGCTGCACATACTTTGACTTGTGCAGTCCTATCAGCCAGTGGAGTAATCTGCTGTTATGCCAGAGTTTACATGGATGTTGTCCCAGCAGCAATGTGAAAAGCCCAATCATAATAAAGAGGTAATAAACCAATTATGATACCCGCTTCCACAAAGACACTAGCAACACCATGACTATCCACCAACCACATTGCTGCCCCTGATCCCACATGGATGGAAGGCACCAATTATCATGCAGTACCAACAGAAACACATGGCAACTTCATGTCACCTGGTCTCTATTTGTTTCGTTTTATTGTTCATTGTCTTCCTTCCAAGTGCTTCATGTAGGTTTTAAAAAATAACTTTTTTTTTTGTATTTTTCATTTGCAGAAATGAGGGCTTTGCACCCTGTGCCTATTTGAAGGAGGTATCCCAGGCCACTGAAAAACCAGGGTAAATCACAATCCATCCATTTTGACTTCCATATTCTATGCTGAATATACCAACGAGAGAATCCATATATTTATTCTGTGAAATCAGGAGTGACTAGCTGTGCTCCTACAGATGTTGTTCAACTCCCTCAAATTCAGTGAGGAACATAGGAAACAGACTCTATTCTGAGTCAGATTGTGGTCTTTCTGGATCACTATTGCCTAGGTGTAGATTAATATCAGTGTTGCAGTTCTCCTGACAACCGGGGGAGTAAATGGAGAACTCATGGTGCCTTTTTTGCATTCACAGAAGAAGTGTCGATACAGCTAAAGCGTCATCAACTGAAGAGGAGGAAAGCATTGCTAATAATGAGTGAGGCGGATATTGGGTGTGGTTGATCATTGGGATGGCGGTGCACAATGCATTAGTTTAAGTATTCAGTGGAGAAAGACCTTTACTACAGGATAGGCAAGCAGAGATATAAATGCCCTATCCTGCTGGCACTGATATACACAGCACTACTGCTACTGCCAGCTTCCCCATGCTTCTGTCTGTGCAAACATTATTACTGTTTGTTGTGTTTGCATCCCACTCTTCCTCCTCCATCTAAAGGCCGTTTCAAATCTCCCATTACACCCCCACACACCCCAGACCAGGCACAATCTTTTTAGGTGGTGCTAGAAAAGCTGTCATTTCCCCATCTCATCTGAACATTTGCAACATGTAGATAGCAATACTCTGTTGTAAGGACTGCTGAGGCACTTTTCAGCAATTAGGAAGAAGTCTATTGTAAGGGTTTATGAGATAATGTTCGTGAAGCATTTGGGGTGGGGGGAAACGATGTATACATATGTTCTCTGCGGTGTGTGTGTGTGTTGTGGTACCAGCATTAAATAAATGGGGCAGCAATCATCCATGCTACAGTAGTAATTGAAAATTCATTTTCAAGGGAGTTTAAGCCTTTAAAGGTTTCACAGAAGTATTTACTTAGAAACTGCATGTGGCAGCCACTGCTTAGTAAATATGTGAGGGTTTTAAAAGTGAGTTTCAGAACTTTTTAACCTGTCCCATGGGATGCTTAACAACATGAACGTATTCTTTAAGTGATTTATCAGATAACCTTATTCCAAAATCATGGCATGCTCATTGTGCGGGAGAGATTCTCCAATCCTCGTTCAAATAATGAAAGTGTTACTCCATAATAATGCAATTACAGAATAATTGTGTGCTGTGAATGTAATATGTTAGCAATTTCTTTTGTTGCAGTTGGTATGCTGGTAAACTCTCAAGGGCCCAGGCAGAACAGTTGCTGCAGCAGAAGGTAGTGTTTAAAAATTCCTACACATTTATTAGGTTTATGCATTGCCTTTAGCTGCAAGCATTCGCTTCCTTCCTTTGAAATAGTGCAGGCTGGGAGTGTCAGAGAAATCAGAAACGGAAGTGGAAATTGCCGTTCTTCACATTTTTATCCCAGATCTGGAATGAAAATCAATCCAGTGAATACAATTGGTATTCGCTCACAACATTTATATATAGATATAGATATAGATATAGATATAGATATAGATATAGATATAGATGATATAGATATAGATATAGCCTACAACCAATATACCATTGCCAGAGCAGCGATGTATTGCCAGAGCAGCGATGTCACGCTGGCCACGTGACCCGGAAGTGTCTCCGGACAGCGCTGGCCCCCGGCCTCTTGAGTGAGATGGGCGCACAACCCTAGAGTCTGTCAAGACTGGCCCGTACGGGCAGGGGTACCTTTACCTTTACCTAATACGCCATTAATGACTTTCTTTATACAGAGTTTCAACATTTCCTTTACATCAAAGTGAATGGCATGGAAACAATTATGTCATTGTTTACATTAAATCCATAGCATATGAAAAGAATGATTTATATTATGCATGCAGTGAGATAGATAATGTAGTATTTGGCAGAAACAGAACTTCAGCAGAACGGAAACATCACTGATTGTGCCAAAGTTGAGGTTGGAACCGAAATTGCTGCCTTCTTATGTGCTGCTGCTGCTGCTGCTGCTGCTGCTGCTGCTGCTGCTGCTATTATATATTTTATACCCCACCTTTCCCCCTGATGATACTCAAGGCAGCTATCGAGGGCCAAACTATACACGGCCGTTTGTTGTGCAGCTTCACACTGCATAGCTAATTCTTCTGACGGCAGATGTAGAGAGGCCAGGCTAGATCAGGCTGTGCTCCCAATCAGAACCCCCATCACTGCCACACACCTGCCTGTTCACAATGAGAGTAAAACAAGTCTACTTAATGGCGCTGACACTCCTGGAATTAGAAAACTGTAGTGGAAGAGATGCCAACTCAAAATATTCATTTAGTGTTAACTTTAAAATTTGAGGGCATCAAGAGGGAGTTGAACACTCATGACTCCCCCCCCGCCTCTCCATTAATGGACCCCAGCGAGTACCTGAAGAAAATGAACTCTTCCGCATAAACATTATAATTAGATCACAAACTGAATTCAGAGGAAATGTGTTTAGGACGGGCGGCTATGCTATTATTTCTTTTTCAGGGGGCTAAGATCTTTCCAGCCCTCCTCCCAATTAATGTCTTCCATTCTGTGCCTACCCCCCTCAATATTTTTTTTCTGGTGCAAATTAAGGAGTCACGGGACTCAGCTATACAGCTGCAAATAAAACGTTTTAAGTGCAAAATACAATGTGACACTAGATGGCGATGGTGAGACTAATGGAAAATTCAGTGTATTTTTAAAAACGCTTTTTAAAAAAGCATTTTCAGAACTTTTATTTTTATTTTTTTATATGTGTGTAGGGTGAACAATGGGGACGCGGGTGGCGCTGTGGGTTAAAGCCTCAGTGCCTAGGGCTTGCCGATCGAAAGGTCGGCGGTTCAAATCCCCGCGGCGGGGTGCGCTCCTGCTGTTCGGTCCCAGCGCCTGCCAACCTAGCAGTTCGAAAGCACCCCTGGGTGCAAGTAGATAAATAGGGACCGCTTACTAGCGGGAAGGTAAACGGCGTTTCCGTGTGCGGCTCTGGCTCACCAGAGCAGTGATGTCACACTGGCCACGTGACCCGGAAGTGTCTTTGGACAGCGCTGGCCCCCGGCCTCTTTGACTGAGATGGGCGCACAACCCTAGAGTCTGTCAAGACTGGCCCGTACGGGCAGGGGTACCTTTACCTTTACCTAGGGTGAACAATGTACATAAGCATGTCAGCTGCCTCTCAGTGTGTTGGTGATGTCCGTCCTTACGTATGGTTTGCTTGCACTGACCCTTGGTGATTGGCAAGGAGATATACAAAAGCATAGTTTGATGCAGTTTTAGAACATCTCTAATACAGTCGTGCCTTGGTTCTCAAACGTAATCCGTTCTGGAAGTCTGTTCGACTCCTGAAACGTTAAAAAACCAAGGCGCGGCTTCCGGTTGGCTGCAGGAGCTTCCTGCACACAAGCGGAAGCCCCGTCAGACGTTCGGCTTCCGAAAAACGTTCAGAAACCGGAACACTTCCTTTCCGGTTTTTGGCGTTCGGGAGCCAAAACATACGAGTACCAAGGCGTTCGAGAACCAAGGTACGAGTGTATATCAATGAAACAAGCTTCACATTTTATGAAACCAACAGAGCATCCGCCCTCTCAACTACTACAAAGGTTCTCTTCTGGTTTTTATTAAAAGGGGAAGGATGGGGCTTACATGGTTCGTAATTCCAGCCATGCAGGAAAATACACTGTATCTGTACTCAGCATGACTTGCAGGTAAGTAGGCAAGGTATATATAATATACCCCTCCAATATAATGTATACCCTAACCAATCTGTACACTTGCTTTTTCTGGATTCAGATTGCATCTGTGTTCATATATAATTCAAATTGAAGTGTCCCTATTCTGAAGGCTGGTTTCAGTGCTACGTGCTTGTCTATACTAAAGCTCATGGGGAAACAGGCAGAGAGAGTGGGAAGTGGAGAGAGAAATTAGGAGGTATGATAGGAACTGACAGTTTGTGGCAAATAAAAGTTACACACATGAAAGGAGAAGAAATTACAGGAGATGAGCAGAAACACTTGGAGACACAGAAGGAAGGGGGAAATATAAAACAGATTGCGCTCTCTACTTAGAGCCTTTGGATCAGTAAATTCTGCTAAAAGAAAAGAGAGGCTGAAGACTCAGCTATACAGCTGCAAATAGAACATTTAAAGTGTGTTTTAAGTGTATTATACAAATGTGACACTAGATGGAGATGGTGAGCTAATGGGAAATTCAATTTTTAAAAAAGCATTCTCACAGTGTTTTTTTATATATGTCTAGATTCAGCCCAGGTCATGATACCTCCAGAACCAATGTCTAGACTTAACTTGAGGAAAGCTAAACTACTGTATAGAACTCTGCCACAAGGGAATTGCCGTAGCAAATAATTTAGCTGTTACCAAAGGGATTAGTTATCAGTAGTGAGTGATGTCTGTAATAGCCAGGTGATTATGTCTAGCTCTATCTCTGTCTAAAACCACTTTGTGACTGGTGGGCCTCAATAATGTTTAGCCACCCCCCCCCAAGTGGGCTTTGAAAAACCCCTCCTCTAAGATATTCCTCTCCTTTTCCTTATGCTAGCTGGAATGGTTTGTCTTCATTTTTTCCAGAGATAAAAAAGGAATCGTTAAACACTACCATGTCAATGTAAACAACAAAAAACAGTTTTACCTGGCTGAGAATTACTGTTTTGATTCAGTTCCTGAGCTTATTCGTTATCATCAGCACAATTCAGCAGGTAAATCACTTTATCATTTCATGATTTGCATTGTGTTCATGAATGTCAATTTCCCTATTTGTGTGTTTGCTTTTAGTACAATCCTACACATGTCTACTCTGTAGTAAGTTCAATTGTGTTCAATGGGTCTTACTCCCTGCTAGGTGTACAGTGGTACCTCGCAAGACGAATGCCTCGCAAGACGAAAAACTCGCAAGACGAAAGAGTTTTTTGTTTTTTGAGTTGCTTCGCAAGACGGATTTCCCTATGGGCTTGCTTCGCAAGACGAAAACGTCTTGCGCCTTTTTCTTAAAACTGTTAATGCATTCCTATGGGAAACCGTCAATGTATTTCCTATGGGAAACCGTGCTTCGCAAGATGAAAAATTCACAAGACGAAAAAACTCGCAGAACGAATTAATTTCGTCTTGCGAGGCACCACTGTATTTGTGATTGTAGTCTAAGTGTGTGAGCTGGGAATTCCCAGTCTTCATCTTACTTCATTCTCTGACTAGCTAGATAGACTTATACACAAACTGCTCTCTCTTAGCCTCAGTTTCCTAATGGCAATACTGGCAGTGCCTAAACATGTTTACTCAGAGGTAAGTCCCATTGTGTTCAGTGAGGCTCACTCCAAGGCAAACTGGGCATAGAATTTCGGCCTGAGAAGATTCTACTAAGGCTTACCATTGCTGGTCCTATCATTGGGCAGTGCAGTTGCTGCTTCCTGGCAGCTAATGTTGAATTTCAAGAAAGGACAGCAAATTGTTAATTATTTATTTGTTTTCTTTTATTATGGAAAGATCCAGCATCTTCAAGTGCTGTGTAAATGATAAGGGGAGCGGGTGGCGCTGTGATCTAAACCACTGAGCCTTTTGGGCTTGCTGATCCGAAGGTCGGCAGTTCGAATCCCCATGACAGTGTGAGCTCCCATTGCTCTGTCCCAGCTTCTGTTAATCTAGCAGTTCGAAAGCATACCAGTGTGAGTAGATAAATAGGTACTGCTGTGGCTCAAAGGTAAATGGCGTTTCCGTGCGCTCTGGCTTCTGTCACGGTGTTCCGTTGCACCAGAAGCAGTTTAGTCATGCTGGCCACATGACCCGAAAGCGGGATGAGCACCGCAACCCCATAGTCGCCTTTGACTGGACTTAACCATGCAGGGGTCCTTTACCTTTATATCTATAAATGATAATAACTATTACAGATCCAGGCAAAAGTAGACAAAGAACATTAACTATATTTGACAGCAGCTTTTGATTTCTCCAATTATCTGCATATTTTAGTCACAGTAAATATTTTTCCCCCTTGGAAGTAGGTCATGTTTATTCCCATAAATCAGGGATCAGGAATCTGTGGCCTACCAGAGATTACTGGACCTCAGCTCCAACTAGTCCCAGTCAGCACCGCCAGTGGTCAGGGACAATGAAGTTGGGAGTCTAGCCCTACTTAGAAATGCCAGGGGTTGAACCTGGGATTTCTACATTCAAAGCAGATGCTCTCTACCACTGAGCTACAAAATGGACACCTCTTTAAGAGAAGTTGAGAAGACATCAACAAAGGGGACAGACGTATTTCCATATCCAGGGTCTCAGAACTGAGAAGACCCTGTTATGAGTTGCCATGGAGTGTGCCATGATTATAGATGGAACGTTCAGCAGTGCCTCTCATGCAGGTCTTAAGATACAGGTTCCCTTTCTCTGCAAATTTACCTTATTTGGCGAACTTAATTTCTAGGTATAGTTACAAGACTTCGACATGCAGTGTCCACGAAAGCAAACAAAGTTCCATCCACGGCACCTTTGGGGAAAGGTAGGGGAAAGCCGTTTTTGACTGTGGTAGGAAATTAGTAATAGTTTTTCCAGGAAACCCTTCTCCAACAGCAAAAAACCCCCACACCAAAAAACAACAACATATATATGATCTAATATAACAACTCTTTCTATCAAACTTAGGCCCCTGGGAGCTAAAGCGTGAAGATATTGTCTTGCTGAAGGAAATAGGGAGTGGTCAGTTTGGAGTGGTGCAGGTGGGAAAGTGGAAAAAGAAATACGTTGCTGTTAAAATGATCAAGGAAGGGTCAATGTCTGAAGACGAATTCTTGGAAGAAGCTGAAACCATGATGTAAGCAAGGGTTTTCCCTAAGTGACACTAAGTCCATATGTGCCTACCTATACATTAGGAACTGCAATAGAGATCATTCTGACAGTCAGTATCAGCCCTGTCTGAGGCAATGCAGGTGGCAGCCACAGTGAGGGCCTTCTCAGTGGTGGCACCTGTTCTCTCCACAAAATTCTACCTATTTTGTTGTCATTTTGGCACCAGGCAAAGAGCGCCCTGTTCTTCCAAGCCTTTCAGCCTTAATGTGAGCCCTGCTTATTGTATTGATTTGGCTTTTGAGATATTGAAGCCTTTTAGGTTTTGTCTTCTGTATTTTAAGATTTTTCCTCCACTTCCTTTTATGTAAACTGCCCTGGGAACCTTTGTTGAACGGTGATATAAAAACATTTGCAATAATTCAATAAACAAAAGGGACAGGCAATATGCAGCTCTCGGGGGCAGAGTGAAGTGTTTACGCACCCTTTCCCTAATTTTTAATTGCCTCTGTTAAATATTCCAAAGGGTATTGTTTAAACTTTTTGACAACTGTAGACATAGCATCCGTATCGTTCATGCAATAATTTCAACTTCAGCTCAGTCAACAGAACATGAGACTCTTAATCTCTGGGTTATGGGTTTGAGTCCCATGTTACTGCATTGCAGGGCATTGGATTAGATCACCTTCTTGGCCCTTCCAACTATAAAATTATATGATTTGCTGTGGTCTAAACCACAGAGCCTAGGGCTTGCTGATCAGAAGGTCGGCGGTTCGAATCCCTGTGATGGGGTAAGCTCCCGTTGCTCGGTCCCTGCTCCTGCCAACCTAGCAGTTCGAAAGCACGTCAAAGTGCAAGTAGATAAACAGGTACCACTTCGGCGGTAAGGTAAATGGCGTTTCCGTGCACTGCTCTGGTTCACCAGAAGTGGCTTAGTCATGCTGGCCACATGATCCGGAAGCTGTACACCGGCTCCAGCAGCCAATAAAGCGAGATGAGCACCGCAACCCCAGAGTCGTCCGCAACTGGACCTAACGGTCAGGGGTCCCTTTACCTTTACATAACTAATATAACCATAGGTTTTGTCTGCCCTATCAATGCCTTTAGTATCAAGAAGCATTTTTGTCAGTTATTTACAATATTGTTTGATTAGTGTTTCTTTAGATGAGAAACATTTGTGATGCATATGATGGATGATCTGGTCAATATGGGTTTTATATTTGCACTGGAATCCCTATTGAAGCACTAGCCATCTCAAGCCTTCCTTGACTATATTTTTGATCCAACTAGTATTGCTCAGCTGTTATACTGTGTTATTAATTATTATGTCTTTATGTAGCTTCTGGGGGGGGGGGGGACTGAGAATAGACAATAATTGCATGGGTTTCTGGAGGTGCATGCAAGTGCCCCCTGTATGTTTATATAAGTGTTAAAATCCAGTCCTTCGTTTTAGGAAACTGAATCACCCCAAACTTGTTAAATTGTATGGTGTTTGCACAAAGACCTATCCCATCTACATAGTGGCCGAATACATGGCTAATGGCTGCTTGCTTAGTTACTTAAAAGCCCATGGCAAAGAGCTGAATCCCTTTCAACTGATGGAGATGTGCTACCATGTTTGTGAAGCAATGGCTTTCCTTGAGGAACATCAGTTTATACACCGAGATTTGGTAAGTTCTTGGAAAGCAGAACTTGGAATGGGTGTGGATTTTTTGGGAGGTGGGGGGGTGATTTAGGAGATTCACAGCACTGATCAGCATCACATCTGTTTCTAAGCTGATTTTGTTTTTTGTGCTCTCTGCAAAGGCTGCTAGAAATTGCCTGGTTGATACTGATCTTACAGTGAAGGTGTCCGACTTTGGAATGACAAGGTAAGTCTCAATCTTTAGCGTCAATGGGGGAAAACATTATAATGCTGATTAAAAACACACACATTAATGAGACATTCAAAAATGGCAGTTCTCATGAGAACCCAAGAGGCACCACATTTTCCTTCTCAAACAATCTGGAACTAAACTGCAGTCAAGTCATTCTGGGTTAAGAAACTCATGGCCGGGCTGCTAAGATCAGAGTTGTGTTACTGCTACCAGCATCACAGACAGCAGCTAAATCAAGGTTTTGAGGTTGTTTGTTTGTTTTAAAAGAAGCTGCTTTCTCCACTGCTTCTTGAAGTAATGGAGTGTTTAGTGCACACACCCCTCAGGGTTGTTGGGGGGGGGGTGTCTGTCTTCATACAGAGATTGCCTGAACGATGTTTTGGCAATCCTCATCCCACTCCTGGCTTATGTATCAAATATGGATTGAATCTTCTTAAAATATTAATACATTTTAAAATACTATTTTGAGATGGATTTTTTTAAAAATAGAAACATCTCTGCTTCATAGTGAGCTATAAATTATTGGGAGGCAAGGCGGGGGGGGGGGATTTGTTCATCCCTAAACTAGCCTCAAGCTAGTGGTCATCTAAGAGATCTTGGGAAGTTTTCATATTGATATTGCTTATAAGAAACATACATTACATTTGCCAGAAGGTTGTTGTGAATTTTCAGTGCACATTCCATGTCCAAACCAGCTTCTACAAAAAACGGATAGATGGGTTTTTTATATTTTGATATTTGTATTACTGGGTTGTAGCCAGCTCAGTTTTACTCAGAGTGAACCTATTGACATGAATGGATCTCAGTTAGTTATGGGTTACTTATAGGCCTGTCGTTGGGTATTACCATCTGGTTGTTTTTGGCAGACATCTCAAGCAGAGTAGGTTCAACTGAGGTGTCACTCGGACACATCCTTCATTTTGTTCCGTGAAGCCTAAAAAGTGAATCTTGCCTTATAGATATGTGCTTGATGACCAGTATGTGAGTTCCTTAGGAACTAAATTTCCTGTGAAGTGGTCAGCACCGGAGGTTTTTCATTATACCAAGTTCAGCAGCAAATCTGACGTGTGGGCCTTTGGTGAGTGTGTAATGCAACTATTGAAAATGCTACATGAAGTGAAGAAAAGCCCTTAGATGTTCTTTATCTAAATAAATGGATGGACCTGTGACTGATCAGGCACAGAGTGATGATATAATGCACCCTAAGGAATAATGACCCGGAAGTGTCTGCGGACAGCGCTGGCTCCCGGCCTCTAGAGTGAGATGAGCGCACAACCCTAGAGTCTGTCAAGACTGGCCCATACGGGCAGGGGTACCTTTACCTTTAAGGAATTCTTCTAGTGAAACCAATAGGACTTGTGCAGGACACATCCCTGTTGGATTATGCCCAGATTGTGAAGGTCTATATTGCATGGCCTTTCTTTGCCATATAGGAAATAAATTTCCAAATGCATGGACAGCTCTTTGTTCTCTTTCTTTTTCTCTCCAGCTTGGCATTATTTCCTCATTAAATAGCTCAGTGTCCCAAAGCAATCAAAACGTGGGCGTTAACGCACTTTTGGAAATTCAGCAGTCTTTAAAAAATATGCAGTCAGATAGATGATCAAATCTAGATACCGCTTCTGCCGAGCCATAGCAGCACTAAACAAAAAGCAGAGGAAAGGATACCTCTCAGGAGTGGCAGCAACTAGTACAATGATGCTTTTTATCAGTTGCTGATTTGTACTGTGCCACACCTTTCCACATCCTGTCCATTTGGACCAGCTGCCAGCAGTTCACACAGAGACTGACATGCTCCTTTTTTTTGGCTTGTGGATATTTCAAGTGCACTTTTTTTAAAAAAAGAAGGTAGCTGTGAAGTCAAAGAGAAGTAGCTTGGTGGCACAAAAAATGCATGACGGAACGAAAACAAGTTAGAAACACTTATATTAGCAAGACAGGCTGTGGGTTTTTAAACAGCAGAGGCAATTCAGTATACAGCTGGTCTTTCATCATGTTTTTACTTGAAATAGCTTTGGGATATTTTATGAGAAATGATCCATGAATGGAATTAAAATAAATAATGGGCATCTTATGCAGAATATGATGCTCCTGTATCCAGAAATAACTGTCACACAAATAAGGATGCTTCCGGGCTGTTGCTGTTTTGGGGGTGGGATTTATTCCCACACCTTGCAAATTCAGGTTGCACAATTGAAGTTGATTGAATGGTCTTGCATTACCAAAATACGACATTCCGCAATAAGGAAAGCGATGGGGGGAAACGCAGTGAAAAGTGGGAGATGATGATTGCCTGATGCATCATCATCTAACATCCCTGCAAACAAATCAGAATGGAACCTCAACAAACAGCAGACGTCTTCTTAACCTGCCTGCAAACTTAGTGCCAACAAATCCACATGAATGCTCAATGAACAGATGGCCCGGAAGCAACCTTTTTTTATTTTTTAATGTCCTTCTGGGTTTTATGTACCATTATAATACCTTGTTTTCCTCCACTCTGTGGACATGTCTACAGGAATTTTAATGTGGGAGGTGTTCACTCTGGGGAAGCAACCCTATGAACACTATGACAACATGCAAGTGATCGAAAAGGTTTGCCTTGGCTATCGGCTTTATCGCCCGCAGTTGGCTTCCCAGGCAATCTATCAAATAATGTACAGCTGCTGGAATGAGGTATGTGTCCTAGTTCACTTGAGGCTGAAAAAGAAAAGTGATTTTACTCCCCCCCCCCTTCTCTGCTATTGCTGTCTTTTGCAGCTGTAGGCCTCTGGTTGCTCCTGGACCTTCTCTTGTCAGTAAAGGCTCACTTATTATTATTTTAATGGGAGAGGACAAACTCCGCAGAAGCACAGAACTTGTCACTCCATTGTAGTGAGAAGACTAAGTGTGTAGGAGTCCCACGTGTGTGCAGTGGTTTGGACTATGGTGCCTGACTTTAAATGATAATACATCAGAACTGGACGGAATCTTGAAGATTATGGTTTTCATAAAAGCATTATTTTGTCAAAGGATTTGCTTAAATTAATAAGAGAAGCATTACCTTCCCTGGAAAGCACACAAACACACACACACACACACAAGCTTCTTTGACTTTTTAAACAGGAAGGCTGTGGTGTAGAAAAATAAAGCTGTAGTCCTATTTTTGTACCTAGCACGCCTGAAAAAAAAGTAAATGTGTTTGTGTACCTCTTTTGATTTAGTCAACCTTATTCTTAAGTGCATCAGTAGCTGTGTACTCTTCATTTCACATCTGACCCCATTTTTAAAATAAAGTTTTAACACCGCTCCAAAAGTTTATGAGTCTGTGGTACTGCCATAGGCACTATTTAAAGGTACTGATCCAAAAATACACTCCATGTTTTATTATTATGGCACCTGTCTTTAGGTACTGTTCAGACTGGTCACATTTGTGCTGGGCACTGGAGATGGTTCAGGTTCAGAAGGCATGTAAAACATCTCAGGTTTAATCCCCGATATCCTCTTAGATGAAAGCTCTCAAGCTTTTGGATTGGGAAGACCTCTGCCTAAGACCTTGGAGACCCATTCTCAGTCAGAGTACACAATACTGGGCTAGATAGACCAGTGCTATGAGGATGAGCAAGGAACATCACGTGCTCAAAGAGGAGCTTGTTTGACAAAAGTTTCCAAAGACGAAACAATAAATGAAATGTAGATGACCTTCCAAAGTTCTTCATGCTATGGCACGGAATGTTCCCCACATATTAAGGTTCCTACTAGCCAAGGCCTTGCGATGGCTGGAGGAGCTCCTTTTGGTCCCCAAGTGGGTATGACACATGGGGTGGTGATATAAGGCAAGGCCTTCTCGGTGATGGTGGTGCCCCAGTTATGTCCATGGTTTTGTTACACAGCTAGAGGAGATCTTTTACTCCAATTTCTTCTGCTTGCTGTACTGTTTTATTGTATGTTAGTTTTAATTATTGTTACATGTTGATTTTGTGTGTTTTGTATTTGTTAATCATCATCATAGTAATAATAGTAATAATGGCCACCAATCAATGGCAAGCACTGAGTTGGTTGGTTTCTCCTTTTCATACAGCTGCCTGAAAAACGTCCCACATTTTGCCATCTGCTTTCTCTCATTGAACCACACAGAGAAGATGACAAGCACTGAAGGATTGTCCAGCCTTTTCTTTTGTGAGCCCTTGCGCTAATGCCATCTCTAAAATCTGGTTTGGAAACTCTTACCCCAATGATTTATTAAACCAGTGAAACGGCTAAAAGATGAATAAAAGAAATGGCATGAGAAACACATATTGAATTTTTATTTAAATGTTCATGGGTTGTTTTTCTTCTTCAGATTACAGCTTTGTTATAAGTTCTAAAGACTGCTGAGGATCTGTAGTAGAATGCAGTTTGCATATAGCAGTAGAGATGGGAAGGCCTGGAAAAAAACTGGAAAAATTGAAAAAAAAAAAACAACAGCCCCGAGTCCCCCCGCATCCCCTCGTTTTCCCCCAAAACCAGTTTTTCGCAGAAAAATTGAAAATAATAGTTTGATATAGTTTGAATATTCCACACACTTTCCCCCCATTTTTTCCAGGGGGGAAACGGCTTTGGGGAAAAACGTGGGAAAACCTGGTTTTTCCCAGGGGGGGGGGGGTGTTCCAGGCCTTCCCATCTCTAAATAGCAGTAACATTTAGTTAGAGACATCTGCTTGTGCACAAGAATCAGATTATTGTATCATGAATCTATTACTCCTGATCTATACAGTTTTGCAATGGTTACCCAAGATGTGAGATAATCTTAGAAAAATCTTTACTGGTGTTCTTTTGGACTTTTTCATACCCATGTCTCTAGTTAAGCTAAAACCAAATCTCTGCAGCTGTGGATATTAGAATAAAAGGAAAACAGTTCTTACAATTGGATTTAAAATAAAAATAAAAATAAGTGCTTCAAGGTTAACACATAACTGGCTCCAATGGCTTTTATAAAAACAAAAGACCTTTCAAGCTTGCTACCTGGTTGACTGTCTTATACCGACATCCACTATATCAGCATTTGGTTTGGATAAAAACTCATGGAAGACTGTTGAAAACAAGAGTTTAGAATGGAGACATACCTAGATGAATGGCAGGTTCTCAGCAATATTTCAAGATGTTTCCCCCTGTTTGCAACCATGCCCATAAGGGTTCCTTACTGGGGCAAATGGCCACTCCCAATGAGGGGCAGGGAGATTATTATCAGGGGAAAGGGCATGCGCTGTTATTTTTGCAAACATCTGAAGAGACAAGACATCTAATTACAGATTGACTGTCTCCCATAGCTGGGCCCTGATAACTTATGTGTGTGGCTGTTTTGCCTTGATCAAGAATCCTGCCCTTCTGGTTTCTAGGACCGGATTTCAGGATGTCGCACTCAGATATCCTGGAGCAAGAGCCACATGTGCAATGCTGAAGTGATGGTTGGTATTATAAGCGTTGTGGGTGCCTATTACTTGTTGGAGGGGCTGAGTAGCTCATTTGTCCATTGGGCCTGGAAGGGTAGGTCTCTGGTTCATGCCTTCTCTGCTGAAAACAGGTGATTAATTCTGCCTAAATGTGAACACCAGCAATCAGTTCTGCACTAGGTGCTCAGATGTGCTCTGTCCATCTGCCTCTGCATACACAGAGCCTTTATGTTTTTTTAAACACAATCCGAAGCAATACAGTTCCGTGTGTTGTATTGCTGGCATTGGCACACAGTGATAAATAAGACATATATTAGCTTTTCTGGTTTCCGTCTTAGAATGCTGTTTCAGATCCAAATGCGTGATTGTCTTTTCCAACTTCTTCATATGGATTGACTGCTGCAGTTTGGACTAACTGGTTTTCTGCTGCTCTTCTGCGAATTAAGAAAAATTATTTTTGAGTTTCAGCTATAGAAGCCGTGAACATGTGCACACACAACAAAGGGGAAACTTTTACTAGAGAAAAAGCAATGTTATACTTAATATGAGCTGTGTATCTATTCTGACAAACACCTACGTTCAATAGGCTGATTCAATTCACTAACAGGGACTGAAAACAATAGAATTTTCAGTTTGCAGATTCGAGTCAAAACTTGGTTCCTTTATATTTTCCCAGCTCTTACATCAGGGATGGCCAATGTGCTCCACTGTAAATACTGTGGACTCAACTCCCATTCGCCTTTGCCAGTATAGCCAGTTATCATAAATGATGGGTAAAAGGTAAAGGGACCCCTGACCATTAGGTCCAGTTGTGGCCAACTCTGGGGTTGCGGCGCTCATCTCGCTTTACTGGCCGAGGGAGCTGGCGTTGGTCCGCAGACAGCTTCCGGGTCATGTGGCCAGCATGACTAAGCTGCTTCTGGTGAACCAGAGCAGCGCACGGAAACGCCGTTTACCTTCCCGCCGGAGCGGTACCTATTTATCTACTTGCACTTTGATATGCTTTCGAACTGCTAGGTTGGCAGGAGCAGGACCGAGCAACGGGAGCTCACCCCGTCGCAGAGATTCGAATCGCTGACATTCTGATCAGCAAGTCCTAGGCTCTGTGGTTTAACCCACAGTGCCACCCATATAAATGATGGGAGTTGATGGTAAATAACATCCAGAAGGCACACAACAGAGAGGTGCAGAACAGAGTTATTTTGTACAGTGTAAGAGAGATGCACTGCCTATAAAACATCACTTACTTTCTTCGGTTCCTCTGCCCTGTGATGATCAAGGTGATAATTCCAACCACTACAAGACCCATGATGACTCCAAAAAGTATAAGCCATATGGTGACTGGGGGTTCGTAAGGTGTTGCCAGTGTTGGAGGAATACCAACAAATTCCAGAGTTTGGTCATCCAGTTGGAAAGCTTCATTGATGCGTCCTCGAGACAATCTGCCAAATAAAGGGGTGGGTGGGAATCTAATTACAGTGTAAACAAGGATTCACCTTAAAAATATTTCCTGTCTCTCTACTAAAATGTGAAGCTGGTCTGATGTGAGAAAGCATGCAACATGTAAAAGAAAAAAAGGAAAGGTGAAAAAAATGGCTTAAATGTTTACATATCTCTAGTGTCGTTCTTATCCTCTTCACTATTGTCTCTTGGTTTTCTGCAATTGACTGCAAAGTTGACTGCAATTTCCCCACTTTCAACTGGTTTATTTAGTTAGGTCATGCTCTGACATTATCTTTGAATCCAAGGGTGCCTGCCAATCCGGTATTTGAAATTGCAGGTGGAAGCTGATTTAAAAGCTGAATTTGTATTAACTGTGGTTTGTCATTTCTACTGAATTCATGGGAAATTGACAAACCATGTTTGCTTACACTTATTTCTACTGGGTTTATTTAAAAATATAGAAGTAAGCCTTACTGAGTTCAGTGGAACTTATTTCCAGATAAGTGAATGTAGGATTGAAACCAGGCATATATTGCAAGTCTGTCCCCCCCAAATATCCCCAATATTCCAGCTTCTACACTCTCACTTCTTCCATTTCACTTGCAAGCTAATTCCTTGCAATGCAAAAATTTCACCTGATTGCGGCTTCCACTTGAGATTTGGGAACAAAGTCTGTGACATTAGTGCCATTATTGGGCATGCTGACAGTAAAAACGAAGGAGATTCGTGGCGTCACATCACCTACATGGACATTCGTTGATCTGATGGGGAGAAAAATGTCTTTACTACAAGAATTACAAGCTTGAAAAAACCATGCAGATATTTCTGAATATGCTGTCCTAGAGATCTCCAGATTTGTCATTGGAATATATTGATTGCACACATAGATTACCTAATGGTTTCATAGAAACAGGTAACTTAGGCAAATTATTCAACTAGCCATCAACCCAAACATACATCTTCCACCTGAGAAGTGTCCAACTTAAGTCACATTTTATACGGCTACGAGATCTTAGCAAGACGAAAGTCACTGGTTTAAAACTCTCATTGCATGTGGCAAAACGTTTTACAAAATCTATGCAGTTCAATTGGTGTGGGGTTTTTTAATGTGCACAATGTATTGATATACCATTTTAAGGGTCTTCCCCTAGCAAAAATCAATGTACGGTTAAGTGTGATGGTGGTCTCCTAGTCTCACAGCTGCCTTATACCACGTTAGACCATTGTTTCATCTGGCTCAGGGTGGCTAACCTTTTCCAGCCTGAGGGCCGCACTCATCTCTTCCCAGCCCTTTGGAGACCACAGCCCAGTGGTGCCTGTTGATACTCTACATTCTCACACAGGCACATAGCTTCCCCCCTCTTGTGCTGATCCCTGCAAATCAGCATAGAAGAGGGGGTTATTATCACCCCTCATCAAATGACTGATCTAATGACTGGAAAGAGAGTCTCATTTGGGCTGTATCTGCTTTATCCCCCCCCTTTTTTTTTTGCTGACATCAAAATCAGTGGAGTCTTGGGGCAGGAGATAAAAACTTGCAAGAGGGTGGTTAGCTTCACCTGGTCTATTGATATTCCAATTGTGGTGCCTCGCAAGACGAATGCCTCGCAAGACGGAAAACCCGCTAGACGAAAGGGTTTTCCGTTTTGGAGGTGCTTTGCAAAACGAATTTGCTATGGGCTTGCTTCGCAAGACGAAAATGTCTTGCGAGTTCCTGCGGGGTTTTTTCCCCTCCCCCCCTTTTTCCCAAGCCGCTTATCAGCTGATCGCTAAGCCGCTTATCAGCTGATCCACTAAGCCCGCTAAGCCGCTAATAGCCTTTTAGCAGCTAATCTGCTAATCCCTTAAGCCTTTAATAGCCGCTAATAGCCGCTAAACCGCTAATAGCGCTAATCCGCTAATGGGCTTGCTTCGCAAGACGGGGAAAAAAACGCAAGACGAAGAGACTCGCGGAACGGATTATTTTCGTCTTGCGAGGCACCACTGTATATCAGACAAAATCTATGTCTGCTCTACCTGGAAATGCCAGAGGCTTTTTACATGCAAAGCATGTGTTCTACCACTAAGCTATGGGCCTTCTGTTTTCCACTAGCACAAGAACCAGGGCCGTCTTACCCATAGATGCTAGGGGTGCAGGGCACCCGGGCACCAGGCTCTCAGGGGCACCAGGCTGAGAGTCCGGGGCCCGAGAGTTGAGTCTGGGGACGAGCCCGCCCGTCAGGCAGAGCACTGCAGCTGGCTCTTCTGCTGTGGGCAGCTCTGCACCGTGAGTTCGGGGGCTACCAAGCCAGCGAGACTCTGAGGCGGGTGCCCGCCTCCGCCCTCCTGCGCACCTGGGACTGGGCAACCAGGGGAGGTGCACCAGGTGGATCTTTGCACCCTGGCACCACATATGCTTAAGGCAGCCCTGACAAGAACACTAAAAAGTTCACAGAATTTGCTTCCTCTTGGCTTCTGTAAAAAGTATAATGTAGTACCATAGGGGCAGCTATGCTGTCAAGAATAGACCTGTGACGAAGAAGCGCCTGTCTTGATAGGCTTCCTTTTAGGTAAATTCTGAATGTTCCCAGGGCACTGAAGTATGTGCATTTTCCTATTTTGAAAACTGGTTGTGATATTGTTGTAGTGGGGGAAATCTGGAATTCTCTCAGGTGCTGCGTAGCAATTGCCCACAGCAAAGCTAAATGGGAAAAAAAAGTAACTTACTGAAATGCTATGCTTTCATTCTGGTAGTCCAAAAAGTACTTCCTCATGGCATAGGCAATTGTTGCCTTGAATAAATACATTTCGTTGTCATTCCACGGGTACTGCAAATTCAAAACAATAGTCCAATTGACTTAGGCTCAGTCACCTAGTAACTCTTTTGAAACAGATGGACTCTGCAAGGAGTAACACTCTGCCTTAGTATGATTTATGTATAGCATACTTTTGGCTAATAAATCAAACATATGATTAACTTCTTGTGCTATGTAGGAAAATGGATAAATGGTAAAATTAAGAACTAGAAGCTTAAATCACATTTCTGTTCACAGTGAGAATAGTGTACAAATATCCATTATTATAGAGGGGAGAACTTGCAAAAATGCACATTGTTAGGCAAAATAGCATACAGATAGGTGAATATAAGCAGAAATGCATATAGAAATGGGTCTGAATTTTCATAAGAACTTCTTTTTAAAAAGAAATCAAACTAATACAGAAGTCGGGCCAACTGAAAATAAGAATGGACAAATGAAGAACTTGAGAGGGAACCATCCATCTCTAGGAAACGTTGCCTCTGCTATCCTAAACCAATCTAGCCTGCATTACACTACATCACACTTGAAGTAGACTAGTATCCTACTAGTTGCTTTATCTCCATTCCTGACCTTCAGAGTTCACCCCTGTGGTTTATAAAGTGCATACCTGTTTCTGGAGATGGAAACAAACATTAAATACAGAAATAAGATGGTAGAGATGTATAGACAAAATACATTTGAAGAAGAGTTATTATTAGGGTCGTGCTGGGCATGTGGAACGCAAAAGAGGAAAAGGAGACTGAGCAATGATTGTTCCCCCCACCCACTATGGCTGGTATTGTTCATTCATCACTGTTCATTTTTGAAAACGTCCTCACCGCTCCCATCCTGAACTGCCTTTCTTTTAACATTTCGATAACAGAGCTTGAAATCATATTTGCACTTGGAGTGACTTTTGAACATTTTACATTACCAGGATATCGATTCTGTGGCCATTTTAAATTGGTTTTTCCCCAACCTGGGACTCCATTGAGCAATTTCACAGAGCCTGCGGCCCTCCAGATGAGCCTCAGCCAGCATGCTGGGCCTGCAGGGCATCCAAGTCCAGCTGGAGGGCGCTCAGGAGGAATGCGGCAGGCCCACTGCTACCCGGGAATGATCCACCCTTCCTGCCCTCCCCTAGCTCCAACACTGTGCTCATGTTATTTCATAAGATATCATCATAAGATCATCTTCCTATGGATTTACTCACTGCATTGCTTCCCAGTGCTGCTTTCAGGCTGATCCTCACTTTGATTGCATAATCAGAATCTGGATTAAAATGAAGTAAAACAAACAGGTCTTGACACAGAATTCCAAACTCATTTCCATTACATACACATAAGGTAAAGGTAAAGGGACCCCTGACCATTAGGTCCAGTCGTGACCGACTCTGGGGTTGCGGAGCTCATCTCGCTTTACTGGCCGAGGGAGCTGGTGTACAGCTTCTGGGTCATGTGGCCAGCATGACTAAGCCACTTTTGGCGAACCAGAGCAGCACACGGAAACACCGTTTACCTTCCCGCCGGAGTGGTACCTATTTATCTACTTGCACTTTGATGTGCTTTCGAACTGCTAGCTAATGCCAAAAAAAAAAAAAAAGCACTGTTGGTGTTTTGATAGCTTGTGTACAACCATAACTTTTATCATTATACGGAGATGGTTGTGTGTTTGGTTCTAGTCATAGATGCCCGATGTACATCTTGCCGCTAGTTTATGCTGCATCCATCAGCAGAGAGCACATGCTGGGGTACAAAGATATTGTAGAGTTTTATCAATGCTAAACACTTTTGTGTGACCTGACTTACAAATTCTCACTACTTCTGAGCCCATCTCTGCCTTGATTTTTGAGAGTGGTTCCATTAATGCTTCACTTCAATCTCCAATCACTGATTTCCTCTGAAATGGACCCCTATAGTTGGCCTGTACCAGGAGTGCCCTGTGGAACTCCTTGCCCATTGACGTCCAGCAGCAGGAATCCTACCTGCCTTCTTTAGATGCCTTTCGAAAAATGACATTCAGGTGAGCCTTTAAAACATGAATTTGTTTTGACCACCCAGTAATTTATGGTGATTTCATTCATGTTTTTACTGATTTTTTTTTAATATTGACCTTACTGTAACATTGTGTTGCATTCCGCCTTGCTGTATTTTTAATGGACCCCCCCTTTTTTTGTATACCACAATTTCCCAGCCTTTGAGGCAATGGGATCAATCTGTCTATCCTTGAAAATTGCTGGTGGAGTTGTTGCTCTCCATGGGATGATCGAACAGTGGGGAAAGGTGGTGAAGGCAAGAATCAGTTGTGTACATACAACTCACACCACCGATGCAACATGAACCTACATGGAGTCCAGGCTGTATCCCAGCCAATCCGTCTGCCAACGTTCTCTTTCTCCAGCCACAACCGCAGAGGCTGAAAGTAGTGGAGCAATGGCGTTGCATTCATTGTCTTCTCTCCTGTCACGGACTCTAATGCCTCGGTCCAAGGCCGTGATCTTCCTAAGGCAAGCATGGCCCTATGGTTTATAAAGAAGTAAGCATGAAACACCATCCACATGCAGGCTATGTGACTGCCAAGACCACAAGGTGGCACCATATAGAGAGGATGGACCAAAATGAAATTCTCAACTAAAAATGAAGCCCAAGATTTCTCTTAACTCTATATCATGGGTAGGCAAACTAAGGCCCCGGGGCCGGATCCGGCCCAATCGCCTTCTAAATTCGGCCCACGGATGGCCCGGGAATCAGCGTGTTTTTACATAAGTAGAATGTGCCCTTTTATTTAAAATGCATCTCTGGGTTATTTGTGGGGCATAGGAATTCATTCATTTCCTCCCAAAAAATATAGTCCGGCCCCCCACAAGGTCTGAAGGAGAATGGACCGGCCCGCAGCTAAAAAAAGTTTGCTGGTCCCTGCTCTATATCCTGGATTCCCCAGCTCTACTGGGTCCTGCCCACCTTTCAATCCACTAGTGTTACTATGACACCTGGTGGTCAATTTCTTTTTTGGTAGTGTCGCAAAATGTTATCCAAGCCAAGTGAGACTTGAAGTGGCCACCTATCAGCAGTCTAGATGGGCTGCATGACTGAGTTCCCCTGCAGAAAGCAGGCTTTATGTTACCATCTATCAACTACCGGTATATATGCTTCTGACTTCCAGCTATTTAACAATAGGAACAATAAAAAGTCTCTCTCTGCATGTCTGGCTGCTGAAATGAAGGATGCTTGTGGGGTGGGGAAGCCAAGAGTGGATCTCTGTTATTCTGGTGACAAAAACAAACTCTTGGACAAAACGTGTACTCAGTGGTAGCTTTACTTTAAAATAAAAAATGAAATTCTAAGCATACGTCTACCCCAATGAGCCAGTATGCAAACATGTGGCTCCAGTTAGTGATATCAAGAGATCTAGTATAAAAAAACCCCAAAGTGTATGCCGCAAGCCTGCAAATCTGCCCATTCCTACCATAAGGCATCTGGGCAAGAGGAGGAAATTGCAGATGAGAGAAGGTTTAATTATTCTCTTATCATCTGCTGATTTCTCTGCTGGAAGCTAAGTCCTCCCAGCTCTGCTTTGCAAAGCAGCCCAGATTTTGAAGTGGAGGCAGACTTGGGTTCCGTGCATCCCAGAGTTTCCCCTAAGGAGAAATTAAAATACAGGGCATGCTTTCTTTCCAAGTTTTATGCAGTATTTTGTTACCTCAACTTGTCACCAGCTGCTGTGGAATTAGTAATGTCACATTTGTAAAGTTCATCTGTGTGGCCTGCAGCTTTGCAAAGTGCTTCTTGAAACTGGAACTGGTAAATTGTCCTCGTGTAATATCTAGAGAGAGAGAGGGAAGGGAAAAGGGGACAAATCATTTGGCAGGGCTTAAATCAGGTATACAAAAAAACAATAAATCACCTGAGTTAATCTTTATTCAAGGAAGCAAACCACAGCTTCGGCCTAGTGGTCTCAGCACCTGGACATTGGTGAATTTACACATCCCTGTCAACACCTGGTTTTTTAAACTGGGCAATGGAGAATAATGAAGAGATGGGGATGCAAATGGAATGAGTAGAAGTCTAAAGGCAGCTGTATTATCCTTAATTTAGGAACATAGGACGCAGCTGTATACCAAGTCAGTTCATTTGTCCATCTGTCTCAGTACCATTTGCTCTGACGGTGGCAGGTCTTCAGGGAGGTGTTTTTCCTAGCTCTATGTGGAGCCCCCAGAACCTGAGCCTGGGACCTTCTGTATGCAGGTGCTGAAGTGAGAACAGAAATTGCTAAGAAAGAGCTCTGGTGGTTGAGTGCCAGCTGAACTGGAGACAAAACAGGCTGATCAAGAAACCGGGGTGGGGGGGCGGGGGCGGGGCGGGTATCAGCATGATCAGGGAGAATTCAACGTTGCAGAAGTACAAAATAAAAAAATAGCCTTATGGTGGAACCACCTCCAGAAATTGTCCAATGAGGACTGGGCATGTGTAGGAGCTACAGAATACAGTGGTACCTCGGGTTACATACGCTTCAGGTTACACACTCCGCTAACCCAGAAATAGTGCTTCAGGTTAAGAACTTTGCTTCAGGATGAGAACAGAAATTGTGCTCCGGCGGCACGGCAGCAGCAGGAGGCCCCATTAGCTAAAGTGGTGCTTCAGAACAGTTTCAGGTTAAGAACGGACCTCCAGAACGAATTAAGTACTTAACCCGAGGTACCACTGTACTGAGTGTCAGTTAGAAAACAAAAATGCTTAAAAGGGAGAGGGCAGCAGAATGTTTGCTGGAACCCTGAACAGGAGCCTATTCAGAGGATACGCTGCCACATTTTGTTGCCAGACCCACTCTTTGTATTCTAAAAAGCAATCTATACAATAGCAGAGGTGTGTTTTTTTTTTAATAACTAGGAAAATGTAACAGGAGTAAGGGGCTCTTTTGACATACCTTATGAAAGAGTAGTCATTGGCTACATGGAAGAGAGCTGCAGGGTCACAGTATTCCTCATCGTGGGGCACTGGTTCCACCACACCTACTATCTCTCGCCTGCAGAGAAGTGGAATGTCAGGAGTTTCCATCAGTATTTGAGAAGGAAGTGAGGTTTAAAGGCATGCACATTTCCGATAGATTGGAGTGTATTGAAGTAGCCCTCCTTTACAGCAGTACCTTTGCCTGTATTCTGAGGTACATTGACTGTTAAGGTGCTTTTGTGGGAACTCCACCATTCCTGTTTGCATTTGACCTAACTGTGCTGCTTTTGACTGGAATTGTTTTATTTGTTTTTTAATAAATTATTCTACTTTGTATTGTTGTAACCCACCCTGGAACCTTCTCTTGTAGGTCAGGTGTGAAACAAACAAACAAGAATAAAGCTCAGGGAGCCATCAGGCCTGCCTGATAAACTTCCTTTACTTACTAGTTTCAAAGCACTATAAAAATTCATAATAACAAGGGGTATTGGCTTGAATTGTCTTGCCATTTTTTTTAATGATGAAAACAGAACTTACTGGACTTCCTTGTATTTGGAGTTCCTCCCCTCCCCCCATCAATGTACAATATCCATTATTTGATTTGGGAATTTGACTAATCAACAGATTATTAATAAACTTGTACTTGCTTCATCTGCCACCATTTCTTCATCCATTGTTCTTTTGGAATTTCACCAGAAAATACCATCCACCTCCATTTCTCTAGCATGTAAGTGAAAGGCAACGTTCCAACAATAGTGAGCGCTTGCTTCAGCAGGAAATTTATATCCGTCTCTGGAAAAGAGCACAGCCAACTGACAGGATGTAGAGAGAATTTAACTCCTGAGAACTGCCGATTCAAACTTTCATTGCAGTTCTAATCCTGCAAAGCAAAGGCTGGTAAAAATCACCCCCAATCCCCTCAACGAAGCTTCCATGCTTGGAATGAAGAAGTAGCAGTGCCTTGGTTGGCTTTTTGTGTCTCCATTCCTCCCAATTTCTTTTCTTTTTTGAGTAGTGTCTTTTAGCTTCCTAGCCTGAAGGCTGGATTTGGCTTCTTAATTGTAAGGCACTCTGAGAAAAACATTTGTGGTTGAAGAGTGCAGTAAAAATACTTTAAATAAAAATAAATAGGAATACTGGCCCTTGTGGGTGTTATTGCTTATCATTTGATTCAAAAAGGCTGTAGGGGAACAATTCACGAATGCTTAAAATGTATGTTTTAAACAGATCTATATGTATATAGTTTAAATTCCATCAGTGTTTAATTGCATTTAAATGATTGCCTTTTCTATGTTTTTAGCAGTTCTTGTTTTCAATCTGCAAGCCATGAAGGAAAAAGGTGGCGTTTAAATAAATATATGATGATGATGATGATACACAGGGAAATGTTTAAAAAGCAACAGAAAAGGGTGAGTGGTTAATAATTTGCCAAAGAACAAATAATTAATTTCAAAACACAAAATAAGCAATATTGTTATAATACTGAAAATGTTTTGAAATCTACACTTTATTGAAGTATTGCAAATTGCTCCCAATATTTTTACTACAGTCACACTGCTTTGTTGTGAACATTTTGTACCAAAATGGCTGACATCAACATTGTCCTGACATAACCAACTCACCACTGTCTTCTTGAAAGGTGGGCTCCAGAAGGCCGAGAGATTTCAAATGTTTGGGGGTGGCTGCAGAAAGGGACATGATCTCTCCTACAGCTTCATGGAAGCCTTCGTTCGCACCGCTTCTTAGCAGATAAGAAAGGTTGGCATAGGCCATATCGTATTCAATGTGCCCCATCTCGTGGTGTGCTGTCAGGAAGTCATCCATTGTCACTTTGGTGCACATCTTTATCCTGCAGACAAATACAGTTCAGACAAAACTGCATCAATTTTTTGGGTAATGCTTTGATTGGTTGTCCAGAAGAATCAGGTGCCCTCACAATCAATTTACTCTTTTATGGGCAAGCTCTAAATTGGGCTCCTAATGGATTTTAACCTAGAAATATCTAGTGGGTGGGTAAGAAAGTTCCTACTGTGCACTCAGGGCAGATTAAAAAATACTTTCTGTGCTGACATGTAGTGACTTTACTGCTCAGTAAGCATAGATAGGTTTGAATCTGGGTTTCCCACATCCAAATGCAAACCCCTTATCTCCTTATCTTACCATTTCTTTATCTTTTATATAAATTGAAGGACAACTGTCATATCAGGACTTATAAATATGTAGGGGAGCTTCCAGTCCTGTAAGCACCTGTGTTTTCATTTTCCTGTGGTCTGTATGCAAATGCTCCATTTGAATAAGTAGGGGGAAAATCTTAGGGCCTTCCAGTACCTGTAGTCTCCTTTCCCCATATCCCAAGCTGTGGGGTGACAGACAACTTTCCTGCCATCACCGGGTTCCACAAGCATAGAATTGTTCCAGAAACCTTCGGTCATTTCAAAGAGTCCAACCGAGACGAAGAAACTTTCCGCAGCTTTAAATATGGTTGTTACATTCCAGTTCTGAAAAAAAGTCAGAATTTAGGCATTAACTATTATTAATTTCTTAAATGCTAAGTGGTATCTTTTTCTATTTTGTTACTATTCTAGCTTTAAAGCCACATTGGCTTCAGCAACCTCCTGTTTTATGCAGTTCTCTGGCGAGTTAATACCCTTTATAATGATGATGATTAATTTTTAATTATTTATACTCCCGCCCATCTGGTATTTACATTAAGTAACATGGTCAGCGAATGGCCATGGCTTGCCTAGAAGTCATTACTCTTGAGTAAAACAGGTCAAAGAATTGAGGGGCAGGACTGATTAGTCCTAAGAAAAGGAAAAGGAAGACATCAGAGCCATAAGAATGTATTAGAAGACATCAACCATATGTGTCTGGCTTAGCCTTAAAAGCAGCAGATGCCAATACACAGCTCTAAAGGAAAGTGTGACAGTTACACAAGATGTACATGCAACAAAAAGGTTGTAATTTTGGATACTCTGTTCCATTTCCTCTCCCACCTGTTTTTCTGTTTCCTCTCCTAACAGTCAACCAGCATTCTGTGGTTACTGAGCATGCTCAGGCTTCATTGGCTAGGTTGTTGTTGTTGGAGGGGAGGGTGAATTCTCTTAGCAGGAATAAGAAAACTATGGCCCTCCGGGTGTTGCTGGACTACACTGGCCAAGCAATGTAATAATAATAATAATAATAATAATAATAATAATAATAATAATAATCTGGCTGGGGATGATGGGAGTTGGAGTCCATCTCCATTTCTGCTTTGAGGGTGTGTTCCCCAGATGTTTTGTATTTTTGCAAATTGTGGGGTTTCCCCAAGTCGATACTTTCCTCTTGTGACTACATAAGCATCAGCACTCTGAGAACTGAGATATACTACTAAAGACTAATAAATGCTAATGGCATAGTCATAAGACCATGAATTTGCCTTTCAGAGCTGAAGTCCAGGGTGAAAATTCAGGTTCCTAAACTGCAATGTATTAGTTTGAGCATAATCAGTTGACAATTTGTGCATATCCTACCTTCTCCACCATGGCGGAAGATACATCAATGTTTGGTTTATTTGGATAAGGAACCATTAAGGGGTATAAATTTGTCCAAAACCTACCCCACATGTCACCTTCAACAGAAAAAGCAGAATTACAAATAAATAAATAAATTATAAGCTATAAGCTACAAGTTGGGTCCTAGAGAGGCCCATGCCTGGCTTTCAGTGCATCAGCCATGGCTACTAAATCAACATTTCCATACCAAGTAAATGAGCAGGAAGACATCCATTGGGGTCAATGCGGTCTGAGGTATAGGTCTTCTGGAGATTATGCCTTACATAGGCATGTAGCTGCTCATACAAAGGTTTTATCTGGAGAGAGAGAGAAACACAGAGAGGAGCTCTATTTAATTTTTCACATTGGATGTTATTTCATTCATGTTTCCATTTTGGCAAGCTTGAAAAATAATAATCCCATTTGTATCCTGCCCTTCCTCCCAACAACATGGGGAAAAGTAGGTTAGGCTGGAGCACTAACCTACAGTTTCACCCTCTGAGCAGTTTCACCCTCTGAGCTTCATAACTGCTGCCTTTCCTTGTGTGTGTTAATGATTTGCGTGATTCAGAGATAGCAAACTGACTAAAATCATATTTTGAATGAACCAGGTCTCTGTACATAAAAACATAACAAACCAAAAATGGAACCCACCCCACGCTCCGAAATGTAATCTTACTTCTTCAAATGTACGCTCCACATCAACAATCAGCTGGTCACTACTGTACTGATACTCTGCTGGAAATTTTATTTCATAATCTCCTCTCCAGTAAGCTCCATAGTCAGCGTAACCTGAAAAGCAGCCAAACAATCAGTCATCATAACCAGATTAACATAAAGCACATTTTGCAGGCTCTGGTCCAATACAACTCCAAATTCATGCTGGCCGTGTTGGAGACCTCTTTGTGCCTGTTAAGGATGATATATTATACACAATAATCAAATAAGTCCCCATTTGAAATATCATGGTCTTGTGCAAGGATAATGAATTGTTAATTGGTTGTTTGCAATGTGTTATGTCACTCTGAACACATGATAGCAAGGTTTAAGTTTCCACTCTTTTAAGAAAAATATGGAAAAATAGGAGATCAGACCATGACTGGTTTAGAAAGCATGTCATCATATTAATTAAGACGAGGGTTGGACTAAAAGACCTTCCAGATGGTTAATGGGCCTGAAAACTGCTGGCATATTTTCTGTTAGGTAAATAAGAGGTGATACGTTGTCATGGGAAATAAATACTATGCTAATAGCTTTTAAAGGTAAAGGTAAAGGGACCCCGACCATTAGGTCCAGTCGCGACCGACTCTGGGGTTGCGATGCTCATCTCACTTTATTGGCCGAGGGAGCCGGCGTACAGCTTCCAGGTCATGTGGCCAGCATGACTGAGCCACTTCTGGCAAACCAGAGCAGTGCACGGAAACACTGTTTACCTTCCCGCCAGAGCGGTACCTATTTATCTACTTGCACTTGACGTGCTTTCGAACTGCTAGGTGGGCAGGAGCAGGGACCGAGCAACGGGAGCTCACCCCGTCGCGGGGTTTCGAACCGCCAACTTTCTGATCGGCAAGTCCTAGGCTCTGTGGTTTAACCCACAGTGCCACCGTTTAATGGCCCGCAAATATCCAAATGGGATTCCCCTCTCCCCGATGAGGAATGGGGTAACCCAACTTAGTGCCTGTGTAAAAAGGCCAGCCTCAAGTTTTGAGCTTGGAAGAGGAATGAGACAGAGAAAGGGCAGAGTCACAGAACTGAACCTTTGCTCGTTCCCCTAGAAAGCTGTTGTGGGATCACTGGATTTGGAATTTGTCTGCTGAAGTGTGAAACAATGCGCCTCCATCTATGCTCAGCCTGTATATTTGCAGATGAATGACAATATTAGAAAACGCTATAAGCCTTCTTACAGGAAACTGAATGCTGATAAATGTTGCACCCTCGAAGATGATTTACCGATATATTTTATTTTAAAAATTATATCCTGAACTTCTAGTGGGGAAAAAATACCACTCAGGGTGGCTTACTTCTAACATATAGCAATATAGTTTCACAACACAATATAAAACAAATTGCCAAAAAAGAAAAGATACTTGGAGATTTGGGGAATATGTAACTATATACAAGCCTAGCAATCTATGAAAAGGAAGAATAATTGAGGTATTCAACAAACTTAAAAATTCTAGTGTGCAGCCTCATCATATGCCACTGTAAACATGGCTTCAAGTAAGAGAAATAATTTAATTTCCTGCTGGTGATCACATGTACGTGGGGAGCCGTTTTCGTGAAGTGCAACTTACCATTCCCTCTTGCAACCTCATTCTTCAGTTGGACATAACTTTCATATAAAGGCCTCATCTTCTTGCCAACATCAGCTCTCCAGCCTTGCCAAGCCCATAGTCTTTCTAAGTAATTGGTGCTGACAGCCATGGTTTCATCCAAACCTGTCACCATAAAAGCATACTACTGAAGCGGAAACAGTGCAGCACATGGACAAACAGTCTGCCCTGGTATGACGCAGCTTCCTATATGGAAGGACCACACATTACATGGCAGCAAAGCTGGACATGCCACCAAGTGTCCTTTCCGTAAGGAGCTGCAGCCAGCCAACCCTCAGTGATGGAGATACCTGCACGAGTAGGTCCAAAAACACATTCATCCCAATAAAAAGGTTGCAGGTTTAAGAGTTCAGTGGATGTGAGAGGCAAAAAAAGAGAGAACAGAGATTTGCAGAACATTTGAATATTTATATGTGTATGTGCAAATCTCAAAATAATTATGGAAATAGAAATAAAATATAACTCAGCAAAGCGGATGGGACCGACCAAGTGTCCTGCGTGCCTGCCCACTCTACCATCCAGGTACATACTGTTGACAGGCAATTTCACTTAGCCCCTCATTATTATTTAATTATTACTAATATTTATTGAGTTAATACACCGCCCTATATCCGGAGGTCTCAGGGCAGTTCACAGAACAAAATCACGCCTAGATGCTGGCATTTGACTAAGTTTTCCTCAGTGTAGACCAGTCATAGGCAAACTCGGCCCTCCAGATGTTTTGGGACTACAATTCCCATCATCCCTGACCACTGGTCCTGCTAGCTAGGGATCATGGGAGTTGTAGGCCAAAAACATCTGGAGAGCTGAGTTTGCCTATGCCTGGTGTAGACCCATTGAAATGAATGAACATGACCAAGCTATACCATTCATTGTAATAGGTCTGCTCTGAGTACCACTCTGCGTCCTGCCAGCTCTTTCCCTGTGGGGCTTGCCAAGTCACTTCCTCATAGCTGCCCCCTCAGTCTGTGTCCTCCCTCTGGGTCACTGGGATTCTCACCCTGTGTTCTGCCCCAGCTTTCCTACTTGGTTCCACTTACCGTATTTTTCGCTCTATAAGACGCACCAGACCACAAGACGCACCTAGCTTTTGGAGGAGGAAAACAAGAAAAAAAAATATTCTGAATCTCAGAAGCTAGAACAGCAAGAGGGATCACTACGCAGTGAAAGCAGCAATCCCTCTTGCTGTTTTGGTTTCTGGGATAGCTGCACAGCCCGCATTCGCTCCATAAGACACACACACATTTCCCCTTACTTTTTAGGAGGGAAAAAGTGAGTCTTATAGAGCAAAAAATACGGTACATTGATACACCAGGTGGCCTTATGGAGAAGTGATGCTTATCATGAAATACAGAATCCCTTTCTCATCAGTTTTACTATTGTTTCAGCAGTAAAAAGGTAAAAGGTAAAGGACCCCTGGACGGGTAAGTCCAGTCAAAGGCGACTATGGGGTTGCTGCAGGAGAAGCTTGATGTTTATACCATACCTGGTTCCAGGGGGAAGCACTTAAAAGGATCATCTGGTTTGCACACAGTCCCGGTACTATAGATGGTACTCATTTTGTTTAAAACAGCACTGAGCTGCAATTTAAATAAGAAAACTATTAAAAAGAGATCACAGCACTGCTTTATTTATCCCAAAGGTAGCAGTGGTGTAGGTTAAGGTTACCAGACGTCCCCGTTTCCCAGGGATAGTCCCCGGATTTACAAATCAGTCCCCATACAAAATCCATTGAAGTTGAAAAGTGTCCCTGGATTCATTGGGGGGGAAATCTGGTAACCTTAGTGTAGGTGGGTCAAGGATTTGAATGAGCAGGTGTTGAAACACTAGCCCTGCGAATAAATTCAGCAGGGCTGTAAGCTGATGATTTATTTATTTTTTACTAGGCAATTTGCTAACAAGCATGATGGGTAGCTTGAAACAAAAGAAGAACTCTCTTCCACTTTCCTGCCCGGATAGAGGTGGTTCGTTCTTACAACAAATAACCAGGCAAGTGGCTTTCTACAGGACTTTAAAAATACTCATGGAAACATAACATGAGGTGACATGAAGAGTTATAGCCCCTTGCGCTTGCACGCCTCTCCGTCAACCGGCTTGGCAGAACTGTTTTGCCAGCGTCACTCAGCAGCCTGTGCTTGTGGTCTTCCCACCCCATTATTAGCTCCAGAATCACAGCTGATGGGGAAGCTTGCCTCATTGCATTACTTCAGATACAGAATTAATCCCTCTGACTCCTCACTCCTAGCTCTATGATAGACCATGACCAGTGGATTGCTTGATCCAACCAATGGGAAGAATAGCAGGGGAACTGCTGAAAGTCACAGTCCTTTTACCAGTGTGTGTGTGTGTGTGTGTGTGTGTGTGTGTGTGTGTGCTTGCGTGTGTGTGTGTGCTTGCGTGTGTGTTACAAAATAGCAGTGGTAATGTTGTTTTAAAAGGAATGCGTAACAATCTATCCTTCTGACAGGAAGCAATAAATGCCTCATTGACAACAGAATCCTGCACGTTACTCTGAAATCCCACAGAGTTCAATGGGGCTTGCTTTCAGGTAAGTGTGTTTCGGATCGCAGCCTAAGGCTGTGATCCTAAGCACATCTACCTGAGTGTAAGCCTCATTAAATACTTTGATAAAAATTATATATATTGTTGTATGGCATCGTGGCTTACAGGTGATAGCAAACGAGCCCTAAGAATCAGTTTTGGTTTCTCTCAGTTTCCCATTCTTAAGCAGGGACTGCACATTAAAAAAATAAATAAATAAAATTAAGGAAATTATGGACTGAAATAGTCATTTTGCAAACTGAAAAGTACTTGTTTGCAGTTTTCCAGCATGGTTTGTTATGAATATGTGTAAGTTTCCATAACAGCACATAGTTTATATTACCAGAATGAATTAACAACAACCACGTAATTTTGTAACCACCACGTAATGAACATGCTTAATTCAACAGGGACGTTTAGCAACATACTTGGCCTTGTTTTTCTTGAGGCAATACAGATGACCCTTTGCTCTGTAGAGACTGAAGTTGGAGTCTGAGAGCGTAATCAGAAAAGTCATCCACATTGAAACGGCTGGCATTTTGGGAGACTTCTTCATAGAAAATTGACCATCTGGAGCCCGCTGCATTCTGGAAAAGATCCATTTGAATTATGGATTATACATTTGCAGGAAAGTGTGGCGTGCCTAGAATGTTGGAACAGAGGAAGGGCCATAGCCTCGGGGGTAGAAAACCTCTTTGCCTGCAGGAGGTCACAGGTTTAATCCCTGGGATCCCCAGGTAGGGCTGGGGGAGAAACACTTCCCCTGAAACCCTGAGGAGCATCTGCCAGTCAGCGTAGACAGAACTGAGTTAGATAAACCGCCTCAAAACTTTCGTAGGCACAAAGAGTATTGAAACTGAGATTGTGTATGACTGCCCCAATAGCATTGTGAGCACAAATCATCATGGATGTGCAATAAAAAGGAGGGGCCCTGGAGCACAAGTAAGGTCTGAATCTCTGTGTTTGTTAAAGCTGATGTGTCACTTCTTTTAAGCTATAAAAGAGTTGCTGTTAATCTACTGCAGTCTCTGGCATTCATTAAGCAGGGTCAAAAGAATGTCCTTTCTGGGCTAAGCTGTCCTTTGTTCCTGGCGAAGTGTAAAATTATTCTCTGCCTTTCTCTTGGAACTCACCCTGCACCTTCCCCTACCCTCCAACATTTCTCCAATGAAAATCGGGATATCCTATCCTATTATTATTATTATTATTATTATTATTATTATTATTATACCCCACCCATCTGACTGGGTTGCCCCAGCCACTCCGGGTATGTTTCCAATACATGTGAAAACATGTAAAAACATGTAAAAACACAATAAAACATTAAACATTTTTTAAAAACCTTCCCTATACAGGGCTGCCTTCAGAGGTTACTTATCTCCTTGCCTCGAGGGCCACATAACTCAATACCCTCCAACATTTCTCTGATGAAATCAGGGATGTCCTAAGGAAAAAACAGGACATTCCAGGATAAAAATCAGAAATCCGGACGGGCTTCTCTAAATCCAGAAGTGTCCCTGGAAAATAGGGACATTTGGAAGATCTCCCTTCCTCTCAGTCCCATCTAGAACTGCTCATTATGCCAGAATTTTTATACTATAAAATTATTGGTGTTGACAGAAAGGGAGCCAAAATATTGCAATTGAATAAAAGGAGGTCTGTACGTGCTCAGGGGACTCCTTTTAGTTCTACAGGAGTGCATCGATCTTGCTGTAGAAAGCATAAAAAACCCCTAAAGGGCTAGTTGCCACTAACAAAGATAGCCCAATGATGACAGAGCGTGCACAGTAGCCATGGATCGCTACTTATGTCGTAGGATTGCCATATTTTGAAGAACAAAAAAAGAGATGATACATTTGCCAACTTCTGCTTTGAACTATGGATCACTATGACGACTACCTACCCATGAAAAAGAGGACGTGTCCTGGAAAAAGAGGACATATGGCAACTCTATATGTACGTATCAAATGTTTCAGATGTGTGTTGGATATAATTTCCAAAACCAATAAAGATGGGAAGGGGGAGAGAGATTCCAACCTCTGGATCAGCAGTTGATGCATGAATATATTAATTTTTTTAAATTAAATTTGTATACCGCCCTTCATCCAAAGATCACAGGGCGGTTCACAACACAAAAACACAAAGTGCATAATAAAAACAAGAACAAGAACAAACCAATGACCTCCTCTCCTACAGACACATTATTCTATTTCTTTATAAAATTTGTATGTGGGTATATATGATTCACTGAGATGAACAGCATAAAATCAGTGGCTACTAGACGCAATGACTATGTTTAACCTCTGCTGTTGGAGGCAATAGGTCTCTGAATACTAGTGGCTGGGAATCACAGGTGGGAAGAGCACTGATCACTTCAGGTTCCCATGGGAATCTGGTTGGCCACTGTGAGGACACAGAGTCTGGGCTACATGGGCCTTTGGTCTGACTCAGCACGCTTCTGTTAGGTTTTTATATTGAAATGGAAATTTGTGTTGCTAAACATGTAGGTCATTTCATTAGCCATCAAAACAGAGGGGGGAAATGTGCCAAACTAAAACTGCCCTATGTCTAATGCAGTCAGAAATTCCAAACTGGAAATTAAATTGGGAGATCCAAAGCTGAAAGCAGAGGGACTGTGTTCATAAATAGAGGCACGGATCTAGTGAAATGAATTTCACAAAACATTATTCCCAGAATAATTTATAAAAGAATGAGGGGGACTTGGCTCGATTTAAGAGAGAAGGTGGCTATCGTGGTCCCTATTTATTCACTGATGGCATTTAAACCATTTTACCACATGGCCTTAAGATGGCTTCTGGTTTTAGATGGATATATAATGGAACTTGTACAGTGATAACAGGCTGAGATATAGCCAGCCACCACTGTTTGCTGAAAACAGATACCGGAAAGGAATCTTCAACTATTCATAACACATTTCCAAGGGTAAGAGATGTTTGACACACAACTTAGCAAGTTATTAAAAACTCATTCCTATTGGAAGCAGTGGAATGGGACTCATTTAACAGCCAATGGCTCACAAACTAATGTGAATCTTATTTTAGTGAATTTGCTCCCCCCCCCCCCGACTAACATTTGCAGGATTGTGCTTGACTGCTGCTGAGGTGGCAATTTAAGTTTTATCATTAGAAGGCTACAGGTTTTATCATTAGAAGCTACAGGAAACTGTAGCTGAGATCCTTCTCGAAGTTTGAGTAATTACGGTAGTTTGTCTTCCAATTCTGGAAATGACGCAATTCTTAAAAAAATAAAATAAAGTTCTACCTAATGATTAATAATAAACAATAATTTATTTCTGTTGCCCATCTGGTTTCAGTCTCAATTCATGCAAGCCACAAAACAGGCATATTGGCAAAATACTCAGTCAGTATATAATGTTTAAACCCACCCTTTAATAATAATAATAATAATAATAATAATAATAATAATAATAATAATAATAATAATATTTCTACCCCACCTTTTTCTTCATGGAGCTCAGGGTGGTGTACAAAATTCTCCCCCTCTTAATTTAATCCCCACAACAACCCTGTGAGGTAGATTAGGCTGAGAGGCAGTGACTGTCCCAAGGTCACCCAGTGAGCTTCTAGGATTCGAACCCCAGCCTCCCATGCCCTAGTCTGTCTCTCTAGTCTCTACACCACACTGGCATCCTGCCTAAATAGGCTTAGTCCTTTATTTCATTCACCAGTCCAACTTATTTACAGTACTCTATATTGTTTTATCTTTCCAATGCCTCTGTTCATTTTCTAAACACAATAGCAAACGCTAGTCAAAGGTACCCACCATCTTTCTGGCATTCTCGTCCGTGATGTTGGTGTTATAATTCCATGAAGCAAGTGAATTTTCATAAGACAGGTCTTCTGCACGGGCATTAAATTGCATCAGAAAATCTGTAGCCTCTTGAACCACATCCCCTGCTACAGTCTGAAGAGCCAAGCTCCAGATAAGGCAGAGTTGGGCCAACATAATTCCTCTTGGGCCAAGAAATACCAAATAAACGAGGTTCCTTCAAGAAGGCTTCCTTATTAGCGCTTGTCTCATCAGCCTTCAGATGTAGGTTGGCTATGGGCAAAGAGGCAGATTCCTATCTACTGGGCATTTTATACCTTTAAACTAGCAAAAAGGCAGACCCTAGGATAGGTGTGTAGGTATCTGTTTTTTTTAAAAAAATAAAAAATTAAGTATGCAAAAGTGAATAATTAACTTTGGAGAGGCATAATTACCTGTAGTGTTTTATGGCTTTCTTTTGAAAGGCTTTTACTTATAGTTAATATGTCCCCAACATCCTGTCAATGATAACAGCTAGTTATCATCTGTCCTGTCAGATTTTTGGAGCTTGGGAAACTTGTGAATTTTTACAGATATCTAACAACATGTTTCAGAACGAGAATAAGTCATCTGCAGCCAAAGATTGGGCTTGCTCCAATGTGTAGACTTCGGTGTCATCACAACAGACCTCGTCGCAGTGGACTTGGCTGTGAGGCCTCGTCCAGCTTGCCCTCTCGTCCTTCTCACCATTTCCTCATTCCTCTACACAGGGGTGGGGGGTTCTCTGGCCGAAGGGGGAGAGTAAGCCTCTCTATTCAGCCCTCAGGCCACAACTCCTCCCCAGATCACACTCCTAACTTCTCTGCTTCTTCCTCAAATGCTTGTGCTTGGAAGGAATGTATCCTTCAACTGTGAACCCCCCACCCTCTGTGTGTGTGTCTCTGTGTGTAAAAACCTTTGACTTTTCCATGACTTTTCCATGACTTTGAGCTATATGGCCTATAGCTCAAAGATAGAAGTCACATCTAATGATGTTTCCCCCTTTTTGCCTCTTCACACCCCCCCCCACCACATAGCCCCCAGAAGGTTTCCTGTGAGGGAATGCAGCCCTTGTACTGCAAAAGCTTCCCAGCCCCTGCTGTAGACTACTCCCTTGCTTCTTCCTTTGGCCTGCTGAGACCCCTGACTCCTCTGTTCCTAGACCACTGATCACCTTCAGACCTTTATGCCAGCACTACTGATTGGTGGCACCAGAGCTGCACACTACCTGTGCTTTATAATCACTTCCGGTGCAGGGCAGGGGAGTAGGAAGGGGGGGCAGTGGGGGCAGACCGCCCTGGGTGCCCTCACAGAGGGGGGTGACATTTGGCGTGCCGCCTGCCCTCGACTCCCATGCCTACATCGGGGTAAGGGGGAGAGCTGTGCCGCTTTGCCAGTGGCATTCCGCCTTTGTTTTGACAGCTTGGGGGAGGTTTGGGAGTCACGGGCGGTGCGCCAAATGGCCACCATGGGCTGCTCACTCCACCCCTGGCTGCAGGGCTTGCGTGCCGCTCCGGGTGCCTGAGCAGCTATCCCGCACCTGGGAGGGCACCCTCTGCACCACGCACCATTTAGGAGCGTGCCCACCCTGGGCTTATGCTCCGTCGCTGTTGCAGGGATGGGGAATCTGTGGCCCTCCAGATATTACTAGATTATAACCTCCATCATCCCTTCTGTGGAATGCTTTCCTCAGGAAAGCCTGCTCTTCACAGACATTGCCATATTTCTGGTGCCAGCTTAAAATGTAATTCCTCTATTGTCAGACATTTGGTAGAATGTGATGGACTGATTTTTAACTATCAGCCACATTGGTTATTCTCTCCCAAAACGTAATACCTTGCTTCTCAAACATGTTAGCAAGCATTCCCAGTTGACCCATTTCGCATATGTTCTAGGAATCTTGCGAATTAGGATCATTATAAAGTGGCAATAGTGCATCTCGGCAGATTTACCCAGTAATTTACACTCACAGAAATCTTTAAACTGGGAATATTGTTTATTGCACACCCACCCACCCAGAATCATAATATACACATTTAACATTTCAATATCTATAACGGTACGTAATAGTACCGTACTATTATTGTGCTGTACTACAGTACATATCTATTAACATCGCTGAAGATAGCTCAGTAACAATAAACATATATTTCTAAGGTTTGAATGGTTTAGCTAAACTTAATTTGCAAAAATCTTACTACAAAGCTACTCAGCTGGCAATTTAAAAATGTAAATTACCAATTAACTTCTGGAGCTGAAAGGGTATTCTCTGTGTTAAAATCTGTTAACCTCTTTCCTTTAAAACTGCAAAGAATTAGGCTTGTATCAAGCATCTCAGCTCTTCTTTGTTCCCGAATATGTGCTAACAACCTTATCTCTTTTCAGCCTGGTGTCTCTGTGATGCATCAATTGTCTGTCTGCCTCCTGGACAGAAAATCAGGAAAGCTCTGTTTGCTCATTCCAGTGCTGCAACCTGTTTCCTGGAAATGTATGGGATATAAATGTTGAGATTTTTCGGTGAGCGGTTGTAGCATCACCGTGATCTTTAAAAGAAATTGTCTCTTAATAAGACAAGGGTCATGTCTGACTCAAGGGCTTTGTGGGTGCTTCATTTGCTTGTACCGATTTTTGCCAAGTAAGGCAGAACAGTCATTTTGCTTACAATAATACCATCAGTAGAACATGAGACAATCTCAAGGTTGTCTGTTCAAGCCCCGCATTGGGCAAAATGTGGATTCCTGCATTGCAGGGGGTTAGACTAGATTGCCCTCACGGTCCCTTCCATCTCTACAATTCTATGAGTCTACGATTCTTATTTTAGGCCGCAGCTCACTAATGGGCCCACTCACATGTTAGAGACCAACGGCTGAAGACCAAATGGATTCTTTATGGTTTTAAAGCTGTAATCTAAGAGTCAATCAATGTGGTGTCCTCCAGATGGTGTTGGACTACAACTCCCATCAACCAACACAAGTGGTCAGGAAAGACAAGGAGCTGTAGTCCACCACTATCTAGAGGGAACCACCCATGTGCTGTTCTGTGGAAATGTTCTATGGAAGCCCAACTGAAGTCAATGGTCCTCTGAGTAGACGTACATAGAATTGTGCTGTAAGGCTACTGTTGTAAGCAAATCAATTTGGAGATCCCACTGAAATCCATAGGATTTACGGTATGGTGGCCGTTTATATCTGGAGGACAAGTATGGCACCTTGACCTAGACTCATATGATTTCCCCCAAGTCCAAGTCTTGCTTGACTGTCAAGAATCTGCCTACATCCTATGACAAAGAATGAGAGGCAGGGGTAGGGAAGGGGATGTGCATTTGCAGAGTTAGACCCAGAACACTTCATCCAGTAACAATCTAAATATTTCTGCCCTGCAAGACTTGGACCAGAAGTCATCCTAGAATTTATGAGAGTTCTGCAATGGCAGGTGGCTATCATTCACACCTCCTGTGGAAGATAAGAAAGGCACTGGGCAGATTCTGATTCTGAGCCCAGTCAGGACAAGAAAGCAACTTTTCTTTGACCCACAGCATGTGCCCAAGGCAGGTCTATTTCCACATGATGAATAACTTAGTCCAAGAAAAACAGCACTGTATTTGTGTTCAGTGGTACTTCTGTGCCTTTCACTAGTTAATGCTGCCTTTCTAATAAGAGTGAACCAAATGTTTTTGATTTCAGAAATACTTAAAGGCTTGGATGAGAGTAACATCTCCACTGCCTTAACTCCTGAATACGCCCAGGCCTAATTTAACATGTTACCTTTGGTATGGTGGCCGTTTCTCCATGTATGTAGAAAGGAAAGTGCAGAGACACCCAAATATTAGCGAACTCCTGTTTGTGGATACCCAGTATCCCTTCTCTGCTTGAGTAGAGTGTTGGCAGCTACTAGAATTAGACAGATAGAGCAATGTCTCATCTTGCCTATCCGAGAAAGACATCCCATAACAGTTCTGAGAGTAAGAAACGTGCAAGGTCACTGGTTCATGACAGAACCCCCGCAATGAAACTCTCGTGTAGTGATATCCATACCTGCTTTCCAGTTCTTGAACTCAAAAGACTGAGATGCTTTCAGCAATAGTGTATTTTATTGTCTAAAAAAGTACACCACAGCTTGTATGGAAAAGACATACACCCCCTTGCTCAATGGGGTTTACAGCTGGAAAAGACAGTAAGCACAGTTTGTATGAAGGGGCAGAGATGCATGCAAGTTGAGAAGGACGCATGTACAGGCCTGCTATTGAGCATGCTTCCTCCCTCTGAACATCAGTACATGCACTATTGTTGCTTCCTCTTGCTCCCTGCGGTTCAACCTATGAGCTCCTCTTAATCGTCTTCCCTCTGTTCAACCTCTGAGTGTTAGCCCAGAGGTGGTCATAACAGTTACACCAAACTATGCACATCTATTGGCAGCAGTGATGGAGCAGGAAGCTAGTCCCCCCCCCCCCCCCGACACATATTTACTTCTTAAAGCCCTGCAGAAATCTTCAAAAGCCGTTCCACAAGAGATCATGAACTTGCTTCAAAGGCACAATGACAGCGACAAGAGCACAACATGTCTCTGAAAAGTGATCATCCGTAAACCCCTAAGGGCAGCAAATGTTCCTTTCTCACCCATTTCCCCAATCCTCTGTTCTCATGGGCCTCAATGAAGCGCACATGTTGGTTAATATATTGGATCAAAGCAATTCACTCTTTCCCCTCACTCGGAAAGTAAAAAGCAAAGGGAAACTAAACATTTAAATACTAGTAACAAGTCAGGATGCTTGAAGAATTTGATTTTGGTGATCTGAACCTCCCTCATTAATGTATAGAGATCCTTACGCAGTTATTCTTCGGCTTTCACACTTCTCTGCATCTTGTGATGTCGCTTTTGGCTCAAAACATACAAAAATGCATTTTTAAATGCTACACAGGGGTCCTGTGAGAAATCCAAATGGTTGTTCCTGGATCCCAGAAATACACATTTTGAAATGTGTTCTTGGAAGAATAATTTTGTAGAAATATGTTCAAAAATATTTAAATTTTTAAAAGTGCAGGCATTTGATTTTCCTTTTTCTTTTAATTGAATGTGGGATGGAACAAGCTTATGGATTAAATATGCAAAAGTTATAAGGAGCAGGAATGGAGTGATCCATCTATCCCTACTAATACTGTTCCTGCTGCGAAATGGCCTTTGTCCTCAAATCTCTGATAGGTCCAAAGAACATTAAGCATTGGGAGTCAGATTTGCTCTTTCCATGAACCTTTCGATGAGAACTGAATTTGGGTGTGTATGTATGAACACGCTTATAAAAGGAATCGCCAAATGAAAACAAGGCAAAGTACACAAGTTTTTTCTCTTCTTGTTCTCCGATAATCATCATTAATTGCTAGATAAAACGAGGGCAGAGTCCCAAGGAAGGGCACGAGAGAAACCGAGACGGTTCATAAGGGCGTGAACCGCTCGTCATCTGCTGCTGCATAGACTCCATTAATACGGCCAGCTTTTAAATCCAAGCTATCGCAGGGGATTCCATTTTCCATTGTTGCGGTTGCTTCACATTTATCTTCTAAACCTTCTGTTTCTTCAGGTGCCTTATTACGTCTGAAAAGAGTAGAGGAGAAAGTTATTGTCCTCGAGAAGCATGACTTGGGAAACAGAATTTCAACGTACCTAAACCCATTTTAGTACAGTGGATTGGTAGCATCTGGGCTGCAGTGCAGCCAGATAACAGGCGAGCCTAGAGTGTTACTGGCTGTGTGAGCAAGCCCTCTTCCCACACCCCCAAAAGATGCAAAGCCCACCCCGCTGACAAATGCGGGTCTTCAGTCTGCCCTGTGAGGGCTGCACAGGCGAAAGGCATACTCCTTGTGCTTTTTCTTTACCAATGCAATTTGACGCAGCTCTTGGCTAAAGGCAATCTTAGGAGATCTCTGAGTAAGTGTGGTGTAATCCAGCAGCAAGACATCGTCTGTGTTTAAGATAGCCTTCGCCAGCTCAATCCAGCATGCTGGAAGGCACCAGGTTGGCAAATACTGTTTTAACACCTGAGATTCTAGCACATTCATCAACCTCTCATTATCAACAAAAATGAACTTCATTTACAGTTAGAAATTTCCCTACAGCTTCTGTCACAACCAGTTTTTTCATCTGTTTATTCTGCCTTTCACACTACTTATTTTCTAGATGACCCCACCTCTGATATAATTGCGATAAAAGCAATGACTGTCCTACCAAAATTTCCCTGTTTTTTTTCCATCTTGACTAGAAGGAACAGCTTAGCAATCTCTTCTTGGGTCATTTCCAGATTGATTTCTGACCTTGCCGACCACTGATTCACAGGGAATGACCCTCCCCTGCCATATATGATGAAGCATCAGCTGCTATGGGGAGATAACAGACTCAAAGGTCAGCCACAGCATTTCTTCAGCTCCATAATACATGCGGGAACAAGCTCAGTCAGGACTTGCATATCAGCAATACTCACTGCCATAAAAGTATATAGTTCTGCTGCAAATCCTTGGGTGGTGAGCTTTGCTAAAAATAAATGGAAAGTGCTTTCCTTGATTGCAACATGGATCTTCCACAACCTCATCTTCAGAGGCCTTGTTCACATGGCCCTAAGCCATTCACCCATTGAGGCCACATTCACATTCCCTGTAGTCTTCTGTGCGGTGTCAGGTGGGCATCTATGGAGTAAGGTGGACCCACAACGAAACTGGTTCCAAATTGTAACACCTTGAACTTGGCCTGGTAACAGATTGGCAGCCAGTGCAGATCTCTGTGCAGAGATGTTGCATGTTGACAAGGTCGCACACCTGTCAGCAGCTGTGCTGTAGCATCCTTCACTAACTGTAGACTTTGGGTCAGGCACATGGGAAGCCTCACATAAGAGAGCAGAGACTTAAATCCAACCCTGAAGTCACCAATGCCTGAGCTACTCCCTGTCTAGGAAGTTGTCATACCATTTGCTGCTGGTAAAAGATGCTTCTAGCCTCGGAGGCTGCCTGGGCCTCCCGTGACAAAGCTGGATCTAGAATCACTACCAGACTGCATACCTGCTCCTTCAGGGGAGGTGCAACCCCATTCAGGGCAGGCAATGGACCAATTGATCAGACACTGGAACCACTTGCCTGCAATGCCGCCTCCTTGCCATTATTCACGCTTGGCTTATTTTCTCTCATCCATCCCACCACTGCATCCAGGCACTGATTCAGTATGGCCTCTCTTGAATCACTGTACTCATACCTTGCTCCAAATCTCCCAGCAACTTCATATGGATATGAAATAGCACTGGGGATAAAATAACACCCTGTGGCACCCTAGAACTTAGCTGCCAGGGGCCAGGTATTGAAAGTTGCAGGGAGATCAAGAAGCAGGAGCAAGGCTGCACTCCCCTGCCCCCAAATAGAAACTGGTAGTTAAATATGACTTTTCTCTTTTTGTTATGAATTTGGCCGACAAATTTGACCAGCCTCCTCCCGTATATCTTGCTCTCCAGCTCAGATCGGTGATCCAATTCTGTGTCCCACCACCTTCAAAGGAATAGCTGGTTTGTACATGGGAGAGCTCTTCTCCATTATGGTACCTAGGCTATGGAACCCACTGCCTCAGTGTGGAGAGCCAGTGTTGTGTAGTGGTTAAGAGCAGTAGACTCGTAATCTGGTGAACCGGGTTCGTGTCCCCGCTCCTCCACATGCAGCTGCTGGGTGACCTTGGGCTAGTCACACTTCTTTGAAGTCTCTCAGCCCCACTCACCTCACAGAGTGTTTGTTGTGGGGGAGGAAGGGAAATGAGAATGTTAGCTGCTTTGAGACTCCTTCGGGTAGTGATAAAGCGGGATATCAAATCCAAACTCTTCTCAGTAGATCTGGCTGACCCCCTGCCTCACAGTATTCAAGTGCTAAGTGCTCAATGAAACTGTTTTCTCCTGGCGTGTTTATGATGTGACTAGTTCGTGAATGTATTGTTCTCCTTTGACTTTTTGGGGAAATCCACAAATTTGGAAGTTCTGTTTTTGAATTTTTAAAAACTGACCTCTTTGTTTCTGAATTATTGCTGTTAGGTCCCTTGAAGTCTCGGTGAAGGGATGGACAGACATTTTAAGCAACCGCTCCCTCCCAAAACCTACAGTTCCCTTAAAAGCCAACGCAAAAACATAAAAACATGCAGCGTTCACCTTTTGCGTTGATGGATTCCGGATATTATAAGGTAAGCAATTCCAACCGTAATGATGCAAAGGACAACACCAAACACAATCAGCCACGTCGGCACAGAGCCTTCAACTGGTGGTGCTAAAGTGGACGAGATTTGCAGAAACTGCAGCGCATCATCATTCAGTAAAAAGGCACTGTTGATTCGGTTTTTGTTCTTCCTTAAAAAGAGATACGAAGTAGAACGTCTTGTTCATTTCCCCCTTTCATTAATTGTTTGTTTTCACATTATAAATGTTGGCGACTGCACAAATAGTGATGCATTTTATAACAACTGTTATACACGTAAACGTTTTGGGCAAGATCCAACGTTATGCCACTGGATGGGATGGGATTTCCCCTTCCTCTCCTCTTCACTTCAGCCCTTCAGTCTGCTTTGGGCTGCTGTGGTGCCGTACAAAAGGAGCGGTGCTTGAATTGCAAGGACCTTGTCCTTCTTATCAAACCACACGTTGGGTTCTTACTGGTTCTACAATGTTCTGGGAGACCATAGCTTGGTTAAAATTGGGGCGTGGAGCTTGTGTATTTCATTAAAACCCTATTCTCTCCCCCCCACCCTGAATTCAGCACTGGGCAGCATTTTTATTAGTTCTTAGCTGTCCTTTAGCAATAGGGACTGATGGTACCATAACAAACAGTTCAACAACATCTCCTATCATGATGGCCAACATTTCTAAGTCCAAGGTGCTAGAACTGCATGCCGCGGATGAAGAAAGAGACTTACGGTAAATCTGCTTATGCAGAGTGTAAATGCTTCGAAGAGCAGCCAAAACAAAGTGCATTCCACTATTCTTACCATGGTCCAACAAATCAGTAATCTCCTCCCCGCCCCAGACACACACAATTGCAGTGAAGTTGGTTTTGAGTTTCTCTGTAGAAAACAGTTTAATCTGCTCATAAGCTTAAAAGTTAATCTTTCTCGAAGAATGCAGTCTCATTCATTGCCACATTTGCTTTTATTCAAACCAGAGGCAATACACTTCTAAAAGATAACATGATTAAAAAACAACAACCTAAGTTCAACAGCAAGTTAAAAACACCTATAACAACTATTTTCCACTGAAACCTTCCTGGATTCCCCATTTACAGGCACTATCATTAACAAATTCCTAACATACAATGGAGGTACTAAATGGACTATTCTTCTCCCCTCAAATAAGCTCTCACTTCCCAGTTTAAATGTGATTATTTTAAAAAATGAGGAAGTGAGAGAAAAGTACATTTCCACTGTGCTTTATAAAAGCAGAAAGCAATTCTTACAATGATACAAATGAAAGGGATATACTGTATATATAGCTCAAAGTGATTTAAAGCATTGATAACAGGAAATTTATGTGAAAAAATAAGTCTTGGGCATGGAGTCAGAGAACATAGGTTTAAAACCCTGTTCTAGTTATGAAGACCACTGTGTAGATTTGAACACAGCACTCTCTTGGAATCTAGCCTACAAGACTGAATTACTGGAGAGCTATAAATGCAACTCTAAGTAATTCTGACCAGCAATGCAATCCAAATGCTTACTAACAGATAATATGTTTGGTTAGAATAACATTGTGAGAAGATATAAATGGCTGATGCAGTACCTTATGGCAGCTTCCACATCAGTCCTAGGAATAGTTGCGTTTGTGGATGAATCTGTGACAACAAACCAAAATGATACCCGATCTGTTACGTTGCAGAGCAATACGTTGGAAATTCTGTGAATAGTTTAGGACAAAGAAGAAGAAGAAGAAGAAGAAGAAGAAGAAGAAGAAGAAGAAGAAGAAGAAGGGGATTATCAACAAACGGAATAATGACAACCAAGTCCTAAGTAGTCAAAAGACAGGGGGCAGGTTCAAGATTATCTGGAAATCAAGCCCCTTCATTAAGGAGGTGCTCTTCTTTATTATTATCAGTGGCGTAGCGTGGGGGGTGCAGGGGGGGCCGGCTGCACCGGGCGCAACATCTGGGGGTTAGGGTTAGGGGGCACAAATCCACGGGTTAGGGGGCGCAAATCCACGGGTTAGGGGGCGCAAATTACTTGCCTTGCCCCGGGTGCTGACAACCCACGCTACGCCACTGATTATTATGTCCCCAATTCAAGATGTGGTATGGAAAACAGGATATGGAGCATTGAGAGAAGACCAGTCGCACAGTGGACTCTGAAAAGCAATGATTGCCCATTGAGCCAAATCTTTTAGGTTGCTGTCTCATCGTTCTTCCTTACAACTTAGGCCTGTTTATCGAGCATTCACCCCAATTTGCTTGTGGGGCATTTATACATCTTCCTATTAATCATTTGTTCACCCCACACTTTTCGGAGCATTTCCCCATTACTTTCCTGACTGCAAAAAGCCCATTACAAAAATGCTTGTGTTAGAGTGTCAAAGCACTTTATCTGAGCAAACCTGCATTTCTGGTATGTACTTCATTGCCTCACAGAAATTAGTCCAAGCCTGTAAGCAAATGGAATAGGCAGCTGGTAGCCTGAAGGCTCTGAGGGCTTCCCATCTGTCTCTCATGATAGCTGATCCCATACTTCTTTTCCCCTCTAGCAATAAAAGCACTTTTGTTGCTTTTGCCCATCCATGTGGTCAAAGCTGGAAAATGGAAGCCAGCAGCTGAGGTTCTGCCACCACCTCTGCTGCTCACACTAGAAAGGAGGGGCTTTAAAAAGTCCAACCCACTTTTTGGCTAGTGCAGGAGATAATCAGTGTGTAGAGCCAATGTTGGTGGCCCTTCTGACCTTGATCCATCCGCAACATGGCTCTTTTTTTTAAAAAAAAAAGTCTCCTGAGGTAAAAAAAACGACACAGGATTTTACCTCTGTTCAACGGTGACATCTTCTGGCTGCTTAACAGCACTGTAACACTATTTCTGTTACTTATTACTGATGTTTTATTTTATATATTACATGTTAAGTTACAGATTTAATAACGTGTTATGGTATTTCGGTTGCATCTGCTGGTAGTTTTATCAATGGAATTAGTGTGGAGTCATCCATCATGATACATACAAAAATTAAGGCATATTTACCACCACCACTGCTACTACTTATTGGTATACTATAAAATACAGCATTAAAACAAATTAAAATCACAACTGGAGGAGGTTTCTCTCTCACACACACACACAGTGTAGGCGAGAAAGACCTTTCTTTCAGCGGTGGGAGGCTGACAAAGAGAAGAAACAGGACCAGCCTGACAATGAGGCAGAGTGAAGCAGCTGCCTCAGGCGGCAGATGCTGAGGTGCAGGGAGGGGACAGAACTGTGAATGCCATGTGACCTGCCCTGTCCTCCCTATGCTAGCCTGATACCCTCAAGTGCAGTGGAAGATACTGTCCTTTCACCAGTATTAGAGTAAGATTCAACTACCAGTCAAATTGGCTTCTTGGGAGAAGGTGCCATCTTGTCCTTTGCTTCAGGCAGCAAAATGTCTTGAGCCACCCGACATTGGTGGGTGCCGACTCCAACCTCTATGGAGGAAGAGAATGAAGGCTTCCTTCTCATATTAGCAGGGGGACACAAACCTGCAGTGAGAGGGGGCAACAGGGCAGACTTTTGTCCCCTATGGAAAATTCTGTAGTTCCGGCACTGGTCTGGACTCAACCCAGTTGCACTCAAGGATTTAACATAACTCATCTGAATGAAAGTAAGTGTTCTTACTTATTGGTTGTTCTAACTTCCCCGACACACTAAGAATCTGTTTAGCATTTTAAACAAGTCACAGATTATGGAAACTGAAGTAACAAACCCCTCACAAAGGCTACAGTAAGTTTTAACATAGAATGATCAACGCCTAGTGTGTTGTCCTTTAGGAATTGCACAAATAATTTGACAGGTCTGTTAAGTAAGACACAAAGTATGGTTAAATCACCGCTGGGGGGAAAGGTGTTTGTCAAAATGTTATTATTTCTTAATATGGATGTGCAAAATTTGCATTTACATTGGGACTGTTTCTGCTTGCTTCAGCAAAAAGCAAATATGCTTATAAACAAATGTAAACCTGTTCAGAATATCTGATGCAGGAGAGCCTCCTTCAAGCTAGATAGTGATGACAAAGAGATAAAACAAAAGGAGCTGCTGCTATTCTTCTTCCAGTTTCCAGGAAACAAGCTTTCCCCTTCTGGGCTGGGATCCAACAGTTACTTTAGGCATGTTCAACTGAATGTTTAGTTGACTGGACCACTTGGGATTGCTGGCTCCTTTTTTGGAACAGCAGGGCCTTGGGCTTTATCCCAGATTACTTTAGCAAGTCCTCTGTGTTTCAAGTCTTGTGCTCTGCATCATTCTGGAGTGTGGGTGCTCTGAATTGCATCTGGCTGGGCCTGGTGGGAGTTTTAACCCAAAGCATCTCAAGGGCAGCAGGTTGGGGAAGGCTGACTGACAGGAAAATCAGGCATACTCACTGGGTGGTTTCTTGGCTGAAATATCTTCTCATGGCAAAAGCCACCATTGCTTTAAATAGGTATTCTTCATTAGTATCCCAAGTATACTGTAAAAACACACAAACACACACACACTGTTATGGATAGTGAGGCAGAGGGAGAAGATTTTATTGCTTTTCAGCTAACATGCTCATGAGGAACTCAGACTAGGTAACTACAACGTGCTGTGTATTTATTAGTTAAATTAGTTAAGTTTGTATCTGGCCTTCCTATCAAAAGCTGCTCTTATTACAAAGATAAAATCTGGAAACTTTAGCCAGCAGTTGCCTGTCACTTGTACATGAGAACTGTTTAAAGAGCTGATGGTTATGTTCCAGGCACAATTCCAAGTGCCCTTTTGGCCTACAAAGTCCTTAGCAAAGAAGAATAAGCAGTCAGGCTTGGTTTGAAGACATGCAGCAGAGGTGGAACATGTAGTTTGATCCTGAATCCCGTGATCACAGCTACATATTCTATTCTATTCTTCTAATATGGAAACTGGGCCACGGCTGCGGGGAGAGGGAGCAGACAACAACTGTTAAGGGTCTGGATTTGGCCAGGATATCACCAGTTGCCAATCTCTACTATGAAAAGAACAAGAAAGAGCAAAACAGTGAATGCAAAAATGATTTATGTTTGAACATGTTACCTAGAAATCATCAAAGCATCCACATTTAATTGTGCAATAATTCAGATTAGTTCATTTGTAATTAAATGCAGTTTGAACTTAATGTATCTTTATATCCAATGTAATTTTTTATCCCGGTTAAAAATTCTCTTCCTTGTCTCTTTAGTTAGGAAGAATGATTTGTAATTTCCCAGAATTTCAAAATATTCCTTTTGTGTTCCAGTAAAGTAGGTTAGATGCAGTAGACGAATGTACCCATAGCTATGAATGCTGATTCACTAGACATACAAAAGGGTTGCACATCTAGTGAATTGGTATTTTAATGAATTTCTCATCCTTAAATACAATATAACACAAATAAAATATTTCACAATGATTATATCACTGTTCTAGGTATTTAAATCTAGGTGGGGGGGGCATCAAATTTTGACCGCACTCCCTGCCCTCACATGACAAAGTAGCACTCTTGCAACCCACTTGGTATGAAAATTTGGACCACCCTGTCTTAGTGGCTTTCAGTACCATCAACCATGGTATTCTTCTGGAGCAGCTGTCTAAGTTAGGGATGGGTGGCACTACTTTGCAGTAGTTCTGGTCCTATTTGGATGGTCATTTCCAAAGGGTGATGCTTGGGGAGTGTTCTTAAGCCCCATGGAGCCTTCAGTGTGGAGTTCCTCAGGGCTCAATTTTATCCCCCATGTTGTTTAACATCTACATGAAACTGCTGAGTGGGGCCATCCAGAGTTGGGGGGTATGCTGATGGCACACAGCTCTACTTCTCCTTTACATCTGCAGGTGAGGCAGTGGATGTGATGGACCATTGCCTTGCCCCAGCAATGGACTGGATGACAGCCAACAAACTCAATCTAATAAGACCGAGGCACTGTTAGTGGGTGGTTCCCTAGACTGGATGGATGGGAAGTTGCCTGCTATTGCTGGGGTTACACTCCCTTTGAAGGAGCAGGTACATCGCTTGGGGGTATTCCTGGGTCCTTTGCTGTGCCTTCCATCAGCTTTGGCATGCGGCCCATGCCTAACTTTGGCAGTCTATGCTCTGGTAACCTCTAGGCTGGATTACTGCAATGCATTATACATAGGGCTGCCTCTGAAGTCAGATCGGAAACTTCAGCTGGAGCAGAATTCAGCAGCCAGGTTGCTCACTGAGGGAAAATGCTTTGAACCTATTACACTCATCCTGGTTGCCAATTAGTTTCTGGGCCCAATTCAACGTGCTGGTTTTGACCTATAAAGCCTTAAATGGCTAAGGACCACAATACCTCAAGGAGCACCTCTCCTCATATAAACTATTATTCTACAACCTTTTACATGTGTTTGTTGGGGGGGGAATGTTATAGTTTTGTTCTTGTTCTGTTTATTTGTACTTTTATTCTGAGATCCAGCACCAAGGGCCTTCTGGCGCTTCCCTCCCTGCAAGAAGTGAAGCTACAAGGCCTTCTTGGTAGTGGCGCCCACCCTGTGGAACTGGGAAATTTCAAGGAATTATTTCAAGGAAATAAACAACTACAGTCATACCTCGGGTTACAGACACTTCAGGTTGCGTTTTTTCGGGTTGCGGACCACCAAAACCTGGAAGTACCGGAACGGGTTACTTCCGGGTTTCGGCAGTCGCGCATGCACAGAAGCGCTAAATTGCTCTTTGCACATGCACAGAAGCGCCGAATCGCAACCCGCGCATGCGCACACGCAGGTTGCGAACGCTGCGGGTTGCGAGTGTGAATCCCGCAGGGATCACGTTCGCAACCCAAGTGTCCACTGCATCTGACTTTTAGAAGACATCTGAAGGCAGCCCTGTTTAGGGAAGTTTTAAATGTTTGATGTTGCTGCTTTTTTATTATTGTTATTGGTGTTCTGTTGGGAGCCGCCCAGAGTGGCTGCGGAAACCCAGCCAGATGGGCGGGGTATAAATCATAAATCATTCTTATTCTTATGATGTATTTTTATCTTGTGAACCTCCCTGAGATCTTTGGATGAAGGGCAGTATATAAATGTTAATGCTGTTAATGTTAATAAAAACAACTGGTATAGCTGACAGAGCTGCCTTGGTAGATTCAGAAGCATTGGGGCTTGTAGAGGGCCTGGTGAGGCTTCATATACAGGTTTGTCTTACAGAAGACAGCTGGTTATCCTTTCAAGTGGCACCATATGGTATACATGCAACTGAAGAAAAGCCGTTGTTTCCTTCTGTAGAAGAGATGTCTGAAGCAGCTAGAAGCTGACACAAAATACACTTACTCCAACAAAGAGAGTTACATGACCACAGTATTTGATAACATTCATTTAATCCTTCAGTAGTCTCGACTGATGCAGCTGACAACCAAAATAAAGATTCAAGTAGGGTTTGACAGCCTCATAAACTGTGTGTTTCATACTAAGCGTAAGTACTTGAAATAGTTTAGAAAAGAATGACAGTCTGGAAGTCTGCTGTGGAAAGTGTGTTTGTTTTTAAAATGGCTGAAAAGCATTGTATCTCCTCAAGCAGCGTTGTTCAGATCTCAAAGAAGGGGAAAAAAACAATTTGTCAGAAAATTTACTGGATGGATAATTTCATAACTTTCATAGGCAAGCTTATATCTCTTTTACGACACAGTTAACACTAATTGGCCTCTTGTAAAACTTTCACCAGAAAAAGTGGATGTAAATATTTCACTTACTGCATTATCTCCTAGAGCTCTTTTGATACTAATCCTCACTTTGAAAGCATTCTCTGCATCTGTTACAAAGGAAAGGGATAAAGTAAAATGTACGTTCATGCACGTATAAATGAAGCTTTGTTATTCATTTGTGTTCTTCAGTGCATCAGAGCATTATTATTATCATTATTGCTCATATTCTGATTTTATCTCCTCCTTGTATTTTTATGTTGTAGTTCTATAGGTTGGCGTTAATTTATATTATTATCCCTGTTATGTTGAGCAAAAATACCCATAGCTGTCAACTTTTCCCTTTTTTAAAGGGAAATTTCCTTATTCCGAATAGGATTCCTCGCAAGAAAAGGGAAAAGTTGACAGCTATGAAAATACCCCACCCTTATATCGCAATGTGATGAAGGGCAGTTCAGAGATATTTCAAATAAATATGTTCTGAATGTATTTCAGGAAATAGAGCCCCCCCCCCAATACAATTACTGTACTTGGAACGTTCTACTGATGTCGGGGGGCGGGGATTTCCAGATAACTTTGCTTAGGATTCAGACGTAAAAGAGGAAAATCTGTACATGTGAATGCCACCCACCCACCAACAAATTGTGGAGAAATCATGGACCACTTATACAGATTTGTCATTATTTTTCGGAGACCTGCCAACCAGTGTTGAACGATTGGTGACAAAGAGGATATTATTGGAAAGGTTCTGTGAATTGCCCCATCAGGATTCTCAGAGTTATTTTAACCCTAATAAAGGCTCTCCCGATTGCAAGGCAACCCAGTATCATTTCGTATTCAGAAATGGCTCTTCAGAAATCAGTCCCACTTCTAAGGCTTACTTCGAAGTATACATAGAACTACAGCCCTGGGTTTTCAATGTGCCAGATCGTCAAAACGACAGCGACTGAAGGTTAAGACATAAAATGGAATCTTACCTGGTTTGCAAAACTCAGGATATGCAACAGCAACCCAGGCAGATGCAAGCAGCAATCCCCCTAACATCCTTCCAGACTTGGAAACTTCAGGGAAAAACAAAAAAGACTGTAATGCAGTCTTAAACTTCCAATGACCCAGGATTAAAGCATCAGCAGAACTAGGAAATGATGAAGTAGAAAGTTTAATAATTAACCCCCTTTATCTTAGCAAAAACAGTTGGGGAAGCATCCGTTTTCATCCTTTTATCTCTTTAGGTGCACCTGAATAAAGCAGGTAAGAAGTATTTTATTTTCTTTCTCATAACATTTCATATAATAAATATCCAAACAGCTGAACATTTTGTCCTCTCAGTCATAAACACCACAAACACACACCACCTTATTTAAATGCTGGGTTTTTTAATCTGTTTTAGTGAATTTGTACTATACTGCCACATATGATCATAAATTGTGAAGGAAGTTACCTGCCAAAAGAATATGTCACGTAGACAAATAGCCTTGGATGGAAGTAAACGAAACAACCGGGAAGCAACACACTTGTCTAGAGAACTGTACTCTTCGACCTCTCATCTTGTCCCCAGCTAAATGGCCATACAAAACTTTCGCCCTGATTTTATGTTTGTTAGTTGTAAATATTTTTCAAAGGGTTTTGGATTGTTGTTGGCATTCTTCAGCATTCCACTGCGGTGACATAACAGGACCTCCTGGAGACCACGGGATGTGAGAGGGAGAGAAAAACAATCCGTTTTGCATTGTAAAACTTGACAATTCAGCAGTCTGTAGGAGCACAGGTGGTGAACCTGTGGCCTCAAGATGCTGTGAACTGAAATTCTTACCATCCCTGGTCACTAGTCACGCTGTCTGGGAGGGATTAATGGAAGCTGGAGTCCATAATCTTTTGGAGGGCAACATGTTCCTTTTGCCTGCTGGATGTCATCTGCTGCTTCAGAAGAAGCAGAAAGTATGTCTGCTTTAGAATATTGATGATCTCAGTCCCAAGCTGTGCATTACAGTAAAGGCTACCTGAACAGTCATTTTTATGTGAGGACATATCAAGGGGAAAGATGCTGTCTGCCAGCTCCATTTGAACCTGTGGCTACTGTACTCAGTCAGATGCACACAATCACCAACAGGGCACACACAACCAGCTGGCTGGAGGGCCCTAAGACTTAATGGCTTTCAAAGGCGTGACTTTCAATTACACCATGTGACCGCAGTATCTCAAGGACCACCTCTCCCTACGCTAACAGACTCAGACTCTGTGATCGTCATCTGAGGCCCTTCTTTGTGTGCCTCCTCCGCCCGAGAGGTCCGGAGGGTGTCAAGATGACAACAGGCCTTTTCTGAAGTGGCTCCCCATTTGTGGAATGCTCTCCCCAGGTAGACTCGCCTGGTGCCTTCGTTACCTATCTTTAGGTGCCAGGCAAAAACATTCTTCTTCTCTCAGGCATTTGGCAAATCAAACAATCTATGGCCGTGTAAACTGTGTGTGTGGAGGGTGTTATTGCTTTGTTTGTTCTTATGTTATGTACGTTGGTATTTTTTATAAACTGTAACCTGCCGTGTGATCCTTGGAGGAAGGATGGTATACAAATTAAACAAACAAACAAACAAATAATACAAACAATAATTTATGTATTAATTCTGGAAAGTGCTTGAAACTCATGTGTGTATGAGTTCTTTGGCTCTGTCTAGCTGGCCTTATGTGTAGTTGTATGGGGGGGAAACACCAAGTTCCAAGGAAATCACTGGGACTTCTCTGTAATGCAAAATTGTGTGTGCCTAGCATCATCTTGGGTAGCAATTACAGACTAATTAACATATACTTGGAATTCTACTCTTTGAAAGCTTGGAGCATTTATTGTTTACGCCAACGCTTGTAGCATATATACCAAAATAACCTTGAGCTGAGGCTCAAGTTTACTTGCTTTTGTTTTGCATGGTGAAACTATCTCTGGAACAGTATTGCTGGAATTTTTTTAACCATTCTTGTCACTCTCCCTTTCCTGCTTCGTGTACTGTTGGCATCTATCTGTATTGAGAGTCAAACGGCTGTGTTTGCAGCACTGAAGTGACCTCCCCTTGGCACAAGCCTGGACAGTGTGAATGGAGGTCCTGGGCTGCCCAGACAACAAGAGCCCCCTCTCAACCTCAATGATGTGGTGTAAAGGAAATTAGAGCAATCCGTTTGGCACCAACTTGCCTGCAGGAGTTGCTGGAAGGAGGTGCATTCCAACCATATTAGGGATCTGTTCTGGAATTGTGTAGGGTTTACTCCTTAGCTTTTTCTTTTTCCGAAGATATCCCACAAGGCAGTGGAGGTTTAAGATCAGAGTTTTCCTTCTTCTAAATGGGCTACCTACCCACACTGATGAGCCTCATCTGCCCCTCACTTCCTTCTATAATGCAGAAACCACCTTCTTGACCATTGGAGCCACTATTGGCCACATCCGCTCAATCTGCTAGAACCTGTCTTCCCATGCAGGAGAAGACCCTTACTCACTGAGGGTTTGAGACCCACCAGCTACCCTCACCTGGTTTAGGCAGCCAGTCAAAGCCATTCCTGGGGTGTGGCTGCTGCCCCATGCTGACAGCTTCTAGGAGCTACAAGTGAGAGCTGAGTGCAGGGTGGCAACCCAGTCAGATGGGTGGGATATAAATAAAATCATCATCATCAAATAGGACGTCCCTATTTTCATTGGAGAAATGTTGGAGGGTATGTAAATGTACATTCTACAGTGCGGTATAATGAAGCAGTAGTTTAATGTTTTGGTTTTGGAGCTGAAGCCTCACGTACGTGCTCATCACTCAGTGACTCCAACATCAAGGCATGAATTGCACGTGTGAAATAGCCGCTGCAGATCAAACACTGCAGACAACTCACATCTCTGTACTCTTCAATGGTGGCCACATTCACTTGTAAGTCATCCAGTAATCAAACAGGGAGCCCCAGATCATGATTCAGCACAGGAGGTGAATAGATTTACTCACCACTTCCTTCTGTGCAGAATAATCAGCTAGATGTGTGAAGGAGCATTAGAATGAGTTTCTCCTAACCATTTGCCCTAAGGTCACCAGACACTAGTTATGTGAAATTAGGGGCTTCTGGAGATGATGCCAGGCAAAATGGCAATTTAACAATGTTCTTAAAACACACACACAACTTGATCAGTTTCACAGTATTAAGAAGGGTGGAGTGCTCATCCAACACTGGTAAAAACAATGTCAATAGTTTTCCGAGATTTGTAGTTGTTGACTTCTCCCCCCCTCTCCCATCACCAAAGTAAACATGTTGCGGCTAGCAGCTAATCTCAGGATTAGCTGAACTTTGGGTTTCCGGGCTTCACAGCTTATAACTGAAGAAAAGCTTTGTTCCGGAACTCCACTCTAAAAAAGTTGAGTTGCTTTTAATCCATCTTTATACCCACCAGCTTCCATGATAAATTGTATAGGCGGTGCAATTTCCTTTTCACTCACTCCTTACAGCTTCCTAACCAGGTAGTAAATGTTGTTGATTGCATCTGAGTTGCAGCTGCTCTCTAATAAATATAATGAGATTTGGTAGGACATGAAACATTCTGTTTAATATTATTATGCTTTAAAACCCAAAACAGCAACAAGTGTTGTGGTTACTCATGCGGCCTGCTTCGGATGTCAGTGCAGGACAGGCTACTGCAAAGTAAATGATCACAGTTTATTTACACCTAGCAGGGGCTCATCCACACTGTGTTTGCAGCTGTTTGCGTAGTTCACATGACATTACTCTCAAACAACAACAATCTTGATGCTTTCCCCAAGCAAAATCAGGTTTACCAGATATGGAGATAATCTGATTGGGGAAACTGCGACAACAGAACATTTGTTTCAGTAGTTTTGGGTGGGTAGATCAGTTGTCAGACATTCTGTTTCCATGCCTCCTACTTCCTCAATGCTTTCATTTCTTTCCTGGCTGTGCTTATAACTGTTTCCTGTGGCTCCTGAACTACATTTCCCCCCTCAGATCCCTCAGATTTGAACAAGGCAGAAAACTGCACTAGCAAACCACATTAAGAATTCCTACACCAGATACTGCATTATACAGTACTGCACAGCACAGCAAGTTAATCTGAAAAGCGTGCACTGAGAAAACACAATTGCTTTTCATCTCCAGCTGTGCTGCTAACTATTCCTAGCACCCCTGAACTGAGCATTTCCCTCCTATTGATACCTCAGATTTGTACAAAACCAGAAACCTACACAAGCAAACTAATAGTGCACTTTTCTGGTTTTGTGCAAATCTGAGGGGCCACAGACCCGACCTTCTGGGAGAAGCATCTCTGAAATATACTGGGATGGTGAGGCGGGGAGACAGCAAGAAGGCCAGGGCAGTTCAGGCACACCAGCAGGAGTCAATCTGGTATTGCTGCCTGAACACCCAAACTGAGTCGAAACAGCTGCTGCACCACTTATGCCAGAGATAGGGAACCTGTGGTCTGCCAAATATTGTCACACTTCAGTCCCCATCAATCCCAGTGAGCATGGGCAATGGATGGAGATGACAGCAGCTGGAACCCACCAACTTTCGGGGGGGGGCACAGGTTTTCCCTTGCTGGCTTATGCCAAGTTGGTTAGTTTTTCTCTTTAAATGACCTCATGCCTCTTTATTCTCTTCATCTTTATTTAGCTGTAAGGGACCCAAAAGGAGAAATAAGGACAACGTGGCAAAAACTCTTCTTTCTTTAGTTCCCTTTAAATGCCCAGGACAGTCAAAATTTTACTAGACGTTCATAGAAGTTAATTAATAGCTATGCACAGACCTCCAACTCTGTCAAATTCTGGGGGAGTTAATCACTACTGTTTTGCACTAAAAATTAACTTCCCTTGGCCAAGTATGTAAATATATTACTGTCCTGGAAGATTTTGGAAGACTTGTCTGGTAATTGCTTGACCCTTCCTAGTAAACTGAAAAGACAAGACAGTTGCAGCCAATTTCAAATGTGAAAAGAGATATATGATCCTTGATTGTGATTCTATCTTGTCTCCCATGCTATGAAACTGCTAGGCGCAGATAGCCAGGCTTATGAGGGGAAGCACTGCCAGTTTTCTTGCCATCTGAATCAGGAGAGGCAGTAGATGTACTGTGGGCAGTGACAGACTGAACAAGGGCCAATAAACTATGACTGAACCCTGATAAGCTGAAGGTACTAGGGACACATACTGTCCAGGAAACAGAAAGACAGCCAGATTTGGTATGTGTAGCACCCCTGCTGAAGGAGCAGCTACATAGCATGGGGTTTCTCCTTGGTTCACTGTTGTTGTTGGAGGTTCTGGTGATTGTGGTAGCAAAGAGCATCTCTTCCCAGCTATGGCCCTTCAAAGAACAAGACAACTTGCTATCAGTTACCTGGGTTCTGATGAACTCATTCGGATTATTACAGTCTGCCTACGTGGGGCTGCACTCAAAAACAAACTGGAAACTACAACTAATGCAGAATGTGTCTGCCAAGTTATTAAGTAGGGCAGTGATATATGACCTGGTATCTCTGACCCTAAAAGTTCTGCATTGGCTGTCTCTGTACTACTGGGTTTCAAGGTGTTGGCAACTGTTTGTAGAGCCCTAAAAGACTCAAGGTCCAAATATCTGCAGGATTGCCTCCTCCTTAAAATTGGGGGTGATGAGAGAGGCAGAGTGGTGACGCAGAGGCAGAGGACTCTGCTTCAGATGCCTGCCAGGATTCATGGTGAGAAAGGCCTTCTCTGTGGTGGAAACACAGCTTTGGAATGATCTTACCCTAGATTTTTTATTTATCTAGACATTTACTTTGACAATGAGATGTTTAATCCTTAGTAGGAGTTGGTGTTTTGATCACTGACGATTAGCAGTCCTAACAAAGTCTACTCAGAAGTCATATTGAATTGAAGACAAATGGGGTTAGAATTATTATTTTATTTTTAGCTTGTGTATGTTTTTATTCATTTTCAATGTATTTTGCCTTACTGCTTCTTGTATATGACCCTGAGCTCCTTTGGATTCATAAATACCATAAATAAATTAATATTGCCAGTTGGAAGTGGTTTAGAACACCCCTGTAACACAGTTCTTTCGGATTATATCTCTTTTGCATGTTGGGGGTTAGTTATTTATTCTTTATTTACTCCCATTTTAATTCTACCCTTCCTCCTATGAGCTCAAGGCAGTATGCTTGGTTCTCCCATCCACCCTGTGAAGTAGGTTCGGCTGAGACATAGTGATTCGTCCAAGATCATGCAGTGAGTTTCATGGCACTGTGGGGATTTAAGGCTGAAAGAGTAGCATAAAACAACCTTGTAACGTTGCCCATTGTTTATATCCCCACAATGCAGGTTGGGAGGTCAGGTTAAGAAAATAGCATTCAACAACCCTGTAGTTTTGTCTATGCTACCATAGCCCTGTTGTAACTGGGGAGATAACCACTGACAAGAGTGTGTCTTTGAACAGGAGGCAACAACATAGCGCAATCAACACTACAGGTCAGAGGTATGGTTGTATGCAGCCAAAATCCCTGCATACAAAACAGCCCACAGGTTGCAGCAAAAGGCAATTTATTCAACTTCCCCACCCCCAATCTGAACATAGCTGTCAACTTTCAGATTTGAAAATAAGGGATCAGCAGCCTCAACTGTCCCGGGGACAGTCTACGGGATATCTGGGATATCTAACAATCCGGGGATAGCAGTGGGAAGCAGCGCTGGAATAAGGGAATTTCCCGCAAAAAAAAGGGAAGGTTGACAGCTATGAATCTGAAATCCTGCATTTAACTGCATGCAAAAGGCTTCCATGCACATGGACGGGCGACTTGAAAGGGCAGCATTCATGGGTGTCGCCAGGTTTTTTGTTGGGGGGCAGGCTTTTGTTAGGGGGACAGGACCTCATATGTTTATTTATTTTTATTGGTTGGGGGGGCAGCTACACCCATGGCTGCATTCAACTACTGAAGACTACACCTTAAATTAGAGGACACGACCTTAAATTCTTTATCTCAACAGGAGATATTCTGAGTAGGACTAAGGGCTCCTGTCTTTGCTTCTGTCTGCAGCCTTCAAGTTTTGGATTCCCCCACTGATTTCTATATAGACAATTCTAGTTCCACCCCGGGGAGAAGAGTGTAAAAAAGAAAAAGGCGTTTGCAAGCGAGAAACTTAAGAGATAGTCCACTTCCCTATGCCTTGCCTCTCTAATTCAAACCCCGCTTTTGCATTGTGCACTGGAAGTGAGTGCAGGAAGCCCGTTCCAACCCCAGAGCGGCAGGAAGCGACTGTAAAGGAGGCGCTGTAGAATCCGACGCTTTCTACGTTTCTTAGCCTCAGACCATTCAGCTCCGGCATCAAACCTGGAAGTCAGCTGACGTCACGTCCGGCGGTTCCCCGTCACGTGACTGCCTTAGAAACTGTGGAACATGGCGGCGCCCGTGTCTCCGCCGTTGGTGGCGGAAGAAGGGCCGGCGAAAGTGAGGTAAGGAGGGCTCTGCGGAAGGGTCTGCTCCCCCTTATGGGGAGCTTCCCGCACGGAGGGGAACCGGAGGTGGTGCTCGCTCGCTCGCTCATCCGCTCGCCTCAGCTCCCGGTCCCCACACGTGGCGCTTTCGGTGATGAGGCAGCTCGCCACCCCCCACCCCCCGACCCAAGCATAAGCTGGGCTGCTCCTGCCTCTGGTAGTGGAAGGTTGAGCTGGGCTTCATAAGGGCGGGAAGGTTTCTGCAGGAGCCGCTGGGAAGCCTGACATGCTGCGCGTGCCTCAGGTGCTGCTTAGCTCCGAATGGGTGGGATTAAAGTGTGCCTGGGGGAAAGCCATGAGGCAGGCAGATGTCATTTGTTGTGGTGCGAAGGAAGGGGGGGGGCGCGCCGCGGGGAACGTATAGGTAAGTGGTGAGCTTTGAAGCATCGCTGGGGCTTGAAGCGAACGCAAAACCCTTAATGCTTAGTGAAATTGCAAAATCGTTATGCCTTTATAGAGAAAGCGTAACTGATCCGATACAAGAAAGTGAGAAAAATAATTGCCCCTTTTATGTGGATGCCTTTAGGCCTTTGGTATGCAGTTAAAAAGACACCTGAGGCTATGCCAACTGTTGCAAACTCAACAGGAAAGAAGTGTTAAAGGAGTACAGTACAGTAATGTCTTCTTAAGGATTGGCACTGGGAAGTTTGGTACATTTCAAAACAAAGACATTGTACTTCTATAGTTGGTTGGGGAACTGCTGTTGAAACATTTCTTAGACTGGATATTTTGTATACATTTTGAACTAGAAATTGTATAGAACTGACAATCTGTGACCAGTTTTTCTATCTTTTGCTTTTTATTTGTTTTGTATTTTCCTCTATTTCTTGGTTGGAATAATAAGCTTGCATTCTTTCTTTCTTTTTTTCCAAAAAATGTTTTGTAGCAAAATATTAAAACAAGTAAATTTAAGTGTTTACAATTCAACTTTAACATTAATGGCTGCAATCCCAGCAGCCTTTGAACTTTGAATAAATATGCGTAGGATTTTGCCATAAAAGAACCAGTTTACAGGGCAATCTTACACATGTCTTCACCAAAGTCCCACGGGGTTTGTTGTGATATACTTTTCAGTTTGCATTTCTTAGTGCAGAAAGTATTGATCTGATGTGTAGAGATCTTTCCTATTCTAATTAATTCAAGAGGGTTCTGGGGGCTTCTCTGTGTGAAAGAAAAAAGCAGGTGGTTTGTGATGTTTAGGTTATTCCTTCAGAAAAGCTGAGTACAGCTGGCTTAAATTCTTATCTCTTCTGTCAAGATTGTGATGACTACAAAAATAGGCCAGAAGGAGCCTGGTTTTCACTTTCTCTATCTCTTTTCCTTCTGGTGTGGTGTTCTGTACATAGTATGCTTGGTGTTAAGGTTTAGACTTATAAGTTAATCTAAGTTTAAGTTAAGTCTGCTGCAACTGGATTTCTTATGGACTACGTTCAATCCTGAATGTATTGGATTTGTGACCATTATGCTCATTTGCCTTCAGTAGCAGTAAAGCTTTGCTAGATGAAATAATTGTCTCTGGTCTATTTTTGGGGAATCCTGCAACGTGTTTTAAGTTTTTACTTGGCTAACTATACATCGGAGTTCTGCTCTGGATCATATTGAGTAGAATTCCATGGCAATACTATCAGAAAAAATAACATTTGTTTGTTGTTTTAATCCAATAAGAAAACATTGTTATAAATGTTTGTATGCTCAACACTTGAGAAATCCTAGTTGACTGTTAGCTGGCCAATTACTACAAAAACAAAGAAGAATCTTTTTTCCATTTTCAGCCACAAAAAGTACAGAGCCCTTTTGAAGAAAGAGAAACGGAAGAAAAAGAGACAAGCACTAGCAAGACTGAGAGATTCAGGTAAAAGCTAAGTTGATGAACAGCACAGATTACTTGTGAAATATAAGCTAAATTTCAGCTCTCAGAAGATGGTTGTCATTGGTATTCAAAAGTGTTTAAAATGTTGTTTTAGATTGAAAATAATAGGTAATTGTATTTCATTACTTGTCAACAAGGTTGCAGCTTCTTCATCTGATCATAGGTAGGGAATTGCAATTCATGACTGTGGCAATATTGAGAACATAGGCTCTATGCATGCACTGGTGACTGTCTTGGACCTTAGATTGTGTAGAATGCAGTGGTTTGCCTCATGGCAAGGGTAAGCTATCTATATTATATATTTTAAAAGAGGTATACTTTTTTTCTCTTCAGAAAAAGGAGAGAAAGATGAACAGATTTCTGAAAAGCTAGAAGATGACGACCTAGATGATGAAGAAAAACAACTCGAAGATGAAAGGTAAATTAAAATTATATATAATTGGCAGCTCTACTCTATGCATATTTACTTAGAATAAAGTTCCAGTGGCTGATATGCAATGAAATGTGATGGAACAAGAGGATGCCCCTATGCTATGTTAACATTGCTTAGCTAGCTCAACAGACCAAATGCAAAGGTGGTGGGTTGGAACCAGACTTCACTTCCACCTTCTTTTTGGCAGAGGTGGGGTGACCTTTGCCAATTCCGCCCTCCCCTTCCAGCCCACTGCTGTTGTGCAAGTGAAGTGTAAAGTTGCAGTGTTTAATTGCCTGTTTTAGGCCATGGTCCCAAAGTTTGAGGAATTACTCTGCTAAATAGTCTTGAGGCTGCAACCCTATGCATAGCTATCCAGGGGTAATTTCCATTTAACATAGTGCTTTAAATGCCAAGTAAACATGTATAAGTTAGCACTGTATGAATTGGAGCCTGTGCCGCCTAGCTCTTCTGAGGCCTTTCTTTAGATGTCCGTCTTTGAAGATTAGCTGAGCAACTACACAAGAGAGATCCCTGGAATTCTATTCCCAGGTTGCTTAGTCTGACATCATCATTATTACCTTTTAGACACCAGGCTATGTTTCCCCCTGGGTGCCCACACTCTTATTAGTAATTAGCTTATATGGTTTAGTCATGCTGCTGTTACTTTACTGCCGTGCTTTTGCTATTTTAACAGTACTTAATTTGAATATTACTATTTTAAATAGAAAGGCAGATTTTTTTTTTTTTAAGAAATAAAAACATAGTAAGTTTGATGATATTCAGTGATAACCCAGCATTCATCGGATTCTATTTGCAGGCAGAGGCTTCATGAGGAGTGGTTGCTGCGAGAAGAAAGGGCACAAGAAGCTTTTAAGATCAGGAAAGCAAAAGAAGAGGCAGCAAGAAAACGTCAAGAAGAGGAAGAGGTGCAGTATATGCTTTGACTACCCTTTTGGAGCAGACATTCTAAACATAAAAATAGTTACTGAGGTCATTATTAAAACAAAACAAAACACCAAAAAGCAATGGTTGTGTAAGAGGACTTCTCTCTCCAGCCACCCACACCTCCATCTGTCTCTGCTCTGGAAAACCCTGCAACCAGCTGGAGCAGGGTTGCTGGGGGAACCGCAGGGGGGGAATGAGAACCAATTCTGTCGGAGGTGACTTTTCCACTGGCAGATGGACAGTGTTAGATTTCAAACCTTCATTTTACCTTGGACTAATTTAGGAAAACACAGCACTAAAGTATAGTAGTTAAGGTTGGCTTATTTCTGGGAAAGTTTTCATCAATGGTTGGGAGGCTGATTTTAAATTATGAGGGCAAAGTTGGACTTTTAAGGCTCGTTCAGTTCTGTGTTAACTGTAATCTGCAATGAAGGGGGGCGGGAAGAAGTTTACACACACCTAATGACCTATGTTGCTTTTTTCAGTATCTCAAAAAAAGTAAGTGGCAAATTAGTTTACATTTATCACTTATTGGTTAAAGCAAATAGCAACTAAAATTATTTTATTTGTTCAGCCTTCATGGAGATATTTAGCATAATGCCAGTCTCTGTTTGTTTTTTAAAGCAAAGAATAAAAGAAGAATGGGAGGAACAGCAAAGGAAAGAACAAGAGGAGGAGGACCGGAAAAAACAAGTGAAGAGAGAGAGAGAGGTGATTCCTGCTCTAGGAGGATAAAACACAGTGCATATCCTCTTACAGTAATAATAGGACTAAAAAAAAAGTACAAAATGACATAGTGTTGGGACACGAGGGTTGAAAAGTTTTTCTTTCTGTGCTTCTGCATAACGTTGTAAATGGAACATTCTATGAATAAGTGAGGCTGCAATGCTATACCTGCTTACTGGGAGTAAACCCCATTGAATTCAAAAAGATTTACTTCCGAGTAGACATGTATAAGAAAGCATTATAAAAGTAGATGCACCTTTCGTTATTCAGGGCAGCATATAAGTTGCTAATATTATCGCTGCAGTATCTTGCCTTATTCCTAAGGCTCCGGTCAAATGCTTGTTATTTTTCATTGTTTTTAAAAGGCACAGGAAACAGAATGACAAAATAGAATCTCCCCTGAAATGTTCCATGAATGCTCCCAAATATTTTGTGCCCTTTGGCAGCCTGCTTCACTGCGGCTGGCAATTGTGATTACACTTCATGAGGGAGAAGGGACACAAAACTCTCAGCAGCTATTCATATATTTGTTGGAAGCTGCCGCCAGGCTATCCTTCCCTGCAGTTCTGCAACTGGCAGCGGGAAGGGTTTCTTGTGACTATTGGGTCAGTCCTCACACAGAATTATTGTTGGGAGGTTCTGGGCACAAGCTATGAATTCTTATGTTTAACTGTAGTGTAATCTCTAAGAAACTGTAGCAAGTATACGTATACTAACTTCTTTTTACAACTTGCGTAACTTCACAAGTAATTTTACTGCTGCGATTCCTTAACCATTTTTTCCACTCAAAGATGTTACAGCTCATCTTTACCTGACTCATTCATCAAGATGTATCTTTTTCTATAGCTTGCTGGGTGTGGGAAGGAACATAATAGAATGCTTTCGGCTTCTTGTAGGTTAATTTGTTGAATGCCTTGCTCAGCATATAGAGAGCAAATGGTGATCTTAATCATGGAATTGTAGAGTTTGAAGGCACCCTGAGGATCATCTAGTCCAACCCCCTGCAATGCAAGAATATTCAGCTGCCCCACATAGGGATCAAACCTGCAACCCTGGCATTATCAGCACCTTGCTCTAACCAACGGAGCTATTCAGGCCCATGATTTGCCTCTTATTATGTTAGGATTTAACTGGTCCAGAACACGATCAAATGAGATTATGAGACGGTTTTAGTTGACCAGCAGTTTGTGTAATGTATAGATAGCAACCTTGACTGAGTACTCCTCCTAGTATCTTTTGAAAGTAGATGAAATTGTGGGAAGCTGTCCATTCCTTACTACTTCAGCAAAAGTATGATGTTGAGGGAAATTGCCACTTTTAGCTTTGATGGAAGTAATAATTTTATTTGATTTTCAAAACCTATGTATCCCACTCTTCATCCTAAGACCCCTGTCATTTTATGTCACTACATAAATGACAAATTTACCATGAACTAGAAACCTTCCATCAGTTCCTTTAAAATCTAGGTGTTCCTCTACATTGAAAACCTGACAAAAAGGACACGTGTTCAGCTGGTGCCTGTAGCTAAACAATGTTGCCACCAGCCAAATTTCTAGGAGCATGTTCTGTAGCTGGGATGCTATTTCTAAAGATGTTCATTTACTGATTCCTCAGCCTCCAAACTTTCTTTGATATGGGGAAAAGTGCTGCCTTAGATAACCGGGTCCCAAGCTGTTTAGGGCTTTCTGCAGCAAGACTGGAACCTTGAATTGGGTTTGGCAGTTAATTGGCAGGCAATGCAGATCTTCAATTGATATTATATGGCCCCTAAGCAGCATACCCAACAAGTCTCTGGTGGCTGCATTTTGCACTAGCTATATCTTCTGAACCACCTTTCAGGGCTGCACCAAGTTGAATGTGTTTCAGTAGTTTAAATGGGACAGGGTGTACTCCTGGATTCTACCTTGTCTACCTTCCAGACAAGGTAGAATCCAGGAGTACATCCTGTCAGTGATCCTGATCTTTCAGAGGGAATGCAACTCCATCCAGAACAGGTCACCTACCAAATTTGTGAACTCAAACAGTGGCGGAGCTTCATGCTCCGGCACCGGGGGGGGGGGGCAGAGAGCAGGCGGGGGCGGGGCAGGCGTATGTCCTGGGGTGGGGCACGCCGCCTGCGGGGGGTGCCCAGCGCGTGGGGGGATGACCATAATGGCACCCTGCCAGGATCGCGCTGCCGGGGTCTGGGCGCTCCCCCTGCACTCCTCTTCCTCTGCCAGTGTTCAGAAAACATTGTGCCGCCTCCTTGTCAGAATTCAGCTTCAGTTCATTGGCCCATATCCAGCCCATTACAGCATCTAGACATTGAGAAACCAAGGGGGAAGATGTACACTGGAAATCAGTGCAAGTTGACAATTAAGCCAAAACAAGTGTGTGTATGTCAGGGCAAAGATATTATTGCTAAACTTAGGTGACTGGGTTCCTAAGGCACTCCTTTCTGGTAGTCCAATAGAAAACCCAAAGCTGTTTAATAATTCTCCTTACTCTATTGGAAGCTTCCTTTTTGCAGGCTGAACTTTCAGTACACTGGTACCCAGTTTCAGTATGCTGGTACCCAGCTTGAATACATACTGGGACACTGAACTCTGGTTACACAGATATGATAGGGACTCTGTCCCTCTCAAAGACACCACTGCATTGGTGGCAGCAGGTGGACCTGGGTGTGTTTGACCTTCTGGACATCACTGAGTAAACTGTTTCAAAACCAGCAGAGTTTTTGGCATCAAATCCTTCAGGAGAAAATTCCATGCGATAAGAATTGGATGGTGAATTTGGGCCACTTAACTCAAATAGAAGTTGAGAAAAGTCTTCAAAAGATGTATGCCTATGCTAAATCACTTGCAGGACTGGGCTGCTGTCTTTATTTGACTTGCAGATACTTGAAAATTGTAACAATATGGTAATATATTTTAACCTTCAGTTCTGTTTGCTCTTTAAGCTCTTTGTGTCAAAATTTTGGGATTGTGTCAAATAATGGGGGGAATTATTTAAATGTAACTAGAATGTTTTCTACATTTTTCTTTGGGCATTCTTAGTAACATGGAAGCTTTTTCCAGTTTCATTTGACAAAACTAACAGAACATAATATAAAACCTGAATATTATGGTCTTGACTGAAGAAACCAGATGATGTCTCCATTCAGGGTTTTCACTAGTCCTATGTTTGCACCATTTATAGGAAGCTGTGCAGAAGATGTTGGACCAGGCTGAAAGTCAGGTATGTTTAGAGCTTTTGAAAATCACTGAGCTGCTCTTCTTTCTGGAGAACAATGGCAGCTTGTTCTTTCATATGGGTTATGTAATTAGCTTGGATCGCGCCATACGTCTCTCTTTAACAGATTATGCCATTCCTGACTCAGGCTTGCCCTGCAGCTTGCTATGAATTTTGCCAAGAAGAACTAGACTGTGTGGACCTCATCCTGGTCCAAAAAGGATGCTTTCTATTTTCTTAAGAATATGTGCTCAAAATCAACACGGAGCTGTTCGTTATCAGTCATTCAGAGATTTAATGCGCTCCTGATATATAATTTTTAAGAGCTGATGGACCATGAAGATGCTCATAAATTTGCTGGTGTGACTGAATTAGATTCCTGTGCTTTAAAGTCTCTCTGAAGGTCAGAGGAGAGGGATTGTACAGGTTCTAATGGTACAGAAAAGGTGTTATTCTCTTTGGAAAGAGAGTTGCCTTCTGCAGTGCATAAGTGCAGTGCCCAGAAGTATTTTAGCACTCTGCATACTCTCAACAGCACTTGCAGTTGGGCTACAATTCTATGCTCATTTTCCTGGGAGCAAGTCCTGTTGAATTTAGTGGGCTGTACAAGGCCTGTTGAAGCTTACTGGGATGCCTAACAGAAATTGTTCAGTATATTCAGTGTACAAGTATGCAAAGTTTCACACTTGTAAGTTAAAGTGGGTTAAACCTCTCCAGTCTTTTCTTTGGTCTAGATTTCAATATTTAAAGCAGACTTTAGTATTTCCCTAAACTGTTCTATTTCAGTGCTAAGATTGTTTCTCCCCACAATCTTGCAATTATAATCACTCCTCTTTTCATAGATAAATTGAATTTATTCATGACCGGTATTCAGTTTGTTAACATATAGAATGTTCTTGTTTTCTATAAAAAAAAATCCAGGTAGAAAATGGAACCACCTGGCATAATCCAGAGCCCCCAGAGAATATGGGACGTGAGAAAGATTGTGCCAATTGCCCGTTCTATATTAAAACTGGAGCTTGCAAATTTGGAGACAGGTAATTCAGTTCTATATGGGCCTTTTAAAAATATGACTTGCATTTTATTTTGCTGGAAATCTACAGGTGCATTACTGTTTCAATACTTCAGTTTAGCTCTCATTTTCACACAGTGATAGGAAAGAGATTTCTGCTTTTTCGTGTTCAAAAGCCTGTGAATGGAAACACCTTCCATTCATGGAGGGGAAAATATAGGATCTAAGTCGCTGTTTCTTGAACTGTTCCATTTTAAATGAAAGATCTAAATAACTGCTACTGCTGCTTGTATTAAAGCTCTAGTTTTTAATTTCCCTCACTGCATATTAAGCCCATAAAAATTAGGAAAGAAGGACCAGCATAGCTAAAGGAAAAAATGATGGATGGGACAGAATTGAGCCTCTTCAAAGTCTGAAGTTAATTATAGCTGTTGGAGAACTAAAATCTATGTTGGTGCTTGTGTTTTTAGCTTCATTGCAAATGCAACCTAGATTCTGAAATTGAGAATCTGCGTTCAGGGCCAGATGAATAGAGTTTTTGGCAAAAGAGAGATCTATCCACCTAGGTAATTCACACCAAAGTACGCCTCCGGCAGAAATGGTGACTCCAGAAAGCCCAAATGCTTGTCCCCATGCTAGCTAGCTAGACCTGGGGGGAATGTTACTTTCACAAGTCACAACTGAGACATCAAACAAAACTGCAAGCTAGTTTCGGTGAATTTGTCTACAATGCATCCAGCTTTATACTGAATTCTTTGCTTCCCCAACTTTTTCAGACAGATTGCTTGGGTCAAGAGTCTACAAGTTGCACGTTATGAAATAGAATTGGGCAAGAATACAATGCATTATTTCCGTTTTTATGCACTTCTTTTATAGAACTGTTTGTATGGTACATAACGGATCGTAATTCGGCCATGGGCTGAATGCTCCCCATGCTCAGTCTATACTAACCTAAGTTTTTGAAATCAAACCTTATAAGGTGCCTTGAGAACTTTTTATCGGATTGCCTATGCATATGAGGGACTAAGTATTTATGCTAAAGTGCATAATATATGGTTGCAGCTTAAGCAGCTGGAATAAGTTCTTTCTTTCTTTCTTTCTTTCTTTCTTTCTTTCTTTCTATTTAAGATGTTCACGGAGACATAACCATCCAACCTCTAGTCAGACACTCCTTATTAGGGGTATGTTTTTTACTTTTGGGATGGAGCAGTGTAAAAGAGATGACTATGACACAGATGCAAGCCTGGAGTACAGTGAGGAAGAAATGCACCAACAGTTCCTAGATTTCTATGAAGATGTACTTCCTGAATTCAGGAATGTGGGAAAGGTTATTCAGTTCAAGGTAAAACGCAGAATACTGTTTTGCTATTCCCTTAAGTAATTGCGGGCTGAGATCCAGTGTAATGTCAGTGCAAGAAATTTGAGAGCTGATGTTGGGCAAGTGGTAGCCCGCAAGCTTGAGGTATCACCAAGTATCATAGTGGTTGTGCTTGGGGTCTCACAACAGCTTTTGCAAGCACAAGGCACTCATTGTAACTCTTGTGCTACACCAGAACAAGGCTTATGCTAGTGGAATGACTGTTGTGTGAATGGGCTGTCACATTTGGAGATCATCCTAGACATTCCTAATTTCCCTTCGTATGCAGATGTGGAGAGTAAAAAATTGGGGAGGAAGCAGTTAGACCAGGATCTCTACCATGAAACACTCTGTGTGTTCAGTGGGGGTGGAGTCAGAACAAGTCCCTCTTAATTCCTTAGTTTTTCACACATGGCTTTTCCATTTTGGATTCATTGTTGTTAAATAAATCATGACATGGTGTAATATGTCATGTGTTGTTATTCATCTGAGGTTGCATTTTCCAAATCTTAAGACCTGCTAAGGAACAGATGGTTGTTATTATATCCCCGTATGTAAAACCACAGATTTCAAAGAGGGTGTACTTTTCTTTTTCCCATGACTGTATAACCAATTAAATCAAGGAAAAAGTAACACTTCTTACTTTGCGTTATGTGAGAGCTGTTTTGGAATGTGCAGTTGCCGAATCACAGACAATGTTAAATATTTATAGCAATCGTAGTTCAGGGATTTCACTTACACAGCACATTGTTCTTCAGGAAGATGGGCCTAATGCAGTGTGGGTTAGCCACACTGTGTGCCAGTTATTTATATAAAAAATCTAGCTGAAACCTTAAGTGTGTGTTGGTTAGACAGAAGGGCTAGGTATCAGTTCTTGATGGTGACAAGACAAGCATTTGAATTTGACATACCTAGAACTTGAAAATATTACCTACATTCCAAATTGAATATAGCCCCCCCTCCCATGCATTTGTTACCCAGTCAGCTTGCTCAGCTTGAGTTACAATAATAGGGATTCCACTTGTGTGTGGTTTTTAAAATGAAACTAAAGCAAGTAAGACATAACAACAAAACAACATGCCATATTCTCTGCTCCCCCACCTCCCTAGCCCTCAGTGGTACAGTTAGATTACAAATCCATTAAGAATTATTATGCTTATCAGTTTTGTTTCGTTGTGCAACTTGGAATAATCAGAAGTTCGGGTGTTTTGTTTACCCACTCCAGTGGAGATAAAGATCATCAGCTTGTTGCCATGATGTGATTTGATGTTCATATATCAATGTTATGATAGCCATATCTGTCATGGGATGGGTGATAATCTGTCTGTCCTGTGATTGTTATTAATACATGAAAAAAGGCCACTAAACCATGAAAGAGAGTGCATTTTGTGTGCTATAATTAAATAAGGTATCTTGTAAACCACTCAACTAAAGCAGCTGTGTAAGGATACAAAGAAACTTCACTTCCTTAAGTTTTTACCTGCTTTTGATATAGGTGAGCTGCAACTTTGAACCTCATCTTCGAGGAAATGTTTACGTTCAGTACCAAACGTAAGTATTTAAAATTTAGTAGTTGGTAAACTGAATGAGAAATCATAAGGAAGGCTTATGTGGTATGGGTGGGTATATTGGTAAAGCTCTTTCCCAGGAAAGATGGCTAATTCTCCATGTTGATGCAATATCACTTGATTGAATTGTATTGCTTTTATGAGGTTCTAATAATACTTTTTTATTTTTAAAGAGAACAAGAATGTCAGCAGGCTTTTGCTTTATTCAATGGTCGATGGTATGCAGGTCGGCAGCTTCAATGTGAATTTTCTCCAGTAACAAGGTGGAAAACAGCTATTTGCGGTAAGTCAGTGAAAACCTCCAGCTCTAACAGCTAGTATCTTTCAGCCTAAATGTCTTTCATGTTATTGAATTATACATAAATTATAATTTTAAAGTGAATGCAACTGATAGGGTGTTGGCCCTATCGACACATTGGATAGTATCTTATTTGAAAGACCCTGTTCTGCATTAAGTAATAAATAAGTTTCCACACCTTTGAGTACATCAGGAGAAATCATGTGCATTCAAACCCACCACGCTACACCTTGGCATCACAGGATTAAGTATTTCCTATATTCAAAAATACAATTGTGAAACAGGGATTTGTACATATATATACACCACACAAGAATAGCACCTATGAGAGATGATGCCAGGGCCCAGCAATAGCAGCTGTTTCTGAGTCAGTGCATTTGCTAGAGCTGCTGGGTTCCACGCCCTGAATATGGTTCACCGATACCTCTGGTAGGGATGCCTGGACCACACTGAGCTGTCTGATACAAGTTGATGGGCCTTCCGCTTGACTGCCGTGTGGTTAGACAGAAGCAGATATCGCAGTTGCTAGAATAAACCTAAAAGTGAACAAGATCATATATGACTCTGATTCAAACTTGCCTTTCTGTTGGGCAAGTTGCCTTTACCAAAGCTCTTGCTTTTTGTCCATGCGATAACAAGATAAGGGGCAATATCTAGCTGTGACTTCCAGCTTAGGCAACAGACTTCTGCTTGCACCAACGGGATTTGCTCTTCCTCTCCTGCACCACCTTAAAATCTGCAACGGGGACAGAATCCAACTGTGTCTTCAAATGCAACATTGATTTCCTACAGTTACTAAAACGAGACATGATCCACCCCTTTCACCCATACATCTGTGATAAGAAATATCGTGCAGATAAAAATAAACATAGAAGTGTCCACTGAGTCTGTTTAGCTTTCAAAGGTTATAATTACGGTTGTCTTCAGACTTTGATAATCAGTTTCAAAATTGGTTTTCAGGTTTGTTTGAAAGGCAAAAGTGTCCAAGAGGGAAGCACTGCAACTTTCTTCATGTGTTCAGAAATCCAAACAATGAGTTCTGGGAGGCCAACAGAGATATTTACAATACCTCGGAATGGACCAAAGAGGCAAGTAAATATTCAGAAAGGAGAAATAGAGCGGGATATCATGAAAACTATTATAGCAGGTCAAGAAGAAGAAGTAGTCAAAGTCCAGATCACGCTTACAGCAAAAGAAATGGAGACTCTGAAAGGGAAAAGAGTTATCACAAACGTAAGAAAAGACAATTTCCTGAGAGGTCACGAAGTCGTGGAAGGCGACGGTCACGCAGTAAGAAGAGGCGAGGCCGGAGCCGCAATAGGAGCCCAACACGTAGCCGGAGCAGAAGTTCCTCTCGGTCGAGAAGTCGAGGTAGAAAACGATCCAGCAGCAGAGGCAGAAATAGTTGAATTTGCTGCTGAACTACTTTTCAAGATACTTGTGGATATAAAAATTTGGTGCTTACCAGAGCTGTTGCATACTAGAGACTTGCCTGTGCCCTAGAAATAAAGCTGACGTGGGCTATCTTTATTTTTGGCGATGATTATTTAAGGGTGAGAATACATCTCACATCTTCAAAACTTGTTTACCCAATTATTTGTTATTCTGTCATGGAAGTCTGGTGTTCTTTATACCCCCCCCCCCCCCATTCTAATGTAAACAGTGTACCATAGTTAAGCAGTTGTGCCAAGGTTCTACCTATCTTTTTGTTTAGAAATTTGTAAATAAATTCAGTGCGTGATTTTGTTTCTTAAAATGCCAAAATAACTTTTTGGTGGATAGGATACAAAAAGCCCTTTTTAAAATTATTTAGAACTGTTAGGGCTAAGGTGGGGGCAAAACTAACAAGGCATGGTTTTTACTCTGCAGCGATCCTCCTTTGTTTGCATGTGAAATGTTTTGGTACACCAATTTAGGGAGTAGTTCAAAACAAGCAACTTGGCTAATGTGTTGTGGTCTGAGTACAAGTGGAAGGCAACAGAGCACACGATAAAACACATGTATACATAATCACGTCTTTCTGGATCAGCACAAGCTACTCCAAAGTGTAAAATACAGCTCTTATTTCAGGGGGTATTGCTAGGAACAAATGAGCTGCTGTGTGTGGAGTCAAGAGGCTGTGTTTTATACTGTATTTTTTTCTTGCTTGTAAGTATAGGAAAAGTTTAGTATTACTGGCCTCTGAAGACGTGTTTGTTGTTCTGATATTGGAATACAGATCCAAAGCACTAATATGCATCCTCTTATATAAGACAAGTTACTGAATTGGGAAGTGGGTTGCCCAGTTTTAGCCCTGCTTCATACATCTATTCTTAGCCATATGGATTCCTATAATAATTTCTTGTAGTTTGCAGGATCCACCTGGAACTCTCTTCTAAACTTCAGATCCCAAGTCATGTATCATTCGGATTAAAACACTGTGCGAAAGCATAGCTCTCAGGTGTTTTAGTGCAATATGTTTAGCAAACATCAGCTGCGAGCAGACAATCTCTTTTTGGAATGCGGGTTTCTAGAAGTTTAGCCAGGGGTAAAAAATATTAGGTTGAGGGGAGCTTATGTGAAAGTTATTGAAAGCTGTTTGCCTAGAAGCATGGTTTTCTGGTGCCTGGAACTTACTGCCAAAGGGGTTTACATAAGCCCTATTCAGCTGTCTTATGTGATTACAATTCCAAAAGGGCAGAAAGCAGGAATGTGCTTCCTGATTCTGCTCCTTCCATCTCATCATATTTGGCAGTGGGGAGCTGCTGTAAGGTAAGTTATTTGTGCAACTTACAGACATAAATGTATGCAGAGTTCACATACAGCAGTTACCCAAACTACATGAAAGGTGTATAGACTGAGCCAGGAACTGAAATCCTGCTCCATTTCCATGTGTAACTGTGAGCTGGATAATGCTACAATGCAGGTAACCAAGAACTGCCACAAATAGTTTACAATAGATTTGAAGAGCACTTGTAAGTTAAGGTGATGCTGCCATCACACTTTTTAAAGGTATAATAGGCTTCTGGGTCTATGAGAGGCACATACTGAGAATAATTATGTCTGTATATTACATCACCAAAGAGGATTACTGGTATTTGTTATTCATTTAGGGTAGACACACCACACCACGAAAAATACAATTTTGGTATAGTATATTAAAATACCCTGAGTTAATCTCAAAAAACTTCATTCAATAGGTATAAAAAATTCTTACAGCAGTAAGAAAAATCCATTTTTACAGTGTGAGAAGAAAGTCTTATAAAGAGAACTGTCTGCCCACCACCTGAAGAGCGTGGCCAGAAAAGAGCACTGAGGGATTGTGTCTTGGCCCCATGGTCCTTGTACTTTGGTGTGCTGCAGAACACAATTATGTTGCCAACACTGTTTAATAGCTGTGTTAGGAGCAGTTATTCACAGCTTGGGGCAAAATGTCTTATGTTGATGATACCCAGGCTCTAGATTTCTTCATATCATGAGTCAGGAAAGGCAGAGCCTAGTCTGGAATGCTGTCCAGAAGCATTTGTGGAATGGATGGGTAATAAGCCAAGCTTAAACCCAGGGTAGTTCCAGTTCTAGGAGATGGATTGGCCACCTGCCTGTCCAGGATGGATTTACTCTCCTTTGGTCAGAACAGGTGCATAGGTTGGGGGCGTTCCTGCATCCATCTTTGCTGCTGAGGTTTAGTGGCTAGGAATGCCTTTTACCTGCTATGGTTAGTGTTCCAATCACAGCCCTTCTTGGACACGGATAACCTAGCTACGATGATTTATACATTGATAACCTCGACTTTTACTATTGCAATATGCTCTTATGTGCCCAGCCCAGGAGCTCCAACTGGTACAAAATACTGTGGCTAGACTGTTAAAAGTTAAGCTACTGTCAGCACATACCTGGCGCTTAAATATTTGTTTTCACTGGCTGCCCCCATTACTAGGACAGGGTCAAGGTTCCTATGTTAATTTGCAATATCCGTAACCCTGATATTCTAGCCTGATCACCGAGATCTTTGGTGAAGTCTCTTTTGGTGGCTCAGATGAACAGCTCACAACTACTACAAGCTGCATTCAACTGAGATCCTTGCTGAACTCTTTTTTGCTTCATCAGTCGTTTTACGGCTGTGTTGGCTTTATGATGTTAATTGTTCTTGTTTTCCTGACTCATTTTCTGTGAGCTATTTTTATGCACATCGCCTAGCAGTACAAATAATCACTTCTATTTCTTTACAAGTAAATACGAACAAGAGACCGTACAGAGCAGATTAGGTACTGGAGCTGGTTGCTGGAGAAGGAAAAGAATGGCCATTATTCAGTCACAAGACATTTGAGAGCTAACACAGTTTAAAGAGCTTCTCCCTCATCCAATCACACTATTTGCAACCCTCTTCCCCCTAAAAGACAGGATCTGCTAAGAGTACAATCAGCTACAGTAATTGTCGGGGTGGGGTGGGGATAGCTTATATATGTTCCCCAACGTCAAGAGCTATATGCAAGTTTATTTTGGAGAATAAACAAATAATAATCACAAATAAGGTAAACATTTTCTGCTGTAATCAGAGCTGTAGGTGTGGTACAACACAACTGCATTCAGCATCTTTGGAGTGCCAGAGGGAGTGCTAGCTTGGTGTGGCTGTAGTCTTAGGGCTACACAATTATGCTTTAATGGATGGATTATACCTGCTGAAGACTGCAAATCAGAGAAACTAGACATTTATTGTGGTTAGGGATATGGCTTCAACAAGCTGCTCAGCTCTTACCTCCCTCTCCATGAACAATTTGCATAAAGTAGTAAAAGTGAATTACACAGTGGAATAATTTATTCTCGTCTCACAATCTAGACTTTGTTTTTACAAAACACCCACATCTTTGACTTCGGAGGTAAATATATACCACTGTGAAACATTTAAAAGTCAACTTCGAGCCCTGCAGTTCTTTAAAAACAAAACAAAACTATAAACTTCTAAAAAGAGTTATTTTGGCAGGCTACTTACCCATCAGGGTTTGAAACTCCCATTGTTCTCGGCACATTTGTGGCAGGGAAATTCATTAGCGTGAGCAGTTTCTGAGCTCTGGGTGCCTAAGATTTCAGATTAAAACTGCAGAGTGGAAGGAAAGGAGGACCTTTTTCTGCCTCCACACTTCCAGCTACTCTCTGAAGACTGGAGAAGAGAATATTAGGGGGGGGGGGTGGGCAGGGGAAGGACTAGACCATGTGGGAAATGAACATAGTATCTTAGCTGCAGTTCATTTGGTTTTCAGTTTTGTATTCTTGTTATAAAACGTGCCTAGACATTCCGTTGTTGCAACCATAACCTAGCTGTAAGGTGCCATTTAGCTCCTATCTTTCAAAGGCCAGAAAACAACCAGGAATAATAATCTGTCAATAAATTTGTTTTGAATGGAAAGATTATCATCTAGACACTGATTTTCTTCAGCAATTGAGATAAACCTAAATGTAACTGAGGAGATAAATTGTTGATGCTTTTAAACAAGACTCTAAAATTTATGTCTCCTGTGAATTACAACAGAACTGGGGTAGCCAACGCAGTGCCTTTCGGATGTTGCTGGACTACAACTCCCATCATCCCTGCCCACTAGCCATGTTGGCTGAGGCTAATGGGAGTCCTTACAATATCTGGAAGGCACCACAATGGCTACCCCTGCAATACAGTACCACAATACTAATTCTGAAATGATGGAAAAACGGAAAAACACCTTATATAGCATATTGTTGTAGGCCTGCAAGAATACATGGTGACCTGAGGAATGATGATACAACCTGAGGAATGATACCTCTGTTTAAAAACTGAAATGACTTTTGTTAAAGGTAAATAAGTAGATATTTGGTGCTTCTGTGAGGGGTGGGATTGTAAAAATAAAAAACAAAAAACCCCTGCTGTATATGAACTATTGTTTATAACTGATTTGCAAGTAAGTAAAGAACAAAAAACACAAAAGAAAAACGCCTTATAAACTAAGATGTGCTACAGAATAAAGTTTTGTTTCTATAAATTGTGTTCTAATACTTCCACTGACTGGATGTCTATGATTTTAAACATGGACAACTGGTTAAACAAACAAACTAACAAACAAAACTCCCGAAAAACACAAAGTACTTTTTCTTAGAAAAAAATGTTGTATATTGTCATGATATGCCTGCTGTTAAAAAAACTCTCTACTGCATTACAAGTGCTATATTTAACTGTCAAGGAAAAGATTAAAATTCTTAACCGTAAAAGGAAACGAATTATTTCCGCAAGTTTCTGAACAGACAGACGTAGCAATGGAGTAAAAATGAACATTTATTACAACTCAACTGGTGTGATACTAAGACAGTGTCCACACAGCTTATGTCACAGTCACAACAAAGCTTCCAACCAAGCACATACAAGGCAACATTGTAAACCTTAAACATGGTTTGAATACACATTAAAAAAAATTGCTTTCGACTTTTTAAAATGTCAAGTAATTCGATCACTTCAACATCACACAGAGGGCCACTCTGTTTCTTGAAACTTATTCCAGATTTTCTGTGAGTGAAATGTAGAACAGGGTTCCTGGGTATCTTTATGCAAACATGATATTTTCATAACTTCTCCTTTGTGATTATGGCATGAAGCCATGATCTTTCAAATGCCTGGCACAGCTTATAAAGTATTTGGATGCTTTGGAACACAGTAATCACAGCAAATAGACCCACAGGAGGGGAACTTGATAGTCATATTATTGGAAAGGCGTGCAGTAACACACACAAACACAATGTGCAGGAAGTCACACTGCTTTCAACAGCAGGTGTTCTGTACTGGGGTTCTGCACTATGTGAAGTGTAGGACATGCAGGGAAATGCAAGACAGAGTAAAACAGAGTTTGACTTTGTGAAGTTCATGCTGCCTGATCCTATGCATGTTTATATGGTAGTAAATCCTGCTTTGCTCAATAGGACTTAATATTTCATTCTGTTTTTAATCTGTTGGGAGCTGCCTAGAGTGGTTGGGGAAACCCAGCCGGACAGGCGGGGTATAAATAATAAATTATTATTATTATTGTTTTATTATTACTTACTGCCAAATAAAGTGTGCATAGCTTTGCAGCCTTTTGAAAAACTAGCTGAGGTAAGGTATGCCCATGACTTAAAGAGTTTGTGTGTAATGTTTGCTTCTAGTTTGCTCAGATTTGAACACACTAGAAGTGTTCAAAGATAGGTTTAGGGAGTAAACCTTTTCTTTGCAAAGTAGAATGAAAAATGAAAAACAATGATTAACACACAGATTGTCAGATTATCAAAATAGCTACTTGAGTTCTGGTTTAAGTATAGTTGATAAACTTGGAGAAAGGTAGACAGATGTGTTGTAACGTTCTCTTCTTACATTTTTCCCTTTGAGATTATGTCAACTATCTCAATGACTTCTGGCTTAATACTGCTTTACACTTTTGAAAGGATTACATGTGCAATCAAGAAAGCATTTGAGCTAGTAAAAAATAAGTTTTTTAACAGAAAATTCCATGTAGCCTCAGCTGGTGTTCCCTTTGTACATTAACTCAGTTTTCTGGCTGAATTTCACACTGTACAATTTCATTCTGATACAAGTTCTGTTTACAACCCTGTTGCTAGAAATAAAGCAACTAACATCTCACAACGGATCTTGGACTTGCAGATCTCAATAGAATTCTTTGGTATTATGAACAGCTGCAAAACAGTTGTTTCTCCCCAATCTAACAACCTAAACTGAGTATAACACATGCTGACTTTATAGTAAAAGTCTTTGGTTACACAAAACCAAATTAACACATTTCGACTGGTTGCCATATGGAATTGTTTCTTTTCAGTGTATGACATAATGTACAGTACTTGATACATTATGTATGGCATTTTACAAAATATATTTACTAAAATTGCCATTTATGACTCATCAATGCTTGTAAATTACTGTGGCTTAAATCACTGTAATATCCCTTTTCCCCCAGAAAAATGTTTTTAAACCTTTCATTCCCTTGTTTTTAAATTTTACAGTAAATGGATTTTTTTCTTGTAGGCCTAAAAGATGTAGCTCAGCAGAACAGTAATACTGACAAATAGCATCATAACACCATTAGCTAACAATAAATGAAGGCAGTGAACATTTAGTTATGCGGAAACATCACACAAGACATCAGCAAAGAAGGAAGTTTATGTCAGTCCAATTTCTTCGAGTACACTACGAGGGGTTTCCGCTTCCTGTGGAGGGAAAATTAGAGAATGAACAGATTTTGTGCTCCTGCCAAACCATACGTGCTATGTTAATAGGGAATTGATGAAATTCAGGATATGCACTAAGCAGTCGCTAGTTATGCAGAACACTCTCAATGTTTAAGCATTTTATAATAGTATTCATTGCACACACCCATCCCTTTTCTTTTGTCATCAAACAAGGAAGCAAATTATTTTCTGTTTTCAGAGCAGAGATAGGGGATATTGCTGTTAAAATTCCCACTCCCAACCACCCCAGCTGGAATGGCCAGTGGTCAGGAATGATGGGAGCTGTAATCCAACAACAAGTGGAGGACCACAGATTCCCCATCCTATTTGACATAAAAGAATGCTATGATACCACTAAAACCTTTTAGAATCAACCTTTCTAGTTTTAAAAAGTTAGATTTCTATACTTTATATGTGAAGTTTGTATGGGACTTCTTGAAGTGATTTGACAGCAACTGTAATGTTAGCTGAACATCAGATGTTTCTAAGACTACCTTAAGAAAAGCATACCATGTTGTTTTTCCTGTTAAAAGCATAACTTGTAATTTTTGTATAAACACAGAGAGTTTACACTTACTTTAGCATCCTAAACAAGGCACAGCACCAAAAAGAAAGAGTCAGAGTTAGGCAACAATTTTCAGAAAAGGCAGCATTGAAAATGTGAAAGAATATAAAGATGCATTTTGAATTCCTGGATGTTCAACTAAAGGAACAGAAATGGGCCACAAAACTTATCAGATTAAAGACAAAACACATTAAAAAGAATTTCTACTTCATGATTTTAAAACTGGGAATTTTGGAAAGGCTATTGTCAGGGGACTGAAACCACAAGAAACTTACCTTTATTATTCATTTACACATCATAGAAATAAACAATGCTTCTAAATATTCATGCATATAAGGATAAAAGAGCTGGACTATCACAAGTGGGGCAGGATGTTCCTAGAACCTCTAGATTAGCATAGATGGTACATACAATCACCAGCATGATCACTTGCCACCATTCTGCATTGACAGAAAGACATGCTAGTGTATGGAACTGAAGGGCAGGATACGAGATAACACTGCACTTAAGTTTTAGCCTAATCTGCTCTGTGTAAAGAAGGTGCTTCCTGACAAATAGATCCATTGGCAGTGAAAGGCACCATTCTTCCCATTTGTGAGGCAGACTACAGCTCCTTGCCACACAAGAACTACTTGGGAATGGGCACGTTCCATCAGCAGCTGCAGATCAAAAAGCTAGCATTTTTCTTCTTCCTTTCACTGATTTGTGAGGTAGGTTAGAGCCACTGTATGCCATGTGAAGCATAGGCTGGACTTCCATGCTAGTTGGAGCTATCCACAGAAATGTTCATATTCCCCTATCAGGACAGGACCTAAAGGAAGTAGTGCTTATGGGCTCTTAACTCTGGGCAATATGCAAATACTATCAGACTATTGTTGTGTGCATTTTCATATACTGGGTAAAAAATTAAAAGTTAATTTGCACATTAATTAACAATGTTTTATGAGTAAATGAAGCAAGCACACCCTCAACTAGTTAACATCCCAGATGCAATCTGGGAGCATTTAAACTACATAGTAGCTGTGAATATCAATCAAACAAATGTTAACAGCTGTTTGAAAATGTGTAACTGAGTAATGCTTGAGAATCAATTTAAATAATGCTAATGCATTGAAGTTTGAATCATTTATCAAACGTGTTTTCACATATTTTATGCCTGTAGATTAGAATTACCAAAGGCCAACTGCACAAACATGAAATATATCATAGCAAAGAGATGGAGGAAAAAAGAAGCCATTCACGTCAGGAGTGCATGCAATACTTTATTATAGACATGCCATGAAAACTAATTCACAGAAATTTACAAGCATGCAGCCGTATAAAGCTATAACATAACACAGCACCTCATTAGCACTCCATGCACAGCACTTTAAAGATTCAGGCATGAGGAGAATGCAAGCAGCATTTACCATATACATTCACAGAAGCAATACAACAAAAACAGGAAAGCTTTGTAATGGGAAAACATCCTAAGATTTGATACTAATACATCCCAGACTGTTGTAGATTCAGAATGTTAAACCCCCTTACTTGTGAACTATAACTGACATTTTTGTTCAAGTAAAACACGTATATCTGGAATTTTCTATTACTTATAGTTCATTTGGCTAATCCTGCCCCTTTCCTATTCTTGCAATCACTATTTTATAGCAGCCTCCTGAGCAATGTAAACAGAATTAGTCTACCACTGCTCACACTTGGAATGTTCACATTTCTGAATAGAAATTGCAGAGTGGCTCAGAATATCTGTGGATGTTTCTGTATGATTACCTGCAGGCACAGATTCTGCCTGTTGCGGCAATGTTTGGGTCAGCTCCATTAGTGCACTGAAGTATAGTCATATAAACAATTTTTTCTATGGCCTACGAAGTTTTTCTCATTATCTATTAAACGAACATTTAACGGGTCCAACAATAATTCACTATCAATGGATTTCTGTAATATATGCACAAATACCAATTCATACTTAGTTTGAAAAAATACAGTCACCATGGTGTTTGTGTATTTAAACTGCAATGTTGGGCACAACGTATTCCAGCTTGAATACTACATGTTATGACAAGTGCTACTGGTAAGATTTAACATGGAAGTTATGGCATGCTGACAAGACACATGAAAAGAAAAAAACACAGACATCACAAATGGTAGGAAAAGAAAATATACAACAGCAAAACAAATGTGATAAACTAATTTGTTCAAGATGACTGGATTCGTCCAGCTGAGGATAAGTATTCTGCCATGAGTAAATCGGCTCTATCACGTCTCTGTATGCATGGTGAATGAAGTCATTTAGTATACTGGGACATTAAAGTATTCATGACGTGGCTACAAAAGAAATGTGCACATTCTTTATAAATAGTACAAAAGTTTGCATGCATACAATAATGCAAATGGCTTTTTATTTACCACTACTTTTAATGCTATTACACTATTTCTACACCAATCTTCTCAATCACATGCATTATTAAACAACATGCTATTCAGGGTTTGAAAAGCACATCACTGTAGTATGTTTAACAAACTATATTAAATTAGACATCAATGAATCATTTGTTTAAAAAATGTTGCTGTGTGTGTGTGTGCACACGCGTGCTTCCATATTTCACAACAAGCTTGTGGTGACTCGTCTGTACCATGCATGGATACAGTCAAACATTATTTGTTTGCATATGATTACATTTAAGTAAAGAAGGAAGAACTTTTCCTTTTTATTGGAGGCACAGAAAGAGGTGTGGAAATTAAAGTACGCAAATTGTTCAGTTTCTGATAATGCATCTAACTACATCAAATTCTATCCCCGCTCCACCCGATGTGTTTTTCAGCATGGCAATTTGCAAGCAAGGGATTGTTAGAATATCCCCCCCATCAGCAAAAAATAAAGTGTAGTCTTGCAAATTATCTCTAAGCACAATGACCACATTCTGTCTAATCCATTTTTAAAACCACTTGTATTAACATTCCAAGCCAGCTAACCGTTAATCCAACTACGCAGATGGAGACTTGGCTTTTGGGATTTCCTGCCAACCAAGGCTAATTTAACAGGATCTTAAATTCTCTCACACTTCTAAGAGCTTATGTACAATCAGACTATTCATATAACTGTTTCAGGACCAGTTCTAAGAAGACTAATCCAAAGACCCTTCTGAGAATTCTCATTTAAATAGGAATGCCCAAATTCTCATGCGCAATAACCAAGCATAAGAATAGTATGTGGACATTCCCATAGCACTGTGTTTATGTATGAAAAATATGGGCTTTCCAGAAAATGTTAAACTGGAAAGTCTCCCCCCCCCCAAAAAAATTCTTCTGCTCTAATATCTACTGGGATCCATGTTAGTCTTATATTTAGTTAACATTTAATATCTTAATGAGAAGAAAATGAACTTTCTCAACTGAACTTTCTCAATGTGCAGTGCTCCTGTTCAGATAGATTTCCAGCCACTCCATTCCAGTTTCCCTCCAGTTTTCAATCTCCTTCCCCCTGCAACACCGTCTGCATTCTAAGCTTACTAAACATGTTCTGTTCTCATTAGATCATTTTTGCACACAACTCATGATGCTGCATAAGATTGCAAAGAAACAATAGTTAACTTCTCAGGCAACAGAGCAAGAACTACATCAGCTTTAACCTTGACTAGCATTCCCTCCCACGGTGTCTTTGAACAAGTTCTTAAAAATACAAAAATAACTAGTCAATAACCTAGACTCAGTGTTCCCATCCGCATCAGATTTTGCTCCTTCTGTTTCACTTTGCCCCATGTGAGCATGCATTGTGTAGCATTTCTAAAGGAGTTTGCTGCATTCAGAATATTATATAAGGAAGAACGAAGTTTTACCAGAAGGGCGTGAAGGTCTGGGTTTGGCTTACTAATGTTGAGCTTTTGCAATTTTTTTCTTTTAAATTCAACTTGCACAGAAGCACTTAAGCAAACCACTCTTGAGTAGGACAATGGCAAAGATAGCTAAACATCAGTAAGTTGATTTGTTATTATTTAACAAAACATTTTATTTTTTACATTTTCCAACCTCAGACAGGTAGTGAAAAATGAACTTGTTCAAACATTACAAAAGTAATTAAAACATTAGGTCAGGGCAGGCGCACTGAGTCAAGAAGCTGTTAACTTCTCGATGACAATATTCTGCACTGCAGCCTACCCACATAATTTTTGCAGCTCAGGTCCTAAGCAAATTTCTATCACATTGTAGGTAATGTTGACATGAAAGTGTCTCTTCTCTCATCAAGTTTGGGACTTTGCAACCAAGTGGAATAGAGAAGGGAAGACTTACTATTTGAGCCATGGTGTACCCTCCATAAGTAGAGCTGAAGATATATGTACCAGCATGACTAGATGGAAAATTACTCCACAATCACACTCAAACCAGGGACAGATTCCACAGAACAGATGAATGTATTGTAACTTTGAAGAATTTCATCTTTTGTTCAGTCTATTCAAGGGGAGAATGGCCCGCAGCAATCATTCTATATAATCACTGTGGCACACATAAATGATGGTACAGACAACCAAATCCTAGAGTATGGAGCATCTGATATCTTTAGGAAGGGCTGTAGCTCAGAAATCAGGTTCAATCCCTGTCATCTCTGTGTAGGGTCCAATAGATAATCCTGTTGAAAAGTCCAGAGTACCACTGCCAGTCAGCGTAGACAGCTTCCTAATTGTCTGATTCAAAACAAGGCAACTTCCTATGTTCTTGTTTCTTCACCTGTGGCGTGGGATCTAGCAACAGCTATCTACATTAGGGGTTCACACCAGCTATCAAGCAGATCAGCAACAACTCTAGGACATCCAATTCATTATTGGCTGTGGCCAGGTGCGTTTCTGTTCAGCTTAATCTTATGTGCCAGGTACATCCATTCCTGGAGTCTGCAGATCTGGTCAGGTGATGTAATACCTTAGTTACACCATGCCTGGATTGCTGCAATGTACTGTAAATGGGGCTACCTTTGAAAACTGTCTCAAAACTATCAGTTGTGGCAGATTACTGGGGGCCATATGACTTTCCTATTAAACACAGGAAAATGCAGACAATTGGTCTTTCTAACTTAGTATTGTGTACACTCACTGGCAGCAGCTCCTCAGGGTTTCAAACAGGGGTCATTCTAAACACTACATGGAGATGCCAGGGATTGAACCTGGATCTACTGCATACAAAGCAGATGCTCTATCACAAAACTATGGTCCATTCGCAACAACTGTTCAGGTTTCCAATTCATTTCCAGGCTCAATTTAAAGTGCTAGTGATAACCTTTAAAAGTCATTCAGTTTAGGACAGGGTTTTCTGAAGGACTCCCTTCTGTAAATGCCTGCACATGACTGAGTCTTCAACGGATCACTCTTGTGTGTCCCAACAACTTTGAAAGGATGCCTGGGAACAGAGACAAGGTCTTCTCAGTGCCCGTGCTCAAGCTCTAGAATTCCCTCCCAAGGAAGGGTCAACCTGCCTCCTCTTTAATGGCCTTCTACAGAGTTATTAAAAACTTTTAAAAGAAAGCTTCTGAGTCATTGATATTTCTATGCCCATTTACTGACCTAATTTGCTAAAAGGTATATTGAGTAAACTGCTTTTAACAGCTGCTTGGAATTAAACAAAGAAGGGGAGAACCATGTATGTCACACTGAGCTCCTTCGGGGAAAAGGCAAGATATACCGTATTTTTCGCCCTATAAGACGCACTTTTTCCCCTCCAAAAATGAAGGGGAAATGTGTGTGCGTCTTATGGGGCGAATGCAGGCTTTCGCTGAAGCCTGGAGAGCAAGAGGGGTCGGTGCGCACCAACCCCTCTCGCTCTCCAGGCTTCAGGAGAGCCGCAGCGCCAGCCCCACAAGGTCGGGGGACAGCAGGGAGGCGGAACGCCGCCATCCCGCTGTCTCCCTATGTGGTTTAGAGGCTGATGGCGGGGAGATGCGTGCTTCTCCCCGCCGCCAGCCCCGCAAGCTCCGGGGACAGCGAGGAGGCGCGGCGCGTCATCCCCCTGTCCCCGGACCTGACGTGAAGGCTGGCGGCGGGGAGAAGAGCGCTCCTCCCCGCTGCCTGCCCCGCAAGCTCCGGGGACAGGGGGGAGGCGCGGCGCGTCTTCCCCCTGTCCCCGGACCTGATGTGAAGGCTGGCGGCGGGGAGAAGAGCGCTTCTCCCCGCTGCCTGCCCCGCAAGCTCCGGGGACAGGGGGGAGGCGCTGCGCGTCTTCCCCCTGTCCCCGGACCTGTTGTGAAGGCTGGCGGCGGGGAGAAGAGCGCTTCTCCCCGCTGCCTGCCCCGCAAGCTCCGGGGACAGGGGGGAGGCGCGGCGCGTCTTCCCCCTGTCCCCGGACCTGATGTGAAGGCTGGCGGCGGGGAGAAGAGCGCTTCTCCCCGCTGCCTGCCCCGCAAGCTCCGGGGACAGGGGGGAGGCGCGGCGCGTCTTCCCCCTGTCCCCGGACCTGTTGTGAAGGCTGGCGGCGGGGAGAAGAGCGCTTCTCCCCGCTGCCTGCCCCGCAAGCTCCGGGGACAGGGGGGAGGCGCGTCGCGTCTTCCCCCTGTCCCCGGACCTGTTGTGAAGGCTGGCGGCGGGGAGAAGAGCGCTTCTCCCCGCTGCCTGCCCCGCAAGCTCCGGGGACAGGGGGGAGGCGCGGCGCGTCTTCCCCCTGTCCCCGGACCTGATGTGAAGGCTGGCGGCGGGGAGAAGAGCGCTTCTCCCCGCTGCCTGCCCCGCAAGCTCCGGGGACAGCTGGGAGGCGCGGCGCGTCTTCCCCCTGTCCCCGGACCTGACGTGAAGGCTGGCGGCGGGGAGAAAAGCGCTTCTCCCCGCTGCCTGCCCCACAAGCTCCCGGGACAGTGGGGAGGCGCAGCGAGTCTTCCCCCTGTCCCCGGACCTGATGTGAAGGCTGGCGGTGGGGAGAAAAGCGCTTCTCCCCGCTCCTGCCCCCACAAGCGCCTGAGGGGGAAATAAAATTTTTTTTCTTTATTTCCCCCCCAAAAAACATGGTGCGTCCTATGGGCCGGTGCGTCCTATGGGGCGAAAAATACGGTAAATGCAATAGAAATAAAATAAAACAGAAGTTTTTTAATGGGTCTTTGATTATTATTTAAATATAGATCATTTATTCACCCTGATTTGTACTGTCCCAAGCTTACTGGGGAAAGGCAGGATTAATAAGTGTGATAAGTTTTAACTTGTTTTACATGTAATTCCATTACTCCATTGAAAGAAATTCAGCTTTTTGAAAAAACTGGAAGATGTAATTAACTTTTTTCTTTAAAAATGATACCAGGCTTTTAAACTACAGTGGTACTTCTGGATGCGAACAGGATCCGTTCCAGAGCCCCGTTCGCATCCTGAAGCGAATGTAAAACGCATCTACAGGTCGCGTTTCCGCGCATGATGTCATTTTGAACGTCTGCACATGTGCGAGTGGCGAAACCCGGAAGTAATGCATTCCGTTACTTCCGGGTCGCCGCGGAGCGCAACCCAAAAACTCTCAACCTGAAGTGTATTCATCCCGAGGTATGACTGTACTTCTGCTACTCTGTATATAATTTAGCTCTGGAAAGTTTTCAGTTTATCCATTTGAATGTTCACTGGGATTTCTTTAAAATACACTTACCTTTTTGTGTAACATATTCCTCTAAAATACTCAACAAAAATGTTGCAATGCACTATAGATGTAAATTAGGCTTGTCCTATGAAATTGACTAGTAAAGCATAAATAAATAGTTCTGCAGCAAGGCCTATGGTAATTTCATGGTCCTTCCAGGTAATGTTTCAATGCATAATTAGGCCCTACCTAGCAAAAAACTTTGTGAACCTTCCAACTTCTATTAACACCTAAAGATTAACAACACCAGAACAAAACCACACACCACACACTTCAAACTGATGCTGTTAGTATGAAAGGAAAATAAGACAAGAGCACCCAAAGCATATTTCAATACTGTCATGCAAGTGTTGCACAAGGTTAAGTTCATCACTGGCCACTTTTCTGTTCTTCTTTTTACTTATCAGGCAAGAGTTCCATTACACGTGCAAAACTCTGCAAAGCACCCATGTAAACCATGCCACCAAAACGGTAAATTTGGTAGTTACCAATCGTATGGATGGGATCAAAACGCTAAGGCTTTAGACTGCTCTTAATCATAAGATATCCTCAGACAAACCTCCCCAGTCTTCATTCTGGCTCTACAAACAAAATCAAGCACAATTGAAAATTTGGCAAGTCTGAAGTTTAAACATTTTTTAAAAATGTAGCAAAACTATCTGAAAAAATATCCACTATTACACACACTTGTACATATGAGGATTGCTAAGGCTCTCAGGTAAACGGCTTCTTTGCATTGCTTAAAAAGTCAGTGTTATCAAGGACAAAGCTAATGAAAATGTGACAAAGACAACAACTCCAATGAACTCCACATAAAAAACATGAGAACTCAACACAACAAGATGTTTCTTTTTCAACAGCTAATCAAGCTCCAAGTTGGGGAAGTTATTCTGAACACAATGAGAGCATTTGTTAAGAGTCAAGCTATATTTGACGGTAGAAGATACTTCCTACTTGTCAGCTCCATTCCCATATAAAATGGGGGTGGGATCAGGTCTTGCAGCAAGAACACTGCACCCTTACCCTCCTCCTGTGCCTTATTGCCTCTCAGTTCATTTTGCCAACCATTTCCCCCCATTAATGATCCACTTCTGGTACTGGAGCTAGAAACAGGGAAGTGTCTGAAGCAACTGAATACAGGGAGGTGAGGTACATGAGAAAGTCAGTTAGTCGGTCAGTCTCCCATGGACACCATTTATTGTTAAGGACCCTCAACTTTATATGACAGTGGGGTAGACACATAAATTATAGTTCCCACCGTGTCTGATTTGGTCCTCAAATAGATCACATTAATTCAGATCTCCTCCTTACTAACAGCTTTGAAAACTCTTAGCAAGATGTAACTGGACTATTGGATTTATTTTTAATGGGTTTTTAAAAGACAATATCTCAGAGAATGCTAGCCTCTCTGAAGTTTTCTTCTGAAGAGTACAACATAAAACCTAAAAAGCTGAAGTTAAGCCTTTCTTAAAGTTAGCATTTAATTTTCAATAGTGGAGTTATGCCATTCCAAAACTATTTAGTACTATGTAAGATACATTAATTCCCTCGTGCTACAAAGGACTACGATGTAAGACATCGATGAAGAGACAATAGAGAACAAGGCAGAGTTCTCATTCAACATTCCTGCCTCTACCGAATACTTTAAAGACTACTTCTGTGCTGAGGTCAAAGTACCAAACATTCAAATAGGGTGATGACAGTTATCTAATTCAAAGCACAAGTTCTGTAAGGGAGATTAAACAGCTTTACTACACAGAAAGGTGCTTGCTTCATAACTTATGCAAGCAGTTCAGAAACACACATCTCTCAGAGGCAAAGCATAGGTACTGATTCTTTCAGTGCTAAGTATTACAAAAATCCAATAACTACATTAGGTGTGCAATGTGTTTGTTATTTCCCTATGTCACTCCAATATTACAAGAAGTCAAAAATCATGTAGAAGGGGCAGAATGATTATGTGCATATAGGCACACAGTACACAATTCATTTTTTAACCATGGCATCCCCTCACTTCTCCATGTGATCTTCATCCTCCCATGTAAACTTTAAAGCCTTGCATTCCTCTGACAGCTCTAGACAGAGCTACAGGACTGCTGCCATACCTATAAGTCAGGCCAAGTACGTAACATGGAGAACACTTTAGATGTAAACACTGCCCCAAGTCCTCTCCATATCTTCAGCAAGCTAACTGCAAGTTTGAAATCATATGGAAATACTCTGAACAAAAAAAAGTCATCACTGCAAGAATCTCGACTGCCTTGTATTTAGGAGCTGAACTAATGTTTGGCAGCTGGCACAGATCTGAGTCACTACCAGTACCTGGGCCATAACAGGGAATGTGGGGCTTAACACATCTATTGCTCACTGCTTTTCGCCATAATAAATGTGTCTGCAAATCTTGGGGAAATAAGCATATGAAGTGTGATTGAGGGAAAGCATCTTGCAATTGAAGAGTGAAGCATTTCTTCCCATTTTCCCCTACTCCATATCACACTGCCTGCCTCTGCCTCAGCTCTGATTATCTTTGTTCTCAAGTTCCTACTTTGTTCCGGATTAGGCATCTCTTGGTCTTAAAATCTTTTGTTCTTGTGCCACATCCAGGGTGATTTAAATGGGTTGCATGGGGCTCAGTTCTGCAATCACTTAAGTATTTCTTTCACCAGAACTTAAGCTTAAGTAGTAGATGCATTCTTGTGAGATCTTTTTTGTTATCTGCAAGTGAACATGCTCACTGTCCACTCACAGAACATGAAATAAAGAACTTTGAAGCAATGATGCACTAATTTAACAAATCACAGTTCTAGTGAACAGAGTACTTAATTTCCAAAAATAATGGAAATGTACTACTAATGTAACCCTCCCCATGAACTATGTGCTTGATAATAAAGTAATTCTAAAATACACAATTGAATAAGAGCATTTGGAATCTGTCCTGGAAGGACTGGTTGTCCTTCTTTTGTCCTTGTGCTTCAGCTTGTCAAATGGATTTTTAAAAATCCTTCAGTGTTAGGGTATGAAGGAAGTATTATGGCATTAGCTACAAAGGCAGGATAAATGACTCTTCCTTGCCTAGCTTTTGTACAGGGAGTCCCAAGTGAAAAGCTACTTATTATGTTTACATTTGTTTTATCAAAAAGATTGTTACATACATATAAGGCAGCACTGATTCCAACCAAAGCAAAGGAACGGAATGATACACACATCACCCGTTACAAATAGGTTAACTTCCAAAAAGACACTAACCAATGTAAAGGAAACACAAAATTCCACAAAATTTTAAAATGTTTAGTTTTTGTAACTTTATGTAAACACAAAATCCAACATAGGCACTGCAGTAACAAATTCTGAAAAGATAAAGTACATAACTAACACACTATTGAAAAGATAAACTATCAATTATACAAACCCTGAAAGTCTATGTGAATTAAATGATGATGGGAAAGAGTAAAACTGATAAGGGGAAAATATTATTTTATTTCCTTTTGACATTTAGATGTCACACATTCAACAACTTCTGTTGGGCAGCTGTACCTCCCTTGCAATTTCTTAAACAAGATTTGTTCTGGCAAAACTATGATTTTTAAGGGGATTTGTATGGAAGAGAAATCTATGGATTTTGTTCTGCAATTTAATATTGGACTTTTTTTCTTGAAGAGATTCTAAAAGGAACTGCATTTTACCGGTATATTGTTTTTACTATGGTTCATTAGCCACCTCAGACACTTTTAATCGAAAAGCAGATTAGAATTACTCTGTAAAACAGACGTGCAAAATTTTGTTCACAACAGCTAGTGTGCCACTGCACTCTGGCAAGCAAAACAAATGGCCAAACTTGGGAGGTATAGAGTGAGCTGCAAATTATTCTAGCAGCTGTGTAATGACCCCGTCCCTTCTCAAAGCTGGGAGCTGTTTTGCCACTATGACAGATACCCTGGGGGCCATAGTTCACCAAGCTTCTCACCATACTTTGCTGCTGGGAAAACGTCCTTGTTTGCTTCAAGCCCATTAGCAACTTGACTTGGAGTAGTCAAACCAGTGAATTACCCACAATTCTGTCCTGCAGGGAAGCATAGCAAATCACTGGAGCACATGGCTAAGAAAAGTCCTGGCAACCACTATTTTTGGCTTGCCTGGCGAGGACAGCCAAAATTCTGTTAATAAATGAATCCACCATAAAATTATGTGAACAGAGTATGCCAATATTTTGTACTAGTACTACGGAGCCAGATAAATTCTGGACTGTAATGCCAGCCAGATAATAGAGCCAGCCTAAACATGACATTTGCCACGTGGCTTGTCTTTGTATCATTACTTTTTCTTTAACATATAGCCAGCACTTTGAAGAATCCTTAGAGGAGACCATGGCATGCAGTAGTTCACAGAGTGGATAGACTCAACAAAAATACATTACCCTGGCCACAGAGGCATTGCTATGTCTGACTTGCAGCCCCAGAGTACTTGGAGAGCTGCCCTGCCAGACCCTTCAGTGAGCCAGTGTGGTGTAGTGGTTAAGAGTGGTGGACTCGTAATATGGTGAACCAAGTTAAATTCCCCGCTCCTCCACATGCAGCTGCAGGTGACCTTGGGCTAGTCACACTTCTTTAAAGTCTCACAGCCCCACTCACCTCACAGAGTGTTTGTTGTGGGGGAGGAAGGGAAAGGAGAATGTTAGCCGCTTTGAGACTCCTTCGGGTAGTGATAAAGCGGGATATCAAATCCAAACTCTTCTTCTTCTTATGGGGTCCACTTTTCTGCTTGCCTTTCTTCCTGGCAGCAGCCCTCAACTCTCTCCCCAGAACCCCATGCAGTATGTATAGCTATGTGTGTACGAGCAGCTGTCACCTGTCTAATCTTTCTGTTCTCATTTCCTCTGTTTTATAATACTTAAAAATCTGTTAGGGGAGGGAAATCCTCCTCCCTTCAACTTCCTTCCACTCCAACCTCTGTAAAATCTTATTTATGAAACAAACCTGTTAATTTCCTATCAGCCTACAAGGCACTGTGCACTATTAAGATCAAAGCAAACTAAACCAATAGTAACAATGAAGTAAGATCATCCAGCTATAGCAAATAGATCTCTCTGCAGCCTTGTCCTTTGTGTGTTTAATCAGAAACAACACTATGCAAGACTTGCTCTCAAAAGTGTGCATAGTGTTGCAGCTGTAAAAAAAATTCTTCCTCCACCCCTTTAATTCATATTCTTTCCTCCCTAATCTCCAATATCACATTTTCTTCCTGTGGATAGGTTAAAAGAGAAAAATAATCTCAGCTGTGTTTGAGGTTGCAAGCCTAACCATGTATATTCAGGAGTAAATTCTACTTAATTCAGTAGGGCTTACCCCCAGGTAAGGATTAAGTTTGGAGGTTTAGTGACCACAGCCCACCCATCTACTCATTGCCTTTTTCTGCCTTCCTCTGCCATCTGTCCTACCATCCCTATTTGCACAAGCTTGACTTGCTGCATCCAACACCTCGGCTTATAGGCACTTCAGCAATGAAGACTGTTGCCCCTATGGCCAACTTTGCAGACATGCACTGCACACATGCACTTTAAACAAGCATGAGCAGGTTACACCTCATGTAAGGAATAAAGAATCAAACATTTTAAGAAAATGGAAAAATATATACTGAAAGACAGTGTATGCAATCGCAACAGTCTTGATGGCTGTTGTATTAATCACAGTATTCTATTTGCCACCTGCTCCTTCTGCAACTTTTTCTAAAGCTTCTTATATAATATGAACAAGCCAGAGTATTTGTGGGAATTCAGAATCACTACACTGTCAACATCCGTATGAAAACTTCTACTCAGTTGAGCCTTCTCCTCAGTATACCAGTATTTTAAAGGCAGTGAATTTTTAATGAAGAATGCTTTTAAACAAGCAGTCCCAGTGTATATATTCTGAAGTGGCAAAACCCAAGAAATTAATATATATTTGGATGGGATGGCCACTTAATTACCAGGATAAATTTATGGTTTATTATTTTAAAAGTCTCACTAATGAGTGGATACAGGAGGACTGAAAGATGGGACTTCAACAAAACACATATCAAAGCAAAACAAATACACATCTCAAAACACCACCCATGTTTGCAATACAAAGCCACAAAAGTTCACATCTGCATAACTGTACAAGCATGCAGGCTAAATCCATGTTCCTTTATGTAGAAACAGACTTGCTGTATTTATAACATGGCTCTGAACCATCATTCAAAACATCTGTAGTGCCAGTTCTATGTTATCACCTCAAGATTTAGGAATTTTATGTAGCCTAACAAAAAATGAGTTGTTCCAACTACTGTGTTGAAACCCTAATTCTAAATCAGTGCATTAAAGGCAACAGAGTTCACTAATATTTATGCAGCTGCTATCTGTATACCAATGAGGCTAGGTAAAGGGAAATGGGGTGGGAACAACAAGGCCAGAAGCAGGACCCTTACTATTGAATTAATTCTTATGTATTTCAAAGATTTATGGCTTTGACATATTTCATATTTTGATATATGCTATGCTTTGTTATATTGATTATTCTGATGCTGTGTTAATTGAATTGTTTTCTGTTACTCTCTTCGGGCTTCTCTCAGGAAGTAAAAACTGGATGTAATACAGGAAATGCATTTTGTTAGCAGCTGAGGTGCAAAGTTTCAACCCAAAAGTCTGCATTATTTGCTACGGTTCTAAGACTAGTGTTATAACTATTTTCTAAATGCACAGTGTACATCTACTTAAGTTAGCTATGGCACTGTTACTTGTTTTTAAAACAGTTAATGTTAACTATACCTTAGTGTCTCAAAGAAGAGAGTCTAGCTTCTGGATTTCAGCAATGAAAGAGGCATACATGCATCAGGTATGACAAAAATTAGTTATAATCATTCAGTTAATTGAATAAAAAGAAACAGATATAAATTAATTGAATAAAAAGAACAGAAATGCCTAGACAAGACGACACACACATGGAGACAGTAGCTGCATGTCTAGCAACACATACAACACCAAACACATTATGAAAGGAAACCTTAAAAAAAAAGCCAGTATTACTGTTCTTTATAGTTATATACTGAATATAGTGATGCTAGCTAACAGAATAAGAAGTGGGTAAAGCAATATTGTACAGAAAAATATTAAGGAGAAGCTACATGCTAGACATGCTGAAAAGCTTTTTCAACAACTTCTGGAGAAATAAGATGCTTTTCTTAGAAAAGAGTAAAGCATGCTGGTGGAGCTTTAGCAAAAAAACAATTTTCTTACCTCTTGTAATAGATCTGCTTGTTCAATGGCTTTAAGAACATTTTTCTTTGAGGTCTCCTGTACTTCCCCTCCCAAAAGAAATTCATCCAAAATAAAATAAGCCTTCTCAAAATTGAAGATGATATCAAGTTCACATACCTAGAAAACATAGGAAAAAAACATGTTGAGATTTAATCCCTTCTTTAAGGTGCCAAGTTAAGATCCTGTGGTTTTTAAAGAAACACAGATTGTCATGATCTTCTGTGTGATCACTAAAGGCCAAGTCATGGATTTGGTAAGGAACAAACTTTTGAGAAAATATTAATATTGATTTAAATAGTAACATTAAATTATAAGGAACAGGCATTTAAATAAGTGTATCATTTGAGCTCATCACCTAGGCCTCATATATATACCACATAGTTCTCTGAATTATGTAATAGCATTTGTAACAGCAGCAGCACACTACTGAATATCTTCAAAGAAGATTCAGTGAAGTTGCTGATGGAAGAAATACTAGTTTCTTGGTTGTTACATACAGTATTGGTATTTGACATGCGACATCTGACAAATTCTTTACTTTCAGACTTCATTAACAGTTCCCAGTAAGGAAACAGACCTATATAATGTAATACAATAGATAACTTTTTTATTCTCATTCACAGTAATAATGCATACATGCTGTAATATAAAATCAAAATACCAAATTTATTATTCTTTTAGAGCACTTTTCAGAGTTCAGAATACTATTAAAATTCCCCAAAAGCACTATGAGGGTGAAAACTAATATCACATAAGCAAACTTCCACAGTGAAGCTTCCTCTTTCTTTTCCTTCTCCCTGCAACATGCCCACCCCGCTGCCAGGGCAAATCTATTGTTAATCTAGATCTGGCAAACCTCATGAGTAAATTTTGAGGGCTGCAAGGAGAGGAGAGGAAGAGAAATCCCTCTTCAGAAATCTGTTCCACTCATGTACAGACAGGACTGGGTGTTGCTTCTTATGTGTATTAAAACATTTTTTATTTTGTTCAGGAAAAATAAATCATCTTAATTTGTGTATTACATAAATGAAAAACTTCATTACAGAAATTTATAATTATAGGATGAGACCCCATGGAGCTTGAGTGAGCATCTACTTAGTCAGTTAGGCTTCTGCTTTCTCTTCTCCCCCCATGTATCCCCCAAATCTGTTCTGGAGGTTGGGAAGAAATTCTGGAGCAGATTTTGGGAATGTGTGGCAGCAGGGAGAACATAGGGAGAAGAGAAACCCAAGTCCCATTACACAAGTGGATTTCCACCGCCCAGGCAGGCAGACATCATTGGATGTCACCTACAGAGACCAGAAAAACCAATTAATAACTTACACTTCCAAAGTATTTATCAAGCAATTCCACATAACGGTGAATTATTTCCAGGGTTATTAGCTCATTATCCTGATCTTCAATGGCACAGCAAAAGTAGAGACTTGCATATCTGAAAGAAACAGGTTACTCTAAATATGAAACACTGCCAGATTTTTGTTTTAAGAATTATAGATACCCATTACATATTTGACAGAAATTAACAGTGCCAACTTCCTCAGAGTAATGCATTAACTTTCAAAATTAACCTGAATTCACTAACTTTACAAACTGGCTTGAAAATAGCTTTATTATGGCTTTTTCCAAGTACCTCATTGTAGTTGCCAGTTTGTGGACAAGTTTCATATTTGAGTGTGTTACCAACAGTTATTCAATCAATAGCTATAGGAAAGAATAATTATAATAGCAGTTATCGTTTTTATGAAAACAAACTTTCAAGATGGCTGTGGAAGCGCTACCCCCAGCAATCTTTTCCATCTCAAGGGCCACATACCAGTAGTGAGTGGGGTGTAGAATGAGATACTTAATTTTGTACAGTAAGCTATATTCTGCCAAATAAAAGCCAGAGGTTTCTAAATACACACACACCTTTTATCCTCCACCCAGGCAAGGAAGGTGCATTAATACATTTCAAGAACACATTACAGCCAAGCAAATCACTTTAGGCGGATGCAGAGTGAAGGGTGTGGCCTGAATGGAGATAGAGGCCTGGAGGGTGTTGGAAGTGCTACAGCAGGGATCATTCAGTTTGTAATTTAAGGGTAACCTTTGTTACCCATAAGTCAACCAGCCAGTAAGGGTAGAGGAGTTGCTTAGCAACCAGTAAAGGTAATATGGTGTTTGCTGAAGCAGCATGTGCCTATTTATACATTGCTTTTGTTCATTTTCCTCAGCACAGTGTTATCAGGATTTCTTTTATTTCTGGCTACATCGGCATTATTTAAGTGACTTTGCTAAGAGAGGGGCCCCTAAGGTTCCCCACCCTACTCTAGATCACAATCATCATCCTATGTGTGCCTCTTTCATGGGAGGTTTGGAGACTGACAACACAAGATCAAGCCTTTTCAATGATGGCTTCCCACTTGTTGAATGCTCTCTCCAGGGAGGCATGCCTGGAACAACCTTTATCTGTTTTTATCTGCCAGGCAAAGACTTTTCTCTTTGTCCCTTAATTTGAAGTGTGGCATTGTGGCTTGTTTCAGTGGGGTGCGATCAGTAAGTCCTCATCTGTATTATCAGTTTAATGGTGTTTTAAAAATTTTATTGCATTTTCTCAGCTGTAGAAACTCGGCAAATAAAATAAAATAAAGTGGTAAGTAGTTTCACAAGGCATGACATTTCCAACTGTCAGAGTTTTATGAATGCACTGAAGCACAGGTAGTACTTGATCTGTTTACCTATTGAAACAAAGATTGAAATAATTTCACTGTGGTAGCAAGAACAATTTTCCTTCACGGCATTAAGCAGACAGTACAACATTCCATAGCTCTTAAATTTACAGCTGAACAGGCGAGAAGTATAAGATAGTGTAATTGTGCAACCTTTCTATATTTGAGCAAAATCAAGTCCTAGATTATATAAAATAAAATGATGTAACATTTTAACATTCAAGTACATTAAATAGCCTTTAAAACATAGTTTTCAAATATGTATGCCTCATTTAATGAAAAATCTGAGTGCATAACTATTTTATTAAGTGTAAAATTATCTCATTTTTACAACACAGAAAAAGTACTGCAGACATAATTCCTACAATGCTATTGAATTATATTTGAGGAAAGTTGAATATGTTTTTCACACATAAGAGAAGAAATCCTTATTTCTACTATTCAGTATATCTTTTGTTGGATAGAACTTATAAGTGTAAGGATGGAAAACCACCTTTTGTAGACAATCTTCAGGTCCCTCCACTCCAGAAAACTGCACATTTTCGGTTTACGGGCCAAGACTGTTTGAACAAGTTCTCTTGTGATTTTCTTCTTTTCTTTGTCAGATAATGGGACATACCATTTCTGAAGTCTCAGCTTCCCTTGACGACTAAAAAGCAACATAAACTGCATCTGTTGAGTTAAATAAAACACAGTTTCATGTCAATCCTTCAGCCCCGTTGCATAGTGTGTGCTATACATTTGAGAAAGCTTTTGAACATTAAGATCACCAGCATTTTTCTTTCCAATTAAGCTTTAAAAGCAGCCTCAGGGAAAGGACATCAAGGACTTGAGGGTATCTCAAAAGATAGACAGTGGCTTGTATTATTAAATAATTATTTTGAAAAATCTGGGTAAGATAAACACAGTAGTGAGTTTTATCTAGAAATCATCTAAATTGTATACAACTGTATACAAGTGAAGTTTAAAAGCAAAACATATTCACAGCAGTTAATCATAATATACTATCATCTTCCCATTGAAGACAAATGTAGCATAATGCCCTAGGTTAAAATTGTTGCTGTTTTTATAAACACTTCTAGAACTCATTGCACAGCAATAATTCTCAACTCTGAAAAGCTATAAGTTTCATATTAAACAGATCTCTAGTAGCATGATCCTTGTTATCTGGGTCAGTATTCTTCAACTCTGGGTTCCCAGACATTGTTGGATTTCAGCACCCACCATCCCCAGCCATTTGAGGGCTTAGGCAATGGTCAAGGATGATGCAAGTTGTAGTCCTATAACTTCTGGGGACTAAAGACCACTGATCTAGTTATGCTGTTGCAGGTGCACAATATACTTTATTAAAAACCAGCCCATTCTTCTACACTGACACTGCGACTGTACACAAAAGGTATGTCATAAAATAACCATGCTGAAAATATAATGCTGTTGGTCAGACTGGCCTAAGCCTTCTTCCTATATCTATGTCTACTTCTTTCTGCAAGCAAGCTATACAGAAATTGTAAACAAATTCTACACCTAACTTGAAAGACATCCTGCAAACATTTATGCAAGCATTACACATAATCCACCATACAGATTGTGGAAAGTTTACTTATGTGAGCAAATTTAGGTAACAGATAAATGTGTATTGTTTTGTGGTTCATTATGGCCAGGCTTCTAATTTTTATTTTTAAAAAGCGAAGAAAAGAACCTATAATGCAACAAAACAACCTGGGAGAAACAGCTAAAAACAAGCAAAATATACTAAAGAACCAACTTATAAACTTTAAAATGCCTTGATAACTGCGCCTGAACAATATGCGGTGGGGAGGCAGGTAAAAGAGGAAGTGATGGCATCCACACTAAATGGTATTAAAATATCTTTAAAGTGGTATTAAGTATTCTTCCTATACCTTTCATAGATGAAGAGAGAGGTCTCTGCAACTTCTCATCCTGACACTACAATTGTTGTTGTTGTTATTAAATTTTGTATACTTCCCTCCCTACATCTGTAGATCTCAATTTGACAATTTATATGTGCCAAAATGATCCCTTCTATCCAGCTACTAAAGGTATAGAAATCCTGTCTTCCATATAATCTGGTCAGCCCAGAAAAAGCAGGAACATTGATGCTTCAAACATGAGATGTGATTCACATATTGCAAGCCACACTTGAAGATAGATCTTTGGTTTCAGAAGGTGGAAAATACTGAAGAAAATTATGTACCATCACCCTATCTTTTGAGTTCAACAAAGTGCATCTGGGATGAACAGCTCTTATCACCAACTATACATATTGTGGTCAAATAAATTTGTACTAAAGAATATCCACACACACCAAATATGCATGCAGTTCTTTCTTAAGATCAAGTGAACTTTGGAATTGAAATCTTTTTGAAGGAACTACCTAGACCTTGTTGGCCACACACAAATATAAAAGTTGCCCCTCTTACAAGTAGATGCAGCCATGACAGGTCCATTCCTACTTAGGGTATTATCTTCAAAATGGAGTTAGAACATGAAAACACCAAGTTCATGAGGTGTGTAGCTGTGAGCTGAAGATTTTGACTAAGCCTTGCTTGCAGACTTGTTTTTCTGTAAGCTCTCCTCACTATGTAGGCGGCCTCAGTGAACGTTACAAGAGTTACTTTGAACTTTAAAGCCACTCGTCTCTTTAAAAATACAAGTTAAAAAGCAATTTGTATTCTGGAGCCAGAGCAGTCTGGACAGTTAAATACGGAAATTTAGTACCACACAAACCACACATTTCTCAATCTGAATATAGTGATGTATCTCTCACTTTATCACATGAGATACAGGAAGAGGAGCAAAGAACAAACAAAAGGAAGTCCTCCCAGAGAACTTCAGAGCAATATAGATTTGTTCTATTTTACAAATCCCAGAACATTAGGCATAATCTAATCTGATCTATGAAGTGTCCTTAAATGGGTTATTTGTATGGAGAATCAAAACTGCAATAATACCATAGGCCAAAAAGCTTACCTTGTTTATAATACATTTCTAGTGGCTAATCTCCTTAGTGGAGAGCAGCTCACCTGCAATCCCCAATATTTGTCCAGAAGGCTAAAGCACTCATGCTCAAAAAAATGATCTCTCTCCCTCCTTCTCCCAGGGTCTCTCAGCATACATATGCAAGACCACACTAAGGACAAACGCCATCCTGCTTTTAGGCTTTAAGCGCTTCGAATTCGCATTTAAGCATGTGCTGGGAAGGGATGGAGGGGAGAGGTGAGCCACCTTTGTTCATCCAGGCTGCGTGTGGATTACATCCCCCTCCTCAAAAAAGAGAGAGAAATAGCTGAAGCGCATGTTAGGAGCTGGTTAACCCACTCATACATCCACTTCCTTCCAGCATCCCATTTATGAGGAATCGCGCACGGGTCCAACTACAATCACGGCCACCAGAAGCAAAATCCATAATAAAATGCTACAAGAAGTGAATGGTGTTTTTTTTCAGGGGGGTGTTGTGTTTGTGTTTGTTGAAGGCAGGCAGCCTGCCAAGCCAGCGTGGCATCAGGGGCCACGAGAATGACCGAGGGCAGCGCCAAGGGGCCAGGCAGGAGACTCTTGATCTCGGCGAGGTCGCGGGTTCGAGCCCCGCGTTGGGAAAAGGAGTCGTGCATTGTATGGGGTCGGACTAGATGACCCTCGCGTTCCCTTCCGACTCCTACCATCTCCTTCAGAACAGGGCCTAACACCGAAGGGTCACGAACAGCTCGACCGACGCATCTACCCCGCCAAGACCTCGAGGAAAAATACTTCTTTTTTTTTGTCAGCACGTAGAGCCCGCGCGGCTTGTATACAAATGCACGCGCTGTGTATTCCTGTACCTGGGCGCACATTTTTATATATGTACACGGCGGCGGCGGCGAACAAGAGGCAGCGGGAGAGTCTTTACAGCCGGTCTTTACAGCCTCCCCGCTTCCACCCGCCGGCGTATTAAAAAAAAAGGGGGGCTCCGTGAGGAGACGCCTCTGACCGTTATAAGGAGGCACAGGCGCGCGCGCGCGCGAGGCCAGGCTCGCCGCATCACTTACCGTTAGTCAGGAGCGTTCGAAGCGCGCGCACCGATGTCTCTGCGTGAGTGTGTGCGTGTGTCTGCTCAGCGCTCTCTCAAACTACGCAGGGAGCAACCGCCGCCACGCTCCCCACCAGAGCGAGGGAAAGGCGGGGCTCCTCCCGGTGAGCAGGCCGTGCCAACTGTGGCGGGGCCAGGAGGCGGGGCCACGAGCTCGTCGCAGGGGGCGGGCGGGCGGCCCCACTTCTTCTCTTCAGCCACCAAACTTCATTCGCCCCCTCGCAGCGGACACCAGTGTGTACCCAAGGGGCGGGGTGTGCGTGGGAGCGCGGCGGGGCGGGGTTGGTGAAAGGAGGAGGAAGGATTTCCCGGGCAGCCAATCCCTGAGGCCGAGACGCACGACAGAAGGTTGGGGAGCGGGTAGTAACCGGTGCGCAGGCAACAGCCATCCGGACACGGAGGGGTTGTGACAGGAGCGAGGCGGACCAATCAGAAAGCAGGTTAGACGCAACGTTGTGTTTCCCCCGCCTCTCCTCGCATCTCGCCAATCAAAAGCACAAGGGGAAAGCAGATCAGCCAATCAGACGGGGACGAGGACGCCCTCTTCTTGCCCACCCAGGCACACAAGGCGGTATATGAAGCCTCGACAAAATTGCACCGATTGCACATGCGCAGGGTCGTTCACCCCCCCCACCGGTAATTGGGTTCCAGCTTGTCATCGTTAAGCTACGTTTTCTCTGTAACTCTCCCTCTAGTCTTCTCTACACACACACACACACACACACACACACACACACACACACCCTTTTGCATTGCTTCTAGCTGCTTAGTTGGGTATGTTGCTATTAAGCTTCTTAGAAAGCTAGTAACGTGTGAGTAGAACGTAGGAACATAGGAAGCTGCTTTGCACTGAGTCAGACCACAGCATCGTCTGCATCAACGGGCAGGCTTAGTCCCGCAACAGAGTGATATGCAAGCCTAAAAGCGGACACGGAAGCATTTTCATTTCTGCAACGGCTGCAGTCCTGAACTCATTCACTTGGAGAAAAGTCCCACTCCACTCAGAAGGATTTGCTGGTGGTGTTAGCACAATCTGTCCCAGGATATTCCAGCTAGCCAAATAGTGCTTCACTGTCAGGTTTCCTCTATTCCGTGTTATATGTGAACTGTCAGAATTTTCTCAAGTTCTATGGGTTCTTCTGCCCAGGATTCAAAAGTTGCCTGTAACAATGCAGTAATGCAGTACTGAGTGTAGCCTTTTCCTCACCACCAGTCACTTTGCACAACTCTCAAGCCTCTCAAGCAAGTAAACGCAAGGCAGTGCACTACCTTATTTAAGGTCCAGCAACCCCAGAATGACGGGAAATGACTCTTCATGCAATTGTGTCAGAGGACAGTCTGCATTAGACTTTTGGACTAAGACTGGAGAGACCTAGGCTCAAATTATTTGTCTTGAAGCTCCCAGGTGACCAGGGGCCATCATTCTCAGCTTCACAGGAGGATAAATTGCAGGAGGTAGAATCAAGTAATGCTTTAAGCTCAGGGAAGGGCTGGATATAAATGTAATTGATAAATACTCAAATTTAGCATAAGGAGTGCCATAAAGGACGTGTAGGAATGGCAACACATCATGTTTTAGGATCTGTGACAGCCTTTAATTTTGAGAGCAATATAGTTTTCTGGAAATGAGCTTAGTTGAGGCAGATGTGATGCCATGATTATCTATTTATGGCATTTTAAGATTAATGATACTGAAGAACATATAAGCAATATGATACCCAGCCATACCTACAGCACAGGCAAGCAAAAATATGCTGATTTTAACCCAAATTGCATCCAATCCTTTGTCAGGAAGATTGTGAACTGAACAGGATTGTGCCTAAGAGTTTAATCCAGACTTGGCCATGTTTAAAGTTGACCCACTGAAATCAATGGAATTTAAGTTGATTGTGATTCTCCTCTAAGCGTGAGAGAAAAAGAAGCCTGACATGGGAGGAACTACATCTCTAAAATAGCTGCCAAAAAAGGGATTCAAATTGCCCAAAGGAAATGCTAAAATCAGGGTTGGCTCTAATATTAGGTAAAGGGAAGCAACCACTTCGGGCAGCAGACACTGATGGTGGGAGCAGCAAGGACAGCCCTTTGGCTATCCCCAGCTGCATATGTTTCACTGTCCTGGCTATCGTACACAATCCTGTTGCTCTCAGATGCAGTGGAAGATGGAACACTATGCCATCAACACTGCTGAAGTAAGATTCAAGTGCAAGTTCACTTGGCTTCTGCACATGGTGTGGACAGAGGAGGGGTGCCATCTTATGCACAACTTCGGGGGGAGGGATGCATTGTGTTGCAGAACCGTTTCTCTTCATGTTGTGCTCTGGAGATGTGGTAGGATATAAATCCAATCAGGGGTTCCCAAACTGTGGTCTGCAGACCACCAGTGGTCCACAGGCTTTATTCAGGCTCATCACATCGATTTTAGCACAGCGCATTACATTTGCTACAACAGGCAGAAAAATAATTAAGTTGTTTAAACAAATCCCTCAGCAATTTTCAAGTGGTCCATGGCAGGGAAGATTTGGTCGCTACTGATCTAAACTGTAAAAAATGCAAGCATTTGGAAAAAGAGTACTGGCAGGGCCAGCCCACACATAGGGCAAGGTGAGGCAACCGCCTCTGGAGGCAGAATCCACAGGGACAGCAGACCCAGCCTCCAAGGAACGCATTGCCTGCTGTCACTGCCACTGCCACAGTGGTGCAAGTTCTGCCTCTCCAGCAGCACCCCTAATGCCACCTCTACCACAGTCTGTTAACGAGTAGGAGGCATTGCTGGCTTCCTTGTTCTCAATGTAGATCTTTATTCCCCTGTTGTTCCCGATGTAGATCTTTATTCTCCCCTTGTTCCTGATGTAGATTTTGTGGTTTGCCTCAGGTACCAACCTGTCTTGGGCCAGCTCTGGGAACTGGATTGGATGGAGAATCAAATTTCTACTACCAGAGCGATTTGAGAAGGGAGAGGAAGTCATTCTCAGTTTGATTCCCATCAGGGTTAAAGGAATTAGCTCCAGTGTAGTAATTTGAACATTAAAATCAAGATTTCTTTTGAAATTATTTATCTGATCCTCAAGGGTGTCTTGAACATTAGACACATATTAGTTAATTTATACTCCATAAAGCTTAACATCCTCATTTTGTACAGTTTTTCTAATCACGTTACTCATCTCCCGATATTTATAGTCTTTTACAAGATAATTTTAGGAAGATAAGAATCAAAATCTCTAGTGCTTTTTAGGATCTTATTTAATCTCATTTATGAATGCATGCAGTTTCCCCCCAGTCCTTAATCATCATGCAGTAGTGTGTTAGAAGTATTTTCAATAAAGCTTCCACAGTTACATTTTAATTGTTCACTGGTAAATAGAAATTAGACTTAAGACATTTACGGTAATTACGAAGAAATACCCTTTTTGTCACCTATCTATGTAGACTGCTAGTAGGGAGTGTTTTGAGTGCACTGCGAGGTTTTAGAGGAAAATAATCAGAGTGAAGAACCCAGCCATTGAGACTGGAGTCCCGTATATCCTTATCTAGGAATAAGCATAACTGAGCTTACTTCTGAGTAGATGTGTATATAATTGTTCTGATAGTTGTTTCTGACCTACTATTATTAATTTCATATATGAACTGCTTCCCAGGATGCATCTTGATCTCAAAGTGACTTTACAATACTATATATATATACCTACCAACTGCATTTATGGAAAAAGTTGCATATAAAAACAATTGCATATATAAAAACAATTTCAAATCTAATAAAGATAGCAATTGGGATAAAAATTTCCATTTAGAAGGCTTGTTGAAAGTGAATAGTCTTTAGCAGGTGCTAAAAAGACAATGGAGATGGTGCCTGTCTGATAGACCAAAGGCCTGATTCTGGCACAGTTTGGAACAGACATCCTGATAAGATGGTATCTGTAGGACACCCTCCTGCAAAGCACAGTGATCAGCTGAATATGCATTTCTTGACACCTGCCCCCCCAGGGCCAGGGATTATTGACCCATTCGCTGCTACTTTAGGACTCAGAGATAGTTGGAGGACTGTGATTGAAGTGCACAGCACACCTTCCTGTTAACAAGCAGATTTAATGAACATTGATTAGAACACATACCAAGTCAATAGTGGTCAGAACTGATTGTGCTCAATTAAAAGGGGGAGGGTAGAAAACAGATCAAATAGGAAATGCCCAAAGTTTTAAGCACCTATTCTTGCAAACCACGAAGGGCCAGCCAATCCAAATTATGAATACCACTACTCCATGTTCTTGGTTCTGCAGAGACACTGTACATTCAGACTTGCATTTGAATATCGTTTATTCTACAAGTAACGAGGCACCTTGCCCTTTGTTTGCCATTCAAATTCTAGCTCTAATAGCTTTTTGTTTGCATTTTGCAGGGGACGGCATAATCTTTGGGTATGACTAGTAATTTTAACATGCTGTTTATGAGAAAAGAAGGCAGAGTGCCTAGCATAATCTGCAACCTGCCTCTGTTTGTGCTCCACTTCCAGATTTCCTTTGAAGAATCTCGTACTTCTTTTGACCTGTGTCAAAGTCTCAGATTATTGCTGTTTCTGGCTGTTGCTCACCCACCTCTTCCCCTGTCAAGAAGTCTTACTGCCAAGGTAAATTTGTGCTTCCTCCTGCCAGACACTTTACCTAATTTTGTCTCAGAGCCTTGGCTACTTCACAACCCTGGCTCACAACCCCATACCCCTTCAGCGCACTACATCAACTTTATTGTGGTTGCGTATTGGTGCACAGATGCAATTGCCCAAATTCATCGATTGTTAAGAAAATCAAAGACCCTGAACCTGCAATTCTGCCACTCCTGCTACTCATGCACACATGGAAATATTCCATTGAATGTCCCATTTAGGTGGAAATAATCTAAAATTCAATCTATTCTACACCTCCACAGTAGACAGAAAATCGGTCTGTCTACATTTTCTGTTCCTGCATTTCAGCATTGTCCCATGTGGACACACCACCACCCTTATATGCACAAAAAGTGTTTGAGCAACGACAATGGAGACGTGCTGATCTAAAATTATAACAAGGACGGCTTTATCAAGAATCATCTTTGTGCTCCCTTCAGTCCCATTTCAACAACTTAAATAACTGCTCTGTTTTGTAATTGGTGCTGTTAAAATGTCATGAACTGATCAGACCTGATCGTGTTGCCTAGTAGCTTTCAGAAGACGGAGTGCTGATTGGAATCTATCTGTGTGGTTTTGAAGGAAGCCACTCCTGGTTAAAGAGAGAGTTCTATGAAAGCTTCCTTAGGAACAGGGAGAACAGAACTAAGGGGCATACAATACTGATTTCAGGTAAGTAATGCAGATGCAAAAATGTGCCTCGTTACATTAACAAACTGCAACAACTAAAAGCCATCCGCATGCAGTCAAACAATCTCCTTTCTCAAATTTTGACTTCTGCCTTGTGGATAGATTGACCAGCAGTCTACAGATGACGCACTAAAGATTAAAATGCAAACTAAGAGCTAGTTCTCATCGCCTTTTGTCATAACGTAACAGGTGCAGCACTAAACGTGTGCTTCACTTTTGAGGGTAGAAAAAGAGACGTGGAATTTCTGCCGTGCAAGACTGAACCTGCTGCGATGCAAGCAGAAATGGCACTGAAAGGGAACACAAACATTAAGGTCAAAATGGCTTGTTCTGAAAGGGTTGCCTTATGTTAATACAGTAGTTTAAAAATGAAATTACATGCATTAGGCTGGCACAAAAATGTGGCTGTTGTCTAATATGTAAGAGTAGCAATTAATAACAGAACACCTGGCACCTTGACTATTATTCTGCTGCCAGCTCTGACATTTCTAATAGCATTATGTGGTTGCTGGGGTGTTTGGTTGCTTTAAAAAAATGTGTTTTGTACTTTTGTTTTGTTTGTCATTGGGAACAAGTAGATCCTGCAACAAAACATTGCCGTATCCTTTGTCAGAATTTCAGCCATGTCCTTTTCCGAAATGCTGAATTCCTTTCCCCTTTCCTAGTTTTTCTTTTCCCTCAACAATAGTTGGTCAGCATTTTGTGGCCATTGAGAATGCTCAGTTCCTATTAGGATGGGGGGGGGGGGTTTGGGGGGGGGAGGGTTTCTTTCCCTTATGTTTTTTGCCCCCATGTAGGATGTTTTGTACTGCCATCTTGGTGTTTCTCTGACACAGTGATACCTGCCTCTTGTGTGTGGACGATGCCATTTTAATTACAAAATGATCCACGCCAATTCACAAAGTGTGGAAACCAGAGGATGGTTACGATGTAGTCACCCAGTGAAACTGATTGGTGGATTAGGGACAGACAAGTGAAAGTACATTTTAAAAGCCACCCACAATTTCTCCTCCCAATTTCCCCTCTCTCCGCCTTTGAGAGGCAGATCTAAACCATCCTCCCAGGTACCATATGATCACAGCTTTAGTTGGTCACTTCTGCAAGCAGATTGCTGGTCTGGATTTGGTAAAGTCATGTGATATGACTTTGCGTTTGCTTCTGACATGTGACCCGTGTCATTTTTATGAAGACAGAAACTACCAAGCCAAACAGATCCAAGTCGTGTCGGGCCTGAGTTATTGTAACATCACACAAGAATAATAGAACCATAGAACCATATAATTTTACATTTGGAATGGACCCTGATTATCATCTAATACAGGAGTCAGTAAACTTTTTCAGCAGGGGGCCATTCCACTGTCCCTCAGACCTTGGGGGGGGTGGATTATATTGGGGGGGGGTGAACGAATTCCTATGCCCCACAAAATAACCCAGAGATGCATTTTAATTAAAAGCACACATTCTACTCATGTAAAAACATGCTGATTCCTGGACCGTCTGCGGGCCAGATTGAGAAGGCGATTGGGCCGGATCCGGCCCCCAGGCCTTAGTTTGCCTACCCCTGATTTAATTATACAACCCCCTGTCTTAGTATGACAAATCTCCTATTCTCTTTTGTATAGGCAAGCAACATACTAAAAGTGATCTGCATCTTTGCTGAGAGTAAAAAAAATAACCTTGATGAGACGTAATGCATATAGACTTCCTTGCCATTAGGAGATTTTAAAGGACTGACGCGTACTAAGCAGTTCCTCCCATTTTCCCACACGCCCCTTGCCAAGTCCAGGGCTTTTATTTCATTTGTATCTATGATGTAGTCTAGCAAGCCCCATTAAGGAAACGATATTGCCTATTCAACAGCATGAATCTTCCCTGTGTCACTAGACCTTGACCAGCTCATTATTAGTGGAATGGAGCCAGGGAGAGAGACAGAGTGTTTTCTCAAACATGTGAGGCGAGTGCGTCAGAGCTGTGGAGCAGGCTATTAACAGGGGTTTGTCCTTTGGTGAGGACCTCCTTTCCTCTCCGGCAGCTTTCTGAGCTGAACTTAAGACCCTTATTACAGATTCATGAATGAATGATTTTGATTTATTTTGGCAGCGTCTGGAAGCATCGCAGTCCCGTGGAAGCAAGAACAACCAGCCATTTGTGCAAAATAAGAATGTCATTAGAATGCACCTTTTAGCAGATCAGCATTAAGCAGTAGAGAAAACAGCAACCAAGGCCCAGAAGATCGTTTTTTGTGTCTTTGTTATGGGTAAACAGATCAGGTCTTAGCTTAGCATTCCTTGAAATGGTTACCTATATCATGTGGTAAATTCAAATTTACTCAAATACACAGTGGTACCTCAGGTTACAGACACTTCAGGTTACAGACTCCGCTAACCCAGAAATAGTACCTCAGGTTAAGAATGTTGCTTCAGGATGAGAACAGAAATCGCGCAGCGACGGCAGTAGCAGGAAGCCCCATTAGCTAAAGTGGTACCTCAGGTTAAGAACAGTTTCAGGTTAAGAACGGACCTCCGGAACGAATTAAGTTCTTAACCTGAGCTACCACTGTATTAGCATTTCAGTGAGAAACATCCATCATCACATCAGCAGATGTCTCCTTCCTTCCCTTCCCTCCCCCTGCATCTTTTATGCCCTTCGAATCCTCTCCGGAGGGTCCCCTAACCCTCTGAAGCACAATTTGAAGGTATACAGGAGGGGGAATTCATTCCTCCAATTGTGTCTATTCTGTTACTGGATGGCCACCATTGGATTTCACTCAGTGGTTTGGGATTAGGCTGTTTGGAGCCCTACCTTCTCTCTCGCGTTCCTGCCAGTGCCCAAACACAGTGAAAGCATCTCAGATGCCTTGTTTTACATCCCATTGCCATAAGAGACTTGGTTGATTGGGAGCCAGGACAAGGCCTTTTCAGTTGATGTTCCCAGAGGTTTGCATTTGAAAGTGTATTGGCGAAGCACTCTGTTTGTTGGCTGCTAAGACAACTTGGGTTGCAGTTGCTTACAAAACGGGGGTCCCTCCTTTAACACTTACAAAGAATCATAATGCAATTTCTCCTCCATTCCCTTATCAGATATCTGAAGCATTTATCTGTGCTTTCACACCTTTATATCTGTAACTTTTACAAAAGCTAAAAAGTAATAAGAAACATAAATGTCTCGAGTAATAAAAACCCAGGACCTCCATACACACAGCCCAGACTTACGCTCCAGGGAGGTCATTCTGGAGCTGCAAACACAGTGGTTTGACTTCACCCCTGGGGGCAGACTCCATGGCATCTCAAGACAGATGCATGCCAACAACAACAACAAAGCCTACACATAAAATAAGGTGAAAACCAAAATCTGCAATAATGGCAATTAAATTAGTATCATGCAAGCAAATAAAGCAAGTGGTGCAACATGATGATGATGATTTTTTGGGCCATTTGACATGCTAGACTGGAAACAGCAAAAACGCTTTTCTTCTCTCTGTCACAAAAGTGCGTGTTGGTTTTTCTGTCTGTTATGACTTAAGAGTCCAAAGCGATGCTTTAGATTTAGAAACTGCATTGCTCCATGTTAACTGGCTAGGACAGTTCAATGTAAAAAGCCACCATGTGGCTCATCACATTTGCCAGTAGCATGGGGCAAAGGAAATGACAGGCACACCTTCTAGAACCAAGCCCTTGAATTGGATACCTTTCTAAACTAGAAGCCCTCCTATGGCCAGTGTGAAGATGTGTGAGGGGTCTTTTTTGTCAACAGCAACCTTAGACACAAAGGGTAGCTACATACATCAAAAGTACTTTGTTGTTAGCTCTCCCACGTTGCACACTCCAGCCAGCATAAAATATGTATATGAGAATGAAACTGGTAGCCAAAACTCCAAGAATATTGTTATCTTTACTTCTCAACTTCCCACCATCTGTTCACCTGTTATAAAACATCCTGACAAACCGTGCCAGATGAAGCTGTTTTTCATCTCTGTGTGCAGCCAGCTGCCATTAGCATTGCACAAACCTGGCCGGGCACAGAAAAATATTCATAGGATGATTGGCTTAAATCTCCGCTGTAGGAGAAAATGATTTTTTAATGCAGTGACAGATGTCTTGTGCTGGCAGGTGCTCAGTTTGACAGCGTATCTTGGACCTGGACTGTTGACTTTATCGTTGACTGTAGCATGACAAACAGAACCTTTTGATCTACATATAGGCACACAGATCACATAAAACGCGTTTCCCTCTGTTGAGATATCCCTTTTTAATCTGTAGGTGGAGGGTTTTCTGAAAGATAATTTATGCTTTCATATGGCCCTTGTTTTCTTGAGGCATACAAATTAAAACCACGAGTATCTTGCAATAATGTCTTTCAGAATCCTACTTTAATTTAGAGCTCTGAGCGCTACTTACATATTAATTAACATTTCTTTGCTGAGAAAAGAAAAATCCCATGCTGGGTTTGTGGTAAGAATGTCAGAGAAGTCGGTTGAAAATGGGCTATCAGGCAGATTTCCTTCTGCCCATTCTGCTCCTGCTATGAATTATATTTATCTTAGTTCTCTACAACAAAATGGTTTTTTTTAAAAAAAAAAATATGCCCATTATACATACATCCATTGCTTTGTAATGTGTGCTATTTACATATTCATGGAAGTACAGTTGCTGCTGTCCTGAAAGGTGCTTTATTCTTTTTTCCGGAAGTGTTTGTTGACATGCAAGTTGTTTGTTTTGTAGATTGGTTGTTGCTGGGGCAGACTATAAATGCTAAAGCTGCACTCTCACTATACTCCAAAGCAAATCCTACTGAATTCAATGCAGCTTACTTCTAGGTATGCAGGGCGTAATCTGCTTTAATTGCAGCCTTAATTTGCTTCCTGCTGTGAATTTTAAAAACTAAAGGCATGCATGCATAGTTCATTATTCTTTTCACATGGACATTAGCTTGAGCGGTTTGTTTCAGCACCCAGCTATGTTCTGAATAAAGTACACATTTATGAATTAAAACACTACAGTGCAATGAAAACATGGACTTATATGGTTAAGCGGCAGGAGTAAATCATACAATTCAGGACACAAGGAGCAAGATATCAACAGGGTGATAAACTGTTCCTCCCTGATGCCTGAGGAATGGAAAGAAGATGGGATAACAAGCTTAAACTGTAGTGAACTGTGAAATCAAGCTGGCAAAATGCGATGAAATTCTAATTCCACATTAGTAAGACCCATTGAATTCAATGGGCATGCAAAGGCACGTTCCTGAACTGTCTCCTGAGATAGACAGGTGCCTACCTAGGTGCTTAGAATTGCAGCCATAAATGACTTTGTGATGGGTCATTAGCTGCTTCATTAACTTTGTATTTGAGATGCCATTGTCTTTGCTGCAAAAGACTTAAGAGCATCATCCCACTGTAAATGTATTAACTTTGAAAGGGAACATGCTAGGCCCATTGACATATAGCTGTATGGGAAACACACAGGAAGGTATATTTTACATCAAGGTATAGTGACCTGCACGGGACGTGGGTGGCGCTGTGGGTAAAACCTCAGCGCCCAGGGCTTGCCGATCGTATGGTTGGCAGTTCGAATCCCCGTGGCGGGGTGAGCTCCTGTCTTTCGGTCCCAGCTCCTGCCCACCTAGCAGTTCGAAAGCACCCCTAAGTGCAAGTAGATAAATATGTACCGCTTTATAGCGGGAAGGTAAACGGTGTTTCCATGTGCTGCGCTGGTGCCAGCTCGCCACAGCAGCTTCGTCACGCTAGCCACGTGACCCGGAAGTGTATCCGGACAGCGCTGGCCCCTGGCCTCTTAAGTGAGATGGGCGCACAACCCTAGAGTCGGACACGACTGGCCCGTACGGGCAGGGGTACCTTTACCTTTATAGTGACCTGCTATGAATGGTCCTTCATGCCACCCATATGAGGACTTCACTGCTCTCCTAGGCAGTCGTTAGCCTTATTTTGCTAAATTAGTTACCTTGTCCACTTGCCACCTGAAATGCCTGCAAGAGATAGCATGCAGCTCTACGAAATTGGGAGGATCCTAGCCTTAATATCTGCAAGAGATAGCGGCTACATTGGGAGAATCCCATGGGCGTTAGAGTTATTCTTTGCAGCTGTAGCCCAGATCATGTGGCCCACACCACGTGTGGGGAATTCAGCTACCGTAAGTCATCATGAGACAGGCAAACAAACTTTGGAGAACCTGGGAGCTGAGCGTCAGCAGACCTACAGGCCTGGGGTGCTGTGTGACCCAGTGGCTACAGTGGGGTGCTATCCACTGCTATCTCTTTGCGGCTCTCAGCAGTATACCTGAATGAGCGTCTTCACTCCCATCGTTCAGCCCAGACACTGAGGTCCAGCTCCAAGGACCTTCTGGTGGTTTCCTCCCTGCGAGAAGTGAGGTTATGGGGAACCAGGCAGAGAGCTTTCTTAGTAGTGGCGCCCACCCTGTGGAATGCCCTCCCATCAGATGTCAAGAAAATAAACAACTACAGTAGTCTAGTTACGAACTTAATTTGTTCCGGAGATCTGTTCTTAACTAGAGGTGTGCTTTCCCTAATGAGGCCTCTTGCTGCTGCTGCGCCGCCGGCACACGATTTCCGTTCTCATCCTGCGGCAAAGTTCTCAACTCGAGATCACTCTTCCAGGTTAGTGGAGTTTGTAACCTGAAGCGTTTGTAACTTGAGGTACCACTGTATCTGACTTTCAGAAGACATCTGAAGGCAGCACTGTTCAGGGAAGTTTTTAATGTTTGATGTTTTATTGTGTTTTGAATATTCTGTGAGGAAACCCAGCCAGATGGGTGTGTTATAAATAATAAATTGTTGTTGTGAATGGAGGCGTTGCTTGCTTGGTACGGTATATTTTCCTGTGTAATCTGCCTGCTGTTTAATAAATCTTAAGGCTTCTTCACCACCTGTGTCTTGTACTGCTTCTGAATCCCATATAAAGAACCCCTCTTGCAGACAATCGTGCACCTGCAGCAGTGACCAGAGGAGGAATGACCGCTGGGAGGAGTGCAGAGAGAAGAACTGGCATGGTGCATCTGCAGCAGCACAACCAGACGCCTGCATCTGCTCCAGCTGCAACAAAACATGTCTCTCCTGTATCAATCTCTACAGCCACAGCAGGTGCTGCAACCTTCCAACAGTTTGACTTCCCCCACAAAGGCGCACTCCTCCATTGGCTCCCGAGACAGATGGATGCCAGCCAACCATCTGTTGATGGCTGAGATATACCTGGGTGTCATGTGCTATGAGCTATGTAAAAACAAACAAACATATATTTCTGCATCACCTGATCATGAAATGGAAGGGAGGTTTGTGCAGAATAAAGCAATTGCAGCAGAATGGATAATAGCTGATGACTGTGTGAATGAACATTGGAATGGACTGGTTTCGCCACAAGTTGCCATGCTAATCTTGTCAGGCTAGCATGGGGATGGGGCGTGGCAGGAAGAAAAGCAACAATAACAAAAGAATGTCCCTTAAATGCATTCCTGGTGGTGGTTGCCAGTTTTATTTCCCATAGTAACTACAGCAATGTTTTCAACGCGAGTTTAACAGGCATCCTGTGCATTTAAATAATTTTTAATTTAATTTTCTATTATTGTGCCAATCTGCTGGAATGCCTATTTAGTACATGGGAATAGCTAGCAACAATCACACAGTATTGTCTCCCAAGACAGACAGGCGCCAACAACAGCAATGTAGAACCCATGAGTTAGTCAGAGGTAAGTTCTACATAATAATCACCTGTAATTAATAAGAATATATTGCTAGCTATGTAACATAGGGAAATAGTAAATCTCACAGATCACAAGCTTAACAGTTATGTACTGAAGTTCTCACCCTGGGCCAGCAGGGGGATACTGTAGATAGTTATGCAAATGAAGGATCGAAAGTGACGTTCAGTGATTGGATAGTTTGTATGCAAATGAAGGATCGAAAGTGACGTTCAGTGATTGGATAGTTTTAGAAAGTTGTTTCAGTAACGAGGTACTAGAGCTCTATATAAGCAGGCTGACTGAGCCCTTCAGTTCAGTTCTGTTTCAGCTTACAAATAAAGAGCTGCTTTGGAAGAATTGCTGTGTCGTCTGATGTGTTCACCCACTACTTAACATTAAATATGAAACTCCAGATTTAGAAGCAGTCTACTTCTGATTATGCTGAATGAAGTTGGGGAGACTAACAACAGAAAATGGCTTAATAAATCTCCCTGTCTTTCTAAGCAGCCTTTGCATTTCAACAAAAATCTCCAGAAGTCTCCCTATCATTGCCAATATACACATCTTTTGGCCTAGGTGGGTGGTATTCTATGCTAGTCCTGCTCAGTTTGTAAACCCATTGAACTTAAAAGACGTTACTGACTTAGGTTCATCAATGTCAATGGGTTTACTCTGAGTAGGACTAGCATAGAAGAAAATATTTTAAAAGGAATCTTTAAGGAAACCTCAAAGCAAATCTGTGGCCCTTGTCCTGTGCCTTGTGGTAAAAAAAACCTGAAATAAAAAGCAAATCCTTTCTTCTTTCCCCTGCAAGCTTGCTAGGGAGAAATTGAGGTTTTCAGACTTGAAAGAGCAAATAGTCACATTAAGAATGCATGGTTTTGATTGACTTAAATAGGGTGGGCAAACAAAGCCCAGTCCCCAGTTTACCTTTATGCCTGGGGGCTTGTGTGGCCTCTGAGAGAAAGGGGCTTTTAAGAAGGAAAAAAATGAAGGTTTTCCTGATTTAATTATTTGTTTGAAAAACATTGGGGTGGGTGGGTACAGCCCCCCCCCCCCGGGGATCCCAAGCCTGCTAGGAGGAAAGGCCTAGTTCCCTCCTGTCAGGGAACTGCCACAAGAGAGCGTCCCGAGATTGGGAGAGGCAGCCCATCTTCTGGGGAAGAGAATCAGCGTAGCACCAGTGGAGAAGGGGGGCAGATGGGGGAAGCGGTGAGGCGGTCCCATGACTCCTTGCCGGGGACCAGCGGGGAGAGTAGAAGTCCTCCGCTGCCTACGCCCTCCTTGCGCAGAAGGCTTTCACGCAGAGAGAGTAGGAGAAGACTAGGCATCAAAGAGCTTCTTTGCTGGAAGAAGTTTAAGAAACGCCCACTGACGGATTCTGCCAGCAATTGAGTCAGCCACGGGTGAGTGGCTGTCCGGACAGAAAGGTTCACTCAGGCAACCCAGCCAGGTGTTTGTACCGGCTTACGCACGAGCAACCCCTAGAACCGTTACACCTTCCAAGATTCAAATATATTTATCTTGCACCAGCAGCTTGTGATGCAAACATAGGATATAAATCTTGCTAATTTATTTTATTGATATACAGGTAGGAACAACATATTTTCTGAGCCCCATGAGACAGATATGTAGAATATAGCTTTTGGGAATCTGTGCCATGGATAAGAATTGGACACAGGAATAGATAAGAGCATTATTGTACACTGCTTTTAATTATCAGCAAGCTTGAAAATCCTCAAAAATACAATAGCAGAATGTTCCGACAGTGTAATTTAATTTTTTAATTTTTTTTTTATTGTAGCAGTTAAAAAGAAATGTGGCCTAATTTCAACAGGGCCAGCTTTGTTTTATTTCAATATTGATGACTGATTACTAGTCTTTTGTAACAAACCTGCTTCCCTTCCAAGTTGCTAAAAACATGTGTTGTGATAATCTGATGCCACCTTGTGGCTAGATAGTCATATTGTTGGCACAAGTCAATAGCTGTTCTTGCTGTCTGGATATGTAAGATCATAACTGCTAAAAGAAGCATATATTAATTCTAGTGGTGTTTGCCCACTTATACACCCAAGGGGTTCTTAAAAAAGAAGAAGTCTGAGATGCTTTGTGGCATAAGACACATATGCACAACTTCAAATTTAAAATGCTGATCCATTAAATCATTTAGGCAGCCGTTATAAAATCTCAGTCCCAGCTTGTTCATTTCAGATTCACTTCCAGTGCCTTTTCAAAGGCAGATAACATTGTATGTTTCTCAGTCTCCTGCCACAAAGTCTAATCTTACAGAGAAATTACATTGTAAGTGTTATGTCCTGAAGTTCTCACCCTGGGCCAGCAGAGAGATACTGTAGTTTTCACTCAGGTCCACATATGCAAATAAGGGATCGAAAGTGACGTTCAGTGATTGGATAGTTACAGAAAATGGTTACTGTTGCATTCTAGTGGAGCTCTATATAAGCAGGTTGGCTGAACGCTTCTGTTCAGTTCTGTTCTGGCCTGTGAATAAACAAGAGCTGTTTGAAGAATCGCTGTGTTGTCTGATATGTTCACCTACAACTTAACAGTAAGGTCATTAGCACAACAGTATCTTATTTTACAAATTAGAAATACTGCAAAAAGCAAGTGAATTAGATGACTAAGCTCTTCATCACTTTACCCTTCTTCCAAATCCAAACTTAGCAGACTGCAAGCACTGACAATAAATTCACTGCCCACCATCCTCTCCCTTCCTCCCTCCTTTGGGGTAACAAGAATGCAGTAACAGAAATGTCCTGGCCCCAAGGAGCCCTGGGAAATGTAGTTTTCAAGGCTTACTGTACCCAGGACACTGATGTTACAGGGGCCCCTCTGCAGTCAAGGCATAGCAATTCCCCCCCGCCTTGATAATACATTTCTCTGTTATTTTTACACACACATACATTTTTATGCTCACTTTTGCATAATATACACATTTGGTCCACATTTTTTGGTCGAGGAGCCTCAGGGCAAAATCCAGAGAAGAGCAAATCAGAAGAATAGATGGATTTTCTTGTCCGATACGGTTTTA